>NC_140687.1:2908000-4182000 GCF_054131305.1 Coturnix japonica | reverse complement strand
GCAGACCTAAAAACAAGAGGTTGGTAATTGACCTTCTATGGAAATGAATCCTAGCCACAGTCTCGAGGAGTCTGTGAGCCTGAGATGCTCAACCAATGAGAGCCATGAGAGCATCACCTGCAGTGGGTTTAGGGCACAGAACAGAATTGATTTCACTGACTGGTGTGCAGTTTCTCCCTTGCCAATAGGGGATGTGCGCGCAGTATTGCAATAATGAATAAGCACTGCTGCTATCGCTGCCATCTTTGCCTAACTAGAAATCTTTGACTTTGAGAGTTTCTCACACAAGGGGAGAGGGTAAGAAAGTAAAGAGGCACAGAAAACTAAGGGAAACTGCTCTTCTTTATCTTATCTATAAAAATTGATACGATGCTGTTGTGCATTTTTTTTAATTTTATTTTTAATTTTTTGCTAATGTCAGTTAGATTGTTTTAAAATATCCACACACCAAAATCTGACTACCAAGCAAATGTAATGAAAATGAAATGAAGGTGAGTTAGTGGAAAGCACAAGGCCATATTATATTAGGCTCCAGCAAATTTACAGGCAGTCACTGCACGAAGAGGTAGATCTGAGTTGCACATTATATGATTCCCACAAAGATTAAGGAAATCTGAAGCTTTCAATATATTTTTTTAATTCTTTTTTCATTTCATTTTTAAACACCTGACCCAGACCCCAACCCTCACAGGAGCTGTAAAGATAACAGCATTAACCAGCAATGTAACTCTAATCCTAACCCTTACCCTGATTCTAAAATCGTCCCTAACTCCAAATGCAACAACAAAAATGATGCTAGAAGTTTGTAGCAAAAGGAACCTTAACCCTGATCATAATCCAAAAAAAAAATCATTATGGTAACAATAATCTTTACCTTAAGAGTAATATTAATCAGAGCCCAGATGATGCCTGCATCCAATCAGAAGCATGCTTTGCATTATTTAAGAGTTGTATTTTTTCCAATGAACTCTCTCTATTATCACGTTTATAAAGTAACAGAGTCTGTTCTTTTTCTCCTGACACTGTGCCTTACTCCTGACATCCCCTGGAAATGACCCAGATAGGGCACCATCAAAGTAATGCTAACAGTAATGTCAATCCTAAGGGTATCTCTAGCCTCAGTGTTAATGGGACGCTAACAACAATCCCAACAGCCTTAAACATTCTGGTGGTGTGAAAGAGGTGCTGCCTTGCACATGCTGGGCAGTCCCATTGCCTGTTAAATGCAGGCGGCAGCGTAGAAACATGATGCCCGTGGTCAGAATGCCCTGTGGCAGATCCTGGCACCGGAGAACTGACCGGAGAACCATGAGAGAACTGACAACAAATCACGCGACATCAGAACCGACCCAGTGGTTATTTACAAGCCTTGGGAGACCCAGACAGGATCTCAGAGTGGTGAATGTAGGTACAGAAGTTGTTACTACTCTGTTTTCTTCTAAAAGAAGTGTTTTTTTTTCATCTCAGAAGTTGGGGGGGGGGGGGGGGGGGGGCGGGAAAGGGATATCAATTTAATTACTCATTAATTTATTGACAGACATTCACGTTTGCTACGTTTGGAGAAGTTTTTATTTGTTTGCTGTGGTTTGATTTTTTTTTTTTCTTTTTTTTTTCCCCCTTCCCTCCTCTTCCATCTTTGTGTTCTTCTCCTATAATCAAAAGAACGGATCCCCAGGGTCTGTCCCGCAGACGTTCTTTCCGTGGTCTCTGCTGCCACCTGCTGGCCAATAAGCGGAACTGCCACTGTTGGGCGTTTGGTGCCGCAGGAAGCACAACGCAGATCTGAGTTCTGACCGGTCTACGCAGCAAATCCGCCAATCTTTATTGCGATAAGCCCTCCAGACAAGAGCATAAAGTCTTTGCCTGAGGGCAGGGTTAGTAGTAATGGATGTCAGTTTTGAAATTTCCAGTCCATTCACCATAGCACTTTCTGCCTCCATGTCCCATAACCAAAGCAGCTATGCTGGCATGCTCTCTTGGTTTCTGTCTAAACCACTGTACTATATCCATCAGTTCAGCTGCTGTATTATGGGCAGCAGGGTTTGGGGGGTGGACACTGGTCAGGGCACTCCCACCAGCCTATCCTGCATTTTTTTTTTTTTTTTTTTTTCATTTTTGGGTTACAATCAGTCAGATCTCAAATAGATCTAGTCCAAATGGAACCTCAAAATCTGACCTTTTAGTGCCTTCATTTACAGAGTCCATTTTATACAGATTCCCTTGTACAGGGCCCCCATGGTCCTCCAGACAGTTGTTACTGATCTTCCATAGGAGAATGATTGAATTAGGTTTTTTCCCATCAAAACTGCCACCTGTCTTTCCAATTTTTCAACACTATCATTCAATAGCTGATTTGCATCAGCCTGAGCCTCTTCAGTTATGTTCAGACAGTTCAAGGCCATTAAAAGTGGCCATGCCACCATGAACACAGCTAACTGTCATTCTCAAGTTGTAAGTATGTCTTTGCTAAGACCATGGAAATACTCAGTCAGGTGGGCCAGGGACTCATGGACCCTCCCTCCGTCCCACACAGGGCCCCATTTTTCAGTGACAGAAGCAGTGCTGCATTTTGAGGATCCTAGGAATCCCAGGACATGCCCTGACAAAAGGTCATTCAAAGGGGTAGTCTTTCCCCATCCAAACAACTCCATGATATTCACAGAATCACAGAATTGTAGGGGTTGGAAGGGACCTCCAGAGACCACTGAGTCCAGTCCCCCTGCCAAAGCAGGTTCCCTACACCACGTTGCACAGCTCAGCATCCAGGCAGGTCTTGAATATCTCCAGAGAAGGAGATTCCACAACCACCCTAGGCAGCCTGTTCCAGTCCTCTGTCACTCTCACCATAAAGAAGTTATTGCACACATTAGTGCAGAATTTCCTATGGTGCAGTTTCTGTCTGTTTCCCATTGTCCCTCCTCCACACACTGCTGAAAAGAGTCTGGCCTCACCTCTTTGCCCCCCACACCTCAAATATTTATAGACCTGGATCAGGTCCCCTCTCAGCCTTCTTTTCTCAAGGCTAAACAGACCCAGTTCCCTAAGTCTCTCCTCATAGGGGAGATGCTCCAGGCCCTTCACCATCTTTGTGGTCCTCCACTGGACTCTTTCCAAGAGATCCCTGCCTTTTTTGTACTGGGGAGCCCAGAACTGGACACAATATTCCAGATGAGGCCTCACCAGGGCAGAGTAGAGGGGGAGGATCACCTCCTTCGACCTGCTGGACACGCTCTTTTTAATGCACCCCAGGATGCCATTGGCTTTTTTGGCTACAAGGGCACACTGCTGGCTCATGGTCAATCTGTCATCCACCAGGACGCCCAGATCCCTCTCAGCAGAGCTCCTCTCCAGCAGCTCTTCCCCCAGCCTGTACTGGTGCATGCAATTATTTCTACCCAGGTGCAAGACTCTACACTTGCTTTTGTTAAACCTCATCCGGTGTCTTACTGCCCAGCTCTCCAGCCTGTCCAGGTCTCGCTGAATGGCAGCACAGCCTTCAGGCGTGTCAGCCAATCCTCCCAACTTCGTGTCATCAGCAAACTTGCTGAGGGTGGTCACACAGCTAGAAAACGTTGTCAGCATTGTGTAGTATGAATAAACCATGGTTTTTGATCTAAATGTCAGAGTGAGTGTGGTGTGAGTGAGACACAGAACAGCTGCAGGGTGAGTGCCGAGTCCCGATCCATGTTTCCTTCCTCCTGTGAGGGAAATGGCCAGACACGGACAAAGTGAAAGACTGTGTTGTCTGTCCACTCATATGTACTTTCTGCTTGTATGTAAGAAGACGGGAGTTTGTACTCTGTAGATTAGTAAGATTGTCCTGAGGAGAGGTGTACATTCCACCCGACCAATGAATGTCAACCCATTTATGTAATACTATGTACTGCTTGCGAGGAAGTGTGTGAGGGAGGTGGTTCAGTCAGTGCTGGTTCTGTGGCACAGTGTTTATAACTGAAGAATACAGACTGTATTAAGGGAGTTTATGTGAACTGAAGAACTGTACGTTTTGACAAACTGTTTTGATGGTATAAGAAAGTGTAATTGTTAATGATATATGGAAGTGTACTTGAGGGAATGTGGAAGTGTATCTGAGCATACAAACAGAGGAAGCATTTACAGAAGAAAAAAGGTTAAAGTGAGTTTACCTGCACTGACATGAGAGCAACACCCTGAACCTCTGCCCTGTGAGCTGAGCAGAGCAGAGCAGAGACACAGTCCTCATGTATCAGGTAGTGTTATTCTGCTTACCAAAAGAATGAGTTCACTACAGAAGAGGCAAATCTTCCCCTCTGCTCCATTTGTGGCATACTCTG
Source organism: Coturnix japonica (assembly GCF_054131305.1). Taxonomy (NCBI): domain Eukaryota; kingdom Metazoa; phylum Chordata; class Aves; order Galliformes; family Phasianidae; genus Coturnix; species Coturnix japonica. The sequence continues at coordinate 4,177,687 of NC_140687.1, read as the reverse complement.
GAGTTCAAGACATTGCAAAGCTATGGCACATCTACTTTCTTTCAATGATGACGCCTTAGTATGCTCTGGGCTGTCATTTCAATTGCATCTAAAGAAGTCTAGGGTCATGCCAGCTGACAGGAAGCTGGCAAATGTTGTCTCATTGTAAGGAAGAGCAAGAAAGATGACATGGGCAATTATGGACCTGTCAGTCCAGAGCCTGGTAAAATTATGGAGAAAATGATGGTGGGAGTTATGGAAAAACAGCTGAAGGACAATTCTGTCATTGGTCGCAGCCAACACAAGTTTGTGAGGCAAAGGTCCTGTTTAATTTAAGCTCATTTTGTGACACAGTTATCCGTTTAGTTGACCAAGGGAAGCCAGTTGATGTAATCCTTGAGGATTTCAGTGGAGATTTTGATACTGTTTCTCACAACAACCTTCTGGACAGAATGTTCTGCATATGGCTAGACAGAAACACAATGTGGTGGGTGAGCAGTTGGCCAGTAGGTCAGTCCCAAAGGATTATAGTCAGTTTTTTCCATCAGGCTGGTAGATGGTCACTGTCGGGGTCCCCAGGGTTCCATTTTGGGGCCACTTTCCTTTCATGTTTATGCAGATGACTTGCATGCAGGACTAGAAGACGTTCTGAGCAAGTTTGCTGATGAGACCAGATGAGGAGGTGCTGTTGCCTCCACTGAGGGTGGAGAGGACTTGCAGAGAGATGTGGACAAGTCAGAGAAGTGGGTACCAGTTGGTACTAAGCACCAAGTGCATAACGTATAACAAGAACAAGTGCCTGATTGTGCACCGCAGAACATAAAGGACTTCAAACTCTGGGAGAATGTGCAAACGAGGGCACTGGAACTGAGAGATCTGAAGTTCAGAGTTTCACAGGGATTGACTGCTTGTTCAGACTGGGCCCTTCTCACATCCCTTCTCACATCCTGCAATGAAACATAGGTCTCATATGGGACATGAACCTCACAGCGTCCTTGCACCACATGTAGAGCCTGGGATCTTCTGTCCCCATGTCTTTCATTTAACATCATACGGACCTCCAACCCATTGCCCCAGGAAATGCCAGGAGCCAACATGAGAGACAGGATCTCTCTACCACTGGTCTTGCAATCAGGGCTTGACCTGTCTGCTTCGTAAGGCAAAGGAGAGGTTTCTTAGCATGCCAGTGCCTTTGCCTGCCTGTAGTCATGGCTTCCAGTTATCTTCTCTAACAAGTCCCTTGGGAAGCTTACTTGGTAATGGCCCTCAGTGGGCCCATTAATACTCCAAGAAACTTCACTGTTACTTCCGACTTTGTCTTGTTGAGCACTTTGTGCAAACTTCTCTCTGCACTAGAGGCTGATGAACTCAGCATCAAATGCACCCTGGGGCCCATTATAACCTAAAGAATCTCCTGTGCCTTATGCCATCTTGTTATCTTCTTCAGGTTATCAGAACTTGTTCAGCAAAAAGGAGGGATATCTGGAGAGAGCTTAAAGAATCCAGTATAAATTTATTGTCTATTTATTTATAGTTGGGTTTAAAGAAGACATTAAAGCAGCACTGTGCAACTGATACCAATCCAGGATGTCCCAATGAGTTCTGTACTGTTACTGTGTTGACAAAGGTCCTTCTCAACCTCCCCACCCAATTTCTGCTCACAATGGACCTATGGGACTTGCATCACTTTTCTTCACATCACTCTTCTCCTCTGCATTCATCCGCTCAGTGTTAAAACTGCTTTGCACCAACTCCCACTGGCTTTCCTCAGAGAACCAGCTACACATGGAAAAGGAAAGATTTCTCTTTTTTATCTGGCCAGCAAATGGAAAGAAAGGTGATGCAATTGAATGAACAGTAAAACACAGTGATCAACTGCATGCCATGTTCAAGCGGCATCTATTGAAGTTTGTCTTTCATATGGAATATTTTTAAAAGAAATGATTTATTCTGAGGTAGGATAGGATAGATTGAATCACAGTGAAGTAGTTGACAACAGAGGCCATCAGACTCTGAGAGATGGAGCAAATTCCAGTAATCTTCCTGGGATAGATCAGCCAGGTAGTTGAGAGGTATCAACTTAAAACTGATCAGGACTTGTGAGTATTTCACACATTGAGATGGGTTAACACATTCTCATTGATTTATATCTTTGTCTCCAACTCTGTTTTTCACTTTTACTGACATTAATGAACATCTTTCAGACTTCGTGCCTTAATAAAAAAGAGACAGTGATTGAGAAAAAGAAAAAGTATAAGAAGAAAAAGAAAAAGAATAGATAGGAAGGGATAGATCAAATCACAGTGAAGGAGCTGACAACACATTCCATCAGACTTTGGGGAGATGGAACAAATTCCAGTAATCCCCCTGAAAGTCAGAAATCAGACAGATAATTGGGAGGTATCTGACTGAACAAAGAGCAAGGGATGGAGAAATCTGGAGGGCAGTGGGAGTAGTGTGTGCCCAAATGGCCTGCTGAAAACATGCCCTTAACCATGGCCATTTCTTTAGGAGAGCTGAAAAAACTTGGAGGATGAGGCACATCAAATAGGCAGCAGGGAAGAGTAGTGCTGGGCACCAGGCTACAGTCACAGGGCATTGGCACTGGCACCGCTGTCTGTGTCTCTGAACCTGAAGGCATTTGTGTCCAGCGAACACAGTTCTGGAAAACATTGTAGTTTCAGTAAAAGAAAAAAAAAGACATCAAATCACCTCAAAGATTCATATTTACAACTTAAAATGGAACAAGACTCATGAGAATTTTTCATGTTGAGAAGGGTTAACACATTTTCATTGATTTCCATCTTTGTCTTCAATTATTTGTTTCAGTTTTATTGACATTTATGATCAACTATTAAGCTTACAGCCTCAAAATAAATAAATAAATTAAAAGAGATACATTTGCATCTTGCACATGGCCTGATGCCCCTTTCACCTTCACAGTTCCCACAAGTCCTTCCATGCCGGAGAGTATGAGATCCAGCAGAGCACCTCTCCTCTTTGGTTCCTCCACTACTTGGTCAAGAAGCTGCCATCTGTGCTCTCCATGGATCTGCTGGATGCCACATGCCCTGCTGTGCTGTCCCTGCCACAGATAATGGAGTGACAAAGGCCACCAAATGGGACAAGGGACAGACAACATCAGATTCCCATCTGTCTGCAGAGGGCACCTTCCATTTACTCTCCCTGATCAGGAAGACAGGAAAAGACACTGATGGTCTCCTCTGTTTGCCATTTCCATTAGCTCTGACCTGTCTGCTCTTCCATCCCCAGGCAGAGCTCAGTGCACTCTCACAGAGGGCAGTCGCCCTTCTTTGTCTCCTCGCCCATCCATCCTAAAGACTCGGTATCCCCCTTGTGCTACAGTGCAGTTGTGGAAACCATTAAACTGTGTCCCCATGGTCCAAACAGGAGCTCAGGCCTGCAGCTCTACCAAGATTTCTAGCTTCTTGTGTGTTGGTGTTTGCATTAGTGCAAAAGCACAGAAGTAAATATCCTAATTGAAAAGCATCACTGGACATTGCCTGACTGGATAGCTCATCTATAGAATCAGTGTGCAGAAGGTGGCACACAAACATTAGACCGATCGTGGGTCTTGGAGGTGACGTAGCAGCACGGACACACCATGGGCATGGCTTTCCTGAAGGCCCTGTGCTGCTCTTGTAGCTGTGAGTGAATTCACCGGACAGCCGGTGCTATCCCCTCTCTGGCCCTCAGCTGATGCCCAGGAAGGAGGTGTCTATCTCAGGGATTTCCCACACGGTTTACAAGCACTTGCAAACATCAGGAGCAGCCCAGGCACCTTGGGCATCACCCAGTGTCTGTGTGTGAGCTGCTGCCTCCCAGCTGAAGGACCGAGGACTCAGAGCAGGAGCTCACATGCAGGCAACTCCTTGTGCACTTCTGAACTGAACCAGAGAAATCCCAGCTCCTGTGGTTCTGTGGGGAGCCGAATCCCATTTCAGCTCCAGGATTTCTGTCAAGGGATGAGACTCCTGCGCTGCCTCAGCTGGATCACTGCCCTGCACAGGGAAAGTCCAAACCTTGCCTTCCTTGTCTGGTTGCCCTTATTGTTTCATCAAACGATCTCTGGGAGCACTCCCCATATGTCTCCAATCAGTCACTGACCACTGGACATGTGGTGGTTAATTGAGTGGATTTCAAAGCACAGTCATGATGCTGTTGTCTTTCAGGAGCTGTTGGCCATGAGGACCCAGGGACATGTCAGGGGAAATGAGTGGGAAGGATAAAAATGACATAATCTGCTGCTTGCTTGTCCAGGTTCCTGGGACACAGGGAGCTCATAAAAGTGGGCAGAGCTGCAGAGAGACAGCTGTGCCCAGGAGCAGATCTCGTGCACAGCACAGCCTGCAGGTGACAGAAGGAGAGGAGAGAAATTGGAGAGAGCTTGCAGGATGTGTGTGGTGTGAGCGGGCTGTGAACTCACTGCAGGAGCATTGCTCACAGACCATGACAAGGTAAGTCTCACAGCTGACCATGAGCTGCTTTTAATTAAGGGGTAACTATAACTGGGACATCCCATAGGAGATCTGACTGCAGGCACTGCATGTTTCTTTACTGTGGAAAAAGCTTTCTGCTCCAGCTGAGACGGGTGCCCAGGGCTGTCCTGCAGAGCAGGGTCCCTGCTGTGCCCCAGGGGCTGTGTGCCGGGTATGGGACTCTGCCGCCTGCCAGGCTCAGCACTCAGCCTGCCCGGGGAGCTGCCCAGGGCGCTGCGGGGAGACGTGTGGGGTAAGGAGCCCCCGGCAGGGTTTGTGCTGCCACAGCTGCTGCCTGGGGCAGGGGATCACAGCTCCACTGCACAACTGAATGTTTCTGAGGGCACTTTGCAAGAGGAGAGCCAAGGCAGGGGGTTTCCATTTCCTGTTCTGAGGCAAAGAGGTTTGGAGTCAGAAATCTAAAAGGGGCAATAAGAGTTCTGAGAATTTTTCATCAATCAATTGCTTGTTTTGTGAACACTCACACATGATGTGCTTTCAGTCTCCCCTTTCTCGAAGGATGGAATTATCTTCATTTTCTGTAGGCATGAATAATTCACTTATCCTACAAACAGGCAGCATTTTCTAACTGAAACTGAATGCCACAGAAGCTCGGGTAGGGGGCTCTAAGAGCACTTGGGGTAAAGATATGAGACATGAAACAGATGAAAATATCCAGGGAGAAGGGATAAGAAAATAAGAGGAAGGTTAGAGCTCCATACGCTGCTTCTGCTTAAGGAATGCTGATCTACATGAAATTAAATGCAAGTAATGGTGCTAAATGTACACTGTTGTAGGAGAATTAAAACATTTCATAGTATAGCAGGAGTAGTGCCTCTGAGAATGGTCTGGACTTGTCATTATCTTCTGCACTCTGAGCAGGACTCCAAGCCCAACAACAGCAGATGCCCAACAGCAGCTCCATCAGTGAGTTCCTCCTGCTGCCGTTGGCAGACACGCGGCAGCTGCAGCTCCTGCACTTCTGGCTCTTCCTGGGCATCTACCTGGCTGCCCTCCTGGGCAACGGCCTCATCAGCACAGCCGTAGCCTGCGACCGCCGCCTGCACACCCCCATGTACTTCTTCCTCCTCAACCTGGCCCTCCTCAACCTGGGCAGCATCTCCACCACTCTCCCCAAAGCCATGCCCAACGCCCTCTGGGACAACAGGGCCATCTCCTACACAGGATGTGCTGCACAGCTCTTTTTCTTTACCTTCTTCATGTCAGCAGAGTATTCCCTTCTCACCATCATGTCCTATGACCGCTATGTTGCCATCTGCAAGCCCCTGCACTACGGGACCTTGATGGACAGCAGAGCTTGTGCCACCATGGCAGCAGCTGCCTGGGGCACTGGGGTTCTCAATTCCCTGCTGCACACTGCCAGTACGTTTTCACTGCCTCTCTGCCAAGGCAATGTTGTCAACCAGTTTTTCTGTGAAATTCCCCAGATCCTCAAGCTCTCCTGCTCAGAATCAAATCTCAGGGAAGTTGTGTTTCTCATTTTTACTATCAGTTTAGACGTAGGCTGCTATGTTTTCATAGTTGTGTCCTATGTGCAGATCTTCGTGGCTGTGCTGAGGATGCCCTCTGAGCAGGGACGGCGCAAAGCCTTCTCCACGTGCCTCCCTCACCTGGCCGTGGTCTCCCTGTTTCTCAGCACTGGTGCTTTTGCCTACCTGAAGCCCCCCTCCATTCCCTCCCCACTCCTGGATCTGACAGTGGCACTTCTGTACTCAGTGGTTCCTCCAACACTGAACCCTATTATCTACAGCATGAGGAACAGGGAGATCAAGCACGCTCTCAGGAAGGTGTTGCAATACTCACTATTCCCGCTTCAATAAAGTGCACATCTTCATCGCATGATTCCCAGTGATGGTTCTTCATCTTTTATGCATCTTTGATTGATTGATTATGTGAGATATAGCAACGTGCAAAAAATGTTATTGAACTTATAAATAAAAATTTGTTTCACTTCTTTCACACCTACTATCCATTTTCTCACTCCAAGAGCTCATGTAAACATGGAACCAGATTCCCCGAATAGGTTAAGAGATAAATAAATAGCATTCAAAATACGCTTTTCCTTAGCTCTTCTCTTATCCAACTTTGTCTGGATTTGGGGAAGGTACAGCCACAGATAGAAGCACAACTAGTTCTTTTCATTCCTCCTCTCTTTACACTGATACAGTGCACAGAGGATTCGAGTCCTCTCATTTCTACAGGCCTGAAGGTCTTGTGTGTCTCACAGCAGTCCCGTCGTCTCTACAGCAGCACTCAGTGGTTTGCTTAATTTTCTTATCTCAATACTTGGAACAGCTACAGGACCTGTAGCATAAGTGACCGCAGAGCTCCTTATGAGGGGTGGAGTGACAGTGGGATCTGTCCAGAGCTTGGAGCAACTGCAGGATGTGTAGCAAAAACTTGGAGCTATTGCAGGGACTGTGCCAGGAGTTGCAGAGGCTGCAGCAATGTCAGCAGATCCAGCTCTCTTCCCCTTGAAGATGCTGAATAGTGTTGAACACAGCTCAGTAGGTGTGGGCCAGGCCCTGGCACACTGCAGTCATTTGGGCCTTTTTAGGATTACCAGTGCCACAGCAGACCTGTCTCCAATATTCTACCAGTTTCTCAGGATCCTGCAGTTGCTCGGAGATGAAGTTCCAAAGCCCTGGGGGTGCCCACCACTCCAGGCAGCTGCCCAGACTGTCCCACACCCCCTGCCATGCAGAGCCTTCTCACCTTGGGGCAGATCTCTCACTGATATTCCTGAATAATTGTTTAACCTCAATCCTAGAATCATAGAATCACCAAGGCTGGAAAAGGCCTGAAAGATCATCCAATCCAACCGTTCACCTATTACCAATAGCTCCCACTTAACCATGTCCCTCAACACAATATCCAGTCTCTCCTTGAATACCCCTGGTCTCCCAGAGACGACAGTGTAAAATGTGTAATTCCTAATCATACCAACAATATTACTTCCAAAACCCAAAGATGTCCAAAGAGCTGAATGTGCACAAAACTTCACTTTGCCAATTTTATCGTGGTACAAACCAAGGTCAAACAGCATAGCAAAATAAATACCCTAATCCAGCATCCAGAGTTGACAAATGATGCAGCAGGGAAAACAAGCAGCAAGCAAGGAGCTGTGAAATGCAGCTTCATGAGAAGACTCAGCAAGCTTCACAAATAGGGAAACTATCAGCACCATGGCCTGCACATCTCCAACTCCCACAAAGCCCTGTCCACTCTGGACAGATGTGCTGTTACCACAACCCTTGGAGCCTCACATCAGGCACCAAAATGACTGTGGTTGTTGAACCCAACATGTGGCTCAGCAGCTCACAGTGCTTTGTGCACTGCCCCATTCCCAGTGGGATGGGGATGAGAACTGGGAAAAAGAGTACAACTTCTGGGTTGTAACAAAGCAGTTTACTAAGAGAGATAAAAGGAGAGGAGTAATAGTAATCACTATATATCCGTTGATATAGAATCGTATGTAACAACTGATGCACAAGCACTTGCTCAGCACCACCAGACTGATGCTCAGCTGGGCCCTGAGCAGTGAAGAGACTGAGATGAACTCCCACCCCTTTCAATACAATTTCTGCTTGCTGTCAGCTGATAGAGAACGTCCCTTTGGCCACTATCAGTCAGCTGTCCTCACTCTGTTCCCTCCCAGCTCCATGTGCCCTCCACTGACCATGGCCTTGGCTCTGTACAACACTGCTTAGCAGCAGCTGTAAACATCAGAGTGTTATCAATGGTTTTCTCCTAGAACCAAAACACTGCACCACAGCAGACAGTCTGAAGAAAACAATTCCATCCCAGCTGTAACTCAGATTCCTGCCTGTCCCCTCTTCTTGTTCTTCCTGATCAGGAAGCAAGGAACAGAATCTGCCGCTCTCCTCTCTGAGCCCTTTCCATCAGTTCTCAGCTGGCTCCTCTGCCATCCCCAGGCAGAGCTCAGTGCCCTCTCATGGATGGCAGCAGCCTTTTCTCTTCTTCCTTGCCCATCCGTCATGCAGAATCTGTACCCCATTTGCTACAGTACAGAGCTGAGAATCAACCCACCATGTCTCTGTGAACCAAACAAGACCCTAGGCCTGCAAAGGCACAGAGATTTGGAGTTCGCTGAGTGAATGTTTGTGGTCCTCTCATTAGTGTAAGGATTCTTCAGAAAGCATCCCCTTCCAGAAGCATGCTTTGATTTAGCCTGTCTGGGTCTTGCATCTACACTGTGGTACTGATGTTCAGGGCCTTGCTCAGAATCAGCAGCCTGCATGAAAGGAAAAGCTCTGTGGTTTTCTCTTGATTTGTCCCGTTTATTTCCCATGCTACCCGCACTGGTCTACAGGCACTTTAGGGCAGCAGTAGGTTGGGGTTACCCCCAGAGGGTACACAGTAAGATTTAGGACGGGGTATTGGCAACAAGACTTTCTCTGAGGAATCCTCACACAATCCTATAGAACAACTCAGAGGCTTTCCATTCAATCTCCAACAGCAACAATATCCCTCAGCCCTTCTCTGTCACATCCAATTCCCCACCCTTCCCCATTTGGACCTGGTTTAAAGCCCTATAATCAATCAGTGCAGGAGCATTTCAGATGGGGTCATGGAGGAGGCAGACTGCCATTCTTGGGGTGGCCATTTTCCCAGGAGGGCATGGTGGGAGGGCTTTGTCCCATCTGGTTCCACCAACACTTGCATCCACCCAGCAGAAGGCTGTGCCCTCTGTGTCCCACTTGAACTCTGCATGGAGCTTACAGTTGGCAGTGACATGGCTGAGAAGCTCTGGGCATGGATTAAGGGACAGGGAATTAATGTGCCTTCCTAACTTCCTCCCTGCATGCCTTAGCAACTTCCTTGTAATCTCCCCAAGTACCCAGCCCCTTCTTCCAGAGGACGGAGATTCTCTTTTTCTTCCTGAGTCTCAATAGTTTTTCCCAGTTCATCTGCACTGGTCTTCTTCCCCTATGGCTCACCTTATGGCATTCAGGGACAGCCTGATCTTGTGCCTTTAAGATTTCCATCTTGAGGAGTGTCCAGGCTTCCTGGACCCCTTTACCCATAAGGAGCGACTCCCAAGGGACCTGTGCTACAAGTGTCCTGAACAGGTCAAAGTCTGCCCTCTAGAAGTTCAGGATAGTAGTTTTGCTAGTCACCCTTCTGACATCTCCAAGAATAGAGAATTCTACCATTTCATGGCCACTCTGCCCAAGACAGTCCCCAACCTTCTCAACTCCTACCAGTCCTTCACTGTTAGTGAAGAGCAGGTCTAGCAAGGAACCACCCCTGGTAGGACTTCATACCAGCTGTGTAAGGAAGCTGTCTTGCATGCAATCTATAAACCTCTTGGACTGATTCCTCTGCTATTTATTATATTCCCAGCATATATCAGAGAAGTTGTAGTCTCCCAAGAAAATGAGTGCTGGCAATCTTGCGACTTCAGTAAGCTGCTCATAGAATGCCTCACCCATCAATAAGGCGGTCTATAAGAAACCTTTAGCAAGATGTCACACTTACAGGCCTTTCCCCCGATCCTTACAAACATGCACTTCATTCTGAAGCCCAAGCTCTTCAACATCAAAACTCTCTTTAATATAAAGGGCCACACCACCACCCTTCCTTCCTCCTCTATCCCTTCTGAAGAGCTTGTAACCATCCATCACAGCACTCCAGTCATGGCAATGGTCCCACCATGGGTCGGTAATAGCAACTAGGTCATGGTTTGTCAGATGCACAGTTGCTTCCAGCTCCTCTTGCTTGTTGACCAAGCTGCGTGCGTTGGTGTAGACGCAATTCAGCTGAGGCATCTGCCTCTCTCCCAGCTCAAACAGCATTTCCCTAGGCTTATCTCTGGTAAGCCCTGTTTTGTCCACTCCCCCATCGTAGCTAGTTTAAAGCTCTTTCGATAAGCCCCGCTACCGTCTATGCTAGGATTCACTTCCCCCTTTGAGACAGTTGGGTTCCATTCATGGATAACAGACCATGGGCCAAGTAAACTGTCCTGTGATCAAAGAACTCAAAGTTTCTGGCTCAGTACCAACCTCTGAGACAATTGTTCATTGCTTTGCTTTCCAAGCCTGCTCTGTGTCCCTCACTGCCACTGAAGGTATAGAACAAAAAATCACTTGATCTCCCACTTTGTGAACTAAATGGCCTAAATTCCTGAAATCTCTTTTTATAGTTTGTAGTCTTATCTAAGAAATTTCATCACTGCCCACCTAAACTATGAGTAGTGGAAAATAATCAGTGGACCTAACCAGCATTGGGAGTTTCCTCATTATGTCCCTGACCTGAAACCAAGAAGGCAGCAGACTTACTGACAACTGGGGTCCAGTCTGCAAATGGGGCCCTCTATTCCTCTGAGAAGGGAGTCACCCACCACGGCCACCCTTCTTTCTTTCATGGCAGAGGAAGTCACAAGGCTTGGTAGTGACTGCCTTGCATTAGGTTTCCTCCTAGGCAGATCCTCCATTGCCTCCCCATTCTTATCTCCTTCAGATTTCAGAGTGTCAAACCTGTTGCTTAGATGGATCAGGGGTCGAGGGCTAGGCAGGCATGGGGGAGCTCCTGTGATGTTGAGTTGGGACTCTCTTCCAACCCTTCTCATCAGTCAGGTCTGTCTGACTGTGACAGGGCAGGGAGTCAACCACTTTTCTGGGGGTATCTGCCTGGCAGCCTTCCCTCGGGGATGCCAGCAAGTCACTCCACCAGCCCATCTCCCGATCACACTCCCTGATGGTAAACTGTGAGTAAAACCTTGAGTAAAGTGAGAGTTCACCTAGACAAAAGTATGAGTAGAAACATGGACTGACGTGAGGGTAAACCCAGAGTAAACCCAGGATCCCATCCATTGGGCATGCACAGCCTCTGAGGGCAACTTTTTCCAGTGTTGCTGTGTAAAAATATAGGTTCCTCACATCTAACCTATGTCTCCCCTTTTTAATTTAAATCCGTTTCCATTTGTCCTGTTATCAACAGACCATCCCATCCTTATTCTAGCGTTAGGCATCTCATCCTCAGATGGAAACCCTGGGGCTGAATTGGGATCAGTTTTTCAAAGAACCACAGGAGCTACAAGTTCACCTAGCTGAGTTCAGATGTGCACAGTGAGGTGTCTGTGTGTGAGTCCCTCATCTGAATCCTTGGTTTTTATTCCACAGGGACTGCACTACTCATACACAGTCTCTCAGTGATGCCCAAGGTGCCTTGGGTGATCCTAGTTTTGTGCTAGTGCTTGTAAACTGTGACGGAAAATCTATGAGATAGACACCTCCTTCTGGAGCATCAGCTGAGGGCCAGAAGGGAGGTATTCTTGGCCATCCTAAATACCACCTCAGCCACGTGCTTAGGGCACCCATTGTGTCTTTTGCACCTGACCCCATGGAGTATGTAGTGATATTCAGCTTATCAAAAGGATGAGCTCAGAACAGAAGAGGCAGATCTTCCTCTCTGCTCCATCTGTGGCATAGTCTGGATTTCAAGGCATTGCAAAGCTATGGCACATCTACGTTCTTGCACTGATGACACTTTAGCATGCTCTGGGCTCGCATTTCAATGGCATCTAATAAATCTAGGGTCATACCTGTTGACAGGAAGCTGGCAAATGTTGTCTCATTGTAAGGAAGAGCAAGAAAGATGACACGGGCAACTATGGACCTGTCAGTCTCACTACAGTGCTTGGTAAAATTATGGAGAAAATGATGGTGGGAGTTATGGAAAAACAACTGAAGGACAGGTCACAGACAACACAAGATACAGAGGGGAAGGTCCTATTTAATTTCAGGTCTTTTTATGACACCTTTATCCATTGAGCTGAACAAGGGAAGGCAGTTGATGTAATCCTTGAGGATTTCAGTAGAGCTTTTGATACTATTTCTCCAGCACCCTTCTGGACAGAAATTCCTGCATACAGCTAGACAGAAACAGAACGTGGTGTGTTGTAATACAAGAAGAATTTTACAGAGCAGCAGCCATGGATTGAGATAAGGAGTTCACAGAGCAGCAGCTGCGGAGCAGGATAAGCAGCATGAGAACAAAGGACATCTCTAGGAAAAGAATGAATGGCTCGTGGCTTTGAAGGGGGGTTATAGGGTTGTTATTGCAGTAGCTTTCCTCCAACTAGCGTGTGTGATTTTTGGACACCCTTGTCTGTCTCCTATAAAAGTCTGGCTTTCGGGCAATAAATTGATGCAGCTATATGTAACTATATTGGTGTTTCTCTGTTTGACCCAGCACGCTGACATTTTGCCTTTCAGGTTCACCAGCAGTGGTGGGTGAGCAGTTGGCCAGTAGTTCTGTCCCAAAGGATTATAGTCCGTGGGTTCCATTGGGCTGGTAGATGGTCACTGTCAGAGCTCCCCAGGGTTCCATTTTAGGGCCACTTTCCTTTCATGTTTATGCAGATGACTTGCATGCAGGACTAGAAGATGTTCTGAGCAAGTTTGCTGATGAGACCAGATGAGGAGGTGTTGTTGCCTCCACTGAGGGTGGAGAGGACTTGCAGAGAGATGTGGACAAGTCAGAGAAGTGGGTACCAGTTGGTACTAAGCACCAAGTGCATAAAGTATAACAAGTGCCTGATTGTGCACCTGGGTATGGGCAACCCTGGACATAAACACTGTCTGTATATTGGACACATGAGAGACGTCTGACTGAAAAGGATTGGGGGTCCTGCTCAACATAAAATTTTAAGTGAGTCAGCAGTGTGCCCAGCCAGCCAAGAAGGCCAACAGTCCCCTAAAGTGCATCAAGCAATTTATTGCCAGCTGGGTGGGAGAAAGGTTTGTCCCTCTTTGCTCTGCATTGCTACTGCCTCACCTGGAGCACTGGGTGCACTTCTGGGCAATGCAGAACATAAAGAACATCAAACTATGGGAGAGTGTGCACAGGAGGGCACTGGAACTGAGAGATCTGAAGTTCAGAGTTTCACTGGGATTGACTGCTTGTTCAGACTGGGCCCTTCTCACACCCCACATCCTGTGATGAGACACAGGGCACATGTGGGATATGAACTTTAACAGCATCCTTGCACCACATGCAAATGCTTTTCCCAGTGCTTCAGTGTTCCACCACCCATTGCTTTCAACATAGTTTTCAACACCCCATTGTATCTTTTAATTTTACCAGAAGCTGGTGCATGGTAGGGGATATGATAAATCCACTCAATGCCATGAACTTTGGCCCAAGTATTTATTAAGGGAATTTTTGAAATGTGTCCCATTATGAGACTCAGTTCTTTCTGAGGTGTCATGTCTCTATAGGACTTGTTTCTAACAACCCAATATTGTGTTTCTGGCAGTAGCATGGGGTACTGCGTATGTTTCAAGCCACCCAGTGGTTGCTTCCACCATGGTAAGCACAAAACGCTTATCATTATGAGATCCTGGCAAGGTGACATCATTCACCTGTCACTCCTCCCCATATTTATACTTTTGCCTTGGCCTTCCCCCCAGAGAGGCTTCATATTCTTGGCTTGTTTAATTATGGCACATGATTCACAGTCATGAATAACCAGTGCAATAGCATCCATAGTTAAGTCCACCCCTCAGTCTCTAGCCCAATTATATGTTATGTCCATTCCTTGATGGCCTGAGGTCTCATGGAACCATCAAGCTTGAAATAATTCACTCTTGTTCTGCCAGTCCAAGTCTATTTGAGCCACCTCAATTCTGGCAGCTCGACCTACCTGATGGTTGTTTTGTTGTTCTGCAATAGCCCGACTCTTGGGCAAGTGTGCATCCACGTGACACACCTTTACAATCATATCTTTTTTTTGAGCAGTTATGTTTTTCTACAGTTCAGCAGCCCAAATAGGTTTACACCTCCGTTGCCAGTTATTTTGTTCCCACTGCTGTAACAACCCCCATAAGGCATTTGCCACCATCCATGAGTCAGTATAAAGATAAAGCATTGGCCACCTCTCCCGTTCAGCCACATCTAAGGTCAGCTGGACAGCTTTTACCTCTGCAAACTGACTTGATTCTCCTTTACCTTCAGTGGCCTCTGCGACCTGTCGTGTGGGGCTCCAAACAGCAGCTTTCCATCTCCGATGCTTCCCTACAATATGAAATGATCCATCAGTGAAAAGAGCATATTTCTTTTCATTTTCTGGTAGTTCGATGTATGGTGGGGCCGCTTTAGCACATGACACCTCTTCTCCTGGTGATGTTCCAAACTTTTTATCTTCAGTCCAGTTCATGATCACTTCTAAAATTCCTGGACGATTGAGGTTCCCCATCCGCGCTTGTTGTCTAATCAGTGCAATCCACTTGCTCCAGGTGGCATCGGTAGCATGATGGGTGGAGAGAACCTCCCCTTTCAACATCCGGTTCATCATTGACAGTCGAGGTGCCAGAAAGAGCTGCATTTCAGTACCAGCTACTTCGGAAGCAGCCCGAGCCCCCTCATACGCGGCTAAGATCTCCTTCTCAGTTGGAGTGTAGCACTCTTCAGACCCCTTGTACGCTCAGCTCCAGAATCCCAGGGGTCGGCCTTGGGTCCCTCCTGAGGCTCATTGCCACAAACTCCAAGTGGGACCTTTCTCTCCAGCAGCAGTATAGAGGATGTTCTTTACATCCTGTCCAGTCCGTACTGGCCCCAGGTCCATGGCACAGGCTATCTCCTGTTTAATCTGTTCAAAAGTCTGCTGCTGCTCTGGGCCCTATGCAAAATCATTCTTCTTCTGCATCACCTGATAAAGGGGGCTTACAATGAGGCTGTAGTTTGGAATGTGCATCCTCCAAAAGCCCACTGCACCCAGGAAAGATTGTGTCTCTTTCTTGCTAGTTGGTGGAGACATGGCAGTGATTTTGTCAATCACTGTTGGGATGTGATGACATCCATCCTGCCACTTTATACCTAAGAACTGAATTTCCTGGGCAGGCCCTTTTACTTTGCTTCACTTAATAGCAAAACTGGCTCATAGAAGAATTTGAATTATTTGCTCTCCAGCACAGCAGCACTCAGTGGGGGTGTGACCTCATTCAGGCCACGGTAGTCTACTGTCAGCCTCCATTCTCCACTGGCTTTACGCACTGGCCATATGGAGCTGTTAAAAGGTGAGTGAGTTTTACTGATCACTCCCTGATTCTCCAACTGGCGAATCAAATCATGAATGGGGAGCAAGGAATCCCTGTTGGTGCGATACTGCCGTCTGTGCACTGTCTTTGTAGCAATCGGTACCTGCTGCTCTTTTATTTTTACTCGTAGCAGCCTCACAACAGACGGGTCCTCTGACAGGCCAGGCAAAACAGACAGCTGCTTAATGTTGTCCATATCTACAGCAGCGATTCCAAAGGCCCAGTGATACCCCTTAGTATCCTTGAAATGCCCTCTTCTGAGGTATCCTCAATACCAAGTATGAACGGAAACCCTGGACCACTCACATAGGATGTTTTTTCCAGTCTTTACCAGTGAGGCTTATTTCAGCCTCCAACACAGTCAATTCTTGAGAGATATCCAGAAATATGGATTGATTCTGTCCCTTCATGACTGGAGGGCATTAGGGTGCACTGTGCACCAGTATCCACCAGTGCCTTATATTTCTGTGGTTCTGATGTGCTAGGCCATCAAATCCACACAGTCCAATAAACTCTATTATCCCTTCCACTCCCTTGAATGAGGGCAGGGCCCCTCTATTGGTTACCTGTGATAACTGGAGCAGCCGTACTGGTGGTTGGACTGTTTTGTAGTTCCCTCACCCGTGCTCATAGTACAGGAGTAGGCTGGTCATGCCACTTCCTCGTGTCTTCTCTGTGGTCACGTAGGTAACACCACAAGGAAACACACAGTGCAATTTACTGTTGTTCCTTGCTCAATCTGGAAAGCGCTTGTGTCTAATAGCTGAGAATTTTAATGATACACATGAAGGCTTTATGGTCGTTAATTTCTTTACGATCTCTCGCCTTCAACTGAAGCAGCAGCTAGGCCAATTACCAAGTGACACCAAGGAGATGAAGTGGCAAAATGGCGATTTATTGAAACAGACACATCCTTATATAACCTACGCCTTTTTGTCTACACCCACTGTATTACACTAAGATTCTTCCAGAATATGGGGAAGGGCCTGTCACATCACAACAAGCTACCGTCCCAGCTGTCCCAACAGCGAAGCAACCAGGTAACAAGAGATTCATTCTGGTGCCGTGTGAACTCCTTTCTTACGCCTTCGATTTCAGTCATCTTCAGGGATCGACAAACAGTAACAGAGATTTCCTCCTCATCACTCTCTTCTTCATGACACTTTTCCTTTTTCCTTTCTCGGTACTTATCCAGACCTGTCACCTGGATCTTCTGTTGCCTCCTCCTCCACTTCTTTTTTCCGTTCTAGACGTGAGGACACCCATTTCCATTTCTTGCCTTCCACAAGGGCAACTGATATTGTTACTGGTGCCTCCTGTGACTGATCAAAATTGACTTGGGGATTTCCCTTTTTGGCTAGAACCTCAGCTCGGAAATTCTCTCTTTTCGGAACAGTGTTATATAGAGCACGGTAAGCACAAGCCAAGCCCCAAATAAGTCATACCCCCTTAGATCTATCTAGGCTGCGCCATCCCTGACTCAAATACTGGCTTAGTTTCTCGGGATCCCACAGGTGTTCAAGAGTTAAATCCCATGACATTGCGGGCCCCCATGTGTTGGCGAACCTGAAGGCAAAAGTCAGCGTTCTAGGACAAACAACCACACACCAATATAGTTAAATATAGCTGTGTCCATCTATTGCCTGAAGAGCCGTACTTTTATAGCAAACAAACAAGGGTGTTCAAAAATCACACGTACTAATTGGAAGAAAGCTTCTGCAATAAGAACCCTAAAACCCCGCTTCAAAGCCACGAGCCTTTCACTCTTTTGCTAGAGGTGTCCTTGGTTCTCATGCTGTTTATCCTGCTCTGCAGCTGCTGCTCTGTAAAGTGCTTATCTTGATCCATGGCTGCTGCTCTGTAAAATTCTTCTTGTATTACAACAGAATGGCAGTTCCCTGGGGTCTCCAGCACACCCCCAGCCAGCTGGCAAATGCCACTGAGGACCTTTAGGAAAGACATGCCCTGGGTAGTGACAATGTTCACTGGACAACTGTGAGCCCCACAATGGGTCTCGTACCTGTGTGCCATCTTCTGAACACCAGTAGCACGGTGTAGATGCAAGGCCCAGCCAGGCAAAATCAAAACATGCTTCTGGAAGGGGATCCTTTCTGAAGAGTCGTTACACTAATGAGAGGACCACAAACATTCACTCAGCGAACTCCAAATCTCTGTGCCTTTGCAGGCCTAGGGTCTTGTTTGGTTCACAGAGACATGGTGGGTTGATTCTCAGCTCTGTACTGTAGCAAATGGGGTACAGATTCTGCATGACGGATGGGCAAGGAAGAAGAGAAAAGGCTGCTGCCATCCATGAGAGGGCACTGAGCTCTGCCTGGGGATGGCAGAGGAGCCAGCTGAGAACTGATGGAAAGGGCTCAGAGAGGAGAGCGGCAGATTCTGTTCCTTGCTTCCTGATCAGGAAGAACAAGAAGAGGGGACAGGCAGGAATCTGAGTTACAGCTGGGATGGAATTGTTTTCTTCAGACTGTCTGCTGTGGTGCAGTGTTTTGGTTCTAGGAGAAAACCATTGATAACACTCTGATGTTTACAGCTGCTGCTAAGCAGTGTTGTACAGAGCCAAGGCCATGGTCAGTGGAGGGCACATGGAGCTGGGAGGGAACAGAGTGAGGACAGCTGACTGATAGTGGCCAAAGGGACGTTCTCTATCAGCTGACAGCAAGCAGAAATTGTATTGAAAGGGGTGGGAGTTCATCTCAGTCTCTTCACTGCCCAGGGTCCAGCTGAGCATCAGTCTGGTGGTGCTGAGCAAGTGCTTGTGCATCAGTTGTTACATACAATTCCATATCAACGGATATATAGTGATAACTATTACTCCACTTCTTTTATCTCTCTTAGTAAACTGCTTTGTTACATCCCAGAAGTTGTACTCTTTTTCCCAGTTCTCATCCCCATCCCACTGGGAATTGGGCAGTGCACAAAGCACTGTGTGCTGCTGAGCCACATGTTGGGTTCAACAACCACTGTCATTTTGGTGCCTGATGTGAGGCTCCAAGGGTTGAGATAGCAGCACATCTGTCCAGAGCGGACAGGGCTTTGTGGGAGCTGGAGAAGTGCAGGCCATGGTGCTGATATGTGTGGATGTGCTCCCTATGTGTGGAGCTTGTTGAGTCTTCTCATGAAGCTTCACTGCACAGCTCCTTACTTGGTGCTTGGATGCTGCATTAGGGTATTTATTTTGCTATGCTGTTTGACCTCAGTTTGTACCACGATAAAATTGGCAGCTGACAAAGTGAAGTTTTGTGCACATTCAGCTCTGCGGTCATCTTTGGGTTTTGGAAGTAATATTGTCCATATGATTAGGAATTACACAATTTACATTGTCGCCTCTGTGAGTCCGGGGGTGTACTGGATATTGTGTTGAGGGACATGGTTTAGTGGGAGCTATAGGTAATAGGTGAACGGTTGGACTGGATGATCTTTTAGGCCTTTTCCAACCTTGGTGATTCTATGAATCTATGATTGAGGTTAAACAATTATTCAGGAATATCAGTGAGAGATCTGCCCCAAGGTGAGAAGGCTCTGCATGGCAGAGGGTGTGGGACGGTCTGGGCAGCTGCCTGGAGTGGTGGGCACCCCCAGGGCTTTGGAACTTCATCTCCGAGCAACTGCAGGATCCTGATAAACTGGTAGAATATTGGGGGCAGGTCTGCTGTGGCACTGGTAACCCCCAAGAGGCACAAATGACTGCAGTGTGCCAGATCCAGAGAGCTGAATCTGCTGACAGTGCTGCAGCCTCTGCAACTCCTGGCACAGACCATGCAGCAGCTCCAAGGTTTTGCTACACGTCCTGCAGTTGCTCCAAGCTCTGGGCAGATCCCTCTGTCACTCCACCCCTCATAATGAGCTCTGCAGTTACTCCTGCTACGGGTCCTGTAGCTGTTCCAAGTATGGTAATAAGAAAATGGTACAAATTCCTCCCAAGGGAGGAAGTACAGCCCTGCGGTGGCTCCAACCCCTCCAATGAGCCCAGTGGCTGCTCCAACATAGTCACAGGTCCTGTGGTGGTTCCAGCTCTGGCAATGAACTCTGAGGTCACTTCAACTCCTGCAACAGCCCAACAGCCACTTCAGCTCCTACAGTGAACCCTGTGGCTGTTAAAACCCCTGCAACTAATCCTGGACTTGCAGACAGATGCGCATAGGGATTAGTTCATATATGTTTGCAACTGCATATGTTGTATATGTGTGAAAATACACTAAATATATTATATATGTATAAATACATTTGTCATAATTATTATCCTTTTCTTTTTCTCTTTGTCTCAACCCATAAACCTTAAACCACAGCACTGCCTTGAGATGCTTACGGATCTCCTTGGGACTATTCAATCTGATCTGGTCACACAGTGAAGAGCACCTGAAGATCTCAAGGTTTTCTCAGGGAGCAGCTCCTGAGGTATATTCCTTACACCAGCTTTGGAAGAGGCCTCCCTCCAGTTCTCTGGTCCTGCTCTAAAGGGGCCCTCTTGTTATGGCAGTGCCAGCAAGGAGACCAGCTCTGACAGACCTGTTCATATTGCCGGCTACTGACTGCAGCCCTGGATTGCTGCTGTAGAGGCAACAGGACTGTTGTGAGACACACAAGACCTTCAGGACTGCACAAATGAGAGGACTCAAGAGCACTGCAGCACTGGTAAGAGCACATGAATGAAAAGAGCACGTTGAGCTGCTGTCTGTGGCTGTACCTCCCCAAATCCAGGCAAAGTAGGAAGAAAGAAAATCTAAGTAAGTCTATTTTGAAAGCTTTTTAGGTATCTTATAACATATTCAGGGAATCTGGTTCCATGTTTACATGAGTTCTTGGAGTGAGAAAATGGAAATTAGGTAGGAAAGAATTTAAATACATTTTTATTTATAAGTTCAATAACATTTTTTTTTGCACATTCCTATATCTCACATAATCAAACAGACAAAGATGCATAAAACATAAAGAACCACCACTGGGAATCCTATTGAGGAAGTTGTGCATTTTATTGTAGCTGGAATAGTGCTTATTGCAACACCTTCCTGAAAGCGTGCTTGATCTCCCTGTTCCTCATGCTGTAGATAATAGGGTTTAGTGTTGGAGGAACCACTGCATACAGAAGTGCCACTGTCAGATCCAGGAGTGGGGAGGAAATGGACGGGGGCTTCAGGTAGGCAAAAGCACCAGTGCTGAGAAACAGGGAGACCACAGCCAGGTGAGGGAGGCACATGGAGAAGGCTTTGTGCCGTCCCTGCTCAGAGGGCATCCTCAGCACAGCCATGAAGATGTGCACATAGGACACAACTATGAAAACAAAGCAACCAAAGCCTAAACTGACACCAAAAAAGAGAAATACAAATTCCATGAGGTAGGAGCCAGAGCAGGAGAGCTTGAGGATCTGTGGGATTTCACAGAAAAACTGGTTGACAACATTGCCTTGGCAGAGAGGCAGTGAAAACGTACTGGCAGTGTGCAGCAGGGAATAGAGAACCCCAGTGCCCCAGGCAGCTGCTGCCATGGTGGCACAAGCTCTGCTGTCCATCAAGGTCCCGTAGTGCAGGGGCTTGCAGATGGCAACGTAGCGGTCATAGGACATGATGGTGAGAAGGGAATACTCTGCTGAGAGGAAGAAGGAAAAGAAAAAGAGCTGTGCAGCACATCCTGTGTAGGAGATGGCCCTGGTGTCCCAGAGGGCGTTGGCCATGGCTTTGGGGAGAGTGGTGGAGATGCAGCCCAGGTCGAGGAGGGCCAGGTAGAGGAGGAAGAAGTACATGGGGGTGTGCAGGCGGCGGTCGCAGGCTACGGCTGTGCTGATGAGGCCGTTGCCCAGGAGGGCAGCCAGGTAGATGCCCAGGAAGAGCCAGAAGTGCAGGAGCTGCAGCTGCCGCGTGTCTGCCAACGGCAGCAGGAGGAACTCGCTGATGGAGCTGCTGTTGGACATCTGCTGTTGTTGGGCTTGGAGTCCTGCTCAGAGTGCAGAAGATAATGACAAGTCCAGACCATTCTCAGACACACTCCTCCTGCTATAATATGAAATGTTTTTATTCTCTTACAACAGTGTACATTTAGCACCATTACTTGCATTTAATTTCATGTATTTCAGCATTCCTTAAGCAGAAGCAGCATATGGAGCTCTAACCTTCCTTTTATTTTCTTATGCCTTCTCCCTGGATATTTTCATCTGTTTCATGTCTCATATCTTTACCCCAAGTGCTCTTAGAGCCCCCTACCCGAGCTTCTGTGGCATTCAGTTTCAGTTAGAAAATGCTGCCTGTTTGTAGGATAAGTGAATTATTCATGCCTACAGAAAATGATGATAATTCCATCCTTCGAGAAAGGGGAGACTGAAAGCACATCATGTGTGAGTGTTCACAAAACAAGCAATTGATTGATGAAAAATTCTCAGAACTCTTATTGCCCCTTTTAGATTTCTGACTCCAAACCTCTTTGCCTCAGAACAGGAAATGGAAACCCCCTGCCTTGGCTCTCCTCTTGCAAAGTGCCCTCAGAAACATTCCGTTGTGCAGTGGAGTTGTGATCCCCTGCCCCAGGCAGCAGCTGTGGCAGCACAAGCCCTGCCGGGGGGCTCCTTCCCCCCACCCGTCTCCCTGCAGCACCCTGGGCAGCTCCCCGGGCAGGCTGAGTGCTGAGCCTGGCAGGCGGCAGAGTCCCATACCCGGCACACAGCCCCTGGGGCACAGCAGGGACCCTGCTCTGCAGGACAGCCCTGGGCACCCGCCTGCAGCCCCGGCTGCACAGCCTGCAGCCGTGCTGGGACATGCAGCCCTCAGGGCTGTGATTTCATACTGCAGTATGGAAGCCCTCAGCTGGAGCAGAAGGCTTTTTCCACAGTAAAGAAACATGCAGTGCCTGCATCCAGATCTCCTATGGGATGTCCCAAATTAAGTTGACCCTCTATGAAAAGCAGCTCATGGTCTGCAGTGAGACTTACTCTGTCATGGTCTGTGAGTAATGCTCCTGCAGTGAGCTCACAGCCCGCTCACACCACACACATCCTGCAAGCTCTCTTCAGTTTCTCTCCTCTCCTTCTGTCACCTGCAGGCTGTGCTGTGCACAAGAGCTGCTCCTGGGCACAGCTGTCTCTCTGCAGCCCTGCACACTTTTATGAGCTCCCTGTGTCCCAGGAGCCTGGACAGGCAAGCAGCAGATTATGTCATTTTTATCTTTCCGACTTGTCTCCCCTGACATGTCCCTGGGTCCTCATGGCCAACAGCTCCTGAAAGACAACAGCATCATGACTGTGCTTTGAAATTCGCTCAATTAACCACCACATGTCCAGTGGTCAGTGACTGATTGGAGACATATGGGGAGTGCTCCCAGAGATCGTTTGATGAAACAATAAGGGCAACCAGACAAGGAAGGCAAGGTTTGGACTTTCCCTGTGCAGGGCAGTGATCCAGCTTAGGCAGTGCAGGAGTCTCATCCCTTGACAGAAATCCTGGAGCTGAAATGGGATTCAGCTCCCTACACACCCACAGGAGCTGGGATTCCTCTGGTTCAGTTCAGAAGAGCACAAGGAGTTGCCTGCATGTGAGCTCCTGCTCTGAGTCCTCGGACCTTCAGCTGGGAGGCAGCTGCTCACACACAGACACTGGGTGATGCCCAAGGTGCCTGGGCTGCTCCTGATGTGTGCCAGTGCTTGTAAACCATGTGGGAAATCCCTGAGATAGACAGCTCCTTCCTGGGCATCAGCCGAGGGCCAGAGAGGGGATAGCACTGGCTGTCTGGTGAATTCACTCACAGCTGCAAGAGCAGCACAGGGCCTTCAGGAAAGCCATGCCCATGGTGTGACCATGTTGCTGTGTCAACTCCAAGGCCCACGATCAGTCTAATGTTTGTGTGCCACCTTCTGCACACTGATACCATAGATTAGCTATTCAGTCAGGCAATGTCCAGTGATGCTTTCCAATTAGGATGTTTACTTCTGTGGTTTTGCACTAATGCAAACACCAACACACAAGAAGCTAGAAATCTTGATAGAGCTGCAGGCCTGAGCTCCTGTTTGGACCATGGGGACACAGTTTAATGGCTTCCACAACTGCACTGTAGCACAAGGGGGATACCGAGTCTTTAGGATGGATGGGCGAGGAGATAAAGAAGGGTGAATGCCCTCTGTGAGAGTGCACTGAGCTCTGCCTGGGGATGGAAGAGCAGACAGGTCAGAGCTAATGGAAATGGCAAACAGAGGAGACCATCAGTGTCTTTTCCTGTCTTCCTGATCAGGGAGAGTAAATGGAAGGTGCCCTCTGCAGACAGATGGGAATCTGATGTTGTCTGTCCCTTGTCCCATTTGGTGGCCTTTGTCACTCCATTATCTGCAGCAGGGACAGCACAGCAGGGCATGTGGCATCCAGCAGATCCCTGGAGAGCACAGATGGCAGCTTCTTGACCAAGCAGTGGAGGAACCAAAGAGGAGAGGTGCTCTGCTGGATCTCATACTCTCCGGCATGGAAGGACTTGTGGGAACTGCGAAGGTGAAAGGGGCATCAGGCCACGTGCAAGATGCAAATGTATCTCTTTTTATAAATTTTGAGGCTGTAAGCTTAATAGTTGATCATAAATGTCAATAAAACTGAAACAAATAATTGAAGACAAAGATGGA
This sequence comes from Coturnix japonica, assembly GCF_054131305.1. Taxonomy (NCBI): domain Eukaryota; kingdom Metazoa; phylum Chordata; class Aves; order Galliformes; family Phasianidae; genus Coturnix; species Coturnix japonica. The sequence continues at coordinate 4,153,517 of NC_140687.1, read as the reverse complement.
AATCATTGAAATTGTGTTAACCCTTCTCAACATGAAAAATTCTCATGAGTCTTGTTCCATTTTAAGTTGTAAATATGAATCTTTGAGGTGATTTGATGTCTTTTTTTTTCTTTTACTGAAACTACAATGTTTTCCAGAACTGTGTTCGCTGGACACAAATGTCTTCAGATTCAGAGACACAGACAGTGGTGCCAGTGCCAATGCCCTGTGACTATAGCCCGGTGCCCAGCACTACTCTTCCCTGCTGCCTATTTGATGTGTCTCATCCTCCAAGTTTTTTCAGCTCTCCTAAAGAAATGGCCATGGTTAAGGGCATGTTTTCAGCAGGCCATTTGGGCACAAACTACTCCCACTGCCCTCCAGATTTCTCCATCCCTTGCTCTTTGTTCAGTCAGATACCTCCCAATTATCTGTCTGATTTCTGACTTTCAGGGGGATTACTGGAATTTGTTCCATCTCCCCAAAGTCTGAGAATCAGTGAGAATGTGTTAACCCGTCTCAATGTGTGAAATACTCACAAGTCCTGATCAATTTTAAGTTGATACCTCTCAACTACCTGGCTGATCTATCCCAGGGAGATTACTGGAATTTGCTCTATCTACCAGAGTCTGATGGCCTCTGTTGTCAACTACTTCACTGTGATTCAATCTATCCTATCCTACCTCAGAATAAATCATTTCTTTTAAAAGTATTCCATATGAAAGACAAACTTCAATAGATGCAGCTTGAACATGGCATGCAGTTGATCACTGTGTTTTACTGTTCATTCAATTGCATCACCTTTCTTTCCATTTGCTGGCCAGATAAAAAAGAGAAATCTTTCCTTTTCCATGTGTAGCTGGTTCTCTGAGGAAAGCCAGTGGGAGTTGGTGCAAAGCAGTTTTAACACTGAGCGGATGAATGCAGAGGAGAAGAGTGATGTGAAGAAAAGTGATGCAAGTCCCATAGGTCCATTGTGAGCAGAAATTGGGTGGGGAGGTTGAGAAGGACCTTTGTCAACACAGTAACAGTACAGAACTCATTGGGACATCCTGGATTGGTATCAGTTGCACAGTGCTGCTTTAATGTCTTCTTTAAACCCAACTATAAATAAATAGACAATAAATTTATACTGGATTCTTTAAGCTCTCTCCAGATATCCCTCCTTTTTGCTGAACAAGTTCTGATAACCTGAAGAAGATAACAAGATGGCATAAGGCACAGGAGATTCTTTAGGTTATAATGGTCCCAGGGTGCATTTGATGCTGAGTTCATCAGCCTCTAGTGCAGAGAGAAGTTTGCACAAAGTGCTCAACAAGACAAAGTCAGAAGTAACAGTGAAGTTTCTTGGAGTATTAATGGGCCCGCTGAGGAACATTACCAAGTAAGCTTCCCAAGGGACTTGTTAGAGAAGATAACTGGAAGCCATGACTACAGGCAGGCAAAGGCACTGGCATGCTAAGAAACCTCTCCTTTGCCTTACAAAGCAGACAGGTCAAGCCCTGATTGCAAGACCAGTGGTAGAGAGGTCCTGTATGTCATGTTGGCTCTGGGCATTTCCTGGGGCAATGTGTTGGAATTTTGTATGATGTTAAATGAAAGACATGGGGACAGAAGATCCCAGGCTCTACATGTGGTGCAAGGACGCTGTGAGGTTCATGTCCCATATGAGACCTATGTTTCATTGCAGGATGTGAGCAGGGATGTGAGAAGGGCCCAGTCTGAACAAGCAGCCAATCCCTGTGAAACTCTGAACTTCAGATCTCTCGGTTTCAGTGCCCTCCTTTGCACATTCTCCCAGAGTTTGAAGTCCTTTATGTTCTGTGGTGCCCAGAACATAGTGAGGCAGTAGCAATGCAGAGCAGAGGGACAACCCTTTCCCTCACCCAGCTGGCAATAAGTTGCTTCATGCACTCCAGGGGACTGTTGTCTTTCCTGGCTGCCTTGGCACACTGCTGACTCACATTCAGTGTGATGCTGATCAGCACCCCAACCCTTTCCAGTCAGAATCCTCTCCAGTGTCCCATATCCAGTCAGTGTGTATGTCCAGCATTGCCCCTACCCAGGTGCACAATCAGGCACTTGTTCTTGTTATACGTTATGCACTTGGTGCTTAGTACCAACTGGTACACACTTCTCTGACTTGTCCACATCTCTCTGCAAGTCCTCTCCACCCTCAGTGGAGGCAACAGCACCTCCTCATCTGGTCTCATCAGCAAACTTGCTCAGAACGTCTTCTAGTCCTGCATGCAAGTCATCTGCATAAACATGAAAGGAAAGTGGCCCCAAAATGGAACCCTGGGGACCCCGACAGTGACCATCTACCAGCCTGATGGAAAAAACTGACTATAATCCTTTGGGACTGACCTACTGGCCAACTGCTCACCCACCACATTGTGTTTCTGTCTAGCCATATGCAGAACATTCTGTCCAGAAGGTTGTTGTGAGAAACAGTATCAAAATCTCCTCTGAAATCCTCAAGGATTACATCAACTGGCTTCCCTTGGTCAACTAAACGGATAACTGTGTCACAAAATGAGCTTAAATTAAACAGGACCTTTGCCTCACAAACTTGTGTTGGCTGCGACCAATGACAGAATTGTCCTTCAGCTGTTTTTCCATAACTCCCACCATCATTTTCTCCATAATTTTACCAGGCTCTGGACTGACAGGTCCATAATTGCCCATGTCATCTTTCTTGCTCTTCCTTACAATGAGACAACATTTGCCAGCTTCCTGTCAGCTGGCATGACCCTAGACTTCTTTAGATGCAATTGAAATGAGAGCCCAGAGCACACTAAGTTTTCATCATTGAAAGAAAGTAGATGTGCCATAGCTTTGCAATGTCTTGAACTCCAGAGTATGCCACAGATGGAGCAGAGGGGAAGATTTGCCTCTTCTGTAGTGAACTCATTCTTTTGGTAAGCAGAATAACACTACCTGATACATGGGGACTGTGTCTCTGCTCTGCTCTGCTCAGCTCACAGGGCAGCGGTCTGGCAGGGTGTTGCTCTCATGTCAATGCAGGTAAACTCACTTTAATCCTTTTTCCTCTGTAAATGCTTCCTCTATTTCTATGCTCAGATACACTTCCACATTCCCTCAACTACACTTTCATATATCATTAACAATTACACTTTCTTATACCATCAAAACAGTTTGTCAAAACGTACAGTTCTTCAGTTCACATAAACTCCCTTAATACAGTCTGTATTCTTCAGTTATAAACACTGTGCCACAGAACCAGCACTGATTGAACCACCTCCCTCACACACTTCCTCGCAAGCAGTACATAGTATTACATAAATGGGTTGACACTCATTGGTCGGGTGGAATGTACACCTCTCCTCAGGACAATCTTACTAATCTACAGAGTACAAACTCCCGTCTTCTTACATACAAGCAGAAAGTACATATGAGTGGACAGACAACACAGTCTTTCACTTTGTCCGTGTCTGGCCATTTCCCTCACAGGAGGAAGGAAACATGGATCGGGACTCGGCACTCACCCTGCAGCTGTTCTGTGTCGCACTCACACCACACTCACTCTGACATTTAGATCAAAAACCATGGTTTATTCATACTACACAATGCTGACAACGTTTTCTAGCTGGAATCTTAATAACACTCATACTCTGGTCGACCAGTTGCAAATGTTAATGTTTTTCCCAGAGTCGGCTTGACACACGGTACCAAACACTTAAAGCAGATGATAATATTGAACATACAACCTATAACCCCCGTGATTACAACTTGGAGAACCCAGGCTACCATTTGACAGGCTATCCACTATATCCCATACCCGTAGGAGAGACCAACCTAGGTCCCTCCTATTGTCACCCACCTGGGAGAGAGTACTTGTTCTTGTTTCCATTCATATGACATACAGTTCCCTTTCATAGGAACTCACCCAAGGAGTCTTCCTACCCCAGCTGGCAACCAAAGCCATGAGCTCACCTCCCTGGGAGCAGCACGTATGGCTGTAAACTGTGTAGGATGTCTCCTCAAGACATATGGGCTCCACTTACCATACACATACCTGGTCCACCTATGGGTGGTCCTTGTCTGTCCCTGCAGTGATCAGGTGAGGAAGGGAGTCCTTCAGAGAAATCTCAGGGTGCGCCAAAAGTGTCTCCCTCTCAGCTGGTCCTGCAGCGAACAGAGCTGGTCCCACCTGGGCCGCCAAATTGACTACAGGAATTGAACTCTATAACCTCTATAACTGATACAGTCTCCCATGACATCCTTATAACAAAGCTGAGGAAGTATGGGATAGGTGATTGGACAGTGAAGTGGGTCGAGAATTGGCTGACTGGCAGAGTGCAGAGGGTTGTCGTTGGCGGTGCAGTGTCTGGCTGCAGGGCTGTAACTAGCGGCGTCCCCCAGGGGTCTGTGCTGGGTCCGGTCTTGTTCAACATCTTCATCAATGACCACCCTCAGCAAGTTTGCTGATGACACGAAGTTGGGAGGATTGGCTGACACGCCTGAAGGCTGTGCTGCCATTCAGCGAGACCTGGACAGGCTGGAGAGCCAGGCAGTAAGAAACCGGATGAGGTTTAACAAAAGCAAGTGTAGAGTCTTGCACCTAGGGAGAAATAATTGCATGCACCGGTACAGGCTGGGGGAAGAGCTGCTGGGGAGGAGCTCTGCTGAGAGGGACCTGGGCGTCCTGGTGGACGACAGATTAACCATGAGCCAGCAGTGTGCCCTTGTAGCCAAAAAAGCCAATGGCATCCTGGGGTGCATTAAAAAGAGCGTGTCCAGCAGGTCGAAGGAGGTGATCCTCCCCCTCTACTCTGCCCTGGTGAGGCCTCATCTGGAATATTGTGTCCAGTTCTGGGCTCCCCAGTAAAAAAAAGACAGGGATCTCTTAGAAAGAGTCCAGCAGAGGGCCACTAAGATGGTGAAGGGCCTGGAGCATCTCCCAAATGAGGAGAGACTGAGGGAACTGGGTCTGTTTAGCCTTGAGAAAAGAAGGCTGAGAGGGGACAGGATCCAGGTTCTATAAATATTTGAGGTGTGGGGGGCAAAGTGTTGAGGCCAGACTCTTTTCAGCAGTGTGTGGAGACGGGACAAGGGGAAACAGACAGAAACTGCACCATAGGAAGTTCTGCACTAATGTGTGCAATAACTTCTTTACGGTGAGAGTGACAGAGCACTGGAACAGGCTGCCTAGGGTGGTTGTGGAATCTCCTTCTCTGGAGATATTCAAGACCTGCCTGGATGCTAAGCTGTGCAACGTGGTGTAGGGAACCTGCTTTGGCAGGGGGACTGGACTCAGTGGTCTCTGGAGGTCCCTTCCAACCCCTACAATTCTGTGATTCTGTGAATATCATGGAGTTGTTTGGATGGGGAAAGACTACCCCTTTGAATGACCTTTTGTCAGGGCATGTCCTGGGATTCCTAGGATCCTCAAAATGCAGCACTGCTTCTGTCACTGAAAAATGGGGCCCTGTGTGGGACGGAGGGAGGGTCCATGAGTCCCTGGCCCACCTGACTGAGTATTTCCATGGTCTTAGCAAAGACATACTTACAACTTGAGAATGACAGTTAGCTGTGTTCATGGTGGCATGGCCACTTTTAATGGCCTTGAACTGTCTGAACATAACTGAAGAGGCTCAGGCTGATGCAAATCAGCTATTGAATGATAGTGTTGAAAAACTGGAAAGACAGGTGGCAGTTTTGATGGGGAAAAAACCTAATTCAATCATTCTCCTATGGAAGATCAGGAACATCTCTCTGGAAGACCATGGGGACCCTGTACAAGGGAATCTGTATAAAATGGACTCTGTAAATGAAGGCACTAAAAGGTCAGATTTTGAGGTTCCATTTGGACTAGATCTATTTGAGATCTGACTGATTGTAACCCAAAAATGAAAAAAAAAAAAAAAAAAAAAATGCAGGATAGGCTGGTGGGAGTGCCCTGATCAGTATCCAACCCCCCAAACCCTGCTGCCCATAATACAGCAGCTGAACTGATGGATATAGTACAGTGGTTTAGACAGAAACCAAGAGAGCATGCCAGCATAGCTGCTCATTATGGGACATGGAGGCAGAAAGCGCTGTGGTGAATGGACTGGAAATTTCAAAACTGACATCCATTACTACTCACCCTGCCCTCAGGCAAAGACTGTATGCTCTGTCCAACATAATGAGGATAGCCATTTGATCAGTGAATGATTTATGGCTGTGTGTCATATAACATGGCCAAATAAGAATGACATACCATTAAATATCAGCCTGTGGTCCTCTATGGAGGACTAACAAAATTATATTAGAGAATTAGGCATGAAAGAGGCAATCTATGAAGATGATTTTGAGAGCCCAGTCAATAAATTTTTCATCAGGAACGAGGGATCTCATCCTACAGCCATCACCTTTACATCAGTATGGGTCTATGTTATCCATACTGAACCCCCCAGTGGCCCTCAGGTGCTGTAATACAACAGGCTGCCCAATTGATGGGGAGACAAGAGTGCCTACGGCCAGATGCAGGCTCTGAATGGTGGTGGAAAGGTCTGAGAAAGGCAGAGAACCATCTGCTGCCATGACTTAGGCGTCCAGCCCCTAAGGTAATCCAGTCTGGACCCATTAGGGTCTTGAGACAACAAATGTTTAAAGACCAGATTAGAGCAGGAGTTCAGTTTAAAAAGATCGATGGACAGCATAATCAGGAAAAAATATCTGTTAAACAGGCCCAAGCACTGAGTATTTATAGTCCAACCTTTTCAGCCAAACTAGATGTGAATGTAACTCAAGAAGGGTCTGGATGGGGGCTCTGGCAGAGCCAGAGTTCTTTGTGAACCCCTATGAGGTTTTGGCCACAGGTTTGGCATGGAGCAGAATAAAGATACATCACAGTTGAAAAGCATTTATTGGCTACCTATTCTACACTACAGGTGGTAGAACCAGTAGCTCAGATTTCAGAGGTTATCGTTAAACAACAAGGCCAGTCCAGGGGTGGGTAAAAGATCTAACACACATCTCTATGATGGGGGTGGCCCAATCACAAGCAGTGGTGCGCTCAGTTGTTCTGCTTGCCTGCTCCTCAAGGAGTTAAGAGAAATCTATGCCTGTTGCGTGTTCGAGTGCATGCGCAATGCCATGTGGAGGGCTTATCACAATAAAGATTGGCGGATTTGCTGCGTAGACCGGTCAGAACTCAGATCTGCGTTGTGCTTCCTGTGGCACCAAACGCCCAACAGTGGCAGTTCCGTGTATTGGCCAGCAGGTGGCAGCAGAGACCACGGAAAGAACGTCTGCGGGACAGACCCTGGGGATCCGTTCTCTTTTGATTATAGGGGAAGAACACAAAGATGGAAGAGGAGGGAAGGGGGAAAAAAAAAAGAAAAAAAGAAAAAACCAAACCACAGCAAACAAATAAAAACTTCTCCAAACGTAGCAAACTTGAATGTCTGTCAATAAATAAATGAGTAATTGAATTGATGTCCGTTTCAGACAGTCCCCTGTAGAATCAGGGTAAGGGTTAGGATTAGAGTTACATTGCAGGTTAATGCTGTTATCTTTACAGCTCCTGTGAGGGTTGGGGTCTGGGTCAGGTATTTAAAAAATGAAATGAAAAAAGAATTAAAAAAATATATTGAAAGCTTCAGATTTCCATAATCTTTGTGGGAATCATATAATGTGCAACTCAGATCTACCTCTTCGTACCTCTTTTGTGGTGTAGGGAACCTGCTTTGGCAGGGGGACTGGACTCAGTGGTCTCTGGAGGTCCCTTCCAACCCCTACAATTCTGTGATTCTGTGAATATCATGGAGTTGTTTGGATGGGGAAAGACTACCCCTTTGAATGACCTTTTGTCAGGGCATGTCCTGGGATTCCTAGGATCCTCAAAATGCAGCACTGCTTCTGTCACTGAAAAATGGGGCCGTGTGTGGGACGGAGGGAGGGTCCATGAGTCCCTGGCCCACCTGACTGAGTATTTCCATGGTCTTAGCAAAGACATACTTACAACTTGAGAATGACAGTTAGCTGTGTTCATGGTGGCATGGCCACTTTTAATGGCCTTGAACTGTCTGAACATAACTGAAGAGGCTCAGGCTGATGCAAATCAGCTATTGAATGATAGTGTTGATAAATTGGAAAGACAGGTGGCAGTTTTGATGGGAAAAAACCTAATTCAATCATTCTCCTATGGAAGATCAGTAACAACTGTCTGGAGGACCATGGGGGCCCTGTACAAGGGAATCTGTATAAAATGGACTCTGTAAATGAAGGCACTAAAAGGTCAGATTTTGAGGTTCCATTTGGACTAGATCTATTTGAGATCTGACTGATTGTAACCCAAAACTGAAAAAAAAAAAAAAAAAAAAAATGCAGGATAGGCTGGTGGGAGTGCCCTGACCAGTGTCCACCCCCCAAACCCTGCTGCCCATAATACAGCAGCTGAACTGATGGATATAGTACAGTGGTTTAGACAGAAACCAAGAGAGCATGCCAGCATAGCTGCTCTGGTTATGGGACATGGAGGCAGAAAGTGCTATGGTGAATAGACTGGAAATTTCAAAACTGACATCCATTACTACTAACCCTGCCCTCAGGCAAAGACTTTATGCTCTTGTCTGGAGGGCTTATCGCAATAAAGATTGGCGGATTTGCTGCGTAGACCGGTCAGAACTCAGATCTGCGTTGTGCTTCCTGCGGCACCAAACGCCCAACAGTGGCAGTTCCGCTTATTGGCCAGCAGGTGGCAGCAGAGACCACGGAAAGAACGTCTGCGGGACAGACCCTGGGGATCCGTTCTTTTGATTATAGGGGAAGAACACAAAGATGGAAGAGGAGGGAAGGGGGAAAAAAAAAAGAAAAAAAAAAAAATCAAACCACAGCAAACAAATAAAAACTTCTCCAAACGTAGCAAACGTGAATGTCTGTCAATAAATTAATGAGTAATTAAATTGATATCCCTTTCCCGCCCCCCCCCCCCCCCCCCCCAACTTCTGAGATGAAAAAAAAACACTTCTTTTAGAAGAAAACAGAGTAGTAACAACTTCTGTACCTACATTCACCACTCTGAGATCCTGTCTGGGTCTCCCAAGGCTTGTAAATAACCACTGGGTCGGTTCTGATGTCGCGTGATTTGTTGTCAGTTCTCTCATGGTTCTCCGGTCAGTTCTCCGGTGCCAGGATCTGCCACAGGGCATTCTGACCACGGGCATCATGTTTCTACGCTGCCGCCTGCATTTAACAGGCAATGGGACTGCCCAGCATGTGCAAGGCAGCACCTCTTTCACACCACCAGAATGTTTAAGGCTGTTGGGATTGTTGTTAGCGTCCCATTAACACTGAGGCTAGAGATACCCTTAGGATTGACATTACTGTTAGCATTACTTTGATGGTGCCCTATCTGGGTCATTTCCAGGGGATGTCAGGAGTAAGGCACAGTGTCAGGAGAAAAAGAACAGACTCTGTTACTTTATAAACGTGATAATAGAGAGAGTTCATTGGAAAAAATACAACTCTTAAATAATGCAAAGCATGCTTCTGATTGGATGCAGGCATCATCTGGGCTCTGATTAATATTACTCTTAAGGTAAAGATTATTGTTACCATAATGATTTTTTTTTTGGATTATGATCAGGGTTAAGGTTCCTTTTGCTACAGACTTCTAGCATCATTTTTGTTGTTGCATTTGGAGTTAGGGACGATTTTAGAATCAGGGTAAGGGTTAGGATTAGAGTTACATTGCTGGTTAATGCTGTTATCTTTACAGCTCCTGTGAGGGCTGGGGTCTGGGTCAGGTGTTTAAAAATGAAATGAAAAAAGAATTAAAAAAATATATTGAAAGCTTCAGATTTCCTTAATCTTTGTGGGAATCATATAATGTGCAACTCAGATCTACCTCTTCGTGCAGTGACTGCCTGTAAATTTGCTGGAGCCTAATATAATATGGCCTTGTGCTTTCCACTAACTCACCTTCATTTCATTTTCATTACATTTGCTTGGTAGTCAGATTTTGGTGTGTGGATATTTTAAAACAATCTAACTGACATTAGCAAAAAATTAAAAATAAAATTAAAAAAAATGCACAACAGCATCGTATCAATTTTTATAGATAAGATAAAGAAGAGCAGTTTCCCTTAGTTTTCTGTGCCTCTTTACTTTCTTACCCTCTCCCCTTGTGTGAGAAACTCTCAAAGTCAAAGATTTCTAGTTAGGCAAAGATGGCAGCGATAGCAGCAGTGCTTATTCATTATTGCAATACTGCGCGCACATCCCCTATTGGCAAGGGAGAAACTGCACACCAGTCAGTGAAATCAATTCTGTTCTGTGCCCTAAACCCACTGCAGGTGATGCTCTCATGGCTCTCATTGGTTGAGCATCTCAGGCTCACAGACTCCTCGAGACTGTGGCTAGGATTCATTTCCATAGAAGGTCAATTACCAACCTCTTGTTTTTAGGTCTGCCTTGTACTTTTCTGCGGACAGAGAAGGGCAATGTTTCCAAAAGTCAGTACATTCATTCTGTCCTGTGCTGGGCTCTACCCACCCTGTATTTATCTTGTGCTTGTCTCAATTCTCCCCATGTCAGAATGCCCCCAGTCTGAACTTAATTCTGTTCAGCAACTTTCTTGGTGGAAAAACTACTTATACAGCTGTTTTACAAGAGGGTTATACATTCAGTTAGGGCCTACACTATGTACTGAAAATACTGGAAACTTCCACTGCAAAAACACAATCTACCTCTCCCATCTGTGCAGCCTTGCAGACCCAGAGCATGCCAGGTTATTTCTGCTTTCATAGCATTTGCATGCTGTAGGGTGAGCACAAGGTTCTGCTGCTTGATTCTTCTGCAAGAGCTGCCTACCGGCAAATGGTTGCAGGGATGGAGGATGTGACAGAAAGCATTTGTCTCCACAAGAGCAGAGTTACATTCAGTGCAGAGTGTGAGAGTCAGGTTGGTGTGGAAAAGCACTGACACGCTGGGGATGATGCAGTGCTCACATGTCTAACACTCACAGACATTACTGTCAGAAGGATGGTGCTGTGTTGTGCTTCTACCTTTGGCAGCCCCTGGAGAAATGCTATGGCACACAGAACACCCTTGTATTGCACTGACTGCTGCCATGCAGCATGGATTTAACACACCAAATCCAGAGGAGCATGACTGCATCTAACTGCCCTGAGAAAAACTACTGTAGCTGAAGAGATGAGGAGGCAGCTGCTCATCTGCAGAACAAGCAGTACTGCCAGACATTGGGCCAGGTGAGCACCTCCTGCTGCAGCGTGATGATGACAGGGCTGGAGATGATCTGCAAAGCCAGCTTAAAAGTGGGAGACGTGAGTCAACATGGCAGGAGGACAGAGGTGTTAGGGAGCAGCCAAGGCATCAAAGAGTATCAGAAGGCTTTGAAAAGTATCACAAAGTGACAGCCAGGAAGACTGGGATATATCATGAGCAGCAACCTGGATGCTAGAGATTATTTGCTCCCATACAAAATGGTAGAGATCTTGCTGCAGACATCCCAAAGCCAGGCAAAATGGGAACCCAGAGCTCTGCCTGCACGAACCCCACAGCCATAGCATTGCAAGCTGAGCTGCCTTGCTGTTTGTTGCATTCATCCCAATCCCTGTGATTGAAGACTCAGAATGCAGTCGAGGCGATGACTGAGCATGAGAGTGACTTTATTCAATAAAAGACAGGAGGGCTTGAGAGGTCAAGGGTGAAGATGGGACTCCTCTTGTCAAGATGAGAGTGGCTCAGAGCTGGTGCTGCTGCCTGGTGCCTGGGACTGGCAGCCTGACTCTAAGTCCCCATCTAAGATGCTCAGCTTCACCTCACTGATGCTGCCCTGCTCCTGCATGGTGGTGCTGCTGCTGGGACACTCGGGCTGTGCTTGGGATGGGCAGCACTGCAAAGGCGCTGGGTCACAATCCAGGCAGGTGACTGCTGTGTCTGGCAGGCTCAGGTCACGAGCTTCAGCAGAGCCAGGAGATATGAGAGCATGAACGTGGATGAGCCCCTTGTGTCCATCACTGTTACCATGTGGAAGGCTGTCATCCGAATTGCAGCGATTCATGCTTAATAAGAACTCTCCATTGATGGAAAGACACTGCTTGGTTTGGATCTTTGGGGTTGACAAGGGCTCGAATCACCTAGGAAGGCATAGAAACACAAGGGTTAGTTTCAAACATTTGCAAGTTGAATCATGAAAGGTTGTTGATACTTGGTAATAGAGTGGCGGCAGGAAGAAGCAAGTAGGCTTGAAGCAGCATAGCCACTGTCTTGAAAGTGATCCTCATTCAGGTCCAGCTCGTGTGTTGTTTCACTGTAATCTGCTTCTTTGGGTCTACCTAGTGGGCAGCAACACTCGAGCTGTTACTGATATCATTGAAAAGAACTGGAGACAATTGTTCTATTCCTAAGTGCTTCAAGGTGCCTAGAAGCACAAATAGAAACCAGCAGTATTTCATCACTTCACCAAAAGGAAGGTCAAACACCTGAGCTGTGAAGAGCAGTTACAGAACCTATGCATAAGATCACACCAGACATACTTTGTTCTAACAACAGTTATGGCACATAGTCCATTTCCTTCAATATTCCCAAAATGAAATGATGTGGAGCATTACAGGGAAAGAAACACTGCACACAGACACTATGACCCTGATTAGACTCAAGCAGCAGACTTAAAACAAGTCAGAGTTTTTGATTCCAGGATATTTCAGGACCTATCGTGTGAAATTCAGTTACACAACAGTGCCTAGGTGCCTGCGTTTCAAGCAACTTTCAGATCACAGCCATGTAAAATAAAAACAAATTCAGTGCAGAAATAGCAAGCCTGTACCTTAATACTCATGAGATTATCCATTTTTTACTGCATTCTGACTAAGTTCTAAAACTTGCTCATCCCAGTTCACTTCAACAAGTTCCACCAATTCAAGCAACGCAGTTCTGAGATCCTGTGTATGTTGTGCAGATAGAATTGAACAGTGCAGAAATAGTCTCTGACAGCTTTAAGAGCTCCGTTCTGCTTACAAACTCTCAGTCCAAAACTATTCAGTTTTAAGGAAATGAACACCTGAAGCAGTTGGATCATCTGCCATTTGCCGCATTCTGCTTCTTGGCATCATGATTAGCACAAAGGGTTTTCTGCTGTCCTGCAGAGATGGAAAAAGTCCTGCTTACAAATGGACCAAGTTTCAGTGTACAGCAGAGTTTGTACCAGACTAATAAGCCACGTCATTCAATTCATTTGCTCAGGTTGTTATGCACTCCGAAAGGAAACAGAACTAACTGCTGGATTCTGAAGGCAATCTGTGGGGTCCTACATTACCTCCTGATTCTGGAAGAGGAAATTCTAATAGCAAATGCAGAACTTTGATCTTTGTAGACATGAGAAGAGCTGGCATTTAGGAACATTCATTTCAGGGAAATCAAATGATGTGTCTGTATTTTTACTACAGATAGTATAGGGAGCAGCCAGTTGAAGAACCAGATACAAAAAATCCAGACCATTGGCAAGAAAATACTTCTCCTTAAATTCTGTATGCTATCATGGTACAGAATTAGGCTACAGTGCCACATAGGCCAACCAAGCGTAGAACCAATTCCACTAAATACTGGGAGACAAAGCAGCAAAAACAGGGACAATATTCAGCAGACAGGCCTTTCTACCCACAGCTCAGCATGTTCTGCCATCCGAAAAGCAAGGCCTCTTGTCAAGCTCAGCTATTTCCCTTCTCAGTGTATTCTAGCACCACTGATACCCACTGGTATCCTCCTGTAGAGTGCCATCATATTGTCATCATCCAAAGGAAAAACCCACACAGCAGAGCATACAGCACTACACCCATGCTCCAAATATCCGCCTGAAAAACAAAAAGACAAGCTTACAAACCTGAAGCACCTCAAATGGCTTCCTGACAGACTGGATTGTCTGCCCTTGCCAAAGCCCACATATAGCCCATGAAAAGCTGGCTCTTTCCCTCAGGAAATAAAACCTTATCGTCCCAGAGAAAGCATATAACCCTCATTCAATTGCCCTTTCACTCAGCTTAGAGCACTACTAAAACCAGCATCTTCACCTTAGCTCATCACACTGCTGCAGTTCCTTTTACAAGGATTTCACTGGCAAAAATGAAATCAAAGCCGTCACAAGGGATTTAGCACAGTTACGTGTTACTGGCTACGAGAGCTGTCAGCACAGTCACCTGTCTGGCTTTGCTGCTGTTCTATTTATGTACAGGCACAACAAGGTTCAGACACCTCACAGTGCAGTTCTCACTTTGACTGTAAAGAAAAAGGAGGCTTGAAAAGCAGCGTGTGGAAAACAAAGAAACAAGAATTAGAACAACAGTGGGGCCATGGCACTTGTAGGAATTGCTCCGCCTTTAACAGCGATTCAAGAAGGATGAGGGCATTCCAAACCAGACCAGTTTGGACAGATTAACAACTGCAAGTAGTGGGTTCCAAAATTCCAGACATGAAATCAAAGCTGGAAAAACTCTTCACATTTTCATCTCTCAATTTTTAGTACATTGTGCATTACAACGGAAACAATTCTTCACATACAACTTGGAAGCTAAAGACAAGTCTGACAAAACAGAATGCACAAAAATGATGGATAATTAACAGAGCAAATTGCTCTTTCAAAAACTTAGTAATAGAAAGAGATCTCTGAAGTTGCTGTTCTGTAGAGCCCCAAAGCAGTCGCTTGAGGCAGTTCAGGATTAGCCTGAGACAAACCAGCCAGCTGTGTGAACTGAGACCAATTGCACTTCTTCTATTTTACTTTCATTCTATGTGACCTCACTAAGCAAATATTGTCTAAGACCATGAGTATCACATAAATGTGCAGATCTCAAGCTGCTCACTTATCTAGTACCCTTGGCATGATGCTTTATTTTCCTCAGCTATTCATCTAGTTTGTGCCTGTTGATTGTGCAACAACAGCCTGTTGGTCTCGATTACCTGTAAGAGGCTTTAAATTTGGCCAGGAAAAATCATTTGAGGATAAGTAATTATCTGGGACTCAGTAAGGCAGTCTTCCCATGCTTTCATAACAGCCGAGATACACACACACACAAACTCATGGAACCCCACTGCTTTGCACAATCCTGTGCACACTCACATGTGTCATGCACTGATTTCCCAGCCAGTCCTCATGGGGTCTATTACTTAGGACAGGAGTGCAGGGGAGCAGCCAGAAGCTGTTTGCATTCCCTGCTGTCTGCTGGGCAGCTTTGCTGGAGATGCTTGGGTTGCTTTGCTTTTCCTTGGGAGGTGGGAAGGAGCTTTGGGTTGGAGGCACATCCCGTGCCAGAGCATCTCGATGGCACGTGTGTGGCACTGATCTGCAGCAGATGAAGGGGAGGAGGTCCCAGCACAGCCCTGCACCATGCTCTGCCACACTGGGCAGCTTGTTCCTGGCTCAGCAGCGTCATCAGACAAGAAGCAGGGAAGGAAATCAAGGATGGGGGGTACCATCAAACGCAGTTAGTGCATGCCTGTGCAAGACAAACAGACCCAGAGCTTGCGGGTTATTCCTGCTTTTGTAGCATTTGTGTGCTGTAGCTGAGCAAAAGGTTCTGCTGCTTGAATCTTCTTCTGCAAGAGCCACCTACCGGTAAATGTCTGCAGGGATGGAGGATGTGACAGAAAGCATTTGTCTCCATGACAGCGTAGTTACACTTGGTCTAGAGAGTGAGAGAGGCAGGCAGCACTGCCTGATGTTGGTCAGGGCGAGCTCCTCCTGCTGCAGCGCGATGATGGCAGGGCTAGAGATGATCTGCAGGGACAGCTCACAGGTGGGAGCCAGGAATGGACACGGCGTGAGGACAGAGGTGTTAGGGAGCAGCCACGGCATCAAAGAGCATCAAAAGGCCCTGAAAAGCATCACAGCCACAGCCAGGAAGCTTGGGGTTTTCATGAGCAGCATCCAGGATGCTAGAGACTATTTGCTGCCATACACAACGGCAGCAGAGCTCTCGCTGCAGGCATCCCAAAGTCAGGCAAAATGGGAACACACCCAGAGCTCGGCCGCACAAACCCCACAGCCAGAGTGTTGTAAGCTGAGCTGCCTTGCAGTTTCTTGCACTCATCCCAATCTCTGCGAATGAAAACTCGGAATTCAGTCAAGGCATTGATTGAGCACGAGCGTGCCTTTATTCAATAGGAGAAAGGAGGGGGTGTGAGGTCTGGAGGAAAGATGGGACTCATCCTCTCTTGTAATCATGAGAGCTGCTCAGAGACCGTGCTGTTGCCCGGAGCCTGGGACTCGTGTCCTGATTCTGTGCCCCCCTGCGAGATGCTCAGCTTCTCCTCGGTGATGCTGACCTGAGCCTGCATGGTGGTGCTGCTGTCGGGGCACTCAGGCTGTGCTTGGGCTGGGCTGCACTGCAGAGACATTGAGTCCAGGCTGGTGCCTGAGGTGTCTGGTGGGCTCAGGTCAGCAGCTTCAGTAGGGATGGGATGAATGAAGGCTTCAACGATGATGACCTTCTTCTCTTGATAGCTGATGTTATACGGAAGGCTTTCATCTGAACTGCAGCATTCTGTGCTTAGTAACAACTCTTCATTGATGGAAGATGCGTCATCGTAACATGCCCTGCGTCTTGGGGATATACAAGGGCTCGGGTCACCTAGGAAGGAGCAGATGTACAGCAGTTAGTGTCGAACGTTCGCAAGATGAACCATGGAGATTCTTGACATTTGGCTATGTAGTGGTGGTGGGCAGAAGCAAATAGGCTTCTAGCAACAGTGTCACTGTCTTGAAAGTGATCCACGTGCAGGTCCAGCTCTTGTGTTGACAAGAGACTCATTTGGTAAAGACAGGGATCAACTGAAGATGTCAGGCACGGGCTTGAACGCCAGAAGGAGGTACAAGCCCACTGAAAGCATGAATTCTACCTGTGTTGCTGACAAGCAGTGTTTTGTAAGCTGGACTTGCACCCTTACCTGCCAGGACCAAGACTTCTGCTTCAGAGGGCTCCCTGGCACTGCTCTGCAGTTGGTGTTTGGCCACAGGGGATGGTTTGCCCAGGCAGAAGCAGGAACACCAACTGCCAGCTGCTGACTCTGCCCTCTTCCTGGGAGAACTCATTCTGCAGAGAAAACAGAGCATGCTGTCAGACGTGGTGCAGGGTGATGGAAGAGCTGCACCGAGCCCTGGCCAAAAGTTGCCTGTTCTGGGCACTGCCTGCTTTCTGCTGAAACACAGCTTAGAAACGCCCTCTGTTTCAAACAGCAGAGGATGCTTCCATTCCTACAGCTCAGCCCTCAAGTCCTGAAGGCTAAATACCTCTCAACGATGTCAAGCAAGGACATGGATCCGGAGAATGTCGGAGGCTCAGGCTGCTTTGCTCTCCCAGGGCTGACCTTCACCAGGGAACAAAGGCCGTTGATGAGCTTGCCCCATTTCTTTGGCTCTGCGCAACAAAACAAAGAAACCAGTTCATTTCAGGCCTGGCTCGGTTGGACGAAGCTGAGCGCAATGCATTCGACAGAGCATGTAACAACGGGAAGAACATTCCCAACAAGGACACGCAAGAATGGATTTTCCCCATCCCTGGAGGTGCCCAAGGAGATTACTGTAGTTCTCTTTCTAAGCTTGCTGAACTTGGGCATAAACAAACCCCCTGAAAGTAATGTTCTGACCCTATTTGACTAACTCGCATTGTCAAATGTAAATTACGCACCTGGCTTTGGCAATGAATTGAGGAGGGAATCGGGAACTTTTCCGCTGATGAGTTCCATGCACTCACCAGGGAAAAGCCCAACCTGTAATTAGAACAAAAAGACAGGTGAGCATTAGCCCGAGCCCAGAGCCAAAGGGAAGGTCCACTGACAGTGACACAGGGCAACTGTTTGCATCCAGCAGCCATCCTGTGCAGGCAGAGCAGCTCCAAGCTGAGATTCCCAACTCTACTGAAGTTGTGCTCTCTAGTCAAAAACGTGTGCCTACCTCAAAGCCACGCTTGCCTCTCCACCAGGGGCTCAGCCTGTTGATATGCACATCTGCAGAGAAAGCTGCAGCAAATGCGCTCCGTCCTTCTCAGGAGCACTTCAGAAGGAGCTGCACGTCTCATAGCTCTGGAGCAGCACATCTTCCCCACCCTTCACTACTCCAAGCAGCTCCAACAAACTTCTCAGAAGAAATCCAGGCCAGCACAGACCTGGCAGACCAGAACCAAGTGCAGCTTGTGTGACGGCAGTGCCCACTCCTTGCTTCCACCCTGCTCCAGCAGGTTAAGGAGTCTGAGCCTCACTGGCCTTTGACAACTCAAGACTTTCAGCACCTCATGCCAACATTTCTCACTAAGATACACCTCAGGCATTGAATTCTCTTCTCACTACCTCCTCCCAGTTCTCCCCTAGGAACAGAAACCATTCAGATTCTACAGCAAACACATCTACCCTGCAAGAGCACACTGAACCACCTGCAACAATGAAACATGGTTTTGGAGAGTGGGTTTGAAAACACACCTTTAGACAGCTGTCTCCCTGTAGCCAAAAGGAAACCAAGCAGCAAAAGAAGAGTCCAGCCTGAAATATGCCCATGCTACTAGCCCAGGTTTTTCACAGTCAATGCAGAATCCATCCTGCTCTTGAGTTAACAAATGACCAGTGGGTCTCCCCTTGCTCCACCCCTTCTCCTTCAAAGCCAGAAAAAGAAAGAAAAACAAGTAGAAGAAAACCCAGACGTACCTTTCCACACACAAAGCAGAAAGTGGAACAGCAGTTGTCTCCTTCCTGAGACATGGTGGGGCGCATCCCAGAGGAAGCCCAAGTTCTTTGCTTCTCTCCACAGGGACTTCAAGCACTCTTGGCAAGAGCTGCTTTGGTTCTTTCTTCAATTGCTTCCATCACCAGAATCTCCTTTGGAAAAGGAACCCGAATGAAAGAATCAGCAAATGAAAAAGAATGAGCAATAGCCACTTTACCAGCTTTCTCCTAACATGCAATTTAGACCCCCAATTCGGGCAAGGTCTTAAAATCAGCTGGTTACAAGAACTGTCCCAAAATATATCCAACATCTGTACAGCTGCCGTTATTTCTGACAGCGAGTGTAATCACAGAATCATAGAATGGCCCGGGTTGGAAGGGACCTCAAGGATCATGAAGATCAATCACCTCCCTGTCCCTGCTGGCCATCCCCTCTTCTGATGGAGCCCAGGGGACCATTTGCTCTCTGAGCTGCAAGAGCACGCTGATGGCTCACGTTCTGTTTTTCATCCACCAGGACCCCCAGGTCCTTCTCTGCGGGGCTTCTCTTAAGGACTGCTCCTCCCAGTCTGTAGAAATGCCTGGGATTCCTCCAGCCCAAGTGCAAAACCTTGCACTTTGCTGTGTTGAACCTCATTAAATTCACCTAGGCCAACCTCTCGGTTGAGCTCCCTCTGAATGGCATCCCTTCCTTCCACTGCGTCAGCCGCACCACTCAGCAAACAGCAGAGGGTGCACTCCATTGCATCATTGGTGTCTCTGATAACCATGTAAAAAAGCACTGGTCCCAAGACAGACTCCTGGATGACACCACTTGTTATCGGCCTCCACCTGGACATCAAACCATGAGTCACCACCCTCTGTCCTCTACAAAACCTCTTTGTCTTCTACTCCTGCTGCAGCTGCAATGGCTGCACCAGCATGACTCACGTGTTTGACAATCCTCCAGCTCTGGCCTAGCCATGCACAGCAGCAGTCCGTCTCCCTCCCAGCTCACTCACCAGTGTGCTGCTGTGCCCCAAATTCAGTGCAGCAGCATTGAGAGCAGGCAGCACCCATCACCCTCCTCTAACTCTCTCTGCCAGCTGCGATGAGGACTGACACAGCACGCCCACCCCAGCCCAGCTTTTCTGCTGAGACACCTCCCAGCAACCACCCAGCACCAATCCCAGTTGCTGCAAACTGTCTGAGAGCCTGCTGGAGTGCACTGACAATAACTTTGTGGGCCAAGCATTAAGCACACCAAGCAGAAGGGAAGCATTACTGGACATGCTGAACAGCAGGGGTTAAGACTGGAGGTGGTCAGGGCTGTAGTGACCATGCCCTCCTAGAGTTCCTCATTTCAAGGAATGTGTGCCTGGCAAAAAGCAAAGTCAGGACCCTGAGCTTCAGGAGAGTCAGCTGCAGGCTGTTCAAAGAATTCTTGCATGAGAGACACTGGAAAACTGTTTTTAGGGGTAAAGGAATGGAAAAGAGATGGTAACTTTCTCAGAAAACCTTTCTCAGAGCTGGAGCTCTGAGCTCCATCCCGACCACACGAAACACAGCAGAGGAGGCAGGAAAGCAGCATGGCTGAACCTGCTGGTTACAGGGAGCAACAAGAAGGAAATGGAGAAACAGCGGAAACGGAGACATGCAGCCTGGTCGCTTTGGTGGCCTTCTACAGTGGAGTGACAGCATCAGTAGGGAAAGGAAAAGCAACTGACATCACTCAGCCAGACTTTTGCAAGGCCTTCGATGTTGAGCAAGTTTCCTGTTAGAACTCAGTGTGAACAAATCTACCACTGAGCAACACCCTGAGCCCCAACTCACCTCAGCAGAGGAAAGCCTGCACCCCAGCCTTCCGCCTATTCTGCTCCATTGATGGAAGCACACCGGGCATCATTGCTACTCACCCGACCAATGATGATAGGGGCAGAAAAGGGAATTCCTCTTTACCTTTCAGATGAAAAATTGATGACTGTGTGGAACCTTCCCAGTACCGCTGCGGGGCCTTCCTTTACTTGTATCCTGCTGCTCCGTGTCACAGTGGGAGAGCTGCTCTGGCCTCTCCTCTCAGCCTGTGCCTCCTGCAGTGTGAGCAGCTTTGTGGATAGAGGAGACACCCACACAGACTTGGGCCTGGATAGAGAACTGTGCCCTACAACATAGGTACATTTACATCATGCTCTTTTCCTTGTGTGTGAGCAATAGGGAGGTGATCGTCCCTCTCTACTCTGCTCTTGTGAGGCCCCATCTGGAGTACTGTGTCCAGGTGCGGAGCCCTCAGTACAAAAAAGATATGGAGATTTTGGAAAGGGTCCAGAGGAGGGACAGGAAGATGATCAGGGGGCTGGAGCACCTCCCCTATGAGGACAGGCTGAGGGAGTTGGGTTTGTTCAGCCTGGAGAAGAGAAGGTTGCGGGGTGACCTCATTGCAGCCTTTCAGTACCTGAAGGGAACTTACTCCCAGGAGGGGAGTAAACTCTTCGAAAGGGCTGATAATAGCAGGACTAGGGGAAATGGTTTTAAGTTGAAGGAGGGAAGATTTAGGTTGGATGTTAGGGGAAAGTTCTTTACTAGAAGGGTGGTTAGGTCCTGGAACAGGCTGCCCAGTGAGGTTGTGGATGCCCCGTCCTTGGAGGTGTTCAAGACCAGGTTGGACGGGGCCCTGGGCAACCTGATCTAGTAAAGGCGTATGTTTGGTTGCCCTGCTAGGCAGGGGGGTTGGAACTACATGATCCTTGAGGTCCCTTCCAACCCGGGTAATTCTGTGATTCTGTGATTCTGTGGGGTGAAAGCCAATGTCCCCCTTTTGCCTCCAATACAGTAAACACTGCATGAGATATTAAAACTGGTATCCTTTGGCCCAGTGTAGATTGATGGGCTTCTTGAATATTGAGCACCAGTGCACCCTGGATATCCCTTACTCACTTCAAGCTGTTTCAAGTTTACCATCAGTCCGTAGCTGTGTATCCATGGTTGGCACCCTCCTGTCATTCCTGGCAACGTATGGAGTTCCTTGGCAGTTTGCAGCTCAGGGGTTGAGCAGATGGCTTCTTTCTTGGCAGTCCTTAAGGTTCAAAGTCCAGCTGTCATCTCCTATCCCAAATACGTCACTTGCTGCTGAGTTATTTGTGCTTTCTGTAAACCAAGAAACTCAGCAAACTCTCAGTCTATTGTACACAGTCCTTTTTTTGCTGTGGCACCCACGTGCTCCAGTAAAGTTCCACCCTAGGATGGAGGATCCCAGGTCTCAGGCTCACGAGTTGACCAGTTCTCAACAATCATTTAGCTGTTCTCACAACCCTGGGTAACACTGTCCAGGTTCACTGAGTCTCTTCTCCCTCTATTAGGGAGAACAGATACACGCAAGTACTCGTATGCTATCATGAGGAATTCAGTAGGTTACATTTAATTTAGAAGCATGATGCAATCAAAAGCTCGCTTAAATAAAAGCATACCCTTTTCTTTCACTCAAAATAATAGCCCAGAAAAAAATAAAAACAAAACAAAACTCTCATCATAATTGTTAAAGAAATTATCTACTAAATCTCGATGGAGAGTGGAGACACATGCTAGTTTTAGGAACACAGCACTTATCTCATTATCTGAATGCATCTCAAGGCATGCTCCTTGTGAAACTGTGAGAACTTCTATCATTAACAGACGTGTACCATGCCCTGATATATGGTTAAACCGCTTGCAGTGCACTGTCAGATGTACAGGATGGCAGCTGTATGTGCTGTGACCAAATAAACCCCACACTGAAACCTTTCAGAATTTTAGGACCTACAAGTACTGCATTCATATTAAAAGTAAAAAATTCCTAAGCTACACATGTTCTAGGTTTCCATTTGTTAGATACAACATACCTTTGGAAGTAGGCGCCTAAAAAGATATGCCTTCTACTTGCTTCTCTGTCTGGCTCTTCGAAAAGAAGGCCTTTGGAGCAGGAAATGCAAAGGGCAGCTCATTTCTTAACACCGACTCTGCATCAACATTCTCTGTGTTTGCACGCTTCTTAGATGCCACTTTTCTTGTCACTGGAGTTGACAGTGTGAATTCCATATCACCCAGTTGAGTATCATGCCTCGAATGGTGCCAGAGACGGAACAAAAGGTTTTCTGATCACAGCCGGAGAAGTTACTGTCAAAGAAATTCTAACAGCTGAGAAGGTCAGACACAATGCTTATAAAAATATCATACATTATTTGGCTATTGAACAAAACAGTTGAAAACTCTGATTCTCTCCTAGAATAAGTTCGTTTCTTATAGACTGTCAAACACCATTTTTTTATTTGTTCATCTCAATTCTCCATTGAGGATTAACCTTCACCAGCTTATCTAAACATAAATATGAATTATCACTTGGTTTAGTTAAAAATTTGAATAATATCACAGTGGATTTTGTTGTCCAACACAGTAAGATTGAATTTCTTTCGGTACCTTTCAACCTCTGCCTACCTCCAGCCTAACTCCAGAATCTTATTAACTGTGCCTTATCGCTTCCCATTGTGTTTTAAAATCCTCACTGACTCCTTTACTTGTTCCCTTGCCTGCTGTTTCTGTGCAAACCAAACACTGGAGTTAGGGATCACGTCAAACCAACCATGGCCTACAGGTAGAAGGCAACAAAATTTATGCTTAACATACTTCTTTGCTCTATCTTTATCTTCCTTTGGTCAAGGTCCACTAGATACTTAAATATGGAGTAAGCACTAGATACAATGAGAAGCAGATTTCTAGATTAAGAGCTGTATTTTTTCTGTAAGAAACTAGCTGTACATCTTCACACACCTGCTTTGTTTTCTGAGTATTTAGATCGAGTGGAGATTCTTCAAACACTGAAGCTACATCAGAAAATTCCATGGATCCAAACGCATCTGGCACATGGCTGCAGTCTGGCACATCTTCATATGCCAGAGCCTTTTCAGACAGAAATGTTCCACCGAGATTCTTTTGCAGAATTAGAAGGAAGATTTCATCAGAAGATTTCACCACTAAAGTCTAAATAAGATTGGTTTGCAAGTTCCAAACTATGGCTAACAGCTAATGGAAGTCCACAGGCCAGCAGCAACAACTTTTATATTATGTTCTTAATATTCTAATTGTTGATATGACGTTCATATAAAGAGCAGAAGGGAAATTACTCTTAGAGCTCAAGTCATCTTTCACAGCCTGCGTCAACAAGAGCAGCACCTCATAGCCTTTGGTTTCAAGACCTGGACCACAAGCTAGCTAATGATTTTACACAGAATTCCAGAGTTCAAGTCACTGTTTACATTAGGGCTGAAATTGTACTGAAAGCCTTCAAGTTCATCACACTTAATTATCACTGGCACCACACATAACTCCACGTTACATATGTGATCACACGCAACCTGGCAACTTCAGACAATTCCCAAAGCACTCCACTTGCACTTGGCTACTAAAGTACAGAAAAAGGAATTAACATCAGAAATAGCTGCAGTCAAAACCATCTAAGAATCCAAGTCTCCAGGAAACAAGGAAAGCAAATCCTCTCCAGGACTGTGTTCTAAAAGGAAACAGATCAGAAAGGTGAGTTCTTCCCCCCTTTGACCACCCACTCATGTAACGTCCATGTCATTTCTAAGTATGCTGCCCAGACCAAGACTGAGGATGCTTCAGAAGAAGACCTTCCCTGCTAAGCCAAACAGAACAAGTAAGGTACCAAAATATGTAGAGCCAAACGAGGAAAGGTGCTCTAAGAAGGTAAGCATCACAAGAGACCAACAGGAATACTTACACAATCCAAACAATGCACAGTTTCTGTTCCACAAGCTGCCAAGAGGAATGTGTGCAGTACTCACAGCGCACCATGTACACTGCTTACTGCAGTCATACTGCTTCGTAGGACCAGCCCAACTTACTAAAACACTTTAATGAGCAATCCGAACTGTCTGGATAAGCACGGTTCACTTGGAAGGGACCTTCACAGATAAACCTGAAGAGGTGAGGCAACTGCACTATCTAAACCTTAAAGCATATAGGACCTTAAAGCATAAGCTTAAAGCACAGAAGCATGACCAGCAGGTCGAGGGAGGTGGTGCTGCCCCTCCACACTCCTCTCATTGAAACCCCATCTGGAGCACTGCACGCAGTTCTGGAGCCCTCAACACAAGAAGGACTTGGAGATGTTCAGGCAGGTCCAGAGGAGGGCCATGAAGGTGATCAGAGAGGGCTGAAAGCACCTCTACTATGTGCACAGGCTGAGAGAGATGGGGCTCTTCAGCCTGGAGAAGACTCCAAGGAGACCTTAGAGTGGCCTTCCAGTATCTGAAGAGGGCCTACAGGGAAGGCTGGGGAGGGACTTTTCATAAGGGCAGGTAGCAACAGAATGAGGGGAAATGGCTTTACATGGGAAGAAGGTAGATTAGGATTGGATATTAGGAAGAAATGCTTTACTGTGGGTGTGGTGAGACACTGGAGCAGGTTGCCCAGCAAGGCTCCAATATGATTGCTTTGCAAGTTCCAAACTATGGCTAACAGCTAATGGAAGTCCTCAGTCCAGCAGCACAAAATTTTATATTATCTTCTTAATATTTTAATTGTGGATTTGACGTTCATATAAAGAGCAGAAGGGAAATTACTCTTAGAGCTCAAGTCATCTTTCACAGCCTGCGTCAACAAGAGCAGCACCTCACAGCCTTTGGTTTGAAGACCCGGACCACAAGCTAGCTAATGATTTTACACAGAATTCCAGAGTTCAAGTCATTGTTTATGTTAGGGCTGCAATTCTACTGAAAGCCTTCCAGTTCATCACACTTCATTATCAATGGCACCACAGATACCTCACAAAGAAGCATTATGACACCACAAAGGGGCATTATGACGTCTCAAAGGGCATTATGACGTCACAAAGGGCGTTATGACGTCACAAAGTAGCATTATGACATCACAAAGAAGCATTATGACACCACAAAGAAGCATTATGACATCACAAAGGGGAATTATGACGTCAAAAAGGGTCATTATGACGTCTGAAAGGGGCATTGTGATGTCACAAAGGGGTGTTATGACATCACAAAGGGGTATTGTGACATCACAAAAGAGCATTAAGACATCACAAAGGGGAATTAAGACGTCACAAAGGGCATTATGACGTCACAAAGAGGCATTATCACGTCACAAAGAGGCATTATGAAAACAAAGGAGCCTTATGACGTCTCAAATGGCATTATGACATCACAAAGGGCATTAAGACATCACAATGGGTCATTATGACGTCAGAAAGGGGCATTATGGCATCAGAAAGGTGCATTATGATGTCACAAAGGGTGTTATGATGTCACAAAGGGGCATTATGATGTCACAAAGGGGCGCTGGGAAAAGATCTCTGTGTGGAGATTGCTTCTACTAGAGGTAGTTCTATAAGACTGTTATATAGAGCTGTGCAGGGGCTGTAAATCTGTCTGCAGAGGGTGATGATCAGTTCCAAGTGTCTGCAGTCAATGCTCATGGACAGAGCCCATCCAACCTGGCCTTGAATGCCTGCAGGCCTTGAATGGGGCATCCACAGCCTCCTTGGGCAACCTGTTCCAGTGTGTCACCACCCTCTGAGCAAAAAACATCTACCTAAGATCCAACCTATACCTCCCCAGTCTCAGTTTTAAACCATTCCCCCTTGTCCTATCATTATCCACCCTCATAAACAGCCATTCCCCCTCCTGTTTATACGCTCCCTTCAAGTACTCAAAGGCCACAATGAGGTCTCCCCACAGCCTTCCATTCTCCAGGCTAAACAAGCACAGATCCCTCCACCTTTCCTCATAGGAGAGCTGCTCCAGCCCTCTGATCATCACAGTGGCCCTCCTCTGGACCCCCCCCAACAGCTCCACATCCTTCCCAGGCCTGGACACAGTGCTGCAAATATGGCCTCACAAGAGCTGAGCAGGAGGGGACAATCACCTCCCTCTCCTGCTGGCCACCCCTTTTTCAGTGCAGCCCAGAACAGAACACACATGGATCTATCTTTTCCATACGGATATTCCCATCTGTGTACATATATATACCACACCTACACCCCCACAATCTGCTACAACTCCATAGAATTTTCAAGGTTGGAAAAGACCTAGATGATCTTATGATCTTATGATCTCAGATCTTATGATCTGGATGATCTTATGATCATCCAGTCCAACCATCACCAATACTTCCCAGTTAAATCACATCCCTCAACACAACACCCAAACTTTTTGTGAACTTCCCAGGGTTGGTGACTCTACATGAGAGAAAAGGGCACTCAGATAAGGGATTCTGCATTTGCTATTAGCAGAGGTGGGATGAGACCGAGCACTGCCCCAGCTCCTGGGATAATGCAGAAGGGCTGAGACCTTCCAGCTGCTTCCACCCAGGGTCACACAGCAAAGCCGACCCTGCAGGAGTCTGCATCATTCTTTGCATGGCATTGCTAAGAGGAAGATCCCCCCCCTACCCTTGGCTCTACACTCCAGCTGCTGTCTGCCATCTGTAAAGCCACCACAGCTCTCCTACTGGAGTTCCCATCTGCACAGTGACAGCTTGGTTTCTTCTTACTGTCAAAGCAGCCACAGCCTCAGTGCTTCTCAAATCTCCCCTTTTCAGCTGATTTCCTCTTTCTTGTGGCTGGGCAATTCCTCCCTCTCACAGTCATCCCTCTGCCCCACTCTGTGCCCACAGACCCAGAGAGGGCACACAGAGCCAGCCCTGTCCCAGCTGCTGCTGCTTCACATCTGACAGTCTCAGGAGCTGAGATCCAGGCCGAGACAGCAATGCCCAGACATGGTTTGTAGGACGTTTGTGATAGGAAATAGGGAGGCTTGTGATTAAACCTGCCCCCTAAGGAGGAAGGCAATGCTGCCTGCAGCCCCAGCAGGCATTACAAAACATCCCCATTTACAGGAGGGTTTTAAATAGCACAATTCAGGAACTACAACTGCACAAATTCCCGCATGCCCTGGAATAAGTTTGGGAATGGACATGGTTCTACCACCTGTGCAATGCCATAGAAATAACAACCATCCACCTGTAAACCTCCATCCTCTCCCCTGCTGCACAAAGGGAAGCTCAACAGCAGTGCACAAATGTCCCAGCAATGTCTGAGCACTGCTCTGTGCATCCCAACCTGCTCATCCCATCCACTCCTGGCTGGGCAGCAGGATTGGGGTGGCACATTGCAATGGGCACAGAGGAACATGGAAGCCCCACACATGTGAGGAAGGGGCTGGCTGTGCTCCACACTCACGTTATCAGACGTGATTTGCCCTTCTGTGGGGAGCCTCTGCTCTTTCCCAGCTCATCCTCCAGCGTCTGGGACTCCAGGATCTCATTCAGGCTGTTGTTGGCTGCGGGGCAGCTCCATGAAGAGCCTCCCCTCCACCGACCGGCACACAACAGCCGCTCCCGCGCACTGCGGCTCAGCCAATCGGAGCCGGCGGAGCTGCCGCTGCCCGATGGGACCCCCCCCCCCCACATATTGACCCCCCAGACGAGGAAGAGGAGGAGGAGAGCGACGAGGAGCTGCCGCAGGAGCTGACGTTGGGGCGGGGGGGCAACGCGGGGGGGGGGTCGGCAGTGGGGGGTGGGGGAGGGGGTGGGGCAGCATTACCCCCGGACCCCGTGGACCCCCCCCAGCCAAAGTGCTGCTCTCCGACCCCCGCGGGCTCTTTGTGCAGCCGCTGCCCTCCAGTTATAGGACCCCCCCCCCCATATTGCGCTTTGCTCACCCCCACCTCCGGAACCCCCCCCCACTCACCACATCGCCCCCTCCCCCCCCGGGTGGGGTTATGGGGGGTGGGGTGGGGTCGACGATGTGCCGTAAGCCGCGCCGGGGTCGTGTGACAAACCCCCCACCCCATCAAGATGAATGGGGCGCTGTCGGGGGGGGGCTCAGCCGTAAGGATAAAGCGGGGGGGTTAATGACGGGGGGGGGCAGTGCTATAGGGAACGCAACTAATCTAAGCCCCCCCCCCCCACATTAACACCCCATTGTGTGTGGGGGTGGTGGGGGTGGGGCACACAATGACCCCCCCAAAGGCCAAACAGCCCCAACACCCCCCCTCAAAGCCGCTGACTTACGCTGTGCCCCCCCTGCATGAAGGGCCCCCCCCCATCGATTGAGCCCCCCCCAATCCCATCTATAGTTGAGAGCTATGCTTTTTGTAACCCCCCCCTTTTAGAGCCCCCCCCCCCCACAATGTTGTGCATGATGTGCTGCCCCCCATGAGCCCCTGACCCCCCCCTTAAAAGATGGGGTGGGGGGGGTGGTCTCGGACCCCCCCTCCT
This sequence comes from Coturnix japonica, assembly GCF_054131305.1. NCBI lineage: Eukaryota > Metazoa > Chordata > Aves > Galliformes > Phasianidae > Coturnix > Coturnix japonica. The sequence goes on along the minus strand of NC_140687.1, from coordinate 4,124,591 downwards.
TTAAACGATGGGGTGGGGGGGCGGATTGTCACTGCCCCCCAACACCAAAATGGACACCCCCCTTTTAAAGGATGGGGTGGGGATGGGGGGGTGGGGGGTGAAGGTGATCTCGCCCCCCCCCCCATTAAAACGGACCCCCCACCCCTTTAAAGGATGGGTGGGGGTCGGTTACGGGCCCCCCCGGCGCTGTGTGTGTATGTGCCCCCCCCCGTTTTGCTCCCCCCGTGGCGCAGTGTGCTGGGAAAGGATCTCTGTGTGGAGATTGCTTCTACTAGAGGTAGTTCTATAAGACTGTTATATAGAGCTGTGCAGGGCCTGTAAAGAGAGTTGAGGGGGACTCTAGTGGGCATATGGGGCTGTGGTGGGCAATAGGAGGACTAGGGGCTCTAGGGGGCTCTGAGGGTGTGTAGGGGTTGTGGATCAGGTTGGATCTTAGGAAGATGTTTTTCACTCAGAGGGTGGTGACGCACTGGAACAGGTTGCCCAAGGAGGCTGTGGATGCCCCATCCCTGCAGGCATTCAAGGCCAGGCTGGATGTGGCTCTGGGCAGCCTGGTCTGGTGGATGGCGTCCCTGCACATAGCAGGGGGTTGGAACTGGATGATTTTTGGGATCCTTTTCAACCCAGGCCATTCTATGACTGTACAGTTCCATAGTGGAACAAATATAATATGCTAACTATGTAAAACATGGAGTCAGACCTGTGTGATTTGTCCACACCAGGAGGTGATTAGAAAACAATTTGTAAGCTACAAAGCTGCTTGCTGGAAAGGAAAAGAAAATAAAACTACAAGAAAAAGGGAAATCATTTCTTCCTGAAAATAGGAAGAATTATAGATCTGACATGAAATTTCAGTGAAGCTCCTGATTTTATGAAGCTATTCCCATTATTTTCTTGGTGCTGTGTTTCCCAAATGAGTGGTTTCTGGCTCTGCTGCAGCACCAGTCTGCATGTGAACATCAACTCTGTTCACCATCTGGGAAGATTAGGACTTCCCTTCTCCTACCAGCACCACTGAATTACAGTTACTCAGTGGTTAAACAAAGGAATCCTTAAAGAAGGGTTTACAGCTGTCCTGTTGTCTGAAGTGCTTGGGGCATTCTGATGCTATTAAGCTCTATGTATTAACAAGTTAAAAAAGAAAAGGTAGGCATCTGATTGTTGTGACAGTTTCTAAGCGATTTGGAAAGCTGTACCACCCAACCACTCCTTCTATTTGATGGAGGTGACAAAGCTCAGTTTAATTTCTGACTGCTGTTTAAATTCTGAAGCTCGAGCTGGTTCCTGGAGCAGAAAAAGCTCGGAAGCTGTCCCTCCTACAAGCAGGCACCTCTGAGCAAAATATGACATCTCAGTTTCTGATGGTAAGGTCAGGAGATCTGATTCCAGCATCTAGCTTTTGGCTTAATACTGTGTTAGTGGGACCTTTGGCATCTAGCACTTAATGATCTTGAAGGTTTCTTCCAACCCAAGCCCTCCCATGATCCTATGATTCTGTGATTTCATTCAGGTTTATTGAGATGAGTTCTCCTGAATGTGCTGTTCTCCATATGATTATAATTGGAGTCCAGATGGGTGCCTGAAACCAGACACCAAACTTTCTGATGGCCAAAATTAAATGAAATCAATCCTTTACTGTGTCAGTAGTCTGTAACTAGAGCCCATCAGGTAATTCCCAGCCTCCTGCCTGTATCAGTGGCTGCACACAGTGAAAAAGTCTGATGGGATTTTAACCTCTAAAATGTTCCAAAGCAACCAGAGGGTGAATATATTCACTATGTAAATACCTGCAGGAATAAGCTTGTCATGTATGTCCTCAGGTACCACAGTAGTTAATGGTGGGACTCAGTAGGTCATGCTGAAAGTTGAGTCTGCTGATTTTGAAGGTCTTTTGAAGGTCTTTTCCAGCCTACATGACCTTATGCTAATATTTCTGAAATTTATTTCTGTTCAGCTCCCAGAAAACCTCCCACCCAGCCCCCAACTGACCCCGTGGTGAAAAATAAAACAGAAACCTCAGTGACGCTGGCATGGTCCCCTCCGAAGATGCACCGCCCCATTCCAGTCGATGGCTACATTGTGGAATGCAAGAAACTAACTGGCTTCACCTGGGTGAGGTGCCACGAGTCTCATGTCCCCGTCCCAGAGTTCACGGTGAGCAATCTGTCTGAAGAGGCTGATGATCAGTTCCGAGTGTCTGCAGTCAATGCGCATGGACAGAGCCCGTCTCTGGAATTCCCAGGGAGCGTGCACCTTGGTAAGCACAAAAACCCCAATGGAAATGGGTCAGTGTGTGCTGAGCAGCTGTGTTGGTTCCCTAAAGATGCTTCCTTTGACTTTAAGGTTAGCAGTGCATTAACACACCAAAGGCTTTCCTTTATTCCTAGTTCTCCTATCTCCTATCAACCTCCAGCTACCACTAAAGTGATACGAGTTGTTTCTGTGACAGAGACATGAATATCCTTATCTTTTGATATCTCACATGTGCAAGAGGCAGAACTTTCTGTAACAGATCTTAAGCACAGAAGTGCTTCTTCTAGCACTCATGCAAAGGGAGAAGTAGAAATGTACCTATGATTTAATCTTCCATCTCTAAATGAGATACCAGACTTGCATCTAAAGAGCATTAAGACATACATGTTCTTCCTCAGACCCAGTCCTGGCTGTGAAATCCCCCCTAACAACTGGTGAAGCTGTACCTGGAGGGGATGCCATGTTTACTATTGACCTTACAACAACGTGCAAGCATGCCAGCTGATGAATGTCTGCAGTTCACAGCTATTGGCCAGTGCATTCAGTCACCAGGTTTACCACTGCATGACCATAGAGCAGTACTTTCAGCTGCAGGTTCAGACAGCCTTTCTGATTGCACTGGAATAGTTTAGAAGTAGGGGAGCAATCATTCCAATAATATCTCTATCAATCAGCTTTGCATGACAAAGTAGAACAAATAAACATTCATGATGGGAGGACCTGTTTGTCATTGGGTGGAAACCTCTGCAGAAGCATGTTTAGAGCATTATTAATCAGTAGAAGGAGATGTTTGGTTGATTTTTACTTAGTAAATCCAGCAAGAAGACCAAATGAAATATCGTGAATTGCTCAGCACTGACACAATGATGAGTGCAGGAACAGAAGGTGATACTTTTTCAGAGATGTTGCAGCAAACATTGACCACGTTAGCCTGATATAAATTGAAATAACGAGGCCTTTGCTCCTGACAGGTGCTGCAGTGAGATTTACCAAGAAGAGCAAAGATGTAGAAAAGATCTGCGCTTGGCTGCGTGAGGAAGCCAAACTGCAGGCTGAGCTTTCAGACACAGGCGCTACTGTGGAGTGGATGAAGGATGGGAAGGAGCTCAAGGCCAGTGAAAATTATGAACTGCAAATTGTGGGGAAGAAACACACCCTGAAAATTCACAACGACTCAATGGATGATGCTGCAAGTTATCAGTGCATCTGTGAGGGGGATAAAATGCTCTATCAGCTTTCAGTGAAAGGTATGTGATAGTCTGGGCTGTCCTCTTCCTGCCCAGGGCCAGCAGACTGCATTCACCTGACTCCCCGACAGTCCAGCTGTTGTCAGACAGCATCTGGGGTGTTTTCAGTGGCTGTTTTGACTTGAACTGGCCAATCTGCTTTGTAGAGCCATTTGATTTCTGTGTTCTGTCCTGTGATTCGTCACTAAGATATAGAGGAAATCAAGGGAAAGACAGGAAAAAGAGCATCCCAGCCTTCCTGCTCTTCTGTCAGGGTGGCCACAAGAGATGATGTCAACATCTCTTTTTGTAGCAGTGATCCCAAATGTAGAAAACACCTGTGAAGAGTCACAGGGACTAAATTGATGGAGAGCAGAACTTCCTGCCAAGGCTTGTCAGCTAGTCTTAATTTTGCTTTTCTTCTCTCTCTTTGTCATGTTAGCATAATATTTCATACTGGCAGGTCTGCCCATAGAATTAACTGGCACAGGCTGCCCAGGTAGGTGGTGGGATCCCTGGAGGTGTTCAGGAGCTGTCGAGATGTGGCCCTGATGGATGTTATCAGGGGGCATGGTGGGGTGGGTTGGGGTTGGAATCAAAGGAGGACCCCCATGTATTTCATCGGGAAGCACTACTGGTAATAAGACCTTTGGAGCAAATCCTGGTAGGGCCACGCTCAGCTGGTCCAGTCTGGAGGCTGTTTCTCCTTACTGCAGTATCTGCAGTGAAAACCAGCAGCTGCTTTTGTGTGGTTGGGCTCACATCCAGCAGTGGTGACGGGACTACAATGATAAGAGACAGTTCCTGAAAAAATGAATGAAATTTGACTGTATGATAGGATGGAGTTAAATGTATTGACAGGATCTCAGTCATCCCAGTGTCCATCAGCTGGCTCTCGAGCTCCTAAATACAGGCATTCTGTAGAACGTTGTTGAATTTGTATTATACATGCGTGTTCTTGGAACTGCAGAACAAATGCATGCATAATCCAGACTTTGATTTTAGCAGCTCTGACTGCGCTGTCTCAACAGACCCAACTCAGTTGTGTGCGCTGTTTTGAAATGATATGTTAACAAGAAGTTGGAAAACAAGCTCAATTACCCTCAGTAAAATAGGACCGTGGACTTAGGCTTGAACTTTTGGCTAAGACAGTGGTGAGATTTTGAATCTTTGAAGTCAATTATTCCACTGTGTGTTAATAAGGGCCAGTTTTATCATCTAACTTTTGCACTCCAATTAATTTCCATAAAGGAATTCTTTTTTTTCTTTTTTCTTTTCAGTCCTAAGTGATATCTCTATCTTTTAGGCTTGATTTGTTTGCCAGGGGGTTACAGTGCAGTAATAGATACCCCCTCCATTGATTTCCTTCTAGTTTGCTTGTTCCAATTCTTTCCTCAGTTTTCCTATTTTAGACATTTTCTTGAAGCCTTGGGCTTCTTCCTTTGGCTCTGTCCCCTGTACAGTGTACGTCCTTCAACTTGTGGAGATAAGGTAATCTGGTACGTGGTTTATAAAAGCTGCCAATTTGCCAGCTTCTGAATTAGAATCTAGCAATTAGAACTAGGATTAAACGTGCACGTTTGATCTTATGATAAATGAATGCCTCATGGTCACCAATGTCCCTGCAGTTCTTTACCATCATATGTATTTTGTGTCTTCATATTTTGTTTCAGCACTGGCAAACTTCGTAATCAAAGAGACAAGTGGAGGAGTAATCAGGGCCGTTGCTGGAAAACAAGCTGAATTTGTTTCTGAGACCTCTGAAGCCAATGTCATGGTGAAGTGGTACAAAAATGGCAAAGAAATCAAGACCAGTAAGAAATTCACAATGGAAGATAAAGGGAAACTGCATAAGCTTGTGGCTTCAGCTGTAACGAAAGAAGACGAGGGAACATACATCTACACAATTGGAGATGACACTCTGATTTTTGATTGGAAAGTCTCAGGTAAGTTTGTGAGGCAAACATAGGATCACAATCCATGTAAAGCACTTCAGACTTAATTCATTTTATTTGTCCAACGCTGTGGGTTTCCAGTATTTAGGACAAAGATTGCATAGCTCTATTGAAGCAATTCTGACCTTCCTGTTGTCCCTATGCAAATCCACAGTATGAGCAAATAATGTAACTGTGTTGTGATGAATTCAAGACAGCCTTAGCTCCAGCTGGGGCTGGAGTCACGACTTGAGCCCTGACATCTGGGCTTCATTCATCTAGTTCATGTATTGCCTCAGCACTTACATCATCTTTAAACCTATGACTGAAATGGTCCTAAGTTATTAGCATGGGAATCCTGTCTCCTCTTTGGACAAATTAAACTCCACATTTGGAGAGTTGAGTGTCTCCTGCTGTACCCGAAGGACATTGTGATCTCTGAGGTGTCTCCCTGAGGTGCTGTAAGCACAGCCATTAGCTCATAGTGCAAGTAAAGCACTGTTAGGTCAAGCCTGGAGGAGTAATGCTTGTCACTGACATGTTCCTGTTCAGGGTGGAGCTGGAGGGTAAAATAACACAAGAAATTGTCATTGAAATTCAATATCTGTGAAATTCAGCTGGTTGCATTCACAGAACCTGGCGTTAAGATCTGTTTTCTGTTTTATATCTTGAGCCTATTTTCCATAACCCAGTCCTCATTTATGAACTGAAGCTCTACTGAAAGCCTTTCGCTGTGTATGCTCATGCTGCAGTGCAGCGCTTGTGACCTTTAACAGCACATTCACGTTCCTCTGATCACAGGATCCTTACGGTTGATTAAGACCCTCTAGTCTGACTGCTCAGCCATCACCACCGTGATTCTCACCATCAGCTTAGCTAAAAACTCAGCAGAGATGATAGATCAAGCACAACACTGGATTTGGGGTGGCTAGAGATTCCTAAGATATTGAAGGATTGCTTGCAGGTGGTGTTGGTTCAGGTATTCACCCTGCATCCCACCTGCTGTTCTGTTTGGTTGAGAATCATGCATTCTGCAATTTCACTTTGTAATTCAAAGACCCTGGCTTTATCTGTTGAAAAACTGATCTAAAACAAGCCAAGAAGACTCCGTTGGAACTGGTTGATGCAGAACAAAGGCATCCCCAAAGGACAAGTTGCACTGTTTGATGAACATTATTGGATGAGAGCTAAGCTAAGATTTAAAAAGTTCTGGGGCTGTCTCTGAGCATCAAATACAGAGGAAGCCTGCATGATTCCCTGAGAATGGATACCTTAATCCTACTTTGGTGTAGGGTTAAGGGAACACTAGCAGTAACTCCTATCACAAAATGTCGCATGGCTCAGACAAAATGCCATCAAGAGGGCTTAATTAGGAGCACCAAATGGTCGCAAGATGGTCTTAGGGCAGGGAAGTAATCTATCTATGTGATACTGATTGATGCTATTAGTTCTTAACAGCTTGACTCTAGAAGGACTGTTGTTCTTTGGTCACCTAGTTATAAAAGAATAAATGGCTCCTGTCTATTACAATTTTTAACGCATTTTTTGTTCACTGATGCCATAAATGTTCCTGGCATAGTAATTGGCCTTGGTATATTCAGTGACTGAAAGCAACAGTTGTTGCTCTAAGAAATGCAGTACAAAGCTAGGTCTGCCTGTAGCTGACAGCCATCAGCTTGCTCCTCAGGCAGGTTCTGTCTGTGTATGGGAGATCACAATGTGAACCACTGATTGATCAGCTGAGGCAAGTGTGGGGTCAGCTGTGGGAGCACAGGTGAAAGTTATGTAGCTGTGCTCCCTGGAGGGGTGGAGTTCGACTCCACCTCCTCTGAGACCTCATTTAAGGGCTGACCCTCACTGAGGCAGCATCTCTTGGAGATTGCTCACCAGGGAGGATCACCTCAGCTCTGGTGAGTTCCCTTTTCCTTATATCTTCTGTATTTCTACCATTTTACTTGTAATTGCTATCCTTGTTAATACCAGCATAGTTATTGCCAATACATTTGGCAAGCCAGGCAGGAGCCACTGACTTGGCATCTAGAAATATAAGGAAAAAAAAAAATGTCCTTTGTGTGGAAAATCTTTAATTGGTACAAGGGGGAGAAGACCACCCCCTTAGGGACATGCCTTCCTGGACAAATTCCAGGTTTTGAGGCGTCCCCATATTACCAATTAGCAACAATTATTGAACAATGGGGCCCTTTAAGAGTACCAAATAACATGGATGCCTATTGTCTAACTGATTACTTTCTAGGACTACAAAAAGATATCTTAATTACAAAAGAAAAGCGAATGGCTGCATCTATGGCAGCCTGGCCATTATTAAATGCTTTAAATCGGGCAGAGATAAAATCAAACAACATTGCACATGAAAATGAATTGTTAAAGGCCCGTATTGAAAAATTGGAGGGTGAGATCAATCTATTGACAGGAAAAAAACCGTCATTTTCTTCCTCCAACCCTCAAATTAGATACATTTCATTTAATGACGATCAAGATCCTGAAGAAATGAATCAAAATAAGATCACTAAATCTGATCTAGAAAAACCATCTGAGAAGGACTCACTAGAAGTCCGTCCAGTAATAACTCAAAAAACAAAGAAAATTCAAGATCGACCAGCAGGAGTGCCTCCTGATCAATGGCCCCCTGCCGAATCTGTTTTACATGTAACAGCCCGTCCATATACGCCTACTGAACTCATGGACCTAGTGCAACGATTTAGGCAAAGGCCAAGGGAAAGTGTTCCGGCTTGGTTATTACGGTTATGGGATTCAGGGGCAGATAGTGTACTGGTTAGTGGCCCCGAAGTATCTAAGTTGGCCACAATAACAGTACATCCTGCCCTTCGGCAGAGACTGTATGCTGGGACTCAGTTCCCTGAAGAAAACCATTCAATTGTAGAATGGATAATGGCTGCTTGCCGCATGGTGTGGACAAATAAAACTGACATGCCAGTAAACACAGGGATGTGGTCTTCTATGGAAGACCTTCAAAATTATATACGCGAATTAGGTATGAGAGAGGCTATCTACGAAGACACATTCGATAGCCCTGATATGGTTAAATTTTCTGCGGGAATGAGGGACCTAATTTTACAGTAAGCACCCTCTCATATGTATGGAACCTTGGTTTCCATACTTAATCCAGTAGTATCCGCAGAGGCAGTAGTCCAACAAGCCGCCCAATTGGTAGCAGACCTCGGAGAAACTGAGCGTTTACGAGCTAAGCGCAATATCAGGGTGATTGAGGATGCCGAGGCTTTTCCAATAGTGCGAGCCAGAAGATCGGCCCTGCGAACTTCTCGGGCAGGACCTGTTAGGGTATCCCGGAAACAAATGTTTAATGATCTGCTCCGGGCAGGCGTTCAGTTTTCAAAAATTGATGGGCAGCCCAATCAGGTTCTCCTTCAGTTGTGGAAGCAACTGAAGGATGAACAAAAATTTCAGAATAAACCCAAAAGGCCAGGGATAAGATTTATAGAGCGGCGACCAACAACAACATGGAATTTAGAAGATTTTATAGTTCCAAATAGGAAAAAGAAGCCACCTCAGGTGCCTCGGGTTATGACACCGGAGGTATCGGAGGTAAAAGACTTGAATCTGGCTCAGTTCATGGCTTGACGAGGGATGTCAGTCCTCCTAGGGCCTCTAGACGGGACCGGAGGCCCTATGTGGAACTGACGATATACTGGTCCCGAAAGAATATACAGAAGGTTATGGCCCTAGTTGATACCGGGGCAGAGACATCTATAATATATGGAGACCCAACTAAATTTAAAGGTAATAGAGTGATGATTGGAGGTTTTGGGGGACAAACCATTCCGGTCACCCAAACCTGGGTAAAACTGGGGGTCGGGCGTCTTCCACCACGGGAGTACAAGGTATCCATTGCCCCAATTCCAGAGTATATATTAGGAATTGATATCCTGTGGGGTCTGGCTCTCCATACAACAGTGGGAGAGTTCCGATTGCGGCAGAGATGCATTAGTATCCGGGCAATCCAGACAATATTGAGAGGCCATGCAAAACATGAGCCTATTTGTTTGCCGAAGCCACGCCGGATTACTAATGTGAAACAGTACAGACTCCCGGGTGGGCAGGATGAAATAACAAAGACGGTGCAGGAATTAGAAAGAGTGGGTATTATAAGGCCTGCACATAGCCCATATAACTCCCCAATATGGCCAGTGCGAAAACCGGATGGAACATGGAGGATGACAGTAGACTATAGGGAATTAAATAAGGTCACGCCACCTGTTCATGCGGCTGTACCCAATATTGCCTCCCTAATGGACACACTAAGCAGGGAAATCAAAACATATCACTGTGTCTTGGATTTGGCGAATGCATTCTTCAGTATTCCAATCAGTGAAGAATCGCAAGATCAGTTTGCATTTACATGGGAAGGGAGGCAATGGACTTTCCAGGTCCTACCCCAAGGGTACGTACATTCGCCCACTTTTTGTCATAATTTAGTGGCACGTGATCTGGCTAAGTGGGAAAAGCCAAATAATGTCAATTTATATCATTATATTGATGACCTCCTGTTAACATCCGATTCGTCAGAGGCGGTGAGACAAGCAGCAGATTTGTTGATAGCTTACCTGCAGAAAAGAGGGTGGGCTATAAACCCACAGAAGGTGCAAGGTCCGGGGCTATCTGTAAAATTCCTGGGAGTAATTTGGTCCGGGAAAACCAAAGTACTACCCAGTGCGGTAGTAGATAAAGTCCAAGCGTTTCCAGTCCCTACAACATCAAAACAATTGCAAGAATGTTTGGGTATATTGGGGTATTGGCGCTCCTTTATACCTCATTTAGCTCAGCTATTAAGGCCATTATACAAGCTTACAAAGAAGGGTCAATCATGGAATTGGGGAAAGATAGAACAGGATGCTTTCCAACAGGCAAAACTGGCAGTTAAACAAGCTCAGGCGTTGGGTATATTTGATCCGACCCTCCCAGCTGAACTAGATGTTCATGTTACTCAAGATGGTTTTGGCTGGGGCCTGTGGCAACGCCAGAGTTCTGTTCGAACCCCCATTGGATTCTGGTCTCAGGTTTGGCACGGAGCAGAAGAACGATATAGCATGATTGAGAAACAGTTATTGGCTGCCTATTCGGCATTACAAGCAGTAGAGCCGATAACGCAAACAGCAGAGGTCATAGTTAAGACTTCATTACCAATCCAGGGGTGGGTGAGAGATTTGACTCACCTTCCTAAGACGGGGGTGGCCCAAGCACAAACGGTGGCACGATGGGTCGCCTATCTAAGCCAGAGAAGCAGTCTGTCTTCATCTCCACTTAAAGAAGAACTACAGAAGATCCTAGGCCCAGTGACGTATCACAGTGATACATCAAAAGAACCGATGGTTGCTCCACCAGAGAAGAGTCCCGTTCAGGAAGGAAGATATCCTATTCCTGAAGATGCCTGGTATACGGATGGGTCCAGCAGAGGCAACCCGAGCAAGTGGCGAGCAATAGCATACCATCCCTCTACTGAGACCATCTGGTTTGATGAGGGGGATGGTCAAAGCAGCCAATGGGCAGAATTGCGAGCCGTGTGGATGGTTATAACTAAAGAACCTGGTGACGGCGTCCTGAACATCTGTACAGATAGTTGGGCTGTGTACCGGGGGCTCACTCTGTGGATTACGCAATGGGCTACCCAGGAATGGACTATCCACGCCTGACCGATTTGGGGTAAAGACATGTGGGTAGACATTTGGAATACGGTCAAACACAGGACAGTATGTGTCTACCATGTCTCTGGTCATCAACCCTTGCAGTCACCAGGAAATGATGAAGCTGACACACTGGCCCGAATCCGATGGATTGAGAATTCACAATCTGAAAATATTGCCCGTTGGTTACATCAGAAGCTACGGCATGCTGGACAGAAGATAATGTGGGCAGCTGCTAAAGCATGGGGGCTGCCTGTACAACTATCTGATATCGTTCAAGCATGTCAGGATTGCGATGCTTGCTCAAAGATGAGACCGAGACCGTTGCCTGAAACAACATCCCACATTGCTAGAGGATATAGTCCTCTTCAGAGATGGCAGGTCGACTACATTGGGCCCCTCCCTCGGTCTGAGGGGGCGAGATATGCCCTGACCTGCGTTGACACTGTAAGTGGACTGCTGCAAGCCTATCCTGTACCAAAGGCAAATCAAGCATACACAATTAAGGCACTTACTAAACTGATGTCTGCATACGGGACACCTCAAGTTATCGAGAGTGACCAAGGGACTCACTTCACTGGAGCGATGATACAGCGCTGGGCAGAAGAAAACAACATTGAATGGCGATTCCACCTGCCATATAACCCAACAGGGGCAGGCCTTATTGAACGTTATAATGGTATCCTTAAGGCTGCCCTGAAAACAGACTCTCAGTCCCTGCAGGGGTGGACAAAAAGATTATATGAAACCGTGCGGGACCTGAATGAAAGACCTCGGGATGGCAGACCCAGTGCCCTGAAAATGTTACAAACTATATGGGCCTCCCCCTCTTAGGATCCAAATTACAGGCACCGATAATAAGGTAAAACCGCAGGTTGGTACTGAAAATAATCTTCTGCTCCCTGCCCCTGAGAATTTAGAACCGGGAATCCATAAGATAAATTGGCCTTGGAAGGTGCAGGTAGGACCCAAATGGTGTGGCCTACTTGCACCTTGGGGGAGATTATTGGAGGTGGGAGGTTCAGTCACCCCCTCGGTGATAGGTACATGGCCTACTGACATCGTGGTCAATACTCCGGCCTTTATTGCTAAAGGAACACCTATTATGTCCCTATGGCAGATCAAGACTCCTCCTCTGGTGCCAGATATAGTTATACAGCCACAGATATCTGGCCAGAGGGTATGGTATCGGAGGCCGGGACATAATCCAGTACAAGCAGAAGTATTGACCCAAGATAAGAATACGGCCTGTATCTTGCCCTGGAGGGCGGATCTTCCCCTCCTAGTACCCTTGAAACATCTATATTACTCCCCTTAAGATTGATTCTAAGCCTCTAGGACCATTACTCTGGACTGATGAAACGCAGACGGACCTGCACTTCAAGATGATTTGTCTCCGGTAACATCTATCAAGCACTGGCCCATGGAAGATCATAAACACCCATCCAATCATCATCATTTGAATAATATCAACATCTAATGCGACGGGAGATTGTATCAGCGTCGTGATTGGGTCTCTGTAGTAAGGGGAACTCACCTAATCATTGGTTCACGTTGTGAAGGGGTGGAGTGTATGGGAGATCACAATGTGAACCACTGATTGATCAGCTGAGGCAAGTGTGGGGTCAGCTGTGGGAGCACAGGTGAAAGTTATGTAGCTGTGCTCCCTGGAGGGGTGGAGTTCGACTCCACCTCCTCTGAGACCTCATTTAAGGGCTGACCCTCACTGAGGCAGCATCTCTTGGAGATCGCTCACCAGGGAGGATCGCCTCAGCTCTGGTGAGTTCCCTTTTCCTTATATCTTCTGTATTTCTACCATTTTGCTTGTAATTGCTATCCTTGTTAATACCAGCATAGTTATTGCCAATACAGTCTGGATGGAATGAAGGGCATGAAATACTGATGTGCTCATCAAACGCTGCTTGTTAGCTTAGAGACAAGGTGTTGAATTGGTTTGTTCATGTATTGCAAACAGGTTACTTAGCTGCCTTCATTTTAGCTTCAGAAGAACATGTGCAGAATACAGAATTGATTAGAAGAAATAAGAACTGTCTGCATAGAACTTACTCTTTCCTTACACAGGAGAATCAAGCACACGTTTGTATGTGAGTACCTCCAGAGGTGAAACTTGATCCCCCAGATGTAATGAGCAGAGACATTACAATCAGTTCTAACTGTATCTTAATGCTGTGCTGAATAAGCCTGAGTCAGGATGTAAACCACTTTCTCTTTTTTTCTTCAGATGAAGCCATTAATTTTGTCAGCAAGTCCTAAACGACTCCAGAAATATCAGTCAGTCCTTCTGAAGACCTGGAGCTGGTGTGTGAGGTGTCAGCTGCAAGCGGAGCTGTCGTATAGAAGAAAGATCAAATAGAGGTGAAGCAGGACCAGAGGACAACCATCATCTCCCAGGGGACACACCGCAAGCTCATGGTCAAAAATGTGACCCTGAAAGACCAAGGGAGCTACAGCTGTGAAACAAAAGATGACAAAGCAACATTCCAAGTGAAAGTCAGAGGTGAGAAAATGCTTGGAATCCCAGAGATAAAGGAACACTTCATTTTGTGTGTCTTGCATTTGGAGGATCAACTTACAGCCTCTCTGGTGCAAAACATTTTGGCTATAGGACTTTCTTTGTCATCTAGTGTCATAGCAACACTTTTCTACATGTGCTTTTCCATCCAGGAATGAATTACTGCAACAAACAATAGGCAAGGAGGGTAACTTGTGCAGCTCTTGTAGTCAGCTGGTGTCTGCAGGGTTACAGTGCAAGAGCACACCAGGCATGCAAGGAGTGAGAAAAGGGGAGGTGTTTGATGAGATCTGGTTACAAAATTTGAATGACACAATGAGGTGGAAAATGCCACTAATCAGACTCATAAATGGCCTGGGTTGCAAAGGCCCACAGTGCTCATCCAGTTCCAACCCCCTTCTTCCTATGTGCAGGGTTGCCAACCAGCAGCCCAGGCTGCCCAGAACCACATCCAGCCTGGCCTTGAATGCCTGCAGGGATGGAGCATCCACAGTCTCCTTGGGCAACCTGTTCTAGAGGGCCATTCCCTTCTGATTTACTGGAAATGTAGAGAGACATCAGAAGAAACAAAGAGAAGGGAGGAGGTTCAGCAGTGCATGCAGGTGTTCTAAATCTCATGTCCAAATCTGCTATCAGACTGCGAAATGTTTAGATTTATGATATGATATGAAATGATATGCCTATTCATTTCCCAAGGCAAAATAGAGGGGAAAGTATTTTCCTGTCTTAATGAGGCATCATGATGGTCCCTGTGAAGGGCAAGTATAATGAAAATGGGGAACTGGAGTAAGCTCTGCAGCAGACTACAGCAAAATGGTGTGACTGTTGTGATGTCCCTGCAGAGAAAGAAGACGTGTTTACAAACAAGGACAAGGTACAAAAGGAGGTGAAGGCTGCACTGACTCAAAATGCCACGCTGAGCTGCGAGGTGGCCCAGGAGAAGATGGAGGTGAAGTGGTACAAGGAGGGGAAACTGATCACCTCGAGCAAGAAGTTCAAGGTGGAGTCAGAGGGCAAACAGTGTCGGCTGGTGGTGATCCAGGTAGAGAAGAAAGATGCAGGGGAGTACAGCTGCGAGGCTGCTGGCCAGAAACTCACCTTCAAGATTCATGTCACAGGTGAGAGAGAACACATTTTGGCCTTTCATTCTAGAATGTTTTAGAAAACGGTCATTAGTTTGTAAGTTTTCCCTGCTATGCTTAAAATTTTTGGAGCTGAACCTTGGGGTGGTTAATTTCTGATGAGGAAATTGAACAAATTATTCTAAATACAGTTGTGAGGCAGCTCCATCTTTTAAAATCTTCAGGAATTTCCTTTTGCTGTGGGAATGAGGCCATAGACAAGAAAGTTCTGATTGCACTTCTCCATTCCCACGTGCCTGTACCACTAGAACAACTCTGCAATGCAGCTGCGTCTCAGGAAGTTTCAGAACAGGGGCTTTGTGTCAAGCACTAGGGGGTGTGCTCTATGTAACATGTTTTTGTCTTGGAAGGGCTCATTTAGCATGGGAGAGAATACTACAGGAATGTTTTGTATAAGTTGATGTTTTGAAGACATAAGTAAATGGCAGCTAGGGGACGAAAGAGTCATGAGAGTCATACAAGAAGCATCACAGAATGCCTTTTGTTGGAAGGGACCTGGAGGATCATCCAGTTCCAATCTCTGTCCTGGAAAGGAACACATTCTTTGAGACTAGGTTGCTCTAACACCCATCCAGCCTAGACTTGAATGTTTTCAGGGATGGGGCATCCATAAATTGCACAACTTCTCTCCACATCATTCTCTTGGGGCATCAGACTGGAAGAACTGATTCATTTTTCTGACTCCTTCCCCAAAACCTGCTCTTCTTTCAAGAGGCCAAACTAATGTATCTCTCTCTTTTCAGAGCCAGAATTTGTATTTACAAACAAGGAGAAGGTACAGAAGGTGGTGAAGGCTGCAACAACAGAAAAATGCCACGCTGAGCTGCGAGGTGGCGCAGGAGAAGATGGAGGTTGTCATCAATTTATAAGCAATGAGCCAATAATGTTCCAATTATAAACTTTTATTAATTGTAGCGGGTAAAACTAAAAGGCAATTCAGCGCTGGGCGACAGGGGGATTATTGTTCCTCCAACTGCCGTGCCGTCCCGTCCCTTGCAACTTCTTTTGTATTGTCCATCCCGAGCGTATTGTCCTTTAATTGGTCGGTTGTGATCGTGCGACTTGGTGTGTCGTTCCTTGGTTGGTCCTTCCGTGGAACTTTGTATCCATCGGGGCGCGCTTTGCCTGTAACTACGCAGAGTACACAATCTACCCATAAAATTAGAGTGTTCTGCAACCTTTGTGGCCTCCATATTCCACCATTATATCCCGGTCCTAATGAACAAGCACTCCACCACAATGCTACCACATCCCGGTCTTAATGAGCAAACATTTTATCACAGAGGTCAAGTGATAAAAGGAGGGGAAACTGATCACCTCGAGCAAGAAGTTCAAGGTAGAGTCAGAGGGCAAACAGCGTCGGCTGGTGGTGAGCCAGGTGGAGAAGAAAGATGCAAGGGAGTACAGCTGCGAGGCTGCTGGCCAGAAACTCACCTTCAAGATTCATGTCACAGGTAAGACAGGTGTTGTATGAAATACAGCAGAGAACAGTAAAGTAAAATCTAGTTTCTATTATACTGCACCTGGATCACTGTAGTCTGTGCTGAGGTTTTTTCCCTAGACTTGATTGCCTGGGTTTGTAGAAAGTATTTGGTTTCAGTATGACACAAAGACCTGTTTCAGTCTGTCTGTAGAGCAATAATTAGTAATATATGTACAGTGGAAGCAATATTCAAGATATTATTCAAATCTCTCCTGTGCCTGAGATCCCAAACTGTAATTCTTGTTCACCTAAACATTTGACTAAGATAAGTATGTGCAGTGAGGCTGGAGTGCATGTTCTACGTGCAGCCTTTCATGGCAGGAGAAGCAGGAACTTCTCCTAGTAGTACACTGCCTTTTTACTATGCCTTTATGTTGGAGGCTGCATCTGGATAGGTGAGTCTGCTACTCACAGTAAGAGACCTGGTAGAGCTGACTATTGCCAGAGCTCAAAGTAAGATAGATATCTGCAAATCACACACAAAGAACAAAGGACTGCGTTGGTGAGCATATTTCCTTTGTGCCTTCGACAGTCACAGTTGTGGCAATGGTAGAGGCCATGAGGAGTCTGTTCAGGAAGCCAGGAGTACTGTTCTGGGTCATGAAAAGGCAGCCAGTGGTTTGACTATCACATGTTTATGTGTTTTGATGTTTCACAGTGGGTCTTAAGTAAAAGGAACTCAGGTTTTGGTTGCCTGCAGGACAGATGTTCTTTTGGGTTCAATATGTTTGCATAGTGACTTGCAACCATGGGACTGGTGTTCAAGGACCCTCTTGGTTCCTTCAGTTCCTAGGTTCTTTCTTGCCTAGATTTGACACTTTGTTTCAACAGAAGAGCTGATATTCTCTAGTGAAGGCTATTAGTTTGGGCACAAGTGGTAACCTAAACCTGTTCCAACCTGTACATACAAACCTGCAAGTTGGTCTCATTTCGGTCCCTCAGTCAATACTTTTTCTTTTCTTCCCTCAGAGCCAAAACCTGTGTTTATAAACCAGGAGCAGGTGCAGAAAGAGGTGAGTGCTGCCCTGGCAGCAAGTGCCTCCCTCAGCTGTGAAGTAGCACAGGATCCAACCGAAGTAAAATGGTACAAGGATGGAAGACTGCTTGCCTCCTCCAGAAAGTTCAGAATGGAATCTGTGGGCAAAACACGGCGTCTGGTTGTGGAGCAGCTGGAGAAGAAAGATGCTGGAGAATACATCTGCGAGGCTGCTGGCCAGAAGATGACCTTCAAGTTGGAAACAACTGGTGAGCATTCGCTTTGGGAGCACTAAGCAGCTTTTTATGTGGCTTAGAGGAAGACTGGCTGTCTTCTACCCTGTGGGCATGGAACAGCCACAATTCCCCCCGGAACAACATCAATGACCCACACCACAAGTTGGATTCTCCTTTTTAATGTAGTGGTAGCGAGGTGAAAATCTGGCTGTGGAATATTTTTGACTAAGGAACTTCTACTTTAATTTCTAGATGCGCTGAATTACCCTCTGGAGTGTCTTTCTGAATATATAAGCAACCATGGGTGACTATGATCCTGATTTATATCTAGGTTCAGGCTTACTTTTTCAGTTAGGTTAGATCAATAGCTCCAGAGAAGATAGGGAAATACAGCAGTTCACTGATACCATGTGTCAGAAGAATGCAGCTCAGTGCTGGGCAGTTTGCTGCTTCATTCCCTCTTACAAGTTGCACCCAAGGCTGGAAAAGACCACTGAGATAGCTGAGTCCAACCCAGCCCACCCTCACTGGACTTACTAACCACGTCCCCAGTGCCACATACCCGTGGCTCTTGAGCACCTCCAGTGACTGCGGTATATCAGCGTGGTTGCTTCAGTTGTGGGAGTTTTCAGACACTGGCTGTTGTTCTAGCGAGACAAAAAACCAAAACTGATGGAACAGTGTCTATACAGGAAGCAACTGGCTGTCCTGATGGCTGCCAACAGTTTTACACAAGGTGTGTCATGCAAGCTTGCATGAGTCTGGTTTAAAAACTTGCTGTTCTGATGGAAGGAGAGGATGTTGGTACAGGATAACTGCGGGATTTGTGCTCTCCCGACATCCAGTTGCAATCACAGCTTATTGTTGCTATAGAAAACAGCTTCTCTGTAGACAAATTGAGTTAGTTCCAATAAGTGGCTGAAGCCCTAAGTGATCCAAGGTGAAGCATGATCCAAACTGGAATTTAACTAATTGTAGTAGGGAATCCAAGCCTTAATGAGATGAGTTATTTAAAATATGAGTCCTCCATCTAAAACAGCATTGAACTCTTACTCTGGTTTATGATAGAAGTGAGAGTTTAACAGCAGAAGTCTGAAGTTATGCTCCATATTTCTCATCACTCAAGAGAATATTTGAATATATGAATTCCTTTGGCTATGTTAGAGCTCATAATGAGGTCAGCTGATGTTCTTTAAATGCTCGGAGTCTAGCAATGTGGGGAAGTGGACTGCTATTTGCTGTTGAGCTTTAGGCTAAGAAGCCTGATTTTAGAGGACTGTGGACTTCCCCTTTCCCTTCCCCTCTCCTCCCCTTCTCCCTGGACTGATCCCACATGGTTTGAGAATGATTTCAGATCAAGGTAAATGAGGAATCGCTGTGTGAAAACCTGTTGTTTTACTGCACTATAAGAGACACTTAGTCAAAAGACAAGTGTGTGTTCCAAGCTTGAGATTGCAGGAGATCCTAGAAACAACTCAGCTGCTCAAACCTGTAGTCTGGCTGAATCTTTTATTGTCAGTTTTGGTCAGGAGGAGATGCTTGAGTAAGACAAATAAAAGGTCACGGGTAAGTTGGTCCTTCTTGTGATATACTTCTAGGCTTTCATCAGGGAGAAGCTTAATTAGTCCAAATAATCATAGCAGAAACCACACCAAGAGCATGAGAGTGAAATTTATACTTTCTTGACGTGAAGGAAAATTTTACCTGGTTCTGCCATTCCCCAAATATTTGTTTCCTTATGACAAGAAGAACTTTGCAGAAGTAATTTTTTTTTTCAGTCTTGCGTGCAACACAAAAAGGGGTAAAATCTAGGAGGCCACCTGAAATGTTTTTTCCATCTGGAAGGATCCATTTAACAGCACCCATGGACCTGGTTATGAACAAAACTAAGTTCCCAACTAAATCCACATTCTTCTTTCTCCTTCTCAGAATTGCCTGTGAAAATCAGCAAACCATTGGCAGACAGTAGCGTCATTGAGAAGGACAAGGTCACATTTGAGTGTGAGCTGTCCAGGCCCAACATGGACGTCAAGTGGTTCAAGGTATGGCATGTAATGGTATTTTCCTTTCTGACTTCTCTGGAAATGAATGAGAGCCTTTAATTTCACTTCCAAGGGATGCGAGTCTGAGCTTTTCCTTGATAGCTTTTTCACTGCTCTCTTTTCTTTATGCTCTTTTATTTGCCCAGATCAGCACTCTTTGTTATTATGTCCTGAGTTCATTTATCAAGTTGAAATTGAAGTTTGTTTTGGTTTTATTGTGAACTTTTTAGGTCATGCTGCACAAAATATTGTTGGTTGAACTACAGTACAGTCTTGAGCTTCAAGTCTAACACAGAAATTCTCAGCCGGGATTTTGTAGCCTTGTTGTGAACTGGGTTTTTGGGGTGAAATCTCAGTTTTCTTTGCACCTGACAGTGTGAGAATTTGCTCTGGCACTTTGTGTACCTCCCCGGTGCTCAGCTGTTCCTTCCCTTACTTGGGGATAACGTCATTTATTCAAGGTGATGTCCAAACAGGCTTGTTAACAGTCCTCCGCAGTGCTTTAAGCTGTCATAGGTCAGCCAGAATTTATGCATGTTCTATAGCCATTCCTTCATGTTGAAAACACTGCACTGTGCTTAAGCTTCAGCATATGTTCCAGTAAGCACAGTTCCATTAATTCTAGGGGAGTGGGTGAATTAAGCATAGATCTGAAGGCTCCCTTTGCTGAGTGCAGAGATGGAAGGACTAATGGAGATCTGACTTGATATTTTCCCTTCTAGGATGGGAAGGAGCTCTGTCAAAGTAAAAAAGTGGGCATTACTTCCCAGGGAAATAAGAGAAGTCTCATTATTCACAAGTGTGAATATGAAGATCAGGGAACATCCACATGCTGAGCAGCCTAAGACAAGACATCAGCTACCCTAAAGGTTCATTTTATGTTTAACTGAAAGAGCAAATAAATCCTCTTGTGGTATTTTGCACCACGGGAAGAAATGCTTCATGGGCAGTTTGGGCATTTCTTGGTTAGTCCTTTTGGATACCTTTCTCTTTCTTCTTTATGCTCAAGACAGATTTTCCCTCCATGTGTTGCATTGGTTAAACCCCAGTTTGTAGCTCATCATTGGGCTCTGAAGCATCAGACTTGTTACTGAACACACGGGTCTGCTGTGCCCTGGTAGATGCCACCTTCCCAAGGGACGTATGAAAGGATGCTTGTTTCTGATTTCCTACTAGATGCTGTCCTCATGTGGCCACTTGGGTTCAGTGTTAGCATGAACATGAACATGTGTCCTGTCCCATGACTTTGGTGAACTCTCATTTTCTCTCTCATTCTGCAACCAGGTTGGGTTGCTGTTTCAGTACTGGCTGTTTTATGTAGCCATTCCATTTGTTCTGGTTTACGTTCTTTTTTATTTTCTTTTTTTCAGGCATCATTTCTATACAGTAGACAAAGCCAGCCTATTACATTTGATTTACAGTTTTTAGCTTTTGCTGGTAAGCATTTCAGCTCTCAGGCAGTTTTACCAACAGCTTTGAAGAGCTGAAATGAACCAGCCTGGACACGATGGTCTGTTTTTGTTGGTGTAATGAATTTATGAAGTTAAACTGATTGACCCCATAAGGTTTTACAGTGTATGACTCACGTCTGGCAGAGTTATCACAGCAATGAGTTTATATACTTAGCATTTCAGGAGGCAAATGGTTGGGGATACTCTTTCATTTGCTTGCGTCTCAGAGTGAATCACTAGTATGTGAACCATCCTTCATCTCCTTTGTATTGCTTTTGTGTGTGTCTGTGTGTGGTTTCCCCTGTGAATTTCATTCTTTCCAGTTATATAGAAGTTCTCTTTTGAGCAGTGAAATTAGATGTTCCATCATCAGTCATAATGGTAAAGCTGAGTTGCCACGTTATCTGTGTCCTTTCTGTCTGGCGTCTCAATAACTGCTGCCCCACCACAATATCTGCCTAATACTTCAGCTCCATGGATGCCTCCTTGTGCAAACTGAGAGCCTGTATTTGGTGTGCATAGATCTGGGCTTACATCTGTGCTGGTAAATGCACTAGTGCATGGGCTAAGCAGTCCTGCCTCCTGTGCTGTGGGCATTGAGATGGGGCTCCTACAAGCTGCCCATTGCAAGATATTTAGAAACTAATTGCTGCGGAGGTTTCCATCCTCTTTTCAGACTAACTAAAATTTGGTTAGTGGGATCAAAACAGAAGGGGCAGGGAGGGAGAGCTGACCAAGGACTACTGATGGAACAACTATGAATCCTTGGTTCCTCAGGATTCCCTGCATCAGCAGTTGGCAACAGGAGTAAGGGGGCTCAGGAGGACACTGTGGAGTAGTGTGAAAAATGAGCGAAGAGAGTTACTAATTGATGCCTCTTGGAAAGTAGTCCAAGAGTGGTCCTCTTCCTAAACTCTCCTCTTGTGTGTGGTTTTATCTTTATGAGGTGTTCATAACAAGTGATGTGTAGATCTCCCTTATCTCATAATGTCTTTGCCTGCCTGCAGTGAATATGCAGGATACTGGATCATATACCAGCTTCTTTGAATTACTGCTCATGTCAGGAGATAAAATCTGCCTATTCTTTGAACTAACACTGGCGAGGGTTAGTTATTCTGGCTACCGAGAGAATGACACAGCAGATTAAACTCTTTCATTTCCTTCTTTGTCAAATGCCTTTTCATCTAACTGTGTGTCCCATAGAAATTCAGAGCAGTGTTGGCTGAGGGAAGTGGAAATATTTATCTCCTGTGTGTATCTGCCACCCTATTTAGACATGCTGGCAGAGCGCAGAGATTGGAGGAGTTGGATTAGGCAGTAGTTTCCCTATTGCTCACAGAACCACTTTTTCTGTGGTCTCCCAGCTACCCTGTGCCCAGTGGCCTATGCAAGATGGAGCGGAAAAGGCTCATTTTATGAACAAACAGGAACCTTTCTGGTCAGATTAATACCTGTGCTCTTTTAGAGAGATTTAGATACTAGAGATTTTAGGTACTGGAATAGGCTCCCCAGAAAGGTGGTTGAATCACCATCCCTGGTTGTGTTTAAGAGCCTTTTGGATGTGGTACTCAGGGATATGATTTAGTGTAGGGTTTTTAGAGTTAGGGTACTGGTTAGGCTGCGGTTGGACTTGATGATCTTCAATGTCTTTTCCAACCTGGGTAAATCTATGATTCTATGCAGGAACTCTTCTCCTGAGGTTAATCCAAGTTGTATCCAGGCCCTTCAGAAGGAAAGGGATATAGCAGCACAGAAATATGGCCTGATTCTGACATAACTAAATGCAGACCTGGAGAGTTAAAAGGGATTGTGTGATGTTCAAAGGATTTTGAAGCAAAGATGTCCCCTAGGTAAGATTTGTGGCTGACATTCCCCATACATTGTTTGTAGGCACACAAGCTAAGGAGAGACTAGTGATGAGCATGCAGAGAAGCCAATGGTTCAGACAGGTTTGTAGTGACACAACACTGTAGAGTTCTGTCTAGTTCTCCTTGGCATAGTTTGGAAAATAAAGATGAGGTAATTGGTGGTAACCAATATGGCTTCATCAAGGTCAAGCCATGTCTGACAAACTTGGTGGCCTTTCATGATGGAGTAACAGCATCAGTGGATAATGGGAGAGCAACTGACATCATCTACTTGGACTTGTGCAGAGCATTTGATCCCGTCCTGCATGACATCCTGGTCACCAAACTGGAGAAAAATGGTTTTGATGGATGGACCAGTTGCAGGATAGGGAACTGTCTGGATGGTCACACTCAGAGAGCTGCAGTCAATAGCTCAGTGTCCAGGTGGAGGGTGGTGTTGGGACCAGTGTTATTTAACATTTTTGTAGGCAACATGGAGAGTGGAATCAAATGCAGCCTCAGCAAGTTTGCAGATGACACCAAGCTGAGCGGTGCTGTTGATGTGCTAGAGGGAAGGGATGCTACTCAGAGGGACCTGGACAGGCTGGAGAGGTGGGCCCTTGGCAGCCTCATGAACTTGAGTGTGGCCAAGTACAAGGCCCTGCACCTGGGTCAGGGCAATCCCAAGCACAGGCACAGGCTTAGAGGAGAATGATTTGAGAGAAGCCTTGACCCTGAGGAGAAGAGTTGGTGTGGAGGGAGGTGTCCCTGCCTATAGCAGGGGGACTGGAACTAAATGACCTTAAAGATTCAGTCAGTTCTATTGTTTTTCTACCCTTAATTTTGCTTGAAAGGTTTTAGAATAAATGAGATTCTGGTTTCCATGAAAACTGTTTGCAGGGAGCTCCATTGTAGCTAGTAGGTCTGTCTTTAAGTTCAAGGGCAATAATGCATTGACTGTGTTGAAGAGAGAAATGACTCAGGAATGGATGATGGTTTAGAATAAAACATAATCCTACTTATTTTCTATGCAAATATGTGTAAGGAAAAGATGCTGCACTCAGTTCTGGAAATACCCTGACAAATATATCTCTACTGTTTCACAGCTGGAGATATCAAGATTGTTAAAGCACTGGAAGATGTGGAAGTGAATGAATATGGGAGTGCGTCTTTTGTCTGTGAGATTTCACACGATGAGGTTCAGACCCAGTGGTACAAAGAGGGCAACAAGCTGAAGGCTGATGACAACATCAGAATGCAACAAGATGGTAGGGTGTAAGCGGGGGGTCTTTCTCCTGAGTGGGGGGTGGGTTGGAGATCAAGCATATAAGACATCTGAAATGAAGTGAAGAGGGTTCAGAAGCGAGTTCCCCTTTTGTTTTGGGACTGAGGTTTAGGTGGAACAAGTGACATGGTGGGATGCTTAGTGTGGGACGTGTGATGCTATCCCACCATCCCACACTGCTGGGAGCAGGTAGGAAATGAGTGCAGTTATTTCCAAAGTGGGGGTGAACAGGGCAGTCAGTTCACCTCTCCAAAGAGGTTTTGTCTGACAGTGAGTGTGATCCTTCTGTATCAGATACTTTGAATTTGACGGTGGCCACATTTGATCAGTCCTTGTAGAAGCCATGTTTAGATTCTGCTTTGGTCTGCTCCATTTCCAGTTCAAAGTCGTTGGACACTAAATGAGACAGCTGCATCTCAGTAAAAGATGTGTTTGAATAGCTGTGATGTGCTTACTATTCAGATTTACAGAGCTGAGGTTTTGTCCTTGGCTATAGCAAAGAAGTCAAATCAGGTGAAATTAATTGTATTTCTGAACTAGACAAGTTTAAGTTTGGTAGCACCTAAATTTGGTGCGGTTTGTCATTGATTTCATCTGAAAGAAACTTGCAGGCTTTTTATCTGCTGTTGTCCCCAGCGTAAGATTATCCATTCACATCCTAAAGTACTTGTTATATTTTCAACTCACTCTTATTTGAATAAAAGCCTCAACAATTGGGAGCAATTTAATAAGCACAGAACAAGAGCTGGACCTTGCATTTGGTAGATACTGTACAGTATTACTTCATAGAAATGTAGTCAATGGCATTCCCTATAGACAATCGTTTGTTTTATCTTTAGAGTCGTTCAAAGAACCATTGTGAACTTGACATTAATTGGAATGGAATACACGCAAGAGACTTTCCTCTTCTTCCAATTGTCCTCATCCTTTCTTCTCTTCCACCCCTGCTTTGCAGATTACCATATAGAAATCACCAGGAAGTTGGAGGACAAGACAGCTTTGGAACGTCATTCTGTCATCCTGTCCTGTGACTTCAGGCCTTCTCCAAAGGTTGTGAAATGGTTCAAGGGCCGCACACCCATCGAGCCCTCTGAGAAGTACAAGATCAAGAGGGATAAGCATTCAGTAGAGCTCAGAATTCTGAAGCTGAAGCCCGATGATGCTGGTGTGTACAAGTGCAAGGCAGGAATTGCAGAGACTGAGGCCACGCTGACAGCTGAAGGTATGAGCAGGGAGGGTGGCCTCTTCCATGTCCTATTTCACCTCAGATTTCTCTTCTTGAGGTTGACTTCTGCCGTTCTCTCCTGCTAACTTTATAAATGTATAATCTTCACTGAGAAGATTACACAAAGATCATCTAGTCCAACCATTCTACCACATCCCAGTATGATTTATAGTAACAGTGGTAACAGTTCACCTTGTTTCCCCACAGCTCGCAATGTAGAAGTAACGAAGCACCTGCAGGATGTAGAAATTGAAGAAGAGAGCTCTGCTGTCTTCTCCTGCGAGCTGTCCCATAATGACGAGGACGTGGAATGGTTCCTGAATGGCAACCTCCTTTACACCAACAATTACAATGACATCAAGAACGTTGGCAATTGCTGCACACTGACAATGAAGCAGGTTAAGCCTGAGGATGCTGGCACAGTGACAGTGAAGTCAGACAAGGTGTCAGAAAGCGCACCTGAAGGTGATAGGTGGGTCTGATCACACCCCTCCTGGATGTAAGAGATGCTAAGGAGCTCCAGTTCATTCTATTGTGCAGCAGTCCTGCTTCTAAAGCTGACCTCTCTGGGGTGACAAGTCATCAGAGGCTTTCTTCCAGTGGAAGGTTCCATTGCAGCAGATATCAAGGAAGGAGGATGGTTTTGGTGTCCTGCCAAAGCATTCCATTGCTTTTTATCATCATTTTACTTAACACAAGGAGAGTTACAGGAGCAATTTCTTTTACTGCTTCAGTAACATGCAGTGTCAATGCTGTTGTCTCCAAGGATTTATGACTGAAGGAGAGATCATTCAGTGTGTGTTTTGCCTCTGGGATGACTAATGACCAGGCTGTGAGCAACCTGATCTAGCTGTGAATGTCCCTTTTTATTGCAGGGGAGCTGGGCTAGATGGCCTTTAAGGGTCTCTTCCAATTCTAAGGAACTTGTGCCTGAAGTGCAGAAGTGGATGAATTATACCACTTCTTCATATCCTCCCCATGATTACAGAGGAAATACAACAAAACAACATGCATGGTCTTACTGTTGTCATTTGCTTGAATACGAAGACGTCTCTTTTTTATGGTTGAGATTTTTGTTGATATGGGTCAGGAGGAACTCACACTTTTTAGCTTTCTCAATAGGCAAAAAGTTCCAGTTGCTGCAAGCCACCGAGGTAACCAATAGAGGGGCCCTGATCCCCCTTGTGCCATCGGGATGCTCTGGCACGGGATGTGCCTCAAATTCAAAGCTCCTTCCCACCTCCCAAGGAAAAGCAAAGCAACTCAAGCATCTCCAGCAAAGCTGCCCAGCAGACAGCAGGGAATGCAAACAGCTTCTGGCTGCTCCCCCGCACTCCTGTCCTAAGTAAGTGATCCCTCGAGGACTGGATGGGAAATCAGTGCATGACACACGTGAGTGTGCACAGCATTGTGCAAAGCAGTGGGGATCCATGTGTGTGTGTGTGTGTATTTGTGCATGGATGGTGTTGTACACACATTTGTGTCCATGAGTGTACAAACCAGTGGTGTTGCTCAGGTGTGTGTAGGTCTGTGGGTATGTGTGCAAGGACGAGCATGCACATATATGTACGTGCACAGGGGTGTGCAGTGTTGGAGCTGCACAAGGACATTGTGGTACCGGTGTGTGCGTGCACTTTGGGAGTGAAAGGAAGGGGTTACACATGTGTGAGTGTGTGTGCGCACAGGGCTGCACTAAGGGATGTGGTTGTGTGAGTGTGTGTGAGCACATAGATAATGCGTGGATGCGGTGGCACAAATGTGTGCTTGCACAGGGCTGTGCTGAGGAGTTGGGCTGCACACAGGTGCACACAAAGGGATGTTTGAACCCTTTGCCCCTAAGAACAGTTTTCCAGTGTCTCTCGTCCAAGAATTCTTTGAACAGCCTGCAGCTGACTCTCCTGAAGCTCAGGGTCCTGACTTTGCTTTTTGCCAGGCCCGCATTCCTTGAGATGAGGAACTCTAGGAGGGCATGGTCACTACAGCCCTGACCACCTCCAGTCTTAACCCCTGCTGTGCAGCATGTCCAGTAATGCTTCCCTTCACAGAATCACAGAATTACCCGGGTTGGAAGGGACCTCAAGGATCATGTAGTTCCAACCCCCCTGCCTAGCAGGGCCACCAAACATACACATTTACTAGATCAGGTTGCCCAGGGCCCTGTCCAACCTGGTCTTGAACACCTCCAAGGACGGGGCATCCACAACCTCACTGGGCAGCCTGTTCCAGGACCTAACCACCCTTCTAGTAAAGAACTTTCCCCTAACATCCAACCTAAATCTTCCCTCCTTCAACTTAAAACCATTTCCCCTAGTCCTGCTATTATCAGCCCTTTCGAAGAGTTTACTCCCCTCCTGGGAGTAAGTTCCCTTCAGGTATTGAAAGGCTGCAATGAGGTCACCTCGCAACCTTCTCTTCTCCAGGCTGAACAAACCCAACTCCCTCAGCCTGTCCTCATAGGGGAGGTGCTCCAGCCCCCTGATCATCTTTGTGGCCCTCCTCTGGACCCTTTCCAAAATTTCCATATCTTTTTTGTACTGAGGGCTCCACACCTGGACACAGTACTCCAGATGGGGCCTCACAAGAGCAGAGTAGAGAGGGACGATCACCTCCCTATCCCTGCTGACCACCCCTCTCCTGATGGAGCCCAGGATCCCATTTGCTTTCCGGGCTGCCAGAGCGCACTGCTGGCTCATGTTAAGTTTCTCATCTATCAGGACCCCTAGGTCTTTTTCAGCCGAGCTGCTCTCAAGGACAACTCCTCCCAGCCTGTACAGGTGCCTGGGGTTCTTCCGGCCCAAGTGCAAAACCTTGCACTTTGCCGTGTTGAACCTCATTAGGTTCACCCGAGCCCAGCTTTCCAGCCTGTCAAGGTCCCTCTGAATGGCATCTGTTCCCTCCACCGTATCGACTGCACCACTCAGCTTGGTGTCATCAGCAAACTTGCTGAGGGTGCACTCCATTCCCTCATCGATGTCATTAATAAAGATGTTAAAGAGCACCGGTCCCAAGACAGACCCTTGAGGGACGCCGCTCGTTACCGGCCTCCACCTGGACATAGAGCCATTGACCACCACCCTCTGTCTGCGGCCTTTCAACCAATTGCTTATCCATCTAGTTGTCCACCCATCAAATCCACCTCCCTCCAATTTGGAGATGAGGATGTGATGGGGGACCATGTCAAAGGCCTTGCTCAGGTCCAGGTAAATGACATCGGTCGCCTTCCCTTCATCCACCAACGCCGTCACTCCATCATAGAAGGCCACAAGATTAGTTAAGCATGACCTTCCCCTGGTGAAGCCATGCTGGCTGTCTCGGATCACATGCTTGTTCTTTATGCGATCAAGCATGTTGTCCAGGAGGATCTGTTCCATAATCTTCCCAGGCACAGAGGTGAGACTCACCGGCCTGTAGTTACCCGGGTCGTCCCTGCTCCCCTTCTTGTAAATGGGAGTGACGTGACCCTTCCTCCAATCATCCGGGACCTCACCTGACAGCCACGACTTCTCAAATATGATGGAGAGCGGCTCAGCAACCACCTCAGCCAGCTCCTTCAGGACCCTGGGATGCACGCCATCTGGCCCCATAGACTTATACTCATTCAGTCTAAGGAGGCACTCTCGGACTTGCTCTACCCTTACAGTGGGGAGGGATTTACCTCCTTGGTCCCCACATGGAGGTATGGGGGTGCAAGACTTAGGGATGTAAAAAAGACTAGAATCCTGGCCACCAGTGAAGACCGAGGTGAAGAACTCATTCAGCACCTCAGCTTTCTCTTCATCTGTTGAAGCCATTTCTCCTTTTAAATTTACCAGAGTAGGCACGCCCATTTTGGCCTGTCTCTTCTGGCCAAT
The DNA here is from genome assembly GCF_054131305.1 of Coturnix japonica. Taxonomy (NCBI): domain Eukaryota; kingdom Metazoa; phylum Chordata; class Aves; order Galliformes; family Phasianidae; genus Coturnix; species Coturnix japonica. The sequence continues at coordinate 4,095,426 of NC_140687.1, read as the reverse complement.
GTACCTGTAGAAGGTTTTCTTGTTGTTTTTCACATCCCTCGCCAAGTTCAGTTCTGCCTGAGCCTTGGCTTTCCTGATCCCACATCTGCAAGTTCGGACGGCATCCCTGTATTCTTCCCGGGTGACACAGCCTTGTTTCCAGAGCTTGTACACCCCTTTCTTCACCCTCAGTTCTCTTAGCAGGTCCTTGCTGAGCCATGCCGGTTTTCTACCTCTCCTGCCCACTTTCTTAATCAGGGGAATGGAGACCTCTTGTGCTGCCAGGAGGGCATCCTTGAACAGTAGCCAGCTCTCCTCAACGTCCTTATCTTTGAGGGCAGCGCGCCAGGGGATCTTGGCCAGCATTCCATTGAGTAGCTTGAAGTCTGCTCTTCTAAAGTTGAGCATCCTGGTCCTGCTCTTTGCCAGGCCCACATCGCTTGAGATCACAAACTCAACCAGGGCATGATCGCTGGAGCCCAGGCAGCCTCCAACCTTGACGCCTTTGATGATCTCCTCAGCGCTGGTGAGCAGCAGGTCCAGCAACGCTTGACCTCTGGTCGGTCTGTCCAATACCTTCCCTTCTGCTTGGTGTGCTTAATGCTTGGCCCACAAAGTTATTCCCAGTGCAGTCCAGCAGTCTCTCAGACAGCTTGCAGCCAGCCATGCTGATTTCCCAGCCTGACTGGAATCCCCCATCAAGTTGAGAGTCAGTGAGCGCGGTGCTTCTGGTAGCTGCAGTAAGCAGGGCCCATCAACAGGCTCCCTTGACCAGGCGGCCTGGAGCAGACCCTCACCTCCAGAAGCCCATTATTGGTTCAGTCCCGAATTTTACCCGCAAGTTCTCAACGTGATCGTGGCTGTTCTTAGTCCTTTGCAGTCAGCTTCTTCATAGAGAGGGCAAATACCTTGCCCTCCGGAATTCCATAGTAACAATCATGTCTCCTTTATGTCAGGTGAGGTGTTTTTTGTTGTTGTTGTTTTTTGTTTGCTTGTTTGTTTGTTTTCCATTTTCTAGGTAGAAAAATTAATTTCTGAGCCAGGAGAAGAAGAAGTGCAACATGTAACAATCTTCCTGGCACTGTGCAGTTTGCATGAGTAGCCAAGTGCTCCTCAGGTAACGTGTGCTGCAGAGCTGACCTTGGTGGCAGGGGTTGTGTCTTCATTTTCTTCCTGTCATGTGGGAACATAAGAAGACTCTTCAGAGCAGGAGCTGCAGAGGAAGATGAACGGCATGAGAAGGTAAGGCTAGGAACCAAGGACACCTCCAGAAAGAACAGAAAAACTAAGTCATTTAAGATGCATTATGGCCGTGTGATACTGTCCGTGACTGGAGGAGAAGCACATGGCTAGGAATGACTGATGGCTCTGGTGGGATGAGTGCCTACGTGCGCCGTAAAGGAGAGTTTGTGGGATGTTCTGTGGACATGTGAAGGCTGTGGGAAAGTTAAGAGAGAAAACGTGTGAATTCACAGAAGTGGTATTAGAACCTGGAATAAACCATTTGGATCACTCACATCTGAGTCCGTGCCAGATTGTCGCACTGTCAGAACCTGAGGCCTGGGATTTTCCTTTAGTAGTGCCAACTGCCTGTTGTAAATGAGAAAAGATATTACTAAACATAGCTTCCCTCCTTGTAGTTTTGATATTTCTGTCTTTGCATTCCTTTAGCACCCAGGGTGTTGATGCAGCTGCACAAATCCGCTGTACTGTCCTCCTGTTTTGCATGGAAGAATGGTAAAATAGCAATCTCTGGGTGAAATTTTGTTCAGGCGTTTTCCTTTCTGTGCCCCTAGGAAGCAATGGCTTGGAAATGGCAGTGCCGCCTGGGAACCCACACAGCAACCCAGTATCTCATTGTCTGGGTCTGTGAAAAACCACAATGATGACAAAAGATGTTTCAATTCTGTCTGTGCTGTCAGTGCAGCCCTGAGGAGCGGTGTGGGCATGGCATGGCAGGGAGAAGGGATTTCCCTTCCAATGGGAAAGTGCCTGTTCATGTGTTGGTATGTAACCGCTCCATGGCCTGCTCCATGTGCTTCTGAATGGGCAGCTCAACTTTTGTGTCACTCAGCCACCTGTGGCAGAGGTCAGGATTAGTGCCTTTCAAGGAGCTGAGAAGCATTTCTTGCTCAAGTCCTGCTTCCAAGCTTAACCACCTACAATGAAGTAGATGTCGTTTTTCTGGTGTCCTTCAATTCCGTGTCCGCATTTTCCCAAAAGCAAAAGAATTTGGAGTTAACCAGCTGCAGTGAAGTGAGCGATTTCAGTGCCTATTTCTGATGGTGGCAATGAGTTCAGAGGTCACACTTAATTGACGGTGCCTGTTTCCATTCTGACAAAGGCTGTAGTTTCAGCTGACTTCCCGAGGCTGCCATGTGTGGTGGTGACACAGCCTTGGGCTTGTGCGTTTGCATGACTCCCACCTTTCCTTTCTGTGTCTTGCAGGTCAGCTGGTGCTGGAAGCGGCCGGTATCTGAGTAGGAATGAAGGTGAGTGCAGGAGCAGCTGCTGAGGGGAGGAAGGAAGTCCATGCTAATGAGCTCTGAAGCATCTGCGGGTCCGGTACCAGAATAGGCAGCAGTGATGCAGGGGGCTCCTCGGCAGGAAGCTGGCTGATCCAAATGCTTGCTGAGAGTTTGGAAGCCCAAACCCTTATGGTCTCTGTAAGGGTGGTTAATAAAAAGATATTAACCAAGATGGTGGTAAATAGCCTAAGGTTATTAGCAAAGGGAAACTCACCAATATCGATACCTTGACTAGAAAGCTGAGGCAGCCTCAACTAGGGAGCAATCTCTAAAGACATGCTGTCTCAGTGGTGGTCAGCCTTTAAATGAGGTCTCAGAGGAGGTTGAGTCGAGGTCCACCCCTTCTGGGAGCACAGCTAGATTACTCTCACCTGTGCTCCCGCAGCTGATCCAATACTTGCCTCAGCTGATTAATCAGAGGTTCAAGCTGTGATTTCCCATACAGTCTCTAAGCTGAAGGCAGCATCTCCTTGATCTGATGGTGGTGTGCCTGAGTGAGGGAGTGATCCAAGCTGGATGCAGAAGAGTCATCTTAATTTCTCTGCTATTTTACTTCAGATGACACCTATTGGGTGTTGGTTTCTTAAAATTTGGATCTAGGAGGTGGTCTCTTCCTTTGCTTCTGATGAAAGCACAGAAATGCAGCAGGAGTAGAAGACAAAGAGGTTTTCTTGGTGACAGGAACACCAATTATTTGATTCAAATGTGTAACTGATGTAGATGGTGAAGAACAGATCTGCCTCAAAGACATGCTTGATCACATAAGAAATGAGCATGTGATCCAAGACAGGCAGCGTGGCTTTAGCAGGGGAAGGCCATGCCTAACCAGTCTGGTGGCCTTCTATGATGGAGTGACAGCATTTGTGGACAAAAGGAAGGTAACAGATGTCATTGACCTGGACTTGAGCAAGATCTTTGACATTGCCCTCCACCACATCCTTATCTCTAAACTGGAGGGATGTGGATTTGACAGGTGGACCACCTGGTGGATAAGGGATTGGTTGAAAGGCCACAGACAGAGGGTGGTGATTCATGGTTCTATGTCCAGGTGGAGGCCGATAACAAGTGGTGTCATCCAGGAGTCTGTCTTGGGACCAGTGCTTTTTTACATGGTTATCAGAGACACCAATGATGCAATGGAGTGCACCTTCTGCTGTTTGCTGAGTGGTGCGGCTGACGCAGTGGAAGGAAGGGATGCCATTCAGAGGGAGCTCAACCGAGAGGTTGGCCTACGTGAATCTAAAGAGGTTGAACACAGCAAAGTGCAAGGTTTTGCACTTGGGCTGGAGGAATCCCAGGCATTTCTACAGACTGGGAGGAGCAGTCCTTAAGAGAAGCCCCGCAGAGAAGGACCTGGGGGTCCTGGTGGATGAAAAACAGAACGTGAGCCATCAGCGTGCTCTTGCAGCTCAGAGAGCAAATGGTCCCCTGGGCTCCATCAGAAGAGGGGATGGCCAGCAGGGACAGGGAGGTGATTGATCTTCATGATCCTTGAGGTCCCTTCCAACCCGGGCCATTCTATGATTCTGTGATTACACTCGCTGTCAGAAAGAATGGCAGCTGTACAGAAGCTGGATATATTTTGGGACAGTTCTTGTAACCAGTTGATTTTAAGACCTTGCCCGAGTCAAGAGTCTAGATTGAGTGTCAGAAGAAAGCTGGTAAAGTGGCTATTGCTCATTCTTTTTCATTTGCTGATTCTTTCATTCGGGTTCCTTTTCCAAAGGAGATTCTGGTGATGGAAGCAATTGAAGAAAGAACCAAAGCAGCTCTTGCCAAGAGTGCTTGAAGTCCCTGTGGAGAGAAGCAAAGAACTTGGGCTTCCTCTGGGATGCTCCCCACCATGTCTCAGGAAGGAGACAACTGCTGTTCCACTTTCTGCTCTGTGTGTGGAAAGGTACGTCTGGGTTTCTTCTGCTTGTTTATTCTTTCTTTTTCAGGCTTTGAAGGAGAAGGGGTGGAGCAACGGGAGACTCACTGGTCGTTTGTTACCTCAAGAACAGGATGGATTCTGCATTGACTGTGAAAAACCTGGGCTAGTAGCATGGGCATGTTTCAGGCTGGACTTTTCCTTCTTGGTTTCCTTTTGGCTACAGGGAGACAGCTGTCTAAAGGTGTGTTTTCATACCCACTCTCCAAAACCATGTTTCATTGTTGCAGGTGGTTCAGTGTGCTCTTGCAGTGCAGATGCTGTAGTTTGCTGTAGAATCTGAATTGTTTCTGTTCCTAGGGGAGGACTGGGAGGAGGTAGTGAGAAGAGAATTCAATGCCTTAGGTGTATCTTAGTGAGAAATGTTGGCATGAGGTGCTGAAAGTCTTGAGTTGTCAAAGGCCAGTGAGGCTCAGACTCCTTAACCTGCTGGAGCAGGGTTGAAGCAAGGAGTGGGCACTGCCGTCCCACAAGCTGCACTTGGTTCTGGTCTGCCAGGTCTGTGCTGGCCTGGATTTCTTCTGAGAAGTTTGTTGGAGCTGCTTGGAGTAGTGAAGGGTGGGGAGGAAGTGCTGCTCAAGAGCTAAGGCTCTGCATGATCATCTTGGATGGTTTTAACCATGATATCTGAAGACATAGTTTCCATCAGAATGATCCCAGCATTGTGCGAGTGTCTCAGATGTATGAGAGCACCCGCCTCCTCCAGCTGAGCCATAGGAAAGCTAACTGTGCCCAGTAATTACAGCTTCTGCAGATTGAATATGCTTCCAAGTGTTTTCCTTAGTGATCAATAATGTCCCAGCACTCTGAGATTCCATCTCTGGCACAGTCTGGAGCATCTCTGCAATCCTTGGTTGCTGGAGGGCACGTGGTGAGGGCATGGACAGGGTGGCACAAACGCGTGCGTGTGCTGAGGAGTTGGGTTGCACACAGGTGCACACAAAGGGGTGTTTGTGGAAGGTGTAGGCACGTAGGTGTTCCCAGGGATGGTTTGCACACGTCTGTGAATGCAAAGGAGGGCACACGATGCAGAGTGTGCATGGGGGTGTGCAAAGCAGGCAGGGTGGTGAATGGGTGTGCGTGTGCACATGGATAGGGGAAGGTTGGGGTTACAGGTTGACCTGTGCTGAGGTGAGTGGGGACTCACGGTGTTGCTCAGTGGTAGATTGGTTCACACTGAGTGCTAACAGGAAACTCGCACACCCTTTTTGTTTCAGCTGTGCCAGCGCTGTGATCCCTTGCTGCAGGGATGGGGTGTTGGAAGGATGGTGTGCGTGCCGAGCTCCCATCTCTTGCAGGAATCAAGTGTAGAGCAAAAGGGATGTTTGGGCCAGGTGACTGTAAGAAGGCTGGCTGCTTTGGATGGTGGTAGCTGATGGAAACAGGTGCTCTGGGGACCGTTCAGCTTTTAACAGAAGACAGGGGTCCTGCAGCAAGAACGACTAGGTTCTCAAATGGCTTCAGACGTGCACACCGACTACATCCCCGCAGACATTTACCGGTAGGTGGCTCTTGCAGAAGAAGATTCAAGCAGCAGAACCTTTTGCTCAGCTACAGCACACAAATGCTACAAAAGCAGGAACAACCTGCAAGCTCTGGGTCTGTTTGTCTTGCACAGGCATGCACTAACTGCGTTTGATGGTACCCCCCATCCTTGATTTCCTTCCCTGCTTCTTGTCTGATGACGCTGCTGAGCCAGGAACAAGCTGCCCAGTGTGGCAGAGCATGGTGCAGAGCTGTGCTGGGACCTCCTCCCCTTCATCTGCTGCAGATCAGTGCCCCACACGTGCCATTGGGATGCTCTGGCACGGGATGTGCCTCCAACCCAAAGCTCCTTCCCACCTCCCAAGGAAAAACAAAGCAACCCAAGCATCTCCAGCAAAGCTGCCCAGCAGACAGCAGGGAATGCAAACAGCTTCTGGCTGCTCCCCTACACTCCCGTCCTAAGTAAGAGACCCTATGAGGACTGGCTGGGAAATCAGTGCATGACACACGTGAGTGTGCACAGGATTGTGCAAAGCAGTGGGGTTCCACGAGTTTGTGTGTGTGTGTATCTCTGCTGTTATGAAAGCATGGGAAGACTTACTGAGTCCCAGATAATTACTTATCCTCAAATGATTTTTCCTGGCCAAAGTTAGAGCCTCTCACAGGTAATCGAGATCAACAGGCTGTTGTTGCACAATCAACAGACACAATCTAGATGATCAGCTGAGGAAAGTAAAGCATCATGCGAAGGGTACTAGATAAGTGAGCAGCTTGAGATCTGCACATTTATGTGATGCTCATGGTCTTAGACAATATTTGCCTAGAGAGGTCACATTGAATGAAAGCAAACTCTAAGATGAATGAAAATATGCACAGGAGAAGAAGCCTCTGAGGCTTCTCAAGTGTTATGACCAGAAGACATAAACTCTGTTAAAGCAAACGTTTCTCTCTATTTTTTGTGTTATTCCAGGCAGGCCTTGATTACCGCCTGAACACATGCTGTGGAAGCCCAGCTTATGCAGCACCAGAGCTAATCCAGGGCAAAGTGTCTATTGGCTCAGAGGGATGTAGAGCGGTGTTTGTTTTCCCCTCTTTCCCTTCCCTCTCCACAGAGCATTTAAAGGCAGTGGAGCTCAGGTAGGCTCTCTTGGTTTCCCTTCTGAATTCTGCTAGGTTGCATCGCTTGGTAGCTCTCAGAAGCTGTCAGTGGCCACAGACTAGAAAAGTGCAATTGGTCTCAGTTCACACAGCTGGCTGGTTTGTCTCTGGCTAATCCTGAACTGCCTCAAGCGACTGCTTTGGGGCTCTACAGAACAGCAACTTCAGAGATCTCTTTCTATTACTAAGTGTTTGAAAGAGCAATTTGCTCTGTTAATTATCCATCATTTCTGTGCAGTCTGTTTTGTCAGACTTGTCTTTAGCTTCCAAGTTGTATGTGAAGAATTGTTTCCGTTGTAATGCACAATGAACTAAAAATTGAGAGATGAAAATGTGAAGAGTTTTTCCAGCTTTGATTTCATGTCTGGAATTTTGGAACCCACTACTTGCAGTTGTTAATCTGTCCAAACTGGTCTGGTTTGGGATGCCCTCATCCTTCTTGAATCGCTTTTAAAGGCGGAGCAATTCCTACAAGTGCCATGGCCCCACTGTTGTTCTAATTCTTGTTTCTTTGTTTTCCACACGCTGCTTTTCAAGCCTCCTTTTTCTTTACAGTCAAAGTGAGAACTGCACTGTGTCTGAACCTTGTTGTGCCTCTACATAAAGAGAACCGAACAGCAGCAAAGCCAGACAGGTGACTGTGCTGACAGCTCTCGTAGCCAGTAACACGTAACTGTGCTAAATCCCTTGTGACGGCTTTGATTTCATTTTTGCCAGTGAAATCCTTGTAAAAGGAACTGCAGCAGTGTGATGAGCTAAGGTGAAGATGCTGGTTTTAGTAGTGCTCTAAGCTGAGTGAAAGGGCAATTGAATGAGGGTTATATGCTTTCTCTGGGACGATAAGGTTTTATTTCCTGAGGGAAAGAGCCAGCTTTTCATGGGCTATATGTGGGCTTTGGCAAGGGCAGACAATCCAGTCTGTCAGGAAGCCATTTGAGGTGCTTCAGGTTTGTAAGCTTGTCTTTTTGTTTTTCAGGCGGATATTTGGAGCATGGGTGTAGTGCTGTATGCTCTGCTGTGTGGGTTTTTCCTTTGGATGATGACAATATGATGGCACTCTACAGGAGGATACCAGTGGGTATCAGTGGTGCTAGAATACACTGAGAAGGGAAATAGCTGAGCTTGACAAGAGGCCTTGCTTTTCGGATGGCAGAACATGCTGAGCTGTGGGTAGAAAGGCCACAGCACAGTCTGCTGAATATTGTCCCTGTTTTTGCTGCTTTGTCTACCAGTATTTTGTGGATTTGGTTCTACGCTTGGTTGGCCTATGTGGCACTGTAGCCTAATTCTGTACCATGATAGCATACAGAATTTAAGGAGAAGTATTTTCCTGCCAATGGGCTGGATTTTTTTGTATCTGGTTCTTCAACTGGCTGCTCCCTATACTATCTGTAGTAAAAATATAGACACATCATTTGATTTCCCTGAAATGAATGTTCCTAAATGCCAGCTCTTCTCATGTCTACAAAGATCAAAGTTCTGCATTTGCTATTAGAATTTCCTCTTCCAGAATCAGGAGGTAATGTAGGACCCCACAGATTGCCTTCAGAATCCAACAGTTAGTTCTGTTTCCTTTCGGAGTGCATAACAACCTGAGCACATGAATTGAATGACGTGGCTTGTTAGTCTGGTACAAACTCTGCTGTACACTGAAACCTGGTCCATTTGTAAGCAGGACTTTGTCCATCTCTGCAGGACAGCAGAAAACCCTTTGTGCTAATCATGATGCCAAGAAGCAGAATGCGGCAAATGGCAGATGATCCAACTGCTTCAGGTGTTCATTTCCTTAAAACTGTGAATAGTTTTGGACTGAGAGTTTGTAAGCAGAACAGAGCTCTTAAAGCTGTCAGAGATTATTTCTGCACTGTTCAATTCTATCTGCCTAACATACACCGGATCTCAGAACTGCATTGCTTGAACTGGTGGAACTTGTTGAAGTGAACTGGGATGAGCAAGTTTTAGAACTTAGTCAGAATGCAGTAAAAAATGGATAATCTCATGAGTATTAAGGTACAGGCTTGCTATTTCTGCACTGAATTTGTTTTTATTTTACATGGCTGTGATCTGAAAGTTGCTTGAAACGCAGGCACCTAGGCACTGTTGTGTAACTGAATTTCACACGATAGGTCCTGAAATATCCTGGAATCAAAAACTCTGACTTGTTTTAAGTCTGCTGCTTGAGTCTAATCAGGGTCATAGTGTCTGTGTGCAGTGTTTCTTTCCCTTAGGAATAGAACAATTGTCTCCAGTTCTTTTCAATGATATCAGTAACAGCTCGAGTGTTTCTGCCCACTAGGTAGACCCAAAGAAGCAGATCACAGTGAAACAACTCACGAGCTGGACCTGAATGAGGATCACTTTCAAGACAGTGGCTATGCTGCTTCAAGCCTACTTGCTTCTTCCTGCCGCCACTCTATTACCAAGTATCAACAACCTTTCATGATTCAACTTGCAAATGTTTGAAACTAACCCTTGTGTTTCTATGCCTTCCTAGGTGATTCGAGCCCTTGTCAACCCCAAAGATCCAAACCAAGCAGTGTCTTTCCATCAATGGAGAGTTCTTATTAAGCATGAATCGCTGCAATTCGGATGACAGCCTTCCACATGGTAACAGTGATGGACACAAGGGGCTCATCCACGTTCATGCTCTCATATCTCCTGGCTCTGCTGAAGCTCGTGACCTGAGCCTGCCAGACACAGCAGTCACCTGCCTGGATTGTGACCCAGCGCCTTTGCAGTGCTGCCCATCCCAAGCACAGCCCGAGTGTCCCAGCAGCAGCACCACCATGCAGGAGCAGGGCAGCATCAGTGAGGTGAAGCTGAGCATCTTAGATGGGGACTTAGAGTCAGGCTGCCAGTCCCAGGCACCAGGCAGCAGCACCAGCTCTGAGCCACTCTCATCTTGACAAGAGGAGTCCCATCTTCACCCTTGACCTCTCAAGCCCTCCTGTCTTTTATTGAATAAAGTCACTCTCATGCTCAGTCATCGCCTCGACTGCATTCTGAGTCTTCAATCACAGGGATTGGGATGAATGCAACAAACAGCAAGGCAGCTCAGCTTGCAATGCTATGGCTGTGGGGTTCGTGCAGGCAGAGCTCTGGGTTCCCATTTTGCCTGGCTTTGGGATGTCTGCAGCAAGATCTCTACCATTTTGTATGGGAGCAAATAATCTCTAGCATCCAGGTTGCTGCTCATGATATATCCCAGTCTTCCTGGCTGTCACTTTGTGATACTTTTCAAAGCCTTCTGATACTCTTTGATGCCTTGGCTGCTCCCTAACACCTCTGTCCTCCTGCCATGTTGACTCACGTCTCCCACTTTTAAGCTGGCTTTGCAGATCATCTCCAGCCCTGTCATCATCACGCTGCAGCAGGAGGTGCTCACCTGGCCCAATGTCTGGCAGTACTGCTTGTTCTGCAGATGAGCAGCTGCCTCCTCATCTCTTCAGCTACAGTAGTTTTTCTCAGGGCAGTTAGATGCAGTCATGCTCCTCTGGATTTGGTGTGTTAAATCCATGCTGCATGGCAGCAGTCAGTGCAATACAAAGGTGTTCTGTGTGCCATAGCATTTCTCCAGGGGCTGCCAAAGGTAGAAGCACAACACAGCACCATCCTTCTGACAGTAATGTCTGTGAGTGTTAGACATGTGAGCACTGCATCATCCCCAGCGTGTCAGTGCTTTTCCACACCAACCTGACTCTCACACTCTGCACTGAATGTAACTCTGCTCTTGTGGAGACAAATGCTTTCTGTCACATCCTCCATCCCTGCAACCATTTGCCGGTAGGCAGCTCTTGCAGAAGAATCAAGCAGCAGAACCTTGTGCTCACCCTACAGCATGCAAATGCTATGAAAGCAGAAATAACCTGGCATGCTCTGGGTCTGCAAGGCTGCACAGATGGGAGAGGTAGATTGTGTTTTTGCAGTGGAAGTTTCCAGTATTTTCAGTACATAGTGTAGGCCCTAACTGAATGTATAACCCTCTTGTAAAACAGCTGTATAAGTAGTTTTTCCACCAAGAAAGTTGCTGAACAGAATTAAGTTCAGACTGGGGGCATTCTGACATGGGGAGAATTGAGACAAGCACAAGATAAATACAGGGTGGGTAGAGCCCAGCACAGGACAGAATGAATGTACTGACTTTTGGAAACATTGCCCTTCTCTGTCCGCAGAAAAGTACAAGGCAGACCTAAAAACAAGAGGTTGGTAATTGACCTTCTATGGAAATGAATCCTAGCCACAGTCTCGAGGAGTCTGTGAGCCTGAGATGCTCAACCAATGAGAGCCATGAGAGCATCACCTGCAGTGGGTTTAGGGCACAGAACAGAATTGATTTCACTGACTGGTGTGCAGTTTCTCCCTTGCCAATAGGGGATGTGCGCGCAGTATTGCAATAATGAATAAGCACTGCTGCTATCGCTGCCATCTTTGCCTAACTAGAAATCTTTGACTTTGAGAGTTTCTCACACAAGGGGAGAGGGTAAGAAAGTAAAGAGGCACAGAAAACTAAGGGAAACTGCTCTTCTTTATCTTATCTATAAAAATTGATACAATTGATGCTGTTGTGCATTTTTTTTAATTTTATTTTTAATTTTTTGCTAATGTCAGTCAGATTGTTTTAAAATATCCACACACCAAAATCTGACTACCAAGCAAATGTAATGAAAATGAAATGAAGGTGAGTTAGTGGAAAGCACAAGGCCATATTATATTAGGCTCCAGCAAATTTACAGGCAGTCACTGCACGAAGAGGTAGATCTGAGTTGCACATTATATGATTCCCACAAAGATTAAGGAAATCTGAAGCTTTCAATATATTTTTTTAATTCTTTTTTCATTTCATTTTTAAACACCTGACCCAGACCCCAACCCTCACAGGAGCTGTAAAGATAACAGCATTAACCAGCAATGTAACTCTAATCCTAACCCTTACCCTGATTCTAAAATCGTCCCTAACTCCAAATGCAACAACAAAAATGATGCTAGAAGTTTGTAGCAAAAGGAACCTTAACCCTGATCATAATCCAAAAAAAAAATCATTATGGTAACAATAATCTTTACCTTAAGAGTAATATTAATCAGAGCCCAGATGATGCCTGCATCCAATCAGAAGCATGCTTTGCATTATTTAAGAGTTGTATTTTTTCCAATGAACTCTCTCTATTATCACGTTTATAAAGTAACAGAGTCTGTTCTTTTTCTCCTGACACTGTGCCTTACTCCTGACATCCCCTGGAAATGACCCAGATAGGGCACCATCAAAGTAATGCTAACAGTAATGTCAATCCTAAGGGTATCTCTAGCCTCAGTGTTAATGGGACGCTAACAACAATCCCAACAGCCTTAAACATTCTGGTGGTGTGAAAGAGGTGCTGCCTTGCACATGCTGGGCAGTCCCATTGCCTGTTAAATGCAGGCGGCAGCGTAGAAACATGATGCCCGTGGTCAGAATGCCCTGTGGCAGATCCTGGCACAGGAGAACTGACCGGAGAACCATGAGAGAACTGGGGGGGGGGGCGGGAAAGGGATATCAATTTAATTACTCATTAATTTATTGACAGACATTCAGGTTTGCTACGTTTGGAGAAGTTTTTATTTGTTTGCTGTGGTTTGATTTTTTTTTTTCTTTTTTTTTTCCCCCTTCCCTCCTCTTCCATCTTTGTGTTCTTCCCCTATAATCCAAAGAACGGATCCCCAGGGTCTGTCCCGCAGACCTTCTTTCCGTGGTCTCTGCTGCCACCTGCTGGCCAATAAGCGGAACTGCCACTGTTGGGCGTTTGGTGCCGCAGGAAGCACAACGCAGATCTGAGTTCTGACCGGTCTACGCAGCAAATCCACCAATCTTTATTGCAATAAGCCCTCCAGACAAGAGCATAAAGTCTTTGCCTGAGGGCAGGGTTAGTAGTAATGGATGTCAGTTTTGAAATTTCCAGTCCATTCACCATAGCACTTTCTGCCTCCATGTCCCATAACCAGAGCAGCTATGCTGGCATGCTCTCTTGGTTTCTGTCTAAACCACTGTACTATATCCATCAGTTCAGTTGCTGTATTATGGGCAGCAGGGTTTGGGGGGTGGACACTGGTCAGGGCACTCCCACCAGCCTATCCTGCATTTTTTTTTTTTTTTTTTTTTCATTTTTGGGTTACAATCAGTCAGATCTCAAATAGATCTAGTCCAAATGGAACCTCAAAATCTGACCTTTTAGTGCCTTCATTTACAGAGTCCATTTTATACAGATTCCCTTGTACAGGGCCCCCATGGTCCTCCAGACAGTTGTTACTGATCTTCCATAGGAGAATGATTGAATTAGGTTTTTTCCCATCAAAACTGCCACCTGTCTTTCCAATTTTTCAACACTATCATTCAATAGCTGATTTGCATCAGCCTGAGCCTCTTCAGTTATGTTCAGACAGTTCAAGGCCATTAAAAGTGGCCATGCCACCATGAACACAGCTAACTGTCATTCTCAAGTTGTAAGTATGTCTTTGCTAAGACCATGGAAATACTCAGTCAGGTGGGCCAGGGACTCATGGACCCTCCCTCCGTCCCACACACGGCCCCATTTTTCAGTGACAGAAGCAGTGCTGCATTTTGAGGATCCTAGGAATCCCAGGACATGCCCTGACAAAAGGTCATTCAAAGGGGTAGTCTTTCCCCATCCAAACAACTCCATGATATTCACAGAATCACAGAATTGTAGGGGTTGGAAGGGACCTCCAGAGACCACTGAGTCCAGTCCCCCTGCCAAAGCAGGTTCCCTACACCACAAAAGAGGTATGAAGAGGTAGATCTGAGTTGCACATTATATGATTCCCACAAAGATTAAGGAAATCTGAAGCTTTCAATATATTTTTTTAATTCTTTTTTCATTTCATTTTTTAAACACCTGACCCTGACCCCAACCCTCACAGGAGCTCTAAAGATAACAGCATTAACCTGCAATGTAACTCTAATCCTAACCCTTACCCTGATTCTACAGGGGACTGTCTGAAACGGACATCAATTCAATTACTCATTTATTTATTGACAGACATTCAAGTTTGCTACGTTTGGAGAAGTTTTTATTTGTTTGCTGTGGTTTGGTTTTTTCTTTTTTTCTTTTTTTTTTCCCCCTTCCCTCCTCTTCCATCTTTGTGTTCTTCCCCTATAATCAAAAGAGAACGGATCCCCAGGGTCTGTCCCGCAGACGTTCTTTCCGTGGTCTCTGCTGCCACCTGCTGGCCAATACACGGAACTGCCACTGTTGGGCGTTTGGTGCCACAGGAAGCACAACGCAGATCTGAGTTCTGACCGGTCTACGCAGCAAATCCGCCAATCTTTATTGTGATAAGCCCTCCACATGGCATTGCGCATGCACTCGAACACGCAACAGGCATAGATTTCTCTTAACTCCTTGAGGAGCAGGCAAGCAGAACAACTGAGCGCACCACTGCTTGTGATTGGGCCACCCCCATCATAGAGATGTGTGTTAGATCTTTTACCCACCCCTGGACTGGCCTTGTTGTTTAACGATAACCTCTGAAATCTGAGCTACTGGTTCTACCACCTGTAGTGTAGAATAGGTAGCCAATAAATGCTTTTCAACTGTGATGTATCTTTATTCTGCTCCATGCCAAACCTGTGGCCAAAACCTCATAGGGGTTCACAAAGAACTCTGGCTCTGCCAGAGCCCCCATCCAGACCCTTCTTGAGTTACATTCACATCTAGTTTGGCTGAAAAGGTTGGACTATAAATACTCAGTGCTTGGGCCTGTTTAACAGATATTTTTTCCTGATTATGCTGTCCATCGATCTTTTTAAACTGAACTCCTGCTCTAATCTGGTCTTTAAACATTTGTTGTCTCAAGACCCTAATGGGTCCAGACTGGATTACCTTAGGGGCTGGACGCCTAAGTCATGGCAGCAGATGGTTCTCTGCCTTTCTCAGACCTTTCCACCACCATTCAGAGCCTGCATCTGGCCGTAGGCACTCTTGTCTCCCCATCAATTGGGCAGCCTGTTGTATTACAGCACCTGAGGGCCACTGGGGGGTTCAGTATGGATAACATAGACCCATACTGATGTAAAGGTGATGGCTGTAGGATGAGATCCCTCGTTCCTGATGAAAAATTTATTGACTGGGCTCTCAAAATCATCTTCATAGATTGCCTCTTTCATGCCTAATTCTCTAATATAATTTTGTTAGTCCTCCATAGAGGACCACAGGCTGATATTTAATGGTATGTCATTCTTATTTGGCCATGTTATATGACACACAGCCATAAATCATTCACTGATCAAATGGCTATCCTCATTATGTTGGACAGAGCATACAGTCTTTGCCTGAGGGCAGGGTGAGTAGTAATGGATGTCAGTTTTGAAATTTCCAGTCCATTCACCACAGCGCTTTCTGCCTCCATGTCCCATAATGAGCAGCTATGCTGGCATGCTCTCTTGGTTTCTGTCTAAACCACTGTACTATATCCATCAGTTCAGCTGCTGTATTATGGGCAGCAGGGTTTGGGGGGTTGGATACTGGTCAGGGCACTCCCACCAGCCTATCCTGCATTTTTTTTTTTTTTTTTTTTTCATTTTTGGGTTACAATCAGTCAGATCTCAAATAGATCTAGTCCAAATGGAACCTCAAAATCTGACCTTTTAGTGCCTTCATTTACAGAGTCCATTTTATACAGATTCCCTTGTACAGGGTCCCCATGGTCTTCCAGAGAGATGTTCCTGATCTTCCATAGGAGAATGATTGAATTAGGTTTTTTCCCCATCAAAACTGCCACCTGTCTTTCCAGTTTTTCAACACTATCATTCAATAGCTGATTTGCATCAGCCTGAGCCTCTTCAGTTATGTTCAGACAGTTCAAGGCCATTAAAAGTGGCCATGCCACCATGAACACAGCTAACTGTCATTCTCAAGTTGTAAGTATGTCTTTGCTAAGACCATGGAAATACTCAGTCAGGTGGGCCAGGGACTCATGGACCCTCCCTCCGTCCCACACAGGGCCCCATTTTTCAGTGACAGAAGCAGTGCTGCATTTTGAGGATCCTAGGAATCCCAGGACATGCCCTGACAAAAGGTCATTCAAAGGGGTAGTCTTTCCCCATCCAAACAACTCCATGATATTCACAGAATCACAGAATTGTAGGGGTTGGAAGGGACCTCCAGAGACCACTGAGTCCAGCCCCCTGCCAAAGCAGGTTCCCTACACCACGTTGCACAGCTCAGCATCCAGGCAGGTCTTGAATATCTCCAGAGAAGGAGATTCCACAACCACCCTAGGCAGCCTGTTCCAGTGCTCTGTCACTCTCACCGTAAAGAAGTTATTGCACACATTAGTGCAGAACTTCCTATGGTGCAGTTTCTGTCTGTTTCCCCTTGTCCCGTCTCCACACACTGCTGAAAAGAGTCTGGCCTCAACACTTTGCCCCCCACACCTCAAATATTTATAGAACCTGGATCCTGTCCCCTCTCAGCCTTCTTTTCTCAAGGCTAAACAGACCCAGTTCCCTCAGTCTCTCCTCATTGGGGAGATGCTCCAGGCCCTTCACCATCTTAGTGGCCCTCTGCTGGACTCTTTCTAAGAGATCCCTGTCTTTTTTTTACTGGGGAGCCCAGAACTGGACACAATATTCCAGATGAGGCCTCACCAGGGCAGAGTAGAGGGGGAGGATCACCTCCTTCGACCTGCTGGACACGCTCTTTTTAATGCACCCCAGGATGCCATTGGCTTTTTTGGCTACAAGGGCACACTGCTGGCTCATGGTTAATCTGTCGTCCACCAGGACGCCCAGGTCCCTCTCAGCAGAGCTCCTCCCCAGCAGCTCTTCCCCCAGCCTGTACCGGTGCATGCAATTATTTCTCCCTAGGTGCAAGACTCTACACTTGCTTTTGTTAAACCTCATCCGGTTTCTTACTGCCTGGCTCTCCAGCCTGTCCAGGTCTCGCTGAATGGCAGCACAGCCTTCAGGCGTGTCAGCCAATCCTCCCAACTTCGTGTCATCAGCAAACTTGCTGAGGGTGGTCGTTGATGAAGATGTTGAACAAGACCGGACCCAGCACAGACCCCTGGGGGACGCCGCTAGTTACAGCCCTGCAGCCAGACACTGCACCGCCAACGACAACACTCTGCACTCTGCCAGTCAGCCAATTCTCGACCCACTTCACTGTCCAATCACCTATCCCATACTTCCTCAGCTTTGTTATAAGGATGTCATGGGAGACTGTATCAGTTATAGAGGTTATAGAGTTCAATTCCTGTAGTCAATTTGGCGGCCCAGGTGGGACCAGCTCTGTTCGCTGCAGGACCAGCTGAGAGGGAGACACTTTTGGCGCACCCTGAGATTTCTCTGAAGGACTCCCTTCCTCACCTGATCACTGCAGGGACAGACAAGGACCACCCATAGGTGGACCAGGTATGTGTATGGTAAGTGGAGCCCATATGTCTTGAGGAGACATCCTACACAGTTTACAGCCATACGTGCTGCTCCCAGGGAGGTGAGCTCATGGCTTTGGTTGCCAGCTGGGGTAGGAAGACTCCTTGGGTGAGTTCCTATGAAAGGGAACTGTATGTCATATGAATGGAAACAAGAACAAGTACTCTCTCCCAGGTGGGTGACAATAGGAGGGACCTAGGTTGGTCTCTCCTACGGGTATGGGATATAGTGGATAGCCTGTCAAATGGTAGCCTGGGTTCTCCAAGTTGTAATCACGGGGGTTATAGGTTGTATGTTCAATATTATCATCTGCTTTAAGTGTTTGGTACCGTGTGTCAAGCCGACTCTGGGAAAAACATTAACGTTTGCAACTGGTCGACCAGAGTATGAGTGTTATTAAGATTCCAGCTAGAAAACGTTGTCAGCATTGTGTAGTATGAATAAACCATGGTTTTTGATCTAAATGTCAGAGTGAGTGTGGTGTGAGTGAGACACAGAACAGCTGCAGGGTGAGTGCCGAGTCCCGATCCATGTTTCCTTCCTCCTGTGAGGGAAATGGCCAGACACGGACAAAGTGAAAGACTGTGTTGTCTGTCCACTCATATGTACTTTCTGCTTGTATGTAAGAAGACGGGAGTTTGTACTCTGTAGATTAGTAAGATTGTCCTGAAGAGAGGTGTACATTCCACCCGACCAATGAGTGTCAACCCATTTATGTAATACTATGTACTGCTTGCGAGGAAGTGTGTGAGGGAGGTGGTTCAATCAGTGCTGGTTCTGTGGCACAGTGTTTATAACTGAAGAATACAGACTGTATTAAGGGAGTTTATGTGAACTGAAGAACTGTACGTTTTGACAAACTGTTTTGATGGTATAAGAAAGTGTAATTGTTAATGATATATGAAAGTGTAGTTGAGGGAATGTGGAAGTGTATCTGAGCATAGAAATAGAGGAAGCATTTACAGAGGAAAAAGGATTAAAGTGAGTTTACCTGCATTGACATGAGAGCAACACCCTGCCAGACCGCTGCCCTGTGAGCTGAGCAGAGCAGAGCAAAGACACAGTCCCCATGTATCAGGTAGTGTTATTCTGCTTACCAAAAGAATGAGTTCACTACAGAAGAGGCAAATCTTCCCCTCTGCTCCATCTGTGGCATACTCTGGAGTTCAAGGCATTGCAAAGCTATGGCACATCTACTTTCTTTCAATGATGAAAACTTAGTGTGCTCTGGGCTCTCATTTCAATTGCATCTAAAGAAGTCTAGGGTCATGCCAGCTGACAGGAAGCTGGCAAATGTTGTCTCATTGTAAGGAAGAGCAAGAAAGATGACATGGGCAATTATGGACCTGTCAGTCCAGAGCCTGGTAAAATTATGGAGAAAATGATGGTGGGAGTTATGGAAAAACAGCTGAAGGACAATTCTGTCATTGGTCGCAGCCAACACAAGTTTGTGAGGCAAAGGTCCTGTTTAATTTAAGCTCATTTTGTGACACAGTTATCCGTTTAGTTGACCAAGGGAAGCCAGTTGATGTAATCCTTGAGGATTTCAGTGGAGATTTTGATACTGTTTCTCACAACAACCTTCTGGACAGAATGTTCTGCATATGGCTAGACAGAAACACAATGTGGTGGGTGAGCAGTTGGCCAGTAGGTCAGTCCCAAAGGATTATAGTCAGTTTTTTCCATCAGGCTGGTAGATGGTCACTGTCGGGGTCCCCAGGGTTCCATTTTGGGGCCACTTTCCTTTCATGTTTATGCAGATGACTTGAATGCAGGACTAGAAGACGTTCTGAGCAAGTTTGCTGATGAGACCAGATGAGGAGGTGCTGTTGCCTCCACTGAGGGTGGAGAGGACTTGCAGAGAGATGTGGACAAGTCAGAGAAGTGGGTACCAGTTGGTACTAAGCACCAAGTGCATAACGTATAACAAGAACAAGTGCCTGATTGTGCACCTGGGTAGGGGCAATGCTGGACATACACACTGACTGGATATGGGACACTGGAGAGGATTCTGACTGGAAAGGGTTGGGGTGCTGGTCAGCATCACACTGAATGTGAGTCAGCAGTGTGCCAAGGCAGCCAGGAAAGACAACAGTCCCCTGGAGTGCATGAAGCAACTTATTGCCAGCTGGGTGAGGGAAAGGGTTGTCCCTCTGCTCTGCATTGCTACTGCCTCACTATGTTCTGGGCACCACAGAACATAAAGGACTTCAAACTCTGGGAGAATGTGCAAAGGAGGGCACTGAAACCGAGAGATCTGAAGTTCAGAGTTTCACAGGGATTGGCTGCTTGTTCAGACTGGGCCCTTCTCACATCCCTGCTCACATCCTGCAATGAAACATAGGTCTCATATGGGACATGAACCTCACAGCGTCCTTGCACCACATGTAGAGCCTGGGATCTTCTGTCCCCATGTCTTTCATTTAACATCATACAAAATTCCAACACATTGCCCCAGGAAATGCCCAGAGCCAACATGACATACAGGACCTCTCTACCACTGGTCTTGCAATCAGGGCTTGACCTGTCTGCTTTGTAAGGCAAAGGAGAGGTTTCTTAGCATGCCAGTGCCTTTGCCTGCCTGTAGTCATGGCTTCCAGTTATCTTCTCTAACAAGTCCCTTGGGAAGCTTACTTGGTAATGTTCCTCAGCGGGCCCATTAATACTCCAAGAAACTTCACTGTTACTTCTGACTTTGTCTTGTTGAGCACTTTGTGCAAACTTCTCTCTGCACTAGAGGCTGATGAACTCAGCATCAAATGCACCCTGGGACCATTATAACCTAAAGAATCTCCTGTGCCTTATGCCATCTTGTTATCTTCTTCAGGTTATCAGAACTTGTTCAGCAAAAAGGAGGGATATCTGGAGAGAGCTTAAAGAATCCAGTATAAATTTATTGTCTATTTATTTATAGTTGGGTTTAAAGAAGACATTAAAGCAGCACTGTGCAACTGATACCAATCCAGGATGTCCCAATGAGTTCTGTACTGTTACTGTGTTGACAAAGGTCCTTCTCAACCTCCCCACCCAATTTCTGCTCACAATGGACCTATGGGACTTGCATCACTTTTCTTCACATCACTCTTCTCCTCTGCATTCATCCGCTCAGTGTTAAAACTGCTTTGCACCAACTCCCACTGGCTTTCCTCAGAGAACCAGCTACACATGGAAAAGGAAAGATTTCTCTTTTTTATCTGGCCAGCAAATGGAAAGAAAGGTGATGCAATTGAATGAACAGTAAAACACAGTGATCAACTGCATGCCATGTTCAAGCTGCATCTATAGAAGTTTGTCTTTCATATGGAATACTTTTAAAAGAAATGATTTATTCTGAGGTAGGATAGGATAGATTGAATCACAGTGAAGTAGTTGACAACAGAGGCCATCAGACTCTGGTAGATAGAGCAAATTCCAGTAATCTCCCTGGGATAGATCAGCCAGGTAGTTGAGAGGTATCAACTTAAAATTGATCAGGACTTGTGAGTATTTCACACATTGAGACGGGTTAACACATTCTCACTGATTCTCAGACTTTGGGGAGATGGAACAAATTCCAGTAATCCCCCTGAAAGTCAGAAATCAGACAGATAATTGGGAGGTATCTGACTGAACAAAGAGCAAGGGATGGAGAAATCTGGAGGGCAGTGGGAGTAGTTTGTGCCCAAATGGCCTGCTGAAAACATGCCCTTAACCATGGCCATTTCTTTAGGAGAGCTGAAAAAACTTGGAGGATGAGACACATCAAATAGGCAGCAGGGAAGAGTAGTGCTGGGCACCGGGCTATAGTCACAGGGCATTGGCACTGGCACCACTGTCTGTGTCTCTGAATCTGAAGACATTTGTGTCCAGCGAACACAGTTCTGGAAAACATTGTAGTTTCAGTAAAAGAAAAAAAAAGACATCAAATCACCTCAAAGATTCATATTTACAACTTAAAATGGAACAAGACTCATGAGAATTTTTCATGTTGAGAAGGGTTAACACAATTTCAATGATTTCCATCTTTGTCTTCAATTATTTGTTTCAGTTTTATTGACATTTATGATCAACTATTAAGCTTACAGCCTCAAAATTTATAAAAAGAGATACATTTGCATCTTGCACGTGGCCTGATGCCCCTTTCACCTTCGCAGTTCCCACAAGTCCTTCCATGCCGGAGAGTATGAGATCCAGCAGAGCACCTCTCCTCTTTGGTTCCTCCACTGCTTGGTCAAGAAGCTGCCATCTGTGCTCTCCAGGGATCTGCTGGATGCCACATGCCCTGCTGTGCTGTCCCTGCCGCAGATAATGGAGTGACAAAGGCCACCAAATGGGACAAGGGACAGACAACATCAGATTCCCATCTGTCTGCAGAGGGCACCTTCCATTTACTCTCCCTGATCAGGAAGACAGGAAAAGACACTGATGGTCTCCTCTGTTTGCCATTTCCATTAGCTCTGACCTGTCTGCTCTTCCATACCCAGGCAGAGCTCAGTGCACTCTCACAGAGGGCATTCACCCTTCTTTATCTCCTCGCCCATCCATCCTAAAGACTCGGTATCCCCCTTGTGCTACAGTGCAGTTGTGGAAGCCATTAAACTGTGTCCCCATGGTCCAAACAGGAGCTCAGGCCTGCAGCTCTATCAAGATTTCTAGCTTCTTGTGTGTTGGTGTTTGCATTAGTGCAAAACCACAGAAGTAAACATCCTAATTGGAAAGCATCACTGGACATAGCCTGACTGGATAGCTAATCTATGGTATCAGTGTGCAGAAGGTGGCACACAAACATTAGACTGATTGTGGGCCTTGGAGTTGACACAGCAACATGGTCACACCATGGGCATGGCTTTCCTGAAGGCCCTGTGCTGCTCTTGCAGCTGTGAGTGAATTCACCAGACAGCCAGTGCTATCCCCTCTCTGGCCCTCGGCTGATGCCCAGGAAGGAGCTGTCTATCTCAGGGATTTCCCACATGGTTTACAAGCACTGGCACACATCAGGAGCAGCCCAGGCACCTTGGGCATCACCCAGTGTCTGTGTGTGAGCAGCTGCCTCCCAGCTGAAGGTCCGAGGACTCAGAGCAGGAGCTCACATGCAGGCAACTCCTTGTGCACTTCTGAACTGAACCAGAGGAATCCCAGCTCCTGTGGGTGTGTAGGGAGCTGAATCCCATTTCAGCTCCAGGATTTCTGTCAAGGGATGAGACTCCTGCACTGCCTAAGCTGGATCACTGCCCTGCACAGGGAAAGTCCAAACCTTGCCTTCCTTGTCTGGTTGCCCTTATTGTTTCATCAAACGATCTCTGGGAGCACTCCCCATATGTCTCCAATCAGTCACTGACCACTGGACATGTGGTGGTTAATTGAGCGAATTTCAAAGCACAGTCATGATGCTGTTGTCTTTCAGGAGCTGTTGGCCATGAGGACCCAGGGACATGTCAGGGGAGACAAGTCGGAAAGATAAAAATGACATAATCTGCTGCTTGCCTGTCCAGGCTCCTGGGAAACAGGGAGCTCATAAAAGTGTGCAGGGCTGCAGAGAGACAGCTGTGCCCAGGAGCAGCTCTTGTGCACAGCACAGCCTGCAGGTGACAGAAGGAGAGGAGAGAAACTGAAGAGAGCTTGCAGGATGTGTGTGGTGTGAGCGGGCTGTGAGCTCACTGCAGGAGCATTGCTCACAGACCATGACAGGGTAAGTCTCACTGCAGACCATGAGCTGCTTTTCATAGAGGGTCAACTTAATTTGGGACATCCCATAGGAGATCTGGATGCAGGCACTGCATGTTTCTTTACTGTGGAAAAAGCCTTCTGCTCCAGCTGAGGGCTTCCATACTGCAGTATGAAATCACAGCCCTGAGGGCTGCATGTCCCAGCACGGCTGCAGGCTGTGCAGCCGGGGCTGCAGGCGGGTGCCCAGGGCTGTCCTGCAGAGCAGGGTCCCTGCTGTGCCCCAGGGGCTGTGTGCCGGGTATGGGACTCTGCCGCCTGCCAGGCTCAGCACTCAGCCTGCCCGGGGAGCTGCCCAGGGTGCTGCAGGGAGACGGGTGGGGGGAAGGAGCCCCCCGGCAGGGCTTGTGCTGCCACAGCTGCTGCCTGGGGCAGGGGATCACAACTCCACTGCACAACGGAATGTTTCTGAGGGCACTTTGCAAGAGGAGAGCCAAGGCAGGGGGTTTCCATTTCCTGTTCTGAGGCAAAGAGGTTTGGAGTCAGAAATCTAAAAGGGGCAATAAGAGTTCTGAGAATTTTTCATCAATCAATTGCTTGTTTTGTGAACACTCACACATGATGTGCTTTCAGTCTCCCCTTTCTCGAAGGATGGAATTATCATCATTTTCTGTAGGCATGAATAATTCACTTATCCTACAAACAGGCAGCATTTTCTAACTGAAACTGAATGCCACAGAAGCTCGGGTAGGGGGCTCTAAGAGCACTTGGGGTAAAGATATGAGACATGAAACAGATGAAAATATCCAGGGAGAAGGCATAAGAAAATAAAAGGAAGGTTAGAGCTCCATATGCTGCTTCTGCTTAAGGAATGCTGAAATACATGAAATTAAATGCAAGTAATGGTGCTAAATGTACACTGTTGTAAGAGAATAAAAACTTTTCATATTATAGCAGGAGGAGTGTGTCTGAGAATGGTCTGGACTTGTCATTATCTTCTGCACTCTGAGCAGGACTCCAAGCCCAACAACAGCAGATGTCCAACAGCAGCTCCATCAGCGAGTTCCTCCTGCTGCCGTTGGCAGACACGCGGCAGCTGCAGCTCCTGCACTTCTGGCTCTTGCTGGGCATCTACCTGGCTGCCCTCCTGGGCAACGGCCTCATCAGCACAGCCGTAGCCTGCGACCGCCGCCTGCACACCCCCATGTACTTCTTCCTCCTCAACCTGGCCCTCCTCGACCTGGGCTGCATCTCCACCACTCTCCCCAAAGCCATGGCCAACGCCCTCTGGGACACCAGGGCCATCTCCTACACAGGATGTGCTGCACAGCTCTTTTTCTTTTCCTTCTTCCTCTCAGCAGAGTATTCCCTTCTCACCATCATGTCCTATGACCGCTACGTTGCCATCTGCAAGCCCCTGCACTACGGGACCTTGATGGACAGCAGAGCTTGTGCCACCATGGCAGCAGCTGCCTGGGGCACTGGGGTTCTCTATTCCCTGCTGCACACTGCCAGTACGTTTTCACTGCCTCTCTGCCAAGGCAATGTTGTCAACCAGTTTTTCTGTGAAATCCCACAGATCCTCAAGCTCTCCTGCTCTGGCTCCTACCTCATGGAATTTGTATTTCTCTTTTTTGGTGTCAGTTTAGGCTTTGGTTGCTTTGTTTTCATAGTTGTGTCCTATGTGCACATCTTCATGGCTGTGCTGAGGATGCCCTCTGAGCAGGGACGGCACAAAGCCTTCTCCATGTGCCTCCCTCACCTGGCTGTGGTCTCCCTGTTTCTCAGCACTGGTGCTTTTGCCTACCTGAAGCCCCCGTCCATTTCCTCCCCACTCCTGGATCTGACAGTGGCACTTCTGTATGCAGTGGTTCCTCCAACACTAAACCCTATTATCTACAGCATGAGGAACAGGGAGATCAAGCACGCTTTCAGGAAGGTGTTGCAATAAGCACTATTCCAGCTACAATAAAATGCACAACTTCCTCAATAGGATTCCCAGTGGTGGTTCTTTATGTTTTATGCATCTTTGTCTGTTTGATTATGTGAGATATAGGAATGTGCAAAAAAAAAATGTTATTGAACTTATAAATAAAAATGTATTTAAATTCTTTCCTACCTAATTTCCATTTTCTCACTCCAAGAACTCATGTAAACATGGAACCAGATTCCCTGAATATGTTATAAGATACCTAAAAAGCTTTCAAAATAGACTTACTTAGATTTTCTTTCTTCCTACTTTGCCTGGATTTGGGGAGGTACAGCCACAGACAGCAGCTCAACGTGCTCTTTTCATTCATGTGCTCTTACCAGTGCTGCAGTGCTCTTGAGTCCTCTCATTTGTGCAGTCCTGAAGGTCTTGTGTGTCTCACAACAGTCCTGTTGCCTCTACAGCAGCAATCCAGGGCTGCAGTCAGTAGCCGGCAATATGAACAGGTCTGTCAGAGCTGGTCTCCTTGCTGGCACTGCCATAACAAGAGGGCCCCTTTAGAGCAGGACCAGAGAACTGGAGGGAGGCCTCTTCCAAAGCTGGTGTAAGGAATATACCTCAGGAGCTGCTCCCTGAGAAAACCTTGAGATCTTCAGGTGCTCTTCACTGTGTGACCAGATCAGATTGAATAGTCCCAAGGAGATCCGTAAGCATCTCAAGGCAGTGCTGTGGTTTAAGGTTTATGGGTTGAGACAAAGAGAAAAAGAAAAGGATAATAATTATGACAAATGTATTTATACATATATAATATATTTAGTGTATTTTCACACATATACAACATATGCAGTTGCAAACATATATGAACTAATCCCTATGCGCATCTGTCTGCAAGTCCAGGATTAGTTGCAGGGGTTTTAACAGCCACAGGGTTCACTGTAGGAGCTGAAGTGGCTGTTGGGCTGTTGCAGGAGTTGAAGTGACCTCAGAGTTCATTGCCAGAGCTGGAACCACCACAGGACCTGTGACTATGTTGGAGCAGCCACTGGGCTCATTGGAGGGGTTGGAGCCACCGCAGGGCTGTACTTCCTCCCTTGGGAGGAATTTCTACCATTTTCTTATTACCATACTTGGAACAGCTACAGGACCCGTAGCAGGAGTAACTGCAGAGCTCATTATGAGGGGTGGAGTGACAGAGGGATCTGCCCAGAGCTTGGAGCAACTGCAGGACGTGTAGCAAAACCTTGGAGCTGCTGCATGGTCTGTGCCAGGAGTTGCAGAGGCTGCAGCACTGTCAGCAGATCCAGCTCTCTGGATCTGGCACACTGCAGTCATTTGTGCCTCTTGGGGGTTACCAGTGCCACAGCAGACCTGCCCCCAATATTCTACCAGTCTATCAGGATCCTGCAGTTGCTCGGAGATGAAGTTCCAAAGCCCTGGGGGTGCCCACCACTCCAGGCAGCTGCCCAGACCGTCCCACACCCTCTGCCATGCAGAGCCTTCTCACCTTGGGGCAGATCTCTCACTGATATTCCTGAATAATTGTTTAACCTCAATCATAGATTCATAGAATCACCAAGGTTGGAAAAGGCCTAAAAGATCATCCAGTCCAACCGTTCACCTATTACCTATAGCTCCCACTAAACCATGTCCCTCAACACAATATCCAGTACACCCCCGGACTCACAGAGGCGACAATGTAAATTGTGTAATTCCTAATCATATGGACAATATTACATCCAAAACCCAAAGATGACCGCAGAGCTGAATGTGCACAAAACTTCACTTTGTCAGCTGCCAATTTTATCGTGGTACAAACTGAGGTCAAACAGCATAGCAAAATAAATACCCTAATGCAGCATCCAAGCACCAAGTAAGGAGCTGTGCAGTGAAGCTTCATGAGAAGACTCAACAAGCTCCACACATAGGGAGCACATCCACACATATCAGCACCATGGCCTGCACTTCTCCAGCTCCCACAAAGCCCTGTCCGCTCTGGACAGATGTGCTGCTATCTCAACCCTTGGAGCCTCACATCAGGCACCAAAATGACAGTGGTTGTTGAACCCAACATGTGGCTCAGCAGCACACAGTGCTTTGTGCACTGCCCAATTCCCAGTGGGATGGGGATGAGAACTGGGAAAAAGAGTACAACTTCTGGGATGTAACAAAGCAGTTTACTAAGAGAGATAAAAGAAGTGGAGTAATAGTTATCACTATATATCCGTTGATATGGAATTGTATGTAACAACTGATGCACAAGCACTTGCTCAGCACCACCAGACTGATGCTCAGCTGGACCCTGGGCAGTGAAGAGACTGAGATGAACTCCCACCCCTTTCAATACAATTTCTGCTTGCTGTCAGCTGATAGAGAACGTCCCTTTGGCCACTATCAGTCAGCTGTCCTCACTCTGTTCCCTCCCAGCTCCATGTGCCCTCCACTGACCATGGCCTTGGCACTGTACAACACTGCTTAGCAGCAGCTGTAAACATCAGAGTGTTATCAATGGTTTTCTCCTAGAACCAAAACACTGCACCACAGCAGACAGTCTGAAGAAAACAATTCCATCCCAGCTGTAACTCAGATTCCTGCCTGTCCCCTCTTCTTGTTCTTCCTGATCAGGAAGCAAGGAACAGAATCTGCCGCTCTCCTCTCTGAGCCCTTTCCATCAGTTCTCAGCTGGCTCCTCTGCCATCCCCAGGCAGAGCTCAGTGCCCTCTCATGGATGGCAGCAGCCTTTTCTCTTCTTCCTTGCCCATCCGTCATGCAGAATCTGTACCCCATTTGCTACAGTACAGAGCTGAGAATCAACCCACCATGTCTCTGTGAACCAAACAAGACCCTAGGCCTGCAAAGGCACAGAGATTTGGAGTTCGCTGAGTGAATGTTTGTGGTCCTCTCATTAGTGTAACGACTCTTCAGAAAGGATCCCCTTCCAGAAGCATGTTTTGATTTTGCCTGGCTGGGCCTTGCATCTACACCGTGCTACTGGTGTTCAGAAGATGGCACACAGGTACGAGACCCATTGTGGGGCTCACAGTTGTCCAGTGAACATTGTCACTACCCAGGGCATGTCTTTCCTAAAGGTCCTCAGTGGCATTTGCCAGCTGGCTGGGGGTGTGCTGGAGACCCCAGGGAACTGCCATTCTGTTGTAATACAAGAAGAATTTTACAGAGCAGCAGCCATGGATCAAGATAAGCACTTTACAGAGCAGCAGCTGCAGAGCAGGATAAACAGCATGAGAACCAAGGACACCTCTAGCAAAAGAGTGAAAGGCTCGTGGCTTTGAAGCGGGGTTTTAGGGTTCTTATTGCAGAAGCTTTCTTCCAATTAGTACGTGTGATTTTTGAACACCCTTGTTTGTTTGCTATAAAAGTACGGCTCTTCAGGCAATAGATGGACACAGCTATATTTAACTATATTGGTGTGTGGTTGTTTGTCCTAGAACGCTGACTTTTGCCTTCAGGTTCGCCAACACATGGGGGCCCGCAATGTCATGGGATTTAACTCTTGAACACCTGTGGGATCCCGAGAAACTAAGCCAGTATTTGAGTCAGGGATGGCGCAGCCTAGATAGATCTAAGGGGGTATGACTTATTTGGGGCTTGGCATGTGCTTACCGTGCTCTATATAACACTGTTCCGAAAAGAGAGAATTTCCGAGCTGAGGTTCTAGCCAAAAAGGGAAATCCCCAAGTCAATTTTGATCAGTCACAGGAGGCACCAGTAACAATATCAGTTGCCCTTGTGGAAGGCAAGAAATGGAAATGGGTGTCCTCACGTCTAGAACGGAAAAAAGAAGTGGAGGAGGAGGCAACAGAAGATCCAGGTGACAGGTCTGGATAAGTACCGAGAAAGGAAAAAGGAAAAGTGTCATGAAGAAGAGAGTGATGAGGAGGAAATCTCTGTTACTGTTTGTCGATCCCTGAAGATGACTGAAATCGAAGGCGTAAGAAAGGAGTTCACACGGCACCAGAATGAATCTCTTGTTACCTGGTTGCTTCGCTGTTGGGACAGCTGGGACGGTAGCTTGTTGTGATGTGACAGGCCCTTCCCCATATTCTGGAAGAATCTTAGTGTAATACAGTGGGTGTAGACAAAAAGGCGTAGGTTATATAAGGATGTGTCTGTTTCAATAAATCGCCATTTTGCCACTTCATCTCCTTGGTGTCACTTGGTAATTGGCCTAGCTGCTGCTTCAGTTGAAGGCGAGAGATCGTAAAGAAATTAACGACCATAAAGCCTTCATGTGTATCATTAAAATTCTCAGCTATTAGACACAAGCGCTTTCCAGATTGAGCAAGGAACAACAGTAAATTGCACTGTGTGTTTCCTTGTGGTGTTACCTACGTGACCACAGAGAAGACACGAGGAAGTGGCATGACCAGCCTACTCCTGTACTATGAGCACGGGTGAGGGAACTACAAAACAGTCCAACCACCAGTACGGCTGCTCCAGTTATCACAGGTAACCAATAGAGGGGCCCTGCCCTCATTCAAGGGAGTGGAAGGGATAATAGAGTTTATTGGACTGTGTGGATTTGATGGCCTAGCACATCAGAACCACAGAAATATAAGGCACTGGTGGATACTGGTGCACAGTGCACCCTAATGCCCTCCAGTCATGAAGGGACAGAATCAATCCATATTTCTGGATATCTCTCAAGAATTGACTGTGTTGGAGGCTGAAATAAGCCTCACTGGTAAAGACTGGAAAAAACATCCTATGTGAGTGGTCCAGGGTTTCCGTTCATACTTGGTATTGAGGATACCTCAGAAGAGGGCATTTCAAGGATACTAAGGGGTATCACTGGGCCTTTGGAATCGCTGCTGTAGATATGGACAACATTAAGCAGCTGTCTGTTTTGCCTGGCCTGTCAGAGGACCCGTCTGTTGTGAGGCTGCTACGAGTAAAAATAAAAGAGCAGCAGGTACCGATTGCTACAAAGACAGTGCACAGACGGCAGTATCGCACCAACAGGGATTCCTTGCTCCCCATTCATGATTTGATTCTCCAGTTGGAGAATCAGGGAGTGATCAGTAAAACTCACTCACCTTTTAACAGCTCCATATGGCCAGTGCGTAAAGCCAGTGGAGAATGGAGGCTGACAGTAGACTACCGTGGCCTGAATGAGGTCACACCCCCACTGAGTGCTGCTGTGCTGGAGAGCAAATAATTCAAATTCTTCTATGAGCCAGTTTTGCTATTAAGTGAAGCAAAGTAAAAGGGCCTGCCCAGGAAATTCAGTTCTTAGGTATAAAGTGGCAGGATGGATGTCATCACATCCCAACAGTGATTGACAAAATCACTGCCATGTCTCCACCAACTAGCAAGAAAGAGACACAATCTTTCCTGGGTGCAGTGGGCTTTTGGAGGATGCACATTCCAAACTACAGCCTCATTGTAAGCCCCCTTTATCAGGTGATGCAGAAGAAGAATGATTTTGCATAGGGCCCAGAGCAGCAGCAGGCTTTTGAACAGATTAAACAGGAGATAGCCTGTGCCATGGACCTGGGGCCAGTACGGACTGGACAGGATGTAAAGAACATCCTCTATACTGCTGCTGGAGAGAAAGGTCCCACTTGGAGTTTGTGGCAATGAGCCTCAGGAGGGACCCAAGGCCGACCCCTGGGATTCTGGAGCTGAGCGTACAAGGGGTCTGAAGAGTGCTACACTCCAACTGAGAAGGAGATCTTAGCCGCGTATGAGGGGGCTCGGGCTGCTTCCGAAGTAGCTGGTACTGAAATGCAGCTCTTTCTGGCACCTCGACTGTCAATGATGAACCGGATGTTGAAAGGGGAGGTTCTCTCCACCCATCATGCTACCGATGCCACCTGGAGCAAGTGGATTGCACTGATTAGGCAACAAGCGCGGATGGGGAACCTCAATCGTCCAGGAATTTTAGAAGTGATCATGAACTGGACTGAAGATAAAAAGTTTGGAACATCACCAGGAGAAGAGGTGTCATGTGCTAAAGCGGCCCCACCATACATCGAACTACCAGAAAATGAAAAGAAATATGCTCTTTTCACTGATGGATCATTTCATATTGTAGGGAAGCATCGGAGATGGAAAGCTGCTGTTTGGAGCCCCACACGACAGGTCGCAGAGGCCACTGAAGGTAAAGGAGAATCAAGTCAGTTTGCAGAGGTAAAAGCTGTCCAGCTGACCTTAGATGTGGCTGAACGGGAGAGGTGGCCAATGCTTTATCTTTATACTGACTCATGGATGGTGGCAAATGCCTTATGGGGGTTGTTACAGCAGTGGGAACAAAATAACTGGCAACGGAGGTGTAAACCTATTTGGGCTGCTGAACTGTAGAAAAACATAACTGCTCAAAAAAAAGATATGATTGTAAAGGTGTGTCACGTGGATGCACACTTGCCCAAGAGTCGGGCTATTGCAGAACAACAAAACAACCATCAGGTAGGTCGAGCTGCCAGAATTGAGGTGGCTCAAATAGACTTGGACTGGCAGAACAAGAGTGAATTATTTCAAGCTTGATGGTTCCATGAGACCTCAGGCCATCAAGGAATGGACATAACATATAATTGGGCTAGAGACTGAGGGGTGGACTTAACTATGGATGCTATTGCACTGGTTATTCATGACTGTGAATCATGTGCCATAATTAAACAAGCCAAGAATATGAAGCCTCTCTGGGGGGAAGGCCAAGGCAAAAGTATAAATATGGGGAGGAGTGACAGGTGAATGATGTCACCTTGCCAGGATCTCATAATGATAAGCGTTTTGTGCTTACCATGGTGGAAGCAACCACTGGGTGGCTTGAAACATACGCAGTACCCCATGCTACTGCCAGAAACACAATATTGGGTTGTTAGAAACAAGTCCTATAGAGACATGACACCTCAGAAAGAACTGAGTCTCATAATGGGACACATTTCAAAAATTCCCTTAATAAATACTTGGGCCAAAGTTCATGGCATTGAGTGGATTTATCATATCCCCTACCATGCACCAGCTTCTGGTAAAATTAAAAGATACAATGGGGTGTTGAAAACTATGTTGAAAGCAATGGGTGGTGGAACACTGAAGCACTGGGAAAAGCATTTGCATGTGGTGCAAGGATGCTGTTAAAGTTCATATCCCACATGTGCCCTGTGTCTCATCACAGGATGTGGGGTGTGAGAAGGGCCCAGTCTGAACAAGCAGTCAATCCCAGTGAAACTCTGAACTTCAGATCTCTCAGTTCCAGTGCCCTCCTGTGCACACTCTCCCATAGTTTGATGTTCTTTATGTTCTGCATTGCCCAGAAGTGCACCCAGTGCTCCAGGTGAGGCAGTAGCAATGCAGAGCAAAGAGGGACAAACCTTTCTCCCACCCAGCTGGCAATAAATTGCTTGATGCACTTTAGGGGACTGTTGGCCTTCTTGGCTGGCTGGGCACACTGCTGACTCACTTAAAATTTTATGTTGAGCAGGACCCCCAATCCTTTTCAGTCAGACGTCTCTCATGTGTCCAATATACAGACAGTGTTTATGTCCAGGGTTGCCCATACCCAGGTGCACAATCAGGCACTTGTTCTTGTTATACTTTATGCACTTGGTGCTTAGTACCAACTGGTACCCACTTCTCTGACTTGTCCACATCTCTCTGCAAGTCCTCTCCACCCTCAGTGGAGGCAACAACACCTCCTCATCTGGTCTCATCAGCAAACTTGCTCAGAACATCTTCTAGTCCTGCATGCAAGTCATCTCCATAAACATGAAAGGAAAGTGGCCCTAAAATGGAACCCTGGGGAGCTCTGACAGTGACCATCTACCAGCCCAATGGAACCCACGGACTATAATCCTTTGGGACAGAACTACTGGCCAACTGCTCACCCACCACTGCTGGTGAACCTGAAAGGCAAAATGTCAGCGTGCTGGGTCAAACAGAGAAACACCAATATAGTTACATATAGCTGCATCAATTTATTGCCCGAAAGCCAGACTTTTATAGGAGACAGACAAGGGTGTCCAAAAATCACACACGCTAGTTGGAGGAAAGCTACTGCAATAACAACCCTATAACCCCCCTTCAAAGCCACGAGCCATTCATTCTTTTCCTAGAGATGTCCTTTGTTCTCATGCTGTTTATCCTGCTCCGCAGCTGCTGCTCTGTGAACTCCTTATCTCAATCCATGGCTGCTGCTCTGTAAAATTCTTCTTGTATTACAACACACCACGTTCTGTTTCTGTCTAGCTGTATGCAGGAATTTCTGTCCAGAAGGGTGCTGGAGAAATAGTATCAAAAGCTCTACTGAAATCCTCAAGGATTACATCAACTGCCTTCCCTTGTTCAGCTCAATGGATAAAGGTGTCATAAAAAGACCTGAAATTAAATAGGACCTTCCCCTCTGTATCTTGTGTTGTCTGTGACCTGTCCTTCAGTTGTTTTTCCATAACTCCCACCATCATTTTCTCCATAATTTTACCAAGCACTGTAGTGAGACTGACAGGTCCATAGTTGCCCGTGTCATCTTTCTTGCTCTTCCTTACAATGAGACAACATTTGCCAGCTTCCTGTCAACAGGTATGACCCTAGATTTATTAGATGCCATTGAAATGCGAGCCCAGAGCATGCTAAAGTGTCATCAGTGCAAGAACGTAGATGTGCCATAGCTTTGCAATGCCTTGAAATCCAGACTATGCCACAGATGGAGCAGAGAGGAAGATCTGCCTCTTCTGTTCTGAGCTCATCCTTTTGATAAGCTGAATATCACTACATACTCCATGGGGTCAGGTGCAAAAGACACAATGGGTGCCCTAAGCACGTGGCTGAGGTGGTATTTAGGATGGCCAAGAATACCTCCCTTCTGGCCCTCAGCTGATGCTCCAGAAGGAGGTGTCTATCTCATAGATTTTCCGTCACAGTTTACAAGCACTAGCACAAAACTAGGATCACCCAAGGCACCTTGGGCATCACTGAGAGACTGTGTATGAGTAGTGCAGTCCCTGTGGAATAAAAACCAAGGATTCAGATGAGGGACTCACACAC
The DNA here is from genome assembly GCF_054131305.1 of Coturnix japonica. Classification (NCBI taxonomy): domain Eukaryota; kingdom Metazoa; phylum Chordata; class Aves; order Galliformes; family Phasianidae; genus Coturnix; species Coturnix japonica. The sequence goes on along the minus strand of NC_140687.1, from coordinate 4,061,347 downwards.
AGACACCTCACTGTGCACATCTGAACTCAGCTAGGTGAACTTGTAGCTCCTGTGGTTCTTTGAAAAACTGATCCCAATTCAGCCCCAGGGTTTCCATCTGAGGATGAGATGCCTAACGCTAGAATAAGGATGGGATGGTCTGTTGATAACAGGACAAATGGAAACGGATTTAAATTAAAAAGGGGAGACATAGGTTAGATGTGAGGAACCTATATTTTTACACAGCAACACTGGAAAAAGTTGCCTTCAGAGGCTGTGCATGCCCAATGGATGGGATCCTGGGTTTACTCTGGGTTTACCCTCACGTCAGTCCATGTTTCTACTCATACTTTTGTCTAGGTGAACTCTCACTTTACTCAAGGTTTTACTCACAGTTTACCATCAGGGAGTGTGATCGGGAGATGGGCTGGTGGAGTGACTTGCTGGCATCCCCAAGGGAAGGCTGCCAGGCAGATACCCCCAGAAAAGTGGTTGACTCCCTGCCCTGTCACAGTCAGACAGACCTGACTGATGAGAAGGGTTGGAAGAGAGTCCCAACTCAACATCACAGGAGCTCCCCCATGCCTGCCTAGCCCTCGACCCCTGATCCATCTAAGCAACAGGTTTGACACTCTGAAATCTGAAGGAGATAAGAATGGGGAGGCAATGGAGGATCTGCCTAGGAGGAAACCTAATGCAAGGCAGTCACTACCAAGCCTTGTGACTTCCTCTGCCATGAAAGAAAGAAGGGTGGCCGTGGTGGGTGACTCCCTTCTCAGAGGAATAGAGGGCCCCATTTGCAGACTGGACCCCAGTTGTCAGTAAGTCTGCTGCCTTCTTGGTTTCAGGTCAGAGACATAATGAGGAAACTCCCAATGCTGGTTAGGTCCACTGATTATTTTCCACTACTCATAGTTTAGGTGGGCAGTGATGAAATTTCTTAGATAAGACTACAAACTATAAAAAGAGATTTCAGGAATTTAGGCCATTTAGTTCACAAAGTGGGAGATCAAGTGATTTTTTGTTCTATACCTTCAGTGGCAGTGAGGGACACAGAGCAGGCTTGGAAAGCAAAGCAATGAACAATTGTCTCAGAGGTTGGTACTGAGCCAGAAACTTTGAGTTCTTTGATCACAGGACAGTTTACTTGGCCCATGGTCTGTTATCCATGAATGGAACCCAACTGTCTCAAAGGGGGAAGTGAATCCTAGCATAGACGGTAGCGGGGCTTATCGAAAGAGCTTTAAACTAGCTACGATGTAGCTAGTGGACAAAACAGGGCTTACCAGAGATAAGCCTAAGGAAATGCTGTTTGAGCTGGGAGAGAGGCAGATGCCTCAGCTGAAGTGCGTCTACACCAACGCACGCAGCTTGGTCAACAAGCAAGAGGAGCTGGAAGCAACTGTGCATCTGACAAACCATGACCTAGTTGCTATTACCGACCCATGGTGGGACCACTGCCATGACTGGAGTGCTGTGATGGATGGTTACAAGCTCTTCAGAAGGGATAGAGGAGGAAGGAAGGGTGGTGGTGTGGCCCTTTATATTAAAGAGAGTTTTGATGTTGAAGAGCTTGGGCTTCAGAATGAAGTGCATGTTTGTAAGGATCGGGGGAAAGGCCTGTAAGTGTGACATCTTGCTAAAGGTTTCTTATAGACCGCCTAATTGATGGGTGAGGCATTCTATGAGCAGCTTACTGAAGTCGCAAGATTGCCAGCACTCATTTTCTTGGGAGACTACAACTTCTCTGATATATGCTGGGAATATAATAAATAGCAGAGGAATCAGTCCAAGAGGTTTATAGATTGCATGCAAGACAGCTTCCTTACACAGCTGGTATGAAGTCCTACCAGGGGTGGTTCCTTGCTAGACCTGCTCTTCACTAACAGTGAAGGACTGGTAGGAGTTGAGAAGGTTGGGGACTGTCTTGGGCAGAGTGGCCATGAAATGGTAGAATTCTCTATTCTTGGAGATGTCAGAAGGGTGACTAGCAAAACTACTATCCTGAACTTCTAGAGGGCGGACTTTGACCTGTTCAGGACACTTGTAGCACAGGTCCCTTGGGAGTCGCTCCTTATGGGTAAAGGGGTCCAGGAAGCCTGGACACTCCTCAAGATGGAAATCTTAAAGGCACGAGATCAGGCTGTCCCTGAATGCCATAAGGTGAGCCATAGGGGAAGAAGACCAGTGCAGATGAACTGGGGAAAACTATTGAGACTCAGGAAGAAAAAGAGAATCTCCGTCCTCTGGAAGAAGGGGCTGGGTACTTGGGGAGATTACAAGGAAGTTGCTAAGGCATGCAGGGAAGAAGTTAGGAAGGCACATTAATTCCCTGTCCCTTAATCCATGCCCAGAGCTTCTCAGCCATGTCACTGCCAACTGTAAGCTCCATGCAGAGTTCAAGTGGGACACAGAGGGCACAGCCTTCTGCTGGGTGGATGCAAGTGTTGGTGGAACCAGATGGGACAAAGCCCTCCCACCATGCCCTCCTGGGAAAATGGCCACCCCAAGAATGGCAGTCTGCCTCCTCCATGACCCCATCTGAAATGCTCCTGCACTGATTGATTATAGGGCTTTAAACCAGGTCCAAATGGGGAAGGGTGGGGAATTGGATGTGACAGAGAAGGGCTGAGGGATATTGTTGCTGTTGGAGATTGAATGGAAAGCCTCTGAGTTGTTCTATAGGATTGTGTGAGGATTCCTCAGAGAAAGTCTTGTTGCCAATACCCCGTCCTAAATCTTACTGTGTACCCTCTGGGGGTAACCCCAACCTACTGCTGCCCTAAAGTGCCTGTAGACCAGTGCGGGTAGCATGGGAAATAAACGGGACAAATCAAGAGAAAACCACAGAGCTTTTCCTTTCATGCAGGCTGCTGATTCTGAGCAAGGCCCTGAACATCAGTACCACAGTGTAGATGCAAGACCCAGACAGGCTAAATCAAAGCATGCTTCTGGAAGGGGATGCTTTCTGAAGAATCCTTACACTAATGAGAGGACCACAAACATTCACTCAGCGAACTCCAAATCTCTGTGCCTTTGCAGGCCTAAGGTCTTGTTTGGTTCACAGAGACACGGTGGGTTGATTCTCAGCTCTGTACTGTAGCAAATGGGGTACAGATTCTGCATGACGGATGGGCAAGGAAGAAGAGAAAAGGCTGCTGCCATCCATGAGAGGGCACTGAGCTCTGCCTGGGGATGGCAGAGGAGCCAGCTGAGAACTGATGGAAAGGGCTCAGAGAGGAGAGCGGCAGATTCTGTTCCTTGCTTCCTGATCAGGAAGAACAAGAAGAGGGGACAGGCAGGAATCTGAGTTACAGCTGGGATGGAATTGTTTTCTTCAGACTGTCTGCTGTGGTGCAGTGTTTTGGTTCTAGGAGAAAACCATTGATAACACTCTGATGTTTACAGCTGCTGCTAAGCAGTGTTGTACAGAGCCAAGGCCATGGTCAGTGGAGGGCACATGGAGCTGGGAGGGAACAGAGTGAGGACAGCTGACTGATAGTGGCCAAAGGGACGTTCTCTATCAGCTGACAGCAAGCAGAAATTGTATTGAAAGGGGTGGGAGTTCATCTCAGTCTCTTCACTGCTCAGGGCCCAGCTGAGCATCAGTCTGGTGGTGCTGAGCAAGTGCTTGTGCATCAGTTGTTACATACGATTCTATATCAACGGATATATAGTGATTACTATTACTCCTCTCCTTTTATCTCTCTTAGTAAACTGCTTTGTTACAACCCAGAAGTTGTACTCTTTTTCCCAGTTCTCATCCCCATCCCACTGGGAATGGGGCAGTGCACAAAGCACTGTGAGCTGCTGAGCCACATGTTGGGTTCAACAACCACAGTCATTTTGGTGCCTGATGTGAGGCTCCAAGGGTTGTGGTAACAGCACATCTGTCCAGAGTGGACAGGGCTTTGTGGGAGTTGGAGATGTGCAGGCCATGGTGCTGATAGTTTCCCTATTTGTGAAGCTTGCTGAGTCTTCTCATGAAGCTGCATTTCACAGCTCCTTGCTTGCTGCTTGTTTTCCCTGCTGCATCATTTGTCAACTCTGGATGCTGGATTAGGGTATTTATTTTGCTATGCTGTTTGACCTTGGTTTGTACCACGATAAAATTGGCAAAGTGAAGTTTTGTGCACATTCAGCTCTTTGGACATCTTTGGGTTTTGGAAGTAATATTGTTGGTATGATTAGGAATTACACATTTTACACTGTCGTCTCTGGGAGACCAGGGGTATTCAAGGAGAGACTGGATATTGTGTTGAGGGACATGGTTAAGTGGGAGCTATTGGTAATAGGTGAACGGTTGGATTGGATGATCTTTCAGGCCTTTTCCAGCCTTGGTGATTCTATGATTCTAGGATTGAGGTTAAACAATTATTCAGGAATATCAGTGAGAGATCTGCCCCAAGGTGAGAAGGCTCTGCATGGCAGGGGGTGTGGGACAGTCTGGGCAGCTGCCTGGAGTGGTGGGCACCCCCAGGGCTTTGGAACTTCATCTCCGAGCAACTGCAGGATCCTGAGAAACTGGTAGAATATTGGAGACAGGTCTGCTGTGGCACTGGTAATCCTAAAAAGGCCCAAATGACTGCAGTGTGCCAGGGCCTGGCCCACACCTACTGAGCTGTGTTCAACACTATTCAGCATCTTCAAGGGGAAGAGAGCTGGATCTGCTGACATTGCTGCAGCCTCTGCAACTCCTGGCACAGTCCCTGCAATAGCTCCAAGTTTTTGCTACACATCCTGCAGTTGCTCCAAGCTCTGGACAGATCCCACTGTCACTCCACCCCTCATAAGGAGCTCTGCGGTCACTTATGCTACAGGTCCTGTAGCTGTTCCAAGTATTGAGATAAGAAAATTAAGCAAACCACTGAGTGCTGCTGTAGAGACGACGGGACTGCTGTGAGACACACAAGACCTTCAGGCCTGTAGAAATGAGAGGACTCGAATCCTCTGTGCACTGTATCAGTGTAAAGAGAGGAGGAATGAAAAGAACTAGTTGTGCTTCTATCTGTGGCTGTACCTTCCCCAAATCCAGACAAAGTTGGATAAGAGAAGAGCTAAGGAAAAGCGTATTTTGAATGCTATTTATTTATCTCTTAACCTATTCGGGGAATCTGGTTCCATGTTTACATGAGCTCTTGGAGTGAGAAAATGGATAGTAGGTGTGAAAGAAGTGAAACAAATTTTTATTTATAAGTTCAATAACATTTTTTTGCACGTTGCTATATCTCACATAATCAATCAATCAAAGATGCATAAAAGATGAAGAACCATCACTGGGAATCATGCGATGAAGATGTGCACTTTATTGAAGCGGGAATAGTGAGTATTGCAACACCTTCCTGAGAGCGTGCTTGATCTCCCTGTTCCTCATGCTGTAGATAATAGGGTTCAGTGTTGGAGGAACCACTGAGTACAGAAGTGCCACTGTCAGATCCAGGAGTGGGGAGGGAATGGAGGGGGGCTTCAGGTAGGCAAAAGCACCAGTGCTGAGAAACAGGGAGACCACGGCCAGGTGAGGGAGGCACGTGGAGAAGGCTTTGCGCCGTCCCTGCTCAGAGGGCATCCTCAGCACAGCCACGAAGATCTGCACATAGGACACAACTATGAAAACATAGCAGCCTACGTCTAAACTGATAGTAAAAATGAGAAACACAACTTCCCTGAGATTTGATTCTGAGCAGGAGAGCTTGAGGATCTGGGGAATTTCACAGAAAAACTGGTTGACAACATTGCCTTGGCAGAGAGGCAGTGAAAACGTACTGGCAGTGTGCAGCAGGGAATAGAGAACCCCAGTGCCCCAGGCAGCTGCTGCCATGGTGGCACAAGCTCTGCTGTCCATCAAGGTCCCGTAGTGCAGGGGCTTGCAGATGGCAACATAGCGGTCATAGGACATGATGGTGAGAAGGGAATACTCTGCTGACATGAAGAAGGTAAAGAAAAAGAGCTGTGCAGCACATCCTGTGTAGGAGATGGCCCTGTTGTCCCAGAGGGCGTTGGGCATGGCTTTGGGGAGAGTGGTGGAGATGCTGCCCAGGTCGAGGAGGGCCAGGTTGAGGAGGAAGAAGTACATGGGGGTGTGCAGGCGGCGGTCGCAGGCTACGGCTGTGCTGATGAGGCCGTTGCCCAGGAGGGCAGCCAGGTAGATGCCCAGGAAGAGCCAGAAGTGCAGGAGCTGCAGCTGCCGCGTGTCTGCCAACGGCAGCAGGAGGAACTCACTGATGGAGCTGCTGTTGGACATCTGCTGTTGTTGGGCTTGGAGTCCTGCTCAGAGTGCAGAAGATAATGACAAGTCCAGACCATTCTCAGAGGCACTACTCCTGCTATACTATGAAATGTTTTAATTCTCCTACAACAGTGTACATTTAGCACCATTACTTGCATTTAATTTCATGTATTTCAGCATTCCTTAAGCAGAAGCAGCATATGGAGCTCTAACCTTCCTCTTATTTTCTTATCCCTTCTCCCTGGATATTTTCATCTGTTTCATGTCTCATATCTTTACCCCAAGTGCTCTTAGAGCCCCCTACCCGAGCTTCTGTGGCATTCAGTTTCAGTTAGAAAATGCTGCCTGTTTGTAGGATAAGTGAATTATTCATGCCTACAGAAAATGAAGATAATTCCATCCTTCGAGAAAGGGGAGACTGAAAGCACATCATGTGTGAGTGTTCACAAAACAAGCAATTGATTGATGAAAAATTCTCAGAACTCTTATTGCCCCTTTTAGATTTCTGACTCCAAACCTCTTTGCCTCAGAACAGGAAATGGAAACCCCCTGCCTTGGCTCTCCTCTTGCAAAGTGCCCTCAGAAACATTCAGTTGTGCAGTGGAGCTGTGATCCCCTGCCCCAGGCAGCAGCTGTGGCAGCACAAACCCTGCCGGGGGCTCCTTACCCCACACGTCTCCCCGCAGCGCCCTGGGCAGCTCCCCGGGCAGGCTGAGTGCTGAGCCTGGCAGGCGGCAGAGTCCCATACCCGGCACACAGCCCCTGGGGCACAGCAGGGACCCTGCTCTGCAGGACAGCCCTGGGCACCCGTCTCAGCTGGAGCAGAAAGCTTTTTCCACAGTAAAGAAACATGCAGTGCCTGCAGTCAGATCTCCTATGGGATGTCCCAGTTATAGTTACCCCTTAATTAAAAGCAGCTCATGGTCAGCTGTGAGACTTACCTTGTCATGGTCTGTGAGCAATGCTCCTGCAGTGAGTTCACAGCCCGCTCACACCACACACATCCTGCAAGCTCTCTCCAATTTCTCTCCTCTCCTTCTGTCACCTGCAGGCTGTGCTGTGCACGAGATCTGCTCCTGGGCACAGCTGTCTCTCTGCAGCTCTGCCCACTTTTATGAGCTCCCTGTGTCCCAGGAACCTGGACAAGCAAGCAGCAGATTATGTCATTTTTATCCTTCCCACTCATTTCCCCTGACATGTCCCTGGGTCCTCATGGCCAACAGCTCCTGAAAGACAACAGCATCATGACTGTGCTTTGAAATCCACTCAATTAACCACCACATGTCCAGTGGTCAGTGACTGATTGGAGACATATGGGGAGTGCTCCCAGAGATCGTTTGATGAAACAATAAGGGCAACCAGACAAGGAAGGCGAGGTTTGGACTTTCCCTGTGCAGGGCAGTGATCCAGCTGAGGCAGTGCAGGAGTCTCATCCCTTGACAGAAATCCTGGAGCTGAAATGGGATTCAGCTCCCTACACACCCACAGGAGCTGGGATTCCTCTGGTTCAGTTCAGAAGAGCACAAGGAGTTGCCTGCATGTGAGCTCCTGCTCTGAGTCCTCGGACCTTCAGCTGGGAGGCAGCTGCTCACACACAGACACTGGGTGATGCCCAAGGTGCCTGGGCTGCTCCTGATGTTTGCAAGTGCTTGTAAAGCATGTGGGAAATCCCTGAGATAGACACCTCCTTCCTGGGCATCAGCTGAGGGCCAGAGAGGGGATAGCACCGGCTGTCCGGTGAATTCACTCACAGCTACAAGAGCAGCACAGGGCCTTCAGGAAAGCCATGCCCATGGTGTGTCCGTGCTGCTACGTCACCTCCAAGACCCACGATCGGTCTAATGTTTGTGTGCCACCTTCTGCACACTGATTCTATAGATGAGCTATCCAGTCAGGCAATGTCCAGTGATGCTTTTCAATTAGGATATTTACTTCTGTGCTTTTGCACTAATGCAAACACCAACACACAAGAAGCTAGAAATCTTGGTAGAGCTGCAGGCCTGAGCTCCTGTTTGGACCATGGGGACACAGTTTAATGGTTTCCACAACTGCACTGTAGCACAAGGGGGATACCGAGTCTTTAGGATGGATGGGCGAGGAGACAAAGAAGGGCGACTGCCCTCTGTGAGAGTGCACTGAGCTCTGCCTGGGGATGGAAGAGCAGACAGGTCAGAGCTAATGGAAATGGCAAACAGAGGAGACCATCAGTGTCTTTTCCTGTCTTCCTGATCAGGGAGAGTAAATGGAAGGTGCCCTCTGCAGACAGATGGGAATCTGATGTTGTCTGTCCCTTGTCCCATTTGGTGGCCTTTGTCACTCCATTATCTGTGGCAGGGACAGCACAGCAGGGCATGTGGCATCCAGCAGATCCATGGAGAGCACAGATGGCAGCTTCTTGACCAAGCAGTGGAGGAACCAAAGAGGAGAGGTGCTCTGCTGGATCTCATACTCTCCGGCAGGGAAGGACTTGTGGGAACTGTGAAGGTGAAAGGGGCATCAGGCCATGTGCAAGATGCAAATGTATCTCTTTTAATTTATTTATTTATTTTGAGGCTGTAAGCTTAATAGTTGATCATAAATGTCAATAAAACTGAAACAAATAATTGAAGACAAAGATGGAAATCAATGAAAATGTGTTAACCCTTCTCAACATGAAAAATTCTCATGAGTCTTGTTCCATTTTAAGTTGTAAATATGAATCTTTGAGGTGATTTGATGTCTTTTTTTTTCTTTTACTGAAACTACAATGTTTTCCAGAACTGTGTTCGCTGGACACAAATGCCTTCAGGTTCAGAGACACAGACAGCGGTGCCAGTGCCAATGCCCTGTGACTGTAGCCTGGTGCCCAGCACTACTCTTCCCTGCTGCCTATTTGATGTGCCTCATCCTCCAAGTTTTTTCAGCTCTCCTAAAGAAATGGCCATGGTTAAGGGCATGTTTTCAGCAGGCCATTTGGGCACACACTACTCCCACTGCCCTCCAGATTTCTCCATCCCTTGCTCTTTGTTCAGTCAGATACCTCCCAATTATCTGTCTGATTTCTGACTTTCAGGGGGATTACTGGAATTTGTTCCATCTCCCCAAAGTCTGATGGAATGTGTTGTCAGCTCCTTCACTGTGATTTGATCTATCCCTTCCTATCTATTCTTTTTCTTTTTCTTCTTATACTTTTTCTTTTTCTCAATCACTGTCTCTTTTTTATTAAGGCACGAAAGATGTTCATTAATGTCAGTAAAAGTGAAAAACAGAGTTGGAGACAAAGATAGAAATCAATGAGAATGTGTTAACCCATCTCAATGTGTGAAATACTCACAAGTCCTGATCAGTTTTAAGTTGATACCTCTCAACTACCTGGCTGATCTATCCCAGGAAGATTACTGGAATTTGCTCCATCTCTCAGAGTCTGATGGCCTCTGTTGTCAACTACTTCACTGTGATTCAATCTATCCTATCCTACCTCAGAATAAATCATTTCTTTTAAAAATATTCCATATGAAAGACAAACTTCAATAGATGCCGCTTGAACATGGCATGCAGTTGATCACTGTGTTTTACTGTTCATTCAATTGCATCACCTTTCTTTCCATTTGCTGGCCAGATAAAAAAGAGAAATCTTTCCTTTTCCATGTGTAGCTGGTTCTCTGAGGAAAGCCAGTGGGAGTTGGTGCAAAGCAGTTTTAACACTGAGCGGATGAATGCAGAGGAGAAGAGTGATGTGAAGAAAAGTGATGCAAGTCCCATAGGTCCATTGTGAGCAGAAATTGGGTGGGGAGGTTGAGAAGGACCTTTGTCAACACAGTAACAGTACAGAACTCATTGGGACATCCTGGATTGGTATCAGTTGCACAGTGCTGCTTTAATGTCTTCTTTAAACCCAACTATAAATAAATAGACAATAAATTTATGCTGGATTCTTTAAGCTCTCTCCAGATATCCCTCCTTTTTGCTGAACAAGTTCTGATAACCTGAAGAAGATAACAAGATGGCATAAGGCACAGGAGATTCTTTAGGTTATAATGGTCCCAGGGTGCATTTGATGCTGAGTTCATCAGCCTCTAGTGCAGAGAGAAGTTTGCACAAAGTGCTCAACAAGACAAAGTCGGAAGTAACAGTGAAGTTTCTTGGAGTATTAATGGGCCCACTGAGGGCCATTACCAAGTAAGCTTCCCAAGGGACTTGTTAGAGAAGATAACTGGAAGCCATGACTACAGGCAGGCAAAGGCACTGGCATGCTAAGAAACCTCTCCTTTGCCTTACGAAGCAGACAGGTCAAGCCCTGATTGCAAGACCAGTGGTAGAGAGATCCTGTCTCTCATGTTGGCTCCTGGCATTTCCTGGGGCAATGGGTTGGAGGTCCGTATGATGTTAAATGAAAGACATGGGGACAGAAGATCCCAGGCTCTACATGTGGTGCAAGGACGCTGTGAGGTTCATGTCCCATATGAGACCTATGTTTCATTGCAGGATGTGAGAAGGGATGTGAGAAGGGCCCAGTCTGAACAAGCAGTCAATCCCTGTGAAACTCTGAACTTCAGATCTCTCAGTTCCAGTGCCCTCGTTTGCACATTCTCCCAGAGTTTGAAGTCCTTTATGTTCTGCGGTGCACAATCAGGCACTTGTTCTTGTTATACTTTATGCACTTGGTGCTTAGTACCAACTGGTACCCACTTCTCTGACTTGTCCACATCTCTCTGCAAGTCCTCTCCACCCTCAGTGGAGGCAACAGCACCTCCTCATCTGGTCTCATCAGCAAACTTGCTCAGAACGTCTTCTAGTCCTGCATTCAAGTCATCTGCATAAACATGAAAGGAAAGTGGCCCCAAAATGGAACCCTGGGGACCCCGACAGTGACCATCTACCAGCCTGATGGAAAAAACTGACTATAATCCTTTGGGACTGACCTACTGGCCAACTGCTCACCCACCACATTGTGTTTCTGTCTAGCCATATGCAGAACATTCTGTCCAGAAGGTTGTTGTGAGAAACAGTATCAAAATCTCCACTGAAATCCTCAAGGATTACATCAACTGGCTTCCCCTGGTCAACTAAACGGATAACTGTGTCACAGAATGAGCTTAAATTAAACAGGACCTTCGCCTCACAAACTTGTGTTGGCTGCAACCAATGACAGAATTGTCCTTCAGCTGTTTTTCCATAACTCCCACCATCATTTTCTCCATAATTTTACCAGGCTCTGGACTGACAGGTCCATAATTGCCCATGTCATCTTTCTTGCTCTTCCTTACAATGAGACAACATTTGCCAGCTTCCTGTCAGCTGGCATGACCCTAGACTTCTTTAGATGCAATTGAAATGACAGCCCAGAGCATACTAAGGCGTCATCATTGAAAGAAAGTAGATGTGCCATAGCTTTGCAATGTCTTGAACTCCAGAGTATGCCACAAATGGAGCAGAGGGGAAGATTTGCCTCTTCTGTAGTGAACTCATTCATTTGGTAAGCAGAATAACACTACCTGATACATGAGGACTGTGTCTCTGCTCTGCTCTGCTCAGCTCACAGGGTAGAGGTTCAGGGTGTTGCTCTCATGTCAGTGCAGGTAAACTCACTTTAACCTTTTTTCTTCTGTAAATGCTTCCTCTGTTTGTATGCTCAGATACACTTCCACATTCCCTCAAGTACACTTCCATATATCATTAACAATTACACTTTCTTATACCATCAAAACTGTTTGTCAAACAGTACAGTTCTTCAGTTCACATAAACTCCCTTAATACAGTCTGTATTCTTCAGTTATAAACACTGTGCCACAGAACCAGCACTGATTGAACCACCTCCCTCACACACTTCCTCGCAAGCAGTACATAGTATTACATAAATGGGTTGACATTCATTGGTCGGGTGGAATGTACACCTCTCCTCAGGACAATCTTACTAATCTACAGAGTACAAACTCCCGTCTTCTTACATACAAGCAGAAAGTACATATGAGTGGACAGACAACACAGTCTTTCACTTTGTCCGTGTCTGGCCATTTCCCTCACAGGAGGAAGGAAACATGGATCGGGACTCGGCACTCACCCTGCAGCTGTTCTGTGTCTCACTCACACCACACTCACTCTGACATTTAGATCAAAAACCATGGTTTATTCATACTACACAATGCTGACAACGTTTTCTAGCTGGAATCTTAATAACACTCATACTCTGGTCGACCAGTTGCAAACGTTAATGTTTTTCCCAGAGTCGGCTTGACACACGGTACCAAACACTTAAAGCAGATGATAATATTGAACATACAACCTATAACCCCCGTGATTACAACTTGGAGAACCCAGGCTACCATTTGACAGGCTATCCACTATATCCCATACCCGTAGGAGAGACCAACCTAGGTCCCTCCTATTGTCAACTACCTGGGAGAGAGTATTTGTTCTTGTTTCCATTCATATGACATACAGTTCCCTTTCATAGGAACTCACCCAAGGAGTCTTCCTACCCAGCTGGCAACCAAAGCCATGAGCTCACCTCCCTGGGAGCAGCACGTATGGCTGTAAACTGTGTAGGATGTCTCCTCAAGACATATGGGCTCCACTTACCATACACATACCTGGTCCACCTATGGGTGGTCCTTGTCTGTCCCTGCAGTGATCAGGTGAGGAAGGGAGTCCTTCAGAGAAATCTCAGGGTGCGCCAAAAGTGTCTCCCTCTCAGCTGGTCCTGCAGCGAACAGAGCTGGTCCCACCTGGGCCGCCAAATTGACTACAGGAATTGAACTCTATAACCTCTATAACTGATACAGTCTCCCATGACATACTTATAACAAAGCTGAGGAAGTATGGGATAGGTGATTGGACAGTGAAGTGGGTCGAGAACTGGCTGACTGGCAGAGTGCAGAGGGTTGTCGTTGGCGGTGCAGTGTCTGGCTGCAGGGCTGTAACTAGCGGCGTCCCCCAGGGGTCTGTGCTGGGTCCGGTCTTGTTTAACATCTTCATCAACGACCTTGATGAGGGGATAGTGACCACCCTCAGCAAGTTTGCTGATGACACGAAGTTGGGAGGATTGGCTGACACGCCTGAAGGCTGTGCTGCCATTCAGCGAGACCTGGACAGGCTGGAGAGCTGGGCAGTAAGACACCGGATGAGGTTTAACAAAAGCAAGTGTAGAGTCTTGCACCTGGGTAGAAATAATTGCATGCACCAGTACAGGCTGGGGGAAGAGCTGCTGGAGAGGAGCTCTGCTGAGAGGGATCTGGGCGTCCTGGTGGACGACAGGTTGACCATGAGCCAGCAGTGTGCCCTTGTAGCCAAAAAAGCCAATGGCATCCTGGGGTGCATTAAAAAGAGCGTGTCCAGCAGGTCGAAGGAGGTGATCCTCCCCCTCTACTCTGCCCTGGTGAGGCCTCATCTGGAATATTGTGTCCAGTTCTGGGCTCCCCAGTACAAAAAAGACAGGGATCTCTTGGAAAGAGTCCAGTGGAGGACCACAAAGATGGTGAAGGGCCTGGAGCATCTCCCCTATGAGGAGAGACTTAGGGAACTGGGTCTGTTTAGCCTTGAGAAAAGAAGGCTGAGAGGGGACCTGATCCAGGTCTATAAATATTTGAGGTGTGGGGGGCAAAGTGTTGAGGCCAGACTCTTTTCAGCAGTGTGTGGAGGAGGGACAAGGGGAAACATACAGAAACTGCACCATAGGAAATTCTGCACTAATGTGTGCAATAACTTCTTTATGGTGAGAGTGACAGAGCACTGGAACAGGCTGCCTAGGGTGGTTGTGGAATCTCCTTCTCTGGAGATATTCAAGACCTGCCTGGATGCTAAGCTGTGCAACGTGGTGTAGGGAACCTGCTTTGGCAGGGGGACTGGACTCAGTGGTCTCTGGAGGTCCCTTCCAACCCCTACAATTCTGTGATTCTGTGAATATCATGGAGTTGTTTGGATGGGGAAAGACTACCCCTTTGAATGACCTTTTGTCAGGGCATGTCCTGGGATTCCTTGGATCCTCAAAATGCAGCACTGCTTCTGTCACTGAAAAATGGGGCCCTGTGTGGGACGGAGGGAGGGTCCATGAGTCCCTGGCCCACCTGACTGAGTATTTCCATGGTCTTAGCAAAGACATACTTACAACTTGAGAATGATAGTTAGCTGTGTTCATGGTGGCATGGCCACTTTTAATGGCCTTGAACTGTCTGAACATAACTGAAGAGGCTCAGGCTGATGCAAATCAGCTATTGAATGATAGTGTTGAAAAATTGGAAAGACAGGTGGCAGTTTTGATGGGAAAAAACCTAATTCAATCATTCTCCTATGGAAGATCAGTAACAACTGTCTGGAGGACCATGGGGGCCCTGTACAAGGGAATCTGTATAAAATGGACTCTGTAAATCAAGGCACTAAAAGGTCAGATTTTGAGGTTCCATTTGGACTAGATCTATTTGAGATCTGACTGATTGTAACCCAAAAATGAAAAAAAAAAAAAAAAAAAATGCAGGATAGGCTGGTGGGAGTGCCCTGACCAGTGTCCACCCCCCAAACCCTGCTGCCCATAATACAGCAGCTGAACTGATGGATATAGTACAGTGGTTTAGACAGAAACCAAGAGAGCATGCCAGCATAGCTGCTCTGGTTATGGGACATGGAGGCAGAAAGTGCTATGGTGAATGGACTGGAAATTTCAAAACTGACATCCATTACTACTAACCCTGCCCTCAGGCAAAGACTTTATGCTCTTGTCTGGAGGGCTTATCGCAATAAAGATTGGCGGATTTGCTGCGTAGACCGGTCAGAACTCAGATCTGCGTTGTGCTTCCTGCGGCACCAAACGCCCAACAGTGGCAGTTCCGCTTATTGGCCAGCAGGTGGCAGCAGAGACCACGGAAAGAAGGTCTGCGGGACAGACCCTGGGGATCCGTTCTTTGGATTATAGGGGAAGAACACAAAGATGGAAGAGGAGGGAAGGGGGAAAAAAATAAGAAAAAAAAAAAATCAAACCACAGCAAACAAATAAAAACTTCTCCAAACGTAGCAAACGTGAATGTCTGTCAATAAATTAATGAGTAATTAAATTGATATCTGTCACGGGTTACTTAGATTTACCTATGCCCGTGACAGGGGAAGCCACCCCACGCCCCCCCCCCCGGGGCCTGGAAAGGAGGGGGAAAAGGGGAGTGGGATAAAACAGCGACAATCTAAGGAGGAAAAACTTATTTTACTAAATATGATATCGAAATACAAGATAACACAATATAATATAATTAAGGCTAACAAAATCGAACGAAACAGAGAGAGAGAGTCTCCGAAAACCGAGAGGCCTACTGTGAACTCTAGGCGACACGGCTGGAACGCTTCCCACTCTCCGAGAAGTTCGAGAGAAGAAGGAGGGCACTCCAGCCTGGGAACGAGATTATATAGAGTCCTGGTCCCGTGACTTATTGTTACTCCTGTTGTTCTCTGGGATATGTAGTCTTCTTCTGCGGACTGCACATTCAACAGAAGTATCCATACTTGACATGATGTTATGATGTGGAATACTGATAGCAAAATTACAAAATTACAAAACCATGACAATATCCCTTTCCCGCCCCCCCCCCCCCCCCCCCCCCAACTTCTGAGATTAAAAAAAAACACTTCTTTTAGAAGAAAACAGAGTAGTAACAACTTCTGTACCTACATTCACCACTCTGAGATCCTGTCTGGGTCTCCCAAGGCTTGTAAATAACCACTGGGTCGGTTCTGATGTCGCGTGATTTGTTGTCAGTTCTCTCATGGTTCTCCGGTCAGTTCTCCGGTGCCAGGATCTGCCACAGGGCATTCTGACCACGGGCATCATGTTTCTACGCTGCCGCCTGCATTTAACAGGCAATGGGACTGCCCAGCATGTGCAAGGCAGCACCTCTTTCACACCACCAGAATGTTTAAGGCTGTTGGGATTGTTGTTAGCGTCCCATTAACACTGAGGCTAGAGATACCCTTAGGATTGACATTACTATTAGCATTACTTGCTAATAGTAATGCCCTATCTGGGTCATTTCCAGGGGATGTCAGGAGTAAGGCACAGTGTCAGGAGAAAAAGAACAGACTCTGTTACTTTATAAACGTGATAATAGAGAGAGTTCATTGGAAAAAATACAACTCTTAAATAATGCAAAGCATGCTTCTGATTGGATGCAGGCATCATCTGGGCTCTGATTAATATTACTCTTAAGGTAAAGATTATTGTTACCATAATGATTTTTTTTTTGGATTATGATCAGGGTTAAGGTTCCTTTTGCTACAAACTTCTAGCATCATTTTTGTTGTTGCATTTGGAGTTAGGGACGATTTTAGAATCAGGGTAAGGGTTAGGATTAGAGTTACATTGCTGGTTAATGCTGTTATCTTTACAGCTCCTGTGAGGGTTGGGGTCTGGGTCAGGTGTTTAAAAATGAAATGAAAAAAGAATTAAAAAAATATATTGAAAGCTTCAGATTTCCTTAATCTTTGTGGGAATCATATAATGTGCAACTCAGATCTACCTCTTCGTGCAGTGACTGCCTGTAAATTTGCTGGAGCCTAATATAATATGGCCTTGTGCTTTCCACTAACTCACCTTCATTTCATTTTCATTACATTTGCTTGGTAGTCAGATTTTGGTGTGTGGATATTTTAAAACAATCTAACTGACATTAGCAAAAAATTAAAAATAAAATTAAAAAAAATGCACAACAGCATCGTATCAATTTTTATAGATAAGATAAAGAAGAGCAGTTTCCCTTAGTTTTCTGTGCCTCTTTACTTTCTTACCCTCTCCCCTTGTGTGAGAAACTCTCAAAGTCAAAGATTTCTAGTTAGGCAAAGATGGCAGCGATAGCAGCAGTGCTTATTCATTATTGCAATACTGCGCGCACATCCCCTATTGGCAAGGGAGAAACTGCACACCAGTCAGTGAAATCAATTCTGTTCTGTGCCCTAAACCCACTGCAGGTGATGCTCTCATGGCTCTCATTGGTTGAGCATCTCAGGCTCACAGACTCCTCGAGACTGTGGCTAGGATTCATTTCCATAGAAGGTCAATTACCAACCTCTTGTTTTTAGGCCTGCCTTGTACTTTTCTGCGGACAGAGAAGGGCAATGTTTCCAAAAGTCAGTACATTCATTCTGTCCTGTGCTGGGCTCTACCCACCCTGTATTTATCTTGTGCTTGTCTCAATTCTCCCCATGTCAGAATGCCCCCAGTCTGAACTTAATTCTGTTCAGCAACTTTCTTGGTGGAAAAACTACTTATACAGCTGTTTTACAAGAGGGTTATACATTCAGTTAGGGCCTACACTATGTACTGAAAATACTGGAAACTTCCACTGCAAAAACACAATCTACCTCTCCCATCTGTGCAGCCTTGCAGACCCAGAGCATGCCAGGTTATTTCTGCTTTCATAGCATTTGCATGCTATAGGGTGAGCACAAGGTTCTGCTGCTTGATTCTTCTGCAAGAGCTGCCTACCGGCAAATGGTTGCAGGGATGGAGGATGTGACAGAAAGCATTTGTCTCCACAAGAGCAGAGTTACATTCAGTGCAGAGTGTGAGAGTCAGGTTGGTGTGGAAAAGCACTGACACGCTGGGGATGATGCAGTGCTCACATGTCTAACACTCACAGACATTACTGTCAGAAGGATGGTGCTGTGTTGTGCTTCTACCTTTGGCAGCCCCTGGAGAAATGCTATGGCACACAGAACACCTTTGTATTGCACTGACTGCTGCCATGCAGCATGGATTTAACACACCAAATCCAGAGGAGCATGACTGCATCTAACTGCCCTGAGAAAAACTACTGTAGCTGAAGAGATGAGGAGGCAGCTGCTCATCTGCAGAACAAGCAGTACTGCCAGACATTGGGCCAGGTGAGCACCTCCTGCTGCAGCGTGATGATGACAGGGCTGGAGATGATCTGCAAAGCCAGCTTAAAAGTGGGAGACGTGAGTCAACATGGCAGGAGGACAGAGGTGTTAGGGAGCAGCCAAGGCATCAAAGAGTATCAGAAGGCTTTGAAAAGTATCACAAAGTGACAGCCAGGAAGACTGGGATATATCATGAGCAGCAACCTGGATGCTAGAGATTATTTGCTCCCATACAAAATGGTAGAGATCTTGCTGCAGACATCCCAAAGCCAGGCAAAATGGGAACCCAGAGCTCTGCCTGCACGAACCCCACAGCCATAGCATTGCAAGCTGAGCTGCCTTGCTGTTTGTTGCATTCATCCCAATCCCTGTGATTGAAGACTCAGAATGCAGTCGAGGCGATGACTGAGCATGAGAGTGACTTTATTCAATAAAAGACAGGAGGGCTTGAGAGGTCAAGGGTGAAGATGGGACTCCTGTTGTCAAGATGAGAGTGGCTCAGAGCTGGTGCTGCTGCCTGGTGCCTGGGACTGGCAGCCTGACTCTAAGTCCCCATCTAAGATGCTCAGCTTCACCTCACTGATGCTGCCCTGCTCCTGCATGGTGGTGCTGCTGCTGGGACACTCGGGCTGTGCTTGGGATGGGCAGCACTGCAAAGGCGCTGGGTCACAATCCAGGCAGGTGACTGCTGTTTCTGGCAGGCTCAGGTCAGGAGCTTCAGCAGAGCCAGGAGAGATGAGAGCATGAACGTGGATGAGCCCCTTGTGTCCATCACTGTTACCATGTGGAAGGCTGTCATCCAAATTGCCGCGATTCTTGCTTAATAAGAACTCTCCATTGATGGAAAGACACTGCTTGGTTTGGATCTTTGGGGTTGACAAAGGCTCGAATCACCTAGGAAGGCATAGAAACACAAGGGTTAGTTTCAAACATTTGCAAGTTGAATCATGAAAGGTTGTTGATACTTGGTAATAGAGTGGCGGCAGGAAGAAGCAAGTAGGCTTGAAGCAGCATAGCCACTGTCTTGAAAGTGATCCTCATTCAGGTCCAGCTCGTGTGTTGTTTCACTGTAATCTGCTTCTTTGGGTCTACCTAGTGGGCAGCAACACTCGAGCTGTTACTGATATCATTGAAAAGAACTGGAGACAATTGTTCTATTCCTAAGAGCTTCAAGGTGCCTAGAAGCACAAATAGAAACCAGCAGTATTTCATCACTTCACCAAAAGGAAGGTCAAACACCTGAGCTGTGAAGAGCAGTTACAGAACCTATGCATAAGATCACACCAGACATACTTTGTTCTAACAACAGTTATGGCACATAGTCCATTTCCTTCAATATTCCCAAAATGAAATGATGTGGAGCATTACAGGGAAAGAAACACTGCACACAGACACTATGACCCTGATTAGACTCAAGCAGCAGACTTAAAACAAGTCAGAGTTTTTGATTCCAGGATATTTCAGGACCTATCGTGTGAAATTCAGTTACACAACAGTGCCTAGGTGCCTGCGTTTCAAGCAACTTTCAGATCACAGCCATGTAAAATAAAAACAAATTCAGTGCAGAAATAGCAAGCCTGTACCTTAATACTCATGAGATTATCCATTTTTTACAGCACTCTGACTAAGTTCTAAAACTTGCTCATCCCAGTTCACTTCAGCAAGTTCCACCAATTCAAGCAACGCAGTTCTGAGATCCTGTGTATGTTGTGCAGATAGAATTGAACAGTGCAGAAAAAATCTCTGACAGCTTTAAGAGCTCTGTTCTGCTTACAAACTCTCAGTCCAAAACTATTCTCAGTTTTAAGGAAATGAACACCTGAAGCAGTTGGATCATCTGCCATTTGCCGCATTCTGCTTCTTGGCATCATGATTAGCACAAAGGGTTTTCTGCTGTCCTGCAGAGATGGAAAAAGTCCTGCTTACAAATGGACCAAGTTTCAGTGTACAGCAGAGTTTGTACCAGACTAAAAAGCCACGCCATTCAATTCATGTGCTCAGGTTGTTATGCACTCCGAATGGAAACAGAACTAACTGTTGGATTCTGAAGGCAATCTGTGGGGTCCTACATTACCTCCTGATTCTGGAAGAGGAAATTCTAATAGCAAATGCAGAACTTTGATCTTTGTAGACATGAGAAGAGCTGGCATTTAGGAACATTCATTTCAGGGAAATCAAATGATGTGTCTGTATTTTTTACTACAGATAGTATAGGGAGCAGCCAGTTGAAGAACCAGATACAAAAAAATCCAGCCCATTGGCAAGAAAATACTTCTCCTTAAATTCTGTATGCTATCATGGTACAGAATTAGGCTACAGTGCCACATAGGCCAACCAAGTGTAGAACCAATTCCACTAAATACTGGGAGACAAAGCAGCAAAAACAGGGACAATATTCAGCAGACAGGCCTTTCTACCCACAGCTCAGCATGTTCTGCCATCCGAAAAGCAAGGCCTCTTGTCAAGCTCAGCTATTTCCCTTCTCAGTGTATTCTAGCACCACTGATACCCACTGGTATCCTCCTGTAGAGTGCCATCATATTGTCATCATCCAAAGGAAAAACCCACACAGCAGAGCATACAGCACTACACCCATGCTCCAAATATCCGCCTGAAAAACAAAAAGACAAGCTTACAAACCTGAAGCACCTCAAATGGCTTCCTGACAGACTGGATTGTCTGCCCTTGCCAAAGCCCACATATAGCCCATGAAAAGCTGGCTCTTTCCCTCAGGAAATAAAACCTTATCGTCCCAGAGAAAGCATATAACCCTCATTCAATTGCCCTTCCACTCAGCTTAGAGCACTACTAAAACCAGCATCTTCACCTTAGCTCATCACACTGCTGCAGTTCCTTTTACAAGGATTTCACTGGCAAAAATGAAATCAAAGCCGTCACAAGGGATTTAGCACAGTTACGTGTTACTGGCTACGAGAGCTGTCAGCACAGTCACCTGTCTGGCTTTGCTGCTGTTCGGTTCTCTTTATGTAGAGGCACAACAAGGTTCAGACACAGTGCAGTTCTCACTTTGACTGTAAAGAAAAAGGAGGCTTGAAAAGCAGCGTGTGGAAAACAAAGAAACAAGAATTAGAACAACAGTGGGGCCATGGCACTTGTAGGAATTGCTCCGCCTTTAAAAGCGATTCAAGAAGGATGAGGGCATCCCAAACCAGACCAGTTTGGACAGATTAACAACTGCAAGTAGTGGGTTCCAAAATTCCAGACATGAAATCAAAGCTGGAATAACTCTTCACATTTTCATCTCTCAATTTTTAGTTCATTGTGCATTACAACGGAAACAATTCTTCACATACAACTTGGAAGCTAAAGACAAGTCTGACAAAACAGACTGCACAGAAATGATGGATAATTAACAGAGCAAATTGCTCTTTCAAACACTTAGTAATAGAAATAGATCTCTGAAGTTGCTGTTCTGTAGAGCCCCAAAGCAGTCGCTTGAGGCAGTTCAGGATTAGCCTGAGACAAACCAGCCAGCTGTGTGAACTGAGACCAATTGCACTTTTCTAGTCTGTGGCCACTGACAGCTTCTGAGAGCTACCAAGCGATGCAACCTAGCAGAATTCAGAAGGGAAACCAAGAGAGCCTACCTGAGCTCCACTGCCTTTAAATGCTCTGTGGAGAGGGAAGGGAAAGAGGGGAAAACAAACACCGCTCTACATCCCTCTGAGCCAATAGACACTTTGCCCTGGATTAGCTCTGGTGCTGCATAAGCTGGGCTTCCACAGCATGTGTTCAGGCGGTAATCAAGGCCTGCCTGGAATAACACAAAAAATAGAGAGAAACGTTTGCTTTAACAGAGTTTATGTCTTCTGGTCATAACACTTGAGAAGCCTCAGAGGCTTCTTCTCCTGTGCATATTTTCATTCATCTTAGAGTTTGCTTTCATTCAATGTGACCTCTCTAGGCAAATATTGTCTAAGACCATGAGCATCACATAAATGTGCAGATATCAAGCTGCTCACTTATCTAGTACCCTTCGCATGATGCTTTATTTTCCTCAGCTGATCATCTAGATTGTGTCTGTTGATTGTGCAACAACAGCCTGTTGATCTCGATTACCTGTGAGAGGCTCTAACTTTGGCCAGGAAAAATCATTTGAGGATAAGTAATTATCTGGGACTCAGTAAGTCTTCCCATGCTTTCATAACAGCAGAGATACACACACACACAAACTCGTGGAACCCCACTGCTTTGCACAATCCTGTGCACACTCACGTGTGTCATGCACTGATTTCCCAGCCAGTCCTCATAGGGTCTCTTACTTAGGACGGGAGTGTAGGGGAGCAGCCAGAAGCTGTTTGCATTCCCTGCTGTCTGCTGGGCAGCTTTGCTGGAGATGCTTGGGTTGCTTTGTTTTTCCTTGGGAGGTGGGAAGGAGCTTTGGGTTGGAGGCACGTCCCGTGCCAGAGCATCCCAATGGCACGTGTGGGGCACTGATCTGCAGCAGATGAAGGGGAGGAGGTCCCAGCACAGCTCTGCACCATGCTCTGCCACACTGGGCAGCTTGTTCCTGGCTCAGCAGCGTCATCAGACAAGAAGCAGGGAAGGAAATCAAGGATGGGGGGTACCATCAAACGCAGTTAGTGCATGCCTGTGCAAGACAAACAGACCCAGAGCTTGCAGGTTGTTCCTGCTTTTGTAGCATTTGTGTGCTGTAGCTGAGCAAAAGGTTCTGCTGCTTGAATCTTCTTCTGCAAGAGCCACCTACCGGTAAATGTCTGCGGGGATGTAGTCGGTGTGCACGTCTGAAGCCATTTGAGAACCTAGTCGTTCTTGCTGCAGGACCCCTGTCTTCTGTTAAAAGCTGAACGGTCCCCAGAGCACCTGTTTCCATCAGCTACCACCATCCAAAGCAGCCAGCCTTCTTACAGTCACCTGGCCCAAACATCCCTTTTGCTCTACACTTGATTCCTGCAAGAGATGGGAGCTCGGCACGCACACCATCCTTCCAACACCCCATCCCTGCAGCAAGGGATCACAGCGCTGGCACAGCTGAAACAAAAAGGGTGTGCGAGTTTCCTGTTAGCACTCAGTGTGAACCAATCTACCACTGAGCAACACCGTGAGTCCCCACTCACCTCAGCACAGGTCAACCTGTAACCCCAACCTTCCCCTATCCATGTGCACACGCACACCCATTCACCACCCTGCCTGCTTTGCACACCCCCATGCACACTCTGCATCGTGTGCCCTCCTTTGCATTCACAGACGTGTGCAAACCATCCCTGGGAACACCTACGTGCCTACACCTTCCACAAACACCCCTTTGTGTGCACCTGTGTGCAACCCAACTCCTCAGCACACGCACGCGTTTGTGCCACCCTGTCCATGCACTCACCACGTGCCCTCCAGCAACCAAGGATTGCAGAGATGCTCCAGACTGTGCCAGAGATGGAATCTCAGAGTGCTGGGACATTATTGATCACTAAGGAAAACACTTGGAAGCATATTCAATCTGCAGAAGCTGTAATTACTGGGCACAGTTAGCTTTCCTATGGCTCAGCTGGAGGAGGCGGGTGCTCTCATACATCTGAGACACTCGCACAATGTTGGGATCATTCTGATGGAAACTATGTCTTCAGATATCATGGTTAAAACCATCCAAGATGATCATGCAGAGCCTTAGCTCTTGAGCAGCACTTCCTCCCCACCCTTCACTACTCCAAGCAGCTCCAACAAACTTCTCAGAAGAAATCCAGGCCAGCACAGACCTGGCAGACCAGAAACAAGCGCAGCTTGTGTGACGGCAGTGCCCACTCCTTGCTTCCACCCTGCTCCAGCAGGTTAAGGAGTCTGAGCCTCACTGGCCTTTGACAACTCAAGACTTTCAGCACCTCATGCCAACATTTCTCACTAAGATACACCTAAGGCATTGAATTCTCTTCTCACTACCTCCTCCCAGTCCTCCCCTAGGAACAGAAACAATTCAGATTCTACAGCAAACTACAGCATCTGCACTGCAAGAGCACACTGAACCACCTGCAACAATGAAACATGGTTTTGGAGAGTGGGTATGAAAACACACCTTTAGACAGCTGTCTCCCTGTAGCCAAAAGGAAACCAAGAAGGAAAAGTCCAGCCTGAAACATGCCCATGCTACTAGCCCAGGTTTTTCACAGTCAATGCAGAATCCATCCTGTTCTTGAGGTAACAAACGACCAGTGAGTCTCCCGTTGCTCCACCCCTTCTCCTTCAAAGCCTGAAAAAGAAAGAATAAACAAGCAGAAGAAACCCAGACGTACCTTCCACACACAGAGCAGAAAGTGGAACAGCAGTTGTCTCCTTCCTGAGACATGGTGGGGAGCATCCCAGAGGAAGCCCAAGTTCTTTGCTTCTCTCCACAGGGACTTCAAGCACTCTTGGCAAGAGCTGCTTTGGTTCTTTCTTCAATTGCTTCCATCACCAGAATCTCCTTTGGAAAAGGAACCCGAATGAAAGAATCAGCAAATGAAAAAGAATGAGCAATAGCCACTTTACCAGCTTTCTTCTGACACTCAATTTAGACTCTTGACTCGGGCAAGGTCTTAAAATCAACTGGTTACAAGAACTGTCCCAAAATATATCCAGCTTCTGTACAGCTGCCATTCTTTCTGACAGCGAGTGTAATCACAGAATCATAGAATGGCCCGGGTTGGAAGGGACCTCAAGGATCATGAAGATCAATCACCTCCCTGTCCCTGCTGGCCATCCCCTCTTCTGATGGAGCCCAGGGGACCATTTGCTCTCTGAGCTGCAAGAGCACGCTGATGGCTCACGTTCTGTTTTTCATCCACCAGGACCCCCAGGTCCTTCTCTGCGGGGCTTCTCTTAAGGACTGCTCCTCCCAGTCTGTAGAAATGCCTGGGATTCCTCCAGCCCAAGTGCAAAACCTTGCACTTTGCTGTGTTCAACCTCATTAGATTCACGTAGGCCAACCTCTCGGTTGAGCTCCCTCTGAATGGCATCCCTTCCTTCCACTGCGTCAGCCGCACCACTCAGCAAACAGCAGAAGGTGCACTCCATTGCATCACTGGTGTCTCTGATAACCATGTAAAAAAGCACTGGTCCCAAGACAGACTCCTGGATGACACCACTTGTTATCGGCCTCCACCTGGACATAGAACCATGAATCACCACCCTCTGTCTGTGGCCTTTCAACCAATCCCTTATCCACCAGGTGGTCCACCTGTCAAATCCACATCCCTCCAGTTTAGAGATAAGGATGTGGTGGAGGGCAATGTCAAAGATCTTGCTCAAGTCCAGGTCAATGACATCTGTTACCTTCCTTTTGTCCACAAATGCCGTCACTCCATCATAGAAGGCCACCAGACTGGTTAGGCATGGCCTTCCCCTGCTAAAGCCACGCTGCCTGTCTTGGATCACATGCTCATTTCTTATGTGATCAAGCATGTCTTTGAGGCAGATCTGTTCTTCACCATCTACATCAGTTACACATTTGAATCAAATAATTGGTGTTCCTGTCACCAAGAAAACCTCTTTGTCTTCTACTCCTGCTGCACTTCTGTGCTTTCATCAGAAGCAAAGGAAGAGACCACCTCCTAGATCCAAATTTTAAGAAACCAACACCCAATAGGTGTCATCTGAAGTAAAATAGCAGAGAAATTAAGATGACTCTTCTGCATCCAGCTTGGATCACTCCCTCACTCAGGCACACCACCATCAGATCAAGGAGATGCTGCCTTCAGCTTAGAGACTGTATGGGAAATCACAGCTTGAACCTCTGATTAATCAGCTGAGGCAAGTATTGGGTCAGCTGCGGGAGCACAGGTGAGAGTAATCTAGCTGTGCTCCCAGAAGGGGTGGACCTCGACTCAACCTCCTCTGAGACCTCATTTAAAGGCTGACCACCACTGAGACAGCATGTCTTAGAGATTGCTCCCTAGTTGAGGCTGCCTCAGCTTTCTAGTCAAGGTATCGATATTGGTGAGTTTCCCTTTGCTAATAACCTTAGGCTATTTACCACCATCTTGGTTAATATCTTTTTATTAACCACCCTTACAGAGACCATAAGGGTTTGGGCTTCCAAACTCTCAGCAAGCATTTGGATCAGCCAGCTTCCTGCCGAGGAGCCCCCTGCATCACTGCTGCCTATTCTGGTACCGGACCCGCAGATGCTTCAGAGCTCATTAGCATGGACTTCCTTCCTCCCCTCAGCAGCTGCTCCTGCACTCACCTTCATTCCTACTCAGATACCGGCCGCTTCCAGCACCAGCTGACCTGCAAGACACAGAAAGGAAAGGTGGGAGTCATGCAAACGCACAAGCCCAAGGCTGTGTCACCACCACACATGGCAGCCTCGGGAAGTCAGCTGAAACTACAGCCTTTGTCAGAATGGAAACAGGCACCGTCAATTAAGTGTGACCTCTGAACTCATTGCCACCATCAGAAATAGGCACTGAAATCGCTCACTTCACTGCAGCTGGTTAACTCCAAATTCTTTTGCTTTTGGGAAAATGCGGACACGGAATTGAAGGACACCAGAAAAACGACATCTACTTCATTGTAGGTGGTTAAGCTTGGAAGCAGGACTTGAGCAAGAAATGCTTCTCAGCTCCTTGAAAGGCACTAATCCTGACCTCTGCCACAGGTGGCTGAGTGACACAAAAGTTGAGCTGCCCATTCAGAAGCACATGGAGCAGGCCATGGAGCGGTTACATACCAACACATGAACAGGCACTTTCCCATTGGAAGGGAAATCCCTTCTCCCTGCCATGCCATGCCCACACCGCTCCTCAGGGCTGCACTGACAGCACAGACAGAATTGAAACATCTTTTGTCATCATTGTGGTTTTTCACAGACCCAGACAATGAGATACTGGGTTGCTGTGTGGGTTCCCAGGCGGCACTGCCATTTCCAAGCCATTGCTTCCTAGGGGCACAGAAAGGAAAACGCCTGAACAAAATTTCACCCAGAGATTGCTATTTTACCATTCTTCCATGCAAAACAGGAGGACAGTACAGCGGATTTGTGCAGCTGCATCAACACCCTGGGTGCTAAAGGAATGCAAAGACAGAAATATCAAAACTACAAGGAGGGAAGCTATGTTTAGTAATATCTTTTCTCATTTACAACAGGCAGTTGGCACTACTAAAGGAAAATCCCAGGCCTCAGGTTCTGACAGTGCGACAATCTGGCACGGACTCAGATGTGAGTGATCCAAATGGTTTATTCCAGGTTCTAATACCACTTCTGTGAATTCACACGTTTTCTCTCTTAACTTTCCCACAGCCTTCACATGTCCACAGAACATCCCACAAACTCTCCTTTACGGCGCACGTAGGCACTCATCCCACCAGAGCCATCAGTCATTCCTAGCCATGTGCTTCTCCTCCAGTCACGGACAGTATTACACGGCCATAATGCATCTTAAATGACTTAGTTTTTCTGTTCTTTCTGGAGGTGTCCTTGGTTCCTAGCCTTACCTTCTCATGCCGTTCATCTTCCTCTGCAGCTCCTGCTCTGAAGAGTCTTCTTATGTTCCCACATGACAGGAAGAAAATGAAGACACAACCCCTGCCACCAAGGTCAGCTCTGCAGCACACGTTACCTGAGGAGCACTTGGCTACTCATGCAAACTGCACAGTGCCAGGAAGATTGTTACATGTTGCACTTCTTCTTCTCCTGGCTCAGAAATTAAATTTTCTACCTAGAAAATGGAAAACAAACAAACAAGCAAACAAAAAACAACAACAACAAAAAACACCTCACCTGACATAAAGGAGACATGATTGTTACTATGGAATTCCGGAGGGCAAGGTATTTGCCCTCTCTATGAAGAAGCTGACTGCAAAGGACTAAGAACAGCCACGATCACGTTGAGAACTTGCGGGTAAAATTCGGGACTGAACCAATAATGGGCTTCTGGAGGTGAGGGTCTGCTCCAGGCCGCCTGGTCAAAGGGAGCCTGTTGATGGGCCCTGCTTACTGCAGCTACCAGAAGCACTGCGCTCACTGACTCTCAGCTTGATGGGGGATTCCAGTCAGGCTGGGAAATCAGCATGGCTGGCTGCAAGCTGTCTGAGAGACTGCTGGACTGCACTGGGAATAACTTTGTGGGCCAAGCATTAAGCACACCAAGCAGAAGGGAAGGTATTGGACAGACCGACCAGAGGTCAAGCGTTGCTGGACCTGCTGCTCACCAACGCTGAGGAGATCATCAAAGGCGTCAAGGTTGGAGGCTGCCTGGGCTCCAGCGATCATGCCCTGGTTGAGTTTGTGATCTCAAGCGATGTGGGCCTGGCAAAGAGCAGGACCAGGATGCTCAACTTTAGAAGAGCAGACTTCAAGCTACTCAATGGAATGCTGGCCAAGATCCCCTGGCGCGCTGCCCTCAAAGATAAGGACGTTGAGGAGAGCTGGCTACTGTTCAAGGATGCCTTCCTGGCAGCACAAGAGGTCTCCATTTCCCTGATTAAGAAAGTGGGCAGGAGAGGTAGAAAACCGGCATGGCTCAGCAAGGACCTGCTAAGAGAACTGAGGGTGAAGAAAGGGGTGTACAAGCTCTGGAAACAAGGCTGTGTCACCCGGGAAGAATACAGGGATGCCGTCCGAACTTGCAGATGTGGGATCAGGAAAGCCAAGGCTCAGGCAGAACTGAACTTGGCGAGGGATGTGAAAAACAACAAGAAAACCTTCTACAGGTACATTGGCCAGAAGAGACAGGCCAAAATGGGCGTGCCTACTCTGGTAAATTTAAAAGGAGAAATGGCTTCAACAGATGAAGAGAAAGCTGAGGTGCTGAATGAGTTCTTCACCTCGGTCTTCACTGGTGGCCAGGATTCTAGTCTTTTTCACGTCCCTAAGTCTTGCACCCCCATACCTCCATGTGGGGACCAAGGAGGTAAATCCCTCCCCACTGTAAGGGTAGAGCAAGTCCGAGAGTGCCTCCTTAGACTGAATGAGTATAAGTCTATGGGGCCAGATGGCGTGCATCCCAGGGTCCTGAAGGAGCTGGCTGAGGTGGTTGCTGAGCCGCTCTCCATCATATTTGAGAAGTCGTGGCTGTCAGGTGAGGTCCCGGATGATTGGAGGAAGGGTCACGTCACTCCCATTTACAAGAAGGGGAGCAGGGACGACCCGGGTAACTACAGGCCGGTGAGTCTCACCTCTGTGCCTGGGAAGATTATGGAACAGATCCTCCTGGACAACATGCTTGATCGCATAAAGAACAAGCATGTGATCCGAGACAGCCAGCATGGCTTCACCAGGGGAAGGTCATGCTTAACTAATCTTGTGGCCTTCTATGATGGAGTGACGGCGTTGGTGGATGAAGGGAAGGCGACCGATGTCATTTACCTGGACCTGAGCAAGGCCTTTGACATGGTCCCCCATCACATCCTCATCTCCAAATTGGAGGGAGGTGGATTTGATGGGTGGACAACTAGATGGATAAGCAATTGGTTGAAAGGCCGCAGACAGAGGGTGGTGGTCAATGGCTCTATGTCCAGGTGGAGGCCGGTAACGAGCGGCGTCCCTCAAGGGTCTGTCTTGGGACCAGTGCTCTTTAACATCTTTATTAATGACATCGATGAGGGAATGGAGTGCACGCTCAGCAAGTTTGCTGATGACACCAAGCTGAGTGGTGCAGTTGATACGGTGGAGGGAACAGATGCCATTCAGAGGGACCTTGACAGGCTGGAAAGCTGGGCTCGGGTGAACCTAATGAGGTTCAACACGGCAAAGTGCAAGGTTTTGCACTTGGGCCGGAAGAACCCCAGGCACCTGTACAGGCTGGGAGGAGTTGTCCTTGAGAGCAGCTCGGCTGAAAAAGACCTAGGGGTCCTGATAGATGAGAAACTTAACATGAGCCAGCAGTGCGCTCTGGCAGCCCGGAAAGCAAATGGGATCCTGGGCTCCATCAGGAGAGGGGTGGTCAGCAGGGATAGGGAGGTGATCGTCCCTCTCTACTCTGCTCTTGTGAGGCCCCATCTGGAGTACTGTGTCCAGGTGTGGAGCCCTCAGTACAAAAAAGATATGGAAATTTTGGAAAGGGTCCAGAGGAGGGCCACAAAGATGATCAGGGGGCTGGAGCACCTCCCCTATGAGGACAGGCTGAGGGAGTTGGGTTTGTTCAGCCTGGAGAAGAGAAGGTTGCGAGGTGACCTCATTGCAGCCTTTCAATACCTGAAGGGAACTTACTCCCAGGAGGGGAGTAAACTCTTCGAAAGGGCTGATAATAGCAGGACTAGGGGAAATGGTTTTAAGTTGAAGGAGGGAAGATTTAGGTTGGATGTTAGGGGAAAGTTCTTTACTAGAAGGGTGGTTAGGTCCTGGAACAGGCTGCCCAGTGAGGTTGTGGATGCCCCGTCCTTGGAGGTGTTCAAGACCAGGTTGGACAGGGCCCTGGGCAACCTGATCTAGTAAATGTGTATGTTTGGTGGCCCTGCTAGGCAGGGGGGTTGGAACTACATGATCCTTGAGGTCCCTTCCAACCCGGGTAATTCTGTGATTCTGTGAAGGGAAGCATTACTGGACATGCTGCACAGCAGGGGTTAAGACTGGAGGTGGTCAGGGCAGTAGTGACCATGCCCTCCTAGAGTTCCTCATCTCAAGGAATGCGGGCCTGGCAAAAAGCAAAGTCAGGACCCTGAGCTTCAGGAGAGTCAGCTGCAGGCTGTTCAAAGAATTCTTGGACGAGAGACACTGGAAAACTGTTCTTAGGGGCAAAGGGTTCAAACATCCCTTTGTGTGCACCTGTGTGCAGCCCAACTCCTCAGCACAGCCCTGTGCAAGCACACATTTGTGCCACCGCATCCACGCATTATCTATGTGCTCACACACACTCACACAACCACATCCCTTAGTGCAGCCCTGTGCGCACACACACTCACACATGTGTAACCCCTTCCTTTCACTCCCAAAGTGCACGCACACACCGGTACCACAATGTCCTTGTGCAGCTCCAACACTCTGCACACCCCTGTGCACGTACATATATGTGCATGCTCGTCCTTGCACACATACCCACAGACCTACACACACCTGAGCAACACCACTGGTTTGTACACTCATGGACACAAATGTGTGTACAACACCATCCATGTACAAATACACACACACACACACGGATCCCCACTGCTTTGCACAATGCTGTGCACACTCACGTGTGTCATGCACTGATTTCCCATCCAGTCCTCGAGGGGTCACTTACTTAGGACAGGAGTGCAGGGGAGCAGCCAGAAGCTGTTTGCATTCCCTGCTGTCTGCTGGGCAGCTTTGCTGGAGATGCTTGAGTTGCTTTGCTTTTCCTTGGGAGGTGGGAAGGAGCTTTGAATTTGAGGCACATCCCGTGCCAGAGCATCCCGATGGCACAAGGGGGATCAGGGCCCCTCTATTGGTTACCTCGGTGGCTTGCAGCAACTGGAACTTTTTGCCTATTGAGAAAGCTAAAAAGTGTGAGTTCCTCCTGACCCATATCAACAAAAATCTCAACCATAAAAAAGAGACGTCTTCGTATTCAAGCAAATGACAACAGTAAGACCATGCATGTTGTTTTGTTGTATTTCCTCTGTAATCATGGGGAGGATATGAAGAAGTGGTATAATTCATCCACTTCTGCACTTCAGGCACAAGTTCCTTAGAATTGGAAGAGACCCTTAAAGGCCATCTAGCCCAGCTCCCCTGCAATAAAAAGGGACATTCACAGCTAGATCAGGTTGCTCACAGCCTGGTCATTAGTCATCCCAGAGGCAAAACACACACTGAATGATCTCTCCTTCAGTCATAAATCCTTGGAGACAACAGCATTGACACTGCATGTTACTGAAGCAGTAAAAGAAATTGCTCCTGTAACTCTCCTTGTGTTAAGTAAAATGATGATAAAAAGCAATGGAATGCTTTGGCAGGACACCAAAACCATCCTCCTTCCTTGATATCTGCTGCAATGGAACCTTCCACTGGAAGAAAGCCTCTGATGACTTGTCACCCCAGAGAGGTCAGCTTTAGAAGCAGGACTGCTGCACAATAGAATGAACTGGAGCTCCTTAGCATCTCTTACATCCAGGAGGGGTGTGATCAGACCCACCTATCACCTTCAGGTGCGCTTTCTGACACCTTGTCTGACTTCACTGTCACTGTGCCAGCATCCTCAGGCTTAACCTGCTTCATTGTCAGTGTGCAGCAATTGCCAACGTTCTTGATGTCATTGTAATTGTTGGTGTAAAGGAGGTTGCCATTCAGGAACCATTCCACGTCCTCGTCATTATGGGACAGCTCGCAGGAGAAGACAGCAGAGCTCTCTTCTTCAATTTCTACATCCTGCAGGTGCTTCGTTACTTCTACATTGCGGGCTGTGGGGAAACAAGGTGAACTGTTACCACTGTTACTATAAATCATACTGGGATGTGGTAGAATGGTTGGACTAGATGATCTTTGTGTAATCATCTATGTGAAGATAATACATGTATAAAGTTAGCAGGAGAGAACGGCAGAAGTCAACCTCAAGAAGAGAAATCTGAGGTGAAATAGGACATGGAAGAGGCCACCCTCCCTGCTCATATCTTCAGCTGTCAGCGTGGCCTCAGTCTCTGCAATTCCTGCCTTGCACTTGTACACACCAGCATCATCGGGCTTCAGCTTCAGAATTCTGAGCTCTACTGAATGCTTATCCCTCTTGATCTTGTACTTCTCAGAGGGCTCGATGGGTGTGCGGCCCTTGAACCATTTCACAACCTTTGGAGAAGGCCTGAAGTCACAGGACAGGATGACAGAATGACGTTCCAAAGCTGTCTTGTCCTCCAACTTCCTGGTGATTTCTATATGGTAATCTGCAAAGCAGGGGTGGAAGAGAAGAAAGGATGAGGACAATTGGAAGAAGAGGAAAGTCTCTTGCGTGTATTCCATTCCAATTAATGTCAAGTTCACAATGGTTCTTTGAACGACTCTAAAGATAAAACAAACGATTGTCTATAGGGAATGCCATTGACTACATTTCTATGAAGTAATACTGTACAGTATCTACCAAATGCAAGGTCCAGCTCTTGTTCTGTGCTTATTAAATTGCTCCCAATTGTTGAGGCTTTTATTCAAATAAGAGTGAGTTGAAAATATAACAAGTACTTTAGGATGTGAATGGATAATCTTACGCTGGGGACAACAGCAGATAAAAAGCCTGCAAGTTTCTTTCAGATGAAATCAATGACAAACCGCACCAAATTTAGGTGCTACCAAACTTAAACTTGTCTAGTTCAGAAATACAATTAATTTCACCTGATTTGACTTCTTTGCTATAGCCAAGGACAAAACCTCAGCTCTGTAAATCTGAATAGTAAGCACATCACAGCTATTCAAACACATCTTTTACTGAGATGCAGCTGTCTCATTTAGTGTCCAACGACTTTGAACTGGAAATGGAGCAGACCAAAGCAGAATCTAAACATGGCTTCTACAAGGACTGATCAAATGCGGCCACCGTCAAATTCAAAGTATCTGATACAGAAGGATCACACTCACTGTCAGACAAAACCTCTTTGGAGAGGTGAACTGACTGCCCTGTTCACCCCCACTTTGGAAATAACTGCACTCATTTCCTACCTGCTCCCAGCAGTGTGGGATGGTGGGATAGCATCACATGTCCCACACTAAGCATCCCACCATGTCACTTGTTCCACCTAAACCTCAGTCCCAAAACAAAAGGGGAACTCGCTTCTGAACCCTCTTCACTTCATTTCAGATGTCTTATATGCTTGATCTCCAACCCACCCCCCACTCAGGAGAAAGACCCCCCGCTTACACCCTACCATCTTGTTGCATTCTGATGTTGTCATCAGCCTTCAGCTTGTTGTCCTCTTTGTACCACTGGGTCTGAACCTCATCGTGTGAAATCTCACAGACAAAAGATGCACTCCCATATTCATTCACTTCCACATCTTCCAGTGCTTTAACAATCTTGATATCTCCAGCTGTGAAACAGTAGAGATATATTTGTCAGGGTATTTCCAGAACTGAGTGCAGCATCTTTTCCTTACACATATTTGCATAGAAAATAAGTAGGATTATGTTTTATTCTAAACCATCATCCATTCCTGAGTCATTTCTCTCTTCAACACAGTCAATGCATTATTGCCCTTGAACTTAAAGACAGACCTACTAGCTACAATGGAGCTCCCTGCAAACAGTTTTCATGGAAACCAGAATCTCATTTATTCTAAAACCTTTCAAGCAAAATTAAGGGTAGAAAAACAATAGAACTGACTGAATCTTTAAGGTCATTTAGTTCCAGTCCCCCTGCTATAGGCAGGGACACCTCCCTCCACACCAACTCTTCTCCTCAGGGTCAAGGCTTCTCTCAAATCATTCTCCTCTAAGCCTGTGCCTGTGCTTGGGATTGCCCTGACCCAGGTGCAGGGCCTTGTACTTGGCCACACTCAAGTTCATGAGGCTGCCAAGGGCCCACCTCTCCAGCCTGTCCAGGTCCCTCTGAGTAGCATCCCTTCCCTCTAGCACATCAACAGCACCGCTCAGCTTGGTGTCATCTGCAAACTTGCTGAGACTGCATTTGATTCCACTCTCCATGTTGCCTACAAAAATGTTAAATAACACTGGTCCCAACACCACCCTCCACCTGGACACTGAGCTATTGACTGCAGCTCTCTGAGTGTGACCATCCAGACAGTTCCCTATCCTGCAACTGGTCCATCCATCAAAACCATTTTTCTCCAGTTTGGTGACCAGGATGTCATGCAGGACGGGATCAAATGCTCTGCACAAGTCCAAGTAGATGATGTCAGTTGCTCTCCCATTATCCACTGATGCTGTTACTCCATCATGAAAGGCCACCAAGTTTGTCAGACATGGCTTGACCTTGATGAAGCCATATTGGTTACCACCAATTACCTCGTCTTTATTTTCCAAACTATGCCAAGGAGAACTAGACAGAACTCTACAGTGTTGTGTCACTACAAACCTGTCTGAACCATTGGCTTCTCTGCATGCTCATCACTAGTCTCTCCTTAGCTTGTGTGCCTACAAACAATGTATGGGGAATGTCAGCCACAAATCTTACCTAGGGGACATCTTTGCTTCAAAATCCTTTGAACATCACACAATCCCTTTTAACTCTCCAGGTCTGCATTTAGTTATGTCAGAATCAGGCCATATTTCTGTGCTGCTATATCCCTTTCCTTCTGAAGGGCCTGGATACAACTTGGATTAACCTCAGGAGAAGAGTTCCTGCATAGAATCATAGATTTACCCAGGTTGGAAAAGACATTGAAGATCATCAAGTCCAACCGCAGCCTAACCAGTACCCTAACTCTAAAAACCCTACACTAAATCATATCCCTGAGTACCACATCCAAAAGGCTCTTAAACACAACCAGGGATGGTGATTCAACCACCTTTCTGGGGAGCCTATTCCAGTACCTAAAATCTCTAGTATCTAAATCTCTCTAAAAGAGCACAGGTATTAATCTGACCAGAAAGGTTCCTGTTTGTTCATAAAATGAGCCTTTTCCGCTCCATCTTGCATAGGCCACTGGGCACAGGGTAGCTGGGAGACCACAGAAAAAGTGGTTCTGTGAGCAATAGGGAAACTACTGCCTAATCCAACTCCTCCAATCTCTGCGCTCTGCCAGCATGTCTAAATAGGGTGGCAGATACACACAGGAGATAAATATTTCCACTTCCCTCAGCCAACACTGCTCTGAATTTCTATGGGACACACAGTTAGATGAAAAGGCATTTGACAAAGAAGGAAATGAAAGAGTTTAATCTGCTGTGTCATTCTCTCGGTAGCCAGAATAACTAACCCTCGCCAGTGTTAGTTCAAAGAATAGGCAGATTTTATCTCCTGACATGAGCAGTAATTCAAAGAAGCTGGTATATGATCCAGTATCCTGCATATTCACTGCAGGCAGGCAAAGACATTATGAGATAAGGGAGATCTACACATCACTTGTTATGAACACCTCATAAAGATAAAACCACACACAAGAGGAGAGTTTAGGAAGAGGACCACTCTTGGACTACTTTCCAAGAGGCATCAATTAGTAACTCTCTTCGCTCATTTTTCACACTACTCCACAGTGTCCTCCTGAGCCCCCTTACTCCTGTTGCCAACTGCTGATGCAGGGAATCCTGAGGAACCAAGGATTCATAGTTGTTCCATCAGTAGTCCTTGGTCAGCTCTCCCTCCCTGCCCCTTCTGTTTTGATCCCACTAACCAAATTTTAGTTAGTCTGAAAAGAGGATGGAAACCTCCGCAGCAATTAGTTTCTAAATATCTTGCAATGGGCAGCTTGTAGGAGCCCCATCTCAATGCCCACAGCACAGGAGGCAGGACTGCTTAGCCCATGCACTAGTGCATTTACCAGCACAGATGTAAGCCCAGATCTATGCACACCAAATACAGGCTCTCAGTTTGCACAAGGAGGCATCCATGGAGCTGAAGTATTAGGCAGATATTGTGGTGGGGCAGCAGTTATTGAGACGCCAGACAGAAAGGACACAGATAACGTGGCAACTCAGCTTTACCATTATGACTGATGATGGAACATCTAATTTCACTGCTCAAAAGAGAACTTACAGTGCTTGATAGATGTTACCGGAGACAAATCATCTTGAAGTGCAGGTCCGTCTGCGTTTCATCAGTCCAGAGTAATGGTCCTAGAGGCTTAGAATCAATCTTAAGGGGAGTAATATAGATGTTTCAAGGGTACTAGGAGGGGAAGATCCGCCCTCCAGGGCAAGATACAGGCCGTATTCTTATCTTGGGTCAATACTTCTGCTTGTACTGGATTATGTCCCGGCCTCCGATACCATACCCTCTGGCCAGATATCTGTGGCTGTATAACTATATCTGGCACCAGAGGAGGAGTCTTGATCTGCCATAGGGACATAATAGGTGTTCCTTTAGCAATAAAGGCCGGAGTATTGACCACGATGTCAGTAGGCCATGTACCTATCACCGAGGGGGTGACTGAACCTCCCACCTCCAATAATCTCCCCCAAGGTGCAAGTAGGCCACACCATTTGGGTCCTACCTGCACCTTCCAAGGCCAATTTATCTTATGGATTCCCGGTTCTAAATTCTCAGGGGCAGGGAGCAGAAGATTATTTTCAGTACCAACCTGCGGTTTTACCTTATTATCGGTGCCTGTAATTTGGATCCTAAGAGGGGAGGCCCATATAGTTTGTAACATTTTCAGGGCACTGGGTCTGCCATCCCGAGGTCTTTCATTCAGGTCCCGCACGGTTTCATATAATCTTTTTGTCCACCCCTGCAGGGACTGAGAGTCTGTTTTCAGGGCAGCCTTAAGGATACCATTATAACGTTCAATAAGGCCTGCCCCTGTTGGGTTATATGGCAGGTGGAATCGCCATTCAATGTTGTTTTCTTCTGCCCAGCGCTGTATCATCGCTCCAGTGAAGTGAGTCCCTTGGTCACTCTCGATAACTTGAGGTGTCCCGTATGCAGACATCAGTTTAGTAAGTGCCTTAATTGTGTATGCTTGATTTGCCTTTGGTACAGGATAGGCTTGCAGCAGTCCACTTACAGTGTCAACGCAGGTCAGGGCATATCTCGCCCCCTCAGACCGAGGGAGGGGCCCAATGTAGTCGACCTCCCATCTCTGAAGAGGACTATATCCTCTAGCAATGTGGGATGTTGTTTCAGGCAACGGTCTCGGTCTCATCTTTGAGCAAGCATCGCAATCCTGACATGCTTGAACGATATCAGATAGTTGTACAGGCAGCCCCCATGCTTTAGCAGCTGCCCACATTATCTTCTGTCCAGCATGCCGTAGCTTCTGATGTAACCAACGGGCAATATTTTCAGATTGTGAATTCTCAATCCATCGGATTCGGGCCAGTGTGTCAGCTTCATCATTTCCTGGTGACTGCAAGGGTTGATGACCAGAGACATGGTAGACACATACTGTCCTGTGTTTGACCGTATTCCAAATGTCTACCCACATGTCTTTACCCCAAATCGGTCGGGCGTGGATAGTCCATTCCTGGGTAGCCCATTGCGTAATCCACAGAGTGAGCCCCCGGTACACAGCCCAACTATCTGTACAGATGTTCAGGACGCCGTCACCAGGTTCTTTAGTTATAA
Organism: Coturnix japonica; assembly: GCF_054131305.1. Taxonomy (NCBI): domain Eukaryota; kingdom Metazoa; phylum Chordata; class Aves; order Galliformes; family Phasianidae; genus Coturnix; species Coturnix japonica. Next base: position 4,023,235 of record NC_140687.1, on the reverse strand, counting down.
CCATCCACACGGCTCGCAATTCTGCCCATTGGCTGCTTTGACCATCCCCCTCATCAAACCAGATGGTCTCAGTAGAGGGATGGTATGCTATTGCTCGCCACTTGCTCGGGTTGCCTCTGCTGGACCCATCCGTATACCAGGCATCTTCAGGAATAGGATATCTTCCTTCCTGAACGGGACTCTTCTCTGGTGGAGCAACCATCGGTTCTTTTGATGTATCACTGTGATACGTCACTGGGCCTAGGATCTTCTGTAGTTCTTCTTTAAGTGGAGATGAAGACAGACTGCTTCTCTGGCTTAGATAGGCGACCCATCGTGCCACCGTTTGTGCTTGGGCCACCCCCGTCTTAGGAAGGTGAGTCAAATCTCTCACCCACCCCTGGATTGGTAATGAAGTCTTAACTATGACCTCTGCTGATTGCGTTATCGGCTCTACTGCTTGTAATGCCGAATAGGCAGCCAATAACTGTTTCTCAATCATGCTATATCGTTCTTCTGCTCCGTGCCAAACCTGAGACCAGAATCCAATGGGGGTTCGAACAGAACTCTGGCGTTGCCACAGGCCCCAGCCAAAACCATCTTGAGTAACATGAACATCTAGTTCAGCTGGGAGGGTCGGATCAAATATACCCAACGCCTGAGCTTGTTTAACTGCCAGTTTTGCCTGTTGGAAAGCATCCTGTTCTATCTTTCCCCAATTCCATGATTGACCCTTCTTTGTAAGCTTGTATAATGGCCTTAATAGCTGAGCTAAATGAGGTATAAAGGAGCGCCAATACCCCAATATACCCAAACATTCTTGCAATTGTTTTGATGTTGTAGGGACTGGAAACGCTTGGACTTTATCTACTACCGCACTGGGTAGTACTTTGGTTTTCCCGGACCAAATTACTCCCAGGAATTTTACAGATAGCCCCGGACCTTGCACCTTCTGTGGGTTTATAGCCCACCCTCTTTTCTGCAGGTAAGCTATCAACAAATCTGCTGCTTGTCTCACCGCCTCTAACGAATCGGATGTTAACAGGAGGTCATCAATATAATGATATAAATTGACATTATTTGGCTTTTCCCACTTAGCCAGATCACGTGCCACTAAATTATGACAAAAAGTGGGCGAATGTACGTACCCTTGGGGTAGGACCTGGAAAGTCCATTGCCTCCCTTCCCATGTAAATGCAAACTGATCTTGCGATTCTTCACTGATTGGAATACTGAAGAATGCATTCGCCAAATCCAAGACACAGTGATATGTTTTGATTTCCCTGCTTAGTGTGTCCATTAGGGAGGCAATATTGGGTACAGCCGCATGAACAGGTGGCGTGACCTTATTTAATTCCCTATAGTCTACTGTCATCCTCCATGTTCCATCCGGTTTTCGCACTGGCCATATTGGGGAGTTATATGGGCTATGTGCAGGCCTTATAATACCCACTCTTTCTAATTCCTGCACCGTCTTTGTTATTTCATCCTGCCCACCCGGGAGTCTGTACTGTTTCACATTAGTAATCCGGCGTGGCTTCGGCAAACAAATAGGCTCATGTTTTGCATGGCCTCTCAATATTGTCTGGATTGCCCGGATACTAATGCATCTCTGCCGCAATCGGAACTCTCCCACTGTTGTATGGAGAGCCAGACCCCACAGGATATCAATTCCTAATATATACTCTGGAATTGGGGCAATGGATACCTTGTACTCCCGTGGTGGAAGACGCCCGACCCCCAGTTTTACCCAGGTTTGGGTGACCGGAATGGTTTGTCCCCCAAAACCTCCAATCATCACTCTATTACCTTTAAATTTAGTTGGGTCTCCATATATTATAGATGTCTCTGCCCCGGTATCAACTAGGGCCATAACCTTCTGTATATTCTTTCGGGACCAGTATATCGTCAGTTCCACATAGGGCCTCCGGTCCCGTCTAGAGGCCCTAGGAGGACTGACATCCCTCGTCAAGCCATGAACTGAGCCAGATTCAAGTCTTTTACCTCCGATACCTCCGGTGTCATAACCCGAGGCACCTGAGGTGGCTTCTTTTTCCTATTTGGAACTATAAAATCTTCTAAATTCCATGTTGTTGTTGGTCACCGCTCTATAAATCTTATCCCTGGCCTTTTGGGTTTATTCTGAAATTTTTGTTCATCCTTCAGTTGCTTCCACAACTGAAGGAGAACCTGATTGGGCTGCCCATCAATTTTTGAAAACTGAACGCCTGCCCGGAGCAGATCATTAAACATTTGTTTCCGGGATACCCTAACAGGTCCTGCCCGAGAAGTTCGCGGGGCCGATCTTCTGGCTCGCACTATTGGAAAAGCCTCGGCATCCTCAATCACCCTGATATTGCGCTTAGCTTGTAAACGCTCAGTTTCTCCGAGGTCTGCTACCAATTGGGCGGCTTGTTGGACTACTGCCTCTGCGGATACTACTGGATTAAGTATGGAAACCAAGGTTCCATACATATGAGAGGGTGCTTACTGTAAAATTAGGTCCCTCATTCCCGCAGAAAATTTAACCATATCAGGGCTATCGAATGTGTCTTCGTAGATAGCCTCTCTCATACCTAATTCGCGTATATAATTTTGAAGGTCTTCCATAGAAGACCACATCCCTGTGTTTACTGGCATGTCAGTTTTATTTGTCCACACCATGCGGCAAGCAGCCATTATCCATTCTACAATTGAATGGTTTTCTTCAGGGAACTGAGTCCCAGCATACAGTCTCTGCCGAAGGGCAGGATGTACTGTTATTGTGGCCAACTTAGATACTTCGGGGCCACTAACCAGTACACTATCTGCCCCTGAATCCCATAACCGTAATAACCAAGCCGGAACACTTTCCCTTGGCCTTTGCCTAAATCGTTGCACTAGGTCCATGAGTTCAGTAGGCGTATATGGACGGGCTGTTACATGTAAAACAGATTCGGCAGGGGGCCATTGATCAGGAGGCACTCCTGCTGGTCGATCTTGAATTTTCTTTGTTTTTTGAGTTATTACTGGACGGACTTCTAGTGAGTCCGTCTCAGATGGTTTTTCTAGATCAGATTTAGTGATCTTATTTTGATTCATTTCTTCAGGATCTTGATCGTCATTAAATGAAATGTATCTAATTTGAGGGTTGGAGGAAGAAAATGACGGTTTTTTTCCTGTCAATAGATTGATCTCACCCTCCAATTTTTCAATACGGGCCTTTAACAATTCATTTTCATGTGCAATGTTGTTTGATTTTATCTCTGCCCGATTTAAAGCATTTAATAATGGCCAGGCTGCCATAGATGCAGCCATTCGCTTTTCTTTTGTAATTAAGATATCTTTTTGTAGTCCTAGAAAGTAATCAGTTAGACAATAGGCGTCCATGTTATTTGGTACTCTTAAAGGGCCCCATTGTTCAATAATTGTTGCTAATTGGTAATATGGGGACGCCTCAAAACCTGGAATTTGTCCAGGAAGGCATGTCCCTAAGGGGGTGGTCTTCTCCCCCTTGTACCAATTAAAGATTTTCCACACAAAGGACATTTTTTTTTTTCCTTATATTTCTAGATGCCAAGTCAGTGGCTCCTGCCTGGCTTGCCAAATGTATTGGCAATAACTATGCTGGCATTAACAAGGATAGCAATTACAAGTAAAATGGTAGAAATACAGAAGATATAAGGAAAAGGGAACTCACCAGAGCTGAGGTGATCCTCCCTGGTGAGCAATCTCCAAGAGATGCTGCCTCAGTGAGGGTCAGCCCTTAAATGAGGTCTCAGAGGAGGTGGAGTCGAACTCCACCCCTCCAGGGAGCACAGCTACATAACTTTCACCTGTGCTCCCACAGCTGACCCCACACTTGCCTCAGCTGATCAATCAGTGGTTCACATTGTGATCTCCCATACACAGACAGAACCTGCCTGAGGAGCAAGCTGATGGCTGTCAGCTACAGGCAGACCTAGCTTTGTACTGCATTTCTTAGAGCAACAACTGTTGCTTTCAGTCACTGAATATACCAAGGCCAATTACTATGCCAGGAACATTTATGGCATCAGTGAACAAAAAATGCGTTAAAAATTGTAATAGACAGGAGCCATTTATTCTTTTATAACTAGGTGACCAAAGAACAACAGTCCTTCTAGAGTCAAGCTGTTAAGAACTAATAGCATCAATCAGTATCACATAGATAGATTACTTCCCTGCCCTAAGACCATCTTGCGACCATTTGGTGCTCCTAATTAAGCCCTCTTGATGGCATTTTGTCTGAGCCATGCGACATTTTGTGATAGGAGTTACTGCTAGTGTTCCCTTAACCCTACACCAAAGTAGGAGGTATCCATTCTCAGGGAATCATGCAGGCTTCCTCTGTATTTGATGCTCAGAGACAGCCCCAGAACTTTTTAAATCTTAGCTTAGCTCTCATCCAATAATGTTCATCAAACAGTGCAACTTGTCCTTTGGGGATGCCTTTGTTCTGCATCAACCAGTTCCAACGGAGTCTTCTTGGCTTGTTTTAGATCAGTTTTTCAACAGATAAAGCCAGGGTCTTTGAATTACAAAGTGAAATTGCAGAATGCATGATTCTCAACCAAACAGAACAGCAGGTGGGATGCAGGGTGAATACCTGAACCAACACCACCTGCAAGCAATCCTTCAATATCTTAGGAATCTCTAGCCACCCCAAATCCAGTGTTGTGCTTGATCTATCATCTCTGCTGAGTTTTTAGCTAAGCTGATGGTGAGCATCACGGTGGTGATGGGTGAGCAGTCAGACTAGAGGGTCTTAATCAACCGTAAGGATCCTGTGATCAGAGGAACGTGAATGTGCTGTTAAAGGTCACAAGCGCTGCACTGCAGCATGAGCATACACAGCGAAAGGCTTTCAGTAGAGCTTCAGTTCATAAATGAGGACTGGGTTATGGAAAATAGGCTCAAGATATAAAACAGAAAACAGATCTTAACGCCAGGTTCTGTGAATGCAACCAGCTGAATTTCACAGATATTGAATTTCAATGACAATTTCTTGTGTTATTTTACCCTCCAGCTCCACCCTGAACAGGAACATGTCAGTGACAAGCATTACTCCTCCAGGCTTGACCTAACAGTGCTTTACTTGCACTATGAGCTAATGGCTGTGCTTACAGCACCTCAGGGAGACACCTCAGAGATCACAATGTCCTTCGGGTACAGCAGGAGACACTCAACTCTCCAAATGTGGAGTTTAATTTGTCCAAAGAGGAGACAGGATTCCCGTGCTAATAACTTAGGACCATTTCAGTCATAGGTTTAAAGATGATGTAAGTGCTGAGGCAATACATGAACTAGATGAATGAAGCCCAGATGTCAGGGCTCAAGTCGTGACTCCAGCCCCAGCTGGAGCTAAGGCTGTCTTGAATTCATCACAACACAGTTACATTATTTGCTCATACTGTGGATTTGCATAGGGACAACAGGAAGGTCGGAATTGCTTCAATAGAGCTATGCAATCTTTGTCCTAAATACTGGAAACCCACAGCGTTGGACAAATAAAATGAATTAAGTCTGAAGTGCTTTACATGGATTGTGATCCTATGTTTGCCTCACAAACTTACCTGAGACTTTCCAATCAAAAATCAGAGTGTCATCTCCAATTGTGTAGATGTATGTTCCCTCGTCTTCTTTCGTTACAGCTGAAGCCACAAGCTTATGCAGTTTCCCTTTATCTTCCATTGTGAATTTCTTACTGGTCTTGATTTCTTTGCCATTTTTGTACCACTTCACCATGACATTGGCTTCAGAGGTCTCAGAAACAAATTCAGCTTGTTTTCCAGCAACGGCCCTGATTACTCCTCCACTTGTCTCTTTGATTACGAAGTTTGCCAGTGCTGAAACAAAATATGAAGACACAAAATACATATGATGGTAAAGAACTGCAGGGACATTGGTGACCATGAGGCATTCATTTATCATAAGATCAAACGTGCACGTTTAATCCTAGTTCTAATTGCTAGATTCTAATTCAGAAGCTGGCAAATTGGCAGCTTTTATAAACCACGTACCAGATTACCTTATCTCCACAAGTTGAAGGACGTACACTGTACAGGGGACAGAGCCAAAGGAAGAAGCCCAAGGCTTCAAGAAAATGTCTAAAATAGGAAAACTGAGGAAAGAATTGGAACAAGCAAACTAGAAGGAAATCAATGGAGGGGGTATCTATTACTGCACTGTAACCCCCTGGCAAACAAATCAAGCCTAAAAGATAGAGATATCACTTAGGACTGAAAAGAAAAAAGAAAAAAAAGAATTCCTTTATGGAAATTAATTGGAGTGCAAAAGTTAGATGATAAAACTGGCCCTTATTAACACACAGTGGAATAATTGACTTCAAAGATTCAAAATCTCACCACTGTCTTAGCCAAAAGTTCAAGCCTAAGTCCACGGTCCTATTTTACTGAGGGTAATTGAGCTTGTTTTCCAACTTCTTGTTAACATATCATTTCAAAACAGCGCACACAACTGAGTTGGGTCTGTTGAGACAGCGCAGTCAGAGCTGCTAAAATCAAAGTCTGGATTATGCATGCATTTGTTCTGCAGTTCCAAGAACACGCATGTATAATACAAATTCAACAACGTTCTACAGAATGCCTGTATTTAGGAGCTCGAGAGCCAGCTGATGGACACTGGGATGACTGAGATCCTGTCAATACATTTAACTCCATCCTATCATACAGTCAAATTTCATTCATTTTTTCAGGAACTGTCTCTTATCATTGTAGTCCCGTCACCACTGCTGGATGTGAGCCCAACCACACAAAAGCAGCTGCTGGTTTTCACTGCAGATACTGCAGTAAGGAGAAACAGCCTCCAGACTGGACCAGCTGAGCGTGGCCCTACCAGGATTTGCTCCAAAGGTCTTATTACCAGTAGTGCTTCCCGATGAAATACATGGGGGTCCTCCTTTGATTCCAACCCCAACCCACCCCACCATGCCCCCTGATAACATCCATCAGGGCCACATCTCGACAGCTCCTGAACACCTCCAGGGATCCCACCACCTACCTGGGCAGCCTGTGCCAGTTAATTCTGTGGGCAGACCTGCCAGTATGAAATATTATGCTAACATGACAAAGAGAGAGAAGAAAAGCAAAATTAAGACTAGCTGACAAGCCTTGGCAGGAAGTTCTGCTCTCCATCAATTTAGTCCCTGTGACTCTTCACAGGTGTTTTCTACATTTGGGATCACTGCTACAAAAAGAGATGTTGACATCATCTCTTGTGGCCACCCTGACAGAAGAGCAGGAAGGCTGGGATGCTCTTTTTCCTGTCTTTCCCTTGATTTCCTCTATATCTTAGGGACGAATCACAGGACAGAACACAGAAATCAAATGGCTCTACAAAGCAGATTGGCCAGTTCAAGTCAAAACAGCCACTGAAAACACCCCAGATGCTGTCTGACAACAGCTGGACTGTCGGGGAGTCAGGTGAATGCAGTCTGCTGGCCCTGGGCAGGAAGAGGACAGCCCAGACTGTCACATACCTTTCACTGAAAGCTGATAGAGCATTTTATCCCCCTCACAGATGCACTGATAACTTGCAGCATCATCCATTGAGTCGTTGTGAATTTTCAGGGTGTGTTTCTTCCCCACAATTTGCAGTTCATAATTTTCACTGGCCTTGAGCTCCTTCCCATCCTTCATCCACTCCACAGTAGCGCCTGTGTCTGAAAGCTCAGACTGCAGTTTGGCTTCCACACGCAGCCAAGCGCAGATCTTTTCTACATCTTTGCTCTTCTTGGTAAATCTCACTGCAGCACCTGTCAGGAGCAAAGGCCTCGTTATTTCAATTTATATCAGGCTAACGTGGTCAATGTTTGCTGCAACATCTCTGAAAAAGTATCACCTTCTGTTCCTGCACTCATCATTGTGTCAGTGCTGAGCAATTCACGATATTTCATTTGGTCTTCTTGCTGGATTTACTAAGTAAAAATCAACCAAACATCTCCTTCTACTGATTAATAATGCTCTAAACATGCTTCTGCAGAGGTTTCCACCCAATGACAAACAGGTCCTCCCATCATGAATGTTTATTTGTTCTACTTTGTCATGCAAAGCTGATTGATAGAGATATTATTGGAATGATTGCTCCCCTACTTCTAAACTATTCCAGTGCAATCAGAAAGGCTGTCTGAACCTGCAGCTGAAAGTACTGCTCTATGGTCATGCAGTGGTAAACCTGGTGACTGAATGCACTGGCCAATAGCTGTGAACTGCAGACATTCATCAGCTGGCATGCTTGCACGTTGTTGTAAGGTCAATAGTAAACATGGCATCCCCTCCAGGTACAGCTTCACCAGTTGTTAGGGGGGATTTCACAGCCAGGACTGGGTCTGAGGAAGAACATGTATGTCTTAATGCTCTTTAGATGCAAGTCTGGTATCTCATTTAGAGATGGAAGATTAAATCATAGGTACATTTCTACTTCTCCCTTTGCATGAGTGCTAGAAGAAGCACTTCTGTGCTTAAGATCTGTTACAGAAAGTTCTGCCTCTTGCACATGTGAGATATCAAAAGATAAGGATATTCATGTCTCTGTCACAGAAACAACTCGTATCACTTTAGTGGTAGCTGGAGGTTGATAGGAGATAGGAGAACTAGGAATAAAGGAAAGCCTTTGGTGTGTTAATGCACTGCTAACCTTAAAGTCAAAGGAAGCATCTTTAGGGAACCAACACAGCTGCTCAGCACACACTGACCCATTTCCATTGGGGTTTTTGTGCTTACCAAGGTGCACGCTCCCTGGGAATTCCAGAGACGGGCTCTGTCCATGCGCATTGACTGCAGACACTCGGAACTGATCATCAGCCTCTTCAGACAGATTGCTCACCGTGAACTCTGGGACGGGGACATGAGACTCGTGGCACCTCACCCAGGTGAAGCCAGTTAGTTTCTTGCATTCCACAATGTAGCCATCGATTGGAATGGGGCGGTGCATCTTCGGAGGGGACCATGCCAGCGTCACTGAGGTTTCTGTTTTATTTTTCACCACGGGGTCAGTTGGGGGCTGGGTGGGAGGTTTTCTGGGAGCTGAACAGAAATAAATTTCAGAAATATTAGCATAAGGTCACGTAGGCTGGAAAAGACCTTCAAAAGACCTTCAAAATCAGCAGACTCAACTTTCAGCATGACCTACTGAGTCCCACCATTAACTACTGTGGTACCTGAGGACATACATGACAAGCTTATTCCTGCAGGTGTTTACATAGTGAATATATTCACCCTCTGGTTGCTTTGGAACATTTTAGAGGTTAAAATCCCATCAGACTTTTTCACTGTGTGCAGCCACTGATACAGGCAGGAGGCTGGGAATTACCTGATGGGCTCTAGTTACAGACTACTGACACAGTAAAGGATTGATTTCATTTAATTTTGGCCATCAGAAAGTTTGGTGTCTGGTTTCAGTCACCCATCTGGACTCCAATTATAATCATATGGAGAACAGCACATTCAGGAGAACTCATCTCAATAAACCTGAATGAAATCACAGAATCATAGGATCATGGGAGGGCTTGGGTTGGAAGAAACCTTCAAGATCATTAAGTGCTAGATGCCAAAGGTCCCACTAACACAGTATTAAGCCAAAAGCTAGATGCTGGAATCAGATCTCCTGACCTTACCATCAGAAACTGAGATGTCATATTTTGCTCAGAGGTGCCTGCTTGTAGGAGGGACAGCTTCCGAGCTTTTTCTGCTCCAGGAACCAGCTCGAGCTTCAGAATTTAAACAGCAGTCAGAAATTAAACTGAGCTTTGTCACCTCCATCAAATAGAAGGAGTGGTTGGGTGGTACAGCTTTCCAAATCGCTTAGAAACTGTCACAACAATCAGATGCCTACCTTTTCTTTTTTAACTTGTTAATACATAGAGCTTAATAGCATCAGAATGCCCCAAGCACTTCAGACAACAGGACAGCTGTAAACCCTTCTTTAAGGATTCCTTTGTTTAACCACTGAGTAACTGTAATTCAGTGGTGCTGGTAGGAGAAGGGAAGTCCTAATCTTCCCAGATGGTGAACAGAGTTGATGTTCACATGCAGACTGGTGCTGCAGCAGAGCCAGAAACCACTCATTTGGGAAACACAGCACCAAGAAAATAATGGGAATAGCTTCATAAAATCAGGAGCTTCACTCAAATTTCATGTCAGATCTATAATTCTTCCTATTTTCAGGAAGAAATGATTTCCCTTTTTCTTGTAGTTTTATTTTCTTTTCCTTTCCAGCAAGCAGCTTTGTAGCTTACAAATTGTTTTCTAATCACCTCCTGGTGTGGACAAATCACACAGGTCTGACTCCATGTTTTACATAGTTAGCATATTATATTTGTTCCACTATGGAACTGTACAGTCATAGAATGGCCTGGGTTGAAAAGGATCCCAAAAATCATCCAGTTCCAACCCCCTGCTATGTGCAGGGACGCCATCCACCAGACCAGGCTGCCCAGAGCCACATCCAGCCTGGCCTTGAATGCCTGCAGGGATGGGGCATCCACAGCCTCCTTGGGCAACCTGTTCCAGTGCGTCACCACCCTCTGAGTGAAAAACATCTTCCTAAGATCCAACCTGATCCACAACCCCTACACACCCTCAGAGCCCCCTAGAGCCCCTAGTCCTCCTATTGCCCACCACAGCCCCATATGCCCACTAGAGTCCCCCTCAACTCTCTTTACAGGCCCTGCACAGCTCTATATAACAGTCTTATAGAACTACCTCTAGTAGAAGCAATCTCCACACAGAGATCCTTTCCCAGCACACTGCGCCACGGGGGGAGCAAAACGGGGGGGGGGCACATACACACACAGCGCCGGGGGGGCCCGTAACCGACCCCCACCCATCCTTTAAAGGGGTGGGGGGTCCGTTTTAATGGGGGGGGGGGCGAGATCACCTTCACCCCCCACCCCCCCATCCCCACCCCATCATTTAAAAGGGGGGTGTCCATTTTGGTGTTGGGGGGCAGTGACAATCCGCCCCCCCACCCCATCGTTTAAAGGAGGGGGGGTCCGAGACCACCCCCCCCACCCCATCTTTTAAGGGGGGGGGTCAGGGGCTCATGGGGGGCAGCACATCGTGCACAACATTGTGGGGGGGGGGGGCTTTAAAAGGGGGGGGTTACAAAAAGCATAGCTCTCAACTATAGATGGGATTGGGGGGGGCTCAATCGATGGGGGGGGGCCCTTCATGCAGGGGGGGCACAGCGTAAGTCAGCGGCTTTGAGGGGGGGTGTTGGGGCTGTTTGGCCTTTGGGGGGGTTATTGTGTGCCCCACCCCCACCACCCCCACACACAATGGGGTGTTAATGTGGGGGGGGGGGGCTTAGATTAGTTGCGTTCCCTATAGCACTGCCCCCCCCCGTCATTAACCCCCCCGCTTTATCCTTACGGCTGAGCCCCCCCCCGACAGCGCCCCATTCATCTTGATGGGGTGGGGGGTTTGTCACACGACCCCGGCGCGGCTTACGGCACATCGTCGACCCCACCCCACCCCCCATAACCCCACCCAGGGGGGGAGGGGGCGATGTGGTGAGTGGGGGGGGGGGTTCCGGAGGTGGGGGTGAGCAAAGCGCAATATGGGGGGGGGGGTCCTATAACTGGAGTGCAGCGGCTGCACAAAGAGCCCGCGGGGGTCGGAGAGCAGCACTTTGGCTGGGGGGGGTCCACGGGGTCCGGGGGTAATGCTGCCCCACCCCCTCCCCCACCCCCCACTGCCGACCCCCCCCCCGCGTTGCCCCCCCGCCCCAACGTCAGCTCCTGCGGCAGCTCCTCGTCGCTCTCCTCCTCCTCTTCCTCGTCTGGGGGGTCAATATGTGGGGGGGGGGGGTCCCATCGGGCAGCGGCAGCTCCGCCGGCTCCGATTGGCTGAGCCGCAGTGCGCGGGAGCGGCTGTTGTGTGCCGGTCGGTGGAGGGGAGGCTCTTCATGGAGCTGCCCCGCAGCCAACAAGAGCCTGAATGAGATCCTGGAGTCCCAGACGCTGGAGGATGAGCTGGGAAAGAGCAGAGGCTCCCCACAGAAGGGCAAATCACGTCTGATAACGTGAGTGTGGAGCACAGCCAGCCCCTTCCTCACATGTGTGGGGCTTCCATGTTCCTCTGTGCCCATTGCAATGTGCCACCCCAATCCTGCTGCCCAGCCAGGAGTGGATGGGATGAGCAGGTTGGGATGCACAGAGCAGTGCTCAGACATTGCTGGGACATTTGTGCACTGCTGTTGAGCTTCCCTTTGTGCAGCAGGGGAGAGGATGGAGGTTTACAGGTGGATGGTTGTTATTTCTATGGCATTGCACAGGTGGTAGAACCATGTCCATTCCCAAACTTATTCCAGGGCATGCGGGAATTTGTGCAGTTGTAGTTCCTGAATTGTGCTATTTAAAACCCTCCTGTAAATGGGGATGTTTTGTAATGCCTGCTGGGGCTGCAGGCAGCATTGCCTTCCTCCTTAGGGGGCAGGTTTAATCACAAGCCTCCCTATTTCCTATCACAAACGTCCTACAAACCATGTCTGGGCATTGCTGTCTCGGCCTGGATCTCAGCTCCTGAGACTGTCAGATGTGAAGCAGCAGCAGCTGGGACAGGGCTGGCTCTGTGTGCCCTCTCTGGGTCTGTGGGCACAGAGTGGGGCAGAGGGATGACTGTGAGAGGGAGGAATTGCCCAGCCACAAGAAAGAGGAAATCAGCTGAAAAGGGGAGATTTGAGAAGCACTGAGGCTGTGGCTGCTTTGACAGTAAGAAGAAACCAAGCTGTCACTGTGCAGATGGGAACTCCAGTAGGAGAGCTGTGGTGGCTTTACAGATGGCAGACAGCAGCTGGAGTGTAGAGCCAAGGGTAGGGGGGGGATCTTCCTCTTAGCAATGCCATGCAAAGAATGATGCAGACTCCTGCAGGGTCGGCTTTGCTGTGTGACCCTGGGTGGAAGCAGCTGGAAGGTCTCAGCCCTTCTGCATTATCCCAGGAGCTGGGGCAGTGCTCGGTCTCATCCCACCTCTGCTAATAGCAAATGCAGAATCCCTTATCTGAGTGCCCTTTTCTCTCATGTAGAGTCACCAACCCTGGGAAGTTCACAAAAAGTTTGGGTGTTGTGTTGAGGGATGTGATTTAACTGGGAAGTATTGGTGATGGTTGGACTGGATGATCATAAGATCATCCAGATCATAAGATCTGAGATCATAAGATCATAAGATCATCCAGGTCTTTTCCAACCTTGAAAATTCTATGGAGTTGTAGCAGATTGTGGGGGTGTAGGTGTGGTATGTATATGTACACAGATGGGAATATCCGTATGGAAAAGATAGATCCATGTGTGTTCTGGGCTGCACTGAAAAAGGGGTGGCCAGCAGGAGAGGGAGGTGATTGTCCACTCCTGCTCAGCTCTTGTGAGGCCATATTTGCAGCACTGTGTCCAGGCCTGGGAAGGATGTGGAGCTGTTGGGGGGGGTCCAGAGGAGGGCCACTGTGATGATCAGAGGGCTGGAGCAGCTCTCCTATGAGGAAAGGTGGAGGGATCTGGGCTTGTTTAGCCTGGAGAATGGAAGGCTGTGGGGAGACCTCATTGTGGCCTTTGAGTACTTGAAGGGAGCGTATAAACAGGAGGGGGAATGGCTGTTTATGAGGGTGGATAATGATAGGACAAGGGGGAATGGTTTAAAACTGAGACTGGGGAGGTATAGGTTGGATCTTAGGTAGATGTTTTTTGCTCCGAGGGTGGTGACACACTGGAACAGGTTGCCCAAGGAGGCTGTGGATGCCCCATTCAAGGCCTGCAGGCATTCAAGGCCAGGTTGGATGGGCTCTGTCCATGAGCATTGACTGCAGACACTTGGAACTGATCATCACCCTCTGCAGACAGATTTACAGCCCCTGCACAGCTCTATATAACAGTCTTATAGAACTACCTCTAGTAGAAGCAATCTCCACACAGAGATCTTTTCCCAGCGCCCCTTTGTGACATCATAATGCCCCTTTGTGACATCATAACACCCTTTGTGACATCATAATGCACCTTTCTGATGTCATAATGCCCCTTTCTGACGTCATAATGACCCATTGTGATGTCTAAATGCCCCTTTGTGACGTCATAATGCCCTTTGTGATGTCATAATGCCATTTGAGACGTCATAAGGCTCCTTTGTTTTCATAATGCCTCTTTGTGACGTCATAATGCCCTTTGTGACGTCTTAATTCCCCTTTGTGATGTCTTAATGCTCTTTTGTGATGTCACAATACCCCTTTGTGATGTCATAACACCCCTTTGTGACATCATAATGCCCCTTTCAGACGTCATAATGACCCTTTTTGACGTCATAATTCCCCTTTGTGATGTCATAATGCTTCTTTGTGGTGTCATAATGCTTCTTTGTGATGTCATAATGCTACTTTGTGACGTCATAACGCCCTTTGTGACGTCATAATGCCCTTTGAGACGTCATAATGCTCCTTTGTGATGTCATAATGCTCCTTTGTGATTCATAATGCCCTTTGTGATGTCATAATGCCCTTTCTGACATCATAATGCCCCTTTGTGGTGTCATAATGCTTCTTTGTGAGGTATCTGTGGTGCCATTGATAATGAAGTGTGATGAACTGGAAGGCTTTCAGTAGAATTGCAGCCCTAACATAAACAATGACTTGAACTCTGGAATTCTGTGTAAAATCATTAGCTAGCTTGTGGTCCGGGTCTTCAAACCAAAGGCTGTGAGGTGCTGCTCTTGTTGACGCAGGCTGTGAAAGATGACTTGAGCTCTAAGAGTAATTTCCCTTCTGCTCTTTATATGAACGTCAAATCCACAATTAGAATATTAAGAAGATAATATAAAATTTTGTGCTGCTGGACTGAGGACTTCCATTAGCTGTTAGCCATAGTTTGGAACTTGCAAAGCAATCATATTGGAGCCTTGCTGGGCAACCTGCTCCAGTGTCTCACCACACCCACAGTAAAGCATTTCTTCCTAATATCCAATCCTAATCTACCTTCTTCCCATGTAAAGCCATTTCCCCTCATTCTGTTGCTACCTGCCCTTATGAGAAGTCCCTCCCCAGCCTTCCCTGTAGGCCCTCTTCAGATACTGGAAGGCCACTCTAAGGTCTCCTTGGAGTCTTCTCCAGGCTGAAGAGCCCCATCTCTCTCAGCCTGTGCACATAGTAGAGGTGCTTTCAGCCCTCTCTGATCACCTTCATGGCCCTCCTCTGGACCTGCCTGAACATCTCCAAGTCCTTCTTGTGTTGAGGGCTCCAGAACTGCGTGCAGTGCTCCAGATGGGGTTTCAATGAGAGGAGTGTGGAGGGGCAGCACCACCTCCCTCGACCTGCTGGTCATGCTTCTGTGCTTTAAGCTTATGCTTTAAGGTCCTATATGCTTTAAGGTTTAGATAGTGCAGTTGCCTCACCTCTTCAGGTTTATCTGTGAAGGTCCCTTCCAAGTGAACCGTGCTGATCCAGACAGTTCGGATTGCTCATTAAAGTGTTTTAGTAAGTTGGGCTGGTCCTACGAAGCAGTATGACTGCAGTAAGCAGTGTACATGGTGCGCTGTGAGTACTGCACACATTCCTCTTGGCAGCTTGTGGAACAGAAACTGTGCATTGTTTGGATTGTGTAAGTATTCCTGTTGGTCTCTTGTGATGCTTACCTTCTTAGAGCACCTTTCCTCGTTTGGCTCTACATATTTTGGTACCTTACTTGTTCTGTTTGGCTTAGCAGGGAAGGTCTTCTTCTGAAGCATCCTCAGTCTTGGTCTGGGCAGCATACTTAGAAATGACATGGACGTTACATGAGTGGGTGGTCAAAGGGGGGAAGAACTCACCTTTCTGATCTGTTTCCTTTTAGAACACAGTCCTGGAGAGGATTTGCTTTCCTTGTTTCCTGGAGACTTGGATTCTTAGATGGTTTTGACTGCAGCTATTTCTGATGTTAATTCCTTTTTCTGTACTTTAGTAGCCAAGTGCAAGTGGAGTGCTTTGGGAATTGTCTGAAGTTGCCAGGTTGCGTGTGATCACATATGTAACGTGGAGTTATGTGTGATGCCAGTGATAATTAAGTGTGATGAACTTGAAGGCTTTCAGTACAATTTCAGCCCTAATGTAAACAGTGACTTGAACTCTGGAATTCTGTGTAAAATCATTAGCTAGCTTGTGGTCCAGGTCTTGAAACCAAAGGCTATGAGGTGCTGCTCTTGTTGACGCAGGCTGTGAAAGATGACTTGAGCTCTAAGAGTAATTTCCCTTCTGCTCTTTATATGAACGTCATATCAACAATTAGAATATTAAGAACATAATATAAAAGTTGTTGCTGCTGGCCTGTGGACTTCCATTAGCTGTTAGCCATAGTTTGGAACTTGCAAACCAATCTTATTTAGACTTTAGTGGTGAAATCTTCTGATGAAATCTTCCTTCTAATTCTGCAAAAGAATCTCGGTGGAACATTTCTGTCTGAAAAGGCTCTGGCATATGAAGATGTGCCAGACTGCAGCCATGTGCCAGATGCGTTTGGATCCATGGAATTTTCTGATGTAGCTTCAGTGTTTGAAGAATCTCCACTCGATCTAAATACTCAGAAAACAAAGCAGGTGTGTGAAGATGTACAGCTAGTTTCTTACAGAAAAAATACAGCTCTTAATCTAGAAATCTGCTTCTCATTGTATCTAGTGCTTACTCCATATTTAAGTATCTAGTGGACCTTGACCAAAGGAAGATAAAGATAGAGCAAAGAAGTATGTTAAGCATAAATTTTGTTGCCTTCTACCTGTAGGCCATGGTTGGTTTGACGTGATCCCTAACTCCAGTGTTTGGTTTGCACAGAAACAGCAAGCAAGGGAACAAGTAAAGGAGTCAGTGAGGATTTTAAAACACAATGGGAAGCGATAAGGCACAGTTAATAAGATTCTGGAGTTAGGCTGGAGGTAGGCAGAGGTTGAAAGGTACCGAAAGAAATTCAATCTTACTGTGTTGGACAACAAAATCCACTGTGATATTATTCAAATTTTTAACTAAACCAAGTGATAATTCATATTTATGTTTAGATAAGCTGGTGAGGGTTAATCCTCAATGGAGAATTGAGATGAACAAATAAAAAAATGGTGTTTGACAGTCTATAAGAAACGAACTTATTCTAGGAGAGAATCAGAGTTTTCAACTGTTTTGTTCAATAGCCAAATAATGTATGATATTTTTATAAGCATTGTGTCTGACCTTCTCAGCTGTTAGAATTTCTTTGACAGTAACTTCTCCGGCTGTGATCAGAAAACCTTTTGTTCCGTCTCTGGCACCATTCGAGGCATGATACTCAACTGGGTGATATGGAATTCACACTGTCAACTCCAGTGACAAGAAAAGTGGCATCTAAGAAGCGTGCAAACACAGAGAATGTTGATGCAGAGTCAGTGTTAAGAAATGAGCTGCCCTTTGCATTTCCTGCTCCAAAGGCCTTCTTTTCGAAGAGCCAGACAGAGAAGCAAGTAGAAGGCATATCTTTTTAGGCGCCTACTTCCAAAGGTATGTTGTATCTAACAAATGGAAACCTAGAACATGTGTAGCCACGGAATTTTTTACTTTTAATATGAATGCAGTACTTGTAGGTCCTAAAATTCTGAAAGGTTTCAGTGTGGGGTTTATTTGGTCACAGCACATACAGCTGCCATCCTGTACATCTGACAGTGCACTGCAAGCGGTTTAACCATATATCAGGGCATGGTACACGTCTGTTAATGATAGAAGTTCTCACAGTTTCACAAGGAGCATGCCTTGAGATGCATTCAGATAATGAGATAAGTGCTGTGTTCCTAAAACTAGCATGTGTCTCCACTCTCCATCGAGATTTAGTAGATAATTTCTTTAACAATTATGATGAGAGTTTTGTTTTGTTTTTATTTTTTTCTGGGCTATTATTTTGAGTGAAAGAAAAGGGTATGCTTTTATTTAAGCGAGCTTTTGATTGCATCATGCTTCTAAATTAAATGTAACCTACTGAATTCCTCATGATAGCATACGAGTACTTGCGTGTATCTGTTCTCCCTAATAGAGGGAGAAGAGACTCAGTGAACCTGGACAGTGTTACCCAGGGTTGTGAGAACAGCTAAATGATTGTTGAGAACTGGTCAACTCGTGAGCCTGAGACCTGGGATCCTCCATCCTAGGGTGGAACTTTACTGGAGCACGTGGGTGCCACAGCAACAAAAGGACTGTGTACAATAGACTGAGAGTTTGCTGAGTTTCTTGGTTTACAGAAAGCACAACTAACTCAGCAGCAAGTGACGTATTTGGGATAGGAGATGACAGCTGGACTTTGAACCTTAAGGACTGCCAAGAAAGAAGCCATCTGCTCAACCCCTGAGCTGCAAACTGCCAAGGAACTCCATACGTTGCCAGGAATGACAGGAGGGTGCCAACCATGGATACACAGCTACGGACTGATGGTAAACTTGAAACAGCTTGAAGTGAGTAAGGGATATCCAGGGTGCACTGGTGCTCAATATTCAAGAAGCCCATCAATCTACACTGGGCCAAAGGATACCAGTTTTAATATCTCATGCAGTGTTTACTGTATTGGAGGCAAAAGGGGGACATTGGCTTTCACCCCACAGAATCACAGAATCACAGAATTACCCGGGTTGGAAGGGACCTCAAGGATCATGTAGTTCCAACCCCCCTGCCTAGCAGGGCCACCAAACATACGCCTTTACTAGATCAGGTTGCCCAGGGCCCCGTCCAACCTGGTCTTGAACACCTCCAAGGACGGGGCATCCACAACCTCACTGGGCAGCCTGTTCCAGGACCTAACCACCCTTCTAGTAAAGAACTTTCCCCTAACATCCAACCTAAATCTTCCCTCCTTCAACTTAAAACCATTTCCCCTAGTCCTGCTATTATCAGCCCTTTCGAAGAGTTTACTCCCCTCCTGGGAGTAAGTTCCCTTCAGGTACTGAAAGGCTGCAATGAGGTCACCCCGCAACCTTCTCTTCTCCAGGCTGAACAAACCCAACTCCCTCAGCCTGTCCTCATAGGGGAGGTGCTCCAGCCCCCTGATCATCTTCCTGTCCCTCCTCTGGACCCTTTCCAAAATCTCCATATCTTTTTTGTACTGAGGGCTCCGCACCTGGACACAGTACTCCAGATGGGGCCTCACAAGAGCAGAGTAGAGAGGGACGATCACCTCCCTATCCCTGCTGACCACCCCTCTCCTGATGGAGCCCAGGATCCCATTTGCTTTCCGGGCTGCCAGAGCGCACTGCTGGCTCATGTTAAGTTTCTCATCTATCAGGACCCCTAGGTCTTTTTCAGCCAAACTGCTCTCAAGGACAACTCCTCCCAGCCTGTACAGGTGCCTGGGGTTCTTCCGGCCCAAGTGCAAAACCTTGCACTTTGCTGTGTTGAACCTCATTAGGTTCACCCGAGCCCAGCTTTCCAGCCTGTCAAGGTCCCTCTGAATGGCATCTGTTCACCCCAAAGATTCCCGAAATACCAGGCCATCCTGGTAGAGCAGGGTGATATAGAAATAATTGTAACTACTATTGCCAACCCAGTATCTTTCCTTAGCGGAACTCCCCTGGTGGAGAACCAGGATGACATCACTGCTTTGAAACAACTGATGCTGCACATTACATCCAGTCGGTCGGAGCTGAAGGACGAACCCTTAGAAGATGCAGAAGACGCCTGGTTTACCAGCAGCTGCAGTTTTGTGAGACAAGGAGGCTGTAAGGCAGGACATGCAGTAACTGCTACTGAGCAGGGAATGGAAGCACAACCATCAGCCGTGGGGACTACCCCTCAGAAGGCTGAAATAACTGCCTTGACGAGAGCCTTAATGATATGGACAGATGCTAACTATGTGTTTGGGGTGTCACACGCTCATAGTACCATCTGAAAAGAGCAAGGATTGCTCACACACAAGGAAAAGAGCATGATGTAAATGTACCTATGTTGTAGGGCACAGTTCTCTATCCAGGCCCAAGTCTGTGTGGGTGTCTCCTCTATCCACAAAGCTGCTCACACTGCAGGAGGCACAGGCTGAGAGGAGAGGCCAGAGCAGCTCTCCCACTGTGACACGGAGCAGCAGGATACAAGTAAAGGAAGGCCCCGCAGCGGTACTGGGAAGGTTCCACACAGTCATCAATTTTTCATCTGAAAGGTAAAGAGGAATTCCCTTTTCTGCCCCTATCATCATTGGTCGGGTGAGTAGCAATGATGCCCGGTGTGCTTCCATCAATGGAGCAGAATAGGCGGAAGGCTGGGGTGCAGGCTGACCTCTGCTGAGGTGAGTGGGGGCTCAGGGTGTTGCTCAGTGGTAGATTTGTTCACACTGAGTTCTAACAGGAAACTTGCTCAACATCGAAGGCCTTGCAAAAGTCTGGCTGAGTGATGTCAGTTGCTTTTCCTTTCCCTACTGATGCTGTCACTCCACTGTAGAAGGCCACCAAAGCGACCAGGCTGCATGTCTCCGTTTCCGCTGTTTCTCCATTTCCTTCTTGTTGCTCCCTGTAACCAGCAGGTTCAGCCATGCTGCTTTCCTGCCTCCTCTGCTGTGTTTCGTGTGGTCGGGATGGAGCTCAGAGCTCCAGCTCTGAGAAAGGTTTTCTGAGAAAGTTACCATCTCTTTTCCATTCCTTTACCCCTAAAAACAGTTTTCCAGTGTCTCTCATGCAAGAATTCTTTGAACAGCCTGCAGCTGACTCTCCTGAAGCTCAGGGTCCTGACTTTGCTTTTTGCCAGGCACACATTCCTTGAGATGAGGAACTCTAGGAGGGCATGGTCACTACAGCCCTGACCACCTCCAGTCTTAACCCCTGCTGTTCAGCATGTCCAGTAATGCTTCCCTTCTGCTTGGTGTGCTTAATGCTTGGCCCACAAAGTTATTGTTAGTGCACTCCAGCAGGCTCTCAGACAGTTTGCAGCAACTGGGATTGGTGCTGGGTGGTTGCTGGGAGGTGTCTCAGCAGAAAAGCTGGGCTGGGGTGGGCGTGCTGTGTCAGTCCTCATCACAGCTGGCAGAGAGAGTTAGAGGAGGGTGATGGGTGCTGCCTGCTCTCAATGCTGCTGCACTGAATTTGGGGCACAGCAGCACACTGGTGAGTGAGCTGGGAGGGAGACGGACTGCTGCTGTGCATGGCTAGGCCAGAGCTGGAGGATTGTCAAACACGTGAGTCATGCTGGTGCAGCCATTGCAGCTGCAGCAGGAGTAGAAGACAAAGAGGTTTTGTAGAGGACAGAGGGTGGTGACTCATGGTTTGATGTCCAGGTGGAGGCCGATAACAAGTGGTGTCATCCAGGAGTCTGTCTTGGGACCAGTGCTTTTTTACATGGTTATCAGAGACACCAATGATGCAATGGAGTGCACCCTCTGCTGTTTGCTGAGTGGTGCGGCTGACACAGTGGAAGGAAGGGATGCCATTCAGAGGGAGCTCAACCGAGAGGTTGGCCTACGTGAATTTAATGAGGTTCAACACAGCAAAGTGCAAGGTTTTGCACTTGGGCTGGAGGAATCCCAGGCATTTCTACAGACTGGGAGGAGCAGTCCTTAAGAGAAGCCCCGCAGAGAAGGACCTGGGGGTCCTGGTGGATGAAAAACAGAACGTGAGCCATCAGCGTGCTCTTGCAGCTCAGAGAGCAAATGGTCCCCTGGGCTCCATCAGAAGAGGGGATGGCCAGCAGGGACAGGGAGGTGATTGATCTTCATGATCCTTGAGGTCCCTTCCAACCCGGGC
Organism: Coturnix japonica; assembly: GCF_054131305.1. Classification (NCBI taxonomy): domain Eukaryota; kingdom Metazoa; phylum Chordata; class Aves; order Galliformes; family Phasianidae; genus Coturnix; species Coturnix japonica. Next base: position 4,001,561 of record NC_140687.1, on the reverse strand, counting down.
CATTCTATGATTCTGTGATTACACTCGCTGTCAGAAATAACGGCAGCTGTACAGATGTTGGATATATTTTGGGACAGTTCTTGTAACCAGCTGATTTTAAGACCTTGCCCGAGTCAAGAGTCTAAATTGAGTATCAGAAGAAAGCTGGTAAAGTGGCTATTGCTCATTCTTTTTCATTTGCTGATTCTTTCATTCGGGTTCCTTTTCCAAAGGAGATTCTGGTGATGGAAGCAATTGAAGAAAGAACCAAAGCAGCTCTTGCCAAGAGTGCTTGAAGTCCCTGTGGAGAGAAGCAAAGAACTTGGGCTTCCTCTGGGATGCGCCCCACCATGTCTCAGGAAGGAGACAACTGCTGTTCCACTTTCTGCTTTGTGTGTGGAAAGGTACGTCTGGGTTTTCTTCTACTTGTTTTTCTTTCTTTTTCTGGCTTTGAAGGAGAAGGGGTGGAGCAAGGGGAGACCCACTGGTCATTTGTTAACTCAAGAGCAGGATGGATTCTGCATTGACTGTGAAAAACCTGGGCTAGTAGCATGGGCATATTTCAGGCTGGACTCTTCTTTTGCTGCTTGGTTTCCTTTTGGCTACAGGGAGACAGCTGTCTAAAGGTGTGTTTTCAAACCCACTCTCCAAAACCATGTTTCATTGTTGCAGGTGGTTCAGTGTGCTCTTGCAGGGTAGATGTGTTTGCTGTAGAATCTAAATGGTTTCTGTTCCTAGGGGAGGACTGGGAGGAGGTAGTGAGAAGAGAATTCAATGCCTTAGGTGTATCTTAGTGAGAAATGTTGGCATGAGGTGCTGAAAGTCTTGAGTTGTCAAAGGCCAGTGATGCTCAGACTCCTTAACCTGCTGGAGCAGGGTGGAAGCAAGGAGTGGGCACTGCCGTCACACAAGCTGCACTTGGTTCTGGTCTGCCAGGTCTGTGCTGGCCTGGATTTCTTCTGAGAAGTTTGTTGGAGCTGCTTGGAGTAGTGAAGGGTGGGGAAGAAGTGCTGCTCCAGAGCTATGAGACGTGCAGCTCCTTCTGAAGTGCTCCTGATAAGGACGGAGCGCATTTGCTGCAGCTTTCTCTGCAGATGTGCTCCTCACCTTGAAATCCTCCTGGTTTGTCCTCAGCTCCTGACCACGGCCTGTTCTCTGTTTTGCAGGCTGATAACATGCAGAAGCCACAGCTGGTGCGTGCTATGTCATCTTTAAACGTACCAGCATTTGCGGCAGCCCATGTTATTAAGAGCCACGTCACCCAGGGGCCAGATGAGCTCTCTCTGGAGGTAAGCAGTTCCAGGCATTCCGTGTTGTCGTGCATAGAAGAGGGCAGTCCTTTCTGCTTTGTTTTCCTACCAGATTTGCTGAATCTGGGATTGATGTTTCAATCTCTTTCAGGTCAGTGATCTGGTGAGCATTGTTGATATGAGGACATATCAACAGGCTGAGCCCCTGGTGGAGAGGCAAGCGTGGCTTTGAGGTAGGCACACGTTTTTGACTAGAGAGCACAACTTCAGTAGAGTTGGGAATCTCAGCTTGGAGCTGCTCTGCCTGCAACGGATGGCTGCTGGATGCAAACAGTTGCCCTGTGTCACTGTCAGTGGACCTTCCCTTTGGCTCTGGGCTCGGGCTAATGCTCACCTGTCTTTTTGTTCTAATTACAGGTTGGGCTTTTCCCTGGTGAGTGCATGGAACTCATCAGCGGAAAAGTTCCCGATTCCCTCCTCAATTCATTGCCAAAGCCAGGTGCGTAATTTACATTTGACAACGCGAGTTAGTCAAATAGAGTCAGAACGTTACTTTCAGGGGGTTTGTTTATGCCCAAGTTCAGCAAGCTTAGAAAGAGAACTACAGTAATCTCCTTGGGCACCTCCAGGGATGGGGAAAATCCATTCTTGCGTGTCCTTGTTGGGAATGTTCTTCCCGTTGTTACATGCTCTGTCGAATGCATTGCGCTCAGCTTCGTCCAACCGAGCCAGGCCTGAAATGAACTGGTTTCTTTGTTTTGTTGCGCAGAGCCAAAGAAATGGGGCAAGCTCATCAACGGCCTTTGTTCCCTGGTGAAGGCCAGCCCCGGGAGAGCAAAGCAGCCTGAGCCTCCGACATTCTCCGGATCCATGTCCTTGCTTGACATCGTTGAGAGGTATTTAGCCTTCAGGACTTGAGGGCTGAGCTGTGGGAATGGAAGCATCCTCTGCTGTTTGAAACAGAGGGCGTTTCTAAGCTGTGTTTCAGCAGAAAGCAGGCAGTGCCCAGAACAGGCAACTTTTGGCCAGGGCTCGGTGCAGCTCTTTTATCACCCTGCACCACGTCTGACAGCATGCTCTGTTTTCTCTGCAGAATGAGTTCTCCCAGGAAGAGGGCAGAGTCAGCAGCTGGCAGTTGGTGTTCCTGCTTCTGCCTGGGCAAACCATCCCCTGTGGCCAAACGCCAACTGCAGAGCAGTGCCAGGGAGCCCTCTGAAGCAGAAGTCTTGGTCCTGGCAGGTAAGGGTGCAAGTCCAGCTTACAAAACACTGCTTGTCAGCAACACAGGTAGAATTCATGCTTTCAGTGGGCTTGTACCTCTTTCTGGCGTTCAAGCCCGTCTTGATCCCTGTCTTTCCCAAATGAGTCTCTTGTCAACACAAGAGCTGGACCTGCACGTGGATCACTTTCAAGACAGTGACACTGTTGCTAGAAGCCTATTTGCTTCTGCCCACCACCACTACATAGCCAAATGTCAAGAATCTCCATGGTTCATCTTGCGAACGTTCGACACTAACTGCTGTACATCTGCTCCTTCCTAGGTGACCCGAGCCCTTGTATATCCCCAAGACGCAGGGCATGTTACGATGACGCATCTTCCATCAATGAAGAGTTGTTACTAAGCACAGAATGCTGCAGTTCAGATGAAAGCCTTCCGTATAACATCAGCTATCAAGAGAAGAAGGTCATCATCGTTGAAGCCTTCATTCATCCCATCCCTACTGAAGCTGCTGACCTGAGCCCACCAGACACCTCAGGCACCAGCCTGGACTCAATGTCTCTGCAGTGCAGCCCAGCCCAAGCACAGCCTGAGTGCCCCGACAGCAGCACCACCATGCAGGCTCAGGTCAGCATCACCGAGGAGAAGCTGAGCATCTCGCAGGGGGGCACAGAATCAGGACACGAGTCCCAGGCTCCGGGCAACAGCACGGTCTCTGAGCAGCTCTCATGATTACAAGAGAGGATGAGTCCCATCTTTCCTCCAGACCTCACACCCCCTCCTTTCTCCTATTGAATAAAGGCACGCTCGTGCTCAATCAATGCCTTGACTGAATTCCGAGTTTTCATTCGCAGAGATTGGGATGAGTGCAAGAAACTGCAAGGCAGCTCAGCTTACAACACTCTGGCTGTGGGGTTTGTGCGGCCGAGCTCTGGGTGTGTTCCCATTTTGCCTGACTTTGGGATGCCTGCAGCGAGAGCTCTGCTGCCGTTGTGTATGGCAGCAAATAGTCTCTAGCATCCTGGATGCTGCTCATGAAAACCCCAAGCTTCCTGGCTGTGGCTGTGATGCTTTTCAGGGCCTTTTGATGCTCTTTGATGCCGTGGCTGCTCCCTAACACCTCTGTCCTCACGCCGTGTCCATTCCTGGCTCCCACCTGTGAGCTGTCCCTGCAGATCATCTCTAGCCCTGCCATCATCGCGCTGCAGCAGGAGGAGCTCGCCCTGACCAACATCAGGCAGTGCTGCCTGCCTCTCTCACTCTCTAGACCAAGTGTAACTACGCTGTCATGGAGACAAATGCTTTCTGTCACATCCTCCATCCCTGCAGACATTTACCGGTAGGTGGCTCTTGCAGAAGAAGATTCAAGCAGCAGAACCTTTTGCTCAGCTACAGCACACAAATGCTACAAAAGCAGGAATAACCCGCAAGCTCTGGGTCTGTTTGTCTTGCACAGGCATGCACTAACTGCGTTTGATGGTACCCCCCATCCTTGATTTCCTTCCCTGCTTCTTGTCTGATGACGCTGCTGAGCCAGGAACAAGCTGCCCAGTGTGGCAGAGCATGGTGCAGGGCTGTGCTGGGACCTCCTCCCCTTCATCTGCTGCAGATCAGTGCCACACACGTGCCATCGAGATGCTCTGGCACGGGATGTGCCTCCAACCCAAAGCTCCTTCCCACCTCCCAAGGAAAAGCAAAGCAACCCAAGCATCTCCAGCAAAGCTGCCCAGCAGACAGCAGGGAATGCAAACAGCTTCTGGCTGCTCCCCTGCACTCCTGTCCTAAGTAATAGACCCCATGAGGACTGGCTGGGAAATCAGTGCATGACACATGTGAGTGTGCACAGGATTGTGCAAAGCAGTGGGGTTCCATGAGTTTGTGTGTGTGTGTATCTCGGCTGTTATGAAAGCATGGGAAGACTGCCTTACTGAGTCCCAGATAATTACTTATCCTCAAATGATTTTTCCTGGCCAAATTTAAAGCCTCTTACAGGTAATCGAGACCAACAGGCTGTTGTTGCACAATCAACAGGCACAAACTAGATGAATAGCTGAGGAAAATAAAGCATCATGCCAAGGGTACTAGATAAGTGAGCAGCTTGAGATCTGCACATTTATGTGATACTCATGGTCTTAGACAATATTTGCTTAGTGAGGTCACATAGAATGAAAGTAAAATAGAAGAAGTGCAATTGGTCTCAGTTCACACAGCTGGCTGGTTTGTCTTAGGCTAATCCTGAACTGCCTCAAGCGACTGCTTTGGTGCTCTACAGAACAGCAACTTCAGAGATCTCTTTCTATTACTAAGTGTTTGAAAGAGCAATTTGCTCTGTTAATTATCCATCATTTTTGTGCAGTCTGTTTTGTCAGACTTGTCTTTAGCTTCCAAGTTGTATGTGAAGAATTGTTTCCGTTGTAATGCACAATGTACTAAAAATTGAGAGATGAAAATGTGAAGAGTTTTTCCAGCTTTGATTTCATGTCTGGAATTTTGGAACCCACTACTTGCAGTTGTTAATCTGTCCAAACTGGTCTGGTTTGGAATGCCCTCATCCTTCTTGAATCGCTGTTAAAGGCGGAGCAATTCCTACAAGTGCCATGGCCCCACTGTTGTTCTAATTCTTGTTTCTTTGTTTTCCACACGCTGCTTTTCAAGCCTCCTTTTTCTTTACAGTCAAAGTGAGAACTGCACTGTGAGGTGTCTGAACCTTGTTGTGCCTGTACATAAATAGAACAGCAGCAAAGCCAGACAGGTGACTGTGCTGACAGCTCTCGTAGCCAGTAACACGTAACTGTGCTAAATCCCTTGTGACGGCTTTGATTTCATTTTTGCCAGTGAAATCCTTGTAAAAGGAACTGCAGCAGTGTGATGAGCTAAGGTGAAGATGCTGGTTTTAGTAGTGCTCTAAGCTGAGTGAAAGGGCAATTCAATGAGGGTTATATGCTTTCTCTGGGACGATAAGGTTTTATTTCCTGAGGGAAAGAGCCAGCTTTTCATGGGCTATATGTGGGCTTTGGCAAGGGCAGACAATCCAGTCTGTCAGGAAGCCATTTGAGGTGCTTCAGGTTTGTAAGCTTGTCTTTTTGTTTTTCAGGCGGATATTTGGAGCATGGGTGTAGTGCTGTATGCTCTGCTGTGTGGGTTTTTCCTTTGGATGATGACAATATGATGGCACTCTACAGGAGGATACCAGTGGGTATCAGTGGTGCTAGAATACACTGAGAAGGGAAATAGCTGAGCTTGACAAGAGGCCTTGCTTTTCGGATGGCAGAACATGCTGAGCTGTGGGTAGAAAGGCCTGTCTGCTGAATATTGTCCCTGTTTTTGCTGCTTTGTCTCCCAGTATTTAGTGGAATTGGTTCTACGCTTGGTTGGCCTATGTGGCACTGTAGCCTAATTCTGTACCATGATAGCATACAGAATTTAAGGAGAAGTATTTTCTTGCCAATGGTCTGGATTTTTTGTATCTGGTTCTTCAACTGGCTGCTCCCTATACTATCTGTAGTAAAAATACAGACACATCATTTGATTTCCCTGAAATGAATGTTCCTAAATGCCAGCTCTTCTCATGTCTACAAAGATCAAAGTTCTGCATTTGCTATTAGAATTTCCTCTTCCAGAATCAGGAGGTAATGTAGGACCCCACAGATTGCCTTCAGAATCCAGCAGTTAGTTCTGTTTCCTTTCGGAGTGCATAACAACCTGAGCAAATGAATTGAATGGCGTGGCTTGTTAGTCTGGTACAAACTCTGCTGTACACTGAAACTTGGTCCATTTGTAAGCAGGACTTTTTCCATCTCTGCAGGACAGCAGAAAACCCTTTGTGCTAATCATGATGCCAAGAAGCAGAATGCGGCAAATGGCAGATGATCCAACTGCTTCAGGTGTTCATTTCCTTAAAACTGAATAGTTTTGGACTGAGAGTTTGTAAGCAGAACAGAGCTCTTAAAGCTGTCAGAGACTATTTCTGCACTGTTCAATTCTATCTGCACAACATACACAGGATCTCAGAACTGCGTTGCTTGAATTGGTGGAACTTGTTGAAGTGAACTGGGATGAGCAAGTTTTAGAACTTAGTCAGAATGCAGTAAAAAATGGATAATCTCATGAGTATTAAGGTACAGGCTTGCTATTTCTGCACTGAATTTGTTTTTATTTTACATGGCTGTGATCTGAAAGTTGCTTGAAACGCAGGCACCTAGGCACTGTTGTGTAACTGAATTTCACACGATAGGTCCTGAAATATCCTGGAATCAAAAACTCTGACTTGTTTTAAGTCTGCTGCTTGAGTATAATCAGGGTCATAGTGTCTGTGTGCAGTGTTTCTTTCCCTGTAATGCTCCACATCATTTCATTCTGGGAATATTGAAGGAAATGGACTATGTGCCATAACTGTTGTTAGAACAAAGTATGTCTGGTGTGATCTTATGCATAGGTTCTGTAACTGCTCTTCACAGCTCAGGTGTTTGACCTTCCTTTTGGTGAAGTGATGAAATACTGCTGGTTTCTATTTGTGCTTCTAGGCACCTTGAAGCTCTTAGGAATAGAACAATTGTCTCCAGTTCTTTTCAATGATATCAGTAACAGCTCGAGTGTTGCTGCCCACTAGGTAGACCCAAAGAAGCAGATTACAGTGAAACAACACACGAGCTGGACCTGAATGAGGATCACTTTCAAGACAGTGGCTATGCTGCTTCAAGCCTACTTGCTTCTTCCTGCCGCCGCTCTAGTACCAAGTATCAACAACCTTTCATGATTCAACTTGCAAATGTTTGAAACTAACCCTTGTGTTTCTATGCCTTCCTAGGTGATTCGAGCCCTTGTCAACCCCAAAGATCCAAACCAAGCAGTGTCTTTCCATCAATGGAGAGTTCTTATTAAGCATGAATCGCTGCAATTCGGATGACAGCCTTCCACATGGTAACAGTGATGGACACAAGGGGCTCATCCACGTTCATGCTCTCATATCTCCTGGCTCTGCTGAAGCTCCTGACCTGAGCCTGCCAGACACAGCAGTCACCTGCCTGGATTGTGACCCAGCGCCTTTGCAGTGCTGCCCATCCCAAGCACAGCCCGAGTGTCCCAGCAGCAGCACCACCATGCAGGAGCAGGGCAGCATCAGTGAGGTGAAGCTGAGCATCTTAGATGGGGACTTAGAGTCAGGCTGCCAGTCCCAGGCACCAGGCAGCAGCACCAGCTCTGAGCCACTCTCATCTTGACAAGAGGAGTCCCATCTTCACCCTTGACCTCTCAAGCCCTCCTGTCTTTTATTGAATAAAGTCACTCTCATGCTCAGTCATCGCCTCGACTGCATTCTGAGTCTTCAATCACAGGGATTGGGATGAATGCAACAAACAGCAAGGCAGCTCAGCTTGCAATGCTATGGCTGTGGGGTTCGTGCAGGCAGAGCTCTGGGTTCCCATTTTGCCTGGCTTTGGGATGTCTGCAGCAAGATCTCTACCATTTTGTATGGGAGCAAATAATCTCTAGCATCCAGGTTGCTGCTCATGATATATCCCAGTCTTCCTGGCTGTCACTTTGTGATACTTTTCAAAGCCTTCTGATACTCTTTGATGCCTTGGCTGCTCCCTAACACCTCTGTCCTCCTGCCATGTTGACTCACGTCTCCCACTTTTAAGCTGGCTTTGCAGATCATCTCCAGCCCTGTCATCATCACGCTGCAGCAGGAGGTGCTCACCTGGCCCAATGTCTGGCAGTACTGCTTGTTCTGCAGATGAGCAGCTGCCTCCTCATCTCTTCAGCTACAGTAGTTTTTCTCAGGGCAGTTAGATGCAGTCATGCTCCTCTGGATTTGGTGTGTTAAATCCATGCTGCATGGCAGCAGTCAGTGCAATACAAGGGTGTTCTGTGTGCCATAGCATTTCTCCAGGGGCTGCCAAAGGTAGAAGCACAACACAGCACCATCCTTCTGACAGTAATGTCTGTGAGTGTTAGACATGTGAGCACTGCATCATCCCCAGCGTGTCAGTGCTTTTCCACACCAACCTGACTCTCACACTCTGCACTGAATGTAACTCTGCTCTTGTGGAGACAAATGCTTTCTGTCACATCCTCCATCCCTGCAACCATTTGCCGGTAGGCAGCTCTTGCAGAAGAATCAAGCAGCAGAACCTTGTGCTCACCCTACAGCATGCAAATGCTATGAAAGCAGAAATAACCTGGCATGCTCTGGGTCTGCAAGGCTGCACAGATGGGAGAGGTAGATTGTGTTTTTGCAGTGGAAGTTTCCAGTATTTTCAGTACATAGTGTAGGCCCTAACTGAATGTATAACCCTCTTGTAAAACAGCTGTATAAGTAGTTTTTCCACCAAGAAAGTTGCTGAACAGAATTAAGTTCAGACTGGGGGCATTCTGACATGGGGAGAATTGAGACAAGCACAAGATAAATACAGGGTGGGTAGAGCCCAGCACAGGACAGAATGAATGTACTGACTTTTGGAAACATTGCCCTTCTCTGTCCGCAGAAAAGTACAAGGCAGACCTAAAAACAAGAGGTTGGTAATTGACCTTCTATGGAAATGAATCCTAGCCACAGTCTCGAGGAGTCTGTGAGCCTGAGATGCTCAACCAATGAGAGCCATGAGAGCATCACCTGCAGTGGGTTTAGGGCACAGAACAGAATTGATTTCACTGACTGGTGTGCAGTTTCTCCCTTGCCAATAGGGGATGTGCGCGCAGTATTGCAATAATGAATAAGCACTGCTGCTATCGCTGCCATCTTTGCCTAACTAGAAATCTTTGACTTTGAGAGTTTCTCACACAAGGGGAGAGGGTAAGAAAGTAAAGAGGCACAGAAAACTAAGGGAAACTGCTCTTCTTTATCTTATCTATAAAAATTGATACGATGCTGTTGTGCATTTTTTTTAATTTTATTTTTAATTTTTTGCTAATGTCAGTTAGATTGTTTTAAAATATCCACACACCAAAATCTGACTACCAAGCAAATGTAATGAAAATGAAATGAAGGTGAGTTAGTGGAAAGCACAAGGCCATATTATATTAGGCTCCAGCAAATTTACAGGCAGTCACTGCACGAAGAGGTAGATCTGAGTTGCACATTATATGATTCCCACAAAGATTAAGGAAATCTGAAGCTTTCAATATATTTTTTTAATTCTTTTTTCATTTCATTTTTAAACACCTGACCCAGACCCCAACCCTCACAGGAGCTGTAAAGATAACAGCATTAACCAGCAATGTAACTCTAATCCTAACCCTTACCCTGATTCTAAAATCGTCCCTAACTCCAAATGCAACAACAAAAATGATGCTAGAAGTTTGTAGCAAAAGGAACCTTAACCCTGATCATAATCCAAAAAAAAAAATCATTATGGTAACAATAATCTTTACCTTAAGAGTAATATTAATCAGAGCCCAGATGATGCCTGCATCCAATCAGAAGCATGCTTTGCATTATTTAAGAGTTGTATTTTTTCCAATGAACTCTCTCTATTATCACGTTTATAAAGTAACAGAGTCTGTTCTTTTTCTCCTGACACTGTGCCTTACTCCTGACATCCCCTGGAAATGACCCAGATAGGGCACCATCAAAGTAATGCTAATAGTAATGTCAATCCTAAGGGTATCTCTAGCCTCAGTGTTAATGGGACGCTAACAACAATCCCAACAGCCTTAAACATTCTGGTGGTGTGAAAGAGGTGCTGCCTTGCACATGCTGGGCAGTCCCATTGCCTGTTAAATGCAGGCGGCAGCGTAGAAACATGATGCCCGTGGTCAGAATGCCCTGTGGCAGATCCTGGCACCGGAGAACTGACCGGAGAACCATGAGAGAACTGACAACAAATCACGCGACATCAGAACCGACCCAGTGGTTATTTACAAGCCTTGGGAGACCCAGACAGGATCTCAGAGTGGTGAATGTAGGTACAGAAGTTGTTACTACTCTGTTTTCTTCTAAAAGAAGTGTTTTTTTTTCATCTCAGAAGTTGGGGGGGGGGGGGGGGGGGGCGGGAAAGGGATATCAATTTAATTACTCATTAATTTATTGACAGACATTCACGTTTGCTACGTTTGGAGAAGTTTTTATTTGTTTGCTGTGGTTTGATTTTTTTTTTTTCTTTTTTTTTTCCCCCTTCCCTCCTCTTCCATCTTTGTGTTCTTCCCCTATAATCAAAAGAACGGATCCCCAGGGTCTGTCCCGCAGACGTTCTTTCCGTGGTCTCTGCTGCCACCTGCTGGCCAATAAGCGGAACTGCCACTGTTGGGCGTTTGGTGCCGCAGGAAGCACAACGCAGATCTGAGTTCTGACCGGTCTACGCAGCAAATCCGCCAATCTTTATTGCGATAAGCCCTCCAGACAAGAGCATAAAGTCTTTGCCTGAGGGCAGGGTTAGTAGTAATGGATGTCAGTTTTGAAATTTCCAGTCCATTCACCATAGCACTTTCTGCCTCCATGTCCCATAACCAGAGCAGCTATGCTGGCATGCTCTCTTGGTTTCTGTCTAAACCACTGTACTATATCCATCAGTTCAGCTGCTGTATTATGGGCAGCAGGGTTTGGGGGGTGGACACTGGTCAGGGCACTCCCACCAGCCTATCCTGCATTTTTTTTTTTTTTTTTTTTTCATTTTTGGGTTACAATCAGTCAGATCTCAAATAGATCTAGTCCAAATGGAACCTCAAAATCTGACCTTTTAGTGCCTTCATTTACAGAGTCCATTTTATACAGATTCCCTTGTACAGGGCCCCCATGGTCCTCCAGACAGTTGTTACTGATCTTCCATAGGAGAATGATTGAATTAGGTTTTTTCCCATCAAAACTGCCACCTGTCTTTCCAATTTTTCAACACTATCATTCAATAGCTGATTTGCATCAGCCTGAGTCTCTTCAGTTATGTTCAGACAGTTCAAGGCCATTAAAAGTGGCCATGCCACCATGAACACAGCTAACTGTCATTCTCAAGTTGTAAGTATGTCTTTGCTAAGACCATGGAAATACTCAGTCAGGTGGGCCAGGGACTCATGGACCCTCCCTCCGTCCCACACACGGCCCCATTTTTCAGTGACAGAAGCAGTGCTGCATTTTGAGGATCCTAGGAATCCCAGGACATGCCCTGACAAAAGGTCATTCAAAGGGGTAGTCTTTCCCCATCCAAACAACTCCATGATATTCACAGAATCACAGAATTGTAGGGGTTGGAAGGGACCTCCAGAGACCACTGAGTCCAGTCCCCCTGCCAAAGCAGGTTCCCTACACCACAAAAGAGGTACGAAGAGGTAGATCTGAGTTGCACATTATATGATTCCCACAAAGATTAAGGAAATCTGAAGCTTTCAATATATTTTTTTAATTCTTTTTTCATTTCATTTTTTAAACACCTGACCCAGACCCCAACCCTCACAGGAGCTGTAAAGATAACAGCATTAACCTGCAATGTAACTCTAATCCTAACCCTTACCCTGATTCTACAGGGGACTGTCTGAAACGGACATCAATTCAATTACTCATTTATTTATTGACAGACATTCAAGTTTGCTACGTTTGGAGAAGTTTTTATTTGTTTGCTGTGGTTTGGTTTTTTCTTTTTTTCTTTTTTTTTTCCCCCTTCCCTCCTCTTCCATCTTTGTGTTCTTCCCCTATAATCAAAAGAGAACGGATCCCCAGGGTCTGGCCCGCAGACGTTCTTTCCGTGGTCTCTGCTGCCACCTGCTGGCCAATACACGGAACTGCCACTGTTGGGCGTTTGGTGCCACAGGAAGCACAACGCAGATCTGAGTTCTGACCGGTCTACGCAGCAAATCCGCCAATCTTTATTGTGATAAGCCCTCCACATGGCATTGCGCATGCACTCGAACACGCAACAGGCATAGATTTCTCTTAACTCCTTGAGGAGCAGGCAAGCAGAACAACTGAGCGCACCACTGCTTGTGATTGGGCCACCCCCATCATAGAGATGTGTGTTAGATCTTTTACCCACCCCTGGACTGGCCTTGTTGTTTAACGATAACCTCTGAAATCTGAGCTACTGGTTCTACCACCTGTAGTGTAGAATAGGTAGCCAATAAATGCTTTTCAACTGTGATGTATCTTTATTCTGCTCCATGCCAAACCTGTGGCCAAAACCTCATAGGGGTTCACAAAGAACTCTGGCTCTGCCAGAGCCCCCATCCAGACCCTTCTTGAGTTACATTCACATCTAGTTTGGCTGAAAAGGTTGGACTATAAATACTCAGTGCTTGGGCCTGTTTAACAGATATTTTTTCCTGATTATGCTGTCCATCGATCTTTTTAAACTGAACTCCTGCTCTAATCTGGTCTTTAAACATTTGTTGTCTCAAGACCCTAATGGGTCCAGACTGGATTACCTTAGGGGCTGGACGCCTAAGTCATGGCAGCAGATGGTTCTCTGCCTTTCTCAGACCTTTCCACCACCATTCAGAGCCTGCATCTGGCCGTAGGCACTCTTGTCTCCCCATCAATTGGGCAGCCTGTTGTATTACAGCACCTGAGGGCCACTGGGGGGTTCAGTATGGATAACATAGACCCATACTGATGTAAAGGTGATGGCTGTAGGATGAGATCCCTCGTTCCTGATGAAAAATTTATTGACTGGGCTCTCAAAATCATCTTCATAGATTGCCTCTTTCATGCCTAATTCTCTAATATAATTTTGTTAGTCCTCCATAGAGGACCACAGGCTGATATTTAATGGTATGTCATTCTTATTTGGCCATGTTATATGACACACAGCCATAAATCATTCACTGATCAAATGGCTATCCTCATTATGTTGGACAGAGCATACAGTCTTTGCCTGAGGGCAGGGTGAGTAGTAATGGATGTCAGTTTTGAAATTTCCAGTCCATTCACCACAGCGCTTTCTGCCTCCATGTCCCATAACCAGAGCAGCTATGCTGGCATGCTCTCTTGGTTTCTGTCTAAACCACTGTACTATATCCATCAGTTCAGCTGCTGTATTATGGGCAGCAGGGTTTGGGGGGTTGGATACTGGTCAGGGCACTCCCACCAGCCTATCCTGCATTTTTTTTTATTTTTTTTTTTCATTTTTGGGTTACAATCAGTCAGATCTCAAATAGATCTAGACCAAATGGAACCTCAAAATCTGACCTTTTAGTGCCTTCATTTACAGAGTCCATTTTATACAGATTCCCTTGTACAGGGTCCCCATGGTCTTCCAGAGAGATGTTCCTGATCTTCCATAGGAGAATGATTGAATTAGGTTTTTTCCCCATCAAAACTGCCACCTGTCTTTCCAGTTTTTCAACACTATCATTCAATAGCTGATTTGCATCAGCCTGAGCCTCTTCAGTTATGTTCAGACAGTTCAAGGCCATTAAAAGTGGCCATGCCACCATGAACACAGCTAACTGTCATTCTCAAGTTGTAAGTATGTCTTTGCTAAGACCATGGAAATACTCAGTCAGGTGGGCCAGGGACTCATGGACCCTCCCTCCGTCCCACACAGGGCCCCATTTTTCAGTGACAGAAGCAGTGCTGCATTTTGAGGATCCTAGGAATCCCAGGACATGCCCTGACAAAAGGTCATTCAAAGGGGTAGTCTTTCCCCATCCAAACAACTCCATGATATTCACAGAATCACAGAATTGTAGGGGTTGGAAGGGACCTCCAGAGACCACTGAGTCCAGTCCCCCTGCCAAAGCAGGTTCCCTACACCACGTTGCACAGCTCAGCATCCAGGCAGGTCTTGAATATCTCCAGAGAAGGAGATTCCACAACCACCCTAGGCAGCCTGTTCCAGTGCTCTGTCACTCTCACCATAAAGAAGTTATTGCACACATTAGTGCAGAATTTCCTATGGTGCAGTTTCTGTCTGTTTCCCCTTGTCCCTCCTCCACACACTGCTGAAAAGAGTCTGGCCTCACCTCTTTGCCCCCCACACCTCAAATATTTATAGACCTGGATCAGGTCCCCTCTCAGCCTTCTTTTCTCAAGGCTAAACAGACCCAGTTCCCTAAGTCTCTCCTCATAGGGGAGATGCTCCAGGCCCTTCACCATCTTTGTGGTCCTCCACTGGACTCTTTCCAAGAGATCCCTGTCTTTTTTGTACTGGGGAGCCCAGAACTGGACACAATATTCCAGATGAGGCCTCACCAGGGCAGAGTAGAGGGGGAGGATCACCTCCTTCGACCTGCTGGACACGCTCTTTTTAATGCACCCCAGGATGCCATTGGCTTTTTTGGCTACAAGGGCACACTGCTGGCTCATGGTCAATCTGTCGTCCACCAGGACGCCCAGATCCCTCTCAGCAGAGCTCCTCTCCAGCAGCTCTTCCCCCAGCCTGTACTGGTGCATGCAATTATTTCTACCCAGGTGCAAGACTCTACACTTGCTTTTGTTAAACCTCATCCGGTGTCTTACTGCCCAGCTCTCCAGCCTGTCCAGGTCTCGCTGAATGGCAGCACAGCCTTCAGGCGTGTCAGCCAATCCTCCCAACTTCGTGTCATCAGCAAACTTGCTGAGGGTGGTCACTATCCCCTCATCAAGGTCGTTGATGAAGATGTTGAACAAGACCAGACCCAGCACAGACCCCTGGGGGACGCCGCTAGTTACAGGCCTGCAGCCAGACACTGCACCGCCAACGACAACCCTCTGCACTCTGCCACTCAGCCAGTTCTCGACCCACTTCACTGTCCAATCACCTATCCCATACTTCCTCAGCTTTGGTATAAGTATGTCATGGGAGACTGTATCAGTTATAGAGGTTATAGAGTTCAATTCCTGTAGTCAATTTGGCGGCCCAGGTGGGACCAGCTCTGTTCGCTGCAGGACCAGCTGAGAGGGAGACACTTTTGGCGCACCCTGAGATTTCTCTGAAGGACTCCCTTCCTCACCTGATCACTGCAGGGACAGACAAGGACCACCCATAGGTGGACCAGGTATGTGTATGGTAAGTGGAGCCCATATGTCTTGAGGAGACATCCTACACAGTTTACAGCCATACGTGCTGCTCCCAGGGAGGTGAGCTCATGGCTTTGGTTGCCAGCTGGGTAGGAAGACTCCTTGGGTGAGTTCCTATGAAAGGGAACTGTATGTCATATGAATGGAAACAAGAACAAATACTCTCTCCCAGGTAGTTGACAATAGGAGGGACCTAGGTTGGTCTCTCCTACGGGTATGGGATATAGTGGATAGCCTGTCAAATGGTAGCCTGGGTTCTCCAAGTTGTAGTCACAGGGGTTATAGGTTGTATGTTCAATATTATCATCTGCTTTAAGTGTTTGGTACCGTGTGTCAAGCCGACTCTGGGAAAAACATTAACGTTTGCAACTGGTCGACCAGAGTATGAGTGTTATTAAGATTCCAACTAGAAAACGTTGTCAGCATTGTGTAGTATGAATAAACCATGGTTTTTGATCTAAATGTCAGAGTGAGTGTGGTGTGAGTGAGACACAGAACAGCTGCAGGGTGAGTGCCGAGTCCCGATCCATGTTTCCTTCCTCCTGTGAGGGAAATGGCCAGACACGGACAAAGTGAAAGACTGTGTTGTCTGTCCACTCATATGTACTTTCTGCTTGTATGTAAGAAGACGGGAGTTTGTACTCTGTAGATTAGTAAGATTGTCCTGAGGAGAGGTGTACATTCCACCCGACCAATGAATGTCAACCCATTTATGTAATACTATGTACTGCTTGCGAGGAAGTGTGTGAGGGAGGTGGTTCAATCAGTGCTGGTTCTGTGGCACAGTGTTTATAACTGAAGAATACAGACTGTATTAAGGGAGTTTATGTGAACTGTAGAACTGTACTGTTTGACAAACAGTTTTGATGGTATAAGAAAGTTTAATTGTTAATGATATATGGAAGTGTACTTGAGGGAATGTGGAAGTGTATCTGAGCATACAAACAGAGGAAGCATTTACAGAAGAAAAAAGGTTAAAGTGAGTTTACCTGCACTGACATGAGAGCAACACCCTGAACCTCTGCCCTGTGAGCTGAGCAGAGCAGAGCAGAGACACAGTCCTCATGTATCAGGTAGTGTTATTCTGCTTACCAAATGAATGAGTTCACTACAGAAGAGGCAAATCTTCCCCTCTGCTCCATTTGTGGCATACTCTGGAGTTCAAGACATTGCAAAGCTATGGCACATCTACTTTCTTTCAATGATGATGCCTTAGTATGCTCTGGGCTGTCATTTCAATTGCATCTAAAGAAGTCTAGGGTCATGCCAGCTGACAGGAAGCTGGCAAATGTTGTCTCATTGTAAGGAAGAGCAAGAAAGATGACATGGGCAATTATGGACCTGTCAGTCCAGAGCCTGGTAAAATTATGGAGAAAATGATGGTGGGAGTTATGGAAAAACAGCTGAAGGACAATTCTGTCATTGGTTGCAGCCAACACAAGTTTGTGAGGCGAAGGTCCTGTTTAATTTAAGCTCATTCTGTGACACAGTTATCCGTTTAGTTGACCAAGGGAAGCCAGTTGATGTAATCCTTGAGGATTTCAGTGGAGATTTTGATACTGTTTCTCACAACAACCTTCTGGACAGAATGTTCTGCATATGGCTAGACAGAAACACAATGTGGTGGGTGAGCAGTTGGCCAGTAGGTCAGTCCCAAAGGATTATAGTCAGTTTTTTCCATCAGGCTGGTAGATGGTCACTGTCGGGGTCCCGAGGGTTCCATTTTGGGGCCACTTTCCTTTCATGTTTATGCAGATGACTTGCATGCAGGACTAGAAGACGTTCTGAGCAAGTTTGCTGATGAGACCAGATGAGGAGGTGCTGTTGCCTCCACTGAGGGTGGAGAGGACTTGCAGAGAGATGTGGACAAGTCAGAGAAGTGGGTACCAGTTGGTACTAAGCACCAAGTGCATAACGTATAACAAAGAACAAGTGCCTGATTGTGCACCGCAGAACATAAAGGACTTCAAACTCTGGGAGAATGTGCAAACGAGGGCACTGGAACTGAGAGATCTGAAGTTCAGAGTTTCACAGGGATTGACTGCTTGTTCAGACTGGGCCCTTCTCACATCCCTTCTCACATCCTGCAATGAAACATAGGTCTCATATGGGACATGAACCTCACAGCGTCCTTGCACCACATGTAGAGCCTGGGATCTTCTGTCCCCATGTCTTTCATTTAACATCATACGGACCTCCAACCCATTGCCCCAGGAAATGCCAGGAGCCAACATGAGAGACAGGATCTCTCTACCACTGGTCTTGCAATCAGGGCTTGACCTGTCTGCTTCGTAAGGCAAAGGAGAGGTTTCTTAGCATGCCAGTGCCTTTGCCTGCCTGTAGTCATGGCTTCCAGTTATCTTCTCTAACAAGTCCCTTGGGAAGCTTACTTGGTAATGGCCCTCAGTGGGCCCATTAATACTCCAAGAAACTTCACTGTTACTTCCGACTTTGTCTTGTTGAGCACTTTGTGCAAACTTCTCTCTGCACTAGAGGCTGATGAACTCAGCATCAAATGCACTCTGGGGCCCATTATAACCTAAAGAATCTCCTGTGCCTTATGCCATCTTGTTATCTTCTTCAGGTTATCAGAACTTGTTCAGCAAAAAGGAGGGATATCTGGAGAGAGCTTAAAGAATCCAGTATAAATTTATTGTCTATTTATTTATAGTTGGGTTTAAAGAAGACATTAAAGCAGCACTGTGCAACTGATACCAATCCAGGATGTCCCAATGAGTTCTGTACTGTTACTGTGTTGACAAAGGTCCTTCTCAACCTCCCCACCCAATTTCTGCTCACAATGGACCTATGGGACTTGCATCACTTTTCTTCACATCACTCTTCTCCTCTGCATTCATCCGCTCAGTGTTAAAACTGCTTTGCACCAACTCCCACTGGCTTTCCTCAGAGAACCAGCTACACATGGAAAAGGAAAGATTTCTCTTTTTTATCTGGCCAGCAAATGGAAAGAAAGGTGATGCAATTGAATGAACAGTAAAACACAGTGATCAACTGCATGCCATGTTCAAGCGGCATCTATTGAAGTTTGTCTTTCATATGGAATATTTTTAAAAGAAATGATTTATTCTGAGGTAGGATAGGATAGATTGAATCACAGTGAAGTAGTTGACAACAGAGGCCATCAGACTCTGAGAGATGGAGCAAATTCCATTAATCTTCCTGGGATAGATCAGCCAGGTAGTTGAGAGGTATCAACTTAAAACTGATCAGGACTTGTGAGTATTTCACACATTGAGATGGGTTAACACATTCTCATTGATTTCTATCTTTGTCTCCAACTCTGTTTTTCACTTTCACTGACATTAATGAACATCTTTCAGACTTCGTGCCTTAATAAAAAAGAGACAGTGATTGAGAAAAAGAAAAAGTATAAGAAGAAAAAGAAAAAGAATAGATAGGAAGGGATAGATCAAATCACAGTGAAGGAGTTGACAACACATTCCATCAGACTTTGGGGAGATGGAACAAATTCCAGTAATCCCCCTGAAAGTCAGAAATCAGACAGATAATTGGGAGGTATCTGACTGAACAAAGAGCAAGGGATGGAGAAATCTGGAGGGCAGTGGGAGTAGTGTGTGCCCAAATGGCCTGCTGAAAACATGCCCTTAACCATGGCCATTTCTTTAGGAGAGCTGAAAAAACTTGGAGGATGAGGCACATCAAATAGGCAGCAGGGAAGAGTAGTGCTGGGCACCAGGCTACAGTCACAGGGCATTGGCACTGGCACCGCTGTCTGTGTCTCTGAACCTGAAGGCATTTGTGTCCAGCGAACACAGTTCTGGAAAACATTGTAGTTTCAGTAAAAGAAAAAAAAAGACATCAAATCACCTCAAAGATTCATATTTACAACTTAAAATGGAACAAGACTCATGAGAATTTTTCATGTTGAGAAGGGTTAACACATTTTCATTGATTTCCATCTTTGTCTTCAATTATTTGTTTCAGTTTTATTGACATTTATGATCAACTATTAAGCTTACAGCCTCAAAATAAATAAATAAATTAAAAGAGATACATTTGCATCTTGCACATGGCCTGATGCCCCTTTCACCTTCACAGTTCCCACAAGTCCTTCCCTGCCGGAGAGTATGAGATCCAGCAGAGCACCTCTCCTCTTTGGTTCCTCCACTGCTTGGTCAAGAAGCTGCCATCTGTGCTCTCCATGGATCTGCTGGATGCCACATGCCCTGCTGTGCTGTCCCTGCCACAGATAATGGAGTGACAAAGGCCACCAAATGGGACAAGGGACAGACAACATCAGATTCCCATCTGTCTGCAGAGGGCACCTTCCATTTACTCTCCCTGATCAGGAAGACAGGAAAAGACACTGATGGTCTCCTCTGTTTGCCATTTCCATTAGCTCTGACCTGTCTGCTCTTCCATCCCCAGGCAGAGCTCAGTGCACTCTCACAGAGGGCAGTCGCCCTTCTTTGTCTCCTCGCCCATCCATCCTAAAGACTCGGTATCCCCCTTGTGCTACAGTGCAGTTGTGGAAACCATTAAACTGTGTCCCCATGGTCCAAACAGGAGCTCAGGCCTGCAGCTCTACCAAGATTTCTAGCTTCTTGTGTGTTGGTGTTTGCATTAGTGCAAAAGCACAGAAGTAAATATCCTAATTGAAAAGCATCACTGGACATTGCCTGACTGGATAGCTCATCTATAGAATCAGTGTGCAGAAGGTGGCACACAAACATTAGACCGATCGTGGGTCTTGGAGGTGACGTAGCAGCACGGACACACCATGGGCATGGCTTTCCTGAAGGCCCTGTGCTGCTCTTGTAGCTGTGAGTGAATTCACCGGACAGCCGGTGCTATCCCCTCTCTGGCCCTCAGCTGATGCCCAGGAAGGAGGTGTCTATCTCAGGGATTTCCCACATGGTTTACAAGCACTTGCAAACATCAGGAGCAGCCCAGGCACCTTGGGCATCACCCAGTGTCTGTGTGTGAGCTGCTGCCTCCCAGCTGAAGGACCGAGGACTCAGAGCAGGAGCTCACATGCAGGCAACTCCTTGTGCACTTCTGAACTGAACCAGAGAAATCCCAGCTCCTGTGGTTCTGTGGGGAGCCGAATCCCATTTCAGCTCCAGGATTTCTGTCAAGGGATGAGACTCCTGCGCTGCCTCAGCTGGATCACTGCCCTGCACAGGGAAAGTCCAAACCTCGCCTTCCTTGTCTGGTTGCCCTTATTGTTTCATCAAACGATCTCTGGGAGCACTCCCCATATGTCTCCAATCAGTCACTGACCACTGGACATGTGGTGGTTAATTGAGTGGATTTCAAAGCACAGTCATGATGCTGTTGTCTTTCAGGAGCTGTTGGCCATGAGGACCCAGGGACATGTCAGGGGAAATGAGTGGGAAGGATAAAAATGACATAATCTGCTGCTTGCTTGTCCAGGTTCCTGGGACACAGGGAGCTCATAAAAGTGGGCAGAGCTGCAGAGAGACAGCTGTGCCCAGGAGCAGATCTCGTGCACAGCACAGCCTGCAGGTGACAGAAGGAGAGGAGAGAAATTGGAGAGAGCTTGCAGGATGTGTGTGGTGTGAGCGGGCTGTGAACTCACTGCAGGAGCATTGCTCACAGACCATGACAAGGTAAGTCTCACAGCTGACCATGAGCTGCTTTTAATTAAGGGGTAACTATAACTGGGACATCCCATAGGAGATCTGACTGCAGGCACTGCATGTTTCTTTACTGTGGAAAAAGCTTTCTGCTCCAGCTGAGACGGGTGCCCAGGGCTGTCCTGCAGAGCACGGTCCCTGCTGTGCCCCAGGGGCTGTGTGCCGGGTATGGGACTCTGCCGCCTGCCAGGCTCAGCACTCAGCCTGCCCGGGGAGCTGCCCAGGGCGCTACGGGGAGATGTGTGGGGTAAGGAGCCCCCGGCAGGGTTTGTGCTGCCACAGCTGCTGCCTGGGGCAGGGGATCACAGCTCCACTGCACAACTGAATGTTTCTGAGGGCACTTTGCAAGAGGAGAGCCAAGGCAGGGGGTTTCCATTTCCTGTTCTGAGGCAAAGAGGTTTGGAGTCAGAAATCTAAAAGGGGCAATAAGAGTTCTGAGAATTTTTCATCAATCAATTGCTTGTTTTGTGAACACTCACACATGATGTGCTTTCAGTCTCCCCTTTCTCGAAGGATGGAATTATCTTCATTTTCTGTAGGCATGAATAATTCACTTATCCTACAAACAGGCAGCATTTTCTAACTGAAACTGAATGCCACAGAAGCTCGGGTAGGGGGCTCTAAGAGCACTTGGGGTAAAGATATGAGACATGAAACAGATGAAAATATCCAGGGAGAAGGGATAAGAAAATAAGAGGAAGGTTAGAGCTCCATATGCTACTTCTGCTTAAGGAATGCTGATCTACATGAAATTAAATGCAAGTAATGGTGCTAAATGTACACTGTTGTAGGAGAATTAAAACATTTCATAGTATAGCAGGAGTAGTGCCTCTGAGAATGGTCTGGACTTGTCATTATCTTCTGCACTCTGAGCAGGACTCCAAGCCCAACAACAGCAGATGCCCAACAGCAGCTCCATCAGTGAGTTCCTCCTGCTGCCGTTGGCAGACACGCGGCAGCTGCAGCTCCTGCACTTCTGGCTCTTCCTGGGCATCTACCTGGCTGCCCTCCTGGGCAACGGCCTCATCAGCACAGCCGTAGCCTGCGACCGCCGCCTGCACACCCCCATGTACTTCTTCCTCCTCAACCTGGCCCTCCTCGACCTGGGCAGCATCTCCACCACTCTCCCCAAAGCCATGCCCAACGCCCTCTGGGACAACAGGGCCATCTCCTACACAGGATGTGCTGCACAGCTCTTTTTCTTTACCTTCTTCATGTCAGCAGAGTATTCCTTTCTCACCATCATGTCCTATGACCGCTATGTTGCCATCTGCAAGCCCCTGCACTACGGGACCTTGATGGACAGCAGAGCTTGTGCCACCACGGCAGCAGCTGCCTGGGGCACTGGGGTTCTCAATTCCCTGCTGCACACTGCCAGTATGTTTTCACTGCCTCTCTGCCAAGGCAATGTTGTCAACCAGTTTTTCTGTGAAATTCCCCAGATCCTCAAGCTCTCCTGCTCAGAATCAAATCTCAGGGAAGTTGTGTTTCTCATTTTTACTATCAGTTTAGACGTAGGCTGCTATGTTTTCATAGTTGTGTCCTATGTGCAGATCTTCGTGGCTGTGCTGAGGATGCCCTCTGAGCAGGGACGGCGCAAAGCCTTCTCCACGTGCCTCCCTCACCTGGCCGTGGTCTCCCTGTTTCTCAGCACTGGTGCTTTTGCCTACCTGAAGCCCCCCTCCATTCCCTCCCCACTCCTGGATCTGACAGTGGCACTTCTGTACTCAGTGGTTCCTCCAACACTGAACCCTATTATCTACAGCATGAGGAACAGGGAGATCAAGCACGCTCTCAGGAAGGTGTTGCAATACTCACTATTCCCGCTTCAATAAAGTGCACATCTTCATCGCATGATTCCCAGTGATGGTTCTTCATCTTTTATGCATCTTTGATTGATTGATTATGTGAGATATAGCAACGTGCAAAAAAATGTTATTGAACTTATAAATAAAAATTTGTTTCACTTCTTTCACACCTACTATCCATTTTCTCACTCCAAGAGCTCATGTAAACATGGAACCAGATTCCCCGAATAGGTTAAGAGATAAATAAATAGCATTCAAAATACGCTTTTCCTTAGCTCTTCTCTTATCCAACTTTGTCTGGATTTGGGGAAGGTACAGCCACAGATAGAAGCACAACTAGTTCTTTTCATTCTTCCTCTCTTTACACTGATACAGTGCACAGAGGATTCGAGTCCTCTCATTTCTACAGGCCTGAAGGTCTTGTGTGTCTCACAGCAGTCCCGTCGTCTCTACAGCAGCACTCAGTGGTTTGCTTAATTTTCTTATCTCAATACTAGGAACAGCTACAGGACCTGTAGCATAAGTGACCGCAGAGCTCCTTATGAGGGGTGGAGTGACAGTGGGATCTGTCCAGAGCTTGGAGCAACTGCAGGATGTGTAGCAAAAACTTGGAGCTATTGCAGGGACTGTGCCAGGAGTTGCAGAAGCTGCAGCAATGTCAGCAGATCCAGCTCTCTTCCCCTTGAAGATGCTGAATAGTGTTGAACACAGCTCAGTAGGTGTGGGCCAGGCCCTGGCA
This sequence comes from Coturnix japonica, assembly GCF_054131305.1. Taxonomy (NCBI): domain Eukaryota; kingdom Metazoa; phylum Chordata; class Aves; order Galliformes; family Phasianidae; genus Coturnix; species Coturnix japonica. Next base: position 3,978,002 of record NC_140687.1, on the reverse strand, counting down.
CACTGCAGTCATTTGGGCCTTTTTAGGATTACCAGTGCCACAGCAGACCTGTCTCCAATATTCTACCAGTTTCTCAGGATCCTGCAGTTGCTCGGAGATGAAGTTCCAAAGCCCTGGGGGTGCCCACCACTCCAGGCAGCTGCCCAGACTGTCCCACACCCCCTGCCATGCAGAGCCTTCTCACCTTGGGGCAGATCTCTCACTGATATTCCTGAATAATTGTTTAACCTCAATCCTAGAATCATAGAATCACCAAGGCTGGAAAAGGCCTGAAAGATCATCCAATCCAACCGTTCACCTATTACCAATAGCTCCCACTTAACCATGTCCCTCAACACAATATCCAGTCTCTCCTTGAATACCCCTGGTCTCCCAGAGACGACAGTGTAAAATGTGTAATTCCTAATCATACCAACAATATTACTTCCAAAACCCAAAGATGTCCAAAGAGCTGAATGTGCACAAAACTTCACTTTGCCAATTTTATCGTGGTACAAACCAAGGTCAAACAGCATAGCAAAATAAATACCCTAATCCAGCATCCAGAGTTGACAAATGATGCAGCAGGGAAAACAAGCAGCAAGCAAGGAGCTGTGAAATGCAGCTTCATGAGAAGACTCAGCAAGCTTCACAAATAGGGAAACTATCAGCACCATGGCCTGCACATCTCCAACTCCCACAAAGCCCTGTCCACTCTGGACAGATGTGCTGTTACCACAACCCTTGGAGCCTCACATCAGGCACCAAAATGACTGTGGTTGTTGAACCCAACATGTGGCTCAGCAGCACACAGTGCTTTGTGCACTGCCCCATTCCCAGTGGGATGGGGATGAGAACTGGGAAAAAGAGTACAACTTCTGGGTTGTAACAAAGCAGTTTACTAAGAGAGATAAAAGGAGAGGAGTAATAGTAATCACTATATATCCGTTGATATAGAATCGTATGTAACAACTGATGCACAAGCACTTGCTCAGCACCACCAGACTGATGCTCAGCTGGGCCCTGAGCAGTGAAGAGACTGAGATGAACTCCCACCCCTTTCAATACAATTTCTGCTTGCTGTCAGCTGATAGAGAACGTCCCTTTGGCCACTATCAGTCAGCTGTCCTCACTCTGTTCCCTCCCAGCTCCATGTGCCCTCCACTGACCATGGCCTTGGCTCTGTACAACACTGCTTAGCAGCAGCTGTAAACATCAGAGTGTTATCAATGGTTTTCTCCTAGAACCAAAACACTGCACCACAGCAGACAGTCTGAAGAAAACAATTCCATCCCAGCTGTAACCCAGATTCCTGCCTGTCCCCTCTTCTTGTTCTTCCTGATCAGGAAGCAAGGAACAGAATCTGCCGCTCTCCTCTCTGAGCCCTTTCCATCAGTTCTCAGCTGGCTCCTCTGCCATCCCCAGGCAGAGCTCAGTACCCTCTCATGGATGGCAGCAGCCTTTTCTCTTCTTCCTTGCCCATCCGTCATGCAGAATCTGTACCCCATTTGCTACAGTACAGAGCTGAGAATCAACCCACCGTGTCTCTGTGAACCAAACAAGACCCTAGGCCTGCAAAGGCACAGAGATTTGGAGTTCGCTGAGTGAATGTTTGTGGTCCTCTCATTAGTGTAAGGATTCTTCAGAAAGCATCCCCTTCCAGAAGCATGCTTTGATTTAGCCTGTCTGGGTCTTGCATCTACACTGTGGTACTGATGTTCAGGGCCTTGCTCAGAATCAGCAGCCTGCATGAAAGGAAAAGCTCTGTGGTTTTCTCTTGATTTGTCCCGTTTATTTCCCATGCTACCCGCACTGGTCTACAGGCACTTTAGGGCAGCAGTAGGTTGGGGTTACCCCCAGAGGGTACACAGTAAGATTTAGGACGGGGTATTGGCAACAAGACTTTCTCTGAGGAATCCTCACACAATCCTATAGAACAACTCAGAGGCTTTCCATTCAATCTCCAACAGCAACAATATCCCTCAGCCCTTCTCTGTCACATCCAATTCCCCACCCTTCCCCATTTGGACCTGGTTTAAAGCCCTATAATCAATCAGTGCAGGAGCATTTCAGATGGGGTCATGGAGGAGGCAGACTGCCATTCTTGGGGTGGCCATTTTCCCAGGAGGGCATGGTGGGAGGGCTTTGTCCCATCTGGTTCCACCAACACTTGCATCCACCCAGCAGAAGGCTGTGCCCTCTGTGTCCCACTTGAACTCTGCATGGAGCTTACAGTTGGCAGTGACATGGCTGAGAAGCTCTGGGCATGGATTAAGGGACAGGGAATTAATGTGCCTTCCTAACTTCCTCCCTGCATGCCTTAGCAACTTCCTTGTAATCTCCCCAAGTACCCAGCCCCTTCTTCCAGAGGACGGAGATTCTCTTTTTCTTCCTGAGTCTCAATAGTTTTTCCCAGTTCATCTGCACTGGTCTTCTTCCCCTATGGCTCACCTTATGGCATTCAGGGACAGCCTGATCTCGTGCCTTTAAGATTTCCATCTTGAGGAGTGTCCAGGCTTCCTGGACCCCTTTACCCATAAGGAGCGACTCCCAAGGGACCTGTGCTACAAGTGTCCTGAACAGGTCAAAGTCCGCCCTCTAGAAGTTCAGGATAGTAGTTTTGCTAGTCACCCTTCTGACATCTCCAAGAATAGAGAATTCTACCATTTCATGGCCACTCTGCCCAAGACAGTCCCCAACCTTCTCAACTCCTACCAGTCCTTCACTGTTAGTGAAGAGCAGGTCTAGCAAGGAACCACCCCTGGTAGGACTTCATACCAGCTGTGTAAGGAAGCTGTCTTGCATGCAATCTATAAACCTCTTGGACTGATTCCTCTGCTATTTATTATATTCCCAGCATATATCAGAGAAGTTGTAGTCTCCCAAGAAAATGAGTGCTGGCAATCTTGCGACTTCAGTAAGCTGCTCATAGAATGCCTCACCCATCAATTAGGCGGTCTATAAGAAACCTTTAGCAAGATGTCACACTTACAGGCCTTTCCCCCGATCCTTACAAACATGCACTTCATTCTGAAGCCCAAGCTCTTCAACATCAAAACTCTCTTTAATATAAAGGGCCACACCACCACCCTTCCTTCCTCCTCTATCCCTTCTGAAGAGCTTGTAACCATCCATCACAGCACTCCAGTCATGGCAGTGGTCCCACCATGGGTCGGTAATAGCAACTAGGTCATGGTTTGTCAGATGCACAGTTGCTTCCAGCTCCTCTTGCTTGTTGACCAAGCTGCGTGCGTTGGTGTAGACGCACTTCAGCTGAGGCATCTGCCTCTCTCCCAGCTCAAACAGCATTTCCCTAGGCTTATCTCTGGTAAGCCCTGTTTTGTCCACTCCCCCATCGTAGCTAGTTTAAAGCTCTTTCGATAAGCCCCGCTACCGTCTATGCTAGGATTCACTTCCCCCTTTGAGACAGTTGGGTTCCATTCATGGATAACAGACCATGGGCCAAGTAAACTGTCCTGTGATCAAAGAACTCAAAGTTTCTGGCTCAGTACCAACCTCTGAGACAATTGTTCATTGCTTTGCTTTCCAAGCCTGCTCTGTGTCCCTCACTGCCACTGAAGGTATAGAACAAAAAATCACTTGATCTCCCACTTTGTGAACTAAATGGCCTAAATTCCTGAAATCTCTTTTTATAGTTTGTAGTCTTATCTAAGAAATTTCATCACTGCCCACCTAAACTATGAGTAGTGGAAAATAATCAGTGGACCTAACCAGCATTGTGAGTTTCCTCATTATGTCCCTGACCTGAAACCAAGAAGGCAGCAGACTTACTGACAACTGGGGTCCAGTCTGCAAATGGGGCCCTCTATTCCTCTGAGAAGGGAGTCACCCACCACGGCCACCCTTCTTTCTTTCATGGCAGAGGAAGTCACAAGGCTTGGTAGTGACTGCCTTGCATTAGGTTTCCTCCTAGGCAGATCCTCCATTGCCTCCCCATTCTTATCTCCTTCAGATTTCAGAGTGTCAAACCTGTTGCTTAGATGGATCAGGAGTCGAGGGCTAGGCAGGCATGGGGGGGCTCCTGTGATGTTGAGTTGGGACTCTCTTCCAACCCTTCTCATCAGTCAGGTCTGTCTGACTGTGACAGGGCAGGGAGTCAACCACTTTTCTGGGGGTATCTGCCTGGCAGCCTTCCCTCGGGGATGCCAGCAAGTCACTCCACCAGCCCATCTCCCGATCACACTCCCTGATGGTAAACTGTGAGTAAAACCTTGAGTAAAGTGAGAGTTCACCTAGACAAAAGTATGAGTAGAAACATGGACTGACGTGAGGGTAAACCCAGAGTAAACCCAGGATCCCATCCATTGGGCATGCACAGCCTCTGAGGGCAACTTTTTCCAGTGTTGCTGTGTAAAAATATAGGTTCCTCACATCTAACCTATGTCTCCCCTTTTTAATTTAAATCCGTTTCCATTTGTCCTGTTATCAACAGACCATCCCATCCTTATTCTAGCGTTAGGCATCTCATCCTCAGATGGAAACCCTGGGGCTGAATTGGGATCAGTTTTTCAAAGAACCACAGGAGCTACAAGTTCACCTAGCTGAGTTCAGATGTGCACAGTGAGGTGTCTGTGTGTGAGTCCCTCATCTGAATCCTTGGTTTTTATTCCACAGGGACTGCACTACTCATACACAGTCTCTCAGTGATGCCCAAGATGCCTTGGGTGATCCTAGTTTTGTGCTAGTGCTTGTAAACTGTGACGGAAAATCTATGAGATAGACACCTCCTTCTGGAGCATCAGCTGAGGGCCAGAAGGGAGGTATTCTTGGCCATCCTAAATACCACCTCAGCCACGTGCTTAGGGCACCCATTGTGTCTTTTGCACCTGACCCCATGGAGTATGTAGTGATATTCAGCTTATCAAAAGGATGAGCTCAGAACAGAAGAGGCAGATCTTCCTCTCTGCTCCATCTGTGGCATAGTCTGGATTTCAAGGCATTGCAAAGCTATGGCACATCTACGTTCTTGCACTGATGACACTTTAGCATGCTCTGGGCTCGCATTTCAATGGCATCTAATAAATCTAGGGTCATACCTGTTGACAGGAAGCTGGCAAATGTTGTCTCATTGTAAGGAAGAGCAAGAAAAATGACACGGGCAACTATGGACCTGTCAGTCTCACTACAGTGCTTGGTAAAATTATGGAGAAAATGATGGTGGGAGTTATGGAAAAACAACTGAAGGACAGGTCACAGACAACACAAGATACAGAGGGGAAGGTCCTATTTAATTTCAGGTCTTTTTATGACACCTTTATCCATTGAGCTGAACAAGGGAAGGCAGTTGATGTAATCCTTGAGGATTTCAGTAGAGCTTTTGATACTATTTCTCCAGCACCCTTCTGGACAGAAATTCCTGCATACAGCTAGACAGAAACAAAACGTGGTGTGTTGTAATACAAGAAGAATTTTACAGAGCAGCAGCCATGGATTGAGATAAGGAGTTCACAGAGCAGCAGCTGCGGAGCAGGATAAACAGCATGAGAACAAAGGACATCTCTAGGAAAAGAATGAATGGCTCGTGGCTTTGAAGGGGGGTAATAGGGTTGTTATTGCAGTAGCTTTCCTCCAATTAGCGTGTGTGATTTTTGGACACCCTTGTCTGTCTCCTATAAAAGTCTGGCTTTCGGGCAATAAATTGATGCAGCTATATGTAACTATATTGGTGTTTCTCTGTTTGACCCAGCACGCTGACATTTTGCCTTTCAGGTTCACCAGCAGTGGTGGGTGAGCAGTTGGCCAGTAGTTCTGTCCCAAAGGATTATAGTCCGTGGGTTCCATTGGGCTGGTAGATGGTCACTGTCAGAGCTCCCCAGGGTTCCATTTTAGGGCCACTTTCCTTTCATGTTTATGCAGATGACTTGCATGCAGGACTAGAAGATGTTCTGAGCAAGTTTGCTGATGAGACCAGATGAGGAGGTGTTGTTGCCTCCACTGAGGGTGGAGAGGACTTGCAGAGAGATGTGGACAAGTCAGAGAAGTGGGTACCAGTTGGTACTAAGCACCAAGTGCATAAAGTATAACAAGAACAAGTGCCTGATTGTGCACCTGGGTATGGGCAACCCTGGACATAAACACTGTCTGTATATTGGACACATGAGAGACGTCTGACTGAAAAGGATTGGGGGTCCTGCTCAACATAAAATTTTAAGTGAGTCAGCAGTGTGCCCAGCCAGCCAAGAAGGCCAACAGTCCCCTAAAGTGCATCAAGCAATTTATTGCCAGCTGGGTGGGAGAAAGGTTTGTCCCTCTTTGCTCTGCATTGCTACTGCCTCACCTGGAGCACTGGGTGCACTTCTGGGCAATGCAGAACATAAAGAACATCAAACTATGGGAGAGTGTGCACAGGAGGGCACTGGAACTGAGAGATCTGAAGTTCAGAGTTTCACTGGGATTGACTGCTTGTTCAGACTGGGCCCTTCTCACACCCCACATCCTGTGATGAGACACAGGGCACATGTGGGATATGAACTTTAACAGCATCCTTGCACCACATGCAAATGCTTTTCCCAGTGCTTCAGTGTTCCACCACCCATTGCTTTCAACATAGTTTTCAACACCCCATTGTATCTTTTAATTTTACCAGAAGCTGGTGCATGGTAGGGGATATGATAAATCCACTCAATGCCATGAACTTTGGCCCAAGTATTTATTAAGGGAATTTTTGAAATGTGTCCCATTATGAGACTCAGTTCTTTCTGAGGTGTCATGTCTCTATAGGACTTGTTTCTAACAACCCAATATTGTGTTTCTGGCAGTAGCATGGGGTACTGCGTATGTTTCAAGCCACCCAGTGGTTGCTTCCACCATGGTAAGCACAAAACGCTTATCATTATGAGATCCTGGCAAGGTGACATCATTCACCTGTCACTCCTCCCCATATTTATACTTTTGCCTTGGCCTTCCCCCCAGAGAGGCTTCATATTCTTGGCTTGTTTAATTATGGCACATGATTCACAGTCATGAATAACCAGTGCAGTAGCATCCATAGTTAAGTCCACCCCTCAGTCTCTAGCCCAATTATATGTTATGTCCATTCCTTGATGGCCTGAGGTCTCATGGAACCATCAAGCTTGAAATAATTCACTCTTGTTCTGCCAGTCCAAGTCTATTTGAGCCACCTCAGTTCTGGCAGCTCGACCTACCTGATGGTTGTTTTGTTGTTCTGCAATAGCCCGACTCTTGGGCAAGTGTGCATCCACGTGACACACCTTTACAATCATATCTTTTTTTTGAGCAGTTATGTTTTTCTACAGTTCAGTAGCCCAAATAGGTTTACACCTCCGTTGCCAGTTATTTTGTTCCCACTGCTGTAACAACCCCCATAAGGCATTTGCCACCATCCATGAGTCAGTATAAAGATAAAGCATTGGCCACCTCTCCCGTTCAGCCACATCTAAGGTCAGCTGGACAGCTTTTACCTCTGCAAACTGACTTGATTCTCCTTTACCTTCAGTGGCCTCTGCGACCTGTCGTGTGGGGCTCCAAACAGCAGCTTTCCATCTCCGATGCTTCCCTACAATATGAAATGATCCATCAGTGAAAAGAGCATATTTCTTTTCATTTTCTGGTAGTTCGATGTATGGTGGGGCCGCTTTAGCACATGACACCTCTTCTCCTGGTGATGTTCCAAACTTTTTATCTTCAGTCCAGTTCATGATCACTTCTAAAATTCCTGGACGATTGAGGTTCCCCATCCGCGCTTGTTGTCTAATCAGTGCAATCCACTTGCTCCAGGTGGCATCGGTAGCATGATGGGTGGAGAGAACCTCCCCTTTCAACATCCGGTTCATCATTGACAGTCGAGGTGCCAGAAAGAGCTGCATTTCAGTACCAGCTACTTCGGAAGCAGCCCGAGCCCCCTCATACGCGGCTAAGATCTCCTTCTCAGTTGGAGTGTAGCACTCTTCAGACCCCTTGTACGCTCAGCTCCAGAATCCCAGGGGTCAGCCTTGGGTCCCTCCTGAGGCTCTTTGCCACAAACTCCAAGTGGGACCTTTCTCTCCAGCAGCAGTATAGAGGATGTTCTTTACATCCTGTCCAGTCCGTACTGGCCCCAGGTCCGTGGCACAGGCTATCTCCTGTTTAATCTGTTCAAAAGCCTGCTGCTGCTCTGGGCCCTATGCAAAATCATTCTTCTTCTGCATCACCTGATAAAGGGGGCTTACAATGAGGCTGTAGTTTGGAATGTGCATCCTCCAAAAGCCCACTGCACCCAGGAAAGATTGTGTCTCTTTCTTGCTAGTTGGTGGAGACATGGCAGTGATTTTGTCAATCACTGTTGGGATGTGATGACATCCATCCTGCCACTTTATACCTAAGAACTGAATTTCCTGGGCAGGCCCTTTTACTTTGCTTCACTTAATAGCAAAACTGGCTCATAGAAGAATTTGAATTATTTGCTCTCCAGCACAGCAGCACTCAGTGGGGGTGTGACCTCATTCAGGCCACGGTAGTCTACTGTCAGCCTCCATTCTCCACTGGCTTTACGCACTGGCCATATGAAGCTGTTAAAAGGTGAGTGAGTTTTACTGATCACTCCCTGATTCTCCAACTGGCAAATCAAATCATGAATGGGGAGCAAGGAATCCCTGTTGGTGCGATACTGCCGTCTGTGCACTGTCTTTGTAGCAATCGGTACCTGCTGCTCTTTTATTTTTACTCGTAGCAGCCTCACAACAGACGGGTCCTCTGACAGGCCAGGCAAAACAGACAGCTGCCTAATGTTGTCCATATCTACAGCAGCGATTCCAAAGGCCCAGTGATACCCCTTAGTATCCTTGAAATGCCCTCTTCTGAGGTATCCTCAATACCAAGTATGAACGGAAACCCTGGACCACTCACATAGGATGTTTTTTCCAGTCTTTACCAGTGAGGCTTATTTCAGCCTCCAACACAGTCAATTCTTGAGAGATATCCAGAAATATGGATTGATTCTGTCCCTTCATGACTGGAGGGCATTAGGGTGCACTGTGCACCAGTATCCACCAGTGCCTTATATTTCTGTGGTTCTGATGTGCTAGGCCATCAAATCCACACAGTCCAATAAACTCTATTATCCCTTCCACTCCCTTGAATGAGGGCAGGGCCCCTCTATTGGTTACCTGTGATAACTGGAGCAGCCGTACTGGTGGTTGGACTGTTTTGTAGTTCCCTCACCCGTGCTCATAGTACAGGAGTAGGCTGGTCATGCCACTTCCTCGTGTCTTCTCTGTGGTCACGTAGGTAACACCACAAGGAAACACACAGTGCAATTTACTGTTGTTCCTTGCTCAATCTGGAAAGCGCTTGTGTCTAATAGCTGAGAATTTTAATGATACACATGAAGGCTTTATGGTCGTTAATTTCTTTACGATCTCTCGCCTTCAACTGAAGCAGCAGCTAGGCCAATTACCAAGTGACACCAAGGAGATGAAGTGGCAAAATGGCGATTTATTGAAACAGACACATCCTTATATAACCTACGCCTTTTTGTCTACACCCACTGTATTACACTAAGATTCTTCCAGAATATGGGGAAGGGCCTGTCACATCACAACAAGCTACCGTCCCAGCTGTCCCAACAGCGAAGCAACCAGGTAACAAGAGATTCATTCTGGTGCCGTGTGAACTCCTTTCTTACGCCTTCGATTTCAGTCATCTTCAGGGATCGACAAACAGTAACAGAGATTTCCTCCTCATCACTCTCTTCTTCATGACACTTTTCCTTTTTCCTTTCTCGCTACTTATCCAGACCTGTCACCTGGATCTTCTGTTGCCTCCTCCTCCACTTCTTTTTTCCGTTCTAGACGTGAGGACACCCATTTCCATTTCTTGCCTTCCACAAGGGCAACTGATATTGTTACTGGTGCCTCCTGTGACTGATCAAAATTGACTTGGGGATTTCCCTTTTTGGCTAGAACCTCAGCTCGGAAATTCTCTCTTTTCGGAACAGTGTTATATAGAGCACGGTAAGCACAAGCCAAGCCCCAAATAAGTCATACCCCCTTAGATCTATCTAGGCTGCGCCATCCCTGACTCAAATACTGGCTTAGTTTCTCGGGATCCCACAGGTGTTCAAGAGTTAAATCCCATGACATTGCGGGCCCCCATGTGTTGGCGAACCTGAAGGCAAAAGTCAGCGTTCTAGGACAAACAACCACACACCAATATAGTTAAATATAGCTGTGTCCATCTATTGCCTGAAGAGCCGTACTTTTATAGCAAACAAACAAGGGTGTTCAAAAATCACACGTACTAATTGGAAGAAAGCTTCTGCAATAAGAACCCTAAAACCCCGCTTCAAAGCCACGAGCCTTTCACTCTTTTGCTAGAGGTGTCCTTGGTTCTCATGCTGTTTATCCTGCTCTGCAGCTGCTGCTCTGTAAAGTGCTTATCTTGATCCATGGCTGCTGCTCTGTAAAATTCTTCTTGTATTACAACAGAATGGCAGTTCCCTGGGGTCTCCAGCACACCCCCAGCCAGCTGGCAAATGCCACTGAGGACCTTTAGGAAAGACATGCCCTGGGTAGTGACAATGTTCACTGGACAACTGTGAGCCCCACAATGGGTCTCGTACCTGTGTGCCATCTTCTGAACACCAGTAGCACGGTGTAGATGCAAGGCCCAGCCAGGCAAAATCAAAACATGCTTCTGGAAGGGGATCCTTTCTGAAGAGTCGTTACACTAATGAGAGGACCACAAACATTCACTCAGCGAACTCCAAATCTCTGTGCCTTTGCAGGCCTAGGGTCTTGTTTGGTTCACAGAGACATGGTGGGTTGATTCTCAGCTCTGTACTGTAGCAAATGGGGTACAGATTCTGCATGACGGATGGGCAAGGAAGAAGAGAAAAGGCTGCTGCCATCCATGAGAGGGCACTGAGCTCTGCCTGGGGATGGCAGAGGAGCCAGCTGAGAACTGATGGAAAGGGCTCAGAGAGGAGAGCGGCAGATTCTGTTCCTTGCTTCCTGATCAGGAAGAACAAGAAGAGGGGACAGGCAGGAATCTGAGTTACAGCTGGGATGGAATTGTTTTCTTCAGACTGTCTGCTGTGGTGCAGTGTTTTGGTTCTAGGAGAAAACCATTGATAACACTCTGATGTTTACAGCTGCTGCTAAGCAGTGTTGTACAGAGCCAAGGCCATGGTCAGTGGAGGGCACATGGAGCTGGGAGGGAACAGAGTGAGGACAGCTGACTGATAGTGGCCAAAGGGACGTTCTCTATCAGCTGACAGCAAGCAGAAATTGTATTGAAAGGGGTGGGAGTTCATCTCAGTCTCTTCACTGCCCAGGGTCCAGCTGAGCATCAGTCTGGTGGTGCTGAGCAAGTGCTTGTGCATCAGTTGTTACATACAATTCCATATCAATGGATATATAGTGATAACTATTACTCCACTTCTTTTATCTCTCTTAGTAAACTGCTTTGTTACATCCCAGAAGTTGTACTCTTTTTCCCAGTTCTCATCCCCATCCCACTGGGAATTGGGCAGTGCACAAAGCACTGTGTGCTGCTGAGCCACATGTTGGGTTCAACAACCACTGTCATTTTGGTGCCTGATGTGAGGCTCCAAGGGTTGAGATAGCAGCACATCTGTCCAGAGCGGACAGGGCTTTGTGGGAGCTGGAGAAGTGCAGGCCATGGTGCTGATATGTGTGGATGTGCTCCCTATGTGTGGAGCTTGTTGAGTCTTCTCATGAAGCTTCACTGCACAGCTCCTTACTTGGTGCTTGGATGCTGCATTAGGGTATTTATTTTGCTATGCTGTTTGACCTCAGTTTGTACCACGATAAAATTGGCAGCTGACAAAGTGAAGTTTTGTGCACATTCAGCTCTGCGGTCATCTTTGGGTTTTGGAAGTAATATTGTCCATATGATTAGGAATTACACAATTTACATTGTCGCCTCTGTGAGTCCGGGGGTGTACTGGATATTGTGTTGAGGGACATGGTTTAGTGGGAGCTATAGGTAATAGGTGAACGGTTGGACTGGATGATCTTTTAGGCCTTTTCCAACCTTGGTGATTCTATGAATCTATGATTGAGGTTAAACAATTATTCAGGAATATCAGTGAGAGATCTGCCCCAAGGTGAGAAGGCTCTGCATGGCAGAGGGTGTGGGACGGTCTGGGCAGCTGCCTGGAGTGGTGGGCACCCCCAGGGCTTTGGAACTTCATCTCCGAGCAACTGCAGGATCCTGATAAACTGGTAGAATATTGGGGGCAGGTCTGCTGTGGCACTGGTAACCCCCAAGAGGCACAAATGACTGCAGTGTGCCAGATCCAGAGAGCTGGATCTGCTGACAGTGCTGCAGCCTCTGCAACTCCTGGCACAGACCATGCAGCAGCTCCAAGGTTTTGCTACACGTCCTGCAGTTGCTCCAAGCTCTGGGCAGATCCCTCTGTCACTCCACCCCTCATAATGAGCTCTGCAGTTACTCCTGCTACGGGTCCTGTAGCTGTTCCAAGTATGGTAATAAGAAAATGGTACAAATTCCTCCCAAGGGAGGAAGTACAGCCCTGCGGTGGCTCCAACCCCTCCAATGAGCCCAGTGGCTGCTCCAACATAGTCACAGGTCCTGTGGTGGTTCCAGCTCTGGCAATGAACTCTGAGGTCACTTCAACTCCTGCAACAGCCCAACAGCCACTTCAGCTCCTACAGTGAACCCTGTGGCTGTTAAAACCCCTGCAACTAATCCTGGACTTGCAGACAGATGCGCATAGGGATTAGTTCATATATGTTTGCAACTGCATATGTTGTATATGTGTGAAAATACACTAAATATATTATATATGTATAAATACATTTGTCATAATTATTATCCTTTTCTTTTTCTCTTTGTCTCAACCCATAAACCTTAAACCACAGCACTGCCTTGAGATGCTTACGGATCTCCTTGGGACTATTCAATCTGATCTGGTCACACAGTGAAGAGCACCTGAAGATCTCAAGGTTTTCTCAGGGAGCAGCTCCTGAGGTATATTCCTTACACCAGCTTTGGAAGAGGCCTCCCTCCAGTTCTCTGGTCCTGCTCTAAAGGGGCCCTCTTGTTATGGCAGTGCCAGCAAGGAGACCAGCTCTGACAGACCTGTTCATATTGCCGGCTACTGACTGCAGCCCTGGATTGCTGCTGTAGAGGCAACAGGACTGTTGTGAGACACACAAGACCTTCAGGACTGCACAAATGAGAGGACTCAAGAGCACTGCAGCACTGGTAAGAGCACATGAATGAAAAGAGCACGTTGAGCTGCTGTCTGTGGCTGTACCTCCCCAAATCCAGGCAAAGTAGGAAGAAAGAAAATCTAAGTAAGTCTATTTTGAAAGCTTTTTAGGTATCTTATAACATATTCAGGGAATCTGGTTCCATGTTTACATGAGTTCTTGGAGTGAGAAAATGGAAATTAGGTAGGAAAGAATTTAAATACATTTTTATTTATAAGTTCAATAACATTTTTTTTTTTGCACATTCCTATATCTCACATAATCAAACAGACAAAGATGCATAAAACATAAAGAACCACCACTGGGAATCCTATTGAGGAAGTTGTGCATTTTATTGTAGCTGGAATAGTGCTTATTGCAACACCTTCCTGAAAGCGTGCTTGATCTCCCTGTTCCTCATGCTGTAGATAATAGGGTTTAGTGTTGGAGGAACCACTGCATACAGAAGTGCCACTGTCAGATCCAGGAGTGGGGAGGAAATGGACGGGGGCTTCAGGTAGGCAAAAGCACCAGTGCTGAGAAACAGGGAGACCACAGCCAGGTGAGGGAGGCACATGGAGAAGGCTTTGTGCCGTCCCTGCTCAGAGGGCATCCTCAGCACAGCCATGAAGATGTGCACATAGGACACAACTATGAAAACAAAGCAACCAAAGCCTAAACTGACACCAAAAAAGAGAAATACAAATTCCATGAGGTAGGAGCCAGAGCAGGAGAGCTTGAGGATCTGGGGAATTTCACAGAAAAACTGGTTGACAACATTGCCTTGGCAGAGAGGCAGTGAAAACGTACTGGCAGTGTGCAGCAGGGAATAGAGAACCCCAGTGCCCCAGGCAGCTGCTGCCATGGTGGCACAAGCTCTGCTGTCCATCAAGGTCCCGTAGTGCAGGGGCTTGCAGATGGCAACGTAGCGGTCATAGGACATGATGGTGAGAAGGGAATACTCTGCTGAGAGGAAGAAGGAAAAGAAAAAGAGCTGTGCAGCACATCCTGTGTAGGAGATGGCCCTGGTGTCCTAGAGGGCGTTGGCCATGGCTTTGGGGAGAGTGGTGGAGATGCTGCCCAGGTCGAGGAGGGCCAGGTTGAGGAGGAAGAAGTACATGGGGGTGTGCAGGCGGCGGTCGCAGGCTACGGCTGTGCTGATGAGGCCGTTGCCCAGGAGGGCAGCCAGGTAGATGCCCAGGAAGAGCCAGAAGTGCAGGAGCTGCAGCTGCCGCGTGTCTGCCAACGGCAGCAGGAGGAACTCGCTGATGGAGCTGCTGTTGGACATCTGCTGTTGTTGGGCTTGGAGTCCTGCTCAGAGTGCAGAAGATAATGACAAGTCCAGACCATTCTCAGACACACTCCTCCTTCTATAATATGAAATGTTTTTATTCTCTTACAACAGTGTACATTTAGCACCATTACTTGCATTTAATTTCATGTATTTCAGCATTCCTTAAGCAGAAGCAGCATATGGAGCTCTAACCTTCCTTTTATTTTCTTATGCCTTCTCCCTGGATATTTTCATCTGTTTCATGTCTCATATCTTTACCCCAAGTGCTCTTAGAGCCCCCTACCCGAGCTTCTGTGGCATTCAGTTTCAGTTAGAAAATGCTGCCTGTTTGTAGGATAAGTGAATTATTCATGCCTACAGAAAATGATGATAATTCCATCCTTCGAGAAAGGGGAGACTGAAAGCACATCATGTGTGAGTGTTCACAAAACAAGCAATTGATTGATGAAAAATTCTCAGAACTCTTATTGCCCCTTTTAGATTTCTGACTCCAAACCTCTTTGCCTCAGAACAGGAAATGGAAACCCCCTGCCTTGGCTCTCCTCTTGCAAAGTGCCCTCAGAAACATTCCGTTGTGCAGTGGAGTTGTGATCCCCTGCCCCAGGCAGCAGCTGTGGCAGCACAAGCCCTGCCGGGGGGCTCCTTCCCCCCACCCGTCTCCCTGCAGCACCCTGGGCAGCTCCCCGGGCAGGCTGAGTGCTGAGCCTGGCAGGCGGCAGAGTCCCATACCCGGCACACAGCCCCTGGGGCACAGCAGGGACCCTGCTCTGCAGGACAGCCCTGGGCACCCGCCTGCAGCCCCGGCTGCACAGCCTGCAGCCGTGCTGGGACATGCAGCCCTCAGGGCTGTGATTTCATACTGCAGTATGGAAGCCCTCAGCTGGAGCAGAAGGCTTTTTCCACAGTAAAGAAACATGCAGTGCCTGCATCCAGATCTCCTATGGGATGTCCCAAATTAAGTTGACCCTCTATGAAAAGCAGCTCATGGTCTGCAGTGAGACTTACCCTGTCATGGTCTGTGAGCAATGCTCCTGCAGTGAGCTCACAGCCCGCTCACACCACACACATCCTGCAAGCTCTCTTCAGTTTCTCTCCTCTCCTTCTGTCACCTGCAGGCTGTGCTGTGCACAAGAGCTGCTCCTGGGCACAGCTGTCTCTCTGCAGCCCTGCACACTTTTATGAGCTCCCTGTGTCCCAGGAGCCTGGACACGCAAGCAGCAGATTATGTCATTTTTATCTTTCCGACTTGTCTCCCCTGACATGTCCCTGGGTCCTCATGGCCAACAGCTCCTGAAAGACAACAGCATCATGACTGTGCTTTGAAATTCGCTCAATTAACCACCACATGTCCAGTGGTCAGTGACTGATTGGAGACATATGGGGAGTGCTCCCAGAGATCGTTTGATGAAACAATAAGGGCAACCAGACAAGGAAGGCAAGGTTTGGACTTTCCCTGTGCAGGGCAGTGATCCAGCTGAGGCAGTGCAGGAGTCTCATCCCTTGACAGAAATCCTGGAGCTGAAATGGGATTCAGCTCCCTACACACCCACAGGAGCTGGGATTCCTCTGGTTCAGTTCAGAAGAGCACAAGGAGTTGCCTGCATGTGAGCTCCTGCTCTGAGTCCTCGGACCTTCAGCTGGGAGGCAGCTGCTCACACACAGACACTGGGTGATGCCCAAGGTGCCTGGGCTGCTCCTGATGTGTGCCAGTGCTTGTAAACCATGTGGGAAATCCCTGAGATAGACAGCTCCTTCCTGGGCATCAGCCTAGGGCCAGAGAGGGGATAGCACTGGCTGTCTGGTGAATTCACTCACAGCTGCAAGAGCAGCACAGGGCCTTCAGGAAAGCCATGCCCATGGTGTGACCATGTTGCTGTGTCAACTCCAAGGCCCACGATCAGTCTAATGTTTGTGTGCCACCTTCTGCACACTGATACCATAGATTAGCTATCCAGTCAGGCTATGTCCAGTGATGCTTTCCAATTAGGATGTTTACTTCTGTGGTTTTGCACTAATGCAAACACCAACACACAAGAAGCTAGAAATCTTGATAGAGCTGCAGGCCTGAGCTCCTTTTTGGACCATGGGGACACAGTTTAATGGCTTCCACAACTGCACTGTAGCACAAGGGGGATACCGAGTCTTTAGGATGGATGGGCGAGGAGATAAAGAAGGGTGAATGCCCTCTGTGAGAGTGCACTGAGCTCTGCCTGGGGATGGAAGAGCAGACAGGTCAGAGCTAATGGAAATGGCAAACAGAGGAGACCATCAGTGTCTTTTCCTGTCTTCCTGATCAGGGAGAGTAAATGGAAGGTGCCCTCTGCAGACAGATGGGAATCTGATGTTGTCTGTCCCTTGTCCCATTTGGTGGCCTTTGTCACTCCATTATCTGCAGCAGGGACAGCACAGCAGGGCATGTGGCATCCAGCAGATCCCTGGAGAGCACAGATGGCAGCTTCTTGACCAAGCAGTGGAGGAACCAAAGAGGAGAGGTGCTCTGCTGGATCTCATACTCTCCGGCATGGAAGGACTTGTGGGAACTGCGAAGGTGAAAGGGGCATCAGGCCACGTGCAAGATGCAAATGTATCTCTTTTTATTTATTTTGAGGCTGTAAGCTTAATAGTTGATCATAAAAGTCAATAAAACTGAAACAAATAATTGAAGACAAAGATGGAAATCATTGAAATTGTGTTAACCCTTCTCAACATGAAAAATTCTCATGAGTCTTGTTCCATTTTAAGTTGTAAATATGAATCTTTGAGGTGATTTGATGTCTTTTTTTTTCTTTTACTGAAACTACAATGTTTTCCAGAACTGTGTTCGCTGGACACAAATGTCTTCAGATTCAGAGACACAGACAGTGGTGCCAGTGCCAATGCCCTGTGACTATAGCCCGGTGCCCAGCACTACTCTTCCCTGCTGCCTATTTGATGTGTCTCATCCTCCAAGTTTTTTCAGCTCTCCTAAATAAATGGCCATGGTTAAGGGCATGTTTTCAGCAGGCCATTTGGGCACAAACTACTCCCACTGCCCTCCAGATTTCTCCATCCCTTGCTCTTTGTTCAGTCAGATACCTCCCAATTATCTGTCTGATTTCTGACTTTCAGGGGGATTACTGGAATTTGTTCCATCTCCCCAAAGTCTGAGAATCAGTGAGAATGTGTTAACCCGTCTCAATGTGTGAAATACTCACAAGTCCTGATCAATTTTAAGTTGATACCTCTCAACTACCTGGCTGATCTATCCCAGGGAGATTACTGGAATTTGCTCTATCTACCAGAGTCTGATGGCCTCTGTTGTCAACTACTTCACTGTGATTCAATCTATCCTATCCTACCTCAGAATAAATCATTTCTTTTAAAAGTATTCCATATGAAAGACAAACTTCAATAGATGCAGCTTGAACATGGCATGCAGTTGATCACTGTGTTTTACTGTTCATTCAATTGCATCACCTTTCTTTCCATTTGCTGGCCAGATAAAAAAGAGAAATCTTTCCTTTTCCATGTGTAGCTGGTTCTCTGAGGAAAGCCAGTGGGAGTTGGTGCAAAGCAGTTTTAACACTGAGCGGATGAATGCAGAGGAGAAGAGTGATGTGAAGAAAAGTGATGCAAGTCCCATAGGTCCATTGTGAGCAGAAATTGGGTGGGGAGGTTGAGAAGGACCTTTGTCAACACAGTAACAGTACAGAACTCATTGGGACATCCTGGATTGGTATCAGTTGCACAGTGCTGCTTTAATGTCTTCTTTAAACCCAACTATAAATAAATAGACAATAAATTTATACTGGATTCTTTAAGCTCTCTCCAGATATCCCTCCTTTTTGCTGAACAAGTTCTGATAACCTGAAGAAGATAACAAGATGGCATAAGGCACAGGAGATTCTTTAGGTTATAATGGTCCCAGGGTGCATTTGATGCTGAGTTCATCAGCCTCTAGTGCAGAGAGAAGTTTGCACAAAGTGCTCAACAAGACAAAGTCAGAAGTAACAGTGAAGTTTCTTGGAGTATTAATGGGCCCGCTGAGGAACATTACCAAGTAAGCTTCCCAAGGGACTTGTTAGAGAAGATAACTGGAAGCCATGACTACAGGCAGGCAAAGGCACTGGCATGCTAAGAAACCTCTCCTTTGCCTTACAAAGCAGACAGGTCAAGCCCTGATTGCAAGACCAGTGGTAGAGAGGTCCTGTATGTCATGTTGGCTCTGGGCATTTCCTGGGGCAATGTGTTGGAATTTTGTATGATGTTAAATGAAAGACATGGGGACAGAAGATCCCAGGCTCTACATGTGGTGCAAGGACGCTGTGAGGTTCATGTCCCATATGAGACCTATGTTTCATTGCAGGATGTGAGCAGGGATGTGAGAAGGGCCCAGTCTGAACAAGCAGCCAATCCCTGTGAAACTCTGAACTTCAGATCTCTCGGTTTCAGTGCCCTCCTTTGCACATTCTCCCAGAGTTTGAAGTCCTTTATGTTCTGTGGTGCCCAGAACATAGTGAGGCAGTAGCAATGCAGAGCAGAGGGACAACCCTTTCCCTCACCCAGCTGGCAATAAGTTGCTTCATGCACTCCAGGGGACTGTTGTCTTTCCTGGCTGCCTTGGCACACTGCTGACTCACATTCAGTGTGATGCTGACCAGCACCCCAACCCTTTCCAGTCAGAATCCTCTCCAGTGTCCCATATCCAGTCAGTGTGTATGTCCAGCATTGCCCCTACCCAGGTGCACAATCAGGCACTTGTTCTTGTTATACTTTATGCACTTGGTGCTTAGTACCAACTGGTACCCACATCTCTGACTTGTCCACATCTCTCTGCAAGACCTCTCCACCCTCAGTGGAGGCAACAGCACCTCCTCATCTGGTCTCATCAGCAAACTTGCTCAGAACGTCTTCTAGTCCTGCATGCAAGTCATCTGCATAAACATGAAAGGAAAGTGGCCCCAAAATGGAACCCTGGGGACCCCGACAGTGACCATCTACCTGCCTGATGGAAAAAACTGACTATAATCCTTTGGGACTGACCTACTGGCCAACTGCTCACCCACCACATTGTGTTTCTGTCTAGCCATATGCAGAACATTCTGTCCAGAAGGTTGTTGTGAGAAACAGTATCAAAATCTCCACTGAAATCCTCAAGGATTACATCAACTGGCTTCCCTTGGTCAACTAAACGGATAACTGTGTCACAAAATGAGCTTAAATTAAACAGGACCTTTGCCTCACAAACTTGTGTTGGCTGCGACCAATGACAGAATTGTCCTTCAGCTGTTTTTCCATAACTCCCACCATCATTTTCTCCATAATTTTACCAGGCTCTGGACTGACAGGTCCATAATTGCCCATGTCATCTTTCTTGCTCTTCCTTACAATGAGACAACATTTGCCAGCTTCCTGTCAGCTGGCATGACCCTAGACTTCTTTAGATGCAATTGAAATGAGAGCCCAGAGCACACTAAGTTTTCATCATTGAAAGAAAGTAGATGTGCCATAGCTTTGCAATGCCTTGAACTCCAGAGTATGCCACAGATGGAGCAGAGGGGAAGATTTGCCTCTTCTGTAGTGAACTCATTCTTTTGGTAAGCAGAATAACACTACCTGATACATGGGGACTGTGTCTCTGCTCTGCTCTGCTCAGCTCACAGGGCAGCGGTCTGGCAGGGTGTTGCTCTCATGTCAATGCAGGTAAACTCACTTTAATCCTTTTTCCTCTGTAAATGCTTCCTCTATTTCTATGCTCAGATACACTTCCACATTCCCTCAACTACACTTTCATATATCATTAACAATTACACTTTCTTATACCATCAAAACAGTTTGTCAAAACGTACAGTTCTTCAGTTCACATAAACTCCCTTAATACAGTCTGTATTCTTCAGTTATAAACACTGTGCCACAGAACCAGCACTGATTGAACCACCTCCCTCACACACTTCCTCGCAAGCAGTACATAGTATTACATAAATAGGTTGACACTCATTGGTCGGGTGGAATGTACACCTCTCCTCAGGACAATCTTACTAATCTACAGAGTACAAACTCCCGTCTTCTTACATACAAGCAGAAAGTACTTATGAGTGGACACACAACACAGTCTTTCACTTTGTCCGTGTCTGGCCATTTCCCTCACAGGAGGAAGGAAACATGGATCGGGACTCGGCACTCACCCTGCAGCTGTTCTGTGTCTCACTCACACCACACTCACTCTGACATTTAGATCAAAAACCATGGTTTATTCATACTACACAATGCTGACAACGTTTTCTAGCTGGAATCTTAATAACACTCATACTCTGGTCGACCAGTTGCAAACGTTAATGTTTTTCCCAGAGTCGGCTTGACACACGGTACCAAACACTTAAAGCAGATGATAATATTGAACATACAACCTATAACCCCCGTGATTACAACTTGGAGAACTCAGGCTACCATTTGACAGGCTATCCACTATATCCCATACCCGTAGGAGAGACCAACCTAGGTCCCTCCTATTGTCACCCACCTGGGAGAGAGTACTTGTTCTTGTTTCCATTCATATGACATACAGTTCCCTTTCATAGGAACTCACCCAAGGAGTCTTCCTACCCCAGCTGGCAACCAAAGCCATGAGCTCACCTCCCTGGGAGCAGCACGTATGGCTGTAAACTGTGTAGGATGTCTCCTAAAGACATATGGGCTCCACTTACCATACACATACCTGGTCCACCTATGGGTGGTCCTTGTCTGTCCCTGCAGTGATCAGGTGAGGAAGGGAGTCCTTCAGAGAAATCTCAGGGTGCGCCAAAAGTGTCTCCCTCTCAGCTGGTCCTGCAGCGAACAGAGCTGGTCCCACCTGGGCCGCCAAATTGACTACAGGAATTGAACTCTATAACCTCTATAACTGATACAGTCTCCCATGACATCCTTATAACAAAGCTGAGGAAGTATGGGATAGGTGATTGGACAGTGAAGTGGGTCGAGAATTGGCTGACTGGCAGAGTGCAGAGTGTTGTCGTTGGCGGTGCAGTGTCTGGCTGAGGGCCTGTAACGAGCAGCATCCCCCAGGGGTCTGTGCTCAGTCCGGTCTTGTTCAACATCTTCATCAATGACCACCCTCAGCAAGTTTGCTGATGACACGAAGTTGGGAGGATTGGCTGACACACCTGAAGGCTGTGCTGCCATTCAGCAAGACCTGGACAGGCTGGAGAGCCGGGCAGTAAGAAACCGGATGAGGTTTAACAAAAGCAAGTGTAGAGTCTTGCACCTAGGGAGAAATAATTGCATGCACCGGTACAGGCTGGGGGAAGATCTGCTGGGGAGGAGCTCTGCTGAGAGGGACCTGGGCGTCCTGGTGGACGACAGATTAACCATGAGCCAGCAGTGTGCCCTTGTAGCCAAAAAAGCCAATGGCATCCTGGGGTGCATTAAAAAGAGCGTGTCCAGCAGGTCGAAGGAGGTGATCCTCCCCCTCTACTCTGCCCTGGTGAGGCCTCATCTGGAATATTGTGTCCAGTTCTGGGCTCCCCAGTAAAAAAAAGACAGGGATCTCTTAGAAAGAGTCCAGCAGAGGGCCACTAAGATGGTGAAGGGCCTGGAGCATCTCCCCAATGAGGAGAGACTGAGGGAACTGGGTCTGTTTAGCCTTGAGAAAAGAAGGCTGAGAGGGGACAGGATCCAGGTTCTATAAATATTTGAGGTGTGGGGGGCAAAGTGTTGAGGCCAGACTCTTTTCAGCAGTGTGTGGAGGAGGGGAAACAGACAGAAACTGCACCATAGGAAGTTCTGCACTAATGTGTGCAATAACTTCTTTACGGTGAGAGTGACAGAGCACTGGAACAGGCTGCCTAGGGTGGTTGTGGAATCTCCTTCTCTGGAGATATTCAAGACCTGCCTGGATGCTGAGCTGTGCAACGTGGTGTAGGGAACCTGCTTTGGCAGGGGGACTGGACTCAGTGGTCTCTGGAGGTCCCTTCCAACCCCTACAATTCTGTGATTCTGTGAATATCATGGAGTTGTTTGGATGGGGAAAGACTACCCCTTTGAATGACCTTTTGTCAGGGCATGTCCTGGGATTCCTAGGATCCTCAAAATGCAGCACTGCTTCTGTCACTGAAAAATGGGGCCCTGTGTGGGACGGAGGGAGGGTCCATGAGTCCCTGGCCCACCTGACTGAGTATTTCCATGGTCTTAGCAAAGACATACTTACAACTTGAGAATGACAGTTAGCTGTGTTCATGGTGGCATGGCCACTTTTAATGGCCTTGAACTGTCTGAACATAACTGAAGAGGCTCAGGCTGATGCAAATCAGCTATTGAATGATAGTGTTGAAAAATTGGAAAGACAGGTGGCAGTTTTGATGGGAAAAAACCTAATTCAATCATTCTCCTATGGAAGATCAGTAACAACTGTCTGGAGGACCATGGGGGCCCTGTACAAGGGAATCTGTATAAAATGGACTCTGTAAATGAAGGCACTAAAAGGTCAGATTTTGAGGTTCCATTTGGACTAGATCTATTTGAGATCTGACTGATTGTAACCCAAAAATGAAAAAAATAAAAAATAAAAAATGCAGGATAGGCTGGTGGGAGTGCCCTGACCAGTGTCCACCCCCCAAACCCTGCTGCCCATAATACAGCAGCTGAACTGATGGATATAGTACAGTGGTTTAGACAGAAACCAAGAGAGCATGCCAGCATAGCTGCTCTGGTTATGGGACATGGAGGCAGAAAGTGCTGTGGTGAATGGACTGGAAATTTCAAAACTGACATCCATTACTACTCACCCTACCCTCAGGCAAAGACTTTATGCTCTTGTCTGGAGGGCTTATCGCAATAAAGATTGGCGGATTTGCTGCGTAGACCGGTCAGAACTCAGATCTGCGTTGTGCTTCCTGCGGCACCAAACGCCCAACAGTGGCAGTTCCGCTTATTGGCCAGCAGGTGGCAGCAGAGACCACGGAAAGAACCTCTGCGGGACAGACCCTGGGGATCCGTTCTTTTGATTATAGGGGAAGAACACAAAGATGGAAGAGGAGGGAAGGGGGAAAAAAAAAAGAAAAAAAAAAAAATCAAACCACAGCAAACAAATAAAAACTTCTCCAAACGTAGCAAACGTGAATGTCTGTCAATAAATTTATGAGTAATTAAATTGATATCCCTTTCCCACACCCCCCCCCCCCCCAACTTCTGAGATGAAAAAAAAACACTTCTTTTAGAAGAAAACAGAGTAGTAACAACTTCTGTACCTACATTCACTACTCTGAGATCCTGTCTGGGTCTCCCAAGGCTTGTAAATAACCACTGGGTCGGTTCTGATGTCGCGTGATTTGTTGTCAGTTCTCTCATGGTTCTCCGGTCAGTTCTCCGGTGCCAGGATCTGCCACAGGGCATTCTGACCACGGGCATCATGTTTCTACGCTGCCGCCTGCATTTAACAGGCAATGGGACTGCCCAGCATGTGCAAGGCAGCACCTCTTTCACACCACCAGAATGTTTAAGGCTGTTGGGATTGTTGTTAGCGTCCCATTAACACTGAGGCTAGAGATACCCTTAGGATTGACATTACTATTAGCATTACTTTGATGGTGCCCTATCTGGGTCATTTCCAGGGGATGTCAGGAGTAAGGCACAGTGTCAGGAGAAAAAGAACAGACTCTGTTACTTTATAAACGTGATAATAGAGAGAGTTCATTGGAAAAAATACAACTCTTAAATAATGCAAAGCATGCTTCTGATTGGGTGCAGGCATCATCTGGGCTCTGATTAATATTACTCTTAAGGTAAAGATTATTGTTACCATAATGATTTTTTTTTTGGATTATGATCAGGGTTAAGGTTCCTTTTGCTACAAACTTCTAGCATCATTTTTGTTGTTGCATTTGGAGTTAGGGACGATTTTAGAATCAGGGTAAGGGTTAGGATTAGAGTTACATTGCTGGTTAATGCTGTTATCTTTACAGCTCCTGTGAGGGTTGGGGTCTGGGTCAGGTGTTTAAAAATGAAATGAAAAAAGAATTAAAAAAATATATTGAAAGCTTCAGATTTCCTTAATCTTTGTGGGAATCATATAATGTGCAACTCAGATCTACCTCTTCGTGCAGTGACTGCCTGTAAATTTGCTGGAGCCTAATATAATATGGCCTTGTGCTTTCCACTAACTCACCTTCATTTCATTTTCATTACATTTGCTTGGTAGTCAGATTTTGGTGTGTGGATATTTTAAAACAATCTAACTGACATTAGCAAAAAATTAAAAATAAAATTAAAAAAAATGCACAACAGCATCGTATCAATTTTTATAGATAAGATAAAGAAGAGCAGTTTCCCTTAGTTTTCTGTGCCTCTTTACTTTCTTACCCTCTCCCCTTGTGTGAGAAACTCTCAAAGTCAAAGATTTCTAGTTAGGCAAAGATGGCAGCGATAGCAGCAGTGCTTATTCATTATTGCAATACTGCGCGCACATCCCCTATTGGCAAGGGAGAAACTGCACACCAGTCAGTGAAATCAATTCTGTTCTGTGCCCTAAACCCACTGCAGGTGATGCTCTCATGGCTCTCATTGGTTGAGCATCTCAGGCTCACAGACTCCTCGAGACTGTGGCTAGGATTCATTTCCATAGAAGGTCAATTACCAACCTCTTGTTTTTAGGTCTGCCTTGTACTTTTCTGCGGACAGAGAAGGGCAATGTTTCCAAAAGTCAGTACATTCATTCTGTCCTGTGCTGGGCTCTACCCACCCTGTATTTATCTTGTGCTTGTCTCAATTCTCCCCATGTCAGAATGCCCCCAGTCTGAACTTAATTCTGTTCAGCAACTTTCTTGGTGGAAAAACTACTTATACAGCTGTTTTACAAGAGGGTTATACATTCAGTTAGGGCCTACACTATGTACTGAAAATACTGGAAACTTCCACTGCAAAAACACAATCTACCTCTCCCATCTGTGCAGCCTTGCAGACCCAGAGCATGCCAGGTTATTTCTGCTTTCATAGCATTTGCATGCTGTAGGGTGAGCACAAGGTTCTGCTGCTTGATTCTTCTGCAAGAGCTGCCTACCGGCAAATGGTTGCAGGGATGGAGGATGTGACAGAAAGCATTTGTCTCCACAAGAGCAGAGTTACATTCAGTGCAGAGTGTGAGAGTCAGGTTGGTGTGGAAAAGCACTGACACGCTGGGGATGATGCAGTGCTCACATGTCTAACACTCACAGACATTACTGTCAGAAGGATGGTGCTGTGTTGTGCTTCTACCTTTGGCAGCCCCTGGAGAAATGCTATGGCACACAGAACACCTTTGTATTGCACTGACTGCTGCCATGCAGCATGGATTTAACACACCAAATCCAGAGGAGCATGACTGCATCTAACTGCCCTGAGAAAAACTACTGTAGCTGAAGAGATGAGGAGGCAGCTGCTCATCTGCAGAACAAGCAGTACTGCCAGACATTGGGCCAGGTGAGCACCTCCTGCTGCAGCGTGATGATGACAGGGCTGGAGATGATCTGCAAAGCCAGCTTAAAAGTGGGAGACGTGAGTCAACATGGCAGGAGGACAGAGGTGTTAGGGAGCAGCCAAGGCATCAAAGAGTATCAGAAGGCTTTGAAAAGTATCACAAAGTGACAGCCAGGAAGACTGGGATATATCATGAGCAGCAACCTGGATGCTAGAGATTATTTGCTCCCATACAAAATGGTAGAGATCTTGCTGCAGACATCCCAAAGCCAGGCAAAATGGGAACCCAGAGCTCTGCCTGCACGAACCCCACAGCCATAGCATTGCAAGCTGAGCTGCCTTGCTGTTTGTTGCATTCATCCCAATCCCTGTGATTGAAGACTCAGAATGCAGTCAAGGCGATGACTGAGCATGAGAGTGACTTTATTCAATAAAAGACAGGAGGGCTTGAGAGGTCAAGGGTGAAGATGGGACTCCTCTTGTCAAGATGAGAGTGGCTCAGAGCTGGTGCTGCTGCCTGGTGCCTGGGACTGGCAGCCTGACTCTAAGTCCCCATCTAAGATGCTCAGCTTCACCTCACTGATGCTGCCCTGCTCCTGCATGGTGGTGCTGCTGCTGGGACACTCGGGCTGTGCTTGGGATGGGCAGCACTGCAAAGGCGCTGGGTCACAATCCAGGCAGGTGACTGCTGTGTCTGGCAGGCTCAGGTCAGGAGCTTCAGCAGAGCCAGGAGATATGAGAGCATGAACGTGGATGAGCCCCTTGTGTCCATCACTGTTACCATGTGGAAGGCTGTCATCCGAATTGCAGCGATTCATGCTTAATAAGAACTCTCCATTGATGGAAAGACACTGCTTGGTTTGGATCTTTGGGGTTGACAAGGGCTCGAATCACCTAGGAAGGCATAGAAACACAAGGGTTAGTTTCAAACATTTGCAAGTTGAATCATGAAAGGTTGTTGATACTTGGTAATAGAGTGGCGGCAGGAAGAAGCAAGTAGGCTTGAAGCAGCATAGCCACTGTCTTGAAAGTGATCCTCATTCAGGTCCAGCTCGTGTGTTGTTTCACTGTAATCTGCTTCTTTGGGTCTACCTAGTGGGCAGCAACACTCGAGCTGTTACTGATATCATTGAAAAGAACTGGAGACAATTGTTCTATTCCTAAGAGCTTCAAGGTGCCTAGAAGCACAAATAGAAACCAGCAGTATTTCATCACTTCACCAAAAGGAAGGTCAAACACCTGAGCTGTGAAGAGCAGTTACAGAACCTATGCATAAGATCACACCAGACATACTTTGTTCTAACAACAGTTATGGCACATAGTCCATTTCCTTCAATATTCCCAAAATGAAATGATGTGGAGCATTACAGGGAAAGAAACACTGCACACAGACACTATGACCCTGATTAGACTCAAGCAGCAGACTTAAAACAAGTCAGAGTTTTTGATTCCAGGATATTTCAGGACCTATCGTGTGAAATTCAGTTACACAACAGTGCCTAGGTGCCTGCGTTTCAAGCAACTTTCAGATCACAGCCATGTAAAATAAAAACAAATTCAGTGCAGAAATAGCAAGCCTGTACCTTAATACTCATGAGATTATCCATTTTTTACAGCACTCTGACTAAGTTCTAAAACTTGCTCATCCCAGTTCACTTCAGCAAGTTCCACCAATTCAAGCAACGCAGTTCTGAGATCCGGTGTATGTTGTGCAGATAGAATTGAACAGTGCAGAAATAATCTCTGACAGCTTTAAGAGCTCTGTTCTGCTTACAAACTCTCAGTCCAAAACTATTCACAGTTTTAAGGAAATGAACACCTGAAGCAGTTGGATCATCTGCCATTTGCCGCATTCTGCTTCTTGGCATCATGATTAGCACAAAGGGTTTTCTGCTGTCCTGCAGAGATGGACAAAGTCCTGCTTACAAATGGACCAGGTTTCAGTGTACAGCAGAGTTTGTACCAGACTAACAAGCCACGTCATTCAATTCATGTGCTCAGGTTGTTATGCACTCCGAAAGGAAACAGAACTAACTGTTGGATTCTGAAGGCAATCTGTGGGGCCCTACATTACCTCCTGATTCTGGAAGAGGAAATTCTAATAGCAAATGCAGAACTTTGATCTTTGTAGACATGAGAAGAGCTGGAATTTAGGAACATTCATTTCAGGGAAATCAAATGATGTGTCTATATTTTTACTACAGATAGTATAGGGAGCAGCCAGTTGAAGAACCAGATACAAAAAAATCCAGCCCATTGGCAGGAAAATACTTCTCCTTAAATTCTGTATGCTATCATGGTACAGAATTAGGCTACAGTGCCACATAGGCCAACCAAGCGTAGAACCAAATCCACAAAATACTGGTAGACAAAGCAGCAAAAACAGGGACAATATTCAGCAGACTGTGCTGTGGCCTTTCTACCCACAGCTCAGCATGTTCTGCCATCCGAAAAGCAAGGCCTCTTGTCAAGCTCAGCTATTTCCCTTCTCAGTGTATTCTAGCACCACTGATACCCACTGGTATCCTCCTGTAGAGTGCCATCATATTGTCATCATCCAAAGGGAAAACCCACACAGCAGAGCATACAGCACTACACCCATGCTCCAAATATCCGCCTGAAAAACAAAAAGACAAGCTTACAAACCTGAAGCACCTCAAATGGCTTCCTGACAGACTGGATTGTCTGCCCTTGCCAAAGCCCACATATAGCCCATGAAAAGCTGGCTCTTTCCCTCAGGAAAAAGAGCCTTATCGTCCCAGAGAAAGCATATAACCCTCATTCAATTGCCCTTTCACTCAGCTTAGAGCACTACTAAAACCAGCATCTTCACCTTAGCTCATCACACTGCTGCACTTCCTTTTACAAGGATTTCACTGGCAAAAATGAAATCAAAGCCGTCACAAGGGATTTAGCACAGTTACGTGTTACTGGCTACGAGAGCTGTCAGCACAGTCACCTGTCTGGCTTTGCTGCTGTTCTATTTATGTACAGGCACAACAAGGTTCAGACACCTCACAGTGCAGTTCTCACTTTGACTGTAAAGAAAAAGGAGGCTTGAAAAGCAGCGTGTGGAAAACAAAGAAACAAGAATTAGAACAACAGTGGGGCCATGGCACTTGTAGGAATTGCTCCGCCTTTAACAGCGATTCAAGAAGGATGAGGGCATTCCAAACCAGACCAGTTTGGACAGATTAACAACTGCAAGTAGTGGGTTCCAAAATTCCAGACATGAAATCAAAGCTGGAAAAACTCTTCACATTTTCATCTCTTAATTTTTAGTACATTGTGCATTACAACGGAAACAATTCTTCACATACAACTTGGAAGCTAAAGACAAGTCTGACAAAACAGACTGCACAAAAATGATGGATAATTAACAGAGCAAATTGCTCTTTCAAAAACTTAGTAATAGAAAGAGATCTCTGAAGTTGCTGTTCTGTAGAGCACCAAAGCAGTCGCTTGAGGCAGTTCAGGATTAGCCTGAGACAAACCAGCCAGCTGTGTGAACTGAGACCAATTGCACTTCTTCTATTTTACTTTCATTCTATGTGACCTCACTAAGCAAATATTGTCTAAGACCATGAGTATCACATAAATGTGCAGATCTCAAGCTGCTCACTTATCTAGTACCCTTGGCATGATGCTTTATTTTCCTCAGCTATTCATCTAGTTTGTGCCTGTTGATTGTGCAACAACAGCCTGTTGGTCTCGATTACCTGTAAGAGGCTTTAAATTTGGCCAGGAAAAATCATTTGAGGATAAGTAATTATCTGGGACTCAGTAAGGCAGTCTTCCCATGCTTTCATAACAGCCGAGATACACACACACACAAACTCATGGAACCCCACTGCTTTGCACAATCCTGTGCACACTCACATGTGTCATGCACTGATTTCCCAGCCAGTCCTCATGGGGTCTATTACTTAGGACAGGAGTGCAGGGGAGCAGCCAGAAGCTGTTTGCATTCCCTGCTGTCTGCTGGGCAGCTTTGCTGGAGATGCTTGGGTTGCTTTGCTTTTCCTTGGGAGGTGGGAAGGAGCTTTGGGTTGGAGGCACATCCCGTGCCAGAGCATCTCGATGGCACGTGTGTGGCACTGATCTGCAGCAGATGAAGGGGAGGAGGTCCCAGCACAGCCCTGCACCATGCTCTGCCACACTGGGCAGCTTGTTCCTGGCTCAGCAGCGTCATCAGACAAGAAGCAGGGAAGGAAATCAAGGATGGGGGGTACCATCAAACGCAGTTAGTGCATGCCTGTGCAAGACAAACAGACCCAGAGCTTGCGGGTTATTCCTGCTTTTGTAGCATTTGTGTGCTGTAGCTGAGCAAAAGGTTCTGCTGCTTGAATCTTCTTCTGCAAGAGCCACCTACCGGTAAATGTCTGCAGGGATGGAGGATGTGACAGAAAGCATTTGTCTCCATGACAGCGTAGTTACACTTGGTCTAGAGAGTGAGAGAGGCAGGCAGCACTGCCTGATGTTGGTCAGGGCGAGCTCCTCCTGCTGCAGCGCGATGATGGCAGGGCTAGATATGATCTGCAGGGACAGCTCACAGGTGGGAGCCAGGAATGGACACGGCGGGAGGACAGAGGTGTTAGGGAGCAGCCACGGCATCAAAGAGCATCAAAAGGCCCTGAAAAGCATCACAGCCACAGCCAGGAAGCTTGGGGTTTTCATGAGCAGCATCCAGGATGCTAGAGACTATTTGCTGCCATACACAACGGCAGCAGAGCTCTCGCTGCAGGCATCCCAAAGTCAGGCAAAATGGGAACACACCCAGAGCTCGGCCGCACAAACCCCACAGCCAGAGTGTTGTAAGCTGAGCTGCCTTGCAGTTTCTTGCACTCATCCCAATCTCTGCGAATGAAAACTCGGAATTCAGTCAAGGCGTTGATTGAGCACGAGCGTGCCTTTATTCAATAGGAGAAAGGAGGGGGTGTGAGGTCTGGAGGAAAGATGGGACTCATCCTCTCTTGTAATCATGAGAGCTGCTCAGAGACCGTGCTGTTGCCCGGAGCCTGGGACTCGTGTCCTGATTCTGTGCCCCCCTGCGAGATGCTCAGCTTCTCCTCGGTGATGCTGACCTGAGCCTGCATGGTGGTGCTGCTGTCGGGGCACTCAGGCTGTGCTTGGGCTGGGCTGCACTGCAGAGACATTGAGTCCAGGCTGGTGCCTGAGGTGTCTGGTGGGCTCAGATCAGCAGCTTCAGTAGGGATGGGATGAATGAAGGCTTCAACGATGATGACCTTCTTCTCTTGATAGCTGATGTTATACGGAAGGCTTTCATCTGAACTGCAGCATTCTGTGCTTAGTAACAACTCTTCATTGATCGAAGATGCGTCATCGTAACATGCCCTGCGTCTTGGGGATATACAAGGGCTCGGGTCACCTAGGAAGGAGCAGATGTACAGCAGTTAGTGTTGAACGTTCGCAAGATGAACCATGGAGATTCTTGACATTTGGCTATGTAGTGGTGGTGGGCAGAAGCAAATAGGCTTCTAGCAACAGTGTCACTGTCTTGAAAGTGATCCACGTGCAGGTCCAGCTCTTGTGTTGACAAGAGACTCATTTGGGAAAGACAGGGATCAACTGAAGATGTCAGGCACGGGCTTGAACGCCAGAAGGAGGTACAAGCCCACTGAAAGCATGAATTCTACCTGTGTTGCTGACAAGCAGTGTTTTGTAAGCTGGACTTGCACCCTTACCTGCCAGGACCAAGACTTCTGCTTCAGAGGGCTCCCTGGCACTGCTCTGCAGTTGGTGTTTGGCCACGGGGGATGGTTTGCCCAGGCAGAAGCAGGAACACCTACTGCCAGCTGCTGACTCTGCCCTCTTCCTGGGAGAACTCATTCTGCAGAGAAAACAGAGCATGCTGTCAGACGTGGTGCAGGGTGATGGAAGAGCTGCACCGAGCCCTGGCCAAAAGTTGCCTGTTCTGGGCACTGCCTGCTTTCTGCTGAAACACAGCTTAGAAACGCCCTCTGTTTCAAACAGCAGAGGATGCTTCCATTCCTACAGCTCAGCCCTCAAGTCCTGAAGGCTAAATACCTCTCAACGATGTCAAGCAAGGACATGGATCCGGAGAATGTCGGAGGCTCAGGCTGCTTTGCTCTCCCAGGGCTGACCTTCACCAGGGAACAAAGGCCGTTGATGAGCTTGCCCCATTTCTTTGGCTCTGCGCAACAAAACAAAGAAACCAGTTCATTTCAGGCCTGGCTCGGTTGGACGAAGCTGAGCGCAATGCATTCGACAGAGCATGTAACAACGGGAAGAACATTCCCAACAAGGACACGCAAGAATGGATTTTCCCCATCCCTGGAGGTGCCCAAGGAGATTACTGTAGTTCTCTTTCTAAGCTTGCTGAACTTGGGCATAAACAAACCCCCTGAAAGTAACGTTCTGACCCTATTTGACTAACTCGCATTGTCAAATGTAAATTACGCACCTGGCTTTGGCAATGAATTGAGGAGGGAATCGGGAACTTTTCCGCTGATGAGTTCCATGCACTCACCAGGGAAAAGCCCAACCTGTAATTAGAACAAAAAGACAGGTGAGCATTAGCCCGAGCCCAGAGCCAAAGGGAAGGTCCACTGACAGTGACACAGGGCAACTGTTTGCATCCAGCAGCCATCCTGTGCAGGCAGAGCAGCTCCAAGCTGAGATTCCCAACTCTACTGAAGTTGTGCTCTCTAGTCAAAAACGTGTGCCTACCTCAAAGCCACGCTTGCCTCTCCACCAGGGGCTCAGCCTGTTGATATGTCCTCATATCAACAATGCTCACCAGATCTCCGACCTGAAAGAGATTGAAACATCAATCCCAGATTCAGCAAATCTGGTAGGAAAACAAAGCAGAAAGGACTGCCCTCTTCTATGCACGACAACACGGAACGCCTGGAACTGCTTACCTCCAGAGAGAGCTCATCTGGCCCCTGGGCGACGTGGCTCTTAATAACATGGGCTGCCACAAATGCTGGTACGTTTAAAGATGACATAGCACGCACCAGCTGCGGCTTCTGCATGTTATCAGCCTGCAAAACAGAGAACAGGCCGTGGTCAGGAGCTGAGGACAAACCACGAGGATTTCAAGGTGAGGAGCACATCTGCAGAGAAAGCTGCAGCAAATGCGCTCCGTCCTTCTCAGGAGCACTTCAGAAGGAGCTGCACGTCTCATAGCTCTGGAGCAGCACTTCTTCCCCACCCTTCACTACTCCAAGCAGCTCCAACAAACTTCTCAGAAGAAATCCAGGCCAGCACAGACCTGGCAGACCAGAACCAAGTGCAGCTTGTGTGACGGCAGTGCCCACTCCTTGCTTCCACCCTGCTCCAGCAGGTTAAGGAGTCTGAGCATCACTGGCCTTTGACAACTCAAGACTTTCAGCACCTCATGCCAACATTTCTCACTAAGATACACCTAAGGCATTGAATTCTCTTCTCACTACCTCCTCCCAGTCCTCCCCTAGGAACAGAAACCATTCAGATTCTACAGCAAACACATCTACCCTGCAAGAGCACACTGAACCACCTGCAACAATGAAACATGGTTTTGGAGAGTGGGTTTGAAAACACACCTTTAGACAGCTGTCTCCCTGTAGCCAAAAGGAAACCAAGCAGCAAAAGAAGAGTCCAGCCTGAAATATGCCCATGCTACTAGCCCAGGTTTTTCACAGTCAATGCAGAATCCATCCTGCTCTTGAGTTAACAAATGACCAGTGGGTCTCCCCTTGCTCCACCCCTTCTCCTTCAAAGCCAGAAAAAGAAAGAAAAACAAGTAGAAGAAAACCCAGACGTACCTTTCCACACACAAAGCAGAAAGTGGAACAGCAGTTGTCTCCTTCCTGAGACATGGTGGGGAGCATCCCAGAGGAAGCCCAAGTTCTTTGCTTCTCTCCACAGGGACTTCAAGCACTCTTGGCAAGAGCTGCTTTGGTTCTTTCTTCAATTGCTTCCATCACCAGAATCTCCTTTGGAAAAGGAACCCGAATGAAAGAATCAGCAAATGAAAAAGAATGAGCAATAGCCACTTTACCAGCTTTCTTCTGACACTCAATTTAGACTCTTGACTCGGGCAAGGTCTTAAAATCAGCTGGTTACAAGAACTGTCCCAAAATATATCCAACATCTGTACAGCTGCCGTTATTT
This sequence comes from Coturnix japonica, assembly GCF_054131305.1. Lineage (NCBI taxonomy): Eukaryota > Metazoa > Chordata > Aves > Galliformes > Phasianidae > Coturnix > Coturnix japonica. The sequence goes on along the minus strand of NC_140687.1, from coordinate 3,943,967 downwards.
CTGACAGCGAGTGTAATCACAGAATCATAGAATGGCCCGGGTTGGAAGGGACCTCAAGGATCATGAAGATCAATCACCTCCCTGTCCCTGCTGGCCATCCCCTCTTCTGATGGAGCCCAGGGGACCATTTGCTCTCTGAGCTGCAAGAGCACGCTGATGGCTCACGTTCTGTTTTTCATCCACCAGGACCCCCAGGTCCTTCTCTGCGGGGCTTCTCTTAAGGACTGCTCCTCCCAGTCTGTAGAAATGCCTGGGATTCCTCCAGCCCAAGTGCAAAACCTTGCACTTTGCTGTGTTCAACCTCATTAAATTCACCTAGGCCAACCTCTCGGTTGAGCTCCCTCTGAATGGCATCCCTTCCTTCCACTGCGTCAGCCGCACCACTCAGCAAACAGCAGAGGGTGCACTCCATTGCATCATTGGTGTCTCTGATAACCATGTAAAAAAGCACTGGTCCCAAGACAGACTCCTGGATGACACCACTTGTTATCGGCCTCCACCTGGACATCAAACCATGAGTCACCACCCTCTGTCCTCTACAAAACCTCTTTGTCTTCTACTCCTGCTGCAGCTGCAATGGCTGCACCAGCATGACTCACGTGTTTGACAATCCTCCAGCTCTGGCCTAGCCATGCACAGCAGCAGTCCGGCTCCCTCCCAGCTCACTCACCAGTGTGCTGCTGTGCCCCAAATTCAGTGCAGCAGCATTGAGAGCAGGCAGCATCCATCACCCTCCTCTAACTCTCTCTGCCAGCTGCGATGAGGACTGACACAGCACGCCCACCCCAGCCCAGCTTTTCTGCTGAGACACCTCCCAGCAACCACCCAGCACCAATCCCAGTTGCTGCAAACTGTCTGAGAGCCTGCTGGAGTGCACTGACAATAACTTTGTGGGCCAAGCATTAAGCACACCAAGCAGAAGGGAAGCATTACTGGACATGCTGAACAGCAGGGGTTAAGACTGGAGGTGGTCAGGGCTGTAGTGACCATGCCCTCCTAGAGTTCCTCATCTCAAGGAATGTGTGCCTGGCAAAAAGCAAAGTCAGGACCCTGAGCTTCAGGAGAGTCAGCTGCAGGCTGTTCAAAGAATTCTTGCATGAGAGACACTGGAAAACTGTTTTTAGGGGTAAAGGAATGGAAAAGAGATGGTAACTTTCTCAGAAAACCTTTCTCAGAGCTGGAGCTCTGAGCTCCATCCCGACCACACGAAACACAGCAGAGGAGGCAGGAAAGCAGCATGGCTGAACCTGCTGGTTACAGGGAGCAACAAGAAGGAAATGGAGAAACAGCGGAAACGGAGACATGCAGCCTGGTCGCTTTGGTGGCCTTCTACAGTGGAGTGACAGCATCAGTAGGGAAAGGAAAAGCAACTGACATCACTCAGCCAGACTTTTGCAAGGCCTTCGATGTTGAGCAAGTTTCCTGTTAGAACTCAGTGTGAACAAATCTACCACTGAGCAACACCCTGAGCCCCCACTCACCTCAGCAGAGGAAAGCCTGCACCCCAGCCTTCCGCCTATTCTGCTCCATTGATGGAAGCACACCGGGCATCATTGCTACTCACCCGACCAATGATGATAGGGGCAGAAAAGGGAATTCCTCTTTACCTTTCAGATGAAAAATTGATGACTGTGTGGAACCTTCCCAGTACCGCTGCGGGGCCTTCCTTTACTTGTATCCTGCTGCTCCGTGTCACAGTGGGAGAGCTGCTCTGGCCTCTCCTCTCAGCCTGTGCCTCCTGCAGTGTGAGCAGCTTTGTGGATAGAGGAGACACCCACACAGACTTGGGCCTGGATAGAGAACTGTGCCCTACAACATAGGTACATTTACATCATGCTCTTTTCCTTGTGTGTGAGCAATCCTTGCTCTTTTCAGATGGTACTATGAGCGTGTGACACCCCAAACACATAGTTAGCATCTGTCCATATTATTAAGGCTCTCGTCAAGGCAGTTATTTCAGCCTTCTGAGGGGTAGTCCCCACGGCTGATGGTTGTGCTTCCATTCCCTGCTCAGTAGCAGTTACTGCATGTCCTGCCTTACAGCCTCCTTGTCTCACAAAACTGCAGCTGCTGGTAAACCAGGCGTCTTCTGCATCTTCTAAGGGTTCGTCCTTCAGCTCCGACCGACTGGATGTAATGTGCAGCATCAGTTGTTTCAAAGCAGTGATGTCATCCTGGTTCTCCACCAGGGGAGTTCCGCTAAGGAAAGATACTGGGTTGGCAATAGTAGTTACAATTATTTCTATATCACCCTGCTCTACCAGGATGGCCTGGTATTTCGGGAATCTTTGGGGTGAACAGATGCCATTCAGAGGGACCTTGACAGGCTGGAAAGCTGGGCTCGGGTGAACCTAATGAGGTTCAACACAGCAAAGTGCAAGGTTTTGCACTTGGGCCGGAAGAACCCCAGGCACCTGTACAGGCTGGGAGGAGTTGTCCTTGAGAGCAGCTCGGCTGAAAAAGACCTAGGGGTCCTGATAGATGAGAAACTTAACATGAGCCAGCAGTGCGCTCTGGCAGCCCGGAAAGCAAATGGGATCCTGGGCTCCATCAGGAGAGGGGTGGTCAGCAGGGATAGGGAGGTGATCGTCCCTCTCTACTCTGCTCTTGTGAGGCCCCATCTGGAGTACTGTGTCCAGGTGCGGAGCCCTCAGTACAAAAAAGATATGGAGATTTTGGAAAGGGTCCAGAGGAGGGCCACAAAGATGATCAGGGGGCTGGAGCACCTCCCCTATGAGGACAGGCTGAGGGAGTTGGGTTTGTTCAGCCTGGAGAAGAGAAGGTTGCGGGGTGACCTCATTGCAGCCTTTCAGTACATGAAGGGAACTTACTCCCAGGAGGGGAGTAAACTCTTCGAAAGGGCTGATAATAGCAGGACTAGGGGAAATGGTTTTAAGTTGAAGGAGGGAAGATTTAGGTTGGATGTTAGGGGAAAGTTCTTTACTAGAAGGGTGGTTAGGTCCTGGAACAGGCTGCCCAGTGAGGTTGTGGATGCCCCGTCCTTGGAGGTGTTCAAGACCAGGTTGGACGGGGCCCTGGGCAACCTGATCTAGTAAAGGCGTATGTTTGGTGGCCCTGCTAGGCAGGGGGGTTGGAACTACATGATCCTTGAGGTCCCTTCCAACCCGGGTAATTCTGTGATTCTGTGATTCTGTGGGGTGAAAGCCAATGTCCCCCTTTTGCCTCCAATACAGTAAACACTGCATGAGATATTAAAACTGGTATCCTTTGGCCCAGTGTAGATTGATGGGCTTCTTGAATATTGAGCACCAGTGCACCCTGGATATCCCTTACTCACTTCAAGCTGTTTCAAGTTTACCATCAGTCCGTAGCTGTGTATCCATGGTCGGCACCCTCCTGTCATTCCTGGCAACGTATGGAGTTCCTTGGCAGTTTGCAGCTCAGGGGTTGAGCAGATGGCTTCTTTCTTGGCAGTCCTTAAGGTTCAAAGTCCAGCTGTCATCTCCTATCCCAAATACGTCACTTGCTGCTGAGTTAGTTGTGCTTTCTGTAAACCAAGAAACTCAGCAAACTCTCAGTCTATTGTACACAGTCCTTTTGTTGCTGTGGCACCCACGTGCTCCAGTAAAGTTCCACCCTAGGATGGAGGATCCCAGGTCTCAGGCTCACGAGTTGACCAGTTCTCAACAATCATTTAGCTGTTCTCACAACCCTGGGTAACACTGTCCAGGTTCACTGAGTCTCTTCTCCCTCTATTAGGGAGAACAGATACACGCAAGTACTCGTATGCTATCATGAGGAATTCAGTAGGTTACATTTAATTTAGAAGCATGATGCAATCAAAAGCTCGCTTAAATAAAAGCATACCCTTTTCTTTCACTCAAAATAATAGCCCAGAAAAAAATAAAAACAAAACAAAACTCTCATCATAATTGTTAAAGAAATTATCTACTAAATCTCGATGGAGAGTGGAGACACATGCTAGTTTTAGGAACACAGCACTTATCTCATTATCTGAATGCATCTCAAGGCATGCTCCTTGTGAAACTGTGAGAACTTCTATCATTAACAGACGTGTACCATGCCCTGATATATGGTTAAACCGCTTGCAGTGCACTGTCAGATGTACAGGATGGCAGCTGTATGTGCTGTGACCAAATAAACCCCACACTGAAACCTTTCAGAATTTTAGGACCTACAAGTACTGCATTCATATTAAAAGTAAAAAATTCCTAAGCTACACATGTTCTAGGTTTCCATTTGTTAGATACAACATACCTTTGGAAGTAGGCGCCTAAAAAGATATGCCTTCTACTTGCTTCTCTGTCTGGCTCTTCGAAAAGAAGGCCTTTGGAGCAGGAAATGCAAAGGGCAGCTCATTTCTTAACACTGACTCTGCATCAACATTCTCTGTGTTTGCACGCTTCTTAGATGCCACTTTTCTTGTCACTGGAGTTGACAGTGTGAATTCCATATCACCCAGTTGAGTATCATGCCTCGAATGGTGCCAGAGACGGAACAAAAGGTTTTCTGATCACAGCCGGAGAAGTTACTGTCAAAGAAATTCTAACAGCTGAGAAGGTCAGACACAATGCTTATAAAAATATCATACATTATTTGGCTATTGAACAAAACAGTTGAAAACTCTGATTCTCTCCTAGAATAAGTTCGTTTCTTATAGACTGTCAAACACCATTTTTTTATTTGTTCATCTCAATTCTCCATTGAGGATTAACCTTCACCAGCTTATCTAAACATAAATATGAATTATCACTTGGTTTAGTTAAAAATTTGAATAATATCACAGTGGATTTTGTTGTCCAACACAGTAAGATTGAATTTCTTTCGGTACCTTTCAACCTCTGCCTACCTCCAGCCTAACTCCAGAATCTTATTAACTGTGCCTTATCGCTTCCCATTGTGTTTTAAAATCCTCACTGACTCCTTTACTTGTTCCCTTGCTTGCTGTTTCTGTGCAAACCAAACACTGGAGTTAGGGATCACGTCAAACCAACCATGGCCTACAGGTAGAAGGCAACAAAATTTATGCTTAACATACTTCTTTGCTCTATCTTTATCTTCCTTTGGTCAAGGTCCACTAGATACTTAAATATGGAGTAAGCACTAGATACAATGAGAAGCAGATTTCTAGATTAAGAGCTGTATTTTTTCTGTAAGAAACTAGCTGTACATCTTCACACACCTGCTTTGTTTTCTGAGTATTTAGATCGAGTGGAGATTCTTCAAACACTGAAGCTACATCAGAAAATTCCATGGATCCAAACGCATCTGGCACATGGCTGCAGTCTGGCACATCTTCATATGCCAGAGCCTTTTCAGACAGAAATGTTCCACCGAGATTCTTTTGCAGAATTAGAAGGAAGATTTCATCAGAAGATTTCACCACTAAAGTCTAAATAAGATTGGTTTGCAAGTTCCAAACTATGGCTAACAGCTAATGGAAGTCCACAGGCCAGCAGCAACAACTTTTATATTATGTTCTTAATATTCTAATTGTTGATATGACGTTCATATAAAGAGCAGAAGGGAAATTACTCTTAGAGCTCAAGTCATCTTTCACAGCCTGCGTCAACAAGAGCAGCACCTCATAGCCTTTGGTTTCAAGACCTGGACCACAAGCTAGCTAATGATTTTACACAGAATTCCAGAGTTCAAGTCACTGTTTACATTAGGGCTGAAATTGTACTGAAAGCCTTCAAGTTCATCACACTTAATTATCACTGGCACCACACATAACTCCACGTTACATATGTGATCACACGCAACCTGGCAACTTCAGACAATTCCCAAAGCACTCCACTTGCACTTGGCTACTAAAGTACAGAAAAAGGAATTAACATCAGAAATAGCTGCAGTCAAAACCATCTAAGAATCCAAGTCTCCAGGAAACAAGGAAAGCAAATCCTCTCCAGGACTGTGTTCTAAAAGGAAACAGATCAGAAAGGTGAGTTCTTCCCCCCTTTGACCACCCACTCATGTAACGTCCATGTCATTTCTAAGTATGCTGCCCAGACCAAGACTGAGGATGCTTCAGAAGAAGACCTTCCCTGCTAAGCCAAACAGAACAAGTAAGGTACCAAAATATGTAGAGCCAAACGAGGAAAGGTGCTCTAAGAAGGTAAGCATCACAAGAGACCAACAGGAATACTTACACAATCCAAACAATGCACAGTTTCTGTTCCACAAGCTGCCAAGAGGAATGTATGCAGTACTCACAGCGCACCATGTACACTGCTTACTGCAGTCATACTGCTTCGTAGGACCAGCCCAACTTACTAAAACACTTTAATGAGCAATCCGAACTGTCTGGATCAGCACGGTTCACTTGGAAGGGACCTTCACAGATAAACCTGAAGAGGTGAGGCGACTGCACTATCTAAACCTTAAAGCATATAGGACCTTAAAGCATAAGCTTAAAGCACAGAAGCATGACCAGCAGGTCGAGGGAGGTGGTGCTGCCCCTCCACACTCCTCTCATTGAAACCCCATCTGGAGCACTGCACGCAGTTCTGGAGCCCTCAACACAAGAAGGACTTGGAGATGTTCAGGCAGGTCCAGAGGAGGGCCATGAAGGTGATCAGAGAGGGCTGAAAGCACCTCTACTATGTGCACAGGCTGAGAGAGATGGGGCTCTTCAGCCTGGAGAAGACTCCAAGGAGACCTTAGAGTGGCCTTCCAGTATCTGAAGAGGGCCTACAGGGAAGGCTGGGGAGGGACTTTTCATAAGGGCAGGTAGCAACAGAATGAGGGGAAATGGCTTTACATGGGAAGAAGGTAGATTAGGATTGGATATTAGGAAGAAATGCTTTACTGTGGGTGTGGTGAGACACTGGAGCAGGTTGCCCAGCAAGGCTCCAATATGATTGCTTTGCAAGTTCCAAACTATGGCTAACAGCTAATGAAAGTCCTCAGTCCAGCAGCACAAAATTTTATATTATCTTCTTAATATTCTAATTGTGGATTTGACGTTCATATAAAGAGCAGAAGGGAAATTACTCTTAGAGCTCAAGTCATCTTTCACAGCCTGCGTCAACAAGAGCAGCACCTCACAGCCTTTGGTTTGAAGACCCGGACCACAAGCTAGCTAATGATTTTACACAGAATTCCAGAGTTCAAGTCATTGTTTATGTTAGGGCTGCAATTCTACTGAAAGCCTTCCAGTTCATCACACTTCATTATCAATGGCACCACAGATACCTCACAAAGAAGCATTATGACACCACAAAGGGGCATTATGACGTCAGAAAGGGCATTATGACATCACAAAGGGCATTATGAATCACAAAGGAGCATTATGACATCACAAAGGAGCATTATGACGTCTCAAAGGGCATTATGACGTCACAAAGGGCGTTATGACGTCACAAAGGGCGTTATGACGTCACAAAGTAGCATTATGACATCACAAAGAAGCATTATGACACCACAAAGAAGCATTATGACATCACAAAGGGGAATTATGACGTCTGAAAGGGGCATTGTGATGTCACAAAGGGGTGTTATGACATCACAAAGGGGTATTGTGACATCACAAAAGAGCATTAAGACATCACAAAGGGGAATTAAGACGTCACAAAGGGCATTATGACGTCACAAAGAGGCATTATCACGTCACAAAGAGGCATTATGAAAACAAAGGAGCCTTATGACGTCTCAAATGGCATTATGACATCACAAAGGGCATTATGACGTCACAAAGGGGCATTAAGACATCACAATGGGTCATTATGACGTCAGAAAGGGGCATTATGGCATCAGAAAGGTGCATTATGATGTCACAAAGGGTGTTATGATGTCACAAAGGGGCATTATGATGTCACAAAGGGGCGCTGGGAAAAGATCTCTGTGTGGAGATTGCTTCTACTAGAGGTAGTTCTATAAGACTGTTATATAGAGCTGTGCAGGGGCTGTAAATCTGTCTGCAGAGGGTGATGATCAGTTCCAAGTGTCTGCAGTCAATGCTCATGGACAGAGCCCATCCAACCTGGCCTTGAATGCCTGCAGGCCTTGAATGGGGCATCCACAGCCTCCTTGGGCAACCTGTTCCAGTGTGTCACCACCCTCTGAGCAAAAAACATCTACCTAAGATCCAACCTATACCTCCCCAGTCTCAGTTTTAAACCATTCCCCCTTGTCCTATCATTATCCACCCTCATAAACAGCCATTCCCCCTCCTGTTTATACGCTCCCTTCAAGTACTCAAAGGCCACAATGAGGTCTCCCCACAGCCTTCCATTCTCCAGGCTAAACAAGCCCAGATCCCTCCACCTTTCCTCATAGGAGAGCTGCTCCAGCCCTCTGATCATCACAGTGGCCCTCCTCTGGACCCCCCCCAACAGCTCCACATCCTTCCCAGGCCTGGACACAGTGCTGCAAATATGGCCTCACAAGAGCTGAGCAGGAGTGGACAATCACCTCCCTCTCCTGCTGGCCACCCCTTTTTCAGTGCAGCCCAGAACACACATGGATCTATCTTTTCCATACGGATATTCCCATCTGTGTACATATACATACCACACCTACACCCCCACAATCTGCTACAACTCCATAGAATTTTCAAGGTTGGAAAAGACCTGGATGATCTTATGATCTTATGATCTCAGATCTTATGATCTGGATGATCTTATGATCATCCAGTCCAACCATCACCAATACTTCCCAGTTAAATCACATCCCTCAACACAACACCCAAACTTTTTGTGAACTTCCCAGGGTTGGTGACTCTACATGAGAGAAAAGGGCACTCAGATAAGGGATTCTGCATTTGCTATTAGCAGAGGTGGGATGAGACCGAGCACTGCCCCAGCTCCTGGGATAATGCAGAAGGGCTGAGACCTTCCAGCTGCTTCCACCCAGGGTCACACAGCAAAGCCGACCCTGCAGGAGTCTGCATCATTCTTTGCATGGCATTGCTAAGAGGAAGATCCCCCCCCTACCCTTGGCTCTACACTCCAGCTGCTGTCTGCCATCTGTAAAGCCACCACAGCTCTCCTACTGGAGTTCCCATCTGCACAGTGACAGCTTGGTTTCTTCTTACTGTCAAAGCAGCCACAGCCTCAGTGCTTCTCAAATCTCCCCTTTTCAGCTGATTTCCTCTTTCTTGTGGCTGGGCAATTCCTCCCTCTCACAGTCATCCCTCTGCCCCACTCTGTGCCCACAGACCCAGAGAGGGCACACAGAGCCAGCCCTGTCCCAGCTGCTGCTGCTTCACATCTGACAGTCTTAGGAGCTGAGATCCAGGCCGAGACAGCAATGCCCAGACATGGTTTGTAGGACGTTTGTGATAGGAAATAGGGAGGCTTGTGATTAAACCTGCCCCCTAAGGAGGAAGGCAATGCTGCCTGCAGCCCCAGCAGGCATTACAAAACATCCCCATTTACAGGAGGGTTTTAAATAGCACAATTCAGGAGCTACAACTGCACAAATTCCCGCATGCCCTGGAATAAGTTTGGGAATGGACATGGTTCTACCACCTGTGCAATGCCATAGAAATAACAACCATCCACCTGTAAACCTCCATCCTCTCCCCTGCTGCACAAAGGGAAGCTCAACAGCAGTGCACAAATGTCCCAGCAATGTCTGAGCACTGCTCTGTGCATCCCAACCTGCTCATCCCATCCACTCCTGGCTGGGCAGCAGGATTGGGGTGGCACATTGCAATGGGCACAGAGGAACATGGAAGCCCCACACATGTGAGGAAGGGGCTGGCTGTGCTCCACACTCACGTTATCAGACGTGATTTGCCCTTCTGTGGGGAGCCTCTGCTCTTTCCCAGCTCATCCTCCAGCGTCTGGGACTCCAGGATCTCATTCAGGCTGTTGTTGGCTGCGGGGCAGCTCCATGAAGAGCCTCCCCTCCACCGACCGGCACACAACAGCCGCTCCCGCGCACTGCGGCTCAGCCAATCGGAGCCGGCGGAGCTGCCGCTGCCCGATGGGACCCCCCCCCCCCACATATTGACCCCCCAGACGAGGAAGAGGAGGAGGAGAGCGACGAGGAGCTGCCGCAGGAGCTGACGTTGGGGCGGGGGGGCAACGCGGGGGGGGGGTCGGCAGTGGGGGGTGGGGGAGGGGGTGGGGCAGCATTACCCCCGGACCCGTGGACCCCCCCCAGCCAAAGTGCTGCTCTCCGACCCCCGCGGGCTCTTTGTGCAGCCGCTGCCCTCCAGTTATAGGACCCCCCCCCCCATATTGCGCTTTGCTCACCCCCACCTCCGGAACCCCCCCCCCACTCACCACATCGCCCCCTCCCCCCCCGGGTGGGGTTATGGGGGGTGGGGTGGGGTCGACGATGTGCCGTAAGCCGCGCCGGGGTCGTGTGACAAACCCCCCCCCCCATCAAGATGAATGGGGCGCTGTCGGGGGGGGGTCAGCCGTAAGGATAAAGCGGGGGGGTTAATGACGGGGGGGGGCAGTGCTATAGGGAACGCAACTAATCTAAGCCCCCCCCCCCCACATTAACACCCCATTGTGTGTGGGGGTGGTGGGGGTGGGGCACACAATATCCCCCCCAAAGGCCAAACAGCCCCAGCACCCCCCCTCAAAGCCGCTGACTTACGCTGTGCCCCCCCTGCATGAAGGGCCCCCCCCCATCGATTGAGCCCCCCCCAATCCCATCTATAGTTGAGAGCTATGCTTTTTGTAACCCCCCCCTTTTAAAGCCCCCCCCCCCCCCAATGTTGTGCACGATGTGCTGCCCCCCATGAGCCCCTGACCCCCCCCCTTAAAAGATGGGGTGGGGGGGGTGGTCTCGGACCCCCCCTCCTTTAAACGATGGGGTGGGGGGGCGGATTGTCACTGCCCCCCAACACCAAAATGGACACCCCCCTTTTAAAGGATGGGGTGGGGATGGGGGGGTGAGGGGGTGAAGGTGATCTCGCCCCCCCCCCCATTAAAACGGACCCCCCACCCCTTTAAAGGATGGGTGGGGGTCGGTTACGGGCCCCCCCGGCGCTGTGTGTGTATGTGCCCCCCCCCCGTTTTGCTCCCCCCGTGGCGCAGTGTGCTGGGAAAGGATCTCTGTGTGGAGATTGCTTCTACTAGAGGTAGTTCTATAAGACTGTTATATAGAGCTGTGCAGGGCCTGTAAAGAGAGTTGAGGGGGACTCTAGTGGGCATATGGGGCTGTGGTGGGCAATAGGAGGACTAGGGGCTCTAGGGGGCTCTGAGGGTGTGTAGGGGTTGTGGATCAGGTTGGATCTTAGGAAGATGTTTTTCACTCAGAGGGTGGTGACGCACTGGAACAGGTTGCCCAAGGAGGCTGTGGATGCCCCATCCCTGCAGGCATTCAAGGCCAGGCTGGATGTGGCTCTGGGCAGCCTGGTCTGGTGGATGGCGTCCCTGCACATAGCAGGGGGTTGGAACTGGATGATTTTTGGGATCCTTTTCAACCCAGGCCATTCTATGACTGTACAGTTCCATAGTGGAACAAATATAATATGCTAACTATGTAAAACATGGAGTCAGACCTGTGTGATTTGTCCACACCAGGAGGTGATTAGAAAACAATTTGTAAGCTACAAAGCTGCTTGCTGGAAAGGAAAAGAAAATAAAACTACAAGAAAAAGGGAAATCATTTCTTCCTGAAAATAGGAAGAATTATAGATCTGACATGAAATTTGAGTGAAGCTCCTGATTTTATGAAGCTATTCCCATTATTTTCTTGGTGCTGTGTTTCCCAAATGAGTGGTTTCTGGCTCTGCTGCAGCACCAGTCTGCATGTGAACATCAACTCTGTTCACCATCTGGGAAGATTAGGACTTCCCTTCTCCTACCAGCACCACTGAATTACAGTTACTCAGTGGTTAAACAAAGGAATCCTTAAAGAAGGGTTTACAGCTGTCCTGTTGTCTGAAGTGCTTGGGGCATTCTGATGCTATTAAGCTCTATGTATTAACAAGTTAAAAAAGAAAAGGTAGGCATCTGATTGTTGTGACAGTTTCTAAGCGATTTGGAAAGCTGTACCACCCAACCACTCCTTCTATTTGATGGAGGTGACAAAGCTCAGTTTAATTTCTGACTGCTGTTTAAATTCTGAAGCTTGAGCTGGTTCCTGGAGCAGAAAAAGCTCGGAAGCTGTCCCTCCTACAAGCAGGCACCTCTGAGCAAAATATGACATCTCAGTTTCTGATGGTAAGGTCAGGAGATCTGATTCCAGCATCTAGCTTTTGGCTTAATACTGTGTTAGTGGGACCTTTGGCATCTAGCACTTAATGATCTTGAAGGTTTCTTCCAACCCAAGCCCTCCCATGATCCTATGATTCTGTGATTTCATTCAGGTTTATTGAGATGAGTTCTCCTGAATGTGCTGTTCTCCATATGATTATAATTGGAGTCCAGATGGGTGACTGAAACCAGACACCAAACTTTCTGATGGCCAAAATTAAATGAAATCAATCCTTTACTGTGTCAGTAGTCTGTAACTAGAGCCCATCAGGTAATTCCCAGCCTCCTGCCTGTATCAGTGGCTGCACACAGTGAAAAAGTCTGATGGGATTTTAACCTCTAAAATGTTCCAAAGCAACCAGAGGGTGAATATATTCACTATGTAAATACCTGCAGGAATAAGCTTGTCATGTATGTCCTCAGGTACCACAGTAGTTAATGGTGGGACTCAGTAGGTCATGCTGAAAGTTGAGTCTGCTGATTTTGAAGGTCTTTTGAAGGTCTTTTCCAGCCTACATGACCTTATGCTAATATTTCTGAAATTTATTTCTGTTCAGCTCCCAGAAAACCTCCCACCCAGCCCCCAACTGACCCCGTGGTGAAAAACAAAACAGAAACCTCAGTGACGCTGGCATGGTCCCCTCCGAAGATGCACCGCCCCATTCCAGTCGATGGCTACATTGTGGAATGCAAGAAACTAACTGGCTTCACCTGGGTGAGGTGCCACGAGTCTCATGTCCCCATCCCAGAGTTCACGGTGAGCAATCTGTCTGAAGAGGCTGATGATCAGTTCCGAGTGTCTGCAGTCAATGCGCATGGACAGAGCCCGTCTCTGGAATTCCCAGGGAGCGTGCACCTTGGTAAGCACAAAAACCCCAATGGAAATGGGTCAGTGTGTGCTGAGCAGCTGTGTTGGTTCCCTAAAGATGCTTCCTTTGACTTTAAGGTTAGCAGTGCATTAACACACCAAAGGCTTTCCTTTATTCCTAGTTCTCCTATCTCCTATCAACCTCCAGCTACCACTAAAGTGATACGAGTTGTTTCTGTGACAGAGACATGAATATCCTTATCTTTTGATATCTCACATGTGCAAGAGGCAGAACTTTCTGTAACAGATCTTAAGCACAGAAGTGCTTCTTCTAGCACTCATGCAAAGGGAGAAGTAGAAATGTACCTATGATTTAATCTTCCATCTCTAAATGAGATACCAGACTTGCATCTAAAGAGCATTAAGACATACATGTTCTTCCTCAGACCTAGTCCTGGCTGTGAAATCCCCCCTAACAACTGGTGAAGCTGTACCTGGAGGGGATGCCATGTTTACTATTGACCTTACAACAACGTGCAAGCATGCCAGCTGATGAATGTCTGCAGTTCACAGCTATTGGCCAGTGCATTCAGTCACCAGGTTTACCACTGCATGACCATAGAGCAGTACTTTCAGCTGCAGGTTCAGACAGCCTTTCTGATTGCACTGGAATAGTTTAGAAGTAGGGGAGCAATCATTCCAATAATATCTCTATCAATCAGCTTTGCATGACAAAGTAGAACAAATAAACATTCATGATGGGAGGACCTGTTTGTCATTGGGTGGAAACCTCTGCAGAAGCATGTTTAGAGCATTATTAATCAGTAGAAGGAGATGTTTGGTTGATTTTTACTTAGTAAATCCAGCAAGAAGACCAAATGAAATATCGTGAATTGCTCAGCACTGACACAATGATGAGTGCAGGAACAGAAGGTGATACTTTTTCAGAGATGTTGCAGCAAACATTGACCACGTTAGCCTGATATAAATTGAAATAACGAGGCCTTTGCTCCTGACAGGTGCTGCAGTGAGATTTACCAAGAAGAGCAAAGATGTAGAAAAGATCTGCGCTTGGCTGCGTGTGGAAGCCAAACTGCAGTCTGAGCTTTCAGACACAGGCGCTACTGTGGAGTGGATGAAGGATGGGAAGGAGCTCAAGGCCAGTGAAAATTATGAACTGCAAATTGTGGGGAAGAAACACACCCTGAAAATTCACAACGACTCAATGGATGATGCTGCAAGTTATCAGTGCATCTGTGAGGGGGATAAAATGCTCTATCAGCTTTCAGTGAAAGGTATGTGACAGTCTGGGCTGTCCTCTTCCTGCCCAGGGCCAGCAGACTGCATTCACCTGACTCCCCGACAGTCCAGCTGTTGTCAGACAGCATCTGGGGTGTTTTCAGTGGCTGTTTTGACTTGAACTGGCCAATCTGCTTTGTAGAGCCATTTGATTTCTGTGTTCTGTCCTGTGATTCGTCCCTAAGATATAGAGGAAATCAAGGGAAAGACAGGAAAAAGAGCATCCCAGCCTTCCTGCTCTTCTGTCAGGGTGGCCACAAGAGATGATGTCAACATCTCTTTTTGTAGCAGTGATCCCAAATGTAGAAAACACCTGTGAAGAGTCACAGGGACTAAATTGATGGAGAGCAGAACTTCCTGCCAAGGCTTGTCAGCTAGTCTTAATTTTGCTTTTCTTCTCTCTCTTTGTCATGTTAGCATAATATTTCATACTGGCAGGTCTGCCCACAGAATTAACTGGCACAGGCTGCCCAGGTAGGTGGTGGGATCCCTGGAGGTGTTCAGGAGCTGTCGAGATGTGGCCCTGATGGATGTTATCAGGGGGCATGGTGGGGTGGGTTGGGGTTGGAATCAAAGGAGGACCCCCATGTATTTCATCGGGAAGCACTACTGGTAATAAGACCTTTGGAGCAAATCCTGGTAGGGCCACGCTCAGCTGGTCCAGTCTGGAGGCTGTTTCTCCTTACTGCAGTATCTGCAGTGAAAACCAGCAGCTGCTTTTGTGTGGTTGGGCTCACATCCAGCAGTGGTGACAGGACTACAATGATAAGAGACAGTTCCTGAAAAAATGAATGAAATTTGACTGTATGATAGGATGGAGTTAAATGTATTGACAGGATCTCAGTCATCCCAGTGTCCATCAGCTGGCTCTCGAGCTCCTAAATACAGGCATTCTGTAGAACGTTGTTGAATTTGTATTATACATGCGTGTTCTTGGAACTGCAGAACAAATGCATGCATAATCCAGACTTTGATTTTAGCAGCTCTGACTGCGCTGTCTCAACAGACCCAACTCAGTTGTGTGCGCTGTTTTGAAATGATATGTTAACAAGAAGTTGGAAAACAAGCTCAATTACCCTCAGTAAAATAGGACCGTGGACTTAGGCTTGAACTTTTGGCTAAGACAGTGGTGAGATTTTGAATCTTTGAAGTCAATTATTCCACTGTGTGTTAATAAGGGCCAGTTTTATCATCTAACTTTTGCACTCCAATTAATTTCCATAAAGGAATTCTTTTTTTTCTTTTTTCTTTTCAGTCCTAAGTGATATCTCTATCTTTTAGGCTTGATTTGTTTGCCAGGGGGTTACAGTGCAGTAATAGATACCCCCTCCATTGATTTCCTTCTAGTTTGCTTGTTCCAATTCTTTCCTCAGTTTTCCTATTTTAGACATTTTCTTGAAGCCTTGGGCTTCTTCCTTTGGCTCTGTCCCCTGTACAGTGTACGTCCTTCAACTTGTGGAGATAAGGTAATCTGGTACGTGGTTTATAAAAGCTGCCAATTTGCCAGCTTCTGAATTAGAATCTAGCAATTAGAACTAGGATTAAACGTGCACGTTTGATCTTATGATAAATGAATGCCTCATGGTCACCAATGTCCCTGCAGTTCTTTACCATCATATGTATTTTGTGTCTTCATATTTTGTTTCAGCACTGGCAAACTTCGTAATCAAAGAGACAAGTGGAGGAGTAATCAGGGCCGTTGCTGGAAAACAAGCTGAATTTGTTTCTGAGACCTCTGAAGCCAATGTCATGGTGAAGTGGTACAAAAATGGCAAAGAAATCAAGACCAGTAAGAAATTCACAATGGAAGATAAAGGGAAACTGCATAAGCTTGTGGCTTCAGCTGTAACGAAAGAAGACGAGGGAACATACATCTACACAATTGGAGATGACACTCTGATTTTTGATTGGAAAGTCTCAGGTAAGTTTGTGAGGCAAACATAGGATCACAATCCATGTAAAGCACTTCAGACTTAATTCATTTTATTTGTCCAACGCTGTGGGTTTCCAGTATTTAGGACAAAGATTGCATAGCTCTATTGAAGCAATTCTGACCTTCCTGTTGTCCCTATGCAAATCCACAGTATGAGCAAATAATGTAACTGTGTTGTGATGAATTCAAGACAGCCTTAGCTCCAGCTGGGGCTGGAGTCACGACTTGAGCCCTGACATCTGGGCTTCATTCATCTAGTTCATGTATTGCCTCAGCACTTACATCATCTTTAAACCTATGACTGAAATGGTCCTAAGTTATTAGCACGGGAATCCTGTCTCCTCTTTGGACAAATTAAACTCCACATTTGGAGAGTTGAGTGTCTCCTGCTGTACCCGAAGGACATTGTGATCTCTGAGGTGTCTCCCTGAGGTGCTGTAAGCACAGCCATTAGCTCATAGTGCAAGTAAAGCACTGTTAGGTCAAGCCTGGAGGAGTAATGCTTGTCACTGACATGTTCCTGTTCAGGGTGGAACTGGAGGGTAAAATAACACAAGAAATTGTCATTGAAATTCAATATCTGTGAAATTCAGCTGGTTGCATTCACAGAACCTGGCGTTAAGATCTGTTTTCTGTTTTATATCTTGAGCCTATTTTCCATAACCCAGTCCTCATTTATGAACTGAAGCTCTACTGAAAGCCTTTCGCTGTGTATGCTCATGCTGCAGTGCAGCGCTTGTGACCTTTAACAGCACATTCACGTTCCTCTGATCACAGGATCCTTACGGTTGATTAAGACCCTCTAGTCTGACTGCTCACCCATCACCACCGTGATGCTCACCATCAGCTTAGCTAAAAACTCAGCAGAGATGATAGATCAAGCACAACACTGGATTTGGGGTGGCTAGAGATTCCTAAGATATTGAAGGATTGCTTGCAGGTGGTGTTGGTTCAGGTATTCACCCTGCATCCCACCTGCTGTTCTGTTTGGTTGAGAATCATGCATTCTGCAATTTCACTTTGTAATTCAAAGACCCTGGCTTTATCTGTTGAAAAACTGATCTAAAACAAGCCAAGAAGACTCCGTTGGAACTGGTTGATGCAGAACAAAGGCATCCCCAAAGGACAAGTTGCACTGTTTGATGAACATTATTGGATGAGAGCTAAGCTAAGATTTAAAAAGTTCTGGGGCTGTCTCTGAGCATCAAATACAGAGGAAGCCTGCATGATTCCCTGAGAATGGATACCTCCTACTTTGGTGTAGGGTTAAGGGAACACTAGCAGTAACTCCTATCACAAAATGTCGCATGGCTCAGACAAAATGCCATCAAGAGGGCTTAATTAGGAGCACCAAATGGTCGCAAGATGGTCTTAGGGCAGGGAAGTAATCTATCTATGTGATATTGATTGATGCTATTAGTTCTTAACAGCTTGACTCTAGAAGGACTGTTGTTCTTTGGTCACCTAGTTATAAAAGAATAAATGGCTCCTGTCTATTACAATTTTTAACGCATTTTTTGTTCACTGATGCCATAAATGTTCCTGGCATAGTAATTGGCCTTGGTATATTCAGTGACTGAAAGCAACAGTTGTTGCTCTAAGAAATGCAGTACAAAGCTAGGTCTGCCTGTAGCTGACAGCCATCAGCTTGCTCCTCAGGCAGGTTCTGTCTGTGTATGGGAGATCACAATGTGAACCACTGATTGATCAGCTGAGGCAAGTGTGGGGTCAGCTGTGGGAGCACAGGTGAAAGTTATGTAGCTGTGCTCCCTGGAGGGGTGGAGTTCGACTCCACCTCCTCTGAGACCTCATTTAAGGGCTGACCCTCACTGAGGCAGCATCTCTTGGAGATTGCTCACCAGGGAGGATCGCCTCAGCTCTGGTGAGTTCCCTTTTCCTTATATCTTCTGTATTTCTACCATTTTACTTGTAATTGCTATCCTTGTTAATACCAGCATAGTTATTGCCAATACATTTGGCAAGCCAGGCAGGAGCCACTGACTTGGCATCTAGAAATATAAGGAAAAAAAAAATGTCCTTTGTGTGGAAAATCTTTAATTGGTACAAGGGGGAGAAGACCACCCCCTTAGGGACATGCCTTCCTGGACAAATTCCAGGTTTTGAGGCGTCCCCATATTACCAATTAGCAACAATTATTGAACAATGGGGCCCTTTAAGAGTACCAAATAACATGGACGCCTATTGTCTAACTGATTACTTTCTAGGACTACAAAAAGATATCTTAATTACAAAAGAAAAGCGAATGGCTGCATCTATGGCAGCCTGGCCATTATTAAATGCTTTAAATTGGGCAGAGATAAAATCAAACAACATTGCACATGAAAATGAATTGTTAAAGGCCCGTATTGAAAAATTGGAGGGTGAGATCAATCTATTGACAGGAAAAAAACCGTCATTTTCTTCCTCCAACCCTCAAATTAGATACATTTCATTTAATGACGATCAAGATCCTGAAGAAATGAATCAAAATAAGATCACTAAATCTGAACTAGAAAAACCATCTGAGACGGACTCACTAGAAGTCCGTCCAGTAATAACTCAAAAAACAAAGAAAATTCAAGATCGACCAGCAGGAGTGCCTCCTGATCAATGGCCCCCTGCCGAATCTGTTTTACATGTAACAGCCCGTCCATATACACCTACTGAACTCATGGACCTAGTGCAACGATTTAGGCAAAGGCCAAGGGAAAGTGTTCCGGCTTGGTTATTACGGTTATGGGATTCAGGGGCAGATAGTGTACTGGTTAGTGGCCCCGAAGTATCTAAGTTGGGCACAATAACAGTACATCCTGCCCTTCGGCAGAGACTGTATGCTGGGACTCAGTTCCCTGAAGAAAACCATTCAATTGTAGAATGGATAATGGCTGCTTGCCGCATGGTGTG
Organism: Coturnix japonica; assembly: GCF_054131305.1. Taxonomy (NCBI): domain Eukaryota; kingdom Metazoa; phylum Chordata; class Aves; order Galliformes; family Phasianidae; genus Coturnix; species Coturnix japonica. The sequence continues at coordinate 3,924,877 of NC_140687.1, read as the reverse complement.
GACAAATAAAACTGACATGCCAGTAAACACAGGGATGTGGTCTTCTATGGAAGACCTTCAAAATTATATACGCGAATTAGGTATGAGAGAGGCTATCTACGAAGACACATTCGATAGCCCTGATATGGTTAAATTTTCTGCGGGAATGAGGGACCTAATTTTACAGCAAGCACCCTCTCATATGTATGGAACCTTGGTTTCCATACTTAATCCAGTAGTATCCGCAGAGGCAGTAGTCCAACAAGCCGCCCAATTGGTAGCAGACCTCGGAGAAACTGAGCGTTTACGAGCTAAGCGCAATATCAGGGTGATTGAGGATGCCGAGGCTTTTCCAATAGTGCGAGCCAGAAGATCGGCCCCGCGAACTTCTCGGGCAGGACCTGTTAGGGTATCCCGGAAACAAATGTTTAATGATCTGCTCCGGGCAGGCGTTCAGTTTTCAAAAATTGATGGGCAGCCCAATCAGGTTCTCCTTCAGTTGTGGAAGCTGAAGGATGAACAAAAATTTCAGAATAAACCCAAAAGGCCAGGGATAAGATTTATAGAGCGGCGACCAACAACAACATGGAATCTAGAAGATTTTATAGTTCCAAATAGGAAAAAGAAGCCACCTCAGGTGCCTCGGGTTATGACACCGGAGGTATCGGAGGTAAAAGACTTGAATCTGGCTCAGTTCATGGCTTGACGAGGGATGTCAGTCCTCCTAGGGCCTCTAGACGGGACCGGAGGCCCTATGTGGAACTGACGATATACTGGTCCCGAAAGAATATACAGAAGGTTATGGCCCTAGTTGATACCGGGGCAGAGACATCTATAATATATGGAGACCCAACTAAATTTAAAGGTAATAGAGTGGTGATTGGAGGTTTTGGGGGACAAACCATTCCGGTCACCCAAACCTGGGTAAAACTGGGGGTCGGGCGTCTTCCACCACGGGAGTACAAGGTATCCATTGCCCCAATTCCAGAGTATATATTAGGAATTGATATCCTGTGGGGTCTGGCTCTCCATACAACAGTGGGAGAGTTCCGATTGCGGCAGAGATGCATTAGTATCCGGGCAATCCAGACAATATTGAGAGGCCATGCAAAACATGAGCCTATTTGTTTGCCGAAGCCACGCCAGATTACTAATGTGAAACAGTACAGACTCCCGGGTGGGCAGGATGAAATAACAAAGACGGTGCAGGAATTAGAAAGAGTGGGTATTATAAGGCCTGCACATAGCCCATATAACTCCCCAATATGGCCAGTGCGAAAACCGGATGGAACATGGAGGATGACAGTAGACTATAGGGAATTAAATAAGGTCACGCCACCTGTTCATGCGGCTGTACCCAATATTGCCTCCCTAATGGACACACTAAGCAGGGAAATCAAAACATATCACTGTGTCTTGGATTTGGCGAATGCATTCTTCAGTATTCCAATCAGTGAAGAATCGCAAGATCAGTTTGCATTTACATGGGAAGGGAGGCAATGGACTTTCCAGGTCCTACCCCAAGGGTACGTACATTCGCCCACTTTTTGTCATAATTTAGTGGCACGTGATCTGGCTAAGAGGGAAAAGCCAAATAATGTCAATTTATATCATTATATTGATGACCTCCTGTTAATATCCGATTCGTTAGAGGCGGTGAGACAAGCAGCAGATTTGTTGATAGCTTACCTGCAGAAAAGAGGGTGGGCTATAAACCCACAGAAGGTGCAAGGTCCGGGGCTATCTGTAAAATTCCTGGGAGTAATTTGGTCCGGGAAAACCAAAGTACTACCCAGTGCGGTAGTAGATAAAGTCCAAGCGTTTCCAGTCCCTACAACATCAAAACAATTGCAAGAATGTTTGGGTATATTGGGGTATTGGCGCTCCTTTATACCTCATTTAGCTCAGCTATTAAGGCCATTATACAAGCTTACAAAGAAGGGTCAATCATGGAATTGGGGAAAGATAGAACAGGATGCTTTCCAACAGGCAAAACTGGCAGTTAAACAAGCTCAGGCGTTGGGTATATTTGATCCGACCCTCCCAGCTGAACTAGATGTTCATGTTACTCAAGATGGTTTTGGCTGGGGCCTGTGGCAACGCCAGAGTTCTGTTCGAACCCCCATTGGATTCTGGTCTCAGGTTTGGCACGGAGCAGAAGAACGATATAGCATGATTGAGAAACAGTTATTGGCTGCCTATTCGGCATTACAAGCAGTAGAGCCGATAACGCAAACAGCAGAGGTCATAGTTAAGACTTCATTACCAATCCAGGGGTGGGTGAGAGATTTGACTCACCTTCCTAAGACGGGGGTGGCCCAAGCACAAACGGTGGCACGATGGGTCGCCTATCTAAGCCAGAGAAGCAGTCTGTCTTCATCTCCACTTAAAGAAGAACTACAGAAGATCCTAGGCCCAGTGACGTATCACAGTGATACATCAAAAGAACCGATGGTTGCTCCACCAGAGAAGAGTCCCGTTCAGGAAGGAAGATATCCTATTCCTGAAGATGCCTGGTATACGGATGGGTCCAGCAGAGGCAACCCGAGCAAGTGGCGAGCAATAGCATACCATCCCTCTACTGAGACCATCTGGTTTGATGAGGGGGATGGTCAAAGCAGCCAATGGGCAGAATTGCGAGCCGTGTGGATGGTTATAACTAAAGAACCTGGTGACGGCGTCCTGAACATCTGTACAGATAGTTGGGCTGTGTACCGGGGGCTCACTCTGTGGATTACGCAATGGGCTACCCAGGAATGGACTATCCACGCCCGACCGATTTGGGGTAAAGACATGTGGGTAGACATTTGGAATACGGTCAAACACAGGACAGTATGTGTCTACCATGTCTCTGGTCATCAACCCTTGCAGTCACCAGGAAATGATGAAGCTGACACACTGGCCCGAATCCGATGGATTGAGAATTCACAATCTGAAAATATTGCCCGTTGGTTACATCAGAAGCTACGGCATGCTGGACAGAAGATAATGTGGGCAGCTGCTAAAGCATGGGGGCTGCCTGTACAACTATCTGATATCGTTCAAGCATGTCAGGATTGCGATGCTTGCTCAAAGATGAGACCGAGACCGTTGCCTGAAACAACATCCCACATTGCTAGAGGATATAGTCCTCTTCAGAGATGGCAGGTCGACTACATTGGGCCCCTCCCTCGGTCTGAGGGGGCGAGATATGCCCTGACCTGCGTTGACACTGTAAGTGGACTGCTGCAAGCCTATCCTGTACCAAAGGCAAATCAAGCATACACAATTAAGGCACTTACTAAACTGATGTCTGCATACGGGACACCTCAAGTTATCGAGAGTGACCAAGGGACTCACTTCACTGGAGCGATGATACAGCGCTGGGCAGAAGAAAACAACATTGAATGGCGATTCCACCTGCCATATAACCCAACAGGGGCAGGCCTTATTGAACGTTATAATGGTATCCTTAAGGCTGCCCTGAAAACAGACTCTCAGTCCCTGCAGGGGTGGACAAAAAGATTATATGAAACCGTGCGGGACCTGAATGAAAGACCTCGGGATGGCAGACCCAGTGCCCTGAAAATGTTACAAACTATATGGGCCTCCCCTCTTAGGATCCAAATTACAGGCACCGATAATAAGGTAAAACCGCAGGTTGGTACTGAAAATAATCTTCTGCTCCCTGCCCCTGAGAATTTAGAACCGGGAATCCATAAGATAAATTGGCCTTGGAAGGTGCAGGTAGGACCCAAATGGTGTGGCCTACTTGCACCTTGGGGGAGATTATTGGAGGTGGGAGGTTCAGTCACCCCCTCGGTGATAGGTACATGGCCTACTGACATCGTGGTCAATACTCCGGCCTTTTTTGCTAAAGGAACACCTATTATGTCCCTATGGCAGATCAAGACTCCTCCTCTGGTGCCAGATATAGTTATACAGCCACAGATATCTGGCCAGAGGGTATGGTATCGGAGGCCGGGACATAATCCAGTACAAGCAGAAGTATTGACCCAAGATAAGAATACGGCCTGTATCTTGCCCTGGAGGGCGGATCTTCCCCTCCTAGTACCCTTGAAACATCTATATTACTCCCCTTAAGATTGATTCTAAGCCTCTAGGACCATTACTCTGGACTGATGAAACGCAGACGGACCTGCACTTCAAGATGATTTGTCTCCGGTAACATCTATCAAGCACTGGCCCATGGAAGATCATAAACACCCATCCAATCATCATCATTTGAATAATATCAACATCTAATGTGACGGGAGATTGTATCAGCGTCGTGATTGGGTCTCTGTAGTAAGGGGAACTCACCTAATCATTGGTTCACGTTGTGAAGGGGTGGAGTGTATGGGAGATCACAATGTGAACCACTGATTGATCAGCTGAGGCAAGTGTGGGGTCAGCTGTGGGAGCACAGGTGAAAGTTATGTAGCTGTGCTCCCTGGAGGGGTGGAGTTCGACTCCACCTCCTCTGAGACCTCATTTAAGGGCTGACCCTCACTGAGGCAGCATCTCTTGGAGATCGCTCACCAGGGAGGATCGCCTCAGCTCTGGTGAGTTCCCTTTTCCTTATATCTTCTGTATTTCTACCATTTTGCTTGTAATTGCTATCCTTGTTAATACCAGCATAGTTATTGCCAATACAGTCTGGATGGAATGAAGGGCATGAAATACTGATGTGCTCATCAAACGCTGCTTGTTAGCTTAGAGACAAGGTGTTGAATTGGTTTGTTCATGTATTGCAAACAGGTTACTTAGCTGCCTTCATTTTAGCTTCAGAAGAACATGTGCAGAATACAGAATTGATTAGAAGAAATAAGAACTGTCTGCATAGAACTTACTCTTTCCTTACACAGGAGAATCAAGCACACGTTTGTATGTGAGTACCTCCAGAGGTGAAACTTGATCCCCCAGATGTAATGAGCAGAGACATTACAATCAGTTCTAACTGTATCTTAATGCTGTGCTGAATAAGCCTGAGTCAGGATGTAAACCACTTTCTCTTTTTTTCTTCAGATGAAGCCATTAATTTTGTCAGCAAGTCCAAAACGACTCCAGAAATATCAGTCAGTCCTTCTGAAGACCTGGAGCTGGTGTGTGAGGTGTCAGCTGCAAGCGGAGCTGTCGTATAGAAGAAAGATCAAATAGAGGTGAAGCAGGACCAGAGGACAACCATCATCTCCCAGGGGACGCACCGCAAGCTCATGGTCAAAAATGTGACCCTGAAAGACCAAGGGAGCTACAGCTGTGAAACAAAAGATGACAAAGCAACATTCCAAGTGAAAGTCAGAGGTGAGAAAATGCTTGGAATCCCAGAGATAAAGGAACACTTCATTTTGTGTGTCTTGCATTTGGAGGATCAACTTACATCCTCTCTGGTGCAAAACATTTTGGCTATAGGACTTTCTTTGTCATCTAGTGTCATAGCAACACTTTTCTACATGTGCTTTTCCATCCAGGAATGAATTACTGCAACAAACAATAGGCAAGGAGGGTAACTTGTGCAGCTCTTGTAGTCAGCTGGTGTCTGCAGGGTTACAGTGCAAGAGCACACCAGGCATGCAAGGAGTGAGAAAAGGGGAGGTGTTTGATGAGATCTGGTTACAAAATTTGAATGACACAATGAGGTGGAAAATGCCACTAATCAGACTCATAAATGGCCTGGGTTGCAAAGGCCCACAGTGCTCATCCAGTTCCAACCCCCTTCTTCCTATGTGCAGGGTTGCCAAGCAGCAGCCCAGGCTGCCCAGAACCACATCCAGCCTGGCCTTGAATGCCTGCAGGGATGGAGCATCCACAGTCTCCTTGGGCAACCTGTTCTAGAGGGCCATTCCCTTCTGATTTACTGGAAATGTAGAGAGACATCAGAAGAAACAAAGAGAAGGGAGGAGGTTCAGCAGTGCATGCAGGTGTTCTAAATCTCATGTCCAAATCTGCTATCAGACTGCGAAATGTTTAGATTTATGATATGATATGAAATGATATGCCTATTCATTTCCCAAGGCAAAATAGAGGGGAAAGTATTTTCCTGTCTTAATGAGGCATCATGATGGTCCCTGTGAAGGGCAAGTATAATGAAAATGGGGAACTGGAGTAAGCTCTGCAGCAGACTACAGCAAAATGGTGTGACTGTTGTGATGTCCCTGCAGAGAAAGAAGACGTGTTTACAAACAAGGACAAGGTACAAAAGGAGGTGAAGGCTGCACTGACTCAAAATGCCACGCTGAGCTGCGAGGTGGCCCAGGAGAAGATGGAGGTGAAGTGGTACAAGGAGGGGAAACTGATCACCTCGAGCAAGAAGTTCAAGGTGGAGTCAGAGGGCAAACAGTGTCGGCTGGTGGTGATTCAGGTAGAGAAGAAAGATGCAGGGGAGTACAGCTGCGAGGCTGCTGGCCAGAAACTCACCTTCAAGATTCATGTCACAGGTGAGAGAGAACACATTTTGGCCTTTCATTCTAGAATGTTTTAGAAAACGGTCATTAGTTTGTAAGTTTTCCCTGCTATGCTTAAAATTTTTGGAGCTGAACCTTGGGGTGGTTAATTTCTGATGAGGAAATTGAACAAATTATTCTAAATACAGTTGTGAGGCAGCTCCATCTTTTAAAATCTTCAGGAATTTCCTTTTGCTGTGGGAATGAGGCCATAGACAAGAAAGTTCTGATTGCACTTCTCCATTCCCACGTGCCTGTACCACTAGAACAACTCTGCAATGCAGCTGCGTCTCAGGAAGTTTCAGAACAGGGGCTTTGTGTCAAGCACTAGGGGGTGTGCTCTATGTAACATGTTTTTGTCTTGGAAGGGCTCATTTAGCATGGGAGAGAATACTACAGGAATGTTTTGTATAAGTTGATGTTTTGAAGACATAAGTAAATGGCAGCTAGGGGACGAAAGAGTCATGAGAGTCATACAAGAAGCATCACAGAATGCCTTTTGTTGGAAGGGACCTGGAGGATCATCCAGTTCCAATCTCTGTCCTGGAAAGGAACACATTCTTTGAGACTAGGTTGCTCTAACACCCATCCAGCCTAGACTTGAATGTTTTCAGGGATGGGGCATCCATAAATTGCACAACTTCTCTCCACATCATTCTCTTGGGGCATCAGACTGGGAGAACTGATTCATTTTTCTGACTCCTTCCCCAAAACCTGCTCTTCTTTCAAGAGGCCAAACTAATGTATCTCTCTCTTTTCAGAGCCAGAATTTGTATTTACAAACAAGGAGAAGGTACAGAAGGTGGTGAAGGCTGCAACAACAGAAAAATGCCACGCTGAGCTGCGAGGTGGCCCAGGAGAAGATGGAGGTTGTCATCAATTTATAAGCAATGAGCCAATAATGTTCCAATTATAAACTTTTATTAATTGTAGCGGGTAAAACTAAAAGGCAATTCAGCGCTGGGCGACAGGGGGATTATTGTTCCTCCAACTGCCGCGCCGTCCCGTCCCTTGCAACTTCTTTTGTATTGTCCATCCCGAGCGTATTGTCCTTTAATTGGTCGGTTGTGATCGTGCGACTTGGTGTGTCGTTCCTTGGTTGGTCCTTCCGTGGAACTTTGTATCCATCGGGGCGCGCTTTGCCTGTAACTACGCAGAGTACACAATCTACCCATAAAATTAGAGTGTTCTGCAACCTTTGTGGCCTCCATATTCCACCATTATATCCCGGTCCTAATGAACAAGCACTCCACCACAATGCTACCACATCCCGGTCTTAATGAGCAAACATTTTATCACAGAGGTCAAGTGATAAAAGGAGGGGAAACTGATCACCTCGAGCAAGAAGTTCAAGGTAGAGTCAGAGGGCAAACAGCGTCGGCTGGTGGTGAGCCAGGTGGAGAAGAAAGATGCAGGGGAGTACAGCTGCGAGGCTGCTGGCCAGAAACTCACCTTCAAGATTCATGTCACAGGTAAGACAGGTGTTGTATGAAATACAGCAGAGAACAGTAAAGTAAAATCTAGTTTCTATTATACTGCACCTGGATCACTGTAGTCTGTGCTGAGGTTTTTTCCCTAGACTTGATTGCCTGGGTTTGTAGAAAGTATTTGGTTTCAGTATGACACAAAGACCTGTTTCAGTCTGTCTGTAGAGCAATAATTAGTAATATATGTACAGTGGAAGCAATATTCAAGATATTATTCAAATCTCTCCTGTGCCTGAGATCCCAAACTGTAATTCTTGTTCACCTAAACATTTGACTAAGATAAGTATGTGCAGTGAGGCTGGAGTGCATGTTCTACGTGCAGCCTTTCATGGCAGGAGAAGCAGGAACTTCTCCTAGTAGTACACTGCCTTTTTACTATGCCTTTATGTTGGAGGCTGCATCTGGATAGGTGAGTCTGCTAGTCACAGTAAGAGACCTGGTAGAGCTGACTATTGCCAGAGCTCAAAGTAAGATAGATATCTGCAAATCACACACAAAGAACAAAGGACTGCGTTGGTGAGCATATTTCCTTTGTGCCTTTGACAGTCACAGTTGTGGCAATGGTAGAGGCCATGAGGAGTCTGTTCAGGAAGCCAGGAGTACTGTTCTGGGTCATGAAAAGGCAGCCAGTGGTTTGACTATCACATGTTTATGTGTTTTGATGTTTCACAGTGGGTCTTAAGTAAAAGGAACTCAGGTTTTGGTTGCCTGCAGGACAGATGTTCTTTTGGGTTCAATATGTTTGCATAGTGACTTGCAACCATGGGACTGGTGTTCAAGGACCCTCTTGGTTCCTTCAGTTCCTAGGTTCTTTCTTGCCTAGATTTGACACTTTGTTTCAACAGAAGAGCTGATATTCTCTAGTGAAGGCTATTAGTTTGGGCACAAGTGGTAACCTAAACCTGTTCCAACCTGTACATACAAACCTGCAAGTTGGTCTCATTTCGGTCCCTCAGTCAATACTTTTTCTTTTCTTCCCTCAGAGCCAAAACCTGTGTTTATAAACCAGGAGCAGGTGCAGAAAGAGGTGAGTGCTGCCCTGGCAGCAAGTGCCTCCCTCAGCTGTGAAGTAGCACAGGATCCAACAGAAGTAAAATGGTACAAGGATGGAAGACTGCTTGCCTCCTCCAGAAAGTTCAGAATGGAATCTGTGGGCAAAACACGGCGTCTGGTTGTGGAGCAGCTGGAGAAGAAAGATGCTGGAGAATACATCTGCGAGGCTGCTGGCCAGAAGATGACCTTCAAGTTGGAAACAACTGGTGAGCATTCGCTTTGGGAGCACTAAGCAGCTTTTTATGTGGCTTAGAGGAAGACTGGCTGTCTTCTACCCTGTGGGCATGGAACAGCCACAATTTCCCCCCGGAACAACATCAATGACCCACACCACAAGTTGGATTCTCCTTTTTAATGTAGTGGTAGCGAGGTGAAAATCTGGCTGTGGAATATTTTTGACTAAGGAACTTCTACTTTAATTTCTAGATGCGCTGAATTACCCTCTGGAGTGTCTTTCTGAATATATAAGCAACCATGGGTGACTATGATCCTGATTTATATCTAGGTTCAGGCTTACTTTTTCAGTTAGGTTAGATCAATAGCTCCAGAGAAGATAGGGAAATACAGCAGTTCACTGATACCATGTGTCAGAAGAATGCAGCTCAGTGCTGGGCAGTTTGCTGCTTCATTCCCTCTTACAAGTTGCACCCAAGGCTGGAAAAGACCACTGAGATAGCTGAGTCCAACCCAGCCCACCCTCACTGGACTTACTAACCACGTCCCCAGTGCCACATACCCGTGGCTCTTGAGCACCTCCAGTGACTGCGGTATATCAGCGTGGTTGCTTCAGTTGTGGGAGTTTTCAGACACTGGCTGTTGTTCTAGCGAGACAAAAAACCAAAACTGATGGAACAGTGTCTATACAGGAAGCAACTGGCTGTCCTGATGGCTGCCAACAGTTTTACACAAGGTGTGTCATGCAAGCTTGCATGAGTCTGGTTTAAAAACTTGCTGTTCTGATGGAAGGAGAGGATGTTGGTACAGGATAACTGCGGGATTTGTGCTCTCCCGACATCCAGTTGCAATCACAGCTTATTGTTGCTATAGAAAACAGCTTCTCTGTAGACAAATTGAGTTAGTTCCAATAAGTGGCTGAAGCCCTAAGTGATCCAAGGTGAAGCATGATCCAAACTGGAATTTAACTAATTGTAGTAGGGAATCCAAGCCTTAATGAGATGAGTTATTTAAAATATGAGTCCTCCATCTAAAACAGCATTGAACTCTTACTCTGGTTTATGATAGAAGTGAGAGTTTAACAGCAGAAGTCTGAAGTTATGCTCCATATTTCTCATCACTCAAGAGAATATTTGAATATATGAATTCCTTTGGCTATGTTAGAGCTCATAATGAGGTCAGCTGATGTTCTTTAAATGCTCGGAGTCTAGCAATGTGGGGAAGTGGACTGCTATTTGCTGTTGAGCTTTAGGCTAAGAAGCCTGATTTTAGAGGACTGTGGACTTCCCCTTTCCCTTCCCCTCTCCTCCCCTTCTCCCTGGACTGATCCCACATGGTTTGAGAATGATTTCAGATCAAGGTAAATGAGGAATCGCCGTGTGAAAACCTGTTGTTTTACTGCACTATAAGAGACACTTAGTCAAAAGACAAGTGTGTGTTCCAAGCTTGAGATTGCAGGAGATCCTAGAAACAACTCAGCGGCTCAAACCTGTAGTCTGGCTGAATCTTTTATTGTCAGTTTTGGTCAGGAGGAGATGCTTGAGTAAGACAAATAAAAGGTCACGGGTAAGTTGGTCCTTCTTGTGATATACTTCTAGGCTTTCATCAGGGAGAAGCTTAATTAGTCCAAATAATCATAGCAGAAACCACACCAAGAGCATGAGAGTGAAATTTATACTTTCTTGACGTGAAGGAAAATTTTACCTGGTTCTGCCATTCCCCAAATATTTGTTTCCTTATGACAAGAAGAACTTTGCAGAAGTAATTTTTTTTTTCAGTCTTGCGTGCAACACAAAAAGGGGTAAAATCTAGGAGGCCACCTGAAATGTTTTTTCCATCTGGAAGGATCCATTTAACAGCACCCATGGACCTGGTTATGAACAAAACTAAGTTCCCAACTAAATCCACATTCTTCTTTCTCCTTCTCAGAATTGCCTGTGAAAATCAGCAAACCATTGGCAGACAGTAGCGTCATTGAGAAGGACAAGGTCCCATTTGAGTGTGAGCTGTCCAGGCCCAACATGGACGTCAAGTGGTTCAAGGTATGGCATGTAATGGTATTTTCCTTTCTGACTTCTCTGGAAATGAATGAGAGCCTTTAATTTCACTTCCAAGGGATGCGAGTCTGAGCTTTTCCTTGATAGCTTTTTCACTGCTCTCTTTTCTTTATGCTCTTTTATTTGCCCAGATCAGCACTCTTTGTTATTATGTCCTGAGTTCATTTATCAAGTTGAAATTGAAGTTTGTTTTGGTTTTATTGTGAACTTTTTAGGTCATGCTGCACAAAATATTGTTGGTTGAACTACAGTACAGTCTTGAGCTTCAAGTCTAACACAGAAATTCTCAGCCGGGATTTTGTAGCCTTGTTGTGAACTGGGTTTTTGGGGTGAAATCTCAGTTTTCTTTGCACCTGACAGTGTGAGAATTTGCTCTGGCACTTTGTGTACCTCCCCGGTGCTCAGCTGTTCCTTCCCTTACTTGGGGATAACGTCATTTATTCAAGGTGATGTCCAAACAGGCTTGTTAACAGTCCTCCGCAGTGCTTTAAGCTGTCATAGGTCAGCCAGAATTTATGCATGTTCTATAGCCATTCCTTCATGTTGAAAACACTGCACTGTGCTTAAGCTTCAGCATATGTTCCAGTAAGCACAGTTCCATTAATTCTAGGGGAGTGGGTGAATTAAGCATAGATCTGAAGGCTCCCTTTGCTGAGTGCAGAGATGGAAGGACTAATGGAGATCTGACTTGATATTTTCCCTTCTAGGATGGGAAGGAGCTCTGTCAAAGTAAAAAAGTGGGCATTACTTCCCAGGGAAATAAGAGAAGTCTCATTATTCACAAGTGTGAATATGAAGATCAGGGAACATCCACATGCTGAGCAGCCTAAGACAAGACATCAGCTACCCTAAAGGTTCATTTTATGTTTAACTGAAAGAGCAAATAAATCCTCTTGTGGTATTTTGCACCACGGGAAGAAATGCTTCATGGGCAGTTTGGGCATTTCTTGGTTAGTCCTTTTGGATACCTTTCTCTTTCTTCTTTATGCTCAAGACAGATTTTCCCTCCATGTGTTGCATTGGTTAAACCCCAGTTTGTAGCTCATCATTGGGCTCTGAAGCATCAGACTTGTTACTGAACACACGGGTCTGCTGTGCCCTGGTAGATGCCACCTTCCCAAGGGACGTATGAAAGGATGCTTTTTTCTGATTTCCTACTAGATGCTGTCCTCATGTGGCCACTTGGGTTCAGTTTTAGCATGAACATGAACATGTGTCCTGTCCCATGACTTTGGTGAACTCTCATTTTCTCTCTCATTCTGCAACCAGGTTGGGTTGCTGTTTCAGTACTGGCTGTTTTATGTAGCCATTCCATTTGTTCTGGTTTACGTTCTTTTTTATTTTCTTTTTTTCAGGCATCATTTCTATACAGTAGACAAAGCCAGCCTATTACATTTGATTTACAGTTTTTAGCTTTTGCTGGTAAGCATTTCAGCTCTCAGGCAGTTTTACCAACAGCTTTGAAGAGCTGAAATGAACCAGCCTGGACACGATGGTCTGTTTTTGTTGGTGTAATGAATTTATGAAGTTAAACTGATTGACCCCATAAGGTTTTACAGTGTATGACTCACGTCTGGCAGAGTTATCACAGCAATGAGTTTATATACTTAGCATTTCAGGAGGCAAATGGTTGGGGATACTCTTTCATTTGCTTGCGTCTCAGAGTGAATCACTAGTATGTGAACCATCCTTCATCTCCTTTGTATTGCTTTTGTGTGTGTCTGTGTGTGGTTTCCCCTGTGAATTTCATTCTTTCCAGTTATATGGAAGTTCTCTTTTGAGCAGTGAAATTAGATGTTCCATCATCAGTCATAATGGTAAAGCTGAGTTGCCACGTTATCTGTGTCCTTTCTGTCTGGCGTCTCAATAACTGCTGCCCCACCACAATATCTGCCTAATACTTCAGCTCCATGGATGCCTCCTTGTGCAAACTGAGAGCCTGTATTTGGTGTGCATAGATCTGGGCTTACATCTGTGCTGGTAAATGCACTAGTGCATGGGCTAAGCAGTCCTGCCTCCTGTGCTGTGGGCATTGAGATGGGGCTCCTACAAGCTGCCCATTGCAAGATATTTAGAAACTAATTGCTGCGGAGGTTTCCATCCTCTTTTCAGACTAACTAAAATTTGGTTAGTGGGATCAAAACAGAAGGGGCAGGGAGGGAGAGCTGACCAAGGACTACTGATGGAACAACTATGAATCCTTGGTTCCTCAGGATTCCCTGCATCAGCAGTTGGCAACAGGAGTAAGGGGGCTCAGGAGGACACTGTGGAGTAGTGTGAAAAATGAGCGAAGAGAGTTACTAATTGATGCCTCTTGGAAAGTAGTCCAAGAGTGGTCCTCTTCCTAAACTCTCCTCTTGTGTGTGGTTTTATCTTTATGAGGTGTTCATAACAAGTGATGTGTAGATCTCCCTTATCTCATAATGTCTTTTCCTGCCTGCAGTGAATATGCAGGATACTGGATCATATACCAGCTTCTTTGAATTACTGCTCATGTCAGGAGATAAAATCTGCCTATTCTTTGAACTAACACTGGCGAGGGTTAGTTATTCTGGCTACCGAGAGAATGACACAGCAGATTAAACTCTTTCATTTCCTTCTTTGTCAAATGCCTTTTCATCTAACTGTGTGTCCCATAGAAATTCAGAGCAGTGTTGGCTGAGGGAAGTGGAAATATTTATCTCCTGTGTGTATCTGCCACCCTATTTAGACATGCTGGCAGAGCGCAGAGATTGGAGGAGTTGGATTAGGCAGTAGTTTCCCTATTGCTCACAGAACCACTTTTTCTGTGGTCTCCCAGCTACCCTGTGCCCAGTGGCCTATGCAAGATGGAGCGGAAAAGGCTCATTTTATGAACAAACAGGAACCTTTCTGGTCAGATTAATACCTGTGCGCTTTTAGAGAGATTTAGATACTAGAGATTTTAGGTACTGGAATAGGCTCCCCAGAAAGGTGGTTGAATCACCATCCCTGGTTGTGTTTAAGAGCCTTTTGGATGTGGTACTCAGGGATATGATTTAGTGTAGGGTTTTTAGAGTTAGGGTACTGGTTAGGCTGCGGTTGGACTTGATGATCTTCAATGTCTTTTCCAACCTGGGTAAATCTATGATTCTATGCAGGAACTCTTCTCCTGAGGTTAATCCAAGTTGTATCCAGGCCCTTCAGAAGGAAAGGGATATAGCAGCACAGAAATATGGCCTGATTCTGACATAACTAAATGCAGACCTGGAGAGTTAAAAGGGATTGTGCGATGTTCAAAGGATTTTGAAGCAAAGATGTCCCCTAGGTAAGATTTGTGGCTGACATTCCCCATACATTGTTTGTAGGCACACAAGCTAAGGAGAGACTAGTGATGAGCATGCAGAGAAGCCAATGGTTCAGACAGGTTTGTAGTGACACAACACTGTAGAGTTCTGTCTAGTTCTCCTTGGCATAGTTTGGAAAATAAAGATGAGGTAATTGGTGGTAACCAATATGGCTTCATCAAGGTCAAGCCATGTCTGACAAACTTGGTGGCCTTTCATGATGGAGTAACAGCATCAGTGGATAATGGGAGAGCAACTGACATCATCTACTTGGACTTGTGCAGAGCATTTGATCCCGTCCTGCATGACATCCTGGTCACCAAACTGGAGAAAAATGATTTTGATGGATGGACCAGTTGCAGGATAGGGAACTGTCTGGATGGTCACACTCAGAGAGCTGCAGTCAATAGCTCAGTGTCCAGGTGGAGGGTGGTGTTGGGACCAGTGTTATTTAACATTTTTGTAGGCAACATGGAGAGTGGAATCAAATGCAGCCTCAGCAAGTTTGCAGATGACACCAAGCTGAGCGGTGCTGTTGATGTGCTAGAGGGAAGGGATGCTACTCAGAGGGACCTGGACAGGCTGGAGAGGTGGGCCCTTGGCAGCCTCATGAACTTGAGTGTGGCCAAGTACAAGGCCCTGCACCTGGGTCAGGGCAATCCCAAGCACAGGCACAGGCTTAGAGGAGAATGATTTGAGAGAAGCCTTGACCCTGAGGAGAAGAGTTGGTGTGGAGGGAGGTGTCCCTGCCTATAGCAGGGGGACTGGAACTAAATGACCTTAAAGATTCAGTCAGTTCTATTGTTTTTCTACCCTTAATTTTGCTTGAAAGGTTTTAGAATAAATGAGATTCTGGTTTCCATGAAAACTGTTTGCAGGGAGCTCCATTGTAGCTAGTAGGTCTGTCTTTAAGTTCAAGGGCAATAATGCATTGACTGTGTTGAAGAGAGAAATGACTCAGGAATGGATGATGGTTTAGAATAAAACATAATCCTACTTATTTTCTATGCAAATATGTGTAAGGAAAAGATGCTGCACTCAGTTCTGGAAATACCCTGACAAATATATCTCTACTGTTTCACAGCTGGAGATATCAAGATTGTTAAAGCACTGGAAGATGTGGAAGTGAATGAATATGGGAGTGCATCTTTTGTCTGTGAGATTTCACACGATGAGGTTCAGACCCAGTGGTACAAAGAGGACAACAAGCTGAAGGCTGATGACAACATCAGAATGCAACAAGATGGTAGGGTGTAAGCGGGGGGTCTTTCTCCTGAGTGGGGGGTGGGTTGGAGATCAAGCATATAAGACATCTGAAATGAAGTGAAGAGGGTTCAGAAGCAAGTTCCCCTTTTGTTTTGGGACTGAGGTTTAGGTGGAACAAGTGACATGGTGGGATGCTTAGTGTGGGAAGTGTGATGCTATCCCACCATCCCACACTGCTGGGAGCAGGTAGGAAATGAGTGCAGTTATTTCCAAAGTGGGGGTGAACAGGGCAGTCAGTTCACCTCTCCAAAGAGGTTTTGTCTGACAGTGAGTGTGATCCTTCTGTATCAGATACTTTGAATTTGACGGTGGCCGCATTTGATCAGTCCTTGTAGAAGCCATGTTTAGATTCTGCTTTGGTCTGCTCCATTTCCAGTTCAAAGTCGTTGGACACTAAATGAGACGGCTGCATCTCAGTAAAAGATGTGTTTGAATAGCTGTGATGTGCTTACTATTCAGATTTACAGAGCTGAGGTTTTGTCCTTGGCTATAGCAAAGAAGTCAAATCAGGTGAAATTAATTGTATTTCTGAACTAGACAAGTTTAAGTTTGGTAGCACCTAAATTTGGTGCGGTTTGTCATTGATTTCATCTGAAAGAAACTTGCAGGCTTTTTATCTGCTGTTGTCCCCAGCGTAAGATTATCCATTCACATCCTAAAGTACTTGTTATATTTTCAACTCACTCTTATTTGAATAAAAGCCTCAACAATTGGGAGCAATTTAATAAGCACAGAACAAGAGCTGGACCTTGCATTTGGTAGATACTGTACAGTATTACTTCATAGAAATGTAGTCAATGGCATTCCCTATAGACAATCGTTTGTTTTATCTTTAGAGTCGTTCAAAGAACCATTGTGAACTTGACATTAATTGGAATGGAATACATGCAAGAGACTTTCCTCTTCTTCCAATTGTCCTCATCCTTTCTTCTCTTCCACCCCTGCTTTGCAGATTACCATATAGAAATCACCAGGAAGTTGGAGGACAAGACAGCTTTGGAACGTCATTCTGTCATCCTGTCCTGTGACTTCAGGCCTTCTCCAAAGGTTGTGAAATGGTTCAAGGGCCGCACACCCATCGAGCCCTCTGAGAAGTACAAGATCAAGAGGGATAAGCATTCAGTAGAGCTCAGAATTCTGAAGCTGAAGCCCGATGATGCTGGTGTGTACAAGTGCAAGGCAGGAATTGCAGAGACTGAGGCCACGCTGACAGCTGAAGGTATGAGCAGGGAGGGTGGCCTCTTCCATGTCCTATTTCACCTCAGATTTCTCTTCTTGAGGTTGACTTCTGCCGTTCTCTCCTGCTAACTTTATACATGTATTATCTTCACATAGATGATTACACAAAGATCATCTAGTCCAACCATTCTACCACATCCCAGTATGATTTATAGTAACAGTGGTAACAGTTCACCTTGTTTCCCCACAGCCCGCAATGTAGAAGTAACGAAGCACCTGCAGGATGTAGAAATTGAAGAAGAGAGCTCTGCTGTCTTCTCCTGCGAGCTGTCCCATAATGACGAGGACGTGGAATGGTTCCTGAATGGCAACCTCCTTTACACCAACAATTACAATGACATCAAGAACGTTGGCAATTGCTGCACACTGACAATGAAGCAGGTTAAGCCTGAGGATGCTGGCACAGTGACAGTGAAGTCAGACAAGGTGTCAGAAAGCGCACCTGAAGGTGATAGGTGGGTCTGATCACACCCCTCCTGGATGTAAGAGATGCTAAGGAGCTCCAGTTCATTCTATTGTGCAGCAGTCCTGCTTCTAAAGCTGACCTCTCTGGGGTGACAAGTCATCAGAGGCTTTCTTCCAGTGGAAGGTTCCATTGCAGCAGATATCAAGGAAGGAGGATGGTTTTGGTGTCCTGCCAAAGCATTCCATTGCTTTTTATCATCATTTTACTTAACACAAGGAGAGTTACAGGAGCAATTTCTTTTACTGCTTCAGTAACATGCAGTGTCAATGCTGTTGTCTCCAAGGATTTATGACTGAAGGAGAGATCATTCAGTGTGTGTTTTGCCTCTGGGATGACTAATGACCAGGCTGTGAGCAACCTGATCTAGCTGTGAATGTCCCTTTTTATTGCAGGGGAGCTGGGCTAGATGGCCTTTAAGGGTCTCTTCCAATTCTAAGGAACTTGTGCCTGAAGTGCAGAAGTGGATGAATTATACCACTTCTTCATATCCTCCCCATGATTACAGAGGAAATACAACAAAACAACATGCATGGTCTTACTGTTGTCATTTGCTTGAATACGAAGACGTCTCTTTTTTATGGTTGAGATTTTTGTTGATATGGGTCAGGAGGAACTCACACTTTTTAGCTTTCTCAATAGGCAAAAAGTTCCAGTTGCTGCAAGCCACCGAGGTAACCAATAGAGGGGCCCTGATCCCCCTTGTGCCATCGGGATGCTCTGGCACGGGATGCGCCTCAAATTCAAAGCTCCTTCCCACCTCCCAAGGAAAAGCAAAGCAACTCAAGCATCTCCAGCAAAGCTGCCCAGCAGACAGCAGGGAATGCAAACAGCTTCTGGCTGCTCCCCTGCACTCCTGTCCTAAGTAAGTGACCCCTCGAGGACTGGATGGGAAATCAGTGCATGACACACGTGAGTGTGCACAGCATTGTGCAAAGCAGTGGGGATCCATGTGTGTGTGTGTGTGTATTTGTGCATGGATGGTGTTGTACACACATTTGTGTCCATGAGTGTACAAACCAGTGGTGTTGCTCAGGTGTGTGTAGGTCTGTGGGTATGTGTGCAAGGACGAGCATGCACATATATGTACGTGCGCAGGGGTGTGCAGAGTGTTGGACCTGCACAAGGACATTGTGGTACCGGTGTGTGCGTGCACTTTGGGAGTGAAAGGAAGGGGTTACACATGTGTGAGTGTGTGTGCGCACAGGGCTGCACTAAGGGATGTGGTTGTGTGAGTGTGTGTGAGCACATAGATAGTGCGTGGATGCGGTGGCACAAATGTGTGCTTGTACAGGGCTGTGCTGAGGAGTTGGGCTGCACACAGGTGCACACAAAGGGATGTTTGAACCCTTTGCCCCTAAGAACAGTTTTCCAGTGTCCCTCGTCCAAGAATTCTTTGAACAGCCTGCAGCTGACTCTCCTGAAGCTCAGGGTCCTGACTTTGCTTTTTGCCAGGCCCGCATTCCTTGAGATGAGGAACTCTAGGAGGGCATGGTCACTACAGCCCTGACCACCTCCAGTCTTAACCCCTGCTGTGCAGCATGTCCAGTAATGCTTCCCTTCACAGAATCACAGAATCACAGAATTACCCGGGTTGGAAGGGACCTCAAGGATCATGTAGTTCCAACCCCCCTGCCTAGCAGGGCCACCAAACATACACATTTACTAGATCAGGTTGCCCAGGGCCCTGTCCAACCTGGTCTTGAACACCTCCAAGGACGGGGCATCCACAACCTCACTGGGCAGCCTGTTCCAGGACCTAACCACCCTTCTAGTAAAGAACTTCCCTCCTTCAACTTAAAACCATTTCCCCTAGTCCTGCTATTATCAGCCCTTTCGAAGAGTTTACTCCCCTCCTGGGAGTAAGTTCCCTTCAGGTATTGAAAGGCTGCAATGAGGTCACCTCGCAACCTTCTCTTCTCCAGGCTGAACAAACCCAACTCCCTCAGCCTGTCCTCATAGGGGAGGTGCTCCAGCCCCCTGATCATCTTTGTGGCCCTCCTCTGGACCCTTTCCAAAATTTCCATATCTTTTTTGTACTGAGGGCTCCGCACCTGGACACAGTACTCCAGATGGGGCCTCACAAGAGCAGAGTAGAGAGGGACGATCACCTCCCTATCCCTGCTGACCACCCGTCTCCTGATGGAGCCCAGGATCCCATTTGCTTTCCGGGCTGCCAGAGCGCACTGCTGGCTCATGTTAAGTTTCTCATCTATCAGGACCCCTAGGTCTTTTTCAGCTGAGCTGCTCTCAAGGACAACTCCTCCCAGCCTGTACAGGTGCCTGGGGTTCTTCCGGCCCAAGTGCAAAACCTTGCACTTTGCCGTGTTGAACCTCATTAGGTTCACCCGAGCCCAGCTTTCCAGCCTGTCAAGGTCCCTCTGAATGGCATCTGTTCCCTCCACCGTATCGACTGCACCACTCAGCTTGGTGTCATCAGCAAACTTGCTGAGGGTGCACTCCATTCCCTCATCGATGTCATTAATAAAGATGTTAAAGAGCACCGGTCCCAAGACAGACCCTTGAGGGACGCCGCTCGTTACCGGCCTCCACCTGGACATAGAGCCATTGACCACCACCCTCTGTCTGCGGCCTTTCAACCAATTGCTTATCCATCTAGTTGTCCACCCATCAAATCCACCTCCCTCCAATTTGGAGATGAGGATGTGATGGGGGACCATGTCAAAGGCCTTGCTCAGGTCCAGGTAAATGACATCGGTCGCCTTCCCTTCATCCACCAACGCCGTCACTCCATCATAGAAGGCCACAAGATTAGTTAAGCATGACCTTCCCCTGGTGAAGCCATGCTGGCTGTCTCGGATCACATGCTTGTTCTTTATGCGATCAAGCATGTTGTCCAGGAGGATCTGTTCCATAATCTTCCCAGGCACAGAGGTGAGACTCACCGGCCTGTAGTTACCCGGGTCGTCCCTGCTCCCCTTCTTGTAAATGGGAGTGACGTGACCCTTCCTCCAATCATCCGGGACCTCACCTGACAGCCACGACTTCTCAAATATGATGGAGAGCGGCTCAGCAACCACCTCAGCCAGCTCCTTCAGGACCCTGGGATGCACGCCATCTGGCCCCATAGACTTATACTCATTCAGTCTAAGGAGGCACTCTCGGACTTGCTCTACCCTTACAGTGGGGAGGGATTTACCTCCTTGGTCCCCACATGGAGGTATGGCGGTGCAAGACTTAGGGACGTGAAAAAGACTAGAATCCTGGCCACCAGTGAAGACCGAGGTGAAGAACTCATTCAGCACCTCAGCTTTCTCTTCATCTGTTGAAGCCATTTCTCCTTTTAAATTTACCAGAGTAGGCACGCCCATTTTGGCCTGTCTCTTCTGGCCAATGTACCTGTAGAAGGTTTTCTTGTTGTTTTTCACATCCCTCGCCAAGTTCAGTTCTGCCTGAGCCTTGGCTTTCCTGATCCCACATCTGCAAGTTCGGACGGCATCCCTGTATTCTTCCCGGGTGACACAGCCTTGTTTCCAGAGCTTGTACACCCCTTTCTTCACCCTCAGTTCTCTTAGCAGGTCCTTGCTGAGCCATGCCGGTTTTCTACCTCTCCTGCCCACTTTCTTAATCAGGGGAATGGAGACCTCTTGTGCTGCCAGGAGGGCATCCTTGAACAGTAGCCAGCTCTCCTCAACGTCCTTATCTTTGAGGGCAGCGCGCCAGGGGATCTTGGCCAGCATTCCATTGAGTAGCTTGAGGTCTGCTCTTCTAAAGTTGAGCATCCTGGTCCTGCTCTTTGCCAGGCCCACATCGCTTGAGATCACAAACTCAACCAGGGCATGATCACTGGAGCCCAGGCAGCCTCCAACCTTGACGCCTTTGATGATCTCCTCAGCGTTGGTGAGCAGCAGGTCCAGCAACGCTTGACCTCTGGTCGGTCTGTCCAATACCTTCCCTTCTGCTTGGTGTGCTTAATGCTTGGCCCACAAAGTTATTCCCAGTGCAGTCCAGCAGTCTCTCAGACAGCTTGCAGCCAGCCATGCTGATTTCCCAGCCTGACTGGAATCCCCCATCAAGTTGAGAGTCAGTGAGCGCGGTGCTTCTGGTAGCTGCAGTAAGCAGGGCCCATCAACAGGCTCCCTTGACCAGGCGGCCTGGAGCAGACCCTCACCTCCAGAAGCCCATTATTGGTTCAGTCCCGAATTTTACCCGCAAGTTCTCAACGTGATCGTGGCTGTTCTTAGTCCTTTGCAGTCAGCTTCTTCATAGAGAGGGCAAATACCTTGCCCTCTGGAATTCCATAGTAACAATCATGTCTCCTTTATGTCAGGTGAGGTGTTTTTTGTTGTTGTTGTTTTTTGTTTGCTTGTTTGTTTGTTTTCCATTTTCTAGGTAGAAAATTTAATTTCTGAGCCAGGAGAAGAAGAAGTGCAACATGTAACAATCTTCCTGGCACTGTGCAGTTTGCATGAGTAGCCAAGTGCTCCTCAGGTAACGTGTGCTGCAGAGCTGACCTTGGTGGCAGGGGTTGTGTCTTCATTTTCTTCCTGTCATGTGGGAACATAAGAAGACTCTTCAGAGCAGGAGCTGCAGAGGAAGATGAACGGCATGAGAAGGTAAGGCTAGGAACCAAGGACACCTCCAGAAAGAACAGAAAAACTAAGTCATTTAAGATGCATGATGGCCGTGTGATACTGTCCGTGACTGGAGGAGAAGCACATGGCTAGGAATGACTGATGGCTCTGGTGGGATGAGTGCCTACGTGCGCCGTAAAGGAGAGTTTGTGGGATGTTCTGTGGACATGTGAAGGCTGTGGGAAAGTTAAGAGAGAAAACGTGTGAATTCACAGAAGTGGTATTAGAACCTGGAATAAACCATTTGGATCACTCACATCTGAGTCCGTGCCAGATTGTCGCACTGTCAGAACCTGAGGCCTGGGATTTTCCTTTAGTAGTGCCAACTGCCTGTTGTAAATGAGAAAAGATATTACTAAACATAGCTTCCCTCCTTGTAGTTTTGATATTTCTGTCTTTGCATTCCTTTAGCACCCAGGGTGTTGATGCAGCTGCACAAATCCGCTGTACTGTCCTCCTGTTTTGCATGGAAGAATGGTAAAATAGCAATCTCTGGGTGAAATTTTGTTCAGGCGTTTTCCTTTCTGTGCCCCTAGGAAGCAATGGCTTGGAAATGGCAGTGCCGCCTGGGAACCCACACAGCAACCCAGTATCTCATTGTCTGGGTCTGTGAAAAACCACAATGATGACAAAAGATGTTTCAATTCTGTCTGTGCTGTCAGTGCAGCCCTGAGGAGCGGTGTGGGCATGGCATGGCAGGGAGAAGGGATTTCCCTTCCAATGGGAAAGTGCCTGTTCATGTGTTGGTATGTAACCGCTCCATGGCCTGCTCCATGTGCTTCTGAATGGGCAGCTCAACTTTTGTGTCACTCAGCCACCTGTGGCAGAGGTCAGGATTAGTGCCTTTCAAGGAGCTGAGAAGCATTTCTTGCTCAAGTCCTGCTTCCAAGCTTAACCACCTACAATGAAGTAGATATCGTTTTTCTGGTGTCCTTCAATTCCGTGTCCGCATTTTCCCAAAAGCAAAAGAATTTGGAGTTAACCAGCTGCAGTGAAGTGAGCGATTTCAGTGCCTATTTCTGATGGTGGCAATGAGTTCAGAGGTCACACTTAATTGACGGTGCCTGTTTCCATTCTGACAAAGGCTGTAGTTTCAGCTGACTTCCCGAGGCTGCCATGTGTGGTGGTGACACAGCCTTGGGCTTGTGCGTTTGCATGACTCCCACCTTTCCTTTCTGTGTCTTGCAGGTCAGCTGGTGCTGGAAGCGGCCGGTATCTGAGTAGGAATGAAGGTGAGTGCAGGAGCAGCTGCTGAGGGGAGGAAGGAAGTCCATGCTAATGAGCTCTGAAGCATCTGCGGGTCCGGTACCAGAATAGGCAGCAGTGATGCAGGGGGCTCCTCGGCAGGAAGCTGGCTGATCCAAATGCTTGCTGAGAGTTTGGAAGCCCAAACCCTTATGGTCTCTGTAAGGGTGGTTAATAAAAAGATATTAACCAAGATGGTGGTAAATAGCCTAAGGTTATTAGCAAAGGGAAACTCACCAATATCGATACCTTGACTAGAAAGCTGAGGCAGCCTCAACTAGGGAGCAATCTCTAAGACATGCTGTCTCAGTGGTGGTCAGCCTTTAAATGAGGTCTCAGAGGAGGTTGAGTCGAGGTCCACCCCTTCTGGGAGCACAGCTAGATTACTCTCACCTGTGCTCCCGCAGCTGACCCAATACTTGCCTCAGCTGATTAATCAGAGGTTCAAGCTGTGATTTCCCATACAGTCTCTAAGCTGAAGGCAGCATCTCCTTGATCTGATGGTGGTGTGCCTGAGTGAGGGAGTGATCCAAGCTGGATGCAGAAGAGTCATCTTAATTTCTCTGCTATTTTACTTCAGATGACACCTATTGGGTGTTGGTTTCTTAAAATTTGGATCTAGGAGGTGGTCTCTTCCTTTGCTTCTGATGAAAGCACAGAAGTGCAGCAGGAGTAGAAGACAAAGAGGTTTTCTTGGTGACAGGAACACCAATTATTTGATTCAAATGTGTAACTGATGTAGATGGTGAAGAACAGATCTGCCTCAAAGACATGCTTGATCACATAAGAAATGAGCATGTGATCCAAGACAGGCAGCGTGGCTTTAGCAGGGGAAGGCCATGCCTAACCAGTCTGGTGGCCTTCTATGATGGAGTGACGGCATTTGTGGACAAAAGGAAGGTAACAGATGTCATTGACCTGGACTTGAGCAAGATCTTTGACATTGCCCTCCACCACATCCTTATCTCTAAACTGGAGGGATGTGGATTTGACAGGTGGACCACCTGGTGGATAAGGGATTGGTTGAAAGGCCACAGACAGAGGGTGGTGATTCATGGTTCTATGTCCAGGTGGAGGCCGATAACAAGTGGTGTCATCCAGGAGTCTGTCTTGGGACCAGTGCTTTTTTACATGGTTATCAGAGACACCAATGATGCAATGGAGTGCACCTTCTGCTGTTTGCTGAGTGGTGCGGCTGACGCAGTGGAAGGAAGGGATGCCATTCAGAGGGAGCTCAACCGAGAGGTTGGCCTACGTGAATCTAATGAGGTTGAACACAGCAAAGTGCAAGGTTTTGCACTTGGGCTGGAGGAATCCCAGGCATTTCTACAGACTGGGAGGAGCAGTCCTTAAGAGAAGCCCCGCAGAGAAGGACCTGGGGGTCCTGGTGGATGAAAAACAGAACGTGAGCCATCAGCGTGCTCTTGCAGCTCAGAGAGCAAATGGTCCCCTGGGCTCCATCAGAAGAGGGGATGGCCAGCAGGGACAGGGAGGTGATTGATCTTCATGATCCTTGAGGTCCCTTCCAACCCGGGCCATTCTATGATTCTGTGATTACACTCGCTGTCAGAAAGAATGGCAGCTGTACAGAAGCTGGATATATTTTGGGACAGTTCTTGTAACCAGTTGATTTTAAGACCTTGCCCGAGTCAAGAGTCTAAATTGAGTGTCAGAAGAAAGCTGGTAAAGTGGCTATTGCTCATTCTTTTTCATTTGCTGATTCTTTCATTCGGGTTCCTTTTCCAAAGGAGATTCTGGTGATGGAAGCAATTGAAGAAAGAACCAAAGCAGCTCTTGCCAAGAGTGCTTGAAGTCCCTGTGGAGAGAAGCAAAGAACTTGGGCTTCCTCTGGGATGCTCCCCACCATGTCTCAGGAAGGAGACAACTGCTGTTCCACTTTCTGCTCTGTGTGTGGAAAGGTACGTCTGGGTTTCTTCTGCTTGTTTATTCTTTCTTTTTCAGGCTTTGAAGGAGAAGGGGTGGAGCAACGGGAGACTCACTGGTCGTTTGTTACCTCAAGAACAGGATGGATTCTGCATTGACTGTGAAAAACCTGGGCTAGTAGCATGGGCATGTTTCAGGCTGGACTTTTCCTTCTTGGTTTCCTTTTGGCTACAGGGAGACAGCTGTCTAAAGGTGTGTTTTCATACCCACTCTCCAAAACCATGTTTCATTGTTGCAGGTGGTTCAGTGTGCTCTTGCAGTGCAGATGCTGTAGTTTGCTGTAGAATCTGAATGGTTTCTGTTCCTAGGGGAGGACTGGGAGGAGGTAGTGAGAAGAGAATTCAATGCCTTAGGTGTATCTTAGTGAGAAATGTTGGCATGAGGTGCTGAAAGTCTTGAGTTGTCAAAGGCCAGTGAGGCTCAGACTCCTTAACCTGCTGGAGCAGGGTGGAAGCAAGGAGTGGGCACTGCCGTCCCACAAGCTGCGCTTGGTTCTGGTCTGCCAGGTCTGTGCTGGCCTGGATTTCTTCTGAGAAGTTTGTTGGAGCTGCTTGGAGTAGTGAAGGGTGGGGAGGAAGTGCTGCTCAAGAGCTAAGGCTCTGCATGATCATCTTGGATGGTTTTAACCATGATATCTGAAGACATAGTTTCCATCAGAATGATCCCAACATTGTGCGAGTGTCTCAGATGTATGAGAGCACCCGCCTCCTCCAGCTGAGCCATAGGAAAGCTAACTGTGCCCAGTAATTACAGCTTCTGCAGATTGAATATGCTTCCAAGTGTTTTCCTTAGTGATCAATAATGTCCCAGCACTCTGAGATTCCATCTCTGGCACAGTCTGGAGCATCTCTGCAATCCTTGGTTGCTGGAGGGCACGTGGTGAGTGCATGGACAGGGTGGCACAAACGCGTGCGTGTGCTGAGGAGTTGGGTTGCACACAGGTGCACACAAAGGGGTGTTTGTGGAAGGTGTAGGCACGAAGGTGTTCCCAGGGATGGTTTGCACACGTCTGTGAATGCAAAGGAGGGCACACGATGCAGAGTGTGCATGGGGGTGTGCAAAGCAGGCAGGGTGGTGAATGGGTGTGTGTGTGCACATGGATAGGGGAAGGTTGGGGTTACAGGTTGACCTGTGCTGAGGTGAGTGGGGACTCACGGTGTTGCTCAGTGGTAGATTGGTTCACACTGAGTGCTAACAGGAAACTCGCACACCCTTTTTGTTTCAGCTGTGCCAGCGCTGTGATCCCTTGCTGCAGGGATGGGGTGTTGGAAGGATGGTGTGCGTGCCGAGCTCCCATCTCTTGCAGGAATCAAGTGTAGAGCAAAAGGGATGTTTGGGCCAGGTGACTGTAAGAAGGCTGGCTGCTTTGGATGGTGGTAGCTGATGGAAACAGGTGCTCTGGGGACCGTTCAGCTTTTAACAGAAGACAGGGGTCCTGCAGCAAGAACGACTAGGTTCTCAAATGGCTTCAGACGTGCACACCGACTACATCCCCGCAGACATTTACCGGTAGGTGGCTCTTGCAGAAGAAGATTCAAGCAGCAGAACCTTTTGCTCAGCTACAGCACACAAATGCTACAAAAGCAGGAACAACCTGCAAGCTCTGGGTCTGTTTGTCTTGCACAGGCATGCACTAACTGCGTTTGATGGTACCCCCCATCCTTGATTTCCTTCCCTGCTTCTTGTCTGATGACGCTGCTGAGCCAGGAACAAGCTGCCCAGTGTGGCAGAGCATGGTGCAGAGCTGTGCTGGGACCTCCTCCCCTTCATCTGCTGCAAATCAGTGCCCCACAGGTGCCATTGGGATGCTCTGGCACGGGATGTGCCTCCAACCCAAAGCTCCTTCCCACCTCCCAAGGAAAAACAAAGCAACCCAAGCATCTCCAGCAAAGCTGCCCAGCAGACAGCAGGGAATGCAAACAGCTTCTGGCTGCTCCCCTACACTCCCGTCCTAAGTAAGAGACCCTATGAGGACTGGCTGGGAAATCAGTGCATGACACACGTGAGTGTGCACAGGATTGTGCAAAGCAGTGGGGTTCCACGAGTTTGTGTGTGTGTGTATCTCTGCTGTTATGAAAGCATGGGAAGACTTACTGAGTCCCAGATAATTACTTATCCTCAAATGATTTTTCCTGGCCAAAGTTAGAGCCTCTCACAGGTAATCGAGATCAACAGGCTGTTGTTGCACAATCAACAGACACAATCTAGATGATCAGCTGAGGAAAATAAAGCATCATGCGAAGGGTACTAGATAAGAGAGCAGCTTGAGATCTGCACATTTATGTGATGCTCATGGTCTTAGACAATATTTGCCTAGAGAGGTCACATTGAATGAAAGCAAACTCTAAGATGAATGAAAATATGCACAGGAGAAGAAGCCTCTGAGGCTTCTCAAGTGTTATGACCAGAAGACATAAACTCTGTTAAAGCAAACGTTTCTCTCTATTTTTTGTGTTATTCCAGGCAGGCCTTGATTACCGCCTGAACACATGCTGTGGAAGCCCAGCTTATGCAGCACCAGAGCTAATCCAGGGCAAAGTGTCTATTGGCTCAGAGGGATGTAGAGCGGTGTTTGTTTTCCCCTCTTTCCCTTCCCTCTCCACAGAGCATTTAAAGGCAGTGGAGCTCAGGTAGGCTCTCTTGGTTTCCCTTCTGAATTCTGCTAGGTTGCATCGCTTGGTAGCTCTCAGAAGCTGTCAGTGGCCACAGACTAGAAAAGTGCAATTGGTCTCAGTTCACACAGCTGGCTGGTTTGTCTCAGGCTAATCCTGAACTGCCTCAAGCGACTGCTTTGGGGCTCTACAGAACAGCAACTTCAGAGATCTCTTTCTATTACTAAGTTTTTGAAAGAGCAATTTGCTCTGTTAATTATCCATCATTTCTGTGCAGTCTGTTTTGTCAGACTTGTCTTTAGCTTCCAAGTTGTATGTGAAGAATTGTTTCCGTTGTAATGCACAATGAACTAAAAATTGAGAGATGAAAATGTGAAGAGTTTTTCCAGCTTTGATTTCATGTCTGGAATTTTGGAACCCACTACTTGCAGTTGTTAATCTGTCCAAACTGGTCTGGTTTGGGATGCCCTCGTACTTCTTGAATCGCTGTTAAAGGCGGAGCAATTCCTACAAGTGCCATGGCCCCACTGTTGTTCTAATTCTTGTTTCTTTGTTTTCCACACGCTGCTTTTCAAGCCTCCTTTTTCTTTACAGTCAAAGTGAGAACTGCACTGTGTCTGAACCTTGTTGTGCCTCTACATAAAGAGAACCGAACAGCAGCAAAGCCAGACAGGTGACTGTGCTGACAGCTCTCGTAGCCAGTAACACGTAACTGTGCTAAATCCCTTGTGACGGCTTTGATTTCATTTTTGCCAGTGAAATCCTTGTAAAAGGAACTGCAGCAGTGTGATGAGCTAAGGTGAAGATGCTGGTTTTAGTAGTGCTCTAAGCTGAGTGGAAGGGCAATTGAATGAGGGTTATATGCTTTCTCTGGGACGATAAGGTTTTATTTCCTGAGGGAAAGAGCCAGCTTTTCATGGGCTATATGTGGGCTTTGGCAAGGGCAGACAATCCAGTCTGTCAGGAAGCCATTTGAGGTGCTTCAGGTTTGTAAGCTTGTCTTTTAGTTTTTCAGGCGGATATTTGGAGCATGGGTGTAGTGCTGTATGCTCTGCTGTGTGGGTTTTTCCTTTGGATGATGACAATATGATGGCACTCTACAGGAGGATACCAGTGGGTATCAGTGGTGCTAGAATACACTGAGAAGGGAAATAGCTGAGCTTGACAAGAGGCCTTGCTTTTCGGATGGCAGAACATGCTGAGCTGTGGGTAGAAAGGCCACAGCACAGTCTGCTGAATATTGTCCCTGTTTTTGCTGCTTTGTCTACCAGTATTTTGTGGATTTGGTTCTACGCTTGGTTGGCCTATGTGGCACTGTAGCCTAATTCTGTACCATGATAGCATACAGAATTTAAGGAGAAGTATTTTCCTGCCAATGGGCTGGATTTTTTTGTATCTGGTTCTTCAACTGGCTGCTCCCTATACTATCTGTAGTAAAAATATAGACACATCATTTGATTTCCCTGAAATGAATGTTCCTAAATTCCAGCTCTTCTCATGTCTACAAAGATCAAAGTTCTGCATTTGCTATTAGAATTTCCTCTTCCAGAATCAGGAGGTAATGTAGGGCCCCACAGATTGCCTTCAGAATCCAACAGTTAGTTCTGTTTCCTTTCGGAGTGCATAACAACCTGAGCACATGAATTGAATGACGTGGCTTGTTAGTCTGGTACAAACTCTGCTGTACACTGAAACCTGGTCCATTTGTAAGCAGGACTTTGTCCATCTCTGCAGGACAGCAGAAAACCCTTTGTGCTAATCATGATGCCAAGAAGCAGAATGCGGCAAATGGCAGATGATCCAACTGCTTCAGGTGTTCATTTCCTTAAAACTGTGAATAGTTTTGGACTGAGAGTTTGTAAGCAGAACAGAGCTCTTAAAGCTGTCAGAGATTATTTCTGCACTGTTCACTTCTATCTGCCTAACATACACCGGATCTCAGAACTGCATTGCTTGAACTGGTGGAACTTGTTGAAGTGAACTGGGATGAGCAAGTTTTAGAACTTAGTCAGAATGCAGTAAAAAATGGATAATCTCATGAGTATTAAGGTACAGGCTTGCTATTTCTGCACTGAATTTGTTTTTATTTTACATGGCTGTGATCTGAAAGTTGCTTGAAACGCAGGCACCTAGGCACTGTTGTGTAACTGAATTTCACACGATAGGTCCTGAAATATCCTGGAATCAAAAACTCTGACTTGTTTTAAGTCTGCTGCTTGAGTCTAATCAGGGTCATAGTGTCTGTGTGCAGTGTTTCTTTCCCTGTAATGCTCCACATCATTTCATTTTGGGAATATTGAAGGAAATGGACTATGTGCCATAACTGTTGTTAGAACAAAGTATGTCTGGTGTGATCTTATGCATAGGTTCTGTAACTGCTCTTCACAGCTCAGGTGTTTGACCTTCCTTTTGGTGAAGTGATGAAATACTGCTGGTTTCTATTTGTGCTTCTAGGCACCTTGAAGCTCTTAGGAATAGAACAATTGTCTCCAGTTCTTTTCAATGATATCAGTAACAGCTCGAGTGTTGCTGCCCACTAGGTAGACCCAAAGAAGCAGATTACAGTGAAACAACACACGAGCTGGACCTGAATGAGGATCACTTTCAAGACAGTGGCTATGCTGCTTCAAGCCTACTTGCTTCTTCCTGCCGCCACTCTATTACCAAGTATCAACAACCTTTCATGATTCAACTTGCAAATGTTTGAAACTAACCCTTGTGTTTCTATGCCTTCCTAGGTGATTCGAGCCTTTGTCAACCCCAAAGATCCAAACCAAGCAGTGTCTTTCCATCAATGGAGAGTTCTTATTAAGCAAGAATCGCGGCAATTTGGATGACAGCCTTCCACATGGTAACAGTGATGGACACAAGGGGCTCATCCACGTTCATGCTCTCATCTCTCCTGGCTCTGCTGAAGCTCCTGACCTGAGCCTGCCAGAAACAGCAGTCACCTGCCTGGATTGTGACCCAGCGCCTTTGCAGTGCTGCCCATCCCAAGCACAGCCCGAGTGTCCCAGCAGCAGCACCACCATGCAGGAGCAGGGCAGCATCAGTGAGGTGAAGCTGAGCATCTTAGATGGGGACTTAGAGTCAGGCTGCCAGTCCCAGGCACCAGGCAGCAGCACCAGCTCTGAGCCACTCTCATCTTGACAACAGGAGTCCCATCTTCACCCTTGACCTCTCAAGCCCTCCTGTGTTTTATTGAATAAAGTCACTCTCATGCTCAGTCATCGCCTCGACTGCATTCTGAGTCTTCAATCACAGGGATTGGGATGAATGCAACAAACAGCAAGGCAGCTCAGCTTGCAATGCTATGGCTGTGGGGTTCGTGCAGGCAGAGCTCTGGGTTCCCATTTTGCCTGGCTTTGGGATGTCTGCAGCAAGATCTCTACCATTTTGTATGGGAGCAAATAATCTCTAGCATCCAGGTTGCTGCTCATGATATATCCCAGTCTTCCTGGCTGTCACTTTGTGATACTTTTCAAAGCCTTCTGATACTCTTTGATGCCTTGGCTGCTCCCTAACACCTCTGTCCTCGTGCCATGTTGACTCACGTCTCCCACTTTTAAGCTGGCTTTGCAGATCATCTCCAGCCCTGTCATCATCACGCTGCAGCAGGAGGTGCTCACCTGGCCCAATGTCTGGCAGTACTGCTTGTTCTGCAGATGAGCAGCTGCCTCCTCATCTCTTCAGCTACAGTAGTTTTTCTCAGGGCAGTTAGATGCAGTCATGCTCCTCTGGATTTGGTGTGTTAAATCCATGCTGCATGGCAGCAGTCAGTGCAATACAAAGGTGTTCTGTGTGCCATAGCATTTCTCCAGGGGCTGCCAAAGGTAGAAGCACAACACAGCACCATCCTTCTGACAGTAATGTCTGTGAGTGTTAGACATGTGAGCACTGCATCATCCCCAGCGTGTCAGTGCTTTTCCACACCAACCTGACACTCACACTCTGCACTGAATGTAACTCTGCTCTTGTGGAGATAAATGCTTTCTGTCACATCCTCCATCCCTGCAACCATTTGCCGGTAGGCAGCTCTTGCAGAAGAATCAAGCAGCAGAACCTTGTGCTCACCCTACAGCATGCAAATGCTATGAAAGCAGAAATAACCTGGCATGCTCTGGGTCTGCAAGGCTGCACAGATGGGAGAGGTAGATTGTGTTTTTGCAGTGGAAGTTTCCAGTATTTTCAGTACATAGTGTAGGCCCTAACTGAATGTATAACCCTCTTGTAAAACAGCTGTATAAGTAGTTTTTCCACCAAGAAAGTTGCTGAACAGAATTAAGTTCAGACTGGGGGCATTCTGACATGGGGAGAATTGAGACAAGCACAAGATAAATACAGGGTGGGTAGAGCCCAGCACAGGACAGAATGAATGTACTGACTTTTGGAAACATTGCCCTTCTCTGTCCGCAGAAAAGTACAAGGCAGACCTAAAAACAAGAGGTTGGTAATTGACCTTCTATGGAAATGAATCCTAGCCACAGTCTCGAGGAGTCTGTGAGCCTGAGATGCTCAACCAATGAGAGCCATGAGAGCATCACCTGCAGTGGGTTTAGGGCACAGAACAGAATTGATTTCACTGACTGGTGTGCAGTTTCTCCCTTGCCAATAGGGGATGTGCGCGCAGTATTGCAATAATGAATAAGCACTGCTGCTATCGCTGCCATCTTTGCCTAACTAGAAATCTTTGACTTTGAGAGTTTCTCACACAAGGGGAGAGGGTAAGAAAGTAAAGAGGCACAGAAAACTAAGGGAAACTGCTCTTCTTTATCTTATCTATAAAAATTGATACGATGCTGTTGTGCATTTTTTTTAATTTTATTTTTAATTTTTTGCTAATGTCAGTTAGATTGTTTTAAAATATCCACACACCAAAATCTGACTACCAAGCAAATGTAATGAAAATGAAATGAAGGTGAGTTAGTGGAAAGCACAAGGCCATATTATATTAGGCTCCAGCAAATTTACAGGCAGTCACTGCACGAAGAGGTAGATCTGAGTTGCACATTATATGATTCCCACAAAGATTAAGGAAATCTGAAGCTTTCAATATATTTTTTTAATTCTTTTTTCATTTCATTTTTAAACACCTGACCCAGACCCCAACCCTCACAGGAGCTGTAAAGATAACAGCATTAACCAGCAATGTAACTCTAATCCTAACCCTTACCCTGATTCTAAAATCGTCCCTAACTCCAAATGCAACAACAAAAATGATGCTAGAAGTTTGTAGCAAAAGGAACCTTAACCCTGATCATAATCCAAAAAAAAAAATCATTATGGTAACAATAATCTTTACCTTAAGAGTAATATTAATCAGAGCCCAGATGATGCCTGCATCCAATCAGAAGCATGCTTTGCATTATTTAAGAGTTGTATTTTTTCCAATGAACTCTCTCTATTATCACGTTTATAAAGTAACAGAGTCTGTTCTTTTTCTCCTGACACTGTGCCTTACTCCTGACATCCCCTGGAAATGACCCAGATAGGGCACCATCAAAGTAATGCTAATAGTAATGTCAATCCTAAGGGTATCTCTAGCCTCAGTGTTAATGGGACGCTAACAACAATCCCAACAGCCTTAAACATTCTGGTGGTGTGAAAGAGGTGCTGCCTTGCACATGCTGGGCAGTCCCATTGCCTGTTAAATGCAGGCGGCAGCGTAGAAACATGATGCCCGTGGTCAGAATGCCCTGTGGCAGATCCTGGCACCGGAGAACTGACCGGAGAACCATGAGAGAACTGACAACAAATCACGCGACATCAGAACCGACCCAGTGGTTATTTACAAGCCTTGGGAGACCCAGACAGGATCTCAGAGTGGTGAATGTAGGTACAGAAGTTGTTACTACTCTGTTTTCTTCTAAAAGAAGTGGTTTTTTTTTCATCTCAGAAGTTGGGGGGGGGGGGGGGGGGGGGGGGGGCGGGAAAGGGATATCAATTTAATTACTCATTAATTTATTGACAGACATTCACGTTTGCTACGTTTGGAGAAGTTTTTATTTGTTTGCTGTGGTTTGATTTTTTTTTTTTTCTTTTTTTTTTCCCCCTTCCCTCCTCTTCCATCTTTGTGTTCTTCCCCTATAATCAAAAGAACGGATCCCCAGGGTCTGTCCCGCAGACGTTCTTTCCGTGGTCTCTGCTGCCACCTGCTGGCCAATAAGCGGTACTGCCACTGTTGGGCATTTGGTGCCGCAGGAAGCACAACGCAGATCTGAGTTCTGACCGGTCTACGCAGCAAATCCGCCAATCTTTATTGCGATAAGCCCTCCAGACAAGAGCATAAAGTCTTTGCCTGAGGGCAGGGTTAGTAGTAATGGATGTCAGTTTTGAAATTTCCAGTCCATTCACCATAGCACTTTCTGCCTCCATGTCCCATAACCAGAGCAGCTATGCTGGCATGCTCTCTTGGTTTCTGTCTAAACCACTGTACTATATCCATCAGTTCAGCTGCTGTATTATGGGCAGCAGGGTTTGGGGGGTGGACACTGGTCAGGGCACTCCCACCAGCCTATCCTGCATTTTTTTATTTTTTTTTTTTCATTTTTGGGTTACAATCAGTCAGATCTCAAATAGATCTAGTCCAAATGGAACCTCAAAATCTGACCTTTTAGTGCCTTCATTTACAGAGTCCATTTTATACAGATTCCCTTGTACAGGGCCCCCATGGTCCTCCAGACAGTTGTTACTGATCTTCCATAGGAGAATGATTGAATTAGGTTTTTTCCCATCAAAACTGCCACCTGTCTTTCCAGTTTTTCAACACTATCATTCAATAGCTGATTTGCATCAGCCTGAGCCTCTTCAGTTATGTTCAGACAGTTCAAGGCCATTAAAAGTGGCCATGCCACCATGAACACAGCTAACTGTCATTCTCAAGTTGTAAGTATGTCTTTGCTAAGACCATGGAAATACTCAGTCAGGTGGGCCAGGGACTCATGGACCCTCCCTCTGTCCCACACAGGGCTCCATTTTTCAGTGACAGAAGCAGTGCTGCATTTTGAGGATCCTAGGAATCCCAGGACATGCCCTGACAAAAGGTCATTCAAAGGGGTAGTCTTTCCCCATCCAAACAACTCCATGATATTCACAGAATCACAGAATTGTAGGGGTTGGAAGGGACCTCCAGAGACCACTGAGTCCAGTCCCCCTGCCAAAGCAGGTTCCCTACACCACGTTGCACAGCTCAGCATCCAGGCAGGTCTTGAATATCTCCAGAGAAGGAGATTCCACAACCACCCTAGGCAGCCTGTTCCAGTGCTCTGTCACTCTCACCATAAAGAAGTTATTGCACACATTAGTGCAGAATTTCCTATGGTGCAGTTTCTGTCTGTTTCCCCTTGTCCCGTCTCCACACACTGCTGAAAAGAGTCTGGCCTCACCTCTTTGCCCCCCACACCTCAAATATTTATAGACCTGGATCAGGTCCCCTCTCAGCCTTCTTTTCTCAAGGCTAAACAGACCCAGTTCCCTAAGTCTCTCCTCATAGGGGAGATGCTCCAGGCCCTTCACCATCTTTGTGGTCCTCCACTGGACTCTTTCCAAGAGATCCCTGTCTTTTTTGTACTGGGGAGCCCAGAACTGGACACAATATTCCAGATGAGGCCTCACCAGGGCAGAGTAGAGGGGGAGGATCACCTCCTTCGACCTGCTGGACACGCTCTTTTTAATGCACCCCAGGATGCCATTGGCTTTTTTGGCTACAAGGGCACACTGCTGGCTCATGGTCAATCTGTCGTCCACCAGGACGCCCAGATCCCTCTCAGCAGAGCTCCTCTCCAGCAGCTCTTCCCCCAGCCTGTACTGGTGCATGCAATTATTTCTACCCAGGTGCAAGACTCTACACTTGCTTTTGTTAAACCTCATCCGGTGTCTTACTGCCCAGCTCTCCAGCCTGTCCAGGTCTCGCTGAATGGCAGCACAGCCTTCAGGCGTGTCAGCCAATCCTCCCAACTTCGTGTCATCAGCAAACTTGCTGAGGGTGGTCACTATCCCCTCATCAAGGTCGTTGATGAAGATGTTGAACAAGACCAGACCCAGCACAGACCCCTGGGGGACGCCGCTAGTTACAGGCCTGCAGCCAGACACTGCACCGCCAACGACAACCCTCTGCACTCTGCCACTCAGCCAGTTCTCGACCCACTTCACTGTCCAATCACCTATCCCATACTTCCTCAGCTTTGGTATAAGTATGTCATGGGAGACTGTATCAGTTATAGAGGTTATAGAGTTCAATTCCTGTAGTCAATTTGGCGGCCCAGGTGGGACCAGCTCTGTTCGCTGCAGGACCAGCTGAGAGGGAGACACTTTTGGCGCACCCTGAGATTTCTCTGAAGGACTCCCTTCAGAGAAATCCTCACCTGATCACTGCAGGGACAGACAAGGACCACCCATAGGTGGACCAGGTATGTGTATGGTAAGTGGAGCCCATATGTCTTGAGGAGACATCCTACACAGTTTACAGCCATACGTGCTGCTCCCAATGGAGGTGAGCTCATGGCTTTGGTTGCCAGCTGGGTAGGAAGACTCCTTGGGTGAGTTCCTATGAAAGGGAACTGTATGTCATATGAATGGAAACAAGAACAAATACTCTCTCCCAGGTAGTTGACAATAGGAGGGGCCTAGGTTGGTCTCTCCTACGGGTATGGGATATAGTGGATAGCCTGTCAAATGGTAGCCTGGGTTCTCCAAGTTGTAATCACGGGGGTTATAGGTTGTATGTTCAATATTATCATCTGCTTTAAGTGTTTGGTACCGTGTGTCAAGCCGACTCTGGGAAAAACATTAACGTTTGCAACTGGTCGACCAGAGTATGAGTGTTATTAAGATTCCAGCTAGAAAACGTTGTCAGCATTGTGTAGTATGAATAAACCATGGTTTTTGATCTAAATGTCAGAGTGAGTGTGGTGTGAGTGAGACACAGAACAGCTGCAGGGTGAGTGCCGAGTCCCGATCCATGTTTCCTTCCTCCTGTGAGGGAAATGGCCAGACACGGACAAAGTGAAAGTCTGTGTTGTGTGTCCACTCATATGTACTTTCTGCTTGTATGTAAGAAGACAGGAGTTTGTACTCTGTAGATTAGTAAGATTGTCCTGAGGAGAGGTGTACATTCCACCCGACCAATGAGTGTCAACCCATTTATGTAATACTATGTACTGCTTGCGAGGAAGTGTGTGAGGGAGGTGGTTCAATCAGTGCTGGTTCTGTGGCACAGTGTTTATAACTGAAGAATACAGACTGTATTAAGGGAGTTTATGTGAACTGAAGAACTGTACGTTTTGACAAACAGTTTTGATGGTATAAGAAAGTGTAATTGTTAATGATATATGGAAGTGTACTTGAGGGAATGTGGAAGTGTATCTGAGCATACAAACAGAGGAAGCATTTACAGAAGAAAAAAGGTTAAAGTGAGTTTACCTGCACTGACATGAGAGCAACACCCTGAACCTCTGCCCTGTGAGCTGAGCAGAGCAGAGCAGAGACACAGTCCTCATGTATCAGGTAGTGTTATTCTGCTTACCAAATGAATGAGTTCACTACAGAAGAGGCAAATCTTCCCCTCTGCTCCATTTGTGGCATACTCTGGAGTTCAAGGCATTGCAAAGCTATGGCACATCTACTTTCTTTCAATGATGACGCCTTAGTATGCTCTGGGCTGTCATTTCAATTGCATCTAAAGAAGTCTAGGGTCATGCCAGCTGACAGGAAGCTGGCAAATGTTGTCTCATTGTAAGGAAGAGCAAGAAAGATGACATGGGCAATTATGGACCTGTCAGTCCAGAGCCTGGTAAAATTATGGAGAAAATGATGGTGGGAGTTATGGAAAAACAGCTGAAGGACAATTCTGTCATTGGTTGCAGCCAACACAAGTTTGTGAGGCGAAGGTCCTGTTTAATTTAAGCTCATTCTGTGACACAGTTATCCGTTTAGTTGACCAAGGGAAGCCAGTTGATGTAATCCTTGAGGATTTCAGTGGAGATTTTGATACTGTTTCTCACAACAACCTTCTGGACAGAATGTTCTGCATATGGCTAGACAGAAACACAATGTGGTGGGTGAGCAGTTGGCCAGTAGGTCAGTCCCAAAGGATTATAGTCAGTTTTTTCCATCAGGCTGGTAGATGGTCACTGTCGGGGTCCCCAGGGTTCCATTTTGGGGCCACTTTCCTTTCATGTTTATGCAGATGACTTGAATGCAGGACTAGAAGACGTTCTGAGCAAGTTTGCTGATGAGACCAGATGAGGAGGTGCTGTTGCCTCCACTGAGGGTGGAGAGGACTTGCAGAGAGATGTGGACAAGTCAGAGAAGTGGGTACCAGTTGGTACTAAGCACCAAGTGCATAACGTATAACAAGAACAAGTTCCTGATTGTGCACCGCAGAACATAAAGGACTTCAAACTCTGGGAGAATGTGCAAACGAGGGCACTGGAACTGAGAGATCTGAAGTTCAGAGTTTCACAGGGATTGACTGCTTGTTCAGACTGGGCCCTTCTCACATCCCTTCTCACATCCTGCAATGAAACATAGGTCTCATATGGGACATGAACCTCACAGCGTCCTTGCACCACATGTAGAGCCTGGGATCTTCTGTCCCCATGTCTTTCATTTAACATCATACGGACCTCCAACCCATTGCCCCAGGAAATGCCAGGAGCCAACATGAGAGACAGGATCTCTCTACCACTGGTCTTGCAATCAGGGCTTGACCTGTCTGCTTCGTAAGGCAAAGGAGAGGTTTCTTAGCATGCCAGTGCCTTTGCCTGCCTGTAGTCATGGCTTCCAGTTATCTTCTCTAACAAGTCCCTTGGGAAGCTTACTTGGTAATGGCCCTCAGTGGGCCCATTAATACTCCAAGAAACTTCACTGTTACTTCCGACTTTGTCTTGTTGAGCACTTTGTGCAAACTTCTCTCTGCACTAGAGGCTGATGAACTCAGCATCAAATGCACCCTGGGGCCCATTATAACCTAAAGAATCTCCTGTGCCTTATGCCATCTTGTTATCTTCTTCAGGTTATCAGAACTTGTTCAGCAAAAAGGAGGGATATCTGGAGAGAGCTTAAAGAATCCAGTATAAATTTATTGTCTATTTATTTATAGTTGGGTTTAAAGAAGACATTAAAGCAGCACTGTGCAACTGATACCAATCCAGGATGTCCCAATGAGTTCTGTACTGTTACTGTGTTGACAAAGGTCCTTCTCAACCTCCCCACCCAATTTCTGCTCACAATGGACCTATGGGACTTGCATCACTTTTCTTCACATCACTCTTCTCCTCTGCATTCATCCGCGCAGTGTTAAAACTGCTTTGCACCAACTCCCACTGGCTTTCCTCAGAGAACCAGCTACACATGGAAAAGGAAAGATTTCTCTTTTTTATCTGGCCAGCAAATGGAAAGAAAGGTGATGCAATTGAATGAACAGTAAAACACAGTGATCAACTGCATGCCATGTTCAAGCGGCATCTATTGAAGTTTGTCTTTCATATGGAATATTTTTAAAAGAAATGATTTATTCTGAGGTAGGATAGGATAGATTGAATCACAGTGAAGTAGTTGACAACAGAGGCCATCAGACTCTGAGAGATGGAGCAAATTCCAGTAATCTTCCTGGGATAGATCAGCCAGGTAGTTGAGAGGTATCAACTTAAAACTGATCAGGACTTGTGAGTATTTCACACATTGAGATGGGTTAACACATTCTCATTGATTTATATCTTTGTCTCCAACTCTGTTTTTCACTTTTACTGACATTAATGAACATCTTTCAGACTTCGTGCCTTAATAAAAAAGAGACAGTGATTGAGAAAAAGAAAAAGTATAAGAAGAAAAAGAAAAAGAATAGATAGGAAGGGATAGATCAAATCACAGTGAAGGAGTTGACAACACATTCCATCAGACTTTGGGGAGATGGAACAAATTCCAGTAATCCCCCTGAAAGTCAGAAATCAGACAGATAATTGGGAGGTATCTGACTGAACAAAGAGCAAGGGATGGAGAAATCTGGAGGGCAGTGGGAGTAGTGTGTGCCCAAATGGCCTGCTGAAAACATGCCCTTAACCATGGCCATTTCTTTAGGAGAGCTGAAAAAACTTGGAGGATGAGGCACATCAAATAGGCAGCAGGGAAGAGTAGTGCTGGGCACCAGGCTACAGTCACAGGGCATTGGCACTGGCACCGCTGTCTGTGTCTCTGAACCTGAAGGCATTTGTGTCCAGCGAACACAGTTCTGGAAAACATTGTAGTTTCAGTAAAAGAAAAAAAAAGACATCAAATCACCTCAAAGATTCATATTTACAACTTAAAATGGAACAAGACTCATGAGAATTTTTCATGTTGAGAAGGGTTAACACATTTTCATTGATTTCCATCTTTGTCTTCAATTATTTGTTTCAGTTTTATTGACATTTATGATCAACTATTAAGCTTACAGCCTCAAAATAAATAAATAAATTAAAAGAGATACATTTGCATCTTGCACATGGCCTGATGCCCCTTTCACCTTCACAGTTCCCACAAGTCCTTCCATGCCGGAGAGTATGAGATCCAGCAGAGCACCTCTCCTCTTTGGTTCCTCCACTGCTTGGTCAAGAAGCTGCCATCTGTGCTCTCCATGGATCTGCTGGATGCCACATGCCCTGCTGTGCTGTCCCTGCCACAGATAATGGAGTGACAAAGGCCACCAAATGGGACAAGGGACAGACAACATCAGATTCCCATCTGTCTGCAGAGGGCACCTTCCATTTACTCTCCCTGATCAGGAAGACAGGAAAAGACACTGATGGTCTCCTCTGTTTGCCATTTCCATTAGCTCTGACCTGTCTGCTCTTCCATCCCCAGGCAGAGCTCAGTGCACTCTCACAGAGGGCAGTCGCCCTTCTTTGTCTCCTCGCCCATCCATCCTAAAGACTCGGTATCCCCCTTGTGGTACAGTGCAGTTGTGGAAACCATTAAACTGTGTCCCCATGGTCCAAACAGGAGCTCAGGCCTGCAGCTCTACCAAGATTTCTAGCTTCTTGTGTGTTGGTGTTTGCATTAGTGCAAAAGCACAGAAGTAAATATCCTAATTGAAAAGCATCACTGGACATTGCCTGACTGGATAGCTCATCTATAGAATCAGTGTGCAGAAGGTGGCACACAAACATTAGACCGATCGTGGGTCTTGGAGGTGACGTAGCAGCACGGACACACCATGGGCATGGCTTTCCTGAAGGCCCTGTGCTGCTCTTGTAGCTGTGAGTGAATTCACCGGACAGCCGGTGCTATCCCCTCTCTGGCCCTCAGCTGATGCCCAGGAAGGAGGTGTCTATCTCAGGGATTTCCCACACGGTTTACAAGCACTTGCAAACATCAGGAGCAGCCCAGGCACCTTGGGCTTCACCCAGTGTCTGTGTGTGAGCTGCTGCCTCCCAGCTGAAGGACCGAGGACTCAGAGCAGGAGCTCACATGCAGGCAACTCCTTGTGCACTTCTG
Source organism: Coturnix japonica (assembly GCF_054131305.1). NCBI lineage: Eukaryota > Metazoa > Chordata > Aves > Galliformes > Phasianidae > Coturnix > Coturnix japonica. The sequence goes on along the minus strand of NC_140687.1, from coordinate 3,883,563 downwards.
AACTGAACCAGAGAAATCCCAGCTCCTGTGGTTCTGTGGGGAGCCAAATCCCATTTCAGCTCCAGGATTTCTGTCAAGGGATGAGACTCCTGCGCTGCCTCAGCTGGATCACTGCCCTGCACAGGGAAAGTCCAAACCTCGCCTTCCTTGTCTGGTTGCCCTTATTGTTTCATCAAACGATCTCTGGGAGCACTCCCCATATGTCTCCAATCAGTCACTGACCACTGGACATGTGGTGGTTAATTGAGTGGATTTCAAAGCACAGTCATGATGCTGTTGTCTTTCAGGAGCTGTTGGCCATGAGGACCCAGGGACATGTCAGGGGAAATGAGTGGGAAGGATAAAAATGACATAATCTGCTGCTTGCTTGTCCAGGTTCCTGGGACACAGGGAGCTCATAAAAGTGGGCAGAGCTGCAGAGAGACAGCTGTGCCCAGGAGCAGATCTCGTGCACAGCACAGCCTGCAGGTGACAGAAGGAGAGGAGAGAAATTGGAGAGAGCTTGCAGGATGTGTGTGGTGTGAGCGGGCTGTGAACTCACTGCAGGAGCATTGCTCACAGACCATGACAAGGTAAGTCTCACAGCTGACCATGAGCTGCTTTTAATTAAGGGGTAACTATAACTGGGACATCCCATAGGAGATCTGACTGCAGGCACTGCATGTTTCTTTACTGTGGAAAAAGCTTTCTGCTCCAGCTGAGACGGGTGCCCAGGGCTGTCCTGCAGAGCAGGGTCCCTGCTGTGCCCCAGGGGCTGTGTGCCGGGTATGGGACTCTGCCGCCTGCCAGGCTCAGCACTCAGCCTGCCCGGGGAGCTGCCCAGGGCGCTGCGGGGAGACGTGTGGGGTAAGGAGCCCCCGGCAGGGTTTGTGCTGCCACAGCTGCTGCCTGGGGCAGGGGATCACAGCTCCACTGCACAACTGAATGTTTCTGAGGGCACTTTGCAAGAGGAGAGCCAAGGCAGGGGGTTTCCATTTCCTGTTCTGAGGCAAAGAGGTTTGGAGTCAGAAATCTAAAAGGGGCAATAAGAGTTCTGAGAATTTTTCATCAATCAATTGCTTGTTTTGTGAACACTCACACATGATGTGCTTTCAGTCTCCCCTTTCTCGAAGGATGGAATTATCTTCATTTTCTGTAGGCATGAATAATTCACTTATCCTACAAACAGGCAGCATTTTCTAACTGAAACTGAATGCCACAGAAGCTCGGGTAGGGGGCTCTAAGAGCACTTGGGGTAAAGATATGAGACATGAAACAGATGAAAATATCCAGGGAGAAGGGATAAGAAAATAAGAGGAAGGTTAGAGCTCCATATGCTGCTTCTGCTTAAGGAATGCTGATCTACATGAAATTAAATGCAAGTAATGGTGCTAAATGTACACTGTTGTAGGAGAATTAAAACATTTCATAGTATAGCAGGAGTAGTGCCTCTGAGAATGGTCTGGACTTGTCATTATCTTCTGCACTCTGAGCAGGACTCCAAGCCCAACAAAAGCAGATGCCCAACAGCAGCTCCATCAGTGAGTTCCTCCTGCTGCCGTTGGCAGACACGCGGCAGCTGCAGCTCCTGCACTTCTGGCTCTTCCTGGGCATCTACCTGGCTGCCCTCCTGGGCAACGGCCTCATCAGCACAGCCGTAGCCTGCGACCGCCGCCTGCACACCCCCATGTACTTCTTCCTCCTCAACCTGGCCCTCCTCGACCTGGGCAGCATCTCCACCACTCTCCCCAAAGCCATGCCCAATGCCCTCTGGGACAACAGGGCCATCTCCTACACAGGATGTGCTGCACAGCTCTTTTTCTTTACCTTCTTCATGTCAGCAGAGTATTCCCTTCTCACCATCATGTCCTATGACCGCTATGTTGCCATCTGCAAGCCCCTGCACTTCGGGACCTTGATGGACAGCAGAGCTTGTGCCACCATGGCAGCAGCTGCCTGGGGCACTGGGGTTCTCAATTCCCTGCTGCACACTGCCAGTACGTTTTCACTGCCTCTCTGCCAAGGCAATGTTGTCAACCAGTTTTTCTGTGAAATTCCCCAGATCCTCAAGCTCTCCTGCTCAGAATCAAATCTCAGGGAAGTTGTGTTTCTCATTTTTACTATCAGTTTAGACGTAGGCTGCTATGTTTTCATAGTTGTGTCCTATGTGCAGATCTTCGTGGCTGTGCTGAGGATGCCCTCTGAGCAGGGACGGCGCAAAGCCTTCTCCACGTGCCTCCCTCACCTGGCCGTGGTCTCCCTGTTTCTCAGCACTGGTGCTTTTGCCTACCTGAAGCCCCCCTCCATTCCCTCCCCACTCCTGGATCTGACAGTGGCACTTCTGTATGCAGTGGTTCCTCCAACACTGAACCCTATTATCTACAGCATGAGGAACAGGGAGATCAAGCACGCTCTCAGGAAGGTGTTGCAATACTCACTATTCCCGCTTCAATAAAGTGCACATCTTTATCGCATGATTCCCAGTGATGGTTCTTCATCTTTTATGCATCTTTGATTGATTGATTATGTGAGATATAGCAACGTGCAAAAAAATGTTATTGAACTTATAAATAAAATTTTGTTTCACTTCTTTCACACCTACTATCCATTTTCTCACTCCAAGAGCTCATGTAAACATGGAACCAGATTCCCCGAATAGGTTAAGAGATAAATAAATAGCATTCAAAATACGCTTTTCCTTAGCTCTTATCTTATCCAACTTTGTCTGGATTTGGGGAAAGTACAGCCACAGATAGAAGCACAACTAGTTCTTTTCATTCCTCCTCTCTTTACACTGATACAGTGCACAGAGGATTCGAGTCCTCTCATTTCTACAGGCCTGAAGGTCTTGTGTGTCTCACAGCAGTCCCGTCGTCTCTACAGCAGCACTCAGTGGTTTGCTTAATTTTCTTATCTCAATACTTGGAACAGCTACAGGACCTGTAGCATAAGTGACCGCAGAGCTCCTTATGAGGGGTGGAGTGACAGTGGGATCTGTCCAGAGCTTGGAGCAACTGCAGGATGTGTAGCAAAAACTTGGAGCTATTGCAGGGACTGTGCCAGGAGTTGCAGAGGCTGCAGCAATGTCAGCAGATCCAGCTCTCTTCCCCTTGAAGATGCTGAATAGTGTTGAACACAGCTCAGTAGGTGTGGGCCAGGCCCTGGCACACTGCAGTCATTTGGGCCTTTTTAGGATTACCAGTGCCACAGCAGACCTGTCTCCAATATTCTACCAGTTTCTCAGGATCCTGCAGTTGCTCGGAGATGAAGTTCCAAAGCCCTGGGGGTGCCCACCACTCCAGGCAGCTGCCCAGACTGTCCCACACCCCCTGCCATGCAGAGCCTTCTCACCTTGGGGCAGATCTCTCACTGATATTCCTGAATAATTGTTTAACCTCAATCCTAGAATCATAGAATCACCAAGGCTGGAAAAGGCCTGAAAGATCATCCAATCCAACCGTTCACCTATTACCAATAGCTCCCACTTAACCATGTCCCTCAACACAATATCCAGTCTCTCCTTGAATACCCCTGGTCTCCCAGAGACGACAGTGTAAAATGTGTAATTCCTAATCATACCAACAATATTACTTCCAAAACCCAAAGATGTCCAAAGAGCTGAATGTGCACAAAACTTCACTTTGCCAATTTTATCGTGGTACAAACTGAGGTCAAACAGCATAGCAAAATAAATACCCTAATCCAGCATCCAGAGTTGACAAATGATGCAGCAGGGAAAACAAGCAGCAAGCAAGGAGCTGTGAAATGCAGCTTCATGAGAAGACTCAGCAAGCTTCACAAATAGGGAAACTATCAGCACCATGGCCTGCACATCTCCAACTCCCACAAAGCCCTGTCCACTCTGGACAGATGTGCTGTTACCACAAGCCTTGGAGCCTCACATCAGGCACCAAAATGACTGTGGTTGTTGAACCCAACATGTGGCTCAGCAGCTCACAGTGCTTTGTGCACTGCCCCATTCCCAGTGGGATGGGGATGAGAACTGGGAAAAAGAGTACAACTTCTGGGTTGTAACAAAGCAGTTTACTAAGAGAGATAAAAGGAGAGGAGTAATAGTAATCACTATATATCCGTTGATATAGAATCGTATGTAACAACTGATGCACAAGCACTTGCTCAGCACCACCAGACTGATGCTCAGCTGGGCCCTGAGCAGTGAAGAGACTGAGATGAACTCCCACCCCTTTCAATACAATTTCTGCTTGCTGTCAGCTGATCTCTGGTAAGCCCTGTTTTGTCCACTCCCCCATCGTAGCTAGTTTAAAGCTCTTTCGATAAGCCCCGCTACCGTCTATGCTAGGATTCACTTCCCCCTTTGAGACAGTTGGGTTCCATTCATGGATAACAGACCATGGGCCAAGTAAACTGTCCTGTGATCAAAGAACTCAAAGTTTCTGGCTCAGTACCAACCTCTGAGACAATTGTTCATTGCTTTGCTTTCCAAGCCTGCTCTGTGTCCCTCACTGCCACTGAAGGTATAGAACAAAAAATCACTTGATCTCCCACTTTGTGAACTAAATGGCCTAAATTCCTGAAATCTCTTTTTATAGTTTGTAGTCTTATCTAAGAAATTTCATCACTTCCCACCTAAACTATGAGTAGTGGAAAATAATCAGTGGACCTAACCAGCATTGGGAGTTTCCTCATTATGTCCCTGACCTGAAACCAAGAAGGCAGCAGACTTACTGACAACTGGGGTCCAGTCTGCAAATGGGGCCCTCTATTCCTCTGAGAAGGGAGTCACCCACCACGGCCACCCTTCTTTCTTTCATGGCAGAGGAAGTCACAAGGCTTGGTAGTGACTGCCTTGCATTAGGTTTCCTCCTAGGCAGATCCTCCATTGCCTCCCCATTCTTATCTCCTTCAGATTTCAGAGTGTCAAACCTGTTGCTTAGATGGATCAGGGGTCGAGGGCTAGGCAGGCATGGGGGGGCTCCTGTGATGTTGAGTTGGGACTCTCTTCCAACCCTTCTCATCAGTCAGGTCTGTCTGACTGTGACAGGGCAGGGAGTCAACCACTTTTCTGGGGGTATCTGCCTGGCAGCCTTCCCTCGGGGATGCCAGCAAGTCACTCCACCAGCCCATCTCCCGATCACACTCCCTGATGGTAAACTGTGAGTAAAACCTTGAGTAAAGTGAGAGTTCACCTAGACAAAAGTATGAGTAGAAACATGGACTGACGTGAGGGTAAACCCAGAGTAAACCCAGGATCCCATCCATTGGGCATGCACAGCCTCTGAGGGCAACTTTTTCCAGTGTTGCTGTGTAAAAATATAGGTTCCTCACATCTAACCTATGTCTCCCCTTTTTAATTTAAATCCGTTTCCATTTGCCCTGTTATCAACAGACCATCCCATCCTTATTCTAGCGTTAGGCATCTCATCCTCAGATGGAAACCCTGGGGCTGAATTGGGATCAGTTTTTCAAAGAACCACAGGAGCTACAAGTTCACCTAGCTGAGTTCAGATGTGCACAGTGAGGTGTCTGTGTGTGAGTCCCTCATCTGAATCCTTGGTTTTTATTCCACAGGGACTGCACTACTCATACACAGTCTCTCAGTGATGCCCAAGATGCCTTGGGTGATCCTAGTTTTGTGCTAGTGCTTGTAAACTGTGACGGAAAATCTATGAGATAGACACCTCCTTCTGGAGCATCAGCTGAGGGCCAGAAGGGAGGTATTCTTGGCCATCCTAAATACCACCTCAGCCACGTGCTTAGGGCACCCATTGTGTCTTTTGCACCTGACCCCATGGAGTATGTAGTGATATTCAGCTTATCAAAAGGATGAGCTCAGAACAGAAGAGGCAGATCTTCCTCTCTGCTCCATCTGTGGCATAGTCTGGATTTCAAGGCATTGCAAAGCTATGGCACATCTACGTTCTTGCACTGATGACACTTTAGCATGCTCTGGGCTCGCATTTCAATGGCATCTAATAAATCTAGGGTCATACCTGTTGACAGGAAGCTGGCAAATGTTGTCTCATTGTAAGGAAGAGCAAGAAAGATGACACGGGCAACTATGGACCTGTCAGTCTCACTACAGTGCTTGGTAAAATTATGGAGAAAATGATGGTGGGAGTTATGGAAAAACAACTGAAGGACAGGTCACAGACAACACAAGATACAGAGGGGAAGGTCCTATTTAATTTCAGGTCTTTTTATGACACCTTTATCCATTGAGCTTAACAAGGGAAGGCAGTTGATGTAATCCTTGAGGATTTCAGTAGAGCTTTTGATACTATTTCTCCAGCACCCTTCTGGACAGAAATTCCTGCATACAGCTAGACAGAAACAGAACGTGGTGTGTTGTAATACAAGAAGAATTTTACAGAGCAGCAGCCATGGATTGAGATAAGGAGTTCACAGAGCAGCAGCTGCGGAGCAGGATAAACAGCATGAGAACCTCTCAAGCCCTCCTGTCTTTTATTGAATAAAGTCACTCTCATGCTCAGTCATCGCCTCGACTGCATTCTGAGTCTTCAATCACAGGGATTGGGATGAATGCAACAAACAGCAAGGCAGCTCAGCTTGCAATGCTATGGCTGTGGGGTTCGTGCAGGCAGAGCTCTGGGTTCCCATTTTGCCTGGCTTTGGGATGTCTGCAGCAAGATCTCTACCATTTTGTATGGGAGCAAATAATCTCTAGCATCCAGGTTGCTGCTCATGATATATCCCAGTCTTCCTGGCTGTCATTTTGTGATACTTTTCAAAGCCTTTTGATACTCTTTGATGCCTTGGCTGCTCCCTAACACCTCTGTCCTCCTGCCATGTTGACTCACGTCTCCCACTTTTAAGCTGGCTTTGCAGATCATCTCCAGCCCTGTCATCATCACGCTGCAGCAGGAGGTGCTCACCTGGCCCAATGTCTGGCAGTACTGCTTGTTCTGCAGATGAGCAGCTGCCTCCTCATCTCTTCAGCTACAGTAGTTTTTCTCAGGGCAGTTAGATGCAGTCATGCTCCTCTGGATTTGGTGTGTTAAATCCATGCTGCATGGCAGCAGTCAGTGCAATACAAAGGTGTTCTGTGTGCCACAGCATTTCTCCAGGGGCTGCCAAAGGTAGAAGCACAACACAGCACCATCCTTCTGACAGTAATGTCTGTGAGTGTTAGACATGTGAGCACTGCATCATCCCCAGCGTGTCAGTGCTTTTCCACACCAACCTGACTCTCACACTCTGCACTGAATGTAACTCTGCTCTTGTGGAGACAAATGCTTTCTGTCACATTCTCCATCCCTGCAACCATTTGCCGGTAGGCAGCTCTTGCAGAAGAATCAAGCAGCAGAACCTTGTGCTCACCCTACAGCATGCAAATGCTATGAAAGCAGAAATAACCTGGCATGCTCTGGGTCTGCAAGGCTGCACAGATGGGAGAGGTAGATTGTGTTTTTGCAGTGGAAGTTTCCAGTATTTTCAGTACATAGTGTAGGCCCTAACTGAATGTATAACCCTCTTGTAAAACAGCTGTATAAGTAGTTTTTCCACCAAGAAAGTTGCTGAACAGAATTAAGTTCAGACTGGGGGCATTCTGACATGGGGAGAATTGAGACAAGCACAAGATAAATACAGGGTGGGTAGAGCCCAGCACAGGACAGAATGAATGTACTGACTTTTGGAAACATTGCCCTTCTCTGTCCGCAGAAAAGTACAAGGCAGACCTAAAAACAAGAGGTTGGTAATTGACCTTCTATGGAAATGAATCCTAGCCACAGTCTCGAGGAGTCTGTGAGCCTGAGATGCTCAACCAATGAGAGCCATGAGAGCATCACCTGCAGTGGGTTTAGGGCACAGAACAGAATTGATTTCACTGACTGGTGTGCAGTTTCTCCCTTGCCAATAGGGGATGTGCGCGCAGTATTGCAATAATGAATAAGCACTGCTGCTATCGCTGCCATCTTTGCCTAACTAGAAATCTTTGACTTTGAGAGTTTCTCACACAAGGGGAGAGGGTAAGAAAGTAAAGAGGCACAGAAAACTAAGGGAAACTGCTCTTCTTTATCTTATCTATAAAAATTGATACGATGCTGTTGTGCATTTTTTTTAATTTTATTTTTAATTTTTTGCTAATGTCAGTTAGATTGTTTTAAAATATCCACACACCAAAATCTGACTACCAAGCAAATGTAATGAAAATGAAATGAAGGTGAGTTAGTGGAAAGCACAAGGCCATATTATATTAGGCTCCAGCAAATTTACAGGCAGTCACTGCACGAAGAGGTAGATCTGAGTTGCACATTATATGATTCCCACAAAGATTAAGGAAATCTGAAGCTTTCAATATATTTTTTTAATTCTTTTTTCATTTCATTTTTAAACACCTGACCCAGACCCCAACCCTCACAGGAGCTGTAAAGATAACAGCATTAACCAGCAATGTAACTCTAATCCTAACCCTTACCCTGATTCTAAAATCGTCCCTAACTCCAAATGCAACAACAAAAATGATGCTAGAAGTTTGTAGCAAAAGGAACCTTAACCCTGATCATAATCCAAAAAAAAAAATCATTATGGTAACAATAATCTTTACCTTAAGAGTAATATTAATCAGAGCCCAGATGATGCCTGCATCCAATCAGAAGCATGCTTTGCATTATTTAAGAGTTGTATTTTTTCCAATGAACTCTCTCTATTATCACGTTTATAAAGTAACAGAGTCTGTTCTTTTTCTCCTGACACTGTGCCTTACTCCTGACATCCCCTGGAAATGACCCAGATAGGGCACCATCAAAGTAATGCTAATAGTAATGTCAATCCTAAGGGTATCTCTAGCCTCAGTGTTAATGGGACGCTAACAACAATCCCAACAGCCTTAAACATTCTGGTGGTGTGAAAGAGGTGCTGCCTTGCACATGCTGGGCAGTCCCATTGCCTGTTAAATGCAGGCGGCAGCGTAGAAACATGATGCCCGTGGTCAGAATGCCCTGTGGCAGATCCTGGCACCGGAGAACTGACCGGAGAACCATGAGAGAACTGACAACAAATCACGCGACATCAGAACCGACCCAGTGGTTATTTACAAGCCTTGGGAGACCCAGACAGGATCTCAGAGTGGTGAATGTAGGTACAGAAGTTGTTACTACTCTGTTTTCTTCTAAAAGAAGTGTTTTTTTTTTCATCTCAGAAGTTGGGGGGGGGGGGGGGGGGGGGGGGGCGGGAAAGGGATATCAATTTAATTACTCATTAATTTATTGACAGACATTCACGTTTGCTACGTTTGGAGAAGTTTTTATTTGTTTGCTGTGGTTTGATTTTTTTTTTTTTTCTTTTTTTTTTCCCCCTTCCCTCCTCTTCCATCTTTGTGTTCTTCCCCTATAATCAAAAGAACGGATCCCCAGGGTCTGTCCCGCAGACGTTCTTTCCGTGGTCTCTGCTGCCACCTGCTGGCCAATAAGCGGTACTGCCACTGTTGGGCATTTGGTGCCGCAGGAAGCACAACGCAGATCTGAGTTCTGACCGGTCTACGCAGCAAATCCGCCAATCTTTATTGCGATAAGCCCTCCAGACAAGAGCATAAAGTCTTTGCCTGAGGGCAGGGTTAGTAGTAATGGATGTCAGTTTTGAAATTTCCAGTCCATTCACCATAGCACTTTCTGCCTCCATGTCCCATAACCAGAGCAGCTATGCTGGCATGCTCTCTTGGTTTCTGTCTAAACCACTGTACTATATCCATCAGTTCAGCTGCTGTATTATGGGCAGCAGGGTTTGGGGGGTGGACACTGGTCAGGGCACTCCCACCAGCCTATCCTGCATTTTTTTATTTTTTTTTTTTTCATTTTTGGGTTACAATCAGTCAGATCTCAAATAGATCTAGTCCAAATGGAACCTCAAAATCTGACCTTTTAGTGCCTTCATTTACAGAGTCCATTTTATACAGATTCCCTTGTACAGGGCCCCCATGGTCCTCCAGACAGTTGTTACTGATCTTCCATAGGAGAATGATTGAATTAGGTTTTTTCCCATCAAAACTGCCACCTGTCTTTCCAGTTTTTCAACACTATCATTCAATAGCTGATTTGCATCAGCCTGAGCCTCTTCAGTTATGTTCAGACAGTTCAAGGCCATTAAAAGTGGCCATGCCACCATGAACACAGCTAACTGTCATTCTCAAGTTGTAAGTATGTCTTTGCTAAGACCATGGAAATACTCAGTCAGGTGGGCCAGGGACTCATGGACCCTCCCTCCGTCCCACACAGGGCTCCATTTTTCAGTGACAGAAGCAGTGCTGCATTTTGAGGATCCTAGGAATCCCAGGACATGCCCTGACAAAAGGTCATTCAAAGGGGTAGTCTTTCCCCATCCAAACAACTCCATGATATTCACAGAATCACAGAATTGTAGGGGTTGGAAGGGACCTCCAGAGACCACTGAGTCCAGTCCCCCTGCCAAAGCAGGTTCCCTACACCACGTTGCACAGCTCAGCATCCAGGCAGGTCTTGAATATCTCCAGAGAAGGAGATTCCACAACCACCCTAGGCAGCCTGTTCCAGTGCTCTGTCACTCTCACCATAAAGAAGTTATTGCACACATTAGTGCAGAATTTCCTATGGTGCAGTTTCTGTCTGTTTCCCCTTGTCCCGTCTCCACACACTGCTGAAAAGAGTCTGGCCTCACCTCTTTGCCCCCCACACCTCAAATATTTATAGACCTGGATCAGGTCCCCTCTCAGCCTTCTTTTCTCAAGGCTAAACAGACCCAGTTCCCTAAGTCTCTCCTCATAGGGGAGATGCTCCAGGCCCTTCACCATCTTTGTGGTCCTCCACTGGACTCTTTCCAAGAGATCCCTGTCTTTTTTGTACTGGGGAGCCCAGAACTGGACACAATATTCCAGATGAGGCCTCACCAGGGCAGAGTAGAGGGGGAGGATCACCTCCTTCGACCTGCTGGACACGCTCTTTTTAATGCACCCCAGGATGCCATTGGCTTTTTTGGCTACAAGGGCACACTGCTGGCTCATGGTCAATCTGTCGTCCACCAGGACGCCCAGATCCCTCTCAGCAGAGCTCCTCTCCAGCAGCTCTTCCCCCAGCCTGTACTGGTGCATGCAATTATTTCTACCCAGGTGCAAGACTCTACACTTGCTTTTGTTAAACCTCATCCGGTGTCTTACTGCCCAGCTCTCCAGCCTGTCCAGGTCTCGCTGAATGGCAGCACAGCCTTCAGGCGTGTCAGCCAATCCTCCCAACTTCGTGTCATCAGCAAACTTGCTGAGGGTGGTCACTATCCCCTCATCAAGGTCGTTGATGAAGATGTTGAACAAGACCAGACCCAGCACAGACCCCTGGGGGACGCCGCTAGTTACAGGCCTGCAGCCAGACACTGCACCGCCAACGACAACCCTCTGCACTCTGCCACTCAGCCAGTTCTCGACCCACTTCACTGTCCAATCACCTATCCCATACTTCCTCAGCTTTGGTATAAGTATGTCATGGGAGACTGTATCAGTTATAGAGGTTATAGAGTTCAATTCCTGTAGTCAATTTGGCGGCCCAGGTGGGACCAGCTCTGTTCGCTGCAGGACCAGCTGAGAGGGAGACACTTTTGGCGCACCCTGAGATTTCTCTGAAGGACTCCCTTCAGAGAAATCCTCACCTGATCACTGCAGGGACAGACAAGGACCACCCATAGGTGGACCAGGTATGTGTATGGTAAGTGGAGCCCATATGTCTTGAGGAGACATCCTACACAGTTTACAGCCATACGTGCTGCTCCCAATGGAGGTGAGCTCATGGCTTTGGTTGCCAGCTGGGTAGGAAGACTCCTTGGGTGAGTTCCTATGAAAGGGAACTGTATGTCATATGAATGGAAACAAGAACAAATACTCTCTCCCAGGTAGTTGACAATAGGAGGGACCTAGGTTGGTCTCTCCTACGGGTATGGGATATAGTGGATAGCCTGTCAAATGGTAGCCTGGGTTCTCCAAGTTGTAATCACGGGGGTTATAGGTTGTATGTTCAATATTATCATCTGCTTTAAGTGTTTGGTACCGTGTGTCAAGCCGACTCTGGGAAAAACATTAACGTTTGCAACTGGTCGACCAGAGTATGAGTGTTATTAAGATTCCAGCTAGAAAACGTTGTCAGCATTGTGTAGTATGAATAAACCATGGTTTTTGATCTAAATGTCAGAGTGAGTGTGGTGTGAGTGAGACACAGAACAGCTGCAGGGTGAGTGCCGAGTCCCGATCCATGTTTCCTTCCTCCTGTGAGGGAAATGGCCAGACACGGACAAAGTGAAAGACTGTGTTGTCTGTCCACTCATATGTACTTTCTGCTTGTATGTAAGAAGACAGGAGTTTGTACTCTGTAGATTAGTAAGATTGTCCTGAGGAGAGGTGTACATTCCACCCGACCAATGAGTGTCAACCCATTTATGTAATACTATGTACTGCTTGCGAGGAAGTGTGTGAGGGAGGTGGTTCAATCAGTGCTGGTTCTGTGGCACAGTGTTTATAACTGAAGAATACAGACTGTATTAAGGGAGTTTATGTGAACTGAAGAACTGTACTGTTTGACAAACAGTTTTGATGGTATAAGAAAGTGTAATTGTTAATGATATATGGAAGTGTACTTGAGGGAATGTGGAAGTGTATCTGAGCATACAAACAGAGGAAGCATTTACAGAAGAAAAAAGGTTAAAGTGAGTTTACCTGCACTGACATGAGAGCAACACCCTGAACCTCTGCCCTGTGAGCTGAGCAGAGCAGAGCAGAGACACAGTCCTCATGTATCAGGTAGTGTTATTCTGCTTACCAAATGAATGAGTTCACTACAGAAGAGGCAAATCTTCCCCTCTGCTCCATTTGTGGCATACTCTGGAGTTCAAGGCATTGCAAAGCTATGGCACATCTACTTTCTTTCAATGATGACGCCTTAGTATGCTCTGGGCTGTCATTTCAATTGCATCTAAAGAAGTCTAGGGTCATGCCAGCTGACAGGAAGCTGGCAAATGTTGTCTCATTGTAAGGAAGAGCAAGAAAGATGACATGGGCAATTATGGACCTGTCAGTCCAGAGCCTGGTAAAATTATGGAGAAAATGATGGTGGGAGTTATGGAAAAACAGCTGAAGGACAATTCTGTCATTGGTTGCAGCCAACACAAGTTTGTGAGGCGAAGGTCCTGTTTAATTTAAGCTCATTCTGTGACACAGTTATCCGTTTAGTTGACCAAGGGAAGCCAGTTGATGTAATCCTTGAGGATTTCAGTGGAGATTTTGATACTGTTTCTCACAACAACCTTCTGGACAGAATGTTCTGCATATGGCTAGACAGAAACACAATGTGGTGGGTGAGCAGTTGGCCAGTAGGTCAGTCCCAAAGGATTATAGTCAGTTTTTTCCATCAGGCTGGTAGATGGTCACTGTCGGAGTCCCCAGGGTTCCATTTTGGGGCCACTTTCCTTTCATGTTTATGCAGATGACTTGAATGCAGGACTAGAAGACGTTCTGAGCAAGTTTGCTGATGAGACCAGATGAGGAGGTGCTGTTGCCTCCACTGAGGGTGGAGAGGACTTGCAGAGAGATGTGGACAAGTCAGAGAAGTGGGTACCAGTTGGTACTAAGCACCAAGTGCATAACGTATAACAAGAACAAGTTCCTGATTGTGCACCGCAGAACATAAAGGACTTCAAACTCTGGGAGAATGTGCAAACGAGGGCACTGGAACTGAGAGATCTGAAGTTCAGAGTTTCACAGGGATTGACTGCTTGTTCAGACTGGGCCCTTCTCACATCCCTTCTCACATCCTGCAATGAAACATAGGTCTCATATGGGACATGAACCTCACAGCGTCCTTGCACCACATGTAGAGCCTGGGATCTTCTGTCCCCATGTCTTTCATTTAACATCATACGGACCTCCAACCCATTGCCCCAGGAAATGCCAGGAGCCAACATGAGAGACAGGATCTCTCTACCACTGGTCTTGCAATCAGGGCTTGACCTGTCTGCTTCGTAAGGCAAAGGAGAGGTTTCTTAGCATGCCAGTGCCTTTGCCTGCCTGTAGTCATGGCTTCCAGTTATCTTCTCTAACAAGTCCCTTGGGAAGCTTACTTGGTAATGGCCCTCAGTGGGCCCATTAATACTCCAAGAAACTTCACTGTTACTTCCGACTTTGTCTTGTTGAGCACTTTGTGCAAACTTCTCTCTGCACTAGAGGCTGATGAACTCAGCATCAAATGCACCCTGGGGCCCATTATAACCTAAAGAATCTCCTGTGCCTTATGCCATCTTGTTATCTTCTTCAGGTTATCAGAACTTGTTCAGCAAAAAGGAGGGATATCTGGAGAGAGCTTAAAGAATCCAGTATAAATTTATTGTCTATTTATTTATAGTTGGGTTTAAAGAAGACATTAAAGCAGCACTGTGCAACTGATACCAATCCAGGATGTCCCAATGAGTTCTGTACTGTTACTGTGTTGACAAAGGTCCTTCTCAACCTCCCCACCCAATTTCTGCTCACAATGGACCTATGGGACTTGCATCACTTTTCTTCACATCACTCTTCTCCTCTGCATTCATCCGCGCAGTGTTAAAACTGCTTTGCACCAACTCCCACTGGCTTTCCTCAGAGAACCAGCTACACATGGAAAAGGAAAGATTTCTCTTTTTTATCTGGCCAGCAAATGGAAAGAAAGGTGATGCAATTGAATGAACAGTAAAACACAGTGATCAACTGCATGCCATGTTCAAGCGGCATCTATTGAAGTTTGTCTTTCATATGGAATATTTTTAAAAGAAATGATTTATTCTGAGGTAGGATAGGATAGATTGAATCACAGTGAAGTAGTTGACAACAGAGGCCATCAGACTCTGAGAGATGGAGCAAATTCCATTAATCTTCCTGGGATAGATCAGCCAGGTAGTTGAGAGGTATCAACTTAAAACTGATCAGGACTTGTGAGTATTTCACACATTGAGATGGGTTAACACATTCTCATTGATTTATATCTTTGTCTCCAACTCTGTTTTTCACTTTTACTGACATTAATGAACATCTTTCAGACTTCGTGCCTTAATAAAAAAGAGACAGTGATTGAGAAAAAGAAAAAGTATAAGAAGAAAAAGAAAAAGAATAGATAGGAAGGGATAGATCAAATCACAGTGAAGGAGTTGACAACACATTCCATCAGACTTTGGGGAGATGGAACAAATTCCAGTAATCCCCCTGAAAGTCAGAAATCAGACAGATAATTGGGAGGTATCTGACTGAACAAAGAGCAAGGGATGGAGAAATCTGGAGGGCAGTGGGAGTAGTGTGTGCCCAAATGGCCTGCTGAAAACATGCCCTTAACCATGGCCATTTCTTTAGGAGAGCTGAAAAAACTTGGAGGATGAGGCACATCAAATAGGCAGCAGGGAAGAGTAGTGCTGGGCACCAGGCTACAGTCACAGGGCATTGGCACTGGCACCGCTGTCTGTGTCTCTGAACCTGAAGGCATTTGTGTCCAGCGAACACAGTTCTGGAAAACATTGTAGTTTCAGTAAAAGAAAAAAAAAGACATCAAATCACCTCAAAGATTCATATTTACAACTTAAAATGGAACAAGACTCATGAGAATTTTTCATGTTGAGAAGGGTTAACACATTTTCATTGATTTCCATCTTTGTCTTCAATTATTTGTTTCAGTTTTATTGACATTTATGATCAACTATTAAGCTTACAGCCTCAAAATAAATAAATAAATTAAAAGAGATACATTTGCATCTTGCACATGGCCTGATGCCCCTTTCACCTTCACAGTTCCCACAAGTCCTTCCATGCCGGAGAGTATGAGATCCAGCAGAGCACCTCTCCTCTTTGGTTCCTCCACTGCTTGGTCAAGAAGCTGCCATCTGTGCTCTCCATGGATCTGCTGGATGCCACATGCCCTGCTGTGCTGTCCCTGCCACAGATAATGGAGTGACAAAGGCCACCAAATGGGACAAGGGACAGACAACATCAGATTCCCATCTGTCTGCAGAGGGCACCTTCCATTTACTCTCCCTGATCAGGAAGACAGGAAAAGACACTGATGGTCTCCTCTGTTTGCCATTTCCATTAGCTCTGACCTGTCTGCTCTTCCATCCCCAGGCAGAGCTCAGTGCACTCTCACAGAGGGCAGTCGCCCTTCTTTGTCTCCTCGCCCATCCATCCTAAAGACTCGGTATCCCCCTTGTGGTACAGTGCAGTTGTGGAAACCATTAAACTGTGTCCCCATGGTCCAAACAGGAGCTCAGGCCTGCAGCTCTACCAAGATTTCTAGCTTCTTGTGTGTTGGTGTTTGCATTAGTGCAAAAGCACAGAAGTAAATATCCTAATTGAAAAGCATCACTGGACATTGCCTGACTGGATAGCTCATCTATAGAATCAGTGTGCAGAAGGTGGCACACAAACATTAGACCGATCGTGGGTCTTGGAGGTGACGTAGCAGCACGGACACACCATGGGCATGGCTTTCCTGAAGGCCCTGTGCTGCTCTTGTAGCTGTGAGTGAATTCACCGGACAGCCGGTGCTATCCCCTCTCTGGCCCTCAGCTGATGCCCAGGAAGGAGGTGTCTATCTCAGGGATTTCCCACACGGTTTACAAGCACTTGCAAACATCAGGAGCAGCCCAGGCACCTTGGGCTTCACCCAGTGTCTGTGTGTGAGCTGCTGCCTCCCAGCTGAAGGACCGAGGACTCAGAGCAGGAGCTCACATGCAGGCAACTCCTTGTGCACTTCTGAACTGAACCAGAGAAATCCCAGCTCCTGTGGTTCTGTGGGGAGCCAAATCCCATTTCAGCTCCAGGATTTCTGTCAAGGGATGAGACTCCTGCGCTGCCTCAGCTGGATCACTGCCCTGCACAGGGAAAGTCCAAACCTCGCCTTCCTTGTCTGGTTGCCCTTATTGTTTCATCAAACGATCTCTGGGAGCACTCCCCATATGTCTCCAATCAGTCACTGACCACTGGACATGTGGTGGTTAATTGAGTGGATTTCAAAGCACAGTCATGATGCTGTTGTCTTTCAGGAGCTGTTGGCCATGAGGACCCAGGGACATGTCAGGGGAAATGAGTGGGAAGGATAAAAATGACATAATCTGCTGCTTGCTTGTCCAGGTTCCTGGGACACAGGGAGCTCATAAAAGTGGGCAGAGCTGCAGAGAGACAGCTGTGCCCAGGAGCAGATCTCGTGCACAGCACAGCCTGCAGGTGACAGAAGGAGAGGAGAGAAATTGGAGAGAGCTTGCAGGATGTGTGTGGTGTGAGCGGGCTGTGAACTCACTGCAGGAGCATTGCTCACAGACCATGACAAGGTAAGTCTCACAGCTGACCATGAGCTGCTTTTAATTAAGGGGTAACTATAACTGGGACATCCCATAGGAGATCTGACTGCAGGCACTGCATGTTTCTTTACTGTGGAAAAAGCTTTCTGCTCCAGCTGAGACGGGTGCCCAGGGCTGTCCTGCAGAGCAGGGTCCCTGCTGTGCCCCAGGGGCTGTGTGCCGGGTATGGGACTCTGCCGCCTGCCAGGCTCAGCACTCAGCCTGCCCGGGGAGCTGCCCAGGGCGCTGCGGGGAGACGTGTGGGGTAAGGAGCCCCCGGCAGGGTTTGTGCTGCCACAGCTGCTGCCTGGGGCAGGGGATCACAGCTCCACTGCACAACTGAATGTTTCTGAGGGCACTTTGCAAGAGGAGAGCCAAGGCAGGGGGTTTCCATTTCCTGTTCTGAGGCAAAGAGGTTTGGAGTCAGAAATCTAAAAGGGGCAATAAGAGTTCTGAGAATTTTTCATCAATCAATTGCTTGTTTTGTGAACACTCACACATGATGTGCTTTCAGTCTCCCCTTTCTCGAAGGATGGAATTATCTTCATTTTCTGTAGGCATGAATAATTCACTTATCCTACAAACAGGCAGCATTTTCTAACTGAAACTGAATGCCACAGAAGCTCGGGTAGGGGGCTCTAAGAGCACTTGGGGTAAAGATATGAGACATGAAACAGATGAAAATATCCAGGGAGAAGGGATAAGAAAATAAGAGGAAGGTTAGAGCTCCATATGCTGCTTCTGCTTAAGGAATGCTGATCTACATGAAATTAAATGCAAGTAATGGTGCTAAATGTACACTGTTGTAGGAGAATTAAAACATTTCATAGTATAGCAGGAGTAGTGCCTCTGAGAATGGTCTGGACTTGTCATTATCTTCTGCACTCTGAGCAGGACTCCAAGCCCAACAACAGCAGATGCCCAACAGCAGCTCCATCAGTGAGTTCCTCCTGCTGCCGTTGGCAGACACGCGGCAGCTGCAGCTCCTGCACTTCTGGCTCTTCCTGGGCATCTACCTGGCTGCCCTCCTGGGCAACGGCCTCATCAGCACAGCCGTAGCCTGCGACCGCCGCCTGCACACCCCCATGTACTTCTTCCTCCTCAACCTGGCCCTCCTCGACCTGGGCAGCATCTCCACCACTCTCCCCAAAGCCATGCCCAATGCCCTCTGGGACAACAGGGCCATCTCCTACACAGGATGTGCTGCACAGCTCTTTTTCTTTACCTTCTTCATGTCAGCAGAGTATTCCCTTCTCACCATCATGTCCTATGACCGCTATGTTGCCATCTGCAAGCCCCTGCACTACGGGACCTTGATGGACAGCAGAGCTTGTGCCACCATGGCAGCAGCTGCCTGGGGCACTGGGGTTCTCAATTCCCTGCTGCACACTGCCAGTACGTTTTCACTGCCTCTCTGCCAAGGCAATGTTGTCAACCAGTTTTTCTGTGAAATTCCCCAGATCCTCAAGCTCTCCTGCTCAGAATCAAATCTCAGGGAAGTTGTGTTTCTCATTTTTACTATCAGTTTAGACGTAGGCTGCTATGTTTTCATAGTTGTGTCCTATGTGCAGATCTTCGTGGCTGTGCTGAGGATGCCCTCTGAGCAGGGACGGCGCAAAGCCTTCTCCACGTGCCTCCCTCACCTGGCCGTGGTCTCCCTGTTTCTCAGCACTGGTGCTTTTGCCTACCTGAAGCCCCCCTCCATTCCCTCCCCACTCCTGGATCTGACAGTGGCACTTCTGTATGCAGTGGTTCCTCCAACACTGAACCCTATTATCTACAGCATGAGGAACAGGGAGATCAAGCACGCTCTCAGGAAGGTGTTGCAATACTCACTATTCCCGCTTCAATAAAGTGCACATCTTCATCGCATGATTCCCAGTGATGGTTCTTCATCTTTTATGCATCTTTGATTGATTGATTATGTGAGATATAGCAACGTGCAAAAAAATGTTATTGAACTTATAAATAAAAATTTGTTTCACTTCTTTCACACCTACTATCCATTTTCTCACTCCAAGAGCTCATGTAAACATGGAACCAGATTCCCCGAATAGGTTAAGAGATAAATAAATAGCATTCAAAATACGCTTTTCCTTAGCTCTTCTCTTATCCAACTTTGTCTGGATTTGGGGAAGGTACAGCCACAGATAGAAGCACAACTAGTTCTTTTCATTCCTCCTCTCTTTACACTGATACAGTGCACAGAGGATTCGAGTCCTCTCATTTCTACAGGCCTGAAGGTCTTGTGTGTCTCACAGCAGTCCCGTCGTCTCTACAGCAGCACTCAGTGGTTTGCTTAATTTTCTTATCTCAATACTTGGAACAGCTACAGGACCTGTAGCATAAGTGACCGCAGAGCTCCTTATGAGGGGTGGAGTGACAGTGGGATCTGTCCAGAGCTTGGAGCAACTGCAGGATGTGTAGCAAAAACTTGGAGCTATTGCAGGGACTGTGCCAGGAGTTGCAGAGGCTGCAGCAATGTCAGCAGATCCAGCTCTCTTCCCCTTGAAGATGCTGAATAGTGTTGAACACAGCTCAGTAGGTGTGGGCCAGGCCCTGGCACACTGCAGTCATTTGGGCCTTTTTAGGATTACCAGTGCCACAGCAGACCTGTCTCCAATATTCTACCAGTTTCTCAGGATCCTGCAGTTGCTCGGAGATGAAGTTCCAAAGCCCTGGGGGTGCCCACCACTCCAGGCAGCTGCCCAGACTGTCCCACACCCCCTGCCATGCAGAGCCTTCTCACCTTGGGGCAGATCTCTCACTGATATTCCTGAATAATTGTTTAACCTCAATCCTAGAATCATAGAATCACCAAGGCTGGAAAAGGCCTGAAAGATCATCCAATCCAACCGTTCACCTATTACCAATAGCTCCCACTTAACCATGTCCCTCAACACAATATCCAGTCTCTCCTTGAATACCCCTGGTCTCCCAGAGACGACAGTGTAAAATGTGTAATTCCTAATCATACCAACAATATTACTTCCAAAACCCAAAGATGTCCAAAGAGCTGAATGTGCACAAAACTTCACTTTGCCAATTTTATCGTGGTACAAACCAAGGTCAAACAGCATAGCAAAATAAATACCCTAATCCAGCATCCAGAGTTGACAAATGATGCAGCAGGGAAAACAAGCAGCAAGCAAGGAGCTGTGAAATGCAGCTTCATGAGAAGACTCAGCAAGCTTCACAAATAGGGAAACTATCAGCACCATGGCCTGCACATCTCCAACTCCCACAAAGCCCTGTCCACTCTGGACAGATGTGCTGTTACCACAACCCTTGGAGCCTCACATCAGGCACCAAAATGACTGTGGTTGTTGAACCCAACATGTGGCTCAGCAGCTCACAGTGCTTTGTGCACTGCCCCATTCCCAGTGGGATGGGGATGAGAACTGGGAAAAAGAGTACAACTTCTGGGTTGTAACAAAGCAGTTTACTAAGAGAGATAAAAGGAGAGGAGTAATAGTAATCACTATATATCCGTTGATATAGAATCGTATGTAACAACTGATGCACAAGCACTTGCTCAGCACCACCAGACTGATGCTCAGCTGGGCCCTGAGCAGTGAAGAGACTGAGATGAACTCCCACCCCTTTCAATACAATTTCTGCTTGCTGTCAGCTGATCTCTGGTAAGCCCTGTTTTGTCCACTCCCCCATCGTAGCTAGTTTAAAGCTCTTTCGATAAGCCCCGCTACCGTCTATGCTAGGATTCACTTCCCCCTTTGAGACAGTTGGGTTCCATTCATGGATAACAGACCATGGGCCAAGTAAACTGTCCTGTGATCAAAGAACTCAAAGTTTCTGGCTCAGTACCAACCTCTGAGACAATTGTTCATTGCTTTGCTTTCCAAGCCTGCTCTGTGTCCCTCACTGCCACTGAAGGTATAGAACAAAAAATCACTTGATCTCCCACTTTGTGAACTAAATGGCCTAAATTCCTGAAATCTCTTTTTATAGTTTGTAGTCTTATCTAAGAAATTTCATCACTTCCCACCTAAACTATGAGTAGTGGAAAATAATCAGTGGACCTAACCAGCATTGGGAGTTTCCTCATTATGTCCCTGACCTGAAACCAAGAAGGCAGCAGACTTACTGACAACTGGGGTCCAGTCTGCAAATGGGGCCCTCTATTCCTCTGAGAAGGGAGTCACCCACCACGGCCACCCTTCTTTCTTTCATGGCAGAGGAAGTCACAAGGCTTGGTAGTGACTGCCTTGCATTAGGTTTCCTCCTAGGCAGATCCTCCATTGCCTCCCCATTCTTATCTCCTTCAGATTTCAGAGTGTCAAACCTGTTGCTTAGATGGATCAGGGGTCGAGGGCTAGGCAGGCATGGGGGGGCTCCTGTGATGTTGAGTTGGGACTCTCTTCCAACCCTTCTCATCAGTCAGGTCTGTCTGACTGTGACAGGGCAGGGAGTCAACCACTTTTCTGGGGGTATCTGCCTGGCAGCCTTCCCTCGGGGATGCCAGCAAGTCACTCCACCAGCCCATCTCCCGATCACACTCCCTGATGGTAAACTGTGAGTAAAACCTTGAGTAAAGTGAGAGTTCACCTAGACAAAAGTATGAGTAGAAACATGGACTGACGTGAGGGTAAACCCAGAGTAAACCCAGGATCCCATCCATTGGGCATGCACAGCCTCTGAGGGCAACTTTTTCCAGTGTTGCTGTGTAAAAATATAGGTTCCTCACATCTAACCTATGTCTCCCCTTTTTAATTTAAATCCGTTTCCATTTGCCCTGTTATCAACAGACCATCCCATCCTTATTCTAGCGTTAGGCATCTCATCCTCAGATGGAAACCCTGGGGCTGAATTGGGATCAGTTTTTCAAAGAACCACAGGAGCTACAAGTTCACCTAGCTGAGTTCAGATGTGCACAGTGAGGTGTCTGTGTGTGAGTCCCTCATCTGAATCCTTGGTTTTTATTCCACAGGGACTGCACTACTCATACACAGTCTCTCAGTGATGCCCAAGATGCCTTGGGTGATCCTAGTTTTGTGCTAGTGCTTGTAAACTGTGACGGAAAATCTATGAGATAGACACCTCCTTCTGGAGCATCAGCTGAGGGCCAGAAGGGAGGTATTCTTGGCCATCCTAAATACCACCTCAGCCACGTGCTTAGGGCACCCATTGTGTCTTTTGCACCTGACCCCATGGAGTATGTAGTGATATTCAGCTTATCAAAAGGATGAGCTCAGAACAGAAGAGGCAGATCTTCCTCTCTGCTCCATCTGTGGCATAGTCTGGATTTCAAGGCATTGCAAAGCTATGGCACATCTACGTTCTTGCACTGATGACACTTTAGCATGCTCTGGGCTCGCATTTCAATGGCATCTAATAAATCTAGGGTCATACCTGTTGACAGGAAGCTGGCAAATGTTGTCTCATTGTAAGGAAGAGCAAGAAAGATGACACGGGCAACTATGGACCTGTCAGTCTCACTACAGTGCTTGGTAAAATTATGGAGAAAATGATGGTGGGAGTTATGGAAAAACAACTGAAGGACAGGTCACAGACAACACAAGATACAGAGGGGAAGGTCCTATTTAATTTCAGGTCTTTTTATGACACCTTTATCCATTGAGCTTAACAAGGGAAGGCAGTTGATGTAATCCTTGAGGATTTCAGTAGAGCTTTTGATACTATTTCTCCAGCACCCTTCTGGACAGAAATTCCTGCATACAGCTAGACAGAAACAGAACGTGGTGTGTTGTAATACAAGAAGAATTTTACAGAGCAGCAGCCATGGATTGAGATAAGGAGTTCACAGAGCAGCAGCTGCGGAGCAGGATAAACAGCATGAGAACCTCTCAAGCCCTCCTGTCTTTTATTGAATAAAGTCACTCTCATGCTCAGTCATCGCCTCGACTGCATTCTGAGTCTTCAATCACAGGGATTGGGATGAATGCAACAAACAGCAAGGCAGCTCAGCTTGCAATGCTATGGCTGTGGGGTTCGTGCAGGCAGAGCTCTGGGTTCCCATTTTGCCTGGCTTTGGGATGTCTGCAGCAAGATCTCTACCATTTTGTATGGGAGCAAATAATCTCTAGCATCCAGGTTGCTGCTCATGATATATCCCAGTCTTCCTGGCTGTCATTTTGTGATACTTTTCAAAGCCTTTTGATACTCTTTGATGCCTTGGCTGCTCCCTAACACCTCTGTCCTCCTGCCATGTTGACTCACGTCTCCCACTTTTAAGCTGGCTTTGCAGATCATCTCCAGCCCTGTCATCATCACGCTGCAGCAGGAGGTGCTCACCTGGCCCAATGTCTGGCAGTACTGCTTGTTCTGCAGATGAGCAGCTGCCTCCTCATCTCTTCAGCTACAGTAGTTTTTCTCAGGGCAGTTAGATGCAGTCATGCTCCTCTGGATTTGGTGTGTTAAATCCATGCTGCATGGCAGCAGTCAGTGCAATACAAAGGTGTTCTGTGTGCCACAGCATTTCTCCAGGGGCTGCCAAAGGTAGAAGCACAACACAGCACCATCCTTCTGACAGTAATGTCTGTGAGTGTTAGACATGTGAGCACTGCATCATCCCCAGCGTGTCAGTGCTTTTCCACACCAACCTGACTCTCACACTCTGCACTGAATGTAACTCTGCTCTTGTGGAGACAAATGCTTTCTGTCACATTCTCCATCCCTGCAACCATTTGCCGGTAGGCAGCTCTTGCAGAAGAATCAAGCAGCAGAACCTTGTGCTCACCCTACAGCATGCAAATGCTATGAAAGCAGAAATAACCTGGCATGCTCTGGGTCTGCAAGGCTGCACAGATGGGAGAGGTAGATTGTGTTTTTGCAGTGGAAGTTTCCAGTATTTTCAGTACATAGTGTAGGCCCTAACTGAATGTATAACCCTCTTGTAAAACAGCTGTATAAGTAGTTTTTCCACCAAGAAAGTTGCTGAACAGAATTAAGTTCAGACTGGGGGCATTCTGACATGGGGAGAATTGAGACAAGCACAAGATAAATACAGGGTGGGTAGAGCCCAGCACAGGACAGAATGAATGTACTGACTTTTGGAAACATTGCCCTTCTCTGTCCGCAGAAAAGTACAAGGCAGACCTAAAAACAAGAGGTTGGTAATTGACCTTCTATGGAAATGAATCCTAGCCACAGTCTCGAGGAGTCTGTGAGCCTGAGATGCTCAACCAATGAGAGCCATGAGAGCATCACCTGCAGTGGGTTTAGGGCACAGAACAGAATTGATTTCACTGACTGGTGTGCATTTTCTCCCTTGCCAATAGGGGATGTGCGCGCAGTATTGCAATAATGAATAAGCACTGCTGCTATCGCTGCCATCTTTGCCTAACTAGAAATCTTTGACTTTGAGAGTTTCTCACACAAGGGGAGAGGGTAAGAAAGTAAAGAGGCACAGAAAACTAAGGGAAACTGCTCTTCTTTATCTTATCTATAAAAATTGATACGATGCTGTTGTGCATTTTTTTTAATTTTATTTTTAATTTTTTGCTAATGTCAGTCAGATTGTTTTAAAATATCCACACACCAAAATCTGACTACCAAGCAAATGTAATGAAAATGAAATGAAGGTGAGTTAGTGGAAAGCACAAGGCCATATTATATTAGGCTCCAGCAAATTTACAGGCAGTCACTGCACGAAGAGGTAGATCTGAGTTGCACATTATATGATTCCCACAAAGATTAAGGAAATCTGAAGCTTTCAATATATTTTTTTAATTCTTTTTTCATTTCATTTTTAAACACCTGACCCAGACCCCAACCCTCACAGGAGCTGTAAAGATAACAGCATTAACCAGCAATGTAACTCTAATCCTAACCCTTACCCTGATTCTAAAATCGTCCCTAACTCCAAATGCAACAACAAAAATGATGCTAGAAGTTTGTAGTAAAAGGAACCTTAACCCTGATCATAATCCAAAAAAAAAATCATTATGGTAACAATAATCTTTACCTTAAGAGTAATATTAATCAGAGCCCAGATGATGCCTGCATCCAATCAGAAGCATGCTTTGCATTATTTAAGAGTTGTATTTTTTCCAATGAACTCTCTCTATTATCACGTTTATAAAGTAACAGAGTCTGTTCTTTTTCTCCTGACACTGTGCCTTACTCCTGACATCCCCTGGAAATGACCCAGATAGGGCACCATCAAAGTAATGCTAATAGTAATGTCAATCCTAAGGTTATCTCTAGCCTCAGTGTTAATGGGACGCTAACAACAATCCCAACAGCCTTAAACATTCTGGTGGTGTGAAAGAGGTGCTGCCTTGCACATGCTGGGCAGTCCCATTGCCTGTTAAATGCAGGCGGCAGCGTAGAAACATGATGCCCGTGGTCAGAATGCCCTGTGGCAGATCCTGGCACCGGAGAACTGACCGGAGAACCATGAGAGAACTGACAACAAATCACGCGACATCAGAACCGACCCAGTGGTTATTTACAAGCCTTGGGAGACCCAGACAGGATCTCAGAGTGGTGAATGTAGGTACAGAAGTTGTTACTACTCTGTTTTCTTCTAAAAGAAGTGTTTTTTTTTCATCTCAGAAGTTGGGGGGGGGGGGGGGGGGGGGGCGGGAAAGGGATATCAATTTAATTACTCATTAATTTATTGACAGACATTCACGTTTGCTACGTTTGGAGAAGTTTTTATTTGTTTGCTGTGGTTTGATTTTTTTTTTTTTCTTTTTTTTTTCCCCCTTCCCTCCTCTTCCATCTTTGTGTTCTTCCCCTATAATCAAAAGAACGGATCCCCAGGGTCTGTCACGCAGACGTTCTTTCCGTGGTCTCTGCTGCCACCTGCTGGCCAATAAGCGGTACTGCCACTGTTGGGCATTTGGTGCCGCAGGAAGCACAACGCAGATCTGAGTTCTGACCGGTCTACGCAGCAAATCCGCCAATCTTTATTGCGATAAGCCCTCCAGACAAGAGCATAAAGTCTTTGCCTGAGGGCAGGGTTAGTAGTAATGGATGTCAGTTTTGAAATTTCCAGTCCATTCACCATAGCACTTTCTGCCTCCATGTCCCATAACCAGAGCAGCTATGCTGGCATGCTCTCTTGGTTTCTGTCTAAACCACTGTACTATATCCATCAGTTCAGCTGCTGTATTATGGGCAGCAGGGTTTGGGGGGTGGACACTGGTCAGGGCACTCCCACCAGCCTATCCTGCATTTTTTTATTTTTTTTTTTTTTCATTTTTGGGTTACAATCAGTCAGATCTCAAATAGATCTAGTCCAAATGGAACCTCAAAATCTGACCTTTTAGTGCCTTCATTTACAGAGTCCATTTTATACAGATTCCCTTGTACAGGGCCCCCATGGTCCTCCAGACAGTTGTTACTGATCTTCCATAGGAGAATGATTGAATTAGGTTTTTTCCCATCAAAACTGCCACCTGTCTTTCCAGTTTTTCAACACTATCATTCAATAGCTGATTTGCATCAGCCTGAGCCTCTTCAGTTATGTTCAGACAGTTCAAGGCCATTAAAAGTGGCCATGCCACCATGAACACAGCTAACTGTCATTCTCAAGTTGTAAGTATGTCTTTGCTAAGACCATGGAAATACTCAGTCAGGTGGGCCAGGGACTCATGGACCCTCCCTCCGTCCCACACAGGGCCCCATTTTTCAGTGACAGAAGCAGTGCTGCATTTTGAGGATCCTAGGAATCCCAGGACATGCCCTGACAAAAGGTCATTCAAAGGGGTAGTCTTTCCCCATCCAAACAACTCCATGATATTCACAGAATCACAGAATTGTAGGGGTTGGAAGGGACCTCCAGAGACCACTGAGTCCAGTCCCCCTGCCAAAGCAGGTTCCCTACACCACGTTGCACAGCTCAGCATCCAGGCAGGTCTTGAATATCTCCAGAGAAGGAGATTCCACAACCACCCTAGGCAGCCTGTTCCAGTGCTCTGTCACTCTCACCATAAAGAAGTTATTGCACACATTAGTGCAGAATTTCCTATGGTGCAGTTTCTGTCTGTTTCCCCTTGTCCCGTCTCCACACACTGCTGAAAAGAGTCTGGCCTCACCTCTTTGCCCCCCACACCTCAAATATTTATAGACCTGGATCAGGTCCCCTCTCAGCCTTCTTTTCTCAAGGCTAAACAGACCCAGTTCCCTAAGTCTCTCCTCATAGGGGAGATGCTCCAGGCCCTTCACCATCTTTGTGGTCCTCCACTGGACTCTTTCCAAGAGATCCCTGTCTTTTTTGTACTGGGGAGCCCAGAACTGGACACAATATTCCAGATGAGGCCTCACCAGGGCAGAGTAGAGGGGGAGGATCACCTCCTTCGACCTGCTGGACACGCTCTTTTTAATGCACCCCAGGATGCCATTGGCTTTTTTGGCTACAAGGGCACACTGCTGGCTCATGGTCAATCTGTCGTCCACCAGGACGCCCAGATCCCTCTCAGCAGAGCTCCTCTCCAGCAGCTCTTCCCCCAGCCTGTACTGGTGCATGCAATTATTTCTACCCAGGTGCAAGACTCTACACTTGCTTTTGTTAAACCTCATCTGGTGTCTTACTGCCCAGCTCTCCAGCCTGTCCAGGTCTCGCTGAATGGCAGCACAGCCTTCAGGCGTGTCAGCCAATCCTCCCAACTTCGTGTCATCAGCAAACTTGCTGAGGGTGGTCACTATCCCCTCATCAAGGTCGTTGATGAAGATGTTGAACAAGACCAGACCCAGCACAGACCCCTGGGGGACGCCGCTAGTTACAGGCCTGCAGCCAGACACTGCACCGCCAACGACAACCCTCTGCACTCTGCCACTCAGCCAGTTCTCGACCCACTTCACTGTCCAATCACCTATCCCATACTTCCTCAGCTTTGGTATAAGTATGTCATGGGAGACTGTATCAGTTATAGAGGTTATAGAGTTCAATTCCTGTAGTCAATTTGGCGGCCCAGGTGGGACCAGCTCTGTTCGCTGCAGGACCAGCTGAGAGGGAGACACTTTTGGCGCACCCTGAGATTTCTCTGAAGGACTCCCTTCAGAGAAATCCTCACCTGATCACTGCAGGGACAGACAAGGACCACCCATAGGTGGACCAGGTATGTGTATGGTAAGTGGAGCCCATATGTCTTGAGGAGACATCCTACACAGTTTACAGCCATACGTGCTGCTCCCAATGGAGGTGAGCTCATGGCTTTGGTTGCCAGCTGGGTAGGAAGACTCCTTGGGTGAGTTCCTATGAAAGGGAACTGTATGTCATATGAATGGAAACAAGAACAAATACTCTCTCCCAGGTAGTTGACAATAGGAGGGACCTAGGTTGGTCTCTCCTACGGGTATGGGATATAGTGGATAGCCTGTCAAATGGTAGCCTGGGTTCTCCAAGTTGTAATCACGGGGGTTATAGGTTGTATGTTCAATATTATCATCTGCTTTAAGTGTTTGGTACCGTGTGTCAAGCCGACTCTGGGAAAAACATTAACGTTTGCAACTGGTCGACCAGAGTATGAGTGTTATTAAGATTCCAGCTAGAAAACGTTGTCAGCATTGTGTAGTATGAATAAACCATGGTTTTTGATCTAAATGTCAGAGTGAGTGTGGTGTGAGTGAGACACAGAACAGCTGCAGGGTGAGTGCCGAGTCCCGATCCATGTTTCCTTCCTCCTGTGAGGGAAATGGCCAGACACGGACAAAGTGAAAGACTGTGTTGTCTGTCCACTCATATGTACTTTCTGCTTGTATGTAAGAAGACAGGAGTTTGTACTCTGTAGATTAGTAAGATTGTCCTGAGGAGAGGTGTACATTCCACCCGACCAATGAGTGTCAACCCATTTATGTAATACTATGTACTGCTTGCGAGGAAGTGTGTGAGGGAGGTGGTTCAATCAGTGCTGGTTCTGTGGCACAGTGTTTATAACTGAAGAATACAGACTGTATTAAGGGAGTTTATGTGAACTGAAGAACTGTACTGTTTGACAAACAGTTTTGATGGTATAAGAAAGTGTAATTGTTAATGATATATGGAAGTGTACTTGAGGGAATGTGGAAGTGTATCTGAGCATACAAACAGAGGAAGCATTTACAGAAGAAAAAAGGTTAAAGTGAGTTTACCTGCACTGACATGAGAGCAACACCCTGAACCTCTGCCCTGTGAGCTGAGCAGAGCAGAGCAGAGACACAGTCCTCATGTATCAGGTAGTGTTATTCTGCTTACCAAATGAATGAGTTCACTACAGAAGAGGCAAATCTTCCCCTCTGCTCCATTTGTGGCATACTCTGGAGTTCAAGGCATTGCAAAGCTATGGCACATCT
This sequence comes from Coturnix japonica, assembly GCF_054131305.1. Classification (NCBI taxonomy): domain Eukaryota; kingdom Metazoa; phylum Chordata; class Aves; order Galliformes; family Phasianidae; genus Coturnix; species Coturnix japonica. Next base: position 3,854,022 of record NC_140687.1, on the reverse strand, counting down.
ACTTTCTTTCAATGATGACGCCTTAGTATGCTCTGGGCTGTCATTTCAATTGCATCTAAAGAAGTCTAGGGTCATGCCAGCTGACAGGAAGCTGGCAAATGTTGTCTCATTGTAAGGAAGAGCAAGAAAGATGACATGGGCAATTATGGACCTGTCAGTCCAGAGCCTGGTAAAATTATGGAGAAAATGATGGTGGGAGTTATGGAAAAACAGCTGAAGGACAATTCTGTCATTGGTTGCAGCCAACACAAGTTTGTGAGGCGAAGGTCCTGTTTAATTTAAGCTCATTCTGTGACACAGTTATCCGTTTAGTTGACCAAGGGAAGCCAGTTGATGTAATCCTTGAGGATTTCAGTGGAGATTTTGATACTGTTTCTCACAACAACCTTCTGGACAGAATGTTCTGCATATGGCTAGACAGAAACACAATGTGGTGGGTGAGCAGTTGGCCAGTAGGTCAGTCCCAAAGGATTATAGTCAGTTTTTTCCATCAGGCTGGTAGATGGTCACTGTCGGAGTCCCCAGGGTTCCATTTTGGGGCCACTTTCCTTTCATGTTTATGCAGATGACTTGAATGCAGGACTAGAAGACGTTCTGAGCAAGTTTGCTGATGAGACCAGATGAGGAGGTGCTGTTGCCTCCACTGAGGGTGGAGAGGACTTGCAGAGAGATGTGGACAAGTCAGAGAAGTGGGTACCAGTTGGTACTAAGCACCAAGTGCATAACGTATAACAAGAACAAGTTCCTGATTGTGCACCGCAGAACATAAAGGACTTCAAACTCTGGGAGAATGTGCAAACGAGGGCACTGGAACTGAGAGATCTGAAGTTCAGAGTTTCACAGGGATTGACTGCTTGTTCAGACTGGGCCCTTCTCACATCCCTTCTCACATCCTGCAATGAAACATAGGTCTCATATGGGACATGAACCTCACAGCGTCCTTGCACCACATGTAGAGCCTGGGATCTTCTGTCCCCATGTCTTTCATTTAACATCATACGGACCTCCAACCCATTGCCCCAGGAAATGCCAGGAGCCAACATGAGAGACAGGATCTCTCTACCACTGGTCTTGCAATCAGGGCTTGACCTGTCTGCTTCGTAAGGCAAAGGAGAGGTTTCTTAGCATGCCAGTGCCTTTGCCTGCCTGTAGTCATGGCTTCCAGTTATCTTCTCTAACAAGTCCCTTGGGAAGCTTACTTGGTAATGGCCCTCAGTGGGCCCATTAATACTCCAAGAAACTTCACTGTTACTTCCGACTTTGTCTTGTTGAGCACTTTGTGCAAACTTCTCTCTGCACTAGAGGCTGATGAACTCAGCATCAAATGCACCCTGGGGCCCATTATAACCTAAAGAATCTCCTGTGCCTTATGCCATCTTGTTATCTTCTTCAGGTTATCAGAACTTGTTCAGCAAAAAGGAGGGATATCTGGAGAGAGCTTAAAGAATCCAGTATAAATTTATTGTCTATTTATTTATAGTTGGGTTTAAAGAAGACATTAAAGCAGCACTGTGCAACTGATACCAATCCAGGATGTCCCAATGAGTTCTGTACTGTTACTGTGTTGACAATGGTCCTTCTCAACCTCCCCACCCAATTTCTGCTCACAATGGACCTATGGGACTTGCATCACTTTTCTTCACATCACTCTTCTCCTCTGCATTCATCCGCTCAGTGTTAAAACTGCTTTGCACCAACTCCCACTGGCTTTCCTCAGAGAACCAGCTACACATGGAAAAGGAAAGATTTCTCTTTTTTATCTGGCCAGCAAATGGAAAGAAAGGTGATGCAATTGAATGAACAGTAAAACACAGTGATCAACTGCATGCAATGTTCAAGCTGCATCTATTGAAGTTTGTCTTTCATATGGAATATTTTTAAAAGAAATGATTTATTCTGAGGTAGGATAGGATAGATTGAATCACAGTGAAGTAGTTGACAACAGAGGCCATCAGACTCTGAGAGATGGAGCAAATTCCATTAATCTTCCTGGGATAGATCAGCCAGGTAGTTGAGAGGTATCAACTTAAAACTGATCAGGACTTGTGAGTATTTCACACATTGAGATGGGTTAACACATTCTCATTGATTTATATCTTTGTCTCCAACTCTGTTTTTCACTTTTACTGACATTAATGAACATCTTTCAGACTTCGTGCCTTAATAAAAAAGAGACAGTGATTGAGAAAAAGAAAAAGTATAAGAAGAAAAAGAAAAAGAATAGATAGGAAGGGATAGATCAAATCACAGTGAAGGAGTTGACAACACATTCCATCAGACTTTGGGGAGATGGAACAAATTCCAGTAATCCCCCTGAAAGTCAGAAATCAGACAGATAATTGGGAGGTATCTGACTGAACAAAGAGCAAGGGATGGAGAAATCTGGAGGGCAGTGGGAGTAGTGTGTGCCCAAATGGCCTGCTGAAAACATGCCCTTAACCATGGCCATTTCTTTAGGAGAGCTGAAAAAACTTGGAGGATGAGGCACATCAAATAGGCAGCAGGGAAGAGTAGTGCTGGGCACCAGGCTACAGTCACAGGGCATTGGCACTGGCACCGCTGTCTGTGTCTCTGAACCTGAAGGCATTTGTGTCCAGCGAACACAGTTCTGGAAAACATTGTAGTTTCAGTAAAAGAAAAAAAAAGACATCAAATCACCTCAAAGATTCATATTTACAACTTAAAATGGAACAAGACTCATGAGAATTTTTCATGTTGAGAAGGGTTAACACATTTTCATTGATTTCCATCTTTGTCTTCAATTATTTGTTTCAGTTTTATTGACATTTATGATCAACTATTAAGCTTACAGCCTCAAAATAAATAAATAAATTAAAAGAGATACATTTGCATCTTGCACATGGCCTGATGCCCCTTTCACCTTCACAGTTCCCACAAGTCCTTCCATGCCGGAGAGTATGAGATCCAGCAGAGCACCTCTCCTCTTTGGTTCCTCCACTGCTTGGTCAAGAAGCTGCCATCTGTGCTCTCCATGGATCTGCTGGATGCCACATGCCCTGCTGTGCTGTCCCTGCCACAGATAATGGAGTGACAAAGGCCACCAAATGGGACAAGGGACAGACAACATCAGATTCCCATCTGTCTGCAGAGGGCACCTTCCATTTACTCTCCCTGATCAGGAAGACAGGAAAAGACACTGATGGTCTCCTCTGTTTGCCATTTCCATTAGCTCTGACCTGTCTGCTCTTCCATCCCCAGGCAGAGCTCAGTGCACTCTCACAGAGGGCAGTCGCCCTTCTTTGTCTCCTCGCCCATCCATCCTAAAGACTCGGTATCCCCCTTGTGGTACAGTGCAGTTGTGGAAACCATTAAACTGTGTCCCCATGGTCCAAACAGGAGCTCAGGCCTGCAGCTCTACCAAGATTTCTAGCTTCTTGTGTGTTGGTGTTTGCATTAGTGCAAAAGCACAGAAGTAAATATCCTAATTGAAAAGCATCACTGGACATTGCCTGACTGGATAGCTCATCTATAGAATCAGTGTGCAGAAGGTGGCACACAAACATTAGACCGATCGTGGGTCTTGGAGGTGACGTAGCAGCACGGACACACCATGGGCATGGCTTTCCTGAAGGCCCTGTGCTGCTCTTGTAGCTGTGAGTGAATTCACCGGACAGCCGGTGCTATCCCCTCTCTGGCCCTCAGCTGATGCCCAGGAAGGAGGTGTCTATCTCAGGGATTTCCCACACGGTTTACAAGCACTTGCAAACATCAGGAGCAGCCCAGGCACCTTGGGCATCACCCAGTGTCTGTGTGTGAGCTGCTGCCTCCCAGCTGAAGGACCGAGGACTCAGAGCAGGAGCTCACATGCAGGCAACTCCTTGTGCACTTCTGAACTGAACCAGAGAAATCCCAGCTCCTGTGGTTCTGTGGGGAGCCGAATCCCATTTCAGCTCCAGGATTTCTGTCAAGGGATGAGACTCCTGCGCTGCCTCAGCTGGATCACTGCCCTGCACAGGGAAAGTCCAAACCTCGCCTTCCTTGTCTGGTTGCCCTTATTGTTTCATCAAACGATCTCTGGGAGCACTCCCCATATGTCTCCAATCAGTCACTGACCACTGGACATGTGGTGGTTAATTGAGTGGATTTCAAAGCACAGTCATGATGCTGTTGTCTTTCAGGAGCTGTTGGCCATGAGGACCCAGGGACATGTCAGGGGAAATGAGTGGGAAGGATAAAAATGACATAATCTGCTGCTTGCTTGTCCAGGTTCCTGGGACACAGGGAGCTCATAAAAGTGGGCAGAGCTGCAGAGAGACAGCTGTGCCCAGGAGCAGATCTCGTGCACAGCACAGCCTGCAGGTGACAGAAGGAGAGGAGAGAAATTGGAGAGAGCTTGCAGGATGTGTGTGGTGTGAGCGGGCTGTGAACTCACTGCAGGAGCATTGCTCACAGACCATGACAAGGTAAGTCTCACAGCTGACCATGAGCTGCTTTTAATTAAGGGGTAACTATAACTGGGACATCCCATAGGAGATCTGACTGCAGGCACTGCATGTTTCTTTACTGTGGAAAAAGCTTTCTGCTCCAGCTGAGACGGGTGCCCAGGGCTGTCCTGCAGAGCAGGGTCCCTGCTGTGCCCCAGGGGCTGTGTGCCGGGTATGGGACTCTGCCGCCTGCCAGGCTCAGCACTCAGCCTGCCCGGGGAGCTGCCCAGGGCGCTGCGGGGAGACGTGTGGGGTAAGGAGCCCCCGGCAGGGTTTGTGCTGCCACAGCTGCTGCCTGGGGCAGGGGATCACAGCTCCACTGCACAACTGAATGTTTCTGAGGGCACTTTGCAAGAGGAGAGCCAAGGCAGGGGGTTTCCATTTCCTGTTCTGAGGCAAAGAGGTTTGGAGTCAGAAATCTAAAAGGGGCAATAAGAGTTCTGAGAATTTTTCATCAATCAATTGCTTGTTTTGTGAACACTCACACATGATGTGCTTTCAGTCTCCCCTTTCTCGAAGGATGGAATTATCTTCATTTTCTGTAGGCGTGAATAATTCACTTATCCTACAAACAGGCAGCATTTTCTAACTGAAACTGAATGCCACAGAAGCTCGGGTAGGAGGCTCTAAGAGCACTTGGGGTAAAGATATGAGACATGAAACAGATGAAAATATCCAGGGAGAAGGGATAAGAAAATAAGAGGAAGGTTAGAGCTCCATATGCTGCTTCTGCTTAAGGAATGCTGATCTACATGAAATTAAATGCAAGTAATGGTGCTAAATGTACACTGTTGTAGGAGAATTAAAACATTTCATAGTATAGCAGGAGTAGTGCCTCTGAGAATGGTCTGGACTTGTCATTATCTTCTGCACTCTGAGCAGGACTCCAAGCCCAACAACAGCAGATGCCCAACAGCAGCTCCATCAGTGAGTTCCTCCTGCTGCCGTTGGCAGACACGCGGCAGCTGCAGCTCCTGCACTTCTGGCTCTTCCTGGGCATCTACCTGGCTGCCCTCCTGGGCAACGGCCTCATCAGCACAGCCGTAGCCTGCGACCGCCGCCTGCACACCCCCATGTACTTCTTCCTCCTCAACCTGGCCCTCCTCGACCTGGGCAGCATCTCCACCACTCTCCCCAAAGCCATGCCCAATGCCCTCTGGGACAACAGGGCCATCTCCTACACAGGATGTGCTGCACAGCTCTTTTTCTTTACCTTCTTCATGTCAGCAGAGTATTCCCTTCTCACCATCATGTCCTATGACCGCTATGTTGCCATCTGCAAGCCCCTGCACTACGGGACCTTGATGGACAGCAGAGCTTGTGCCACCATGGCAGCAGCTGCCTGGGGCACTGGGGTTCTCAATTCCCTGCTGCACACTGCCAGTACGTTTTCACTGCCTCTCTGCCAAGGCAATGTTGTCAACCAGTTTTTCTGTGAAATTCCCCAGATCCTCAAGCTCTCCTGCTCAGAATCAAATCTCAGGGAAGTTGTGTTTCTCATTTTTACTATCAGTTTAGACGTAGGCTGCTATGTTTTCATAGTTGTGTCCTATGTGCAGATCTTCGTGGCTGTGCTGAGGATGCCCTCTGAGCAGGGACGGCGCAAAGCCTTCTCCACGTGCCTCCCTCACCTGGCCGTGGTCTCCCTGTTTCTCAGCACTGGTGCTTTTGCCTACCTGAAGCCCCCCTCCATTCCCTCCCCACTCCTGGATCTGACAGTGGCACTTCTGTATGCAGTGGTTCCTCCAACACTGAACCCTATTATCTACAGCATGAGGAACAGGGAGATCAAGCACGCTCTCAGGAAGGTGTTGCAATACTCACTATTCCCGCTTCAATAAAGTGCACATCTTCATCGCATGATTCCCAGTGATGGTTCTTCATCTTTTATGCATCTTTGATTGATTGATTATGTGAGATATAGCAACGTGCAAAAAAATGTTATTGAACTTATAAATAAAAATTTGTTTCACTTCTTTCACACCTACTATCCATTTTCTCACTCCAAGAGCTCATGTAAACATGGAACCAGATTCCCCGAATAGGTTAAGAGATAAATAAATAGCATTCAAAATACGCTTTTCCTTAGCTCTTCTCTTATCCAACTTTGTCTGGATTTGGGGAAGGTACAGCCACAGATAGAAGCACAACTAGTTCTTTTCATTCCTCCTCTCTTTACACTGATACAGTGCACAGAGGATTCGAGTCCTCTCATTTCTACAGGCCTGAAGGTCTTGTGTGTCTCACAGCAGTCCCGTCGTCTCTACAGCAGCACTCAGTGGTTTGCTTAATTTTCTTATCTCAATACTTGGAACAGCTACAGGACCTGTAGCATAAGTGACCGCAGAGCTCCTTATGAGGGGTGGAGTGACAGTGGGATCTGTCCAGAGCTTGGAGCAACTGCAGGATGTGTAGCAAAAACTTGGAGCTATTGCAGGGACTGTGCCAGGAGTTGCAGAGGCTGCAGCAATGTCAGCAGATCCAGCTCTCTTCCCCTTGAAGATGCTGAATAGTGTTGAACACAGCTCAGTAGGTGTGGGCCAGGCCCTGGCACACTGCAGTCATTTGGGCCTTTTTAGGATTACCAGTGCCACAGCAGACCTGTCTCCAATATTCTACCAGTTTCTCAGGATCCTGCAGTTGCTCGGAGATGAAGTTCCAAAGCCCTGGGGGTGCCCACCACTCCAGGCAGCTGCCCAGACTGTCCCACACCCCCTGCCATGCAGAGCCTTCTCACCTTGGGGCAGATCTCTCACTGATATTCCTGAATAATTGTTTAACCTCAATCCTAGAATCATAGAATCACCAAGGCTGGAAAAGGCCTGAAAGATCATCCAATCCAACCGTTCACCTATTACCAATAGCTCCCACTTAACCATGTCCCTCAACACAATATCCAGTCTCTCCTTGAATACCCCTGGTCTCCCAGAGACGACAGTGTAAAATGTGTAATTCCTAATCATACCAACAATATTACTTCCAAAACCCAAAGATGTCCAAAGAGCTGAATGTGCACAAAACTTCACTTTGCCAATTTTATCGTGGTACAAACCAAGGTCAAACAGCATAGCAAAATAAATACCCTAATCCAGCATCCAGAGTTGACAAATGATGCAGCAGGGAAAACAAGCAGCAAGCAAGGAGCTGTGAAATGCAGCTTCATGAGAAGACTCAGCAAGCTTCACAAATAGGGAAACTATCAGCACCATGGCCTGCACATCTCCAACTCCCACAAAGCCCTGTCCACTCTGGACAGATGTGCTGTTACCACAACCCTTGGAGCCTCACATCAGGCACCAAAATGACTGTGGTTGTTGAACCCAACATGTGGCTCAGCAGCTCACAGTGCTTTGTGCACTGCCCCATTCCCAGTGGGATGGGGATGAGAACTGGGAAAAAGAGTACAACTTCTGGGTTGTAACAAAGCAGTTTACTAAGAGAGATAAAAGGAGAGGAGTAATAGTAATCACTATATATCCGTTGATATAGAATCGTATGTAACAACTGATGCACAAGCACTTGCTCAGCACCACCAGACTGATGCTCAGCTGGGCCCTGAGCAGTGAAGAGACTGAGATGAACTCCCACCCCTTTCAATACAATTTCTGCTTGCTGTCAGCTGATAGAGAACGTCCCTTTGGCCACTATCAGTCAGCTGTCCTCACTCTGTTCCCTCCCAGCTCCATGTGCCCTCCACTGACCATGGCCTTGGCTCTGTACAACACTGCTTAGCAGCAGCTGTAAACATCAGAGTGTTATCAATGGTTTTCTCCTAGAACCAAAACACTGCACCACAGCAGACAGTCTGAAGAAAACAATTCCATCCCAGCTGTAACTCAGATTCCTGCCTGTCCCCTCTTCTTGTTCTTCCTGATCAGGAAGCAAGGAACAGAATCTGCCGCTCTCCTCTCTGAGCCCTTTCCATCAGTTCTCAGCTGGCTCCTCTGCCATCCCCAGGCAGAGCTCAGTGCCCTCTCATGGATGGCAGCAGCCTTTTCTCTTCTTCCTTGCCCATCCGTCATGCAGAATCTGTACCCCATTTGCTACAGTACAGAGCTGAGAATCAACCCACCGTGTCTCTGTGAACCAAACAAGACCCTAGGCCTGCAAAGGCACAGAGATTTGGAGTTCGCTGAGTGAATGTTTGTGGTCCTCTCATTAGTGTAAGGATTCTTCAGAAAGCATCCCCTTCCAGAAGCATGCTTTGATTTAGCCTGTCTGGGTCTTGCATCTACACTGTGGTACTGATGTTCAGGGCCTTGCTCAGAATCAGCAGCCTGCATGAAAGGAAAAGCTCTGTGGTTTTCTCTTGATTTGTCCCGTTTATTTCCCATGCTACCCGCACTGGTCTACAGGCACTTTAGGGCAGCAGTAGGTTGGGGTTACCCCCAGAGGGTACACAGTAAGATTTAGGACGGGGTATTGGCAACAAGACTTTCTCTGAGGAATCCTCACACAATCCTATAGAACAACTCAGAGGCTTTCCATTCAATCTCCAACAGCAACAATATCCCTCAGCCCTTCTCTGTCACATCCAATTCCCCACCCTTCCCCATTTGGACCTGGTTTAAAGCCCTATAATCAATCAGTGCAGGAGCATTTCAGATGGGGTCATGGAGGAGGCAGACTGCCATTCTTGGGGTGGCCATTTTCCCAGGAGGGCATGGTGGGAGGGCTTTGTCCCATCTGGTTCCACCAACACTTGCATCCACCCAGCAGAAGGCTGTGCCCTCTGTGTCCCACTTGAACTCTGCATGGAGCTTACAGTTGGCAGTGACATGGCTGAGAAGCTCTGGGCATGGATTAAGGGACAGGGAATTAATGTGCCTTCCTAACTTCCTCCCTGCATGCCTTAGCAACTTCCTTGTAATCTCCCCAAGTACCCAGCCCCTTCTTCCAGAGGACGGAGATTCTCTTTTTCTTCCTGAGTCTCAATAGTTTTTCCCAGTTCATCTGCACTGGTCTTCTTCCCCTATGGCTCACCTTATGGCATTCAGGGACAGCCTGATCTCGTGCCTTTAAGATTTCCATCTTGAGGAGTGTCCAGGCTTCCTGGACCCCTTTACCCATAAGGAGCGACTCCCAAGGGACCTGTGCTACAAGTGTCCTGAACAGGTCAAAGTCCGCCCTCTAGAAGTTCAGGATAGTAGTTTTGCTAGTCACCCTTCTGACATCTCCAAGAATAGAGAATTCTACCATTTCATGGCCACTCTGCCCAAGACAGTCCCCAACCTTCTCAACTCCTACCAGTCCTTCACTGTTAGTGAAGAGCAGGTCTAGCAAGGAACCACCCCTGGTAGGACTTCATACCAGCTGTGTAAGGAAGCTGTCTTGCATGCAATCTATAAACCTCTTGGACTGATTCCTCTGCTATTTATTATATTCCCAGCATATATCAGAGAAGTTGTAGTCTCCCAAGAAAATGAGTGCTGGCAATCTTGCGACTTCAGTAAGCTGCTCATAGAATGCCTCACCCATCAATTAGGCGGTCTATAAGAAACCTTTAGCAAGATGTCACACTTACAGGCCTTTCCCCCGATCCTTACAAACATGCACTTCATTCTGAAGCCCAAGCTTTTCAACATCAAAACTCTCTTTAATATAAAGGGCCACACCACCACCCTTCCTCCTCTATCCCTTCTGAAGAGCTTGTAACCATCCATCACAGCACTCCAGTCATGGCAGTGGTCCCACCATGGGTCGGTAATAGCAACTAGGTCATGGTTTGTCAGATGCACAGTTGCTTCCAGCTCCTCTTGCTTGTTGACCAAGCTGCGTGCGTTGGTGTAGACGCACTTCAGCTGAGGCATCTGCCTCTCTCCCAGCTCAAACAGCATTTCCCTAGGCTTATCTCTGGTAAGCCCTGTTTTGTCCACTCCCCCATCGTAGCTAGTTTAAAGCTCTTTCGATAAGCCCCGCTACCGTCTATGCTAGGATTCACTTCCCCCTTTGAGACAGTTGGGTTCCATTCATGGATAACAGACCATGGGCCAAGTAAACTGTCCTGTGATCAAAGAACTCAAAGTTTCTGGCTCAGTACCAACCTCTGAGACAATTGTTCATTGCTTTGCTTTCCAAGCCTGCTCTGTGTCCCTCACTGCCACTGAAGGTATAGAACAAAAAATCACTTGATCTCCCACTTTGTGAACTAAATGGCCTAAATTCCTGAAATCTCTTTTTATAGTTTGTAGTCTTATCTAAGGAATTTCATCACTGCCCACCTAAACTATGAGTAGTGGAAAATAATCAGTGGACCTAACCAGCATTGGGAGTTTCCTCATTATGTCCCTGACCTGAAACCAAGAAGGCAGCAGACTTACTGACAACTGGGGTCCAGTCTGCAAATGGGGCCCTCTATTCCTCTGAGAAGGGAGTCACCCACCACGGCCACCCTTCTTTCTTTCATGGCAGAGGAAGTCACAAGGCTTGGTAGTGACTGCCTTGCATTAGGTTTCCTCCTAGGCAGATCCTCCATTGCCTCCCCATTCTTATCTCCTTCAGATTTCAGAGTGTCAAACCTGTTGCTTAGATGGATCAGGGGTCGAGGGCTAGGCAGGCATGGGGGGGCTCCTGTGATGTTGAGTTGGGACTCTCTTCCAACCCTTCTCATCAGTCAGGTCTGTCTGACTGTGACAGGGCAGGGAGTCAACCACTTTTCTGGGGGTATCTGCCTGGCAGCCTTCCCTCGGGGATGCCAGCAAGTCACTCCACCAGCCCATCTCCCGATCACACTCCCTGATGGTAAACTGTGAGTAAAACCTTGAGTAAAGTGAGAGTTCACCTAGACAAAAGTATGAGTAGAAACATGGACTGACGTGAGGGTAAACCCAGAGTAAACCCAGGATCCCATCCATTGGGCATGCACAGCCTCTGAGGGCAACTTTTTCCAGTGTTGCTGTGTAAAAATATAGGTTCCTCACATCTAACCTATGTCTCCCCTTTTTAATTTAAATCCGTTTCCATTTGTCCTGTTATCAACAGACCATCCCATCCTTATTCTAGCGTTAGGCATCTCATCCTCAGATGGAAACCCTGGGGCTGAATTGGGATCAGTTTTTCAAAGAACCACAGGAGCTACAAGTTCACCTAGCTGAGTTCAGATGTGCACAGTGAGGTGTCTGTGTGTGAGTCCCTCATCTGAATCCTTGGTTTTTATTCCACAGGGACTGCACTACTCATACACAGTCTCTCAGTGATGCCCAAGATGCCTTGGGTGATCCTAGTTTTGTGCTAGTGCTTGTAAACTGTGACGGAAAATCTATGAGATAGACACCTCCTTCTGGAGCATCAGCTGAGGGCCAGAAGGGAGGTATTCTTGGCCATCCTAAATACCACCTCAGCCACGTGCTTAGGGCACCCATTGTGTCTTTTGCACCTGACCCCATGGAGTATGTAGTGATATTCAGCTTATCAAAAGGATGAGCTCAGAACAGAAGAGGCAGATCTTCCTCTCTGCTCCATCTGTGGCATAGTCTGGATTTCAAGGCATTGCAAAGCTATGGCACATCTACGTTCTTGCACTGATGACACTTTAGCATGCTCTGGGCTCGCATTTCAATGGCATCTAATAAATCTAGGGTCATACCTGTTGACAGGAAGCTGGCAAATGTTGTCTCATTGTAAGGAAGAGCAAGAAAGATGACACGGGCAACTATGGACCTGTCAGTCTCACTACAGTGCTTGGTAAAATTATGGAGAAAATGATGGTGGGAGTTATGGAAAAACAACTGAAGGACAGGTCACAGACAACACAAGATACAGAGGGGAAGGTCCTATTTAATTTCAGGTCTTTTTATGACACCTTTATCCATTGAGCTGAACAAGGGAAGGCAGTTGATGTAATCCTTGAGGATTTCAGTAGAGCTTTTGATACTATTTCTCCAGCACCCTTCTGGACAGAAATTCCTGCATACAGCTAGACAGAAACAGAACGTGGTGTGTTGTAATACAAGAAGAATTTTACAGAGCAGCAGCCATGGATTGAGATAAGGAGTTCACAGAGCAGCAGCTGCGGAGCAGGATAAACAGCATGAGAACAAAGGACATCTCTAGGAAAAGAATGAATGGCTCGTGGCTTTGAAGGGGGGTTATAGGGTTGTTATTGCAGTAGCTTTCCTCCAACTAGCGTGTGTGATTTTTGGACACCCTTGTCTGTCTCCTATAAAAGTCTGGCTTTCGGGCAATAAATTGATGCAGCTATATGTAACTATATTGGTGTTTCTCTGTTTGACCCAGCACGCTGACATTTTGCCTTTCAGGTTCACCAGCAGTGGTGGGTGAGCAGTTGGCCAGTAGTTCTGTCCCAAAGGATTATAGTCCGTGGGTTCCATTGGGCTGGTAGATGGTCACTGTCAGAGCTCCCCAGGGTTCCATTTTAGGGCCACTTTCCTTTCATGTTTATGCAGATGACTTGCATGCAGGACTAGAAGATGTTCTGAGCAAGTTTGCTGATGAGACCAGATGAGGAGGTGTTGTTGCCTCCACTGAGGGTGGAGAGGACTTGCAGAGAGATGTGGACAAGTCAGAGAAGTGGGTACCAGTTGGTACTAAGCACCAAGTGCATAAAGTATAACAAGAACAAGTGCCTGATTGTGCACCTGGGTATGGGCAACCCTGGACATAAACACTGTCTGTATATTGGACACATGAGAGACGTCTGACTGAAAAGGATTGGGGGTCCTGCTCAACATAAAATTTTAAGTGAGTCAGCAGTGTGCCCAGCCAGCCAAGAAGGCCAACAGTCCCCTAAAGTGCATCAAGCAATTTATTGCCAGCTGGGTGGGAGAAAGGTTTGTCCCTCTTTGCTCTGCATTGCTACTGCCTCACCTGGAGCACTGGGTGCACTTCTGGGCAATGCAGAACATAAAGAACATCAAACTATGGGAGAGTGTGCACAGGAGGGCACTGGAACTGAGAGATCTGAAGTTCAGAGTTTCACTGGGATTGACTGCTTGTTCAGACTGGGCCCTTCTCACACCCCACATCCTGTGATGAGACACAGGGCACATGTGGGATATGAACTTTAACAGCATCCTTGCACCACATGCAAATGCTTTTCCCAGTGCTTCAGTGTTCCACCACCCATTGCTTTCAACATAGTTTTCAACACCCCATTGTATCTTTTAATTTTACCAGAAGCTGGTGCATGGTAGGGGATATGATAAATCCACTCAATGCCATGAACTTTGGCCCAAGTATTTATTAAGGGAATTTTTGAAATGTGTCCCATTATGAGACTCAGTTCTTTCTGAGGTGTCATGTCTCTATAGGACTTGTTTCTAACAACCCAATATTGTGTTTCTGGCAGTAGCATGGGGTACTGCATATGTTTCAAGCCACCCAGTGGTTGCTTCCACCATGGTAAGCACAAAACGCTTATCATTATGAGATCCTGGCAAGGTGACATCATTCACCTGTCACTCCTCCCCATATTTATACTTTTGCCTTGGCCTTCCCCCCAGAGAGGCTTCATATTCTTGGCTTGTTTAATTATGGCACATGATTCACAGTCATGAATAACCAGTGCAATAGCATCCATAGTTAAGTCCACCCCTCAGTCTCTAGCTCAATTATACGTTATGTCCATTCCTTGATGGCCTGAGGTCTCATGGAACCATCAAGCTTGAAATAATTCACTCTTGTTCTGCCAGTCCAAGTCTATTTGAGCCACCTCAATTCTGGCAGCTCAACCTACCTGATGGTTGTTTTGTTGTTCTGCAATAGCCCGACTCTTGGGCAAGTGTGCATCCACGTGACACACCTTTACAATCATATCTTTTTTTTGAGCAGTTATGTTTTTCTACAGTTCAGCAGCCCAAATAGGTTTACACCTCCGTTGCCAGTTATTTTGTTCCCACTGCTGTAACAACCCCCATAAGGCATTTGCCACCATCCATGAGTCAGTATAAAGATAAAGCATTGGCCACCTCTCCCGTTCAGCCACATCTAAGGTCAGCTGGACAGCTTTTACCTCTGCAAACTGACTTGATTCTCCTTTACCTTCAGTGGCCTCTGCGACCTGTCGTGTGGGGCTCCAAACAGCAGCTTTCCATCTCCGATGCTTCCCTACAATATGAAATGATCCATCAGTGAAAAGAGCATATTTCTTTTCATTTTCTGGTAGTTCGATGTATGGTGGGGCCGCTTTAGCACATGACACCTCTTCTCCTGGTGATGTTCCAAACTTTTTATCTTCAGTCCAGTTCATGATCACTTCTAAAATTCCTGGACGATTGAGGTTCCCCATCCGCGCTTGTTGTCTAATCAGTGCAATCCACTTGCTCCAGGTGGCATCGGTAGCATGATGGGTGGAGAGAACCTCCCCTTTCAACATCCGGTTCATCATTGACAGTCGAGGTGCCAGAAAGAGCTGCATTTCAGTACCAGCTACTTCGGAAGCAGCCCGAGCCCCCTCATACGCGGCTAAGATCTCCTTCTCAGTTGGAGTGTAGCACTCTTCAGACCCCTTGTACGCTCAGCTCCAGAATCCCAGGGGTCGGCCTTGGGTCCCTCCTGAGGCTCTTTGCCACAAACTCCAAGTGGGACCTTTCTCTCCAGCAGCAGTATAGAGGATGTTCTTTACATCCTGTCCAGTCCTACTGGCCCCAGGTCCATGGCACAGGCTATCTCCTGTTTAATCTGTTCAAAAGCCTGCTGCTGCTCTGGGCCCTATGCAAAATCATTCTTCTTCTGCATCACCTGATAAAGGGGGCTTACAATGAGGCTGTAGTTTGGAATGTGCATCCTCCAAAAGCCCACTGCACCCAGGAAAGATTGTGTCTCTTTCTTGCTAGTTGGTGGAGACATGGCAGTGATTTTGTCAATCACTGTTGGGATGTGATGACATCCATCCTGCCACTTTATACCTAAGAACTGAATTTCCTGGGCAGGCCCTTTTACTTTGCTTCACTTAATAGCAAAACTGGCTCATAGAAGAATTTGAATTATTTGCTCTCCAGCACAGCAGCACTCAGTGGGGGTGTGACCTCATTCAGGCCACGGTAGTCTACTGTCAGCCTCCATTCTCCACTGGCTTTACGCACTGGCCATATGGAGCTGTTAAAAGGTGAGTGAGTTTTACTGATCACTCCCTGATTCTCCAACTGGCGAATCAAATCATGAATGGGGAGCAAGGAATCCCTGTTGGTGCGATACTGCCGTCTGTGCACTGTCTTTGTAGCAATCGGTACCTGCTGCTCTTTTATTTTTACTCGTAGCAGCCTCACAACAGACGGGTCCTCTGACAGGCCAGGCAAAACAGACAGCTGCTTAATGTTGTCCATATCTACAGCAGCGATTCCAAAGGCCCAGTGATACCCCTTAGTATCCTTGAAATGCCCTCTTCTGAGGTATCCTCAATACCAAGTATGAACGGAAACCCTGGACCACTCACATAGGATGTTTTTTCCAGTCTTTACCAGTGAGGCTTATTTCAGCCTCCAACACAGTCAATTCTTGAGAGATATCCAGAAATATGGATTGATTCTGTCCCTTCATGACTGGAGGGCATTAGGGTGCACTGTGCACCAGTATCCACCAGTGCCTTATATTTCTGTGGTTCTGATGTGCTAGGCCATCAAATCCACACAGTCCAATAAACTCTATTATCCCTTCCACTCCCTTGAATGAGGGCAGGGCCCCTCTATTGGTTACCTGTGATAACTGGAGCAGCCGTACTGGTGGTTGGACTGTTTTGTAGTTCCCTCACCCGTGCTCATAGTACAGGAGTAGGCTGGTCATGCCACTTCCTCGTGTCTTCTCTGTGGTCACGTAGGTAACACCACAAGGAAACACACAGTGCAATTTACTGTTGTTCCTTGCTCAATCTGGAAAGCGCTTGTGTCTAATAGCTGAGAATTTTAATGATACACATGAAGGCTTTATGGTCGTTAATTTCTTTACGATCTCTCGCCTTCAACTGAAGCAGCAGCTAGGCCAATTACCAAGTGACACCAAGGAGATGAAGTGGCAAAATGGCGATTTATTGAAACAGACACATCCTTATATAACCTACGCCTTTTTGTCTACACCCACTGTATTACACTAAGATTCTTCCAGAATATGGGGAAGGGCCTGTCACATCACAACAAGCTACCGTCCCAGCTGTCCCAACAGCGAAGCAACCAGGTAACAAGAGATTCATTCTGGTGCCGTGTGAACTCCTTTCTTACGCCTTCGATTTCAGTCATCTTCAGGGATCGACAAACAGTAACAGAGATTTCCTCCTCATCACTCTCTTCTTCATGACACTTTTCCTTTTTCCTTTCTCGGTACTTATCCAGACCTGTCACCTGGATCTTCTGTTGCCTCCTCCTCCACTTCTTTTTTCCGTTCTAGACGTGAGGACACCCATTTCCATTTCTTGCCTTCCACAAGGGCAACTGATATTGTTACTGGTGCCTCCTGTGACTGATCAAAATTGACTTGGGGATTTCCCTTTTTGGCTAGAACCTCAGCTCGGAAATTCTCTCTTTTCGGAACAGTGTTATATAGAGCACGGTAAGCACAAGCCAAGCCCCAAATAAGTCATACCCCCTTAGATCTATCTAGGCTGCGCCATCCCTGACTCAAATACTGGCTTAGTTTCTCGGGATCCCACAGGTGTTCAAGAGTTAAATCCCATGACATTGCGGGCCCCCATGTGTTGGCGAACCTGAAGGCAAAAGTCAGCGTTCTAGGACAAACAACCACACACCAATATAGTTAAATATAGCTGTGTCCATCTATTGCCTGAAGAGCCGTACTTTTATAGCAAACAAACAAGGGTGTTCAAAAATCACATGTACTAATTGGAAGAAAGCTTCTGCAATAAGAACCCTAAAACCCCGCTTCAAAGCCACGAGCCTTTCACTCTTTTGCTAGAGGTGTCCTTGGTTCTCATGCTGTTTATCCTGCTCTGCAGCTGCTGCTCTGTAAAGTGCTTATCTTGATCCATGGCTGCTGCTCTGTAAAATTCTTCTTGTATTACAACAGAATGGCAGTTCCCTGGGGTCTCCAGCACACCCCCAGTCAGCTGGCAAATGCCACTGAGGACCTTTAGGAAAGACATGCCCTGGGTAGTGACAGTGTTCACTGGACAACTGTGAGCCCCACAATGGGTCTCGTACCTGTGTGCCATCTTCTGAACACCAGTAGCACGGTGTAGATGCAAGGCCCAGCCAGGCAAAATCAAAACATGCTTCTGGAAGGGGATCCTTTCTGAAGAGTCGTTACACTAATGAGAGGACCACAAACATTCACTCAGCGAACTCCAAATCTCTGTGCCTTTGCAGGCCTAGGGTCTTGTTTGGTTCACAGAGACATGGTGGGTTGATTCTCAGCTCTGTACTGTAGCAAATGGGGTACAGATTCTGCATGACGGATGGGCAAGGAAGAAGAGAAAAGGCTGCTGCCATTCATGAGAGGGCACTGAGCTCTGCCTGGGGATGGCAGAGGAGCCAGCTGAGAACTGATGGAAAGGGCTCAGAGAGGAGAGCGGCAGATTCTGTTCCTTGCTTCCTGATCAGGAAGAACAAGAAGAGGGGACAGGCAGGAATCTGAGTTACAGCTGGGATGGAATTGTTTTCTTCAGACTGTCTGCTGTGGTGCAGTGTTTTGGTTCTAGGAGAAAACCATTGATAACACTCTGATGTTTACAGCTGCTGCTAAGCAGTGTTGTACAGAGCCAAGGCCATGGTCAGTGGAGGGCACATGGAGCTGGGAGGGAACAGAGTGAGGACAGCTGACTGATAGTGGCCAAAGGGACGTTCTCTATCAGCTGACAGCAAGCAGAAATTGTATTGAAAGGGGTGGGAGTTCATCTCAGTCTCTTCACTGCCCAGGGTCCAGCTGAGCATCAGTCTGGTGGTGCTGAGCAAGTGCTTGTGCATCAGTTGTTACATACAATTCCATATCAACGGATATATAGTGATAACTATTACTCCTCTCCTTTTATCTCTCTTAGTAAACTGCTTTGTTACATCCCAGAAGTTGTACTCTTTTTCCCAGTTCTCATCCCCATCCCACTGGGAATGGGGCAGTGCACAAAGCACTGTGAGCTGCTGAGCCACATGTTGGGTTCAACAACCACTGTCATTTTGGTGCCTGATGTGAGGCTCCAAGGGTTGAGATAGCAGCACATCTGTCCAGAGCGGACAGGGCTTTGTGGGAGCTGGAGAAGTGCAGGCCATGGTGCTGATATGTGTGGATGTGCTCCCTATGTGTGGAGCTTGTTGAGTCTTCTCATGAAGCTTCACTGCACAGCTCCTTACTTGGTGCTTGGATGCTGCATTAGGGTATTTATTTTGCTATGCTGTTTGACCTCAGTTTGTACCACGATAAAATTGGCAGCTGACAAAGTGAAGTTTTGTGCACATTCAGCTCTGCGGTCATCTTTGGGTTTTGGAAGTAATATTGTCCATACGATTAGGAATTACACAATTTACATTGTCGCCTCTGTGAGTCCGGGGGTGTACTGGATATTGTGTTGAGGGACATGGTTTAGTGGGAGCTATAGGTAATAGGTGAACGGTTGGACTGGATGATCTTTTAGGCCTTTTCCAACCTTGGTGATTCTATGAATCTATGATTGAGGTTAAACAATTATTCAGGAATATCAGTGAGAGATCTGCCCCAAGGTGAGAAGGCTCTGCATGGCAGAGGGTGTGGGACGGTCTGGGCAGCTGCCTGGAGTGGTGGGCACCCCCAGGGCTTTGGAACTTCATCTCCGAGCAACTGCAGGATCCTGATAAACTGGTAGAATATTGGGGGCAGGTCTGCTGTGGCACTGGTAACCCCCAAGAGGCACAAATGACTGCAGTGTGCCAGATCCAGAGAGCTGGATCTGCTGACAGTGCTGCAGCCTCTGCAACTCCTGGCACAGACCATGCAGCAGCTCCAAGGTTTTGCTACACGTCCTGCAGTTGCTCCAAGCTCTGGGCAGATCCCTCTGTCACTCCACCCCTCATAATGAGCTCTGCAGTTACTCCTGCTACGGGTCCTGTAGCTGTTCCAAGTATGGTAATAAGAAAATGGTACAAATTCCTCCCAAGGGAGGAAGTACAGCCCTGCGGTGGCTCCAACCCCTCCAATGAGCCCAGTGGCTGCTCCAACATAGTCACAGGTCCTGTGGTGGTTCCAGCTCTGGCAATGAACTCTGAGGTCACTTCAACTCCTGCAACAGCCCAACAGCCACTTCAGCTCCTACAGTGAACCCTGTGGCTGTTAAAACCCCTGCAACTAATCCTGGACTTGCAGACAGATGCGCATAGGGATTAGTTCATATATGTTTGCAACTGCATATGTTGTATATGTGTGAAAATACACTAAATATATTATATATGTATAAATACATTTGTCATAATTATTATCCTTTTCTTTTTCTCTTTGTCTCAACCCATAAACCTTAAACCACAGCACTGCCTTGAGATGCTTACGGATCTCCTTGGGACTATTCAATCTGATCTGGTCACACAGTGAAGAGCACCTGAAGATCTCAAGGTTTTCTCAGGGAGCAGCTCCTGAGGTATATTCCTTACACCAGCTTTGGAAGAGGCCTCCCTCCAGTTCTCTGGTCCTGCTCTAAAGGGGCCCTCTTGTTATGGCAGTGCCAGCAAGGAGACCAGCTCTGACAGACCTGTTCATATTGCCGGCTACTGACTGCAGCCCTGGATTGCTGCTGTAGAGGCAACAGGACTGTTGTGAGACACACAAGACCTTCAGGACTGCACAAATGAGAGGACTCAAGAGCACTGCAGCACTGGTAAGAGCACATGAATGAAAAGAGCACGTTGAGCTGCTGTCTGTGGCTGTACCTCCCCAAATCCAGGCAAAGTAGGAAGAAAGAAAATCTAAGTAAGTCTATTTTGAAAGCTTTTTAGGTATCTTATAACATATTCAGGGAATCTGGTTCCATGTTTACATGAGTTCTTGGAGTGAGAAAATGGAAATTAGGTAGGAAAGAATTTAAATACATTTTTATTTATAAGTTCAATAACATTTTTTTTTTGCACATTCCTATATCTCACATAATCAAACAGACAAAGATGCATAAAACATAAAGAACCACCACTGGGAATCCTATTGAGGAAGTTGTGCATTTTATTGTAGCTGGAATAGTGCTTATTGCAACACCTTCCTGAAAGCGTGCTTGATCTCCCTGTTCCTCATGCTGTAGATAATAGGGTTTAGTGTTGGAGGAACCACTGCATACAGAATGTCAGATCCAGGAGTGGGGAGGAAATGGACGGGGGCTTCAGGTAGGCAAAAGCACCAGTGCTGAGAAACAGGGAGACCACAGCCAGGTGAGGGAGGCACATGGAGAAGGCTTTGTGCCGTCCCTGCTCAGAGGGCATCCTCAGCACAGCCATGAAGATGTGCACATAGGACACAACTATGAAAACAAAGCAACCAAAGCCTAAACTGACACCAAAAAAGAGAAATACAAATTCCATGAGGTAGGAGCCAGAGCAGGAGAGCTTGAGGATCTGTGGGATTTCACAGAAAAACTGGTTGACAACATTGCCTTGGCAGAGAGGCAGTGAAAACGTACTGGCAGTGTGCAGCAGGGAATAGAGAACCCCAGTGCCCCAGGCAGCTGCTGCCATGGTGGCACAAGCTCTGCTGTCCATCAAGGTCCCGTAGTGCAGGGGCTTGCAGATGGCAACGTAGCGGTCATAGGACATGATGGTGAGAAGGGAATACTCTGCTGAGAGGAAGAAGGAAAAGAAAAAGAGCTGTGCAGCACATCCTGTGTAGGAGATGGCCCTGGTGTCCCAGAGGGCGTTGGCCATGGCTTTGGGGAGAGTGGTGGAGATGCAGCCCAGGTCGAGGAGGGCCAGGTTGAGGAGGAAGAAGTACATGGGGGTGTGCAGGCGGCGGTCGCAGGCTACGGCTGTGCTGATGAGGCCGTTGCCCAGGAGGGCAGCCAGGTAGATGCCCAGGAAGAGCCAGAAGTGCAGGAGCTGCAGCTGCCGCGTGTCTGCCAACGGCAGCAGGAGGAACTCGCTGATGGAGCTGCTGTTGGACATCTGCTGTTGTTGGGCTTGGAGTCCTGCTCAGAGTGCAGAAGATAATGACAAGTCCAGACCATTCTCAGACACACTCCTCCTGCTATACTATGAAATGTTTTTATTCTCTTACAACAGTGTACATTTAGCACCATTACTTGCATTTAATTTCATGTATTTCAGCATTCCTTAAGCAGAAGCAGCATATGGAGCTCTAACCTTCCTTTTATTTTCTTATGCCTTCTCCCTGGATATTTTCATCTGTTTCATGTCTCATATCTTTACCCCAAGGTCCTGCAGCGAACAGAGCTGGTCCCACCTGGGCCGCCAAATTGACTACAGGAATTGAACTCTATAACCTCTATAACTGATACAGTCTCCCATGACATCCTTATAACAAAGCTGAGGAAGTATGGGATAGGTGATTGGACAGTGAAGTGGGTCAAGAATTGGCTGACTGGCAGAGTGCAGAGTGTTGTCGTTGGCGGTGCAGTGTCTGGCTGAGGGCCTGTAACGAGCGGCATCCCCCAGGGGTCTGTGCTCAGTCCGGTCTTGTTCAACATCTTCATCAATGACCACCCTCAGCAAGTTTGCTGATGACACGAAGTTGGGAGGATTGGCTGACACACCTGAAGGCTGTGCTGCCATTCAGCGAGACCTGGACAGGCTGGAGAGCCGGGCAGTAAGAAACCGGATGAGGTTTAACAAAAGCAAGTGTAGAGTCTTGCACCTAGGGAGAAATAATTGCATGCACCGGTACAGGCTGGGGGAAGAGCTGCTGGGGAGGAGCTCTGCTGAGAGGGACCTGGGCGTCCTGGTGGACGACAGATTAACCATGAGCCAGCAGTGTGCCCTTGTAGCCAAAAAAGCCAATGGCATCCTGGGGTGCATTAAAAAGAGCGTGTCCAGCAGGTCGAAGGAGGTGATCCTCCCCCTCTACTCTGCCCTGGTGAGGCCTCATCTGGAATATTGTGTCCAGTTCTGGGCTCCCCAGTAAAAAAAAGACAGGGATCTCTTAGAAAGAGTCCAGCAGAGGGCCACTAAGATGGTGAAGGGCCTGGAGCATCTCCCCAATGAGGAGAGACTGAGGGAACTGGGTCTGTTTAGCCTTGAGAAAAGTAGGCTGAGAGGGGACAGGATCCAGGTTCTAAAAATATTTGAGGTGTGGGGGGCAAAGTGTTGAGGCCAGACTCTTTTCAGCAGTGTGTGGAGACGGGACAAGGGGAAACAGACAGAAACTGCACCATAGGAAGTTCTGCACTAATGTGTGCAATAACTTCTTTACGGTGAGAGTGACAGAGCACTGGAACAGGCTGCCTAGGGTGGTTGTGGAATCTCCTTCTCTGGAGATATTCAAGACCTGCCTGGATGCTGAGCTGTGCAACGTGGTGTAGGGAACCTGCTTTGGCAGGGGGCTGGACTCAGTGGTCTCTGGAGGTCCCTTCCAACCCCTACAATTCTGTGATTCTGTGAATATCATGGAGTTGTTTGGATGGGGAAAGACTACCCCTTTGAATGACCTTTTGTCAGGGCATGTCCTGGGATTCCTAGGATCCTCAAAATGCAGCACTGCTTCTGTCACTGAAAAATGGGGCCCTGTGTGGGACGGAGGGAGGGTCCATGAGTCCCTGGCCCACCTGACTGAGTATTTCCATGGTCTTAGCAAAGACATACTTACAACTTGAGAATGACAGTTAGCTGTGTTCATGGTGGCATGGCCACTTTTAATGGCCTTGAACTGTCTGAACATAACTGAAGAGGCTCAGGCTGATGCAAATCAGCTATTGAATGATAGTGTTGAAAAACTGGAAAGACAGGTGGCAGTTTTGATGGGGAAAAAACCTAATTCAATCATTCTCCTATGGAAGATCAGGAACATCTCTCTGGAAGACCATGGGGACCCTGTACAAGGGAATCTGTATAAAATGGACTCTGTAAATGAAGGCACTAAAAGGTCAGATTTTGAGGTTCCATTTGGACTAGATCTATTTGAGATCTGACTGATTGTAACCCAAAAATGAAAAAAAAAAAAAAAAAAATGCAGGATAGGCTGGTGGGAGTGCCCTGACCAGTATCCAACCCCCCAAACCCTGCTGCCCATAATACAGCAGCTGAACTGATGGATATAGTACAGTGGTTTAGACAGAAACCAAGAGAGCATGCCAGCATAGCTGCTCTGGTTATGGGACATGGAGGCAGAAAGCGCTGTGGTGAATGGACTGGAAATTTCAAAACTGACATCCATTACTACTCACCCTGCCCTCAGGCAAAGACTGTATGCTCTGTCCAACATAATGAGGATAGCCATTTGATCAGTGAATGATTTATGGCTGTGTGTCATATAACATGGCCAAATAAGAATGACATACCATTAAATATCAGCCTGTGGTCCTCTATGGAGGACTAACAAAATTATATTAGAGAATTAGGCATGAAAGAGGCAATCTATGAAGATGATTTTGAGAGCCCAGTCAATAAATTTTTCATCAGGAACGAGGGATCTCATCCTACAGCCATCACCTTTACATCAGTATGGGTCTATGTTATCCATACTGAACCCCCCAGTGGCCCTCAGGTGCTGTAATACAACAGGCTGCCCAATTGATGGGGAGACAAGAGTGCCTACGGCCAGATGCAGGCTCTGAATGGTGGTGGAAAGGTCTGAGAAAGGCAGAGAACCATCTGCTGCCATGACTTAGGCGTCCAGCCCCTAAGGTAATCCAGTCTGGACCCATTAGGGTCTTGAGACAACAAATGTTTAAAGACCAGATTAGAGCAGGAGTTCAGTTTAAAAAGATCGATGGACAGCATAATCAGGAAAAAATATCTGTTAAACAGGCCCAAGCACTGAGTATTTATAGTCCAACCTTTTCAGCCAAACTAGATGTGAATGTAACTCAAGAAGGGTCTGGATGGGGGCTCTGGCAGAGCCAGAGTTCTTTGTGAACCCCTATGAGGTTTTGGCCACAGGTTTGGCATGGAGCAGAATAAAGATACATCACAGTTGAAAAGCATTTATTGGCTACCTATTCTACACTACAGGTGGTAGAACCAGTAGCTCAGATTTCAGAGGTTATCGTTAAACAACAAGGCCAGTCCAGGGGTGGGTAAAAGATCTAACACACATCTCTATGATGGGGGTGGCCCAATCACAAGCAGTGGTGCGCTCAGTTGTTCTGCTTGCCTGCTCCTCAAGGAGTTAAGAGAAATCTATGCCTGTTGCGTGTTCGAGTGCATGCGCAATGCCATGTGGAGGGCTTATCACAATAAAGATTGGCGGATTTGCTGCGTAGACCGGTCAGAACTCAGATCTGCGTTGTGCTTCCTGTGGCACCAAACGCCCAACAGTGGCAGTTCCGTGTATTGGCCAGCAGGTGGCAGCAGAGACCACGGAAAGAACGTCTGCGGGACAGACCCTGGGGATCCGTTCTCTTTTGATTATAGGGGAAGAACACAAAGATGGAAGAGGAGGGAAGGGGGAAAAAAAAAAGAAAAAAAGAAAAAACCAAACCACAGCAAACAAATAAAAACTTCTCCAAACGTAGCAAACTTGAATGTCTGTCAATAAATAAATGAGTAATTGAATTGATGTCCGTTTCAGACAGTCCCCTGTAGAATCAGGGTAAGGGTTAGGATTAGAGTTACATTGCAGGTTAATGCTGTTATCTTTACAGCTCCTGTGAGGGTTGGGGTCTGGGTCAGGTGTTTAAAAAATGAAATGAAAAAAGAATTAAAAAAATATATTGAAAGCTTCAGATTTCCTTAATCTTTGTGGGAATCATAAAATGTGCAACTCAGATCTACCTCTTCGTACCTCTTTTGTGGTGTAGGGAACCTGCTTTGGCAGGGGGACTGGACTCAGTGGTCTCTGGAGGTCCCTTCCAACCCCTACAATTCTGTGATTCTGTGAATATCATGGAGTTGTTTGGATGGGGAAAGACTACCCCTTTGAATGACCTTTTGTCAGGGCATGTCCTGGGATTCCTAGGATCCTCAAAATGCAGCACTGCTTCTGTCACTGAAAAATGGGGCCCTGTGTGGGACGGAGGGAGGGTCCATGAGTCCCTGGCCCACCTGACTGAGTATTTCCATGGTCTTAGCAAAGACATACTTACAACTTGAGAATGACAGTTAGCTGTGTTCATGGTGGCATGGCCACTTTTAATGGCCTTGAACTGTCTGAACATAACTGAAGAGGCTCAGGCTGATGCAAATCAGCTATTGAATGATAGTGTTGAAAAATTGGAAAGACAGGTGGCAGTTTTGATGGGGAAAAAACCTAATTCAATCATTCTCCTATGGAAGATCAGTAACAACTGTCTGGAGGACCATGGGGGCCCTGTACAAGGGAATCTGTATAAAATGGACTCTGTAAATGAAGGCACTAAAAGGTCAGATTTTGAGGTTCCATTTGGACTAGATCTATTTGAGATCTGACTGATTGTAACCCAAAAATGAAAAAAAAAAAAATAAAAAAATGCAGGATAGGCTGGTGGGAGTGCCCTGACCAGTGTCCACCCCCCAAACCCTGCTGCCCATAATACAGCAGCTGAACTGATGGATATAGTACAGTGGTTTAGACAGAAACCAAGAGAGCATGCCAGCATAGCTGCTCTGGTTATGGGACATGGAGGCAGAAAGTGCTATGGTGAATGGACTGGAAATTTCAAAACTGACATCCATTACTACTAACCCTGCCCTCAGGCAAAGACTTTATGCTCTTGTCTGGAGGGCTTATCGCAATAAAGATTGGCGGATTTGCTGCGTAGACCGGTCAGAACTCAGATCTGCGTTGTGCTTCCTGCGGCACCAAACGCCCAACAGTGGCAGTTCCGCTTATTGGCCAGCAGGTGGCAGCAGAGACCACGGAAAGAACGTCTGCGGGACAGACCCTGGGGATCCGTTCTTTTGATTATAGGGGAAGAACACAAAGATGGAAGAGGAGGGAAGGGGGAAAAAAAAAAGAAAAAAAAAAAATCAAACCACAGCAAACAAATAAAAACTTCTCCAAACGTAGCAAACGTGAATGTCTGTCAATAAATTAATGAGTAATTAAATTGATATCCCTTTCCCGCCCCCCCCCCCCCCCCCCCCCCCCCAACTTCTGAGATGAAAAAAAAACACTTCTTTTAGAAGAAAACAGAGTAGTAACAACTTCTGTACCTACATTCACCACTCTGAGATCCTGTCTGGGTCTCCCAAGGCTTGTAAATAACCACTGGGTCGGTTCTGATGTCGCGTGATTTGTTGTCAGTTCTCTCATGGTTCTCCGGTCAGTTCTCCGGTGCCAGGATCTGCCACAGGGCATTCTGACCACGGGCATCATGTTTCTACGCTGCCGCCTGCATTTAACAGGCAATGGGACTGCCCAGCATGTGCAAGGCAGCACCTCTTTCACACCACCAGAATGTTTAAGGCTGTTGGGATTGTTGTTAGCGTCCCATTAACACTGAGGCTAGAGATACCCTTAGGATTGACATTACTATTAGCATTACTTTGATGGTGCCCTATCTGGGTCATTTCCAGGGGATGTCAGGAGTAAGGCACAGTGTCAGGAGAAAAAGAACAGACTCTGTTACTTTATAAACGTGATAATAGAGAGAGTTCATTGGAAAAAATACAACTCTTAAATAATACAAAGCATGCTTCTGATTGGATGCAGGCATCATCTGGGCTCTGATTAATATTACTCTTAAGGTAAAGATTATTGTTACCATAATGATTTTTTTTTTGGATTATGATCAGGGTTAAGGTTCCTTTTGCTACAAACTTCTAGCATCATTTTTGTTGTTGCATTTGGAGTTAGGGACGATTTTAGAATCAGGGTAAGGGTTAGGATTAGAGTTACATTGCTGGTTAATGCTGTTATCTTTACAGCTCCTGTGAGGGTTGGGGTCTGGGTCAGGTGTTTAAAAATGAAATGAAAAAAGAATTAAAAAAATATATTGAAAGCTTCAGATTTCCTTAATCTTTGTGGGAATCATATAATGTGCAACTCAGATCTACCTCTTCGTGCAGTGACTGCCTGTAAATTTGCTGGAGCCTAATATAATATGGCCTTGTGCTTTCCACTAACTCACCTTCATTTCATTTTCATTACATTTGCTTGGTAGTCAGATTTTGGTGTGTGGATATTTTAAAACAATCTGACTGACATTAGCAAAAAATTAAAAATAAAATTAAAAAAAATGCACAACAGCATCGTATCAATTTTTATAGATAAGATAAAGAAGAGCAGTTTCCCTTAGTTTTCTGTGCCTCTTTACTTTCTTACCCTCTCCCCTTGTGTGAGAAACTCTCAAAGTCAAAGATTTCTAGTTAGGCAAAGATGGCAGCGATAGCAGCAGTGCTTATTCATTATTGCAATACTGCGCGCACATCCCCTATTGGCAAGGGAGAAACTGCACACCAGTCAGTGAAATCAATTCTGTTCTGTGCCCTAAACCCACTGCAGGTGATGCTCTCATGGCTCTCATTGGTTGAGCATCTCAGGCTCACAGACTCCTCGAGACTGTGGCTAGGATTCATTTCCATAGAAGGTCAATTACCAACCTCTTGTTTTTAGGTCTGCCTTGTACTTTTCTGCGGACAGAGAAGGGCAATGTTTCCAAAAGTCAGTACATTCATTCTGTCCTGTGCTGGGCTCTACCCACCCTGTATTTATCTTGTGCTTGTCTCAATTCTCCCCATGTCAGAATGCCCCCAGTCTGAACTTAATTCTGTTCAGCAACTTTCTTGGTGGAAAAACTACTTATACAGCTGTTTTACAAGAGGGTTATACATTCAGTTAGGGCCTACACTATGTACTGAAAATACTGGAAACTTCCACTGCAAAAACACAATCTACCTCTCCCATCTGTGCAGCCTTGCAGACCCAGAGCATGCCAGGTTATTTCTGCTTTCATAGCATTTGCATGCTGTAGGGTGAGCACAAGGTTCTGCTGCTTGATTCTTCTGCAAGAGCTGCCTACCGGCAAATGGTTGCAGGGATGGAGGATGTGACAGAAAGCATTTGTCTCCACAAGAGCAGAGTTACATTCAGTGCAGAGTGTGAGAGTCAGGTTGGTGTGGAAAAGCACTGACACGCTGGGGATGATGCAGTGCTCACATGTCTAACACTCACAGACATTACTGTCAGAAGGATGGTGCTGTGTTGTGCTTCTACCTTTGGCAGCCCCTGGAGAAATGCTATGGCACACAGAACACCTTTGTATTGCACTGACTGCTGCCATGCAGCATGGATTTAACACACCAAATCCAGAGGAGCATGACTGCATCTAACTGCCCTGAGAAAAACTACTGTAGCTGAAGAGATGAGGAGGCAGCTGCTCATCTGCAGAACAAGCAGTACTGCCAGACATTGGGCCAGGTGAGCACCTCCTGCTGCAGCGTGATGATGACAGGGCTGGAGATGATCTGCAAAGCCAGCTTAAAAGTGGGAGACGTGAGTCAACATGGCAGGAGGACAGAGGTGTTAGGGAGCAGCCAAGGCATCAAAGAGTATCAGAAGGCTTTGAAAAGTATCACAAAGTGACAGCCAGGAAGACTGGGATATATCATGAGCAGCAACCTGGATGCTAGAGATTATTTGCTCCCATACAAAATGGTAGAGATCTTGCTGCAGACATCCCAAAGCCAGGCAAAATGGGAACCCAGAGCTCTGCCTGCACGAACCCCACAGCCATAGCATTGCAAGCTGAGCTGCCTTGCTGTTTGTTGCATTCATCCCAATCCCTGTGATTGAAGACTCAGAATGCAGTCGAGGCGATGACTGAGCATGAGAGTGACTTTATTCAATAAAAGACAGGAGGGCTTGAGAGGTCAAGGGTGAAGATGGGACTCCTCTTGTCAAGATGAGAGTGGCTCAGAGCTGGTGCTGCTGCCTGGTGCCTGGGACTGGCAGCCTGACTCTAAGTCCCCATCTAAGATGCTCAGCTTCACCTCACTGATGCTGCCCTGCTCCTGCATGGTGGTGCTGCTGCTGGGACACTCGGGCTGTGCTTGGGATGGGCAGCACTGCAAAGGCGCTGGGTCACAATCCAGGCAGGTGACTGCTGTGTCTGGCAGGCTCAGGTCAGGAGCTTCAGCAGAGCCAGGAGATATGAGAGCATGAACGTGGATGAGCCCCTTGTGTCCATCACTGTTACCATGTGGAAGGCTGTCATCCGAATTGCAGCGATTCATGCTTAATAAGAACTCTCCATTGATGGAAAGACACTGCTTGGTTTGGATCTTTGGGGTTGACAAGGGCTCGAATCACCTAGGAAGGCATAGAAACACAAGGGTTAGTTTCAAACATTTGCAAGTTGAATCATGAAAGGTTGTTGATACTTGGTAATAGAGTGGCGGCAGGAAGAAGCAAGTAGGCTTGAAGCAGCATAGCCACTGTCTTGAAAGTGATCCTCATTCAGGTCCAGCTCGTGTGTTGTTTCACTGTAATCTGCTTCTTTGGGTCTACCTAGTGGGCAGCAACACTCGAGCTGTTACTGATATCATTGAAAAGAACTGGAGACAATTGTTCTATTCCTAAGAGCTTCAAGGTGCCTAGAAGCACAAATAGAAACCAGCAGTATTTCATCACTTCACCAAAAGGAAGGTCAAACACCTGAGCTGTGAAGAGCAGTTACAGAACCTATGCATAAGATCACACCAGACATACTTTGTTCTAACAACAGTTATGGCACATAGTCCATTTCCTTCAATATTCCCAAAATGAAATGATGTGGAGCATTACAGGGAAAGAAACACTGCACACAGACACTATGACCCTGATTAGACTCAAGCAGCAGACTTAAAACAAGTCAGAGTTTTTGATTCCAGGATATTTCAGGACCTATCGTGTGAAATTCAGTTACACAACAGTGCCTAGGTGCCTGCGTTTCAAGCAACTTTCAGATCACAGCCATGTAAAATAAAAACAAATTCAGTGCAGAAATAGCAAGCCTGTACCTTAATACTCATGAGATTATCCATTTTTTACTGCATTCTGACTAAGTTCTAAAACTTGCTCATCCCAGTTCACTTCAACAAGTTCCACCAATTCAAGCAACGCAGTTCTGAGATCCTGTGTATGTTGTGCAGATAGAATTGAACAGTGCAGAAATAGTCTCTGACAGCTTTAAGAGCTCCGTTCTGCTTACAAACTCTCAGTCCAAAACTATTCAGTTTTAAGGAAATGAACACCTGAAGCAGTTGGATCATCTGCCGCATTCTGCTTCTTGGCATCATGATTAGCACAAAGGGTTTTCTGCTGTCCTGCAGAGATGGAAAAAGTCCTGCTTACAAATGGACCAAGTTTCAGTGTACAGCAGAGTTTGTACCAGACTAATAAGCCACGTCATTCAATTCATTTGCTCAGGTTGTTATGCACTCCGAAAGGAAACAGAACTAACTGTTGGATTCTGAAGGCAATCTGTGGGGTCCTACATTACCTCCTGATTCTGGAAGAGGAAATTCTAATAGCAAATGCAGAACTTTGATCTTTGTAGACATGAGAAGAGCTGGCATTTAGGAACATTCATTTCAGGGAAATCAAATGATGTGTCTGTATTTTTACTACAGATAGTATAGGGAGCAGCCAGTTGAAGAACCAGATACAAAAAATCCAGACCATTGGCAAGAAAATACTTCTCCTTAAATTCTGTATGCTATCATGGTACAGAATTAGGCTACAGTGCCACATAGGCCAACCAAGCGTAGAACCAATTCCACTAAATACTGGTAGACAAAGCAGCAAAAACAGGGACAATATTCAGCAGACAGGCCTCTCTACTCACAGCTCAGCATGTTCTGCCATCCGAAAAGCAAGGCCTCTTGTCAAGCTCAGCTATTTCCCTTCTCAGTGTATTCTAGCACCACTGATACCCATTGTTATCCTCCTGTAGAGTGCCATCATATTGTCATCATCCAAAGGGAAAACCCGCACAGCAGAGCATACAGCAGTACACCCATGCTCCAAATATCCGCCTGAAAAACAAAAAGACAAGCTTACAAACCTGAAGCACCTCAAATGGCTTCCTGACAGACTGGATTGTCTGCCCTTGCCAAAGCCCACATATAGCCCATGAAAAGCTGGCTCTTTCCCTCAGGAAAAAGAGCCTTATCGTCCCAGAGAAAGCATATAACCCTCATTCAATTGCCCTTCCACTCAGCTTAGAGCACTACTAAAACCAGCATCTTCACCTTAGCTCATCACACTGCTGCACTTCCTTTTACAAGGATTTCACTGGCAAAAATGAAATCAAAGCCGTCACAAGGGATTTAGCACAGTTACGTGTTACTGGCTACGAGAGCTGTCAGCACAGTCACCTGTCTGGCTTTGCTGCTGTTCTATTTATGTACAGGCACAACAAGGTTCAGACACCTCACAGTGCAGTTCTCACTTTGACTGTAAAGAAAAAGGAGGCTTGAAAAGCAGCGTGTGGAAAACAAAGAAACAAGAATTAGAACAACAGTGGGGCCATGGCACTTGTAGGAATTGCTCCGCCTTTAACAGCGATTCAAGAAGGATGAGGGCATTCCAAACCAGACCAGTTTGGACAGATTAACAACTGCAAGTAGTGGGTTCCAAAATTCCAGACATGAAATCAAAGCTGGAAAAACTCTTCACATTTTCATCTCTCAATTTTTAGTTCATTGTGCATTACAACGGAAACAATTCTTCACATACAACTTGGAAGCTAAAGACAAGTCTGACAAAACAGACTGCACAAAAATGATGGATAATTAACAGAGCAAATTGCTCTTTCAAAAACTTAGTAATAGAAAGAGATCTCTGAAGTTGCTGTTCTGTAGAGCACCAAAGCAGTCGCTTGAGGCAGTTCAGGATTAGCCTGAGACAAACCAGCCAGCTGTGTGAACTGAGACCAATTGCACTTCTTCTATTTTACTTTCATTCTATGTGACCTCACTAAGCAAATATTGTCTAAGACCATGAGTATCACATAAATGTGCAGATCTCAAGCTGCTCACTTATCTAGTACCCTTGGCATGATGCTTTATTTTCCTTAGCTATTCATCTAGTTTGTGCCTGTTGATTGTGCAACAACAGCCTGTTGGTCTCGATTACCTGTAAGAGGCTTTAAATTTGGCCAGGAAAAATCATTTGAGGATAAGTAATTATCTGGGACTCAGTAAGGCAGTCTTCCCATGCTTTCATATCAGCCGAGATACACACACACACAAACTCATGGAACCCCACTGCTTTGCACAATCCTGTGCACACTCACATGTGTCATGCACTGATTTCCCAGCCAGTCCTCATGGGGTCTATTACTTAGGACAGGAGTGCAGGGGAGCAGTCAGAAGCTGTTTGCATTCCCTGCTGTCTGCTGGGCAGCTTTGCTGGAGATGCTTGGGTTGCTTTGCTTTTCCTTGGGAGGTGGGAAGGAGCTTTGGGTTGGAGGCACATCCCGTGCCAGAGCATCTCGATGGCACGTGTGTGGCACTGATCTGCAGCAGATGAAGGGGAGGAGGTCCCAGCACAGCTCTGCACCATGCTCTGCCACACTGGGCAGCTTGTTCCTGGCTCAGCAGCGTCATCAGACAAGAAGCAGGGAAGGAAATCAAGGATGGGGGGTACCATCAAACGCAGTTAGTGCATGCCTGTGCAAGACAAACAGACCCAGAGCTTGCGGGTTATTCCTGCTTTTGTAGCATTTGTGTGCTGTAGCTGAGCAAAAGGTTCTGCTGCTTGAATCTTCTTCTGCAAGAGCCACCTACCGGTAAATGTCTGCAGGGATGGAGGATGTGACAGAAAGCATTTGTCTCCATGACAGCGTAGTTACACTTGGTCTAGAGAGTGAGAGAGGCAGGCAGCACTGCCTGATGTTGGTCAGGGCGAGCTCCTCCTGCTGCAGCGCGATGATGGCAGGGCTAGAGATGATCTGCAGGGACAGCTCACAGGTGGGAGCCAGGAATGGACACGGCGGGATGACAGAGGTGTTAGGGAGCAGCCACGGCATCAAAGAGCATCAAAAGGCCCTGAAAAGCATCACAGCCACAGCCAGGAAGCTTGGGGTTTTCATGAGCAGCATCCAGGATGCTAGAGACTATTTGCTGCCATACACAACGGCAGCAGAGCTCTCGCTGCAGGCATCCCAAAGTCAGGCAAAATGGGAACACACCCAGAGCTCGGCCGCACAAACCCCACAGCCAGAGTGTTGTAAGCTGAGCTGCCTTGCAGTTTCTTGCACTCATCCCAATCTCTGCGAATGAAAACTCGGAATTCAGTCAAGGCATTGATTGAGCACGAGCGTGCCTTTATTCAATAGGAGAAAGGAGGGGGTGTGAGGTCTGGAGGAAAGATGGGACTCATCCTCTCTTGTAATCATGAGAGCTGCTCAGAGACCGTGCTGTTGCCCGGAGCCTGGGACTCGTGTCCTGATTCTGTGCCCCCCTGCGAGATGCTCAGCTTCTCCTCGGTGATGCTGACCTGAGCCTGCATGGTGGTGCTGCTGTCGGGGCACTCAGGCTGTGCTTGGGCTGGGCTGCACTGCAGAGACATTGAGTCCAGGCTGGTGCCTGAGGTGTCTGGTGGGCTCAGGTCAGCAGCTTCAGTAGGGATGGGATGAATGAAGGCTTCAACGATGATGACCTTCTTCTCTTGATAGCTGATGTTATACGGAAGGCTTTCATCTGAACTGCAGCATTCTGTGCTTAGTAACAACTCTTCATTGATGGAAGATGCGTCATCGTAACATGCCCTGCGTCTTGGGGATATACAAGGGCTCGGGTCACCTAGGAAGGAGCAGATGTACAGCAGTTAGTTTCGAACGTTCGCAAGATGAACCATGGAGATTCTTGACATTTGGCTATGTAGTGGTGGTGGGCAGAAGCAAATAGGCTTCTAGCAACAGTGTCACTGTCTTGAAAGTGATCCACGTGCAGGTCCAGCTCTTGTGTTGACAAGAGACTCATTTGGGAAAGACAGGGATCAACTGAAGATGTCAGGCACGGGCTTGAACGCCAGAAGGAGGTACAAGCCCACTGAAAGCATGAATTCTAGCTGTGTTGCTGACAAGCAGTGTTTTGTAAGCTGGACTTGCACCCTTACCTGCCAGGACCAAGACTTCTGCTTCAGAGGGCTCCCTGGCACTGCTCTGCAGTTGGTGTTTGGCCACAGGGGATGGTTTGCCCAGGCAGAAGCAGGAACACCAACTGCCAGCTGCTGACTCTGCCCTCTTCCTGGGAGAACTCATTCTGCAGAGAAAACAGAGCATGCTGTCAGACGTGGTGCAGGGTGATGGAAGAGCTGCACCGAGCCCTGGCCAAAAGTTGCCTGTTCTGGGCACTGCCTGCTTTCTGCTGAAACACAGCTTAGAAACGCCCTCTGTTTCAAACAGCAGAGGATGCTTCCATTCCTACAGCTCAGCCCTCAAGTCCTGAAGGCTAAATACCTCTCAACGATGTCAAGCAAGGACATGGATCTGGAGAATGTCGGAGGCTCAGGCTGCTTTGCTCTCCCAGGGCTGACCTTCACCAGGGAACAAAGGCCGTTGATGAGCTTGCCCCATTTCTTTGGCTCTGCGCAACAAAACAAAGA
Organism: Coturnix japonica; assembly: GCF_054131305.1. Lineage (NCBI taxonomy): Eukaryota > Metazoa > Chordata > Aves > Galliformes > Phasianidae > Coturnix > Coturnix japonica. The sequence goes on along the minus strand of NC_140687.1, from coordinate 3,819,049 downwards.
AACCAGTTCATTTCAGGCCTGGCTCGGTTGGACGAAGCTGAGCGCAATGCATTCGACAGAGCATGTAACAACGGGAAGAACATTCCCAACAAGGACACGCAAGAATGGATTTTCCCCATCCCTGGAGGTGCCCAAGGAGATTACTGTAGTTCTCTTTCTAAGCTTGCTGAACTTGGGCATAAACAAACTCCCTGAAAGTAACGTTCTGACCCTATTTGACTAACTCGCATTGTCAAATGTAAATTACGCACCTGGCTTTGGCAATGAATTGAGGAGGGAATCGGGAACTTTTCCGCTGATGAGTTCCATGCACTCACCAGGGAAAAGCCCAACCTGTAATTAGAACAAAAAGACAGGTGAGCATTAGCCCGAGCCCAGAGCCAAAGGGAAGGTCCACTGACAGTGACACAGGGCAACTGTTTGCATCCAGCAGCCATCCGTTGCAGGCAGAGCAGCTCCAAGCTGAGATTCCCAACTCTACTGAAGTTGTGCTCTCTAGTCAAAAACGTGTGCCTACCTCAAAGCCACGCTTGCCTCTCCACCAGGGGCTCAGCCTGTTGATATGTCCTCATATCAACAATGCTCACCAGATCTCCGACCTGAAAGAGATTGAAACATCAATCCCAGATTCAGCAAATCTGGTAGGAAAACAAAGCAGAAAGGACTGCCCTCTTCTATGCACGACAACACGGAACGCCTGGAACTGCTTACCTCCAGAGAGAGCTCATCTGGCCCCTGGGCGACGTGGCTCTTAATAACATGGGCTGCCGCAAATGCTGGTACGTTTAAAGATGACATAGCACGCACCAGCTGCGGCTTCTGCATGTTATCAGCCTGCAAAACAGAGAACAGGCCGTGGTCAGGAGCTGAGGACAAACCACGAGGATTTCAAGGTGAGGAGCACATCTGCAGAGAAAGCTGCAGCAAATGCGCTCCGTCCTTCTCAGGAGCACTTCAGAAGGAGCTGCACGTCTCATAGCTCTGGAGCAGCACTTCTTCCCCACCCTTCACTACTCCAAGCAGCTCCAACAAACTTCTCAGAAGAAATCCAGGCCAGCACAGACCTGGCAGATCAGAACCAAGTGCAGCTTGTGGGACGGCAGTGCCCACTCCTTGCTTCCACCCTGCTCCAGCAGGTTAAGGAGTCTGAGCCTCACTGGCCTTTGACAACTCAAGACTTTCAGCACCTCATGCCAACATTTCTCACTAAGATACACCTCAGGCATTGAATTCTCTTCTCACTACCTCCTCCCAGTCCTCCCCTAGGAACAGAAACCATTCAGATTCTACAGCAAACACATCTACCCTGCAAGAGCACACTGAACCACCTGCAACAATGAAACATGGTTTTGGAGAGTGGGTTTGAAAACACCTTTAGACAGCTGTCTCCCTGTAGCCAAAAGGAAACCAAGCAGCAAAAGAAGAGTCCAGCCTGAAATATGCCCATGCTACTAGCCCAGGTTTTTCACAGTCAATGCAGAATCCATCCTGCTCTTGAGTTAACAAATGACCAGTGGGTCTCCCCTTGCTCCACCCCTTCTCCTTCAAAGCCAGAAAAAGAAAGAAAAACAAGTAGAAGAAAACCCAGACGTACCTTTCCACACACAAAGCAGAAAGTGGAACAGCAGTTGTCTCCTTCCTGAGACATGGTGGGGCGCATCCCAGAGGAAGCCCAAGTTCTTTGCTTCTCTCCACAGGGACTTCAAGCACTCTTGGCAAGAGCTGCTTTGGTTCTTTCTTCAATTGCTTCCATCACCAGAATCTCCTTTGGAAAAGGAACCCGAATGAAAGAATCAGCAAATGAAAAAGAATGAGCAATAGCCACTTTACCAGCTTTCTTCTGACACTCAATTTAGACTCTTGACTCGGGCAAGGTCTTAAAATCAGCTGGTTACAAGAACTGTCCCAAAATATATCCAACATCTGTACAGCTGCCGTTATTTCTGACAGTGAGTGTAATCACAGAATCATAGAATGGCCCGGGTTGGAAGGGACCTCAAGGATCATGAAGATCAATCACCTCCCTGTCCCTGCTGGCCATCCCCTCTTCTGATGGAGCCCAGGGGACCATTTGCTCTCTGAGCTGCAAGAGCACGCTGATGGCTCACGTTCTGTTTTTCATCCACCAGGACCCCCAGGTCCTTCTCTGCGGGGCTTCTCTTAAGGACTGCTCCTCCCAGTCTGTAGAAATGCCTGGGATTCCTCCAGCCCAAGTGCAAAACCTTGCACTTTGCTGTGTTCAACCTCATTAGATTCACGTAGGCCAACCTCTCGGTTGAGCTCCCTCTGAATGGCATCCCTTCCTTCCACTGCGTCAGCCGCACCACTCAGCAAACAGCAGAAGGTGCACTCCATTGCATCATTGGTGTCTCTGATAACCATGTAAAAAAGCACTGGTCCCAAGACAGACTCCTGGATGACACCACTTGTTATCGGCCTCCACCTGGACATCAAACCATGAGTCACCACCCTCTGTCCTCTACAAAACCTCTTTGTCTTCTACTCCTGCTGCAGCTGCAATGGCTGCACCAGCATGACTCACGTGTTTGACAATCCTCCAGCTCTGGCCTAGCCATGCACAGCAGCAGTCCGGCTCCCTCCCAGCTCACTCACCAGTGTGCTGCTGTGCCCCAAATTCAGTGCAGCAGCATTGAGAGCAGGCAGCACCCATCACCCTCCTCTAACTCTCTCTGCCAGCTGCGATGAGGACTGACACAGCACGCCCACCCCAGCCCAGCTTTTCTGCTGAGACACCTCCCAGCAACCACCCAGCACCAATCCCAGTTGCTGCAAACTGTCTGAGAGCCTGCTGGAGTGCACTGACAATAACTTTGTGGGCCAAGCATTAAGCACACCAAGCAGAAGGGAAGCATTACTGGACATGCTGAACAGCAGGGGTTAAGACTGGAGGTGGTCAGGGCTGTAGTGACCATGCCCTCCTAGAGTTCCTCATCTCAAGGAATGTGTGCCTGGCAAAAAGCAAAGTCAGGACCCTGAGCTTCAGGAGAGTCAGCTGCAGGCTGTTCAAAGAATTCTTGCATGAGAGACACTGGAAAACTGTTTTTAGGGGTAAAGGAATGGAAAAGAGATGGTAACTTTCTCAGAAAACCTTTCTCAGAGCTGGAGCTCTGAGCTCCATCCCGACCACACGAAACACAGCAGAGGAGGCAGGAAAGCAGCATGGCTGAACCTGCTGGTTACAGGGAGCAACAAGAAGGAAATGGAGAAACAGCGGAAACGGAGACATGCAGCCTGGTCGCTTTGGTGGCCTTCTACAGTGGAGTGACAGCATCAGTAGGGAAAGGAAAAGCAACTGACATCACTCAGCCAGACTTTTGCAAGGCCTTCGATGTTGAGCAAGTTTCCTGTTAGAACTCAGTGTGAACAAATCTACCACTGAGCAACACCCTGAGCCCCCACTCACCTCAGCAGAGGAAAGCCTGCACCCCAGCCTTCCGCCTATTCTGCTCCATTGATGGAAGCACACCGGGCATCATTGCTACTCACCCGACCAATGATGATAGGGGCAGAAAAGGGAATTCCTCTTTACCTTTCAGATGAAAAATTGATGACTGTGTGGAATCTTCCCAGTACAGCTGTGGGGCCTTCCTTTACTTGTATCCTGCTGCTCCGTGTCACAGTGGGAGAGCTGCTCTGGCCTCTCCTTTCAGCCTGTGCCTCCTTGTCATGGTTTTGTAATTTTGCTATCAGTATCAGTATTCCACATCATAACATCATGTAAAGTATGGATACTTCTATTGAATGTGCAGTCCACAGAAGAAGACTACATATCCCAGAGAACAACAGGGTTAATGATAAGTCACGAGACCAGGACGCTATATAATCTCGTTCCCAGGCTGGAGTGCTCTCCTTCTTCTCTCGAACTTCTCGGAGAGTGGGAAGCGTTCCAGCCGTGTCGCCTAGAGTTCACAGTAGGCCTCTCGGTTTTCGGGGACTCTCTCTCTCTCTGTTTCGTTCAATTTGTTAGCCTCAATTATATTATATTGTGTTATCTTGTATTTCGGTATCATATTTAGTAAAATAAGTTTTTCCTCCTTAGATTGTCGCTGTTTTATCCCACTCCCTTTTTCCCCCTCCTTTCCGGGCCCCGGGAGGGGGCCCACGGGGTGGCTTCCCCTGTCACGGGCATAGGTAAATCTAAGTAACCCGTGACAGATTTTTTGGTGGAGAATGTGGGCATAGAGCTTTTTAGCTTTTAGAACAACTCTCTCTTTACTCTTAAAGAGCTTCGTTAGGGGAGTGTTATCTTTTCGTAGCTGCTCACTGAGAACGTGACCTTGAAATACCAGACAAATTGTCAACATTAAGGGCTGCTGTACATTCTCAGCACTGCTATCTAACTTTTGTGTAGAAAACAAAGGGATTTCTTTCTCCCTTAGAGCAAAGCTAGCTAGCTCTGACTTTCACAGAGCCTGCCAGCTATGAATCCACTCTTCATCCCAGTTGCTCTGTTTAAGGGATTGAAAGCAATTATGATCTTCTTAAAGTATTGGTCAACTATTAACACCATAATTTGGTGTTGTGGAATTGTGCAGGTATATAGCCTAATAAGGTGGATACTGATGGAGACACCTGCCTGGTACTTTTATGAGATGTGGTATGGTCAGAATTTTGGCACCTACATCCCAGATGGAATTGTGAATCTTACAAACACTTGCATCCCAGATGGAATTGCGAATCTTACAAGTACTTGCATCCCAGATGGAACAGGCAATTTTACAAACACCACCATGTTTAATTCATTGTACAGGCTAAAAAAACCCTTTTTATTTAGGTTGTACTCTCAGATTTCCACACGCCTTTCAATAACTGAGATAGGGTTCATACTTGCATCCATGTTATCACTATTAATGAATGCATATATGTTCCTATGCATTCGTTCTATGCGGAAGTCTCCTCCAGAACCAGAGAATGATGACTGGCAGGGAATATGGAAAGGTTTAGGAAAAGTCTTAGAAGCATGGGGACCCGCAGTGTCATGGGATTTCACTCTTGAACACCTAAGGGACCCTAAGAAATTAAGTGAGTATTTGGGTCAGAGATCTAAGGAGGTAAACCTTATGTGGGGTTTGGCTTATGCATACCGTGCTTTGTATCATACTATTCTGGAGAGAGAGAGTTTCCGATCTGAGATTCAAGCCCAAGTTAATTCTGATCAGTCACAGGAGGCATCAGTAGCAATATCAGTTGCCCCTGTGGAAGGCAAGAAATGGAAACGGGTGTCCACGCGTCTAGAACGAAAAGAAGGAGAAGCACAGGGGGGGGCTGCAGAAGACCCAGGTGCCGGGCATGGAGCAGTACCGAAAAAAGCAAAGGCAAAAACCAAGAGGCATGAAGAAGAGACTGATGATGAGGAGGAAATCACCTATTGTCGACCTCTGAAGCTGACTGAAATCCAAGGCTCAAGAAAGGAGTTCACACGGCGTCAAGATGAAGGTATCCTTGCTTGGTTGCTTCGCTGCTGGGACAACGGGGCCAACAGCTTGTCTCTAGATGGTAATGAAGCTCGCCAACTAGGAAGCATTGCCCAAGATGCAGGTATCGACAGAGGGATTAGCAGATGTTCGGATGGAGCTGCCACTCTCTGGTTGCGGCTGTTAGAAGCCGTGAGAGAAAGGTACCCCTATAAGGATGCTTTGAAGCCTAAATTTGATAGTTGGAATACCGTCCAAAAAGGTATTCAGCGCCTGAGGGAATTGGCCATGGCGAAAATGTTGTACAGCCCTGATCCAAGCGAACTTGACCCTGAGAGAGTGAGGGCCGATCCTGACATGTGGCAGAAAATCACAAGTACAGCACCAGAGAGAATGGCACAGTCATTGGTAACAGGTTCTAAAGGGTTCGTGGACAGATGGCCCCGAGTTGTTGAGCTGATTATAATGCTTCAAACCACCGATCAGCAGCTCCCTCAACTGCATGCTGCAGTTTCTGCCATCTCACGGCTAGAAAACCGAGTAGATGAAATGTGCAAGAAATTGTTTCCATCAACTAATCGTAATGATGATCCCGTAATAGTATCAGAAACAACTGATGAAGGTCAATCCTCATACGGGCCACCAGGTCTAATGAAGGATCTGATCAAAGTATTCCAGTCCTACTCCTCACCTGCATCATCAAAAGTCTCAGCTGTTAAACGCACACGCTTCCCAGCTCGAGCAAAGAACAACAGTACGATTGCACCGCGTGTTTCCATGTGGCGCTACCTACGTGACCGTGGAGAAGACATGAGGAAGTGGCATGATCAGCCCACTTCTGCACTACGAGCACGGGTGAAAGAACTACTAGACATACCAACCACCAGTGGAGTTGCTCCAGTCATCACAGGTAACCAATAGAGGGGCCCTGCCCTCGGTCAGGGGAGGGAAAGGGATAATAGAGTTTATTGGACTGTGTGGATTCGATGGCCTGGCACATCAGAACCACAGGAATATAAGGCGCTGGTGGATACCGGTGCACAGTGCACCCTAATGCCCTCCAGTCATGAAGGGACAGAATCAATCCATATTTCTGGAGTGACTGGGGGCTCTCAAGAATTGACTGTGCTGGAGGCTGAAATAAGCCTCACTGGCAAAGACTGGCAAAAACATCCTATTGTGACTGGCCCAGGGGCTCCATGTATACTGGGTATTGATTACCTCAGAAGGGGGCATTTCAAGGATCCTAAGGGGTATTGATGGGCCTTTGGGATAGCTGCTGTAGATATGGACAACATTAAGCAGCTGTCTGTTTTGCCTGGCCTGTCAGAGGACCCGTCTGTTGTGGGGCTGCTACGAGTAAAAGAGCAGCAGGTACCGATTGCTACAAAGACAGTGCACAGACGGCAGTATCGCACCAACAGGGATTCCTTGCTCCCCATTCATGAATTGATTCGCCAGTTGGAGAATCAGGGAGTGATCAGTAAAACTCACTCACCTTTTAACAGTCCCATATGGCCAGTGCGTAAAGCCAGTGGAGAATGGAGGCTGACAGTAGACTACCGTGGCCTGAATGAGGTCACACCCCCATTGAGCGCTGCTGTGCCGGACATGTTGGAACTCCAGTACGAGCTGGAGTCAAAAGCAGCCAAATGGTATGCCACCATTGACATTGCCAATGCCTTCTTCTCTATTCCTTTGGCTGCAGAATGTAAGCCACAGTTTGCCTTCACCTGGAGGGGCATTCAGTATACTTGGAACCGTTTGCCCCAGGGGTGGAAACACAGCCCAACCATTTGCCATGGGTTGGTCCAAACTGTACTGGAACAAGGTGGTGCTCCTGAACACCTGCAGTACATTGATGACATTGTTGTGTGGGGTGATACAGCAGAAGAGGTTTTCACAAAAGGAGAGCAGATCATCCAAATTCTTCTACAAGCTGGCTTTGCTATTAAGCGAAGCAAAGTAAAAGGACCTGCCCAGGAAATTCAGTTCTTAGGTATAAAGTGGCAGGATGGACGTCGTCACATCCCAACAGATGTGATCGACAAAATCACTGCCATGTCTCCACCAACTAGCAAGAAAGAGACACAATCTTTCCTGGGTGCAGTGGGCTTTTGGAGGATGCACATTCCAAACTACAGCCTCATTGTAAGCCCCCTTTATCAGGTAACGCGGAAGAAGAATGATTTTGCATGGGGCCCTGAGCAGCAGCAGGCTTTTGAACAGATTAAACAAGAGATAGCCCGTGCTGTAGCCCTGGGGCCAGTACGGACTGGACAGGATGTAAAGAACATCCTCTACACTGCTGCTGGAGAGAAAGGCCCCACTTGGAGTTTGTGGCAAAGAGCCTCAGGAGAGACCCGAGGCCGACCCCTGGGATTCTGGAGTCGATCATATAAGGGGTCTGAAGAGTGCTACACTCCAACTGAGAAGGAGATCTTAGCCGCGTATGAGGGGGTTCGGGCTGCTTCCGAAGTAGTCGGGACTGAAACACAGCTCCTTTTGGCACCTCGACTGCCAGTGCTGAACTGGATGTTCAAAGGACAGGTTCCCTCCACTCATCATGCTACCGATGTCACCTGGAGCAAGTGGATTACGCTGATTACACAGCGAGCGCGAATGGGAAACCTCAATCGTCCAGGAATCCTAGAGGTAATCATGGACTGGCCTGAAGATAAAAGGTTTGGAACATCACCAGCAGAAGAGGTATCACGTGCTAAAGAGGCCCCACCATACAACGAATTACCAGAAAATGAAAAGAAATATGCCCTATTCACAGACGGATCATGTCGCATTGTAGGGAAGCATCGCAAATGGAAAGCTGCTGTGTGGAGCCCCACACGACAGGTTGCAGAGGCCACCGAAGGTAAGGGAGAATCAAGTCAGTTTGCAGAGGTAAAAGCTGTCCAGCTGGCCTTAGATGTTGCTGAACGGGAGAGGTGGCCAATGCTGTATCTTTATACTGACTCATGGATGGTGGCAAATGCCTTATGGGGGTGGTTACAGAGGTGGGAACAAAACAACTGGCAACGGAAGGGTAAATCTGTTTGGGCCGCTGAATTATGGAAGGACATTGCTGCCCGAACAAAGAATATGGTTGTAAAGGTGCGTCATGTGGATGCACATGTGCCCAAAAGTCGGGCTACTGAAGAACAACAAAACAACCATCAGGTAGATAAAGCTGCCAAAATTGAGGTGGCTCAAATTGACTTGGACTGGCAGAATAAGGGTGAATTATTTCTAGCTCGATGGGCTCATGAGACCTCAGGTCATCAAGGAAGAGACGCGACATATAAGTGGGCCAGAGACCGAGGGGTGGACTTAACCATGGACGCTATTGCGCAGATTATTCATGATTGTGAAACATGTGCCATAATTAAACAAGCCAAAAGGATGAAACCTCTCTGGGAGGAAGGGCGGTGGCAAAAGTATAAATATGGGGAGGCGTGGCAGGTTGATTATATCACCTTGCCACGATCTCGCAGTGGTAAGTGTTATGTACTCACCATGGTAGAGGCAACCACTGGGTGGCTTGAAACATACGCAGTACCCCATGCTACTGCTCGAAACACCATATTAGGTCTTGAGAAACAAGTCCTGTGGCGACATGGCACCCCAGAAAGAATTGAATCTGATAATGGGACACATTTTAAAAATTCCCTTATAAATACTTGGGCCAAAGATCATGGCATTGAGTGGATTTATCATATTCCCTACCATGCACCAGCTTCTGGTAAAATTGAACGATATAATGGGTTGTTGAAAACTATGTTGAAAGCAATGGGTGGTGGAACATTTAAGCACTGGGAGAAGAATCTGGCAGAAGCCACTTGGTTGGTGAATACTAGAGGATCTGTCAATCGTGATGGTCCTAGTCAATCTAGCCCCCTACACACTGTAGAAGGAGATAAGGTCCCTGTTGTACATGTAAAGAACATGTTGGGAAAAGCTGTTTGGGTCCTTCCAGCTTCTGGAAAGGGCAAACCTATCCGTGGAACTGTCTTTGCCCAGGGACCTGGGTGCACTTGGTGGGTAATGCAGAAGGATGGGGATGTTCAATGTGTGCCACAAGGGAATTTGATGCTGGGGGAGTGCAGTCAATAATTTTATGTATTTATATGTATATATGTTTGCATGTGTAGTGTATTTTAGTTATTATAGTTGTACATTTAGTTATGTTACATGTAATTCTACTGTTTAGCTATCATAATTTTACATACGTGTATATATATGTATATATATATTTACCATGATGTAATAATGTAGAATAAGGGGTGGAATGTCATGGTTTTGTAATTTTGCTATCAGTATCAGTATTCCACATCATAACATCATGTAAAGTATGGATACTTCTATTGAATGTGCAGTCCACAGAAGAAGACTACATATCCCAGAGAACAACAGGGTTAATGATAAGTCACGAGACCAGGACGCTATATAATCTCGTTCCCAGGCTGGAGTGCTCTCCTTCTTCTCTCGAACTTCTCGGAGAGTGGGAAGCGTTCCAGCCGTGTCGCCTAGAGTTCACAGTAGGCCTCTCGGTTTTCGGGGACTCTCTCTCTCTCTGTTTCGTTCAATTTGTTAGCCTCAATTATATTATATTGTGTTATCTTGTATTTCGGTATCATATTTAGTAAAATAAGTTTTTCCTCCTTAGATTGTCGCTGTTTTATCCCACTCCCTTTTTCCCCCTCCTTTCCGGGCCCCGGGAGGGGGCCCACGGGGTGGCTTCCCCTGTCACGGGCATAGGTAAATCTAAGTAACCCGTGACACTCCTGCAGTGTGAGCAGCTTTGTGGATAGAGGAGACACCCACACAGACTTGGGCCTGGATAGAGAACTGTGCCCTACAACATAGGTACATTTACATCATGCTCTTTTCCTTGTGTGTGAGCAATCCTTGCTCTTTTCAGATGGTACTATGAGCGTGTGACACCCCAAACACATAGTTAGCATCTGTCCATATCATTAAGGCTCTCGTCAAGGCAGTTATTTCAGCCTTCTGTGGGGTAGTCCCCACGGCTGATGGTTGTGCTTCCATTCCCTGCTCAGTAGCAGTTACTGCATGTCCTGCCTTACAGCCTCCTTGTCTCACAAAACTGCAGCTGCTGGTAAACCAGGCGTCTTCTGCATCTTCTAAGGGTTCGTCCTTCAGCTCCGACCGACTGGATGTAATGTGCAGCATCAGTTGTTTCAAAGCAGTGATGTCATCCTGGTTCTCCACCAGGGGAGTTCCGCTAAGGAAAGATACTGGGTTGGCAATAGTAGTTACAATTATTTCTATATCACCCTGCTCTACCAGGATGGCCTGGTATTTCGGGAATCTTTGGGGTGAACAGATGCCATTCAGAGGGACCTTGACAGGCTGGAAAGCTGGGCTCGGGTGAACCTAATGAGGTTCAACACAGCAAAGTGCAAGGTTTTGCACTTGGGCCGGAAGAACCCCAGGCACCTGTACAGGCTGGGAGGAGTTGTCCTTGAGAGCAGCTCGGCTGAAAAAGACCTAGGGGTCCTGATAGATGAGAAACTTAACATGAGCCAGCAGTGCGCTCTGGCAGCCCGGAAAGCAAATGGGATCCTGGGCTCCATCAGGAGAGGGGTGGTCAGCAGGGATAGGGAGGTGATCGTCCCTCTCTACTCTGCTCTTGTGAGGCCCCATCTGGAGTACTGTGTCCAGGTGCGGAGCCCTCAGTACAAAAAAGATATGGAGATTTTGGAAAGGGTCCAGAGGAGGGCCACAAAGATGATCAGGGGGCTGGAGCACCTCCCCTATGAGGACAGGCTGAGGGAGTTGGGTTTGTTCAGCCTGGAGAAGAGAAGGTTGCGGGGTGACCTCATTGCAGCCTTTCAGTACATGAAGGGAACTTACTCCCAGGAGGGGAGTAAACTCTTCGAAAGGGCTGATAATAGCAGGACTAGGGGAAATGGTTTTAAGTTGAAGGAGGGAAGATTTAGGTTGGATGTTAGGGGAAAGTTCTTTACTAGAAGGGTGGTTAGGTCCTGGAACAGGCTGCCCAGTGAGGTTGTGGATGCCCCGTCCTTGGAGGTGTTCAAGACCAGGTTGGACGGGGCCCTGGGCAACCTGATCTAGTAAAGGCGTATGTTTGGTGGCCCTGCTAGGCAGGGGGGTTGGAACTACATGATCCTTGAGGTCCCTTCCAACCCGGGTAATTCTGTGATTCTGTGATTCTGTGGGGTGAAAGCCAATGTCCCCCTTTTGCCTCCAATACAGTAAACACTGCATGAGATATTAAAACTGGTATCCTTTGGCCCAGTGTAGATTGATGGGCTTCTTGAATATTGAGCACCAGTGCACCCTGGATATCCCTTACTCACTTCAAGCTGTTTCAAGTTTACCATCAGTCCGTAGCTGTGTATCCATGGTCGGAACCCTCCTGTCATTCCTGGCAACGTATGGAGTTCCTTGGCAGTTTGCAGCTCAGGGGTTGAGCAGATGGCTTCTTTCTTGGCAGTCCTTAAGGTTCAAAGTCCAGCTGTCATCTCCTATCCCAAATACGTCACTTGCTGCTGAGTTAGTTGTGCTTTCTGTAAACCAAGAAACTCAGCAAACTCTCAGTCTATTGTACACAGTCCTTTTGTTGCTGTGGCACCCACGTGCTCCAGTAAAGTTCCACCCTAGGATGGAGGATCCCAGGTCTCAGGCTCACGAGTTGACCAGTTCTCAACAATCATTTAGCTGTTCTCACAACCCTGGGTAACACTGTCCAGGTTCACTGAGTCTCTTCTCCCTCTATTAGGGAGAACAGATACACGCAAGTACTCGTATGCTATCATGAGGAATTCAGTAGGTTACATTTAATTTAGAAGCATGATGCAATCAAAAGCTCGCTTAAATAAAAGCATACCCTTTTCTTTCACTCAAAATAATAGCCCAGAAAAAAATAAAAACAAAACTAAACTCTCATCATAATTGTTAAAGAAATTATCTACTAAATCTCGATGGAGAGTGGAGACACATGCTAGTTTTAGGAACACAGCACTTATTATCTGAATGCATCTCAAGGCATGCTCCTTGTGAAACTGTGAGAACTTCTATCATTAACAGACGTGTACCATGCCCTGATATATGGTTAAACCGCTTGCAGTGCACTGTCAGATGTACAGGATGGCAGCTGTATGTGCTGTGACCAAATAAACCCCACACTGAAACCTTTCAGAATTGTAGGACCTACAAGTACTGCATTCATATTAAAAGTAAAAAATTCCTAAGCTACACATGTTCTAGGTTTCCATTTGTTAGATACAACATACCTTTGGAAGTAGGCGCCTAAAAAGATATGCCTTCTACTTGCTTCTCTGTCTGGCTCTTCGAAAAGAAGGCCTTTGGAGCAGGAAATGCAAAGGGCAGCTCATTTCTTAACACTGACTCTGCATCAACATTCTTTGTGTTTGCACGCTTCTTAGATGCCACTTTTCTTGTCACTGGAGTTGACAGTGTGAATTCCATATCACCCAGTTGAGTATCATGCCTCGAATGGTGCCAGAGACGGAACAAAAGGTTTTCTGATCACAGCCGGAGAAGTTACTGTCAAAGAAATTCTAACAGCTGAGAAGGTCAGACACAATGCTTATAAAAATATCATACATTATTTGGCTATTGAACAAAACAGTTGAAAACTCTGATTCTCTCCTAGAATAAGTTCGTTTCTTATAGACTGTCAAACAGCATTTTTTTATTTGTTCATCTCAATTCTCCATTGAGGATTAACCTTCACCAGCTTATCTAAACATAAATATGAATTATCACTTGGTTTAGTTAAAAATTTGAATAATATCACAGTGGATTTTGTTGTCCAACACAGTAAGATTGAATTTCTTTCAGTACCTTTCAACCTCTGCCTACCTCCAGCCTAACTCCAGAATCTTATTAACTGTGCCTTATCGCTTCCCATTGTGTTTTAAAATCCTCACTGACTCCTTTACTTGTTCCCTTGCTTGCTGTTTCTGTGCAAACCAAACACTGGAGTTAGGGATCACGTCAAACCAACCATGGCCTACAGGTAGAAGGCAACAAAATTTATGCTTAACATACTTCTTTGCTCTATCTTTATCTTCCTTTGGTCAAGGTCCACTAGATACTTAAATATGGAGTAAGCACTAGATACAATGAGAAGCAGATTTCTAGATTAAGAGCTGTATTTTTTCTGTAAGAAACTAGCTGTACATCTTCACACACCTGCTTTGTTTTCTGAGTATTTAGATCGAGTGGAGATTCTTCAAACACTGAAGCTACATCAGAAAATTCCATGGATCCAAACGCATCTGGCACATGGCTGCAGTCTGGCACATCTTCATATGCCAGAGCCTTTTCAGACAGAAATGTTCCACCGAGATTCTTTTGCAGAATTAGAAGGAAGATTTCATCAGAAGATTTCACCACTAAAGTCTAAATAAGATTGGTTTGCAAGTTCCAAACTATGGCTAACAGCTAATGGAAGTCCACAGGCCAGCAGCAACAACTTTTATATTATGTTCTTAATATTCTAATTGTTGATATGACGTTCATATAAAGAGCAGAAGGGAAATTACTCTTAGAGCTCAAGTCATCTTTCACAGCCTGCGTCAACAAGAGCAGCACCTCACAGCCTTTGGTTTGAAGACCCGGACCACAAGCTAGCTAATGATTTTACACAGAATTCCAGAGTTCAAGTCATTGTTTATGTTAGGGTTGCAATTCTACTGAAAGCCTTCCAGTTCATCACACTTCATTATCAATGGCACCACAGATACCTCACAAAGAAGCATTATGACACCACAAAGGGGCATTATGACGTCAGAAAGGGCATTATGACATCACAAAGGGCATTATGAATCACAAAGGAGCATTATGACATCACAAAGGAGCATTATGACGTCTCAAAGGGCATTATGACGTCACAAAGGGTGTTATGACGTCACAAAGTAGCATTATGACATCACAAAGAAGCATTATGACACCACAAAGAAGCATTATGACATCACAAAGGGGAATTATGACGTCAAAAAGGGTCATTATGACGTCTGAAAGGGGCATTGTGATGTCACAAAGGGGTGTTATGACATCACAAAGGGGTATTGTGACATCACAAAAGAGCATTAAGACATCACAAAGGGGAATTAAGACGTCACAAAGGGCATTATGACGTCACAAAGAGGCATTATCACGTCACAAAGAGGCATTATGAAAACAAAGGAGCCTTATGACGTCTCAAATGGCATTATGACATCACAAAGGGCATTATGACGTCACAAAGGGGCATTAAGACATCACAATGGGTCATTATGACGTCAGAAAGGGGCATTATGGCATCAGAAAGGTGCATTATGATGTCACAAAGGGTGTTATGATGTCACAAAGGGGCATTATGATGTCACAAAGGGGCGCTGGGAAAAGATCTCTGTGTGGAGATTGCTTCTACTAGAGGTAGTTCTATAAGACTGTTATATAGAGCTGTGCAGGGGCTGTAAATCTGTCTGCAGAGGGTGATGATCAGTTCCAAGTGTCTGCAGTCAATGCTCATGGACAGAGCCCATCCAACCTGGCCTTGAATGCCTGCAGGCCTTGAATGGGGCATCCACAGCCTCCTTGGGCAACCTGTTCCAGTGTGTCACCACCCTCGGAGCAAAAAACATCTACCTAAGATCCAACCTATACCTCCCCAGTCTCAGTTTTAAACCATTCCCCCTTGTCCTATCATTATCCACCCTCATAAACAGCCATTCCCCCTCCTGTTTATACGCTCCCTTCAAGTACTCAAAGGCCACAATGAGGTCTCCCCACAGCCTTCCATTCTCCAGGCTAAACAAGCCCAGATCCCTCCACCTTTCCTCATAGGAGAGCTGCTCCAGCCCTCTGATCATCACAGTGGCCCTCCTCTGGACCCCCCCCAACAGCTCCACATCCTTCCCAGGCCTGGACACAGTGCTGCAAATATGGCCTCACAAGAGCTGAGCAGGAGTGGACAATCACCTCCCTCTCCTGCTGGCCACCCCTTTTTCAGTGCAGCCCAGAACACACATGGATCTATCTTTTCCATACGGATATTCCCATCTGTGTACATATACATACCACACCTACACCCCCACAATCTGCTACAACTCCATAGAATTTTCAAGGTTGGAAAAGACCTGGATGATCTTATGATCTTATGATCTCAGATCTTATGATCTGGATGATCTTATGATCATCCAGTCCAACCATCACCAATACTTCCCAGTTAAATCACATCCCTCAACACAACACCCAAACTTTTTGTGAACTTCCCAGGGTTGGTGACTCTACATGAGAGAAAAGGGCACTCAGATAAGGGATTCTGCATTTGCTATTAGCAGAGGTGGGATGAGACCGAGCACTGCCCCAGCTCCTGGGATAATGCAGAAGGGCTGAGACCTTCCAGCTGCTTCCACCCAGGGTCACACAGCAAAGCCGACCCTGCAGGAGTCTGCATCATTCTTTGCATGGCATTGCTAAGAGGAAGATCCCCTCCCTACCCTTGGCTCTACACTCCAGCTGCTGTCTGCCATCTGTAAAGCCACCACAGCTCTCCTACTGGAGTTCCCATCTGCACAGTGACAGCTTGGTTTCTTCTTACTGTCAAAGCAGCCACAGCCTCAGTGCTTCTCAAATCTCCCCTTTTCAGCTGATTTCCTCTTTCTTGTGGCTGGGCAATTCCTCCCTCTCACAGTCATCCCTCTGCCCCACTCTGTGCCCACAGACCCAGAGAGGGCACACAGAGCCAGCCCTGTCCCAGCTGCTGCTGCTTCACATCTGACAGTCTCAGGAGCTGAGATCCAGGCCGAGACAGCAATGCCCAGACATGGTTTGTAGGACGTTTGTGATAGGAAATAGGGAGGCTTGTGATTAAACCTGCCCCCTAAGGAGGAAGGCAATGCTGCCTGCAGCCCCAGCAGGCATTACAAAACATCCCCATTTACAGGAGGGTTTTAAATAGCACAATTCAGGAACTACAACTGCACAAATTCCCGCATGCCCTGGAATAAGTTTGGGAATGGACAAGGTTCTACCACCTGTGCAATGCCATAGAAATAACAACCATCCACCTGTAAACCTCCATCCTCTCCCCTGCTGCACAAAGGGAAGCTCAACAGCAGTGCACAAATGTCCCAGCAATGTCTGAGCACTGCTCTGTGCATCCCAACCTGCTCATCCCATCCACTCCTGGCTGGGCAGCAGGATTGGGGTGGCACATTGCAATGGGCACAGAGGAACATGGAAGCCCCACACATGTGAGGAAGGGGCTGGCTGTGCTCCACACTCACGTTATCAGACGTGATTTGCCCTTCTGTGGGGAGCCTCTGCTCTTTCCCAGCTCATCCTCCAGCGTCTGGGACTCCAGGATCTCATTCAGGCTGTTGTTGGCTGCGGGGCAGCTCCATGAAGAGCCTCCCCTCCACCGACCGGCACACAACAGCCGCTCCCGCGCACTGCGGCTCAGCCAATCGGAGCCGGCGGAGCTGCCGCTGCCCGATGGGACCCCCCCCCCCACATATTGACCCCCCAGACGAGGAAGAGGAGGAGGAGAGCGACGAGGAGCTGCCGCAGGAGCTGACGTTGGGACGGGGGGGCAACGCGGGGGGGGGGTCGGCAGTAGGGGGTGGGGGAGGGGGTGGGGCAGCATTACCCCCGGACTCCGTGGACCCCCCCCAGCCAAAGTGCTGCTCTCCGACCCCCGCGGGCTCTTTGTGCAGCCGCTGCCCTCCAGTTATAGGACCCCCCCCCCCATATTGCGCTTTGCTCACCCCCACCTCCGGAACCCCCCCCCCACTCACCACATCGCCCCCTCCCCCCCCGGGTGGGATTATGGGGGGTGGGGTGGGGTCGACGATGTGCCGTAAGCTGCGCCGGGGTCGTGTGACAAACCCCCCCCCCCATCAAGATGAAAGGGGCGCTGTCGGGGGGGGGCTCAGCCGTAAGGATAAAGCGGGGGGGTTAATGACGGGGGGGGGCAGTGCTATAGGGAACGCAACTAATCTAAGCCCCCCCCCCCCACATTAACACCCCATTGTGTGTGGGGGTGGTGGGGGTGGGGCACACAATAACCCCCCCAAAGGCCAAACAGCCACAACACCCCCCCTCAAAGCCGCTGACTTACGCTGTGCCCCCCCTGCATGAAGGGCCCCCCCCCATCGATTGAGCCCCCCCCAATCCCATCTATAGTTGAGAGCTATGCTTTTTGTAACCCCCCCCTTTTAAAGCCCCCCCCCCCCACAATGTTGTGCACGATGTGCTGCCCCCCATGAGCCCCTGACCCCCCCCCTTAAAAGATGGGGTGGGGGGGGTGGTCTCGGACCCCCCCTCCTTTAAACGATGGGGTGGGGGGGCGGATTGTCACTGCCCCCCAACACCAAAATGGACACCCCCCTTTTAAAGGATGGGGTGGGGATGGGGGGGTGGGGGGTGAAGGTGATCTCGCCCCCCCCCCCATGAAAACGGACCCCCCACCCCTTTAAAGGATGGGTGGGGGTCGGTTACGGGCCCCCCCGGCGCTGTGTGTGTATGTGCCCCCCCCCCGTTTTGCTCCCCCCGTGGCGCAGTGTGATGGGAAAGGATCTCTGTGTGGAGATTGCTTCTACTAGAGGTAGTTCTATAAGACTGTTATATAGAGCTGTGCAGGGCCTGTAAAGAGAGTTGAGGGGGACTCTAGTGGGCATATGGGGCTGTGGTGGGCAATAGGAGGACTAGGGGCTCTAGGGGGCTCTGAGGGTGTGTAGGGGTTGTGGATCAGGTTGGATCTTAGGAAGATGTTTTTCACTCAGAGGGTGGTGACGCACTGGAACAGGTTGCCCAAGGAGGCTGTGGATGCCCCATCCCTGCAGGCATTCAAGGCCAGGCTGGATGTGGCTCTGGGCAGCCTGGTCTGGTGGATGGCGTCCCTGCACATAGCAGGGGGTTGGAACTGGATGATTTTTGGGATCCTTTTCAACCCAGGCCATTCTATGACTGTACAGTTCCATAGTGGAACAAATATAATATGCTAACTATGTAAAACATGGAGTCAGACCTGTGTGATTTGTCCACACCAGGAGGTGATTAGAAAACAATTTGTAAGCTACAAAGCTGCTTGCTGGAAAGGAAAAGAAAATAAAACTACAAGAAAAAGGGAAATCATTTCTTCCTGAAAATAGGAAGAATTATAGATCTGACATGAAATTTGAGTGAAGCTCCTGATTTTATGAAGCTATTCCCATTATTTTCTTGGTGCTGTGTTTCCCAAATGAGTGGTTTCTGGCTCTGCTGCAGCACCAGTCTGCATGTGAACATCAACTCTGTTCACCATCTGGGAAGATTAGGACTTCCCTTCTCCTACCAGCACCACTGAATTACAGTTACTCAGTGGTTAAACAAAGGAATCCTTAAAGAAGGGTTTACAGCTGTCCTGTTGTCTGAAGTGCTTGGGGCATTCTGATGCTATTAAGCTCTATGTATTAACAAGTTAAAAAAGAAAAGGTAGGCATCTGATTGTTGTGACAGTTTCTAAGCGATTTGGAAAGCTGTACCACCCAACCACTCCTTCTATTTGATGGAGGTGACAAAGCTCAGTTTAATTTCTGACTGCTGTTTAAATTCTGAAGCTCGAGCTGGTTCCTGGAGCAGAAAAAGCTCGGAAGCTGTCCCTCCTACAAGCAGGCACCTCTGAGCAAAATATGACATCTCAGTTTCTGATGGTAAGGTCAGGAGATCTGATTCCAGCATCTAGCTTTTGGCTTAATACTGTGTTAGTGGGACCTTTGGCATCTAGCACTTAATGATCTTGAAGGTTTCTTCCAATCCAAGCCCTCCCATGATCCTATGATTCTGTGATTTCATTCAGGTTTATTGAGATGAGTTCTCCTGAATGTGCTGTTCTCCATATGATTATAATTGGAGTCCAGATGGGTGACTGAAACCAGACACCAAACTTTCTGATGGCCAAAATTAAATGAAATCAATCCTTTACTGTGTCAGTAGTCTGTAACTAGAGCCCATCAGGTAATTCCCAGCCTCCTGCCTGTATCAGTGGCTGCACACAGTGAAAAAGTCTGATGGGATTTTAACCTCTAAAATGTTCCAAAGCAACCAGAGGGTGAATATATTCACTATGTAAATACCTGCAGGAATAAGCTTGTCATGTATGTCCTCAGGTACCACAGTAGTTAATGGTGGGACTCAGTAGGTCATGCTGAAAGTTGAGTCTGCTGATTTTGAAGGTCTTTTGAAGGTCTTTTCCAGCCTACATGACCTTATGCTAATATTTCTGAAATTTATTTCTGTTCAGCTCCCAGAAAACCTCCCACCCAGCCCCCAACTGACCCCGTGGTGAAAAATAAAACAGAAACCTCAGTGACGCTGGCATGGTCCCCTCCGAAGATGCACCGCCCCATTCCAGTTGATGGCTACATTGTGGAATGCAAGAAACTAACTGGCTTCACCTGGGTGAGGTGCCACGAGTCTCATGTCCCCGTCCCAGAGTTCACGGTGAGCAATCTGTCTGAAGAGGCTGATGATCAGTTCCGAGTGTCTGCAGTCAATGCGCATGGACAGAGCCCGTCTCTGGAATTCCCAGGGAGCGTGCACCTTGGTAAGCACAAAAACCCCAATGGAAATGGGTCAGTGTGTGCTGAGCAGCTGTGTTGGTTCCCTAAAGATGCTTCCTTTGACTTTAAGGTTAGCAGTGCATTAACACATCAAAGGCTTTCCTTTATTCCTAGTTCTCCTATCTCCTATCAACCTCCAGCTACCACTAAAGTGATACGAGTTGTTTCTGTGACAGAGACATGAATATCCTTATCTTTTGATATCTCACATGTGCAAGAGGCAGAACTTTCTGTAACAGATCTTAAGCACAGAAGTGCTTCTTCTAGCACTCATGCAAAGGGAGAAGTAGAAATGTACCTATGATTTAATCTTCCATCTCTAAATGAGATACCAGACTTGCATCTAAAGAGCATTAAGACATACATGTTCTTCCTCAGACCCAGTCCTGGCTGTGAAATCCCCCCTAACAACTGGTGAAGCTGTACCTGGAGGGGATGCCATGTTTACTATTGACCTTACAACAACGTGCAAGCATGCCAGCTGATGAATGTCTGCAGTTCACAGCTATTGGCCAGTGCATTCAGTCACCAGGTTTACCACTGCATGACCATAGAGCAGTACTTTCAGCTGCAGGTTCAGACAGCCTTTCTGATTGCACTGGAATAGTTTAGAAGTAGGGGAGCAATCATTCCAATAATATCTCTATCAATCAGCTTTGCATGACAAAGTAGAACAAATAAACATTCATGATGGGAGGACCTGTTTGTCATTGGGTGGAAACCTCTGCAGAAGCATGTTTAGAGCATTATTAATCAGTAGAAGGAGATGTTTGGTTGATTTTTACTTAGTAAATCCAGCAAGAAGACCAAATGAAATATCGTGAATTGCTCAGCACTGACACAATGATGAGTGCAGGAACAGAAGGTGATACTTTTTCAGAGATGTTGCAGCAAACATTGACCACGTTAGCCTGATATCAATTGAAATAACGAGGCCTTTGCTCCTGACAGGTGCTGCAGTGAGATTTACCAAGAAGAGCAAAGATGTAGAAAAGATCTGCGCTCGGCTGCGTGAGGAAGCCAAACTGCAGGCTGAGCTTTCAGACACAGGCGCTACTGTGGAGTGGATGAAGGATGGGAAGGAGCTCAAGGCCAGTGAAAATTATGAACTGCAAATTGTGGGGAAGAAACACACCCTGAAAATTCACAACGACTCAATGGATGATGCTGCAAGTTATCAGTGCATCTGTGAGGGGGATAAAATGCTCTATCAGCTTTCAGTGAAAGGTATGTGACAGTCTGGGCTGTCCTCTTCCTGCCCAGGGCCAGCAGACTGCATTCACCTGACTCCCCGACAGTCCAGCTGTTGTCAGACAGCATCTGGGGTGTTTTCAGTGGCTGTTTTGACTTGAACTGGCCAATCTGCTTTGTAGAGCCATTTGATTTCTGTGTTCTGTCCTGTGATTCGTCCCTAAGATATAGAGGAAATCAAGGGAAAGACAGGAAAAAGAGCATCCCAGCCTTCCTGCTCTTCTGTCAGGGTGGCCACAAGAGATGATGTCAACATCTCTTTTTGTAGCAGTGATCCCAAATGTAGAAAACACCTGTGAAGAGTCACAGGGACTAAATTGATGGAGAGCAGAACTTCCTGCCAAGGCTTGTCAGCTAGTCTTAATTTTGCTTTTCTTCTCTCTCTTTGTCATGTTAGCATAATATTTCATACTGGCAGGTCTGCCCATAGAATTAACTGGCACAGGCTGCCCAGGTAGGTGGTGGGATCCCTGGAGGTGTTCAGGAGCTGTCGAGATGTGGCCCTGATGGATGTTATCAGGGGGCATGGTGGGGTGGGTTGGGGTTGGAATCAAAGGAGGACCCCCATGTATTTCATCGGGAAGCACTACTGGTAATAAGACCTTTGGAGCAAATCCTGGTAGGGCCACGCTCAGCTGGTCCAGTCTGGAGGCTGTTTCTCCTTACTGCAGTATCTGCAGTGAAAACCAGCAGCTGCTTTTGTGTGGTTGGGCTCACATCCAGCAGTGGTGATGGGACTACAATGATAAGAGACAGTTCCTGAAAAAATGAATGAAATTTGACTGTATGATAGGATGGAGTTAAATGTATTGACAGGATCTCAGTCATCCCAGTGTCCATCAGCTGGCTCTCGAGCTCCTAAATACAGGCATTCTGTAGAACGTTGTTGAATTTGTATTATACATGCGTGTTCTTGGAACTGCAGAACAAATGCATGCATAATCCAGACTTTGATTTTAGCAGCTCTGACTGCGCTGTCTCAACAGACCCAACTCAGTTGTGTGCGCTGTTTTAAAATGATATGTTAACAAGAAGTTGGAAAACAAGCTCAATTACCCTCAGTAAAATAGGACCATGGCCTTAGGCTTAAACTTTTGGCTAAGACAGTGGTGAGATTTTGAATCTTTGAAGTCAATTATTCCACTGTGTGTTAATAGGGGCCAGTTTTATCATCTAACTTTTGCACTCCAATTAATTTCCATAAAGGAATTCTGTTCTTCTTTTCAGTCCTAAGTGATATCTCTATCTTTTAGGCTTGATTTGTTTGCCAGGGGGTTACAGTGCAGTAATAGATACCCCCTCCATTGATTTCCTTCTAGTTTGCTTGTTCCAATTCTTTCCTCAGTTTTCCTATTTTAGACATTTTCTTGAAGCCTTGGGCTTCTTCCTTTGGCTCTGTCCCCTGTCCAGTGTATGTCCTTCAACTTGTGGAGATAAGGTAATCTGGCACGTGGTTTATAAAAGCTGCCAATTTGCCAGCTTCTGAATTAGAATCTAGCAATTAGAACTAGGACTAAACGTGCACGTTTGATCTTATGATAAATGAATGCCTCATGGTCACCAATGTCCCTGCAGTTCTTTACCATCATATGTATTTTGTGTCTTCATATTTTGTTTCAGCACTGGCAAACTTCGTAATCAAAGAGACAAGTGGAGGAGTAATCAGGGCCGTTGCTGGAAAACAAGCTGAATTTGTTTCTGAGACCTCTGAAGCCAATGTCATGGTGAAGTGGTACAAAAATGGCAAAGAAATCAAGACCAGTAAGAAATTCACAATGGAAGATAAAGGGAAACTGCATAAGCTTGTGGCTTCAGCTGTAACGAAAGAAGACGAGGGAACATACATCTACACAATTGGAGATGACACTCTGATTTTTGATTGGAAAGTCTCAGGTAAGTTTGTGAGGCAAACATAGGATCACAATCCATGTAAAGCACTTCAGACTTAATTCATTTTATTTGTCCAATGCTGTGGGTTTCCAGTATTTAGGACAAAGATTGCATAGCTCTATTGAAGCAATTCTGACCTTCCTGTTGTCCCTATGCAAATCCACAGTATGAGCAAATAATGTAACTGTGTTGTGATGAATTCAAGACAGCCTTAGCTCCAGCTGGGGCTGGAGTCACGACTTGAGCCCTGACATCTGGGCTTCATTCATCTAGTTCATGTATTGCCTCAGCACTTACATCATCTTTAAACCTATGACTGAAATGGTCCTAAGTTATTAGCATGGGAATCCTGTCTCCTCTTTGGACAAATTAAACTCCACATTTGGAGAGTTGAGTGTCTCCTGCTGTACCCGAAGGACATTGTGATCTCTGAGGTGTCTCCCTGAGGTGCTGTAAGCACAGCCATTAGCTCATAGTGCAAGTAAAGCACTGTTAGGTCAAGCCTGGAGGAGTAATGCTTGTCACTGACATGTTCCTGTTCAGGGTGGAGCTGGAGGGTAAAATAACACAAGAAATTGTCATTGAAATTCAATATCTGTGAAATTCAGCTGGTTGCATTCACAGAACCTGGCGTTAAGATCTGTTTTCTGTTTTATATCTTGAGCCTATTTTCCATAACCCAGTCCTCATTTATGAACTGAAGCTCTACTGAAAGCCTTTCGCTGTGTATGCTCATGCTGCAGTGCAGCGCTTGTGACCTTTAACAGCACATTCACGTTCCTCTGATCACAGGATCCTTACGGTTGATTAAGACCCTCTAGTCTGACTGCTCACCCATCACCACCGTGATGCTCACCATCAGCTTAGCTAAAAACTCAGCAGAGATGATAGATCAAGCACAACACTGGATTTGGGGTGGCTAGAGATTCCTAAGATATTGAAGGATTGCTTGCAGGTGGTGTTGGTTCAGGTATTCACCCTGCATCCCACCTGCTGTTCTGTTTGGTTGAGAATCATGCATTCTGCAATTTCACTTTGTAATTCAAAGACCCTGGCTTTATCTGTTGAAAAACTGATCTAAAACAAGCCAAGAAGACTCCGTTGGAACTGGTTGATGCAGAACAAAGGCATCCCCAAAGGACAAGTTGCACTGTTTGATGAACATTATTGGATGAGAGCTAAGCTAAGATTTAAAAAGTTCTGGGGCTGTCTCTGAGCATCAAATACAGAGGAAGCCTGCATGATTCCCCCCTGAGAATGGATACCTCCTACTTTGGTGTAGGGTTAAGGGAACACTAGCAGTAACTCCTATCACAAAATGTCGCATGGCTCAGACAAAATGCCATCAAGAGGGCTTAATTAGGAGCACCAAATGGTCGCAAGATGGTCTTAGGGCAGGGAAGTAATCTATCTATGTGATATTGATTGATGCTATTAGTTCTTAACAGCTTGACTCTAGAAGGACTGTTGTTCTTTGGTCACCTAGTTATAAAAGAATAAATGGCTCCTGTCTATTACAATTTTTAACGCATTTTTTGTTCACTGATGCCATAAATGTTCCTGGCATAGTAATTGGCCTTGGTATATTCAGTGACTGAAAGCAACAGTTGTTGCTCTAAGAAATGCAGTACAAAGCTAGGTCTGCCTGTAGCTGACAGCCATCAGCTTGCTCCTCAGGCAGGTTCTGTCTGTGTATGGGAGATCACAATGTGAACCACTGATTGATCAGCTGAGGCAAGTGTGGGGTCAGCTGTGGGAGCACAGGTGAAAGTTATGTAGCTGTGCTCCCTGGAGGGGTGGAGTTCGACTCCACCTCCTCTGAGACCTCATTTAAGGGCTGACCCTCACTGAGGCAGCATCTCTTGGAGATTGCTCACCAGGGAGGATCACCTCAGCTCTGGTGAGTTCCCTTTTCCTTATATCTTCTGTATTTCTACCATTTTACTTGTAATTGCTATCCTTGTTAATACCAGCATAGTTATTGCCAATACATTTGGCAAGCCAGGCAGGAGCCACTGACTTGGCATCTAGAAATATAAGGAAAAAAAAAAATGTCCTTTGTGTGGAAAATCTTTAATTGGTACAAGGGGGAGAAGACCCCACCCCCTTAGGGACATGCCTTCCTGGACAAATTCCAGGTTTTGAGGCGTCCCCATATTACCAATTAGCAACAATTATTGAACAATGGGGCCCTTTAAGAGTACCAAATAACATGGACGCCTATTGTCTAACTGATTACTTTCTAGGACTACAAAAAGATATCTTAATTACAAAAGAAAAGCGAATGGCTGCATCTATGGCAGCCTGGCCATTATTAAATGCTTTAAATCGGGCAGAGATAAAATCAAACAACATTGCACATGAAAATGAATTGTTAAAGGCCCGTATTGAAAAATTGGAGGGTGAGATCAATCCATTGACAGGAAAAAAACCGTCATTTTCTTCCTCCAACCCTCAAATTAGATACATTTCATTTAATGATGATCAAGATCCTGAAGAAATGAATCAAAATAAGATCACTAAATCTGATCTAGAAAAACCATCTGAGACGGACTCACTAGAAGTCCGTCCAGTAATAACTCAAAAAACAAAGAAAATTCAAGATCGACCAGCAGGAGTGCCTCCTGATCAATGGCCCCCTGCCGAATCTGTTTTACATGTAACAGCCCGTCCATATACGCCTACTGAACTCATGGACCTAGTGCAACGATTTAGGCAAAGGCCAAGGGAAAGTGTTCCGGCTTGGTTATTACGGTTATGGGATTCAGGGGCAGATAGTGTACTGGTTAGTGGCCCCGAAGTATCTAAGTTGGCCACAATAACAGTACATCCTGCCCTTCGGCAGAGACTGTATGCTGGGACTCAGTTCCCTGAAGAAAACCATTCAATTGTAGAATGGATAATGGCTGCTTGCCGCATGGTGTGGACAAATAAAACTGACATGCCAGTAAACACAGGGATGTGGTCTTCTATGGAAGACCTTCAAAATTATATACGCGAATTAGGTATGAGAGAGGCTATCTACGAAGACACATTCGATAGCCCTGATATGGTTAAATTTTCTGCGGGAATGAGGGACCTAATTTTACAGTAAGCACCCTCTCATATGTATGGAACCTTGGTTTCCATACTTAATCCAGTAGTATCCGCAGAGGCAGTAGTCCAACAAGCCGCCCAATTGGTAGCAGACCTCGGAGAAACTGAGCGTTTACGAGCTAAGCGCAATATCAGGGTGATTGAGGATGCCGAGGCTTTTCCAATAGTGCGAGCCAGAAGATCGGCCCCGCGAACTTCTCGGGCAGGACCTGTTAGGGTATCCCGGAAACAAATGTTTAATGATCTGCTCCGGGCAGGCGTTCAGTTTTCAAAAATTGATGGGCAGCCCAATCAGGTTCTCCTTCAGTTGTGGAAGCAACTGAAGGATGAACAAAAATTTCAGAATAAACCCAAAAGGCCAGGGATAAGATTTATAGAGCGGCGACCAACAACAACATGGAATTTAGAAGATTTTATAGTTCCAAATAGGAAAAAGAAGCCACCTCAGGTGCCTCGGGTTATGACACCGGAGGTATCGGAGGTAAAAGACTTGAATCTGGCTCAGTTCATGGCTTGACGAGGGATGTCAGTCCTCCTAGGGCCTCTAGATGGGACCGGAGGCCCTATGTGGAACTGACGATATACTGGTCCCGAAAGAATATACAGAAGGTTATGGCCCTAGTTGATACCGGGGCAGAGACATCTATAATATATGGAGACCCAACTAAATTTAAAGGTAATAGAGTGATGATTGGAGGTTTTGGGGGACAAACCATTCCGGTCACCCAAACCTGGGTAAAACTGGGGGTCGGGCGTCTTCCACCACGGGAGTACAAGGTATCCATTGCCCCAATTCCAGAGTATATATTAGGAATTGATATCCTGTGGGGTCTGGCTCTCCATACAACAGTGGGAGAGTTCCGATTGCGGCAGAGATGCATTAGTATCCGGGCAATCCAGACAATATTGAGAGGCCATGCAAAACATGAGCCTATTTGTTTGCCGAAGCCACGCCGGATTACTAATGTGAAACAGTACAGACTCCCGGGTGGGCAGGATGAAATAACAAAGACGGTGCAGGAATTAGAAAGAGTGGGTATTATAAGGCCTGCACATAGCCCATATAACTCCCCAATATGGCCAGTGCGAAAACCGGATGGAACATGGAGGATGACAGTAGACTATAGGGAATTAAATAAGGTCACGCCACCTGTTCATGCGGCTGTACCCAATATTGCCTCCCTAATGGACACACTAAGCAGGGAAATCAAAACATATCACTGTGTCTTGGATTTGGCGAATGCATTCTTCAGTATTCCAATCAGTGAAGAATCGCAAGATCAGTTTGCATTTACATGGGAAGGGAGGCAATGGACTTTCCAGGTCCTACCCCAAGGGTACGTACATTCGCCCACTTTTTGTCATAATTTAGTGGCACGTGATCTGGCTAAGTGGGAAAAGCCAAATAATGTCAATTTATATCATTATATTGATGACCTCCTGTTAACATCCGATTCGTTAGAGGCGGTGAGACAAGCAGCAGATTTGTTGATAGCTTACCTGCAGAAAAGAGGGTGGGCTATAAACCCACAGAAGGTGCAAGGTCCGGGGCTATCTGTAAAATTCCTGGGAGTAATTTGGTCCGGGAAAACCAAAGTACTACCCAGTGCGGTAGTAGATAAAGTCCAAGCGTTTCCAGTCCCTACAACATCAAAACAATTGCAAGAATGTTTGGGTATATTGGGGTATTGGCGCTCCTTTATACCTCATTTAGCTCAGCTATTAAGGCCATTATACAAGCTTACAAAGAAGGGTCAATCATGGAATTGGGGAAAGATAGAACAGGATGCTTTCCAGCAGGCAAAACTGGCAGTTAAACAAGCTCAGGCGTTGGGTATATTTGATCCGACCCTCCCAGCTGAACTAGATGTTCATGTTACTCAAGATGGTTTTGGCTGGGGCCTGTGGCAACGCCAGAGTTCTGTTCGAACCCCCATTGGATTCTGGTCTCAGGTTTGGCACGGAGCAGAAGAACGATATAGCATGATTGAGAAACAGTTATTGGCTGCCTATTCGGCATTACAAGCAGTAGAGCCGATAACGCAAACAGCAGAGGTCATAGTTAAGACTTCATTACCAATCCAGGGGTGGGTGAGAGATTTGACTCACCTTCCTAAGACGGGGGTGGCCCAAGCACAAACGGTGGCACGATGGGTCGCCTATCTAAGCCAGAGAAGCAGTCTGTCTTCATCTCCACTTAAAGAAGAACTACAGAAGATCCTAGGCCCAGTGACGTATCACAGTGATACATCAAAAGAACCGATGGTTGCTCCACCAGAGAAGAGTCCCGTTCAGGAAGGAAGATATCCTATTCCTGAAGATGCCTGGTATACGGATGGGTCCAGCAGAGGCAACCCGAGCAAGTGGCGAGCAATAGCATACCATCCCTCTACTGAGACCATCTGGTTTGATGAGGGGGATGGTCAAAGCAGCCAATGGGCAGAATTGCGAGCCGTGTGGATGGTTATAACTAAAGAACCTGGTGACGGCGTCCTGAACATCTGTACAGATAGTTGGGCTGTGTACCGGGGGCTCACTCTGTGGATTACGCAATGGGCTACCCAGGAATGGACTATCCACGCCCGACCGATTTGGGGTAAAGACATGTGGGTAGACATTTGGAATACGGTCAAACACAGGACAGTATGTGTCTACCATGTCTCTGGTCATCAACCCTTGCAGTCACCAGGAAATGATGAAGCTGACACACTGGCCCGAATCCGATGGATTGAGAATTCACAATCTGAAAATATTGCCCGTTGGTTACATCAGAAGCTACGGCATGCTGGACAGAAGATAATGTGGGCAGCTGCTAAAGCATGGGGGCTGCCTGTACAACTATCTGATATCGTTCAAGCATGTCAGGATTGCGATGCTTGCTCAAAGATGAGACCGAGACCGTTGCCTGAAACAACATCCCACATTGCTAGAGGATATAGTCCTCTTCAGAGATGGCAGGTCGACTACATTGGGCCCCTCCCTCGGTCTGAGGGGGCGAGATATGCCCTGACCTGCGTTGACACTGTAAGTGGACTGCTGCAAGCCTATCCTGTACCAAAGGCAAATCAAGCATACACAATTAAGGCACTTACTAAACTGATGTCTGCATACGGGACACCTCAAGTTATCGAGAGTGACCAAGGGACTCACTTCACTGGAGCGATGATACAGCGCTGGGCAGAAGAAAACAACATTGAATGGCGATTCCACCTGCCATATAACCCAACAGGGGCAGGCCTTATTGAACGTTATAATGGTATCCTTAAGGCTGCCCTGAAAACAGACTCTCAGTCCCTGCAGGGGTGGACAAAAAGATTATATGAAACCGTGCGGGACCTGAATGAAAGACCTCGGGATGGCAGACCCAGTGCCCTGAAAATGTTACAAACTATATGGGCCTCCCCTCTTAGGATCCAAATTACAGGCACCGATAATAAGGTAAAACCGCAGGTTGGTACTGAAAAAAATCTTCTGCTCCCTGCCCCTGAGAATTTAGAACCGGGAATCCATAAGATAAATTGGCCTTGGAAGGTGCAGGTAGGACCCAAATGGTGTGGCCTACTTGCACCTTGGGGGAGATTATTGGAGGTGGGAGGTTCAGTCACCCCCTCGGTGATAGGTACATGGCCTACTGACATCGTGGTCAATACTCCGGCCTTTTTTGCTAAAGGAACACCTATTATGTCCCTATGGCAGATCAAGACTCCTCCTCTGGTGCCAGATATAGTTATACAGCCACAGATATCTGGCCAGAGGGTATGGTATTGGAGGCCGGGACATAATCCAGTACAAGCAGAAGTATTGACCCAAGATAAGAATACGGCCTGTATCTTGCCCTGGAGGGCGGATCTTCCCCTCCTAGTACCCTTGAAACATCTATATTACTCCCCTTAAGATTGATTCTAAGCCTCTAGGACCATTACTCTGGACTGATGAAACGCAGACGGACCTGCACTTCAAGATGATTTGTCTCCGGTAACATCTATCAAGCACTGGCCCATGGAAGATCATAAACACCCATCCAATCATCATCATTTGAATAATATCAACATCTAATGCGACGGGAGATTGTATCAGCGTCGTGATTGGGTCTCTGTAATAAGGGGAACTCACCTAATCATTGGTTCACGTTGTGAAGGGGTGGAGTGTATGGGAGATCACAATGTGAACCACTGATTGATCATCTGAGGCAAGTGTGGGGTCAGCTGTGGGAGCACAGGTGAAAGTTATGTAGCTGTGCTCCCTGGAGGGGTGGAGTTCGACTCCACCTCCTCTGAGACCTCATTTAAGGGCTGACCCTCACTGAGGCAGCATCTCTTGGAGATCGCTCACCAGGGAGGATCGCCTCAGCTCTGGTGAGTTCCCTTTTCCTTATATCTTCTGTATTTCTACCATTTTGCTTGTAATTGCTATCCTTGTTAATACCAGCATAGTTATTGCCAATACAGTCTGGATGGAATGAAGGGCATGAAATACTGATGTGCTCATCAAACGCTGCTTGTTAGCTTAGAGACAAGGTGTTGAATTGGTTTGTTCATGTATTGCAAACAGGTTACTTAGCTGCCTTCATTTTAGCTTCAGAAGAACATGTGCAGAATACAGAATTGATTAAAAGAAATAAGAACTGTCTGCATAGAACTTACTCTTTCCTTACACAGGAGAATCAAGCACACGTTTGTATGTGAGTACCTCCAGAGGTGAAACTTGATCCCCCAGATGTAATGAGCAGAGACATTACAATCAGTTCTAACTGTATCTTAATGCTGTGCTGAATAAGCCTGAGTCAGGATGTAAACCACTTTCTCTTTTTTTCTTCAGATGAAGCCATTAATTTTGTCAGCAAGTCCAAAACGACTCCAGAAATATCAGTCAGTCCTTCTGAAGACCTGGAGCTGGTGTGTGAGGTGTCAGCTGCAAGCGGAGCTGTCGTATAGAAGAAAGATCAAATAGAGGTGAAGCAGGACCAGAGGACAACCATCATCTCCCAGGGGACGCACCGCAAGCTCATGGTCAAAAATGTGACCCTGAAAGACCAAGGGAGCTACAGCTGTGAAACAAAAGATGACAAAGCAACATTCCAAGTGAAAGTCAGAGGTGAGAAAATGCTTGGAATCCCAGAGATAAAGGAACACTTCATTTTGTGTGTCTTGCATTTGGAGGATCAACTTACATCCTCTCTGGTGCAAAACATTTTGGCTATAGGACTTTCTTTGTCATCTAGTGTCATAGCAACACTTTTCTACATGTGCTTTTCCATCCAGGAATGAATTACTGCAACAAACAATAGGCAAGGAGGGTAACTTGTGCAGCTCTTGTAGTCAGCTGGTGTCTGCAGGGTTACAGTGCAAGAGCACACCAGGCATGCAAGGAGTGAGAAAAGGGGAGGTGTTTGATGAGATCTGGTTACAAAATTTGAATGACACAATGAGGTGGAAAATGCCACTAATCAGACTCATAAATGGCCTGGGTTGCAAAGGCCCACAGTGCTCATCCAGTTCCAACCCCCTTCTTCCTATGTGCAGGGTTGCCAACCAGCAGCCCAGGCTGCCCAGAACCACATCCAGCCTGGCCTTGAATGCCTGCAGGGATGGAGCATCCACAGTCTCCTTGGGCAACCTGTTCTAGAGGGCCATTCCCTTCTGATTTACTGGAAATGTAGAGAGACATCAGAAGAAACAAAGAGAAGGGAGGAGGTTCAGCAGTGCATGCAGGTGTTCTAAATCTCATGTCCAAATCTGCTATCAGACTGCGAAATGTTTAGATTTATGATATGATATGAAATGATATGCCTATTCATTTCCCAAGGCAAAATAGAGGGGAAAGTATTTTCCTGTCTTAATGAGGCATCATGATGGTCCCTGTGAAGGGCAAGTATAATGAAAATGGGGAACTGGAGTAAGCTCTGCAGCAGACTACAGCAAAATGGTGTGACTGTTGTGATGTCCCTGCAGAGAAAGAAGACGTGTTTACAAACAAGGACAAGGTACAAAAGGAGGTGAAGGCTGCACTGACTCAAAATGCCACGCTGAGCTGCGAGGTGGCCCAGGAGAAGATGGAGGTGAAGTGGTACAAGGAGGGGAAACTGATCACCTCGAGCAAGAAGTTCAAGGTGGAGTCAGAGGGCAAACAGTGTCGGCTGGTGGTGATCCAGGTAGAGAAGAAAGATGCAGGGGAGTACAGCTGCGAGGCTGCTGGCCAGAAACTCACCTTCAAGATTCATGTCACAGGTGAGAGAGAACACATTTTGGCCTTTCATTCTAGAATGTTTTAGAAAACGGTCATTAGTTTGTAAGTTTTCCCTGCTATGCTTAAAATTTTTGGAGCTGAACTTTGGGGTGGTTAATTTCTGATGAGGAAATTGAACAAATTATTCTAAATACAGTTGTGAGGCAGCTCCATCTTTTAAAATCTTCAGGAATTTCCTTTTGCTGTGGGAATGAGGCCATAGACAAGAAAGTTCTGATTGCACTTCTCCATTCCCACGTGCCTGTACCACTAGAACAACTCTGCAATGCAGCTGCGTCTCAGGAAGTTTCAGAACAGGGGCTTTGTGTCAAGCACTAGGGGGTGTGCTCTATGTAACATGTTTTTGTCTTGGAAGGGCTCATTTAGCATGGGAGAGAATACTACAGGAATGTTTTGTATAAGTTGATGTTTTGAAGACATAAGTAAATGGCAGCTAGGGGACGAAAGAGTCATGAGAGTCATACAAGAAGCATCACAGAATGCCTTTTGTTGGAAGGGACCTGGAGGATCATCCAGTTCCAATCTCTGTCCTGGAAAGGAACACATTCTTTGAGACTAGGTTGCTCTAACACCCATCCAGCCTAGACTTGAATGTTTTCAGGGATGGGGCATCCATAAATTGCACAACTTCTCTCCACATCATTCTCTTGGGGCATCAGACTGGGAGAACTGATTCATTTTTCTGACTCCTTCCCCAAAACCTGCTCTTCTTTCAAGAGGCCAAACTAATGTATCTCTCTCTTTTCAGAGCCAGAATTTGTATTTACAAACAAGGAGAAGGTACAGAAGGTGGTGAAGGCTGCAACAACAGAAAAATGCCACGCTGAGCTGCGAGGTGGCCCAGGAGAAGATGGAGGTTGTCATCAATTTATAAGCAATGAGCCAATAATGTTCCAATTATAAACTTTTATTAATTGTAGCGGGTAAAACTAAAAGGCAATTCAGCGCTGGGCGACAGGGGGATTATTGTTCCTCCAACTGCCGCGCCGTCCCGTCCCTTGCAACTTCTTTTGTATTGTCCATCCCGAGCGTATTGTCCTTTAATTGGTCGGTTGTGATCGTGCGACTTGGTGTGTCGTTCCTTGGTTGGTCCTTCCGTGGAACTTTGTATCCATCGGGGCGCGCTTTGCCTGTAACTATGCAGAGTACACAATCTACCCATAAAATTAGAGTGTTCTGCAACCTTTGTGGCCTCCATATTCCACCATTATATCCCGGTCCTAATGAACAAGCACTCCACCACAATGCTACCACATCCCGGTCTTAATGAGCAAACATTTTATCACAGAGGTCAAGTGATAAAAGGAGGGGAAACTGATCACCTCGAGCAAGAAGTTCAAGGTAGAGTCAGAGGGCAAACAGCGTCGGCTGGTGGTGAGCCAGGTGGAGAAGAAAGATGCAGGGGAGTACAGCTGCGAGGCTGCTGGCCAGAAACTCACCTTCAAGATTCATGTCACAGGTAAGACAGGTGTTGTATGAAATACAGCAGAGAACAGTAAAGTAAAATCTAGTTTCTATTATACTGCACCTGGATCACTGTAGTCTGTGCTGAGGTTTTTTCCCTAGACTTGATTGCCTGGGTTTGTAGAAAGTATTTGGTTTCAGTATGACACAAAGACCTGTTTCAGTCTGTCTGTAGAGCAATAAGTAGTAATATATGTACAGTGGAAGCAATATTCAAGATATTATTCAAATCTCTCCTGTGCCTGAGATCCCAAACTGTAATTCTTGTTCACCTAAACATTTGACTAAGATAAGTATGTGCAGTGAGGCTGGAGTGCATGTTCTACGTGCAGCCTTTCATGGCAGGAGAAGCAGGAACTTCTCCTAGTAGTACACTGCCTTTTTACTATGCCTTTATGTTGGAGGCTGCATCTGGATAGGTGAGTCTGCTACTCACAGTAAGAGACCTGGTAGAGCTGACTATTGCCAGAGCTCAAAGTAAGATAGATATCTGCAAATCACACACAAAGAAATCACACATTAAGGAAATCTGAAGCTTTCAATATATTTTTTTAATTCTTTTTTCATTTCATTTTTTAAACACCTGACCCAGACCCCAACCCTCACAGGAGCTGTAAAGATAACAGCATTAACCTGCAATGTAACTCTAATCCTAACCCTTACCCTGATTCTACAGGGGACTGTCTGAAACGGACATCAATTCAATTACTCATTTGTTTATTGACAGACATTCAAGTTTGCTACGTTTGGAGAAGTTTTTATTTGTTTGCTGTGGTTTGGTTTTTTCTTTTTTTCTTTTTTTTTTCCCCCTTCCCTCCTCTTCCATCTTTGTGT
Source organism: Coturnix japonica (assembly GCF_054131305.1). Taxonomy (NCBI): domain Eukaryota; kingdom Metazoa; phylum Chordata; class Aves; order Galliformes; family Phasianidae; genus Coturnix; species Coturnix japonica. Next base: position 3,784,236 of record NC_140687.1, on the reverse strand, counting down.
TCTTCCCCTATAATCAAAAGAGAACGGATCCCCAGGGTCTGTCCCGCAGACGTTCTTTCCGTGGTCTCTGCTGCCACCTGCTGGCCAATACACGGAACTGCCACTGTTGGGCGTTTGGTGCCACAGGAAGCACAACGCAGATCTGAGTTCTGACCGGTCTACGCAGCAAATCCGCCAATCTTTATTGTGATAAGCCCTCCACATGGCATTGCGCATGCACTCGAACACGCAACAGGCATAGATTTCTCTTAACTCCTTGAGGAGCAGGCAAGCAGAACAACTGAGCGCACCACTGCTTGTGATTGGGCCACCCCCATCATAGAGATGTGTGTTAGATCTTTTACCCACCCCTGGACTGGCCTTGTTGTTTAACGATAACCTCTGAAATCTGAGCTACTGGTTCTACCACCTGTAGTGTAGAATAGGTAGCCAATAAATGCTTTTCAACTGTGATGTATCTTTATTCTGCTCCATGCCAAACCTGTGGCCAAAACCTCATAGGGGTTCACAAAGAACTCTGGCTCTGCCAGAGCCCCCATCCAGACCCTTCTTGAGTTACATTCACATCTAGTTTGGCTGAAAAGGTTGGACTATAAATACTCAGTGCTTGGGCCTGTTTAACAGATATTTTTTCCTGATTATGCTGTCCATCGATCTTTTTAAACTGAACTCCTGCTCTAATCTGGTCTTTAAACATTTGTTGTCTCAAGACCCTAATGGGTCCAGACTGGATTACCTTAGGGGCTGGACGCCTAAGTCATGGCAGCAGATGGTTCTCTGCCTTTCTCAGACCTTTCCACCACCATTCAGAGCCTGCATCTGGCCGTAGGCACTCTTGTCTCCCCATCAATTGGGCAGCCTGTTGTATTACAGCACCTGAGGGCCACTGGGGGGTTCAGTATGGATAACATAGACCCATACTGATGTAAAGGTGATGGCTGTAGGATGAGATCCCTCGTTCCTGATGAAAAATTTATTGACTGGGCTCTCAAAATCATCTTCATAGATTGCCTCTTTCATGCCTAATTCTCTAATATAATTTTGTTAGTCCTCCATAGAGGACCACAGGCTGATATTTAATGGTATGTCATTCTTATTTGGCCATGTTATATGACACACAGCCATAAATCATTCACTGATCAAATGGCTATCCTCATTATGTTGGACAGAGCATACAGTCTTTGCCTGAGGGCAGGGTGAGTAGTAATGGATGTCAGTTTTGAAATTTCCAGTCCATTCACCACAGCGCTTTCTGCCTCCATGTCCCATAACCAGAGCAGCTATGCTGGCATGCTCTCTTGGTTTCTGTCTAAACCACTGTACTATATCCATCAGTTCAGCTGCTGTATTATGGGCAGCAGGGTTTGGGGGGTTGGATACTGGTCAGGGCACTCCCACCAGCCTATCCTGCATTTTTTTTTTTTTTTTTTTCATTTTTGGGTTACAATCAGTCAGATCTCAAATAGATCTAGTCCAAATGGAACCTCAAAATCTGACCTTTTAGTGCCTTCATTTACAGAGTCCATTTTATACAGATTCCCTTGTACAGGGTCCCCATGGTCTTCCAGAGAGATGTTCCTGATCTTCCATAGGAGAATGATTGAATTAGGTTTTTTCCCCATCAAAACTGCCACCTGTCTTTCCAGTTTTTCAACACTATCATTCAATAGCTGATTTGCATCAGCCTGAGCCTCTTCAGTTATGTTCAGACAGTTCAAGGCCATTAAAAGTGGCCATGCCACCATGAACACAGCTAACTGTCATTCTCAAGTTGTAAGTATGTCTTTGCTAAGACCATGGAAATACTCAGTCAGGTGGGCCAGGGACTCATGGACCCTCCCTCCGTCCCACACAGGGCCCCATTTTTCAGTGACAGAAGCAGTGCTGCATTTTGAGGATCCTAGGAATCCCAGGACATGCCCTGACAAAAGGTCATTCAAAGGGGTAGTCTTTCCCCATCCAAACAACTCCATGATATTCACAGAATCACAGAATTGTAGGGGTTGGAAGGGACCTCCAGAGACCACTGAGTCCAGCCCCCTGCCAAAGCAGGTTCCCTACACCACGTTGCACAGCTCAGCATCCAGGCAGGTCTTGAATATCTCCAGAGAAGGAGATTCCACAACCACCCTAGGCAGCCTGTTCCAGTGCTCTGTCACTCTCACCGTAAAGAAGTTATTGCACACATTAGTGCAGAACTTCCTATGGTGCAGTTTCTGTCTGTTTCCCCTTGTCCCGTCTCCACACACTGCTGAAAAGAGTCTGGCCTCAACACTTTGCCCCCCACACCTCAAATATTTTTAGAACCTGGATCCTGTCCCCTCTCAGCCTTCTTTTCTCAAGGCTAAACAGACCCAGTTCCCTCAGTCTCTCCTCATTGGGGAGATGCTCCAGGCCCTTCACCATCTTAGTGGCCCTCTGCTGGACTCTTTCTAAGAGATCCCTGTCTTTTTTTTACTGGGGAGCCCAGAACTGGACACAATATTCCAGATGAGGCCTCACCAGGGCAGAGTAGAGGGGGAGGATCACCTCCTTCGACCTGCTGGACACGCTCTTTTTAATGCACCCCAGGATGCCATTGGCTTTTTTGGCTACAAGGGCACACTGCTGGCTCATGGTTAATCTGTCGTCCACCAGGACGCCCAGGTCCCTCTCAGCAGAGCTCCTCTCCAGCAGCTCTTCCCCCAGCCTGTACCGGTGCATGCAATTATTTCTCCCTAGGTGCAAGACTCTACACTTGCTTTTGTTAAACCTCATCCGGTTTCTTACTGCCCGGCTCTCCAGCCTGTCCAGGTCTCGCTGAATGGCAGCACAGCCTTCAGGTGTGTCAGCCAATCCTCCCAACTTCGTGTCATCAGCAAACTTGCTGAGGGTGGTCATTGATGAAGATGTTGAACAAGACCGGACTGAGCACAGACCCCTGGGGGATGCCGCTCGTTACAGGCCCTCAGCCAGACACTGCACCGCCAACGACAACACTCTGCACTCTGCCAGTCAGCCAATTCTCGACCCACTTCACTGTCCAATCACCTATCCCATACTTCCTCAGCTTTGTTATAAGGATGTCATGGGAGACTGTATCAGTTATAGAGGTTATAGAGTTCAATTCCTGTAGTCAATTTGGCGGCCCAGGTGGGACCAGCTCTGTTCGCTGCAGGACCAGCTGAGAGGGAGACACTTTTGGCGCACCCTGAGATTTCTCTGAAGGACTCCCTTCCTCACCTGATCACTGCAGGGACAGACAAGGACCACCCATAGGTGGACCAGGTATGTGTATGGTAAGTGGAGCCCATATGTCTTGAGGAGACATCCTACACAGTTTACAGCCATACGTGCTGCTCCCAGGGAGGTGAGCTCATGGCTTTGGTTGCCAGCTGGGGTAGGAAGACTCCTTGGGTGAGTTCCTATGAAAGGGAACTGTATGTCATATGAATGGAAACAAGAACAAGTACTCTCTCCCAGGTGGGTGACAATAGGAGGGACCTAGGTTGGTCTCTCCTACGGGTATGGGATATAGTGGATAGCCTGTCAAATGGTAGCCTGGGTTCTCCAAGTTGTAATCACGGGGGTTATAGGTTGTATGTTCAATATTATCATCTGCTTTAAGTGTTTGGTACCGTGTGTCAAGCCGACTCTGGGAAAAACATTAACGTTTGCAACTGGTCGACCAGAGTATGAGTGTTATTAAGATTCCAGCTAGAAAACGTTGTCAGCATTGTGTAGTATGAATAAACCATGGTTTTTGATCTAAATGTCAGAGTGAGTGTGGTGTGAGTGAGACACAGAACAGCTGCAGGGTGAGTGCCGAGTCCCGATCCATGTTTCCTTCCTCCTGTGAGGGAAATGGCCAGACACGGACAAAGTGAAAGACTGTGTTGTGTGTCCACTCATAAGTACTTTCTGCTTGTATGTAAGAAGACAGGAGTTTGTACTCTGTAGATTAGTAAGATTGTCCTGAGGAGAGGTGTACATTCCACCCGACCAATGAGTGTCAACCCATTTATGTAATACTATGTACTGCTTGCGAGGAAGTGTGTGAGGGAGGTGGTTCAATCAGTGCTGGTTCTGTGGCACAGTGTTTATAACTGAAGAATACAGACTGTATTAAGGGAGTTTATGTGAACTGAAGAACTGTACGTTTTGACAAACTGTTTTGATGGTATAAGAAAGTGTAATTGTTAATGATATATGAAAGTGTAGTTGAGGGAATGTGGAAGTGTATCTGAGCATAGAAATAGAGGAAGCATTTACAGAGGAAAAAGGATTAAAGTGAGTTTCATGAAAGGATTAAAGTGAGTTTCATAAAAGGATTAAAGTGAGTGTCATGGTTTTGTAATTTTGTAATTTTGCTATCAGTATTCCACATCATAACATCCTGTCAAGTATGGATACTTCTGTTGAATGTGCAGTCCACAGAAGAAGACTACATATCCCAGAGAACAACAGGAGTAACAATAAGTCACGGGACCAGGACTCTATATAATCTCGTTCCCAGGCTGGAGTGCTCTCCCTTCTTCTCTCGAACTTCTCGGAGAGTGGGAAGCGTTCCAGCCGTGTCGCCTAGAGTTCACAGTAGGCCTCTCGGTTTTCGGAGACTCTCTCTCTCTGTTTCGTTCGATTTTGTTAGCCTTAATTATATTATATTGTGTTATCTTGTATTTCGATATCATATTTAGTAAAATAAGTTTTTCCTCCTTAGATTGTCACTGTTTTATCCCACTCCCCTTTTCCCCCTCCTTTCCGGGCCCCGGGGGGGGGGGCGTGGGGTGGCTTCCCCTGTCACGGGCATAGGTAAATCTAAGTAACCCGTGACAGATTTTTTTTGGTGGAGAATGCGGGCATAGAGCTTTTTAGCTTTTAGAATCACTCTCTCTTTGCTCTTAAAGAGCTTCGTTACGGGAGTGTTCGGAGTGTTATCTTTCCGTAGCTGCTCACGGAGAACGTGACCTTGAAATACCAGACAAATTGTCAACATTAAGGGCTGCTGCACATTCTCAGCATTGCTATCTAACTTTTGTGTAGAAAACAAAGGGATTTCTTTCTCCCTTAGAGCAAAGCTAGCTAGCTCTGACTTTTACAGAGCCTGCCAGCTATGAATCCACTCTTCATCCCAGTTGCTCTGTTTAAGGGATTGAAAGCAATTATGATCTTCTTAAAGTATTGGTCAACTATTAACACCATAATTTGGTGTTGTGGAATTGTGCAGATATATAGCCTAATAAGGTGGATACTGATGGAGACACCTGCCTGGTACTTTTACGAGATGTGGTATGGTCAGAATTTTGGCATCTACACCTCAGATGCAATTGTGAATCTTACTAACACTTGCATCCCAGATGGAACAGACAATTTTACAAATACTTGCATCCCAGATGGAACAGGCAATTTTACAAACACCACCATGTTTAATTCATTGTACAGGCTAAAAAAACCCTTTTTATTTAGGTTGTACTCTCAGATTTCCACACGCTTTTCAATAACTGAGATAGGGTTCATACTTGCATTCATGTTATCACTATCAATGCATGCATATATGTTCCTATGCATTCGTTCTATGCGGAAGTCTCCTCCAGAACCAGAGAATGATGACTGGCAGGGAATATGGAAAGGTTTAGGAAAAGTCTTAGAAGCATGGGGACCCGCAGTGTCATGGGATTTCACTCTTGAACACCTAAGGGACCCTAAGAAATTAAGTGAGTATTTGGGTCAGAGATCTAAGGAGGTAAACCTTATGTGGGGTTTGGCTTATGCATACCGTGCTTTGTATCATACTATTCTGGAGAGAGAGAGTTTCCGATCTGAGATTCAAGCCCAAGTTAATTCTGATCAGTCACAGGAGGCATCAGTAGCAATATCAGTTGCCCCTGTGGAAGGCAAGAAATGGAAACGGGTGTCCACGCGTCTAGAACGAAAAGAAGGAGAAGCACAGGGGGGGGCAGCAGAAGACCCAGGTGCCGGGCATGGAGCAGTACCGAAAAAAGCAAAGGCAAAAACCAAGAGGCATGAAGAAGAGACTGATGATGAGGAGGAAATCACCTATTGTCGACCTCTGAAGCTGACTGAAATCCAAGGCTCAAGAAAGGAGTTTACACGGCGTCAAGATGAAGGTATCCTTGCTTGGTTGCTTCGCTGCTGGGACAACGGGGCCAACAGCTTGTCTCTAGATGGTAATGAAGCTCGCCAACTAGGAAGCATTGCCCAAGATGCAGGTATCGACAGAGGGATTAGCAGATGTTCGGATGGAGCTGCTACTCTCTGGTTGCGGCTGTTAGAAGCCGTGAGAGAAAGGTACCCCTATAAGGATGCTTTGAAGCCTAAATTTGATAGTTGGAATACCGTCCAAAAAGGTATTCAGCGCCTGAGGGAATTGGCCATGGCGAAAATGTTGTACAGCCCTGATCCAAGCGAACTTGACCCTGAGAGAGTGAGGGCCGATCCTGACATGTGGCAGAAAATCACAAGTACAGCACCAGAGAGAATTGCACAGTCATTGGTATCAGGATCTAAAGGATTCGTGGACAGATGGCCCCGAGTTGTTGAGCTGATTATAATGCTTCAAACCATCGATCAGCAGCTCCCCCAACTGCATGCCGCAGTTTCTGCCATCTCACGGCTAGAAAACCGAGTAGATGAAATGTGCAAGAAATTGTTTCCATCAACTAATTGTAATGATCCCGTAATAGTATCAGAAACAACTGATGAAGGTCAATCCTCGTACGGGCCACCAGGTCTAATGAAGGATCTGATCAAACTAGTCCAGTCCTACTCCCCACCTGCATCATCAAAAGTTTCAGCTGTTAAACGCACACGCTTCCCAGCTCGAGCAAAGAACAACAGTACGATTGCACCGCGTGTTTCCATGTGGCGCTACCTACGTGACCGTGGAGAAGACATGAGGAAGTGGCATGATCAGCCCACTTCTGCACTACGAGCACGGGTGAAAGAACTACTAGACATACCAACCACCAGTGGAGTTGCTCCAGTCATCACAGGTAACCAATAGAGGGGCCCTGCCCTCAGTCAGGGGAGGGAAAGGGATAATAGAGTTTATTGGACTGTGTGGATTCGATGGCCTGGCACATCAGAACCACAGGAATATAAGGCGCTGGTGGATACCGGTGCACAGTGCACCCTAATGCCCTCCAGTCATGAAGGGACAGAATCAATCCATATTTCTGGAGTGACTGGGGGCTCTCAAGAATTGACTGTGCTGGAGGCTGAAATAAGCCTCACTGGCAAAGACTGGCAAAAACATCCTATTGTGACTGGCCCAGGGGCTCCATGTATACTGGGTATTGATTACCTCAGAAGGGGGCATTTCAAGGATCCTAAGGGGTATCGATGGGCCTTTGGGATAGCTGCTGTAGACATGGACAACATTAAGCAGCTGTCTGTTTTGCCTGGCCTGTCAGAGGACCCGTCTGTTGTGGGGCTGCTACGAGTAAAAGAGCAGCAGGTACCGATTGCTACAAAGACAGTGCACAGACGGCAGTATCGTACCAACAGGGATTCCTTGCTCCCCATTCATGATTTGATTCGCCAGTTGGAGAATCAGGGAGTGATCAGTAAAACTCACTCACCTTTTAACAGCCCCACATGGCCAGTGCGTAAAGCCAGTGGAGAATGGAGGCTGACAGTAGACTACCGTGGCCTGAATGAGGTCACACCCCCATTGAGCGCTGCTGTGCCGGACATGTTGGAACTCCAGTACGAGCTGGAGTCAAAAGCAGCCAAATGGTATGCCACCATTGACATTGCCAATGCCTTCTTTTCTATTCCTTTGGCCGCAGAATGCAAGCCACAGTTTGCCTTCACCTGGAGGGGCATTCAGTATACTTGGAACCGTTTGCCCCAGGGGTGGAAACACAGCCCAACCATTTGCCATGGGTTGGTTCAAACTGTACTGGAACAGGGTGGTGCTCCTGAACACCTGCAGTACATTGATGACATTGTTGTGTGGGGTGATACAGCAGAAGGAGTTTTCACAAAAGGAGAGCAGATAATCCGGATTCTTCTACAAGCTGGCTTTGCTATTAAGCGAAGCAAAGTAAAAGGACCTGCCCAGGAAATTCAGTTCTTAGGTATAAAGTGGCAGGATGGACGTCGTCACATCCCAGCAGATGTGATCGACAAAATCACTGCCATGTCTCCACCAACTAGCAAGAAAGAGACACAATCTTTCCTGGGTGCAGTGGGCTTTTGGAGGATGCACATTCCAAACTACAGCCTCATTGTAAGCCCCCTTTATCAGGTAACGCGGAAGAAGAATGATTTTGCATGGGGCCCTGAGCAGCAGCAGGCTTTTGAACAGATTAAACAAGAGATAGCCCGTGCTGTAGCCCTGGGGCCAGTACGGACTGGACAGGATGTAAAGAACATCCTCTATACTGCTGCTGGAGAGAAAGGCCCCACTTGGAGTTTGTGGCAAAGAGCCTCAGGAGAGACCTGAGGCCGACCCCTGGGATTCTGGAGTCGATCATATAAGGGGTCTGAAGAGTGCTACACTCCAACTGAGAAGGAGATCTTAGCCGCGTATGAGGGGGTTCGGGCTGCTTCCGAAGTAGTCGGGACTGAAACACAGCTCCTTTTGGCACCTCGACTGCCAGTGCTGAACTGGATGTTCAAAGGACAGGTTCCCTCCACCCATCATGCTACCGATGTCACCTGGAGCAAGTGGATTACGCTGATTACACAGCGAGCGCGAATGGGAAACCTCAATCGTCCAGGAATCCTAGAGGTAATCATGGACTGGCCTGAAGATAAAAAGTTTGGAACATCACCAGCAGAAGAGGTATCACGTGCTAAAGAGGCCCCACCATACAACGAATTACCAGAAAATGAAAAGAAATATGCCCTATTCACTGACGGATCATGTCGCATTGTAGGGAAGCATCGCAAATGGAAAGCTGCTGTGTGGAGCCCCACACGACAGGTTGCAGAGGCCACTGAAGGTAAGGGAGAATCAAGTCAGTTTGCAGAGGTAAAAGCTGTCCAGCTGGCCTTAGATGTTGCTGAACGGGAGAGGTGGCCAATGCTGTATCTTTATACTGACTCATGGATGGTGGCAAATGCCTTATGGGGGTGGTTACAGCGGTGGGAACAAAATAACTGGCAACGGAGGGGAAAATCTGTTTGGGCCGCTGAACTATGGAAGGACATTGCTTCCCGAACAAGGAATATGGTTGTAAAGGTGCGTCATGTGGATGCACATGTGCCCAAAAGTCGGGCTACTGAAGAACAACAAAACAACCATCAGGTAGATAAAGCTGCCAAAATTGAGGTGGCTCAAATTGACTTGGACTGGCAGAATAAGGGTGAATTATTTCTAGCTCGATGGGCTCATGAGACCTCAGGCCATCAAGGAAGAGACGCAACATATAAGTGGGCCAGAGACCGAGGGGTGGACTTAACCATGGACGCTATTGCGCAGATTATTCATGATTGTGAAACATGTGCCATAATTAAACAAGCCAGAAGGATGAAACCTCTCTGGGAGGAAGGGCGATGGCAAAAGTATAAATATGGGGAGGCGTGGCAGGTTGATTATATCACCTTGCCACGATCTCGCAGTGGTAAGTGTTATGTACTCACTATGGTAGAGGCAACCACTGGGTGGCTTGAAACATACGCAGTACCCCATGCAACTGCTCGAAACACCATATTAGGTCTTGAGAAACAAGTCTTGTGGCGACATGGCACCCCAGAAAGAATTGAATCTGATAATGGGACACATTTCAAAAATTCTCTTATAAATACTTGGGCCAAAGATCATGGCATTGAGTGGATTTATCATATTCCCTACCATGCACCAGCTTCTGGTAAAATTGAACGATATAATGGGTTGTTGAAAACTATGTTGAAAGCAATGGGTGGTGGAACATTTAAGCACTGGGAGAAGAATCTGGCAGAAGCCACTTGGTTGGTCAATACTAGAGGATCTGTCAATCGTGATGGTCCTAGTCAATCTAGCCCCCTACACACTGTAGAAGGAGATAAGGTCCCTGTTATACATGTAAAGAACATGTTGGGAAAAGCTGTTTGGGTCCTTCCAGCTTCTGGAAAGGGCAAACCTATCCGTGGAACTGTCTTTGCCCAGGGACCTGGGTGCACTTGGTGGGTAATGCAGAAGGATGGGGATGTTCAATGTGTGCCACAAGGGAATTTGATGCTGGGGGAGTGCAGTCAATAATTTTATGTATCTATATATATATATATATGTTTGCATGTGTAGTGTATTTTAGTTATTATAGTTGTACATTTAGTTATGTTACATGCAATTCTACTATTTAGCTATCACAATTTTACATACGTGTATATATATGTATATATATGTATATATTAACCATGATGTAATAATGTAGAATAAGGGGTGGAATGTCATGGTTTTGTAATTTTGTAATTTTGCTATCAGTATTCCACATCATAACATCATGTCAAGTATGGATACTTCTGTTGAATGTGCAGTCCACAGAAGAAGACTACATATCCCAGGGAACAACAGGAGTAACAATAAGTCACGGGACCAGGACTCTATATAATCTCGTTCCCAGGCTGGAGTGCTCTCCCTTCTTCTCTCGAACTTCTCGGAGAGTGGGAAGCGTTCCAGCCGTGTCGCCTAGAGTTCACAGTAGGCCTCTCGGTTTTCGGAGACTCTCTCTCTCTGTTTCGTTCGATTTTGTTAGCCTTAATTATATTATATTGTGTTATCTTGTATTTCGATATCATATTTAGTAAAATAAGTTTTTCCTCCTTAGATTGTCACTGTTTTATCCCACTCCCCTTTTCCCCCTCCTTTCCGGGCCCCGGGGGGGGGGGCGTGGGGTGGCTTCCCCTGTCACGGGCATAGGTAAATCTAAGTAACCCGTGACAACCTGCATTGACATGAGAGCAACACCCTGCCAGACCGCTGCCCTGTGAGCTGAGCAGAGCAGAGCAGAGACACAGTCCCCATGTATCAGGTAGTGTTATTCTGCTTACCAAATGAATGAGTTCACTACAGAAGAGGCAAATCTTCCCCTCTGCTCCATCTGTGGCATACTCTGGAGTTCAAGGCATTGCAAAGCTATGGCACATCTACTTTCTTTCAATGATGAAAACTTAGTGTGCTCTGGGCTCTCATTTCAATTGCATCTAAAGAAGTCTAGGGTCATGCCAGCTGACAGGAAGCTGGCAAATGTTGTCTCATTGTAAGGAAGAGCAAGAAAGATGACATGGGCAATTATGGACCTGTCAGTCCAGAGCCTGGTAAAATTATGGAGAAAATGATGGTGGGAGTTATGGAAAAACAGCTGAAGGACAATTCTGTCATTGGTCGCAGCCAACACAAGTTTGTGAGGCAAAGGTCCTGTTTAATTTAAGCTCATTTTGTGACACAGTTATCCGTTTAGTTGACCAAGAGAAGCCAGTTGATGTAATCCTTGAGGATTTCAGTGGAGATTTTGATACTGTTTCTCACAACAACCTTCTGGACAGAATGTTCTGCATATGGCTAGACAGAAACACAATGTGGTGGGTGAGCAGTTGGCCAGTAGGTCAGTCCCAAAGGATTATAGTCAGTTTTTTCCATCAGGCTGGTAGATGGTCACTGTCGGGGTCCCCAGGGTTCCATTTTGGGGCCACTTTCCTTTCATGTTTATGCAGATGACTTGAATGCAGGACTAGAAGACGTTCTGAGCAAGTTTGCTGATGAGACCAGATGAGGAGGTGCTGTTGCCTCCACTGAGGGTGGAGAGGACTTGCAGAGAGATGTGGACAAGTCAGAGAAGTGGGTACCAGTTGGTACTAAGCACCAAGTGCATAAAGTATAACAAGAACAAGTGCCTGATTGTGCACCTGGGTAGGGGCAATGCTGGACATACACACTGACTGGATATGGGACACTGGAGAGGATTCTGACTGGAAAGGGTTGGGGTGCTGGTCAGCATCACACTGAATGTGAGTCAGCAGTGTGCCAAGGCAGCCAGGAAAGACAACAGTCCCCTGGAGTGCATGAAGCAACTTATTGCCAGCTGGGTGAGGGAAAGGGTTGTCCCTCTGCTCTGCATTGCTACTGCCTCACTATGTTCTGGGCACCACAGAACATAAAGGACTTCAAACTCTGGGAGAATGTGCAAAGGAGGGCACTGAAACCGAGAGATCTGAAGTTCAGAGTTTCACAGGGATTGGCTGCTTGTTCAGACTGGGCCCTTCTCACATCCCTGCTCACATCCTGCAATGAAACATAGGTCTCATATGGGACATGAACCTCACAGCGTCCTTGCACCACATGTAGAGCCTGGGATCTTCTGTCCCCATGTCTTTCATTTAACATCATACAAAATTCCAACACATTGCCCCAGGAAATGCCCAGAGCCAACATGACATACAGGACCTCTCTACCACTGGTCTTGCAATCAGGTCTTGACCTGTCTGCTTTGTAAGGCAAAGGAGAGGTTTCTTAGCATGCCAGTGCCTTTGCCTGCCTGTAGTCATGGCTTCCAGTTATCTTCTCTAACAAGTCCCTTGGGAAGCTTACTTGGTAATGTTCCTCAGCGGGCCCATTAATACTCCAAGAAACTTCACTGTTACTTCTGACTTTGTCTTGTTGAGCACTTTGTGCAAACTTCTCTCTGCACTAGAGGCTGATGAACTCAGCATCAAATGCACCCTGGGACCATTATAACCTAAAGAATCTCCTGTGCCTTATGCCATCTTGTTATCTTCTTCAGGTTATCAGAACTTGTTCAGCAAAAAGGAGGGATATCTGGAGAGAGCTTAAAGAATCCAGTATAAATTTATTGTCTATTTATTTATAGTTGGGTTTAAAGAAGACATTAAAGCAGCACTGTGCAACTGATACCAATCCAGGATGTCCCAATGAGTTCTGTACTGTTACTGTGTTGACAAAGGTCCTTCTCAACCTCCCCACCCAATTTCTGCTCACAATGGACCTATGGGACTTGCATCACTTTTCTTCACATCACTCTTCTCCTCTGCATTCATCCGCTCAGTGTTAAAACTGCTTTGCACCAACTCCCACTGGCTTTCCTCAGAGAACCAGCTACACATGGAAAAGGAAAGATTTCTATTTTTTATCTGGCCAGCAAATGGAAAGAAAGGTGATGCAATTGAATGAACAGTAAAACACAGTGATCAACTGCATGCCATGTTCAAGCTGCATCTATTGAAGTTTGTCTTTCATATGGAATACTTTTAAAAGAAATGATTTATTCTGAGGTAGGATAGGATAGATTGAATCACAGTGAAGTAGTTGACAACAGAGGCCATCAGACTCTGGTAGATAGAGCAAATTCCAGTAATCTCCCTGGGATAGATCAGCCAGGTAGTTGAGAGGTATCAACTTAAAATTGATCAGGACTTGTGAGTATTTCACACATTGAGACGGGTTAACACATTCTCACTGATTCTCAGACTTTGGGGAGATGGAACAAATTCCAGTAATCCCCCTGAAAGTCAGAAATCAGACAGATAATTGGGAGGTATCTGACTGAACAAAGAGCAAGGGATGGAGAAATCTGGAGGGCAGTGGGAGTAGTTTGTGCCCAAATGGCCTGCTGAAAACATGCCCTTAACCATGGCCATTTATTTAGGAGAGCTGAAAAAACTTGGAGGATGAGGCACATCAAATAGGCAGCAGGGAAGAGTAGTGCTGGGCACCGGGCTATAGTCACAGGGCATTGGCACTGGCACCACTGTCTGTGTCTCTGAATCTGAAGACATTTGTGTCCAGCGAACACAGTTCTGGAAAACATTGTAGTTTCAGTAAAAGAAAAAAAAAGACATCAAATCACCTCAAAGATTCATATTTACAACTTAAAATGGAACAAGACTCATGAGAATTTTTCATGTTGAGAAGGGTTAACACAATTTCAATGATTTCCATCTTTGTCTTCAATTATTTGTTTCAGTTTTATTGACATTTATGATCAACTATTAAGCTTACAGCCTCAAAATAAATAAAAAGAGATACATTTGCATCTTGCACGTGGCCTGATGCCCCTTTCACCTTCGCAGTTCCCACAAGTCCTTCCATGCCGGAGAGTATGAGATCCAGCAGAGCACCTCTCCTCTTTGGTTCCTCCACTGCTTGGTCAAGAAGCTGCCATCTGTGCTCTCCAGGGATCTGCTGGATGCCACATGCCCTGCTGTGCTGTCCCTGCTGCAGATAATGGAGTGACAAAGGCCACCAAATGGGACAAGGGACAGACAACATCAGATTCCCATCTGTCTGCAGAGGGCACCTTCCATTTACTCTCCCTGATCAGGAAGACAGGAAAAGACACTGATGGTCTCCTCTGTTTGCCATTTCCATTAGCTCTGACCTGTCTGCTCTTCCATCCCCAGGCAGAGCTCAGTGCACTCTCACAGAGGGCATTCACCCTTCTTTATCTCCTCGCCCATCCATCCTAAAGACTCGGTATCCCCCTTGTGCTACAGTGCAGTTGTGGAAGCCATTAAACTGTGTCCCCATGGTCCAAACAGGAGCTCAGGCCTGCAGCTCTACCAAGATTTCTAGCTTCTTGTGTGTTGGTGTTTGCATTAGTGCAAAACAACAGAAGTAAACATCCTAATTGGAAAGCATCACTGGACATAGCCTGACTGGATAGCTAATCTATGGTATCAGTGTGCAGAAGGTGGCACACAAACATTAGACTGATCGTGGGCCTTGGAGTTGACACAGCAACATGGTCACACCATGGGCATGGCTTTCCTGAAGGCCCTGTGCTGCTCTTGCAGCTGTGAGTGAATTCACCAGACAGCCAGTGCTATCCCCTCTCTGGCCCTCGGCTGATGCCCAGGAAGGAGCTGTCTATCTCAGGGATTTCCCACATGGTTTACAAGCACTGGCACACATCAGGAGCAGCCCAGGCACCTTGGGCATCACCCAGTGTCTGTGTGTGAGCTGCTGCCTCCCAGCTGAAGGACCGAGGACTCAGAGCAGGAGCTCACATGCAGGCAACTCCTTGTGCTCTTCTGAACTGAACCAGAGGAATCCCAGCTCCTGTGGGTGTGTAGGGAGCTGAATCCCATTTCAGCTCCAGGATTTCTGTCAAGGGATGAGACTCCTGCACTGCCTCAGCTGGATCACTGCCCTGCACAGGGAAAGTCCAAACCTTGCCTTCCTTGTCTGGTTGCCCTTATTGTTTCATCAAACGATCTCTGGGAGCACTCCCCATATGTCTCCAATCAGTCACTGACCACTGGACATGTGGTGGTTAATTGAGCGAATTTCAAAGCACAGTCATGATGCTGTTGTCTTTCAGGAGCTGTTGGCCATGAGGACCCAGGGACATGTCAGGGGAGACAAGTCGGAAAGATAAAAATGACATAATCTGCTGCTTGCCTGTCCAGGCTCCTGGGACACAGGGAGCTCATAAAAGTGTGCAGGGCTGCAGAGAGACAGCTGTGCACAGGAGCAGCTCTTGTGCACAGCACAGCCTGCAGGTGACAGAAGGAGAGGAGAGAAACTGAAGAGAGCTTGCAGGATGTGTGTGGTGTGAGCGGGCTGTGAGCTCACAGACCATGACAGGGTAAGTCTCACTGCAGACCATGAGCTGCTTTTCATAGAGGGTCAACTTAATTTGGGACATCCCATAGGAGATCTGGATGCAGGCACTGCATGTTTCTTTACTGTGGAAAAAGCCTTCTGCTCCAGCTGAGGGCTTCCATACTGCAGTATGAAATCACAGCCCTGAGGGCTGCATGTCCCAGCACGGCTGCAGGCTGTGCAGCCGGGGCTGCAGGCAGGTGCCCAGGGCTGTCCTGCAGAGCAGGGTCCCTGCTGTGCCCCAGGGGCTGTGTGCCGGGTATGGGACTCTGCCGCCTGCCAGGCTCAGCACTCAGCCTGCCCGGGGAGCTGCCCAGGGCGCTGCGGGGAGACGTGTGGGGTAAGGAGCCCCCGGCAGGGTTTGTGCTGCCACAGCTGCTGCCTGGGGCAGGGGATCACAGCTCCACTGCACAACTGAATGTTTCTGAGGGCACTTTGCAAGAGGAGAGCCAAGGCAGGGGGTTTCCATTTCCTGTTCTGAGGCAAAGAGGTTTGGAGTCAGAAATCTAAAAGGGGCAATAAGAGTTCTGAGAATTTTTCATCAATCAATTGCTTGTTTTGTGAACACTCACACATGATGTGCTTTCAGTCTCCCCTTTCTCGAAGGATGGAATTATCTTCATTTTCTGTAGGCATGAATAATTCACTTATCCTACAAACAGGCAGCATTTTCTAACTGAAACTGAATGCCACAGAAGCTCGGGTAGGGGGCTCTAAGAGCACTTGGGGTAAAGATATGAGACATGAAACAGATGAAAATATCCAGGGAGAAGGGATAAGAAAATAAGAGGAAGGTTAGAGCTCCATATGCTGCTTCTGCTTAAGGAATGCTGAAATACATGAAATTAAATGCAAGTAATGGTGCTAAATGTACACTGTTGTAGGAGAATTAAAACATTTCATAGTATAGCAGGAGTAGTGCCTCTGAGAATGGTCTGGACTTGTCATTATCTTCTGCACTCTGAGCAGGACTCCAAGCCCAACAACAGCAGATGCCCAACAGCAGCTCCATCAGTGAGTTCCTCCTGCTGCCGTTGGCAGACACGCGGCAGCTGCAGCTCCTGCACTTCTGGCTCTTCCTGGGCATCTACCTGGCTGCCCTCCTGGGCAACGGCCTCATCAGCACAGCCGTAGCCTGCGACCGCCGCCTGCACACCCCCATGTACTTCTTCCTCCTCAACCTGGCCCTCCTCGACCTGGGCAGCATCTCCACCACTCTCCCCAAAGCCATGCCCAACGCCCTCTGGGACAACAGGGCCATCTCCTACACAGGATGTGCTGCACAGCTCTTTTTCTTTACCTTCTTCATGTCAGCAGAGTATTCCCTTCTCACCATCATGTCCTATGACCGCTATGTTGCCATCTGCAAGCCCCTGCACTACGGGACCTTGATGGACAGCAGAGCTTGTGCCACCATGGCAGCAGCTGCCTGGGGCACTGGGGTTCTCAATTCCCTGCTGCACACTGCCAGTACGTTTTCACTGCCTCTCTGCCAAGGCAATGTTGTCAACCAGTTTTTCTGTGAAATTCCCCAGATCCTCAAGCTCTCCTGCTCAGAATCAAATCTCAGGGAAGTTGTGTTTCTCATTTTTACTATCAGTTTAGACGTAGGCTGCTATGTTTTCATAGTTGTGTCCTATGTGCAGATCTTCGTGGCTGTGCTGAGGATGCCCTCTGAGCAGGGACGGCGCAAAGCCTTCTCCACGTGCCTCCCTCACCTGGCCGTGGTCTCCCTGTTTCTCAGCACTGGTGCTTTTGCCTACCTGAAGCCCCCCTCCATTCCCTCCCCACTCCTGGATCTGACAGTGGCACTTCTGTACTCAGTGGTTCCTCCAACACTGAACCCTATTATCTACAGCATGAGGAACAGGGAGATCAAGCACGCTCTCAGGAAGGTGTTGCAATACTCACTATTCCCGCTTCAATAAAGTGCACATCTTCATCGCATGATTCCCAGTGATGGTTCTTCATCTTTTATGCATCTTTGATTGATTGATTATGTGAGATATAGCAACGTGCAAAAAAATGTTATTGAACTTATAAATAAAAATTTGTTTCACTTCTTTCACACCTACTATCCATTTTCTCACTCCAAGAGCTCATGTAAACATGGAACCAGATTCCCCGAATAGGTTAAGAGATAAATAAATAGCATTCAAAATACGCTTTTCCTTAGCTCTTCTCTTATCCAACTTTGTCTGGATTTGGGGAAGGTACAGCCACAGATAGAAGCACAACTAGTTCTTTTCATTCCTCCTCTCTTTACACTGATACAGTGCACAGAGGATTCGAGTCCTCTCATTTCTACAGGCCTGAAGGTCTTGTGTGTCTCACAGCAGTCCCGTCGTCTCTACAGCAGCACTCAGTGGTTTGCTTAATTTTCTTATCTCAATACTTGGAACAGCTACAGGACCTGTAGCATAAGTGACCGCAGAGCTCCTTATGAGGGGTGGAGTGACAGTGGGATCTGTCCAGAGCTTGGAGCAACTGCAGGATGTGTAGCAAAAACTTGGAGCTATTGCAGGGACTGTGCCAGGAGTTGCAGAGGCTGCAGCAATGTCAGCAGATCCAGCTCTCTTCCCCTTGAAGATGCTGAATAGTGTTGAACACAGCTCAGTAGGTGTGGGCCAGGCCCTGGCACACTGCAGTCATTTGGGCCTTTTTAGGATTACCAGTGCCACAGCAGACCTGTCTCCAATATTCTACCAGTTTCTCAGGATCCTGCAGTTGCTCGGAGATGAAGTTCCAAAGCCCTGGGGGTGCCCACCACTCCAGGCAGCTGCCCAGACTGTCCCACACCCCCTGCCATGCAGAGCCTTCTCACCTTGGGGCAGATCTCTCACTGATATTCCTGAATAATTGTTTAACCTCAATCCTAGAATCATAGAATCACCAAGGCTGGAAAAGGCCTGAAAGATCATCCAATCCAACCGTTCACCTATTACCAATAGCTCCCACTTAACCATGTCCCTCAACACAATATCCAGTCTCTCCTTGAATACCCCTGGTCTCCCAGAGACGACAGTGTAAAATGTGTAATTCCTAATCATACCAACAATATTACTTCCAAAACCCAAAGATGTCCAAAGAGCTGAATGTGCACAAAACTTCACTTTGCCAATTTTATCGTGGTACAAACCAAGGTCAAACAGCATAGCAAAATAAATACCCTAATTCAGCATCCAGAGTTGACAAATGATGCAGCAGGGAAAACAAGCAGCAAGCAAGGAGCTGTGAAATGCAGCTTCATGAGAAGACTCAGCAAGCTTCACAAATAGGGAAACTATCAGCACCATGGCCTGCACATCTCCAACTCCCACAAAGCCCTGTCCACTCTGGACAGATGTGCTGTTACCACAACCCTTGGAGCCTCACATCAGGCACCAAAATGACTGTGGTTGTTGAACCCAACATGTGGCTCAGCAGCTCACAGTGCTTTGTGCACTGCCCCATTCCCAGTGGGATGGGGATGAGAACTGGGAAAAAGAGTACAACTTCTGGGTTGTAACAAAGCAGTTTACTAAGAGAGATAAAAGGAGAGGAGTAATAGTAATCACTATATATCCGTTGATATAGAATCGTATGTAACAACTGATGCACAAGCACTTGCTCAGCACCACCAGACTGATGCTCAGCTGGGCCCTGAGCAGTGAAGAGACTGAGATGAACTCCCACCCCTTTCAATACAATTTCTGCTTGCTGTCAGCTGATAGAGAACGTCCCTTTGGCCACTATCAGTCAGCTGTCCTCACTCTGTTCCCTCCCAGCTCCATGTGCCCTCCACTGACCATGGCCTTGGCTCTGTACAACACTGCTTAGCAGCAGCTGTAAACATCAGAGTGTTATCAATGGTTTTCTCCTAGAACCAAAACACTGCACCACAGCAGACAGTCTGAAGAAAACAATTCCATCCCAGCTGTAACTCAGATTCCTGCCTGTCCCCTCTTCTTGTTCTTCCTGATCAGGAAGCAAGGAACAGAATCTGCCGCTCTCCTCTCTGAGCCCTTTCCATCAGTTCTCAGCTGGCTCCTCTGCCATCCCCAGGCAGAGCTCAGTGCCCTCTCATGGATGGCAGCAGCCTTTTCTCTTCTTCCTTGCCCATCCGTCATGCAGAATCTGTACCCCATTTGCTACAGTACAGAGCTGAGAATCAACCCACCGTGTCTCTGTGAACCAAACAAGACCCTAGGCCTGCAAAGGCACAGAGATTTGGAGTTCGCTGAGTGAATGTTTGTGGTCCTCTCATTAGTGTAAGGATTCTTCAGAAAGCATCCCCTTCCAGAAGCATGCTTTGATTTAGCCTGTCTGGGTCTTGCATCTACACTGTGGTACTGATGTTCAGGGCCTTGCTCAGAATCAGCAGCCTGCATGAAAGGAAAAGCTCTGTGGTTTTCTCTTGATTTGTCCCGTTTATTTCCCATGCTACCCGCACTGGTCTACAGGCACTTTAGGGCAGCAGTAGGTTGGGGTTACCCCCAGAGGGTACACAGTAAGATTTAGGACGGGGTATTGGCAACAAGACTTTCTCTGAGGAATCCTCACACAATCCTATAGAACAACTCAGAGGCTTTCCATTCAATCTCCAACAGCAACAATATCCCTCAGCCCTTCTCTGTCACATCCAATTCCCCACCCTTCCCCATTTGGACCTGGTTTAAAGCCCTATAATCAATCAGTGCAGGAGCATTTCAGATGGGGTCATGGAGGAGGCAGACTGCCATTCTTGGGGTGGCCATTTTCCCAGGAGGGCATGGTGGGAGGGCTTTGTCCCATCTGGTTCCACCAACACTTGCATCCACCCAGCAGAAGGCTGTGCCCTCTGTGTCCCACTTGAACTCTGCATGGAGCTTACAGTTGGCAGTGACATGGCTGAGAAGCTCTGGGCATGGATTAAGGGACAGGGAATTAATGTGCCTTCCTAACTTCCTCCCTGCATGCCTTAGCAACTTCCTTGTAATCTCCCCAAGTACCCAGCCCCTTCTTCCAGAGGACAGAGATTCTCTTTTTCTTCCTGAGTCTCAATAGTTTTTCCCAGTTCATCTGCACTGGTCTTCTTCCCCTATGGCTCACCTTATGGCATTCAGGGACAGCCTGATCTCGTGCCTTTAAGATTTCCATCTTGAGGAGTGTCCAGGCTTCCTGGACCCCTTTACCCATAAGGAGCGACTCCCAAGGGACCTGTGCTACAAGTGTCCTGAACAGGTCAAAGTCCGCCCTCTAGAAGTTCAGGATAGTAGTTTTGCTAGTCACCCTTCTGACATCTCCAAGAATAGAGAATTCTACCATTTCATGGCCACTCTGCCCAAGACAGTCCCCAACCTTCTCAACTCCTACCAGTCCTTCACTGTTAGTGAAGAGCAGGTCTAGCAAGGAACCACCCCTGGTAGGACTTCATACCAGCTGTGTAAGGAAGCTGTCTTGCATGCAATCTATAAACCTCTTGGACTGATTCCTCTGCTATTTATTATATTCCCAGCATATATCAGAGAAGTTGTAGTCTCCCAAGAAAATGAGTGCTGGCAATCTTGCGACTTCAGTAAGCTGCTCATAGAATGCCTCACCCATCAATTAGGCGGTCTATAAGAAACCTTGAGCAAGATGTCACACTTACAGGCCTTTCCCCCGATCCTTACAAACATGCACTTCATTCTGAAGCCCAAGCTCTTCAACATCAAAACTCTCTTTAATATAAAGGGCCACACCACCACCCTTCCTTCCTCCTCTATCCCTTCTGAAGAGCTTGTAACCATCCATCACAGCACTCCAGTCATGGCAGTGGTCCCACCATGGGTCGGTAATAGCAACTAGGTCATGGTTTGTCAGATGCACAGTTGCTTCCAGCTCCTCTTGCTTGTTGACCAAGCTGCGTGCGTTGGTGTAGACGCACTTCAGCTGAGGCATCTGCCTCTCTCCCAGCTCAAACAGCATTTCCCTAGGCTTATCTCTGGTAAGCCCTGTTTTGTCCACTCCCCCATCGTAGCTAGTTTAAAGCTCTTTCGATAAGCCCCGCTACCGTCTATGCTAGGATTCACTTCCCCCTTTGAGACAGTTGGGTTCCATTCATGGATAACAGACCATGGGCCAAGTAAACTGTCCTGTGATCAAAGAACTCAAAGTTTCTGGCTCAGTACCAACCTCTGAGACAATTGTTCATTGCTTTGCTTTCCAAGCCTGCTCTGTGTCCCTCACTGCCACTGAAGGTATAGAACAAAAAATCACTTGATCTCCCACTTTGTGAACTAAATGGCCTAAATTCCTGAAATCTCTTTTTATAGTTTGTAGTCTTATCTAAGAAATTTCATCACTGCCCACCTAAACTATGAGTAGTGGAAAATAATCAGTGGACCTAACCAGCATTGGGAGTTTCCTCATTATGTCCCTGACCTGAAACCAAGAAGGCAGCAGACTTACTGACAACTGGGGTCCAGTCTGCAAATGGGGCCCTCTATTCCTCTGAGAAGGGAGTCACCCACCACGGCCACCCTTCTTTCTTTCATGGCAGAGGAAGTCACAAGGCTTGGTAGTGACTGCCTTGCATTAGGTTTCCTCCTAGGCAGATCCTCCATTGCCTCCCCATTCTTATCTCCTTCAGATTTCAGAGTGTCAAACCTGTTGCTTAGATGGATCAGGGGTCGAGGGCTAGGCAGGCATGGGGGGGCTCCTGTGATGTTGAGTTGGGACTCTCTTCCAACCCTCCTCATCAGTCAGGTCTGTCTGACTGTGACAGGGCAGGGAGTCAACCACTTTTCTGGGGGTATCTGCCTGGCAGCCTTCCCTCGGGGATGCCAGCAAGTCACTCCACCAGCCCATCTCCCGATCACACTCCCTGATGGTAAACTGTGAGTAAAACCTTGAGTAAAGTGAGAGTTCACCTAGACAAAAGTATGAGTAGAAACATGGACTGACGTGAGGGTAAACCCAGAGTAAACCCAGGATCCCATCCATTGGGCATGCACAGCCTCTGAGGGCAACTTTTTCCAGTGTTGCTGTGTAAAAATATAGGTTCCTCACATCTAACCTATGTCTCCCCTTTTTAATTTAAATCCGTTTCCATTTGTCCTGTTATCAACAGACCATCCCATCCTTATTCTAGCGTTAGGCATCTCATCCTCAGATGGAAACCCTGGGGCTGAATTGGGATCAGTTTTTCAAAGAACCACAGGAGCTACAAGTTCACCTAGCTGAGTTCAGATGTGCACAGTGAGGTGTCTGTGTGTGAGTCCCTCATCTGAATCCTTGGTTTTTATTCCACAGGGACTGCACTACTCATACACAGTCTCTCAGTGATGCCCAAGGTGCCTTGGGTGATCCTAGTTTTGTGCTAGTGCTTGTAAACTGTGACGGAAAATCTATGAGATAGACACCTCCTTCTGGAGCATCAGCTGAGGGCCAGAAGGGAGGTATTCTTGGCCATCCTAAATACCACCTCAGCCACGTGCTTAGGGCACCCATTGTGTCTTTTGCACCTGACCCCATGGAGTATGTAGTGATATTCAGCTTATCAAAAGGATGAGCTCAGAACAGAAGAGGCAGATCTTCCTCTCTGCTCCATCTGTGGCATAGTCTGGATTTCAAGGCATTGCAAAGCTATGGCACATCTACGTTCTTGCACTGATGACACTTTAGCATGCTCTGGGCTCGCATTTCAATGGCATCTAATAAATCTAGGGTCATACCTGTTGACAGGAAGCTGGCAAATGTTGTCTCATTGTAAGGAAGAGCAAGAAAGATGACACGGGCAACTATGGACCTGTCAGTCTCACTACAGTGCTTGGTAAAATTATGGAGAAAATGATGGTGGGAGTTATGGAAAAACAACTGAAGGACAGGTCACAGACAACACAAGATACAGAGGGGAAGGTCCTATTTAATTTCAGGTCTTTTTATGACACCTTTATCCATTGAGCTGAACAAGGGAAGGCAGTTGATGTAATCCTTGAGGATTTCAGTAGAGCTTTTGATACTATTTCTCCAGCACCCTTCTGGACAGAAATTCCTGCATACAGCTAGACAGAAACAAAACGTGGTGTGTTGTAATACAAGAAGAATTTTACAGAGCAGCAGCCATGGATTGAGATAAGGAGTTCACAGAGCAGCAGCTGCGGAGCAGGATAAACAGCATGAGAACAAAGGACATCTCTAGGAAAAGAATGAATGGCTCGTGGCTTTGAAGGGGGGTTATAGGGTTGTTATTGCAGTAGCTTTCCTCCAATTAGCGTGTGTGATTTTTGGACACCCTTGTCTGTCTCCTATAAAAGTCTGGCTTTCGGGCAATAAATTGATGCAGCTATATGTAACTATATTGGTGTTTCTCTGTTTGACCCAGCACGCTGACATTTTGCCTTTCAGGTTCACCAGCAGTGGTGGGTGAGCAGTTGGCCAGTAGTTCTGTCCCAAAGGATTATAGTCAGTGGGTTCCATTGGGCTGGTAGATGGTCACTGTCAGAGCTCCCCAGGGTTCCATTTTAGGGCCACTTTCCTTTCATGTTTATGCAGATGACTTGCATGCAGGACTAGAAGATGTTCTGAGCAAGTTTGCTGATGAGACCAGATGAGGAGGTGTTGTTGCCTCCACTTAGGGTGGAGAGGACTTGCAGAGAGATGTGGACAAGTCAGAGAAGTGGGTACCAGTTGGTACTAAGCACCAAGTGCATAAAGTATAACAAGAACAAGTGCGTGATTGTGCACCTGGGTATGGGCAACCCTGGACATAAACACTGTCTGTATATTGGACACATGAGAGACGTCTGACTGAAAAGGATTGGGGGTCCTGCTCAACATAAAATTTTAAGTGAGTCAGCAGTGTGCCCAGCCAGCCAAGAAGGCCAACAGTCCCCTAAAGTGCATCAAGCAATTTATTGCCAGCTGGGTGGGAGAAAGGTTTGTCCCTCTTTGCTCTGCATTGCTACTGCCTCACCTGGAGCACTGGGTGCACTTCTGGGCAATGCAGAACATAAAGAACATCAAACTATGGGAGAGTGTGCACAGGAGGGCACTGGAACTGAGAGATCTGAAGTTCAGAGTTTCACTGGGATTGACTGCTTGTTCAGACTGGGCCCTTCTCACACCCCACATCCTGTGATGAGACACAGGGCACATGTGGGATATGAACTTTAACAGCATCCTTGCACCACATGCAAATGCTTTTCCCAGTGCTTCAGTGTTCCACCACCCATTGCTTTCAACATAGTTTTCAACACCCCATTGTATCTTTTAATTTTACCAGAAGCTGGTGCATGGTAGGGGATATGATAAATCCACTCAATGCCATGAACTTTGGCCCAAGTATTTATTAAGGGAATTTTTGAAATGTGTCCCATTATGAGACTCAGTTCTTTCTGAGGTGTCATGTCTCTATAGGACTTGTTTCTAACAACCCAATATTGTGTTTCTGGCAGTAGCATGGGGTACTGCGTATGTTTCAAGCCACCCAGTGGTTGCTTCCACCATGGTAAGCACAAAACGCTTATCATTATGAGATCCTGGCAAGGTGACATCATTCACCTGTCACTCCTCCCCATATTTATACTTTTGCCTTGGCCTTCCCCCCAGAGAGGCTTCATATTCTTGGCTTGTTTAATTATGGCACATGATTCACAGTCATGAATAACCAGTGCAATAGCATCCATAGTTAAGTCCACCCCTCAGTCTCTAGCTCAATTATATGTTATGTCCATTCCTTGATGGCCTGAGGTCTCATGGAACCATCAAGCTTGAAATAATTCACTCTTGTTCTGCCAGTCCAAGTCTATTTGAGCCACCTCAATTCTGGCAGCTCGACCTACCTGATGGTTGTTTTGTTGTTCTGCAATAGCCCGACTCTTGGGCAAGTGTGCATCCACGTGACACACCTTTACAATCATATCTTTTTTTTGAGCAGTTATGTTTTTCTACAGTTCAGCAGCCCAAATAGGTTTACACCTCCGTTGCCAGTTATTTTGTTCCCACTGCTGTAACAACCCCCATAAGGCATTTGCCACCATCCATGAGTCAGTATAAAGATAAAGCATTGGCCACCTCTCCCGTTCAGCCACATCTAAGGTCAGCTGGACAGCTTTTACCTCTGCAAACTGACTTGATTCTCCTTTACCTTCAGTGGCCTCTGCGACCTGTCGTGTGGGGCTCCAAACAGCAGCTTTCCATCTCCGATGCTTCCCTACAATATGAAATGATCCATCAGTGAAAAGAGCATATTTCTTTTCATTTTCTGGTAGTTCGATGTATGGTGGGGCCGCTTTAGCACATGACACCTCTTCTCCTGGTGATGTTCCAAACTTTTTATCTTCAGTCCAGTTCATGATCACTTCTAAAATTCCTGGACGATTGAGGTTCCCCATCCGCGCTTGTTGTCTAATCAGTGCAATCCACTTGCTCCAGGTGGCATCGGCAGCATGATGGGTGGAGAGAACCTCCCCTTTCAACATCCGGTTCATCATTGACAGTCGAGGTGCCAGAAAGAGCTGCATTTCAGTACCAGCTACTTCGGAAGCAGCCCGAGCCCCCTCATACGCGGCTAAGATCTCCTTCTCAGTTGGAGTGTAGCACTCTTCAGACCCCTTGTACGCTCAGCTCCAGAATCCCAGGGGTCGGCCTTGGGTCCCTCCTGAGGCTCTTTGCCACAAACTCCAAGTGGGACCTTTCTCTCCAGCAGCAGTATAGAGGATGTTCTTTACATCCTGTCCAGTCCGTACTGGCCCCAGGTCCATGGCACAGGCTATCTCCTGTTTAATCTGTTCAAAAGCCTGCTGCTGCTCTGGGCCCTATGCAAAATCATTCTTCTTCTGCATCACCTGATAAAGGGGGCTTACAATGAGGCTGTAGTTTGGAATGTGCATCCTCCAAAAGCCCACTGCACCCAGGAAAGATTGTGTCTCTTTCTTGCTAGTTGGTGGAGACATGGCAGTGATTTTGTCAATCACTGTTGGGATGTGATGACATCCATCCTGCCACTTTATACCTAAGAACTGAATTTCCTGGGCAGGCCCTTTTACTTTGCTTCACTTAATAGCAAAACTGGCTCATAGAAGAATTTGAATTATTTGCTCTCCAGCACAGCAGCACTCAGTGGGGGTGTGACCTCATTCAGGCCACGGTAGTCTACTGTCAGCCTCCATTCTCCACTGGCTTTACGCACTGGCCATATGGAGCTGTTAAAAGGTGAGTGAGTTTTACTGATCACTCCCTGATTCTCCAACTGGCGAATCAAATCATGAATGGGGAGCAAGGAATCCCTGTTGGTGCGATACTGCCGTCTGTGCACTGTCTTTGTAGCAATCGGTACCTGCTGCTCTTTTATTTTTACTCGTAGCAGCCTCACAACAGACGGGTCCTCTGACAGGCCACGCAAAACAGACAGCTGCTTAATGTTGTCCATATCTACAGCAGCGATTCCAAAGGCCCAGTGATACCCCTTAGTATCCTTGAAATGCCCTCTTCTGAGGTATCCTCAATACCAAGTATGAACGGAAACCCTGGACCACTCACATAGGATGTTTTTTCCAGTCTTTACCAGTGAGGCTTATTTCAGCCTCCAACACAGTCAATTCTTGAGAGATATCCAGAAATATGGATTGATTCTGTCCCTTCATGACTGGAGGGCATTAGGGTGCACTGTGCACCAGTATCCACCAGTGCCTTATATTTCTGTGGTTCTGATGTGCTAGGCCATCAAATCCACACAGTCCAATAAACTCTATTATCCCTTCCACTCCCTTGAATGAGGGCAGGGCCCCTCTATTGGTTACCTGTGATAACTGGAGCAGCCGTACTGGTGGTTGGACTGTTTTGTAGTTCCCTCACCCGTGCTCATAGTACAGGAGTAGGCTGGTCATGCCACTTCCTCGTGTCTTCTCTGTGGTCACGTAGGTAACACCACAAGGAAACACACAGTGCAATTTACTGTTGTTCCTTGCTCAATCTGGAAAGCGCTTGTGTCTAATAGCTGAGAATTTTAATGATACACATGAAGGCTTTATGGTCGTTAATTTCTTTACGATCTCTCGCCTTCAACTGAAGCAGCAGCTAGGCCAATTACCAAGTGACACCAAGGAGATCAAGTGGCAAAATGGCGATTTATTGAAACAGACACATCCTTATATAACCTACGCCTTTTTGTCTACACCCACTGTATTACACTAAGATTCTTCCAGAATATGGGGAAGGGCCTGTCACATCACAACAAGCTACCGTCCCAGCTGTCCCAACAGCGAAGCAACCAGGTAACAAGAGATTCATTCTGGTGCCGTGTGAACTCCTTTCTTACGCCTTCGATTTCAGTCATCTTCAGGGATCGACAAACAGTAACAGAGATTTCCTCCTCATCACTCTCTTCTTCATGACACTTTTCCTTTTTCCTTTCTCGGTACTTATCCAGACCTGTCACCTGGATCTTCTGTTGCCTCCTCCTCCACTTCTTTTTTCCGTTCTAGACGTGAGGACACCCATTTCCATTTCTTGCCTTCCACAAGGGCAACTGATATTGTTACTGGTGCCTCCTGTGACTGATCAAAATTGACTTGGGGATTTCCCTTTTTGGCTAGAACCTCAGCTCGGAAATTCTCTCTTTTCGGAACAGTGTTATATAGAGCACGGTAAGCACAAGCCAAGCCCCAAATAAGTCATACCCCCTTAGATCTATCTAGGCTGCGCCATCCCTGACTCAAATACTGGCTTAGTTTCTCGGGATCCCACAGGTGTTCAAGAGTTAAATCCCATGACATTGCGGGCCCCCATGTGTTGGCGAACCTGAAGGCAAAAGTCAGCGTTCTAGGACAAACAACCACACACCAATATAGTTAAATATAGCTGTGTCCATCTATTGCCTGAAGAGCCGTACTTTTATAGCAAACAAACAAGGGTGTTCAAAAATCACACGTACTAATTGGAAGAAAGCTTCTGCAATAAGAACCCTAAAACCCCGCTTCAAAGCCACGAGCCTTTCACTCTTTTGCTAGAGGTGTCCTTGGTTCTCATGCTGTTTATCCTGCTCTGCAGCTGCTGCTCTGTAAAGTGCTTATCTTGATCCATGGCTGCTGCTCTGTAAAATTCATCTTGTATTACAACAGAATGGCAGTTCCCTGGGGTCTCCAGCACACCCCTAGCCAGCTGGCAAATGCCACTGAGGATCTTTAGGAAAGACATGCCCTGGGTAGTGACAATGTTCACTGGACAACTGTGAGCCCCACAATGGGTCTCGTACCTGTGTGCCATCTTCTGAACACCAGTAGCACGGTGTAGATGCAAGGCCCAGCCAGGCAAAATCAAAACATGCTTCTGGAAGGGGATCCTTTCTGAAGAGTCGTTACACTAATGAGAGGACCACAAACATTCACTCAGCGAACTCCAAATCTCTGTGCCTTTGCAGGCCTAGGGTCTTGTTTGGTTCACAGAGACATGGTGGGTTGATTCTCAGCTCTGTACTGTAGCAAATGGGGTACAGATTCTGCATGACGGATGGGCAAGGAAGAAGAGAAAAGGCTGCTGCCATCCATGAGAGGGCACTGAGCTCTGCCTGGGGATGGCAGAGGAGCCAGCTGAGAACTGATGGAAAGGGCTCAGAGAGGAGAGCGGCAGATTCTGTTCCTTGCTTCCTGATCAGGAAGAACAAGAAGAGGGGACAGGCAGGAATCTGAGTTACAGCTGGGATGGAATTGTTTTCTTCAGACTGTCTGCTGTGGTGCAGTGTTTTGGTTCTAGGAGAAAACCATTGATAACACTCTGATGTTTACAGCTGCTGCTAAGCAGTGTTGTACAGAGCCAAGGCCATGGTCAGTGGAGGGCACATGGAGCTGGGAGGGAACAGAGTGAGGACAGCTGACTGATAGTGGCCAAAGGGACGTTCTCTATCAGCTGACAGCAAGCAGAAATTGTATTGAAAGGGGTGGGAGTTCATCTCAGTCTCTTCACTGCCCAGGGTCCAGCTGAGCATCAGTCTGGTGGTGCTGAGCAAGTGCTTGTGCATCAGTTGTTACATACAATTCCATATCAACGGATATATAGTGATAACTATTACTCCACTTCTTTTATCTCTCTTAGTAAACTGCTTTGTTACATCCCAGAAGTTGTACTCTTTTTCCCAGTTCTCATCCCCATCCCACTGGGAATTGGGCAGTGCACAAAGCACTGTGTGCTGCTGAGCCACATGTTGGGTTCAACAACCACTGTCATTTTGGTGCCTGATGTGAGGCTCCAAGGGTTGAGATAGCAGCACATCTGTCCAGAGCGGACAGGGCTTTGTGGGAGCTGGAGAAGTGCAGGCCATGGTGCTGATATGTGTGGATGTGCTCCCTATGTGTGGAGCTTGTTGAGTCTTCTCATGAAGCTTCACTGCACAGCTCCTTACTTGGTGCTTGGATGCTGCATTAGGGTATTTATTTTGCTATGCTGTTTGACCTCAGTTTGTACCACGATAAAATTGGCAGCTGACAAAGTGAAGTTTTGTGCACATTCAGCTCTGCGGTCATCTTTGGGTTTTGGAAGTAATATTGTCCATATGATTAGGAATTACACAATTTACATTGTCGCCTCTGTGAGTCCGGGGGTGTACTGGATATTGTGTTGAGGGACATGGTTTAGTGGGAGCTATAGGTAATAGGTGAACGGTTGGACTGGATGATCTTTTAGGCCTTTTCCAACCTTGGTGATTCTATGATTCTAGGATTGAGGTTAAACAATTATTCAGGAATATCAGTGAGAGATCTGCCCCAAGGTGAGAAGGCTCTGCATGGCAGAAGGTGTGGTGTGGGACGGTCTGGGCAGCTGCCTGGAGTGGTGGGCACCCCCAGGGCTTTGGAACTTCATCTCCGAGCAACTGCAGGATCCTGATAAACTGGTAGAATATTGGGGGCAGGTCTGCTGTGGCACTGGTAACCCCCAAGAGGCACAAATGACTGCAGTGTGCCAGATCCAGAGAGCTGGATCTGCTGACAGTGCTGCAGCCTCTGCAACTCCTGGCACAGACCATGCAGCAGCTCCAAGGTTTTGCTACACGTCCTGCAGTTGCTCCAAGCTCTGGGCAGATCCCTCTGTCACTCCACCCCTCATAATGAGCTCTGCAGTTACTCCTGCTACGGGTCCTGTAGCTGTTCCAAGTATGGTAATAAGAAAATGGTACAAATTCCTCCCAAGGGAGGAAGTACAGCCCTGCGGTGGCTCCAACCCCTCCAATGAGCCCAGTGGCTGCTCCAACATAGTCACAGGTCCTGTGGTGGTTCCAGCTCTGGCAATGAACTCTGAGGTCACTTCAACTCCTGCAACAGCCCAACAGCCACTTCAGCTCCTACAGTGAACCCTGTGGCTGTTAAAACCCCTGCAACTAATCCTGGACTTGCAGACAGATGCGCATAGGGATTAGTTCATATATGTTTGCAACTGCATATGTTGTATATGTGTGAAAATACACTAAATATATTATATATGTATAAATACATTTGTCATAATTATTATCCTTTTCTTTTTCTCTTTGTCTCAACCCATAAACCTTAAACCACAGCACTGCCTTGAGATGCTTACGGATCTCCTTGGGACTATTCAATCTGATCTGGTCACACAGTGAAGAGCACCTGAAGATCTCAAGGTTTTCTCAGGGAGCAGCTCCTGAGGTATATTCCTTACACCAGCTTTGGAAGAGGCCTCCCTCCAGTTCTCTGGTCCTGCTCTAAAGGGGCCCTCTTGTTATGGCAGTGCCAGCAAGGAGACCAGCTCTGACAGACCTGTTCATATTGCCGGCTACTGACTGCAGCCCTGGATTGCTGCTGTAGAGGCAACAGGACTGTTGTGAGACACACAAGACCTTCAGGACTGCACAAATGAGAGGACTCAAGAGCACTGCAGCACTGGTAAGAGCACATGAATGAAAAGAGCACGTTGAGCTGCTGTCTGTGGCTGTACCTCCCCAAATCCAGGCAAAGTAGGAAGAAAGAAAATCTAAGTAAGTCTATTTTGAAAGCTTTTTAGGTATCTTATAACATATTCAGGGAATCTGGTTCCATGTTTACATGAGTTCTTGGAGTGAGAAAATGGAAATTAGGTAGGAAAGAATTTAAATACATTTTTATTTATAAGTTCAATAACATTTTTTTTTTGCACATTCCTATATCTCACATAATCAAACAGACCAAGATGCATAAAACATAAAGAACCACCACTGGGAATCCTATTGAGGAAGTTGTGCATTTTATTGTAGCTGGAATAGTGCTTATTGCAACACCTTCCTGAAAGCGTGCTTGATCTCCCTGTTCCTCATGCTGTAGATAATAGGGTTTAGTGTTGGAGGAACCACTGCATACAGAAGGGCCACTGTCAGATCCAGGAGTGGGGAGGAAATGGACGGGGGCTTCAGGTAGGCAAAAGCACCAGTGCTGAGAAACAGGGAGACCACAGCCAGGTGAGGGAGGCACATGGAGAAGGCTTTGTGCCGTCCCTGCTCAGAGGGCATCCTCAGCACAGCCATGAAGATGTGCACATAGGACACAACTATGAAAACAAAGCAACCAAAGCCTAAACTGACACCAAAAAAGAGAAATACAAATCCCATGAGGTAGGAGCCAGAGCAGGAGAGCTTGAGGATCTGTGGGATTTCACAGAAAAACTGGTTGACAACATTGCCTTGGCAGAGAGGCAGTGAAAACGTACTGGCAGTGTGCAGCAGGGAATAGAGAACCCCAGTGCCCCAGGCAGCTGCTGCCATGGTGGCACAAGCTCTGCTGTCCATCAAGGTCCCGTAGTGCAGGGGCTTGCAGATGGCAACATAGCGGTCATAGGACATGATGGTGAGAAGGGAATACTCTGCTGACATGAAGAAGGTAAAGAAAAAGAGCTGTGCAGCACATCCTGTGTAGGAGATGGCCCTGTTGTCCCAGAGGGCGTTGGGCATGGCTTTGGGGAGAGTGGTGGAGATGCTGCCCAGGTCGAGGAGGGCCAGGTTGAGGAGGAAGAAGTACATGGGGGTGTGCAGGCGGCGGTCGCAGGCTACGGCTGTGCTGATGAGGCCGTTGCCCAGGAGGGCAGCCAGGTAGATGCCCAGGAAGAGCCAGAAGTGCAGGAGCTGCAGCTGCCGCGTGTCTGCCAACGGCAGCAGGAGGAACTCACTGATGGAGCTGCTGTTGGGCATCTGCTGTTGTTGGGCTTGGAGTCCTGCTCAGAGTGCAGAAGATAATGACAAGTCCAGACCATTCTCAGAGGCACTACTCCTGCTATACTATGAAATGTTTTAATTCTCCTACAACAGTGTACATTTAGCACCATTACTTGCATTTAATTTCATGTATTTCAGCATTCCTTAAGCAGAAGCAGCATATGGAGCTCTAACCTTCCTCTTATTTTCTTATCCCTTCTCCCTGGATATTTTCATCTGTTTCATGTCTCATATCTTTACCCCAAGTGCTCTTAGAGCCCCCTACCCGAGCTTCTGTGGCATTCAGTTTCAGTTAGAAAATGCTGCCTGTTTGTAGGATAAGTGAATTATTCATGCCTACAGAAAATGAAGATAATTCCATCCTTCGAGAAAGGGGAGACTGAAAGCACATCATGTGTGAGTGTTCACAAAACAAGCAATTGATTGATGAAAAATTCTCAGAACTCTTATTGCCCCTTTTAGATTTCTGACTCCAAACCTCTTTGCCTCAGAACAGGAAATGGAAACCCCCTGCCTTGGCTCTCCTCTTGCAAAGTGCCCTCAGAAACATTCCGTTGTGCAGTGGAGCTGTGATCCCCTGCCCCAGGCAGCAGCTGTGGCAGCACAAACCCTGCCGGGGGCTCCTTACCCCACACGTCTCCCCGCAGCGCCCTGGGCAGCTCCCCGGGCAGGCTGAGTGCTGAGCCTGGCAGGCGGCAGAGTCCCATACCCGGCACACAGCCCCTGGGGCACAGCAGGGACCCTGCTCTGCAGGACAGCCCTGGGCACCCGTCTCAGCTGGAGCAGAAAGCTTTTTCCACAGTAAAGAAACATGCAGTGCCTGCAGTCAGATCTCCTATGGGATGTCCCAGTTATAGTTACCCCTTAATTAAAAGCAGCTCATGGTCAGCTGTGAGACTTACCTTGTCATGGTCTGTGAGCAATGCTCCTGCAGTGAGTTCACAGCCCGCTCACACCACACACATCCTGCAAGCTCTCTCCAGTTTCTCTCCTCTCCTTCTGTCACCTGCAGGCTGTACTGTGCACGAGATCTGCTCCTGGGCACAGCTGTCTCTCTGCAGCTCTGCCCACTTTTATGAGCTCCCTGTGTCCCAGGAACCTGGACAAGCAAGCAGCAGATTATGTCATTTTTATCCTTCCCACTCATTTCCCCTGACATGTCCCTGGGTCCTCATGGCCAACAGCTCCTGAAAGACAACAGCATCATGACTGTGCTTTGAAATCCACTCAATTAACCACCACATGTCCAGTGGTCAGTGACTGATTGGAGACATATGGGGAGTGCTCCCAGAGATCGTTTGATGAAACAATAAGGGCAACCAGACAAGGAAGGCGAGGTTTGGACTTTCCCTGTGCAGGGCAGTGATCCAGCTGAGGCAGCGCAGGAGTCTCATCCCTTGACAGAAATCCTGGAGCTGAAATGGGATTCGGCTCCCCACAGAACCACAGGAGCTGGGATTTCTCTGGTTCAGTTCAGAAGTGCACAAGGAGTTGCCTGCATGTGAGCTCCTGCTCTGAGTCCTCGGTCCTTCAGCTGGGAGGCAGCAGCTCACACACAGACACTGGGTGATGCCCAAGGTGCCTGGGCTGCTCCTGATGTTTGCAAGTGCTTGTAAACCGTGTGGGAAATCCCTGAGATAGACACCTCCTTCCTGGGCATCAGCTGAGGGCCAGAGAGGGGATAGCACCGGCTGTCCGGTGAATTCACTCACAGCTACAAGAGCAGCACAGGGCCTTCAGGAAAGCCATGCCCATGGTGTGTCCGTGCTGCTACGTCACCTCCAAGACCCACGATCGGTCTAATGTTTGTGTGCCACCTTCTGCACACTGATTCTATAGATGAGCTATCCAGTCAGGCAATGTCCAGTGATGCTTTTCAATTAGGATATTTACTTCTGTGCTTTTGCACTAATGCAAACACCAACACACAAGAAGCTAGAAATCTTGGTAGAGCTGCAGGCCTGAGCTCCTGTTTGGACCATGGGGACACAGTTTAATGGTTTCCACAACTGCACTGTAGCACAAGGGGGATACCGAGTCTTTAGGATGGATGGGCGAGGAGACAAAGAAGGGCGACCGCCCTCTGTGAGAGTGCACTGAGCTCTGCCTGGGGATGGAAGAGCAGACAGGTCAGAGCTAATGGAAATGGCAAACAGAGGAGACCATCAGTGTCTTTTCCTGTCTTCCTGATCAGGGAGAGTAAATGGAAGGTGCCCTCTGCAGACAGATGGGAATCTGATGTTGTCTGTCCCTTGTCCCATTTGGTGGCCTTTGTCACTCCATTATCTGCAGCAGGGACAGCACAGCAGGGCATGTGGCATCCAGCAGATCCCTGGAGAGCACAGATGGCAGCTTCTTGACCAAGCAGTGGAGGAACCAAAGAGGAGAGGTGCTCTGCTGGATCTCATACTCTCCGGCATGGAAGGACTTGTGGGAACTGTGAAGGTGCAAGGGGCATCAGGCCACGTGCAAGATGCAAATGTATCTCTTTTAATTTATTTATTTATTTTGAGGCTGTAAGCTTAATAGTTGATCATAAATGTCAATAAAACTGAAACAAATAATTGAAGACAAAGATGGAAATCAATGAAAATGTGTTAACCCTTCTCAACATGAAAAATTCTCATGAGTCTTGTTCCATTTTAAGTTGTAAATATGAATCTTTGAGGTGATTTGATGTCTTTTTTTTTCTTTTACTGAAACTACAATGTTTTCCAGAACTGTGTTCGCTGGACACAAATGCCTTCAGGTTCAGAGACACAGACAGCGGTGCCAGTGCCAATGCCCTGTGACTGTAGCCTGGTGCCCAGCACTACTCTTCCCTGCTGCCTATTTGATGTGCCTCATCCTCCAAGTTTTTTCAGCTCTCCTAAAGAAATGGCCATGGTTAAGGGCATGTTTTCAGCAGGCCATTTGGGCACACACTACTCCCACTGCCCTCCAGATTTCTCCATCCCTTGCTCTTTGTTCAGTCAGATACCTCCCAATTATCTGTCTGATTTCTGACTTTCAGGGGGATTACTGGAATTTGTTCCATCTCCCCAAAGTCTGATGGAATGTGTTGTCAACTCCTTCACTGTGATTTGATCTATCCCTTCCTATCTATTCTTTTTCTTTTTCTTCTTATACTTTTTCTTTTTCTCAATCACTGTCTCTTTTTTATTAAGGCACGAAGTCTGAAAGATGTTCATTAATGTCAGTAAAAGTGAAAAACAGAGTTGGAGACAAAGATATAAATCAATGAGAATGTGTTAACCCATCTCAATGTGTGAAATACTCACAAGTCCTGATCAGTTTTAAGTTGATACCTCTCAACTACCTGGCTGATCTATCCCAGGAAGATTACTGGAATTTGCTCCATCTCTCAGAGTCTGATGGCCTCTGTTGTCAACTACTTCACTGTGATTCAATCTATCCTATCCTACCTCAGAATAAATCATTTCTTTTAAAAGTATTCCATATGAAAGACAAACTTCAATAGATGCAGCTTGAACATGGCATGCAGTTGATCACTGTGTTTTACTGTTCATTCAATTGCATCACCTTTCTTTCCATTTGCTGGCCAGATAAAAAAGAGAAATCTTTCCTTTTCCATGTGTAGCTGGTTCTCTGAGGAAAGCCAGTGGGAGTTGGTGCAAAGCAGTTTTAACACTGAGCGGATGAATGCAGAGGAGAAGAGTGATGTGAAGAAAAGTGATGCAAGTCCCATAGGTCCATTGTGAGCAGAAATTGGGTGGGGAGGTTGAGAAGGACCTTTGTCAACACAGTAACAGTACAGAACTCATTGGGACATCCTGGATTGGTATCAGTTGCACAGTGCTGCTTTAATGTCTTCTTTAAACCCAACTATAAATAAATAGACAATAAATTTATACTGGATTCTTTAAGCTCTCTCCAGATATCCCTCCTTTTTGCTGAACAAGTTCTGATAACCTGAAGAAGATAACAAGATGGCATAAGGCACAGGAGATTCTTTAGGTTATAATGGGCCCCAGGGTGCATTTGATGCTGAGTTCATCAGCCTCTAGTGCAGAGAGAAGTTTGCACAAAGTGCTCAACAAGACAAAGTCGAAAGTAACAGTGAAGTTTCTTGGAGTATTAATGGACCCACTGAGGGCCATTACCAAGTAAGCTTCCCAAGGGACTTGTTAGAGAAGATAACTGGAAGCCATGACTACAGGCAGGCAAAGGCACTGGCATGCTAAGAAACCTCTCCTTTGCCTTACGAAGCAGACAGGTCAAGCCCTGATTGCAAGACCAGTGGTAGAGAGATCCTGTCTCTCATGTTGGCTCCTGGCATTTCCTGGGGCAATGGGTTGGAGGTCCGTATGATGTTAAATGAAAGACATGGGGACAGAAGATCCCAGGCTCTACATGTGGTGCAAGGACGCTGTGAGGTTCATGTCCCATATGAGACCTATGTTTCATTGCAGGATGTGAGAAGGGATGTGAGAAGGGCCCAGTCTGAACAAGCAGTCAATCCCTGTGAAACTCTGAACTTCAGATCTCTCAGTTCCAGTGCCCTCGTTTGCACATTCTCCCAGAGTTTGAAGTCCTTTATGTTCTGCTGTGCACAATCAGGCACTTGTTCTTGTTATACGTTATGCACTTGGTGCTTAGTACCAACTGGTACCCACTTCTCTGACTTGTCCACATCTCTCTGCAAGTCCTCTCCACCCTCAGTCGAGGCAACAGCACCTCCTCATCTGGTCTCATCAGCAAACTTGCTCAGAACGTCTTCTAGTCCTGCATTCAAGTCATCTGCATAAACATGAAAGGAAAGTGGCCCCAAAATGGAACCCTGGGGACCCCGACAGTGACCATCTACCAGCCTGATGGAAAAAACTGACTATAATCCTTTGGGACTGACCTACTGGCCAACTGCTCACCCACCACATTGTGTTTCTGTCTAGCCATATGCAGAACATTCTGTCCAGAAGGTTGTTGTGAGAAACAGTATCAAAATCTCCACTGAAATCCTCAAGGATTACATCAACTGGCTTCCCTTGGTCAACTAAACGGATAACTGTGTCACAGAATGAGCTTAAATTAAACAGGACCTTCGCCTCACAAACTTGTGTTGGCTGCAACCAATGACAGAATTGTCCTTCAGCTGTTTTTCCATAACTCCCACCATCATTTTCTCCATAATTTTACCAGGCTCTGGACTGACAGGTCCATAATTGCCCATGTCATCTTTCTTGCTCTTCCTTACAATGAGACAACATTTGCCAGCTTCCTGTCAGCTGGCATGACCCTAGACTTCTTTAGATGCAATTGAAATGACAGCCCAGAGCATACTAAGGCGTCATCATTGAAAGAAAGTAGATGTGCCATAGCTTTGCAATGCCTTGAACTCCAGAGTATGCCACAAATGGAGCAGAGGGGAAGATTTGCCTCTTCTGTAGTGAACTCATTCATTTGGTAAGCAGAATAACACTACCTGATACATGAGGACTGTGTCTCTGCTCTGCTCTGCTCAGCTCACAGGGCAGAGGTTCAGGGTGTTGCTCTCATGTCAGTGCAGGTAAACTCACTTTAACCTTTTTTCTTCTGTAAATGCTTCCTCTGTTTGTATGCTCAGATACACTTCCACATTCACTCAAGTACACTTCCATATATCATTAACAATTACACTTTCTTATACCATCAAAACTGTTTGTCAAACAGTACAGTTCTTCACTTCACATAAACTCCCTTAATACAGTCTGTATTCTTCAGTTATAAACACTGTGCCACAGAACCAGCACTGATTGAACCACCTCCCTCACACACTTCCTCGCAAGCAGTACATAGTATTACATAAATGGGTTGACATTCATTGGTCGGGTGGAATGTACACCTCTCCTCAGGACAATCTTACTAATCTACAGAGTACAAACTCCCGTCTTCTTACATACAAGCAGAAAGTACATATGAGTGGACAGACAACACAGTCTTTCACTTTGTCCGTGTCTGGCCATTTCCCTCACAGGAGGAAGGAAACATGGATCGGGACTCGGCACTCACCCTGCAGCTGTTCTGTGTCTCACTCACACCACACTCACTCTGACATTTAGATCAAAAACCATGGTTTATTCATACTACACAATGCTGACAACGTTTTCTAGCTGGAATCTTAATAACACTCATACTCTGGTCGACCAGTTGCAAACGTTAATGTTTTTCCCAGAGTCGGCTTGACACACGGTACCAAACACTTAAAGCAGATGATAATATTGAACATACAACCTATAACCCCCGTGATTACAACTTGGAGAACCCAGGCTACCATTTGACAGGCTATCCACTATATCCCATACCCGTAGGAGAGACCAACCTAGGTCCCTCCTATTGTCAACTACCTGGGAGAGAGTATTTGTTCTTGTTTCCATTCATATGACATACAGTTCCCTTTCATAGGAACTCACCCAAGGAGTCTTCCTACCCAGCTGGCAACCAAAGCCATGAGCTCACCTCCCTGGGAGCAGCACGTATGGCTGTAAACTGTGTAGGATGTCTC
This sequence comes from Coturnix japonica, assembly GCF_054131305.1. Taxonomy (NCBI): domain Eukaryota; kingdom Metazoa; phylum Chordata; class Aves; order Galliformes; family Phasianidae; genus Coturnix; species Coturnix japonica. The sequence continues at coordinate 3,745,053 of NC_140687.1, read as the reverse complement.
CTCAAGACATATGGGCTCCACTTACCATACACATACCTGGTCCACCTATGGGTGGTCCTTGTCTGTCCCTGCAGTGATCAGGTGAGGAAGGGAGTCCTTCAGAGAAATCTCAGGGTGCGCCAAAAGTGTCTCCCTCTCAGCTGGTCCTGCAGCGAACAGAGCTGGTCCCACCTGGGCCGCCAAATTGACTACAGGAATTGAACTCTATAACCTCTATAACTGATACAGTCTCCCATGACATACTTATACCAAAGCTGAGGAAGTATGGGATAGGTGATTGGACAGTGAAGTGGGTCGAGAACTGGCTGACTGGCAGAGTGCAGAGGGTTGTCGTTGGCGGTGCAGTGTCTGGCTGCAGGGCTGTAACTAGCGGCGTCCCCCAGGGGTCTGTGCTGGGTCCGGTCTTGTTCAACATCTTCATCAACGACCTTCATGAGGGGATAGTGACCACCCTCAGCAAGTTTGCTGATGACACGAAGTTGGGAGGATTGGCTGACACGCCTGAAGGCTGTGCTGCCATTCAGCGAGACCTGGACAGGCTGGAGAGCTGGGCAGTAAGACACCGGATGAGGTTTAACAAAAGCAAGTGTAGAGTCTTGCACCTGGGTAGAAATAATTGCATGCACCAGTACAGGCTGGGGGAAGAGCTGCTGGAGAGGAGCTCTGCTGAGAGGGATCTGGGCGTCCTGGTGGACGACAGATTGACCATGAGCCAGCAGTGTGCCCTTGTAGCCAGAAAAGCCAATGGCATCCTGGGGTGCATTAAAAAGAGCGTGTCCAGCAGGTCGAAGGAGGTGATCCTCCCCCTCTACTCTGCCCTGGTGAGGCCTCATCTGGAATATTGTGTCCAGTTCTGGGCTCCCCAGTACAAAAAAGACAGGGATCTCTTGGAAAGAGTCCAGTGGAGGACCACAAAGATGGTGAAGGGCCTGGAGCATCTCCCCTATGAGGAGAGACTTAGGGAACTGGGTCTGTTTAGCCTTGAGAAAAGAAGGCTGAGAGGGGACCTGATCCAGGTCTATAAATATTAGAGGTGTGGGGGGCAAAGAGGTGAGGCCAGACTCTTTTCAGCAGTGTGTGGAGGAGGGACAAGGGGAAACAGACAGAAACTGCACCATAGGAAATTCTGCACTAATGTGTGCAATAACTTCTTTATGGTGAGAGTGACAGAGCACTGGAACAGGCTGCCTAGGGTGGTTGTGGAATCTCCTTCTCTGGAGATATTCAAGACCTGCCTGGATGCTGAGCTGTGCAACGTGGTGTAGGGAACCTGCTTTGGCAGGGGGCTGGACTCAGTGGTCTCTGGAGGTCCCTTCCAACCCCTACAATTCTGTGATTCTGTGAATATCATGGAGTTGTTTGGATGGGGAAAGACTACCCCTTTGAATGACCTTTTGTCAGGGCATGTCCTGGGATTCCTAGGATCCTCAAAATGCAGCACTGCTTCTGTCACTGAAAAATGGGGCCCTGTGTGGGACGGAGGGAGGGTCCATGAGTCCCTGGCCCACCTGACTGAGTATTTCCATGGTCTTAGCAAAGACATACTTACAACTTGAGAATGACAGTTAGCTGTGTTCATGGTGGCATGGCCACTTTTAATGGCCTTGAACTGTCTGAACATAACTGAAGAGGCTCAGGCTGATGCAAATCAGCTATTGAATGATAGTGTTGAAAAATTGGAAAGACAGGTGGCAGTTTTGATGGGAAAAAACCTAATTCAATCATTCTCCTATGGAAGATCAGTAACAACTGTCTGGAGGACCATGGGGGCCCTGTACAAGGGAATCTGTATAAAATGGACTCTGTAAATGAAGGCACTAAAAGGTCAGATTTTGAGGTTCCATTTGGACTAGATCTATTTGAGATCTGACTGATTGTAACCCAAAAATGAAAAAAAAAAAAAAAAAAAAATGCAGGATAGGCTGGTGGGAGTGCCCTGACCAGTGTCCACCCCCCAAACCCTGCTGCCCATAATACAGCAGCTGAACTGATGGATATAGTACAGTGGTTTAGACAGAAACCAAGAGAGCATGCCAGCATAGCTGCTCTGGTTATGGGACATGGAGGCAGAAAGTGCTATGGTGAATGGACTGGAAATTTCAAAACTGACATCCATTACTACTAACCCTGCCCTCAGGCAAAGACTTTATGCTCTTGTCTGGAGGGCTTATCGCAATAAAGATTGGCGGATTTGCTGCGTAGACCAGTCAGAACTCAGATCTGCGTTGTGCTTCCTGCGGCACCAAACGCCCAACAGTGGCAGTTCCGCTTATTGGCCAGCAGGTGGCAGCAGAGACCACGGAAAGAACGTCTGCGGGACAGACCCTGGGGATCCGTTCTTTTGATTATAGGGGAAGAACACAAAGATGGAAGAGGAGGGAAGGGGGAAAAAAAAAAGAAAAAAAAAAAAATCAAACCACAGCAAACAAATAAAAACTTCTCCAAACGTAGCAAACGTGAATGTCTGTCAATAAATTAATGAGTAATTAAATTGATATCCCTTTCCCGCCCCCCTCCACCCCCCCAACTTCTGAGATGAAAAAAAACCACTTCTTTTAGAAGAAAACAGAGTAGTAACAACTTCTGTACCTACATTCACCACTCTGAGATCCTGTCTGGGTCTCCCAAGGCTTGTAAATAACCACTGGGTCGGTTCTGATGTCGCGTGATTTGTTGTCAGTTCTCTCATGGTTCTCCGGTCAGTTCTCCGGTGCCAGGATCTGCCACAGGGCATTCTGACCACGGGCATCATGTTTCTACGCTGCCGCCTGCATTTAACAGGCAATGGGACTGCCCAGCATGTGCAAGGCAGCACCTCTTTCACACCACCAGAATGTTTAAGGCTGTTGGGATTGTTGTTAGCGTCCCATTAACACTGAGGCTAGAGATACCCTTAGGATTGACATTACTGTTAGCATTACTTTGATGGTGCCCTATCTGGGTCATTTCCAGGGGATGTCAGGAGTAAGGCACAGTGTCAGGAGAAAAAGAACAGACTCTGTTACTTTATAAACGTGATAATAGAGAGAGTTCATTGGAAAAAATACAACTCTTAAATAATGCAAAGCATGCTTCTGATTGGATGCAGGCATCATCTGGGCTCTGATTAATATTACTCTTAAGGTAAAGATTATTGTTACCATAATGATTTTTTTTTTGGATTATGATCAGGGTTAAGGTTCCTTTTGCTACAAACTTCTAGCATCATTTTTGTTGTTGCATTTGGAGTTAGGGACGATTTTAGAATCAGGGTAAGGGTTAGGATTAGAGTTACATTGCTGGTTAATGCTGTTATCTTTACAGCTCCTGTGAGGGTTGGGGTCTGGGTCAGGTGTTTAAAAATGAAATGAAAAAAGAATTAAAAAAATATATTGAAAGCTTCAGATTTCCTTAATCTTTGTGGGAATCATATAATGTGCAACTCAGATCTACCTCTTCGTGCAGTGACTGCCTGTAAATTTGCTGGAGCCTAATATAATATGGCCTTGTGCTTTCCACTAACTCACCTTCATTTCATTTTCATTACATTTGCTTGGTAGTCAGATTTTGGTGTGTGGATATTTTAAAACAATCTAACTGACATTAGCAAAAAATTAAAAATAAAATTAAAAAAAATGCACAACAGCATCAATTGTATCAATTTTTATAGATAAGATAAAGAAGAGCAGTTTCCCTTAGTTTTCTGTGCCTCTTTACTTTCTTACCCTCTCCCCTTGTGTGAGAAACTCTCAAAGTCAAAGATTTCTAGTTAGGCAAAGATGGCAGCGATAGCAGCAGTGCTTATTCATTATTGCAATACTGCGCGCACATCCCCTATTGGCAAGGGAGAAACTGCACACCAGTCAGTGAAATCAATTCTGTTCTGTGCCCTAAACCCACTGCAGGTGATGCTCTCATGGCTCTCATTGGTTGAGCATCTCAGGCTCACAGACTCCTCGAGACTGTGGCTAGGATTCATTTCCATAGAAGGTCAATTACCAACCTCTTGTTTTTAGGTCTGCCTTGTACTTTTCTGCGGACAGAGAAGGGCAATGTTTCCAAAAGTCAGTACATTCATTCTGTCCTGTGCTGGGCTCTACCCACCCTGTATTTATCTTGTGCTTGTCTCAATTCTCCCCATGTCAGAATGCCCCCAGTCTGAACTTAATTCTGTTCAGCAACTTTCTTGGTGGAAAAACTACTTATACAGCTGTTTTACAAGAGGGTTATACATTCAGTTAGGGCCTACACTATGTACTGAAAATACTGGAAACTTCCACTGCAAAAACACAATCTACCTCTCCCATCTGTGCAGCCTTGCAGACCCAGAGCATGCCAGGTTATTTCTGCTTTCATAGCATTTGCATGCTGTAGGGTGAGCACAAGGTTCTGCTGCTTGATTCTTCTGCAAGAGCTGCCTACCGGCAAATGGTTGCAGGGATGGAGGATGTGACAGAAAGCATTTGTCTCCACAAGAGCAGAGTTACATTCAGTGCAGAGTGTGAGAGTCAGGTTGGTGTGGAAAAGCACTGACACGCTGGGGATGATGCAGTGCTCACATGTCTAACACTCACAGACATTACTGTCAGAAGGATGGTGCTGTGTTGTGCTTCTACCTTTGGCAGCCCCTGGAGAAATGCTATGGCACACAGAACACCTTTGTATTGCACTGACTGCTGCCATGCAGCATGGATTTAACACACCAAATCCAGAGGAGCATGACTGCATCTAACTGCCCTGAGAAAAACTACTGTAGCTGAAGAGATGAGGAGGCAGCTGCTCATCTGCAGAACAAGCAGTACTGCCAGACATTGGGCCAGGTGAGCACCTCCTGCTGCAGCGTGATGATGACAGGGCTGGAGATGATCTGCAAAGCCAGCTTAAAAGTGGGAGACGTGAGTCAACATGGCAGGAGGACAGAGGTGTTAGGGAGCAGCCAAGGCATCAAAGAGTATCAGAAGGCTTTGAAAAGTATCACAAAGTGACAGCCAGGAAGACTGGGATATATCATGAGCAGCAACCTGGATGCTAGAGATTATTTGCTCCCATACAAAATGGTAGAGATCTTGCTGCAGACATCCCAAAGCCAGGCAAAATGGGAACCCAGAGCTCTGCCTGCACGAACCCCACAGCCATAGCATTGCAAGCTGAGCTGCCTTGCTGTTTGTTGCATTCATCCCAATCCCTGTGATTGAAGACTCAGAATGCAGTCAAGGCGATGACTGAGCATGAGAGTGACTTTATTCAATAAAAGACAGGAGGGCTTGAGAGGTCAAGGGTGAAGATGGGACTCCTCTTGTCAAGATGAGAGTGGCTCAGAGCTGGTGCTGCTGCCTGGTGCCTGGGACTGGCAGCCTGACTCTAAGTCCCCATCTAAGATGCTCAGCTTCACCTCACTGATGCTGCCCTGCTCCTGCATGGTGGTGCTGCTGCTGGGACACTCGGGCTGTGCTTGGGATGGGCAGCACTGCAAAGGCGCTGGGTCACAATCCAGGCAGGTGACTGCTGTGTCTGGCAGGCTCAGGTCAGGAGCTTCAGCAGAGCCAGGAGATATGAGAGCATGAACGTGGATGAGCCCCTTGTGTCCATCACTGTTACCATGTGGAAGGCTGTCATCCGAATTGCAGCGATTCATGCTTAATAAGAACTCTCCATTGATGGAAAGACACTGCTTGGTTTGGATCTTTGGGGTTGACAAGGGCTCGAATCACCTAGGAAGGCATAGAAACACAAGGGTTAGTTTCAAACATTTGCAAGTTGAATCATGAAAGGTTGTTGATACTTGGTAATAGAGTGGCGGCAGGAAGAAGCAAGTAGGCTTGAAGCAGCATAGCCACTGTCTTGAAAGTGATCCTCATTCAGGTCCAGCTCGTGTGTTGTTTCACTGTAATCTGCTTCTTTGGGTCTACCTAGTGGGCAGCAACACTCGAGCTGTTACTGATATCATTGAAAAGAACTGGAGACAATTGTTCTATTCCTAAGAGCTTCAAGGTGCCTAGAAGCACAAATAGAAACCAGCAGTATTTCATCACTTCACCAAAAGGAAGGTCAAACACCTGAGCTGTGAAGAGCAGTTACAGAACCTATGCATAAGATCACACCAGACATACTTTGTTCTAACAACAGTTATGGCACATAGTCCATTTCCTTCAATATTCCCAAAATGAAATGATGTGGAGCATTACAGGGAAAGAAACACTGCACACAGACACTATGACCCTGATTAGACTCAAGCAGCAGACTTAAAACAAGTCAGAGTTTTTGATTCCAGGATATTTCAGGACCTATCGTGTGAAATTCAGTTACACAACAGTGCCTAGGTGCCTGCGTTTCAAGCAACTTTCAGATCACAGCCATGTAAAATAAAAACAAATTCAGTGCAGAAATAGCAAGCCTGTACCTTAATACTCATGAGATTATCCATTTTTTACAGCACTCTGACTAAGTTCTAAAACTTGCTCATCCCAGTTCACTTCAGCAAGTTCCACCAATTCAAGCAACGCAGTTCTGAGATCCGGTGTATGTTGTGCAGATAGAATTGAACAGTGCAGAAATAATCTCTGACAGCTTTAAGAGCTCTGTTCTGCTTACAAACTCTCAGTCCAAAACTATTCACAGTTTTAAGGAAATGAACACCTGAAGCAGTTGGATCATCTGCCATTTGCCGCATTCTGCTTCTTGGCATCATGATTAGCACAAAGGGTTTTCTGCTGTCCTGCAGAGATGGACAAAGTCCTGCTTACAAATGGACCAGGTTTCAGTGTACAGCAGAGTTTGTACCAGACTAACAAGCCACGTCATTCAATTCATGTGCTCAGGTTGTTATGCACTCCGAAAGGAAACAGAACTAACTGTTGGATTCTGAAGGCAATCTGTGGGGTCCTACATTACCTCCTGATTCTGGAAGAGGAAATTCTAATAGCAAATGCAGAACTTTGATCTTTGTAGACATGAGAAGAGCTGGCATTTAGGAACATTCATTTCAGGGAAATCAAATGATGTGTCTATATTTTTACTACAGATAGTATAGGGAGCAGCCAGTTGAAGAACCAGATACAAAAAAATCCAGCCCATTGGCAGGAAAATACTTCTCCTTAAATTCTGTATGCTATCATGGTACAGAATTAGGCTACAGTGCCACATAGGCCAACCAAGCGTAGAACCAAATCCACAAAATACTGGTAGACAAAGCAGCAAAAACAGGGACAATATTCAGCAGACTGTGCTGTGGCCTTTCTACCCACAGCTCAGCATGTTCTGCCATCCGAAAAGCAAGGCCTCTTGTCAAGCTCAGCTATTTCCCTTCTCAGTGTATTCTAGCACCACTGATACCCACTGGTATCCTCCTGTAGAGTGCCATCATATTGTCATCATCCAAAGGAAAAACCCACACAGCAGAGCATACAGCACTACACCCATGCTCCAAATATCCGCCTGAAAAACAAAAAGACAAGCTTACAAACCTGAAGCACCTCAAATGGCTTCCTGACAGACTGGATTGTCTGCCCTTGCCAAAGCCCACATATAGCCCATGAAAAGCTGGCTCTTTCCCTCAGGAAATAAAACCTTATCGTCCCAGAGAAAGCATATAACCCTCATTCAATTGCCCTTCCACTCAGCTTAGAGCACTACTAAAACCAGCATCTTCACCTTAGCTCATCACACTGCTGCACTTCCTTTTACAAGGATTTCACTGGCAAAAATGAAATCAAAGCCGTCACAAGGGATTTAGCACAGTTACGTGTTACTGGCTACGAGAGCTGTCAGCACAGTCACCTGTCTGGCTTTGCTGCTGTTCTATTTATGTAGAGGCACAACAAGGTTCAGACACCTCACAGTGCAATTCTCACTTTGACTGTAAAGAAAAAGGAGGCTTGAAAAGCAGCGTGTGGAAAACAAAGAAACAAGAATTAGAACAACAGTGGGGCCATGGCACTTGTAGGAATTGCTCCGCCTTTAACAGTGATTCAAGAAGTACGAGGGCATCCCAAACCAGACCAGTTTGGACAGATTAACAACTGCAAGTAGTGGGTTCCAAAATTCCAGACATGAAATCAAAGCTGGAAAAACTCTTCACATTTTCATCTCTCAATTTTTAGTTCATTGTGCATTACAACGGAAACAATTCTTCACATACAACTTGGAAGCTAAAGACAAGTCTGACAAAACAGACTGCACAGAAATGATGGATAATTAACAGAGCAAATTGCTCTTTCAAACACTTAGTAATAGAAAGAGATCTCTGAAGTTGCTGTTCTGTAGAGCCCCAAAGCAGTCGCTTGAGGCAGTTCAGGATTAGCCTGAGACAAACCAGCCAGCTGTGTGAACTGAGACCAATTGCACTTTTCTAGTCTGTGGCCACTGACAGCTTCTGAGAGCTACCAAGCGATGCAACCTAGCAGAATTCAGAAGGGAAACCAAGAGAGCCTACCTGAGCTCCACTGCCTTTAAATGCTCTGTGGAGAGGGAAGGGAAAGAGGGGAAAACAAACACCGCTCTACATCCCTCTGAGCCAATAGACACTTTGCCCTGGATTAGCTCTGGTGCTGCATAAGCTGGGCTTCCACAGCATGTGTTCAGGCGGTAATCAAGGCCTGCCTGGAATAACACAAAAAATAGAGAGAAACGTTTGCTTTAACAGAGTTTATGTCTTCTGGTCATAACACTTGAGAAGCCTCAGAGGCTTCTTCTCCTGTGCATATTTTCATTCATCTTAGAGTTTGCTTTCATTCAATGTGACCTCTCTAGGCAAATATTGTCTAAGACCATGAGCATCACATAAATGTGCAGATCTCAAGCTGCTCACTTATCTAGTACCCTTGGCATGATGCTTTATTTTCCTCAGCTGATCATCTAGATTGTGTCTGTTGATTGTGCAACAACAGCCTGTTGATCTCGATTACCTGTGAGAGGCTCTAACTTTGGCCAGGAAAAATCATTTGAGGATAAGTAATTATCTGGGACTCAGTAAGTCTTCCCATGCTTTCATAACAGCAGAGATACACACACACACAAACTCGTGGAACCCCACTGCTTTGCACAATCCTGTGCACACTCACGTGTGTCATGCACTGATTTCCCAGCCAGTCCTCATAGGGTCTCTTACTTAGGACGGGAGTGTAGGGGAGCAGCCAGAAGCTGTTTGCATTCCCTGCTGTCTGCTGGGCAGCTTTGCTGGAGATGCTTGGGTTGCTTTGTTTTTCCTTGGGAGGTGGGAAGGAGCTTTGGGTTGGAGGCACATCCCGTGCCAGAGCATCCCAATGGCACGTGTGGGGCACTGATCTGCAGCAGATGAAGGGGAGGAGGTCCCAGCACAGCTCTGCACCATGCTCTGCCACACTGGGCAGCTTGTTCCTGGCTCAGCAGCGTCATCAGACAAGAAGCAGGGAAGGAAATCAAGGATGGGGGGTACCATCAAACGCAGTTAGTGCATGCCTGTGCAAGACAAACAGACCCAGAGCTTGCAGGTTGTTCCTGCTTTTGTAGCATTTGTGTGCTGTAGCTGAGCAAAAGGTTCTGCTGCTTGAATCTTCTTCTGCAAGAGCCACCTACCGGTAAATGTCTGCGGGGATGTAGTCGGTGTGCACGTCTGAAGCCATTTGAGAACCTAGTCGTTCTTGCTGCAGGACCCCTGTCTTCTGTTAAAAGCTGAACGGTCCCCAGAGCACCTGTTTCCATCAGCTACCACCATCCAAAGCAGCCAGCCTTCTTACAGTCACCTGGCCCAAACATCCCTTTTGCTGTACACTTGATTCCTGCAAGAGATGGGAGCTCGGCACGCACACCATCCTTCCAACACCCCATCCCTGCAGCAAGGGATCACAGCGCTGGCACAGCTGAAACAAAAAGGGTGTGCGAGTTTCCTGTTAGCACTCAGTGTGAACCAATCTACCACTGAGCAACACCGTGAGTCCCCACTCACCTCAGCACAGGTCAACCTGTAACCCCAACCTTCCCCTATCCACGTGCACACGCACACCCATTCACCACCCTGCCTGCTTTGCACACCCCCATGCACACTCTGCATCGTGTGCCCTCCTTTGCATTCACAGACGTGTGCAAACCATCCCTGGGAACACCTACGTGCCTACACCTTCCACAAACACCCCTTTGTGTGCACCTGTGTGCAACCCAACTCCTCAGCACACGCACGCGTTTGTGCCACCCTGTCCATGCACTCACCACGTGCCCTCCAGCAACCAAGGATTGCAGAGATGCTCCAGACTGTGCCAGAGATGGAATCTCAGAGTGCTGGGACATTATTGATCACTAAGGAAAACACTTGGAAGCATATTCAATCTGCAGAAGCTGTAATTACTGGGCACAGTTAGCTTTCCTATGGCTCAGCTGGAGGAGGCGGGTGCTCTCATACATCTGAGACACTCGCACAATGTTGGGATCATTCTGATGGAAACTATGTCTTCAGATATCATGGTTAAAACCATCCAAGATGATCATGCAGAGCCTTAGCTCTTGAGCAGCACTTCCTCCCCACCCTTCACTACTCCAAGCAGCTCCAACAAACTTCTCAGAAGAAATCCAGGCCAGCACAGACCTGGCAGACCAGAACCAAGTGCAGCTTGTGGGACGGCAGTGCCCACTCCTTGTTTCCACCCTGCTCCAGCAGGTTAAGGAGTCTGAGCCTCACTGGCCTTTGACAACTCAAGACTTTCAGCACCTCATGCAACATTTCTCACTAAGATACACCTAAGGCATTGAATTCTCTTCTCACTACCTCCTCCCAGTCCTCCCCTAGGAACAGAAACAATTCAGATTCTACAGCAAACTACAGCATCTGCACTGCAAGAGCACACTGAACCACCTGCAACAATGAAACATGGTTTTGGAGAGTGGGTATGAAAACACACCTTTAGACAGCTGTCTCCCTGTAGCCAAAAGGAAACCAAGAAGGAAAAGTCCAGCCTGAAACATGCCCATGCTACTAGCCCAGGTTTTTCACAGTCAATGCAGAATCCATCCTGTTCTTGAGGTAACAAACGACCAGTGAGTCTCCCGTTGCTCCACCCCTTCTCCTTCAAAGCCTGAAAAAGAAAGAATAAACAAGCAGAAGAAACCCAGACGTACCTTTCCACACACAGAGCAGAAAGTGGAACAGCAGTTGTCTCCTTCCTGAGACATGGTGGGGAGCATCCCAGAGGAAGCCCAAGTTCTTTGCTTCTCTCCACAGGGACTTCAAGCACTCTTGGCAAGAGCTGCTTTGGTTCTTTCTTCAATTGCTTCCATCACCAGAATCTCCTTTGGAAAAGGAACCCGAATGAAAGAATCAGCAAATGAAAAAGAATGAGCAATAGCCACTTTACCAGCTTTCTTCTGACACTCAATTTAGACTCTTGACTCGGGCAAGGTCTTAAAATCAACTGGTTACAAGAACTGTCCCAAAATATATCCAGCTTCTGTACAGCTGCCATTCTTTCTGACAGCGAGTGTAATCACAGAATCATAGAATGGCCCGGGTTGGAAGGGACCTCAAGGATCATGAAGATCAATCACCTCCCTGTCCCTGCTGGCCATCCCCTCTTCTGATGGAGCCCAGGGGACCATTTGCTCTCTGAGCTGCAAGAGCACGCTGATGGCTCACGTTCTGTTTTTCATCCACCAGGACCCCCAGGTCCTTCTCTGCGGGGCTTCTCTTAAGGACTGCTCCTCCCAGTCTGTAGAAATGCCTGGGATTCCTCCAGCCCAAGTGCAAAACCTTGCACTTTGCTGTGTTCAACCTCATTAGATTCACGTAGGCCAACCTCTCGGTTGAGCTCCCTCTGAATGGCATCCCTTCCTTCCACTGCGTCAGCCGCACCACTCAGCAAACAGCAGAAGGTGCACTCCATTGCATCATTGGTGTCTCTGATAACCATGTAAAAAAGCACTGGTCCCAAGACAGACTCCTGGATGACACCACTTGTTATCGGCCTCCACCTGGACATAGAACCATGAATCACCACCCTCTGTCTGTGGCCTTTCAACCAATCCCTTATCCACCAGGTGGTCCACCTGTCAAATCCACATCCCTCCAGTTTAGAGATAAGGATGTGGTGGAGGGCAATGTCAAAGATCTTGCTCAAGTCCAGGTCAATGACATCTGTTACCTTCCTTTTGTCCACAAATGCCGTCACTCCATCATAGAAGGCCACCAGACTGGTTAGGCATGGCCTTCCCCTGCTAAAGCCACGCTGCCTGTCTTGTATCACATGCTCATTTCTTATGTGATCAAGCATGTCTTTGAGGCAGATCTGTTCTTCACCATCTACATCAGTTACACATTTGAATCAAATAATTGGTGTTCCTGTCACCAAGAAAACCTCTTTGTCTTCTACTCCTGCTGCACTTCTGTGCTTTCATCAGAAGCAAAGGAAGAGACCACCTCCTAGATCCAAATTTTAAGAAACCAACACCCAATAGGTGTCATCTGAAGTAAAATAGCAGAGAAATTAAGATGACTCTTCTGCATCCAGCTTGGATCACTCCCTCACTCAGGCACACCACCATCAGATCAAGGAGATGCTGCCTTCAGCTTAGAGACTGTATGGGAAATCACAGCTTGAACCTCTGATTAATCAGCTGAGGCAAGTATTGGGTCAGCTGCGGGAGCACAGGTGAGAGTAATCTAGCTGTGCTCCCAGAAGGGGTGGACCTCGACTCAACCTCCTCTGAGACCTCATTTAAAGGCTGACCACCACTGAGACAGCATGTCTTAGAGATTGCTCCCTAGTTGAGGCTGCCTCAGCTTTCTAGTCAAGGTATCGATATTGGTGAGTTTCCCTTTGCTAATAACCTTAGGCTATTTACCACCATCTTGGTTAATATCTTTTTATTAACCACCCTTACAGAGACCATAAGGGTTTGGGCTTCCAAACTCTCAGCAAGCATTTGGATCAGCCAGCTTCCTGCCGAGGAGCCCCCTGCATCACTGCTGCCTATTCTGGTACCAGACCCGCAGATGCTTCAGAGCTCATTAGCATGGACTTCCTTCCTCCCCTCAGCAGCTGCTCCTGCACTCACCTTCATTCCTACTCAGATACCGGCCGCTTCCAGCACCAGCTGACCTGCAAGACACAGAAAGGAAAGGTGGGAGTCATGCAAACGCACAAGCCCAAGGCTGTGTCACCACCACACATGGCAGCCTCGGGAAGTCAGCTGAAACTACAGCCTTTGTCAGAATGGAAACAGGCACCGTCAATTAAGTGTGACCTCTGAACTCATTGCCACCATCAGAAATAGGCACTGAAATCGCTCACTTCACTGCAGCTGGTTAACTCCAAATTCTTTTGCTTTTGGGAAAATGCGGACACGGAATTGAAGGACACCAGAAAAACGACATCTACTTCATTGTAGGTGGTTAAGCTTGGAAGCAGGACTTGAGCAAGAAATGCTTCTCAGCTCCTTGAAAGGCACTAATCCTGACCTCTGCCACAGGTGGCTGAGTGACACAAAAGTTGAGCTGCCCATTCAGAAGCACGTGGAGCAGGCCATGGAGCGGTTAGATACCAACACATGAACAGGCACTTTCCCATTGGAAGGGAAATCCCTTCTCCCTGCCATGCCATGCCCACACCGCTCCTCAGGGCTGCACTGACAGCACAGACAGAATTGAAACATCTTTTGTCATCATTGTGGTTTTTCACAGACCCAGACAATGAGATACTGGGTTGCTGTGTGGGTTCCCAGGCGGCACTGCCATTTCCAAGCCATTGCTTCCTAGGGGCACAGAAAGGAAAACGCCTGAACAAAATTTCACCCAGAGATTGCTATTTTACCATTCTTCCATGCAAAACAGGAGGACAGTACAGCGGATTTGTGCAGCTGCATCAACACCCTGGGCGCTAAAGGAATGCAAAGACAGAAATATCAAAACTACAAGGAGGGAAGCTATGTTTAGTAATATCTTTTCTCATTTACAACAGGCAGTTGGCACTACTAAAGGAAATTCCCAGGCCTCAGGTTCTGACAGTGCGACAATCTGGCACGGACTCAGATGTGAGTGATCCAAATGGTTTATTCCAGGTTCTAATACCACTTCTGTGAATTCACACGTTTTCTCTCTTAACTTTCCCACAGCCTTCACATGTCCACAGAACATCCCACAAACTCTCCTTTATGGCGCACGTAGGCACTCATCCCACCAGAGCCATCAGTCATTCCTAGCCATGTGCTTCTCCTCCAGTCACGGACAGTATCACACGGCCATCATGCATCTTAAATGACTTAGTTTTTCTGTTCTTTCTGGAGGTGTCCTTGGTTCCTAGCCTTACCTTCTCATGCCGTTCATCTTCCTCTGCAGCTCCTGCTCTGAAGAGTCTTCTTATGTTCCCACATGACAGGAAGAAAATGAAGACACAACCCCTGCCACCAAGGTCAGCTCTGCAGCACACGTTACCTGAGGAGCACTTGGCTACTCATGCAAACTGCACAGTGCCAGGAAGATTGTTACATGTTGCACTTCTTCTTCTCCTGGCTCAGAAATTAAATTTTCTACCTAGAAAATGGAAAACAAACAAACAAGCAAACAAAAAACAACAACAACAAAAAACACCTCACCTGACATAAAGGAGACATGATTGTTACTATGGAATTCCGGAGGGCAAGGTATTTGCCCTCTCTATGAAGAAGCTGACTGCAAAGGACTAAGAACAGCCACGATCACGTTGAGAACTTGCGGGTAAAATTCGGGACTGAACCAATAATGGGCTTCTGGAGGTGAGGGTCTGCTCCAGGCCGCCTGGTCAAGGGAGCCTGTTGATGGGCCCTGCTTACTGCAGCTACCAGAAGCACCGCGCTCACTGACTCTCAACTTGATGGGGGATTCCAGTCAGGCTGGGAAATCAGCATGGCTGGCTGCAAGCTGTCTGAGAGACTGCTGGACTGCACTGGGAATAACTTTGTGGGCCAAGCATTAAGCACACCAAGCAGAAGGGAAGGTATTGGACAGACCGACCAGAGGTCAAGCGTTGCTGGACCTGCTGCTCACCAACGCTGAGGAGATCATCAAAGGCATCAAGGTTGGAGGCTGCCTGGGCTCCAGCGATCATGCCCTGGTTGAGTTTGTGATCTCAAGCGATGTGGGCCTGGCAAAGAGCAGGACCAGGATGCTCAACTTTAGAAGAGCAGACTTCAAGCTACTCAATGGAATGCTGGCCAAGATCTCTTGGCGCGCTGCCCTCAAAGATAAGGACGTTGAGGAGAGCTGGCTACTGTTCAAGGATGCCCTCCTGGCAGCACAAGAGGTCTCCATTCCCCTGATTAAGAAAGTGGGCAGGAGAGGTAGAAAACCGGCATGGCTCAGCAAGGACCTGCTAAGAGAACTGAGGGTGAAGAAAGGGGTGTACAAGCTCTGGAAACAAGGCTGTGTCACCCGGGAAGAATACAGGGATGCCGTCCGAACTTGCAGATGTGGGATCAGGAAAGCCAAAGCTCAGGCAGAACTGAACTTGGCGAGGGATGTGAAAAACAACAAGAAAACCTTCTACAGGTACATTGGCCAGAAGAGACAGGCCAAAATGGGCGTGCCTACTCTGGTAAATTTAAAAGGAGAAATGGCTTCAACAGATGAAGAGAAAGCTGAGGTGCTGAATGAGTTCTTCACCTCGGTCTTCACTGGTGGCCAGGATTCTAGTCTTTTTCATGTCCCTAAGTCTTGCACCCCCATACCTCCATGTGGGGACCAAGGAGGTAAATCCCTCCCCACTGTAAGGGTAGAGCAAGTCCGAGAGTGCCTCCTTAGACTGAATGAGTATAAGTCTATGGGGCCAGATGGCGTGCATCCCAGGGTCCTGAAGGAGCTGGCTGAGGTGGTTGCTGAGCCGCTCTCCATCATATTTGAGAAGTCGTGGCTGTCAGGTGAGGTCCCGGATGATTGGAGGAAGGGTCACGTCACTCCCATTTACAAGAAGGGGAGCAGGGACGACCCGGGTAACTACAGGCCGGTGAGTCTCACCTCTGTGCCTGGGAAGATTATGGAACAGATCCTCCTGGACAACATGCTTGATCGCATAAAGAACAAGCATGTGATCCGAGACAGCCAGCATGGCTTCACCAGGGGAAGGTCATGCTTAACTAATCTTGTGGCCTTCTATGATGGAGTGACGGCGTTGGTGGATGAAGGGAAGGCGACCGATGTCATTTACCTGGACCTGAGCAAGGCCTTTGACATGGTCCCCCATCACATCCTCATCTCCAAATTGGAGGGAGGTGGATTTGATGGGTGGACAACTAGATGGATAAGCAATTGGTTGAAAGGCCGCAGACAGAGGGTGGTGGTCAATGGCTCTATGTCCAGGTGGAGGCCGGTAACGAGCGGCGTCCCTCAAGGGTCTGTCTTGGGACCGGTGCTCTTTAACATCTTTATTAATGACATCGATGAGGGAATGGAGTGCACCCTCAGCAAGTTTGCTGATGACACCAAGCTGAGTGGTGCAGTCGATACGGTGGAGGGAACAGATGCCATTCAGAGGGACCTTGACAGGCTGGAAAGCTGGGCTCGGGTGAACCTAATGAGGTTCAACACGGCAAAGTGCAAGGTTTTGCACTTGGGCCGGAAGAACCCCAGGCACCTGTACAGGCTGGGAGGAGTTGTCCTTGAGAGCAGCTCAGCTGAAAAAGACCTAGGGGTCCTGATAGATGAGAAACTTAACATGAGCCAGCAGTGCGCTCTGGCAGCCCGGAAAGCAAATGGGATCCTGGGCTCCATCAGGAGAGGGGTGGTCAGCAGGGATAGGGAGGTGATCGTCCCTCTCTACTCTGCTCTTGTGAGGCCCCATCTGGAGTACTGTGTCCAGGTGTGGAGCCCTCAGTACAAAAAAGATATGGAAATTTCGGAAAGGGTCCAGAGGAGGGACAGGAAGATGATCAGGGGGCTGGAGCACCTCCCCTATGAGGACAGGCTGAGGGAGTTGGGTTTGTTCAGCCTGGAGAAGAGAAGGTTGCGAGGTGACCTCATTGCAGCCTTTCAATACCTGAAGGGAACTTACTCCCAGGAGGGGAGTAAACTCTTCGAAAGGGCTGATAATAGCAGGACTAGGGGAAATGGTTTTAAGTTGAAGGAGGGAAGATTTAGGTTGGATGTTAGGGGAAAGTTCTTTACTAGAAGGGTGGTTAGGTCCTGGAACAGGCTGCCCAGTGAGGTTGTGGATGCCCCGTCCTTGGAGGTGTTCAAGACCAGGTTGGACGGGGCCCTGGGCAACCTGATCTAGTAAATGTGTATGTTTGGTGGCCCTGCTAGGCAGGGGGGTTGGAACTACATGATCCTTGAGGTCCCTTCCAACCCGGGTAATTCTGTGATTCTGTGATTCTGTGAAGGGAAGCATTACTGGACATGCTGCTCAGCAGGGGTTAAGACTGGAGGTGGTCAGGGCTGTAGTGACCATGCCCTCCTAGAGTTCCTCATCTCAAGGAATGCGGGCCTGGCAAAAAGCAAAGTCAGGACCCTGAGCTTCAGGAGAGTCAGCTGCAGGCTGTTCAAAGAATTCTTGGACGAGAGACACTGGAAAACTGTTCTTAGGGGCAAAGGGTTCAAACATCCCTTTGTGTGCACCTGTGTGCAGCCCAACTCCTCAGCACAGCCCTGTGCAAGCACACATTTGTGCCACCGCATCCACGCACTATGTGCTCACACACACTCACACAACCACATCCCTTAGTGCAGCCCTGTGCGCACACACACTCACACATGTGTAACCCCTTCCTTTCATTCCCAAAGTGCACGCACACACCGGTACCACAATGTCCTTGTGCAGCTCCAACACTCTGCACACCCCTGTGCACGTACATATATGTGCATGCTCGTCCTTGCACACATACCCACAGACCTACACACACCTGAGCAACACCACTGGTTTGTACACTCATGGACACAAATGTGTGTACAACACCATCCATGCACAAATACACACACACGGATCCCCACTGCTTTGCACAATGCTGTGCACACTCACGTGTGTCATGCACTGATTTCCCATCCAGTCCTCGAGGGGTCACTTACTTAGGACAGGAGTGTAGGGGAGCAGCCAGAAGCTGTTTGCATTCCCTGCTGTCTGCTGGGCAGCTTTGCTGGAGATGCTTGAGTTGCTTTGCTTTTCCTTGGGAGGTGGGAAGGAGCTTTGAATTTGAGGCACATCCCGTGCCAGAGCATCCCGATGGCACAAGGGGGATCAGGGCCCCTCTATTGGTTACCTCGGTGGCTTGCAGCAACTGGAACTTTTTGCCTATTGAGAAAGCTAAAAAGTGTGAGTTCCTCCTGACCCATATCAACAAAAATCTCAACCATAAAAAAGAGACGTCTTCGTATTCAAGCAAATGACAACAGTAAGACCATGCATGTTGTTTTGTTGTATTTCCTCTGTAATCATGGGGAGGATATGAAGAAGTGGTATAATTCATCCACTTCTGCACTTCAGGCACAAGTTCCTTAGAATTGGAAGAGACCCTTAAAGGCCACCTAGCCCAGCTCCCCTGCAATAAAAAGGGACATTCACAGCTAGATCAGGTTGCTCACAGCCTGGTCATTAGTCATCCCAGAGGCAAAACACACACTGAATGATCTCTCCTTCAGTCATAAATCCTTGGAGACAACAGCATTGACACTGCATGTTACTGAAGCAGTAAAAGAAATTGCTCCTGTAACTCTCCTTGTGTTAAGTAAAATGATGATAAAAAGCAATGGAATGCTTTGGCAGGACACCAAAACCATACTCCTTCCTTGATATCTGCTGCAATGGAACCTTCCACTGGAAGAAAGCCTCTGATGACTTGTCACCCCAGAGAGGTCAGCTGTAGAAGCAGGACTGCTGCACAATAGAATGAACTGGAGCTCCTTAGCATCTCTTACATCCAGGAGGGGTGTGATCAGACCCACCTATCACCTTCAGGTGCGCTTTCTGACACCTTGTCTGACTTCACTGTCACTGTGCCAGCATCCTCAGGCTTAACCTGCTTCATTGTCAGTGTGCAGCAATTGCCAGCGTTCTTGATGTCATTGTAATTGTTGGTGTAAAGGAGGTTGCCATTCAGGAACCATTCCACGTCCTCGTCATTATGGGACAGCTCGCAGGAGAAGACAGCAGAGCTCTCTTCTTCAATTTCTACATCCTGCAGGTGCTTCGTTACTTCTACATTGCGGGCTGTGGGGAAACAAGGTGAACTGTTACCACTGTTACTATAAATCATACTGGGATGTGGTAGAATGGTTGGACTAGATGATCTTTGTGTAATCATCTATGTGAAGATAATACATGTATAAAGTTAGCAGGAGAGAACGGCAGAAGTCAACCTCAAGAAGAGAAATCTGAGGTGAAATAGGACATGGAAGAGGCCACCCTCCCTGCTCATACCTTCAGCTGTCAGCGTGGCCTCAGTCTCTGCAATTCCTGCCTTGCACTTGTACACACCAGCATCATCGGGCTTCAGCTTCAGAATTCTGAGCTCTACTGAATGCTTATCTCTCTTGATCTTGTACTTCTCAGAGGGCTCGATGGGTGTGCGGCCCTTGAACCATTTCACAACCTTTGGAGAAGGCCTGAAGTCACAGGACAGGATGACAGAATGACGTTCCAAAGCTGTCTTGTCCTCCAACTTCCTGGTGATTTCTATATGGTAATCTGCAAAGCAGGGGTGGAAGAGAAGAAAGGATGAGGACAATTGGAAGAAGAGGAAAGTCTCTTGCGTGTATTCCATTCCAATTAATGTCAAGTTCACAATGGTTCTTTGAACGACTCTAAAGATAAAACAAACGATTGTCTATAGGGAATGCCATTGACTACATTTCTATGAAGTAATACTGTACAGTATCTACCAAATGCAAGGTCCAGCTCTTGTTCTGTGCTTATTAAATTGCTCCCAATTGTTGAGGCTTTTATTCAAATAAGAGTGAGTTGAAAATATAACAAGTACTTTAGGATGTGAATGGATAATCTTACGCTGGGGACAACAGCAGATAAAAAGCCTGCAAGTTTCTTTCAGATGAAATCAATGACAAACCGCACCAAATTTAGGTGCTACCAAACTTAAACTTGTCTAGTTCAGAAATACAATTAATTTCACCTGATTTGACTTCTTTGCTATAGCCAAGGACAAAACCTCAGCTCTGTAAATCTGAATAGTAAGCACATCACAGCTATTCAAACACATCTTTTACTGAGATGCAGCTCTCTCATTTAGTGTCCAATGACTTTGAACTGGAAATGGAGCAGACCAAAGCAGAATCTAAACATGGCTTCTACAAGGACTGATCAAATGCGGCCACCGTCAAATTCAAAGTATCTGATACAGAAGGATCACACTCACTGTCAGACAAAACCTCTTTGGAGAGGTGAACTGACTGCCCTGTTCACCCCCACTTTGGAAATAACTGCACTCATTTCCTACCTGCTCCCAGCAGTGTGGGATGGTGGGATAGCATCACACTTCCCACACTAAGCATCCCACCATGTCACTTGTTCCACCTAAACCTCAGTCCCAAAACAAAAGGGGAACTCGCTTCTGAACCCTCTTCACTTCATTTCAGATGTCTTATATGCTTGATCTCCAACCCACCCCCCACTCAGGAGAAAGACCCCCCGCTTACACCCTACCATCTTGTTGCATTCTGATGTTGTCATCAGCCTTCAGCTTGTTGTCCTCTTTGTACCACTGGGTCTGAACCTCATCGTGTGAAATCTCACAGACAAAAGATGCACTCCCATATTCATTCACTTCCACATCTTCCAGTGCTTTAACAATCTTGATATCTCCAGCTGTGAAACAGTAGAGATATATTTGTCAGGGTATTTCCAGAACTGAGTGCAGCATCTTTTCCTTACACATATTTGCATAGAAAATAAGTAGGATTATGTTTTATTCTAAACCATCATCCATTCCTGAGTCATTTCTCTCTTCAACACAGTCAATGCATTATTGCCCTTGAACTTAAAGACAGACCTACTAGCTACAATGGAGCTCCCTGCAAAGAGTTTTCATGGAAACCAGAATCTCATTTATTCTAAAACCTTTCAAGCAAAATTAAGGGTAGAAAAACAATAGAACTGACTGAATCTTTAAGGTCATTTAGTTCCAGTCCCCCTGCTATAGGCAGGGACACCTCCCTCCACACCAACTCTTCTCCTCAGGGTCAAGGCTTCTCTCAAATCATTCTCCTCTAAGCCTGTGCCTGTGCTTGGGATTGCCCTGACCCAGGTGCAGGGCCTTGTACTTGGCCACACTCAAGTTCATGAGGCTGCCAAGGGCCCACCTCTCCAGCCTGTCCAGGTCCCTCTGAGTAGCATCCCTTCCCTCTAGCACATCAACAGCACCGCTCAGCTTGGTGTCATCTGCAAACTTGCTGAGGCTGCATTTGATTCCACTCTCCATGTTGCCTACAAAAATGTTAAATAACACTGGTCCCAACACCACCCTCCACCTGGACACTGAGCTATTGACTGCAGCTCTCTGAGTGTGACCATCCAGACAGTTCCCTATCCTGCAACTGGTCCATCCATCAAAACCATTTTTCTCCAGTTTGGTGACCAGGATGTCATGCAGGACGGGATCAAATGCTCTGCACAAGTCCAAGTAGATGATGTCAGTTGCTCTCCCATTATCCACTGATGCTGTTACTCCATCATGAAAGGCCACCAAGTTTGTCAGACATGGCTTGACCTTGATGAAGCCATATTGGTTACCACCAATTACCTCATCTTTATTTTCCAAACTATGCCAAGGAGAACTAGACAGAACTCTACAGTGTTGTGTCACTACAAACCTGTCTGAACCATTGGCTTCTCTGCATGCTCATCACTAGTCTCTCCTTAGCTTGTGTGCCTACAAACAATGTATGGGGAATGTCAGCCACAAATCTTACCTAGGGGACATCTTTGCTTCAAAATCCTTTGAACATCACACAATCCCTTTTAACTCTCCAGGTCTGCATTTAGTTATGTCAGAATCAGGCCATATTTCTGTGCTGCTATATCCCTTTCCTTCTGAAGGGCCTGGATACAACTTGGATTAACCTCAGGAGAAGAGTTCCTGCATAGAATCATAGATTTACCCAGGTTGGAAAAGACATTGAAGATCATCAAGTCCAACCGCAGCCTAACCAGTACCCTAACTCTAAAAACCCTACACTAAATCATATCCCTGAGTACCACATCCAAAAGGCTCTTAAACACAACCAGGGATGGTGATTCAACCACCTTTCTGGGGAGCCTATTCCAGTACCTAAAATCTCTAGTATCTAAATCTCTCTAAAAGAGCACAGGTATTAATCTGACCAGAAAGGTTCCTGTTTGTTCATAAAATGAGCCTTTTCCGCTCCATCTTGCATAGGCCACTGGGCACAGGGTAGCTGGGAGACCACAGAAAAAGTGGTTCTGTGAGCAATAGGGAAACTACTGCCTAATCCAACTCCTCCAATCTCTGCGCTCTGCCAGCATGTCTAAATAGGGTGGCAGATACACACAGGAGATAAATATTTCCACTTCCCTCAGCCAACACTGCTCTGAATTTCTATGGGACACACAGTTAGATGAAAAGGCATTTGACAAAGAAGGAAATGAAAGAGTTTAATCTGCTGTGTCATTCTCTCGGTAGCCAGAATAACTAACCCTCGCCAGTGTTAGTTCAAAGAATAGGCAGATTTTATCTCCTGACATGAGCAGTAATTCAAAGAAGCTGGTATATGATCCAGTATCCTGCATATTCACTGCAGGCAGGAAAAGACATTATGAGATAAGGGAGATCTACACATCACTTGTTATGAACACCTCATAAAGATAAAACCACACACAAGAGGAGAGTTTAGGAAGAGGACCACTCTTGGACTACTTTCCAAGAGGCATCAATTAGTAACTCTCTTCGCTCATTTTTCACACTACTCCACAGTGTCCTCCTGAGCCCCCTTACTCCTGTTGCCAACTGCTGATGCAGGGAATTCTGAGGAACCAAGGATTCATAGTTGTTCCATCAGTAGTCCTTGGTCAGCTCTCCCTCCCTGCCCCTTCTGTTTTGATCCCACTAACCAAATTTTAGTTAGTCTGAAAAGAGGATGGAAACCTCCGCAGCAATTAGTTTCTAAATATCTTGCAATGGGCAGCTTGTAGGAGCCCCATCTCAATGCCCACAGCACAGGAGGCAGGACTGCTTAGCCCATGCACTAGTGCATTTACCAGCACAGATGTAAGCCCAGATCTATGCACACCAAATACAGGCTCTCAGTTTGCACAAGGAGGCATCCATGGAGCTGAAGTATTAGGCAGATATTGTGGTGGGGCAGCAGTTATTGAGACGCCAGACAGAAAGGACACAGATAACGTGGCAACTCAGCTTTACCATTATGACTGATGATGGAACATCTAATTTCACTGCTCAAAAGAGAACTTCCATATAACTGGAAAGGATGAAATTCACAGGGGAAACCACACACAGACACACACAAAAGCAATACAAAGGAGATGAAGGATGGTTCACATACTAGTGATTCACTCTGAGACGCAAGCAAATGAAAGAGTATCCCCAACCATTTGCCTCCTGAAATGCTAAGTATATAAACTCATTGCTGTGATAACTCTGCCAGACGTGAGTCATACACTGTAAAACCTTATGGGGTCAATCAGTTTAACTTCATAAATTCATTACACCAACAAAAACAGACCATCGTGTCCAGGCTGGTTCATTTCAGCTCTTCAAAGCTGTTGGTAAAACTGCCTGAGAGCTGAAATGCTTACCAGCAAAAGCTAAAAACTGTAAATCAAATGTAATAGGCTGGCTTTGTCTACTGTATAGAAATGATGCCTGAAAAAAAGAAAATAAAAAAGAACGTAAACCAGAACAAATGGAATGGCTACATAAAACAGCCAGTACTGAAACAGCAACCCAACCTGGTTGCAGAATGAGAGAGAAAATGAGAGTTCACCAAAGTCATGGGACAGGACACATGTTCATGTTCATGCTAACACTGAACCCAAGTGGCCACATGAGGACAGCATCTAGTAGGAAATCAGAACAAAGCATCCTTTCAGACGTCCCTTGGGAAGGTGGCATCTACCAGGGCACAGCAGACCCATGTGTTCAGTAACAAGTCTGATGCTTCAGAGCCCAATGATGAGCTACAAACTGGGGTTTAACCAATGCAACACATGGAGGGAAAATCTGTCTTGAGCATAAAGAAGAAAGAGAAAGGTATCCAAAAGGACTAACCAAGAAATGCCCAAACTGCCCATGAAGCATTTCTTCCCGTGGTGCAAAATACCACAAGAGGATTTATTTGCTCTTTCAGTTAAACATAAAATGAACCTTTAGGGTAGCTGATGTCTTGTCTTAGGCTGCTCAGCATGTGGATGTTCCCTGATCTTCATATTCACACTTGTGAATAATGAGACTTCTCTTATTTCCCTGGGAAGTAATGCCCACTTTTTTACTTTGACAGAGCTCCTTCCCATCCTAGAAGGGAAAATATCAAGTCAGATCTCCATTAGTCCTTCCATCTCTGCACTCAGCAAAGGGAGCCTTCAGATCTATGCTTAATTCACCCACTCCCCTAGAATTAATGGAACTGTGCTTACTGGAACATATGCTGAAGCTTAAGCACAGTGCAGTGTTTTCAACATGAAGGAATGGCTATAGAACATGCATAAATTCTGGCTGACCTATGACAGCTTAAAGCACTGCGGAGGACTGTTAACAAGCCTGTTTGGACATCACCTTGAATAAATGACGTTATCCCCAAGTAAGGGAAGGAACAGCTGAGCACCAGGGAGGTACACAAAGTGCCAGAGCAAATTCTCACACTGTCAGGTGCAAAGAAAACTGAGATTTCACCCCAAAAACCCAGTTCACAACAAGGCTACAAAATCCCGGCTGAGAATTTCTGTGTTAGACTTGAAGCTCAAGACTGTACTGTAGTTCAACCAACAATATTTTGTGCAGCATGACCTAAAAAGTTCACAATAAAACCAAAACAAACTTCAATTTCAACTTGATAAATGAACTCAGGACATAATAACAAAGAGTGCTGATCTGGGCAAATCAAAGAGCATAAAGAAAAGAGAGCAGTGAAAAAGCTATCAAGGAAAAGCTCAGACTCGCATCCCTTGGAAGTGAAATTAAAGGCTCTCATTCATTTCCAGAGAAGTCAGAAAGGAAAATACCATTACATGCCATACCTTGAACCACTTGACGTCCATGTTGGGCCTGGACAGCTCACACTCAAATGTGACCTTGTCCTTCTCAATGACGCTACTGTCTGCCAATGGTTTGCTGATTTTCACAGGCAATTCTGAGAAGGAGAAAGAAGAATGTGGATTTAGTTGGGAACTTAGTTTTGTTCATAACCAGGTCCATGGGTGCTGTTAAATGGATCCTTCCAGATGGAAAAAACATTTCAGGTGGCCTCCTAGATTTTACCCCTTTTTGTGTTGCACGCAAGACTGAAAAAAAAAATTACTTCTGCAAAGTTCTTCTTGTCATAAGGAAACAAATATTTGGGGAATGGCAGAACCAGGTAAAATTTTCCTTCACGTCAAGAAAGTATAAATTTCACTCTCATGCTCTTGGTGTGGTTTCTGCTATGATTATTTGGACTAATTAAGCTTCTCCCTGATGAAAGCCTAGAAGTATATCACAAGAAGGACCAACTTACCCGTGACCTTTTATTTGTCTTACTCAAGCATCTCCTCCTGACCAAAACTGACAATAAAAGATTCAGCCAGACTACAGGTTTGAGCAGCTGAGTTGTTTCTAGGATCTCCTGCAATCTCAAGCTTGGAACACACACTTGTCTTTTGACTAAGTGTCTCTTATAGTGCAGTAAAACAACAGGTTTTCACACGGCGATTCCTCATTTACCTTGATCTGAAATCATTCTCAAACCATGTGGGATCAGTCCAGGGAGAAGGGGAGGAGAGGGGAAGGGAAAGTCCACAGTCCTCTAAAATCAGGCTTCTTAGCCTAAAGCTCAACAGCAAATAGCAGTCCACTTCCCCACATTGCTAGACTCCGAGCATTTAAAGAACATCAGCTGACCTCATTATGAGCTCTAACATAGCCAAAGGAATTCATATATTCAAATATTCTCTTGAGTGATGAGAAATATGGAGCATAACTTCAGACTTCTGCTGTTAAACTCTCACTTCTATCATAAACCAGAGTAAGAGTTCAATGCTGTTTTAGATGGAGGACTCATATTTTAAATAACTCATCTCATTAAGGCTTGGATTCCCTACTACAATTAGTTAAATTCCAGTTTGGATCATGCTTCACCTTGGATCACTTAGGGCTTCAGCCACTTATTGGAACTAACTCAATTTGTCTACAGAGAAGCTG
Source organism: Coturnix japonica (assembly GCF_054131305.1). Lineage (NCBI taxonomy): Eukaryota > Metazoa > Chordata > Aves > Galliformes > Phasianidae > Coturnix > Coturnix japonica. Next base: position 3,718,770 of record NC_140687.1, on the reverse strand, counting down.
TTTTCTATAGCAACAATAAGCTGTGATTGCAACTGGATGTCGAGAGAGCACAAATCCCGCAGTTATCCTGTACCAACATCCTCTCCTTCCATCAGAACAGCAAGTTTTTAAACCAGACTCATGCAAGCTTGCATGACACACCTTGTGTAAAACTGTTGGCAGCCATCAGGACAGCCAGTTGCTTCCTGTATAGACACTGTTCCATCAGTTTTGGTTTTTTGTCTCGCTAGAACAACAGCCAGTGTCTGAAAACTCCCACAACTGAAGCAACCACGCTGATATACCGCAGTCACTGGAGGTGCTCAAGAGCCACGGGTATGTGGCACTGGGGACGTGGTTAGTAAGTCCAGTGAGGGTGGGCTGGGTTGGACTCAGCTATCTCAGTGGTCTTTTCCAGCCTTGGGTGCAACTTGTAAGAGGGAATGAAGCAGCAAACTGCCCAGCACTGAGCTGCATTCTTCTGACACATGGTATCAGTGAACTGCTGTATTTCCCTATCTTCTCTGGAGCTATTGATCTAACCTAACTGAAAAAGTAAGCCTGAACCTAGATATAAATCAGGATCACAGTCACCCATGGTTGCTTATATATTCAGAAAGACACTCCAGAGGGTAATTCAGCGCATCTAGAAATTAAAGTAGAAGTTCCTTAGCCAAAAATACTCCACAGCCAGATTTTCACCTCGCTACCACTACATTAAAAAGGAGAATCCAACTTGTGGTGTGGGTCATTGATGTTGTTCCGGGGGGAATTGTGGCTGTTCCATGCCCACAGGGTAGAAGACAGCCAGTCTTCCTCTAAGCCACATAAAAAGCTGCTTAGTGCTCCCAAAGCGAATGCTCACCAGTTGTTTCCAACTTGAAGGTCATCTTCTGGCCAGCAGCCTCGCAGATGTATTCTCCAGCATCTTTCTTCTCCAGCTGCTCCACAACCAGACGCCGTGTTTTGCCCACAGATTCCATTCTGAACTTTCTGGAGGAGGCAAGCAGTCTTCCATCCTTGTACCATTTTACTTCGGTTGGATCCTGTGCTACTTCACAGCTGAGGGAGGCACTTGCTGCCAGGGCAGCACTCACCTCTTTCTGCACCTGCTCCTGGTTTATAAACACAGGTTTTGGCTCTGAGGGAAGAAAAGAAAAACAGAAGGACTGAAATGAGACCATCTTGCAGGTTTGTATGTACAGGTTGGAACAGGTTTAGGTTACCACTTGTGCCCAAACTAATAGCCTTCACTAGAGAATATCAGCTCTTCTGTTGAAACTAAGTGTCAAATCTAGGCAAGAAAGAACCCAGGAACTGAAGGAACCAAGAGGGTCCTTGAACACCAGTCCCATGGTTGCAAGTCACTATGCAAACATATTGAACCCAAAAGAACATCTGTCCTGCAGGCAACCAAAACCTGAGTTCCTTTTACTTAAGACCCACTGTGAAACATCAAAACACATAAACATGTGATAGTCAAACCACTGGCTGCCTTTTCATGACCCAGAACAGTACTCCTGGCTTCCTGAACAGACTCCTCATGGCCTCTACCATTGCCACAACTGTGACTGTCAAAGGCACAAAGGAAATATGCTCACCAACGCAGTCCTTTGTTCTTTGTGTGTGATTTGCAGATATCTATCTTACTTTGAGCTCTGGCAATAGTCAGCTCTACCAGGTCTCTTACTGTGAGTAGCAGACTCACCTATCCAGATGCAGCCTCCAACATAAAGGCATAGTAAAAAGGCAGTGTACTACTAGGAGAAGTTCCTGCTTCTCCTGCCATGAAAGGCTGCACGTAGAACATGCACTCCAGCCTCACTGCACATACTTATCTTAGTCAAATGTTTAGGTGAACAAGAATTACAGTTTGGGATCTCAGGCACACGAGAGATTTGAATAATATCTTGAATATTGCTTCCACTGTACATATATTACTAATTATTGCTCTACAGACAGACTGAAACAGGTCTTTGTGTCATACTGAAACCAAATACTTTCTACAAACCCAGGCAATCAAGTCTAGGGAAAAAACCTCAGCACAGACTACAGTGATCCAGGTGCAGTATAATAGAAACTAGATTTTACTTTACTGTTCTCTGCTGTATTTCATACAACACCTGTCTTACCTGTGACATGAATCTTGAAGGTGAGTTTCTGGCCAGCAGCCTCGCAGCTGTACTCCCCTGCATCTTTCTTCTCCACCTGGCTCACCACCAGCCGACGCTGTTTGCCCTCTGACTCTACCTTGAACTTCTTGCTCGAGGTGATCAGTTTCCCCTCCTTTTATCACTTGACCTCTGTGATAAAATGTTTGCTCATTAAGACCGGGATGTGGTAGCATTGTGGTGGAGTGCTTGTTCATTAGGACCAGGATATAATGGTGGAATATGGAGGCCACAAAGGTTGCAGAACACTCTAATTTTATGGGTAGATTGTGTACTCTGCGTAGTTACAGGCAAAGCGCGCCCCGATGGATACAAAGTTCCACGGAAGGACCAACCAAGGAACGACACACCAAGTCGCACGATCACAACCGACCAATTAAAGGACAATACGCTCGGGATGGACAATACAAAAGAAGTTGCAAGGGACGGGACGGCGCGGCAGTTGGAGGAACAATAATCCCCCTGTCGCCCAGCGCTGAATTGCCTTTTAGTTTTACCCGCTACAATTAATAAAAGTTTATAATTGGAACATTATTGGCTCATTGCTTATAAATTGATGACAACCTCCATCTTCTCCTGGGCCACCTCGCAGCTCAGCATGGCATTTTTCTGTTGTTGCAGCCTTCACCACCTTCTGTACCTTCTCCTTGTTTGTAAATACAAATTCTGGCTCTGAAAAGAGAGAGATACATTAGTTTGGCCTCTTGAAAGAAGAGCAGGTTTTGGGGAAGGAGTCAGAAAAATGAATCAGTTCTCCCAGTCTGATGCCCCAAGAGAATGATGTGGAGAGAAGTTGTGCAATTTATGGATGCCCCATCCCTGAAAACATTCAAGTCTAGGCTGGATGGGTGTTAGAGCAACCTAGTCTCAAAGAATGTGTTCCTTTCCAGGACAGAGATTGGAACTGGATGATCCTCCAGGTCCCTTCCAACAAAAGGCATTCTGTGATGCTTCTTGTATGACTCTCATGACTCTTTCGTCCCCTAGCTGCCATTTACTTATGTCTTCAAAACATCAACTTATACAAAACATTCCTGTAGTATTCTCTCCCATGCTAAATGAGCCCTTCCAAGACAAAAACATGTTACATAGAGCACACCCCCTAGTGCTTGACACAAAGCCCCTGTTCTGAAACTTCCTGAGACGCAGCTGCATTGCAGAGTTGTTCTAGTGGTACAGGCACGTGGGAATGGAGAAGTGCAATCAGAACTTTCTTGTCTATGGCCTCATTCCCACAGCAAAAGGAAATTCCTGAAGATTTTAAAAGATGGAGCTGCCTCACAACTGTATTTAGAATAATTTGTTCAATTTCCTCATCAGAAATTAACCACCCCAAAGTTCAGCTCCAAAAATTTTAAGCATAGCAGGGAAAACTTACAAACTAATGACCGTTTTCTAAAACATTCTAGAATGAAAGGCCAAAATGTGTTCTCTCTCACCTGTGACATGAATCTTGAAGGTGAGTTTCTGGCCAGCAGCCTCGCAGCTGTACTCCCCTGCATCTTTCTTCTCTACCTGAATCACCACCAGCCGACACTGTTTGCCCTCTGACTCCACCTTGAACTTCTTGCTCGAGGTGATCAGTTTCCCCTCCTTGTACCACTTCACCTCCATCTTCTCCTGGGCCACCTCGCAGCTCAGCGTGGCATTTTGAGTCAGTGCAGCCTTCACCTCCTTTTGTACCTTGTCCTTGTTTGTAAACACGTCTTCTTTCTCTGCAGGGACATCACAACAGTCACACCATTTTGCTGTAGTCTGCTGCAGAGCTTACTCCAGTTCCCCATTTTCATTATACTTGCCCTTCACAGGGACCATCATGATGCCTCATTAAGACAGGAAAATACTTTCCCCTCTATTTTGCCTTGGGAAATGAATAGGCATATCATTTCATATCATATCATAAATCTAAACATTTCGCAGTCTGATAGCAGATTTGGACATGAGATTTAGAACACCTGCATGCACTGCTGAACCTCCTCCCTTCTCTTTGTTTCTTCTGATGTCTCTCTACATTTCCAGTAAATCAGAAGGGAATGGCCCTCTAGAACAGGTTGCCCAAGGAGACTGTGGATGCTCCATCCCTGCAGGCATTCAAGGCCAGGCTGGATGTGGTTCTGGGCAGCCTGGGCTGCTGGTTGGCAACCCTGCACATAGGAAGAAGGGGGTTGGAACTGGATGAGCACTGTGGGCCTTTGCAACCCAGGCCATTTATGAGTCTGATTAGTGGCATTTTCCACCTCATTGTGTCATTCAAATTTTGTAACCAGATCTCATCAAACACCTCCCCTTTTCTCACTCCTTGCATGCCTGGTGTGCTCTTGCACTGTAACCCTGCAGACACCAGCTGACTACAAGAGCTGCACAAGTTACCCTCCTTGCCTATTGTTTGTTGCAGTAATTCATTCCTGGATGGAAAAGCACATGTAGAAAAGTGTTGCTATGACACTAGATGACAAAGAAAGTCCTATAGCCAAAATGTTTTGCACCAGAGAGGATGTAAGTTGATCCTCCAAATGCAAGACACACAAAATGAAGTGTTCCTTTATCTCTGGGATTCCAAGCATTTTCTCACCTCTGACTTTCACTTGGAATGTTGCTTTGTCATCTTTTGTTTCACAGCTGTAGCTCCCTTGGTCTTTCAGGGTCACATTTTTGACCATGAGCTTGCGGTGCGTCCCCTGGGAGATGATGGTTGTCCTCTGGTCCTGCTTCACCTCTATTTGATCTTTCTTCTATACGACAGCTCCGCTTGCAGCTGACACCTCACACACCAGCTCCAGGTCTTCAGAAGGACTGACTGATATTTCTGGAGTCGTTTTGGACTTGCTGACAAAATTAATGGCTTCATCTGAAGAAAAAAAGAGAAAGTGGTTTACATCCTGACTCAGGCTTATTCAGCACAGCATTAAGATACAGTTAGAACTGATTGTAATGTCTCTGCTCATTACATCTGGGGGATCAAGTTTCACCTCTGGAGGTACTCACATACAAACGTGTGCTTGATTCTCCTGTGTAAGGAAAGAGTAAGTTCTATGCAGACAGTTCTTATTTCTTCTAATCAATTCTGTATTCTGCACATGTTCTTCTGAAGCTAAAATGAAGGCAGCTAAGTAACCTGTTTGCAATACATGAACAAACCAATTCAACACCTTGTCTCTAAGCTAACAAGCAGCGTTTGATGAGCACATCAGTATTTCATGCCCTTCATTCCATCCAGACTGTATTGGCAATAACTATGCTGGTATTAACAAGGATAGCAATTACAAGCAAAATGGTAGAAATACAGAAGATATAAGGAAAAGGGAACTCACCAGAGCTGAGGCGATCCTCCCTGGTGAGCGATCTCCAAGAGATGCTGCCTCAGTGAGGGTCAGCCCTTAAATGAGGTCTCAGAGGAGGTGGAGTCGAACTCCACCCCTCCAGGGAGCACAGCTACATAACTTTCACCTGTGCTCCCACAGCTGACCCCACACTTGCCTCAGCTGATCAATCAGTGGTTCACATTGTGATCTCCCATACACTCCACCCCTTCACAACGTGAACCAATGATTAGGTGAGTTCCCCTTACTACAGAGACCCAATCACGACGCTGATACAATCTCCCGTCGCATTAGATGTTGATATTATTCAAATGATGATGATTGGATGGGTGTTTATGATCTTCCATGGGCCAGTGCTTGATAGATGTTACCGGAGACAAATCATCTTGAAGTGCAGGTCCGTCTGCGTTTCATCAGTCCAGAGTAATGGTCCTAGAGGCTTAGAATCAATCTTAAGGGGAGTAATATAGATGTTTCAAGGGTACTAGGAGGGGAAGATCCGCCCTCCAGGGCAAGATACAGGCCGTATTCTTATCTTGGGTCAATACTTCTGCTTGTACTGGATTATGTCCCGGCCTCCGATACCATACCCTCTGGCCAGATATCTGTGGCTGTATAACTATATCTGGCACCAGAGGAGGAGTCTTGATCTGCCATAGGGACATAATAGGTGTTCCTTTAGCAATAAAGGCCGGAGTATTGACCACGATGTCAGTAGGCCATGTACCTATCACCGAGGGGGTGACTGAACCTCCCACCTCCAATAATCTCCCCCAAGGTGCAAGTAGGCCACACCATTTGGGTCCTACCTGCACCTTCCAAGGCCAATTTATCTTATGGATTCCCGGTTCTAAATTCTCAGGGGCAGGGAGCAGAAGATTATTTTCAGTACCAACCTGCGGTTTTACCTTATTATCGGTGCCTGTAATTTGGATCCTAAGAGGGGAGGCCCATATAGTTTGTAACATTTTCAGGGCACTGGGTCTGCCATCCCGAGGTCTTTCATTCAGGTCCCGCACGGTTTCATATAATCTTTTTGTCCACCCCTGCAGGGACTGAGAGTCTGTTTTCAGGGCAGCCTTAAGGATACCATTATAACGTTCAATAAGGCCTACCCCTGTTGGGTTATATGGCAGGTGGAATCGCCATTCAATGTTGTTTTCTTCTGCCCAGCGCTGTATCATCGCTCCAGTGAAGTGAGTCCCTTGGTCACTCTCGATAACTTGAGGTGTCCCATATGCAGACATCAGTTTAGTAAGTGCCTTAATTGTGTATGCTTGATTTGCCTTTGGTACAGGATAGGCTTGCAGCAGTCCACTTACAGTGTCAACGCAGGTCAGGGCATATCTCGCCCCCTCAGACCGAGGGAGGGGCCCAATGTAGTCGACCTGCCATCTCTGAAGAGGACTATATCCTCTAGCAATGTGGGATGTTGTTTCAGGCAACGGTCTCGGTCTCATCTTTGAGCAAGCATCGCAATCCTGACATGCTTGAACGATATCAGATAGTTGTACAGGCAGCCCCCATGCTTTAGCAGCTGCCCACATTATCTTCTGTCCAGCATGCCGTAGCTTCTGATGTAACCAACGGGCAATATTTTCAGATTGTGAATTCTCAATCCATCGGATTCGGGCCAGTGTGTCAGCTTCATCATTTCCTGGTGACTGCAAGGGTTGATGACCAGAGACATGGTAGACACATACTGTCCTGTGTTTGACCGTATTCCAAATGTCTACCCACATGTCTTTACCCCAAATCGGTCGGGCGTGGATAGTCCATTCCTGGGTAGCCCATTGCGTAATCCACAGAGTGAGCCCCCGGTACACAGCCCAACTATCTGTACAGATGTTCAGGACGCCGTCACCAGGTTCTTTAGTTATAACCATCCACACGGCTCGCAATTCTGCCCATTGGCTGCTTTGACCATCCCCCTCATCAAACCAGATGGTCTCAGTAGAGGGATGGTATGCTATTGCTCGCCACTTGCTCGGGTTGCCTCTGCTGGACCCATCCGTATACCAGGCATCTTCAGGAATAGGATATCTTCCTTCCTGAACGGGACTCTTCTCTGGTGGAGCAACCATCGGTTCTTTTGATGTATCACTGTGATACGTCACTGGGCCTAGGATCTTCTGTAGTTCTTCTTTAAGCGGAGATGAAGACAGACTGCTTCTCTGGCTTAGATAGGCGACCCATCGTGCCACCGTTTGTGCTTGGGCCACCCCCGTCTTAGGAAGGTGAGTCAAATCTCTCACCCACCCCTGGATTGGTAATGAAGTCTTAACTATGACCTCTGCTGTTTGCGTTATCGGCTCTACTGCTTGTAATGCCGAATAGGCAGCCAATAACTGTTTCCCAATCATGCTATATCGTTCTTCTGCTCCGTGCCAAACCTGAGACCAGAATCCAATGGGGGCTCGAACAGAACTCTGGCGTTGCCACAGGCCCCAGCCAAAACCATCTTGAGTAACATGAACATCTAGTTCAGCTGGGAGGGTCGGATCAAATATACCCAACGCCTGAGCTTGTTTAACTGCCAGTTTTGCCTGCTGGAAAGCATCCTGTTCTATCTTTCCCCAATTCCATGATTGACCCTTCTTTGTAAGCTTGTATAATGGCCTTAATAGCTGAGCTAAATGAGGTATAAAGGAGCGCCAATACCCCAATATACCCAAACATTCTTGCAATTGTTTTGATGTTGTAGGGACTGGAAACGCTTGGACTTTATCTACTACCGCACTGGGTAGTACTTTGGTTTTCCCGGACCAAATTACTCCCAGGAATTTTACAGATAGCCCCGGACCTTGCACCTTCTGTGGGTTTATAGCCCACCCTCTTTTCTGCAGGTAAGCTATCAACAAATCTGCTGCTTGTCTCACCGCCTCTAACGAATCGGATGTTAACAGGAGGTCATCAATATAATGATATAAATTGACATTATTTGGCTTTTCCCACTTAGCCAGATCACGTGCCACTAAATTATGACAAAAAGTGGGCGAATGTACGTACCCTTGGGGTAGGACCTGGAAAGTCCATTGCCTCCCTTCCCATGTAAATGCAAACTGATCTTGCGATTCTTCACTGATTGGAATACTGAAGAATGCATTCGCCAAATCCAAGACACAGTGATATGTTTTGATTTCCCTGCTTAGTGTGTCCATTAGGGAGGCAATATTGGGTACAGCCGCATGAACAGGTGGCATGACCTTATTTAATTCCCTATAGTCTACTGTCATCCTCCATGTTCCATCCGGTTTTTGCACTGGCCATATTGGGGAGTTATATGGGCTATGTGCAGGCCTTATAATACCCACTCTTTCTAATTCCTGCACCGTCTTTGTTATTTCATCCTGCCCACCCGGGAGTCTGTACTGTTTCACATTAGTAATCCGGCGTGGCTTCGGCAAACAAATAGGCTCATGTTTTGCATGGCCTCTCAATATTGTCTGGATTGCCCGGATACTAATGCATCTCTGCCGCAATCGGAACTCTCCCACTGTTGTATGGAGAGCCAGACCCCACAGGATATCAATTCCTAATATATACTCTGGAATTGGGGCAATGGATACCTTGTACTCCCGTGGTGGAAGACGCCCGACCCCCAGTTTTACCCAGGTTTGGGTGACCGGAATGGTTTGTCCCCCAAAACCTCCAATCATCACTCTATTACCTTTAAATTTAGTTGGGTCTCCATATATTATAGATGTCTCTGCCCCGGTATCAACTAGGGCCATAACCTTCTGTATATTCTTTCGGGACCAGTATATCGTCAGTTCCACATAGGGCCTCCGGTCCCGTCTAGAGGCCCTAGGAGGACTGACATCCCTCGTCAAGCCATGAACTGAGCCAGATTCAAGTCTTTTACCTCCGATACCTCCGGTGTCATAACCCGAGGCACCTGAGGTGGCTTCTTTTTCCTATTTGGAACTATAAAATCTTCTAAATTCCATGTTGTTGTTGGTCGCCGCTCTATAAATCTTATCCCTGGCCTTTTGGGTTTATTCTGAAATTTTTGTTCATCCTTCAGTTGCTTCCACAACTGAAGGAGAACCTGATTGGGCTGCCCATCAATTTTTGAAAACTGAACGCCTGCCCGGAGCAGATCATTAAACATTTGTTTCCGGGATACCCTAACAGGTCCTGCCCGAGAAGTTCGCGGGGCCGATCTTCTGGCTCGCACTATTGGAAAAGCCTCGGCATCCTCAATCACCCTGATATTGCGCTTAGCTCGTAAACGCTCAGTTTCTCTGAGGTCTGCTACCAATTGGGCGGCTTGTTGGACTACTGCCTCTGCGGATACTACTGGATTAAGTATGGAAACCAAGGTTCCATACATATGAGAGGGTGCTTACTGTAAAATTAGGTCCCTCATTCCCGCAGAAAATTTAACCATATCAGGGCTATCGAATGTGTCTTCGTAGATAGCCTCTCTCATACCTAATTCGCGTATATAATTTTGAAGGTCTTCCATAGAAGACCACATCCCTGTGTTTACTGGCATGTCAGTTTTATTTGTCCACACCATGCGGCAAGCAGCCATTATCCATTCTACAATTGAATGGTTTTCTTCAGGGAACTGAGTCCCAGCATACAGTCTCTGCCGAAGGGCAGGATGTACTGTTATTGTGGCCAACTTAGATACTTCGGGGCCACTAACCAGTACACTATCTGCCCCTGAATCCCATAACCGTAATAACCAAGCCGGAACACTTTCCCTTGGCCTTTGCCTAAATCGTTGCACTAGGTCCATGAGTTCAGTAGGCGTATATGGACGGGCTGTTACATGTAAAACAGATTCGGCAGGGGGCCATTGATCAGGAGGCACTCCTGCTGGTCGATCTTGAATTTTCTTTGTTTTTTGAGTTATTACTGGACGGACTTCTAGTGAGTCCGTCTCAGATGGTTTTTCTAGATCAGATTTAGTGATCTTATTTTGATTCATTTCTTCAGGATCTTGATCGTCATTAAATGAAATGTATCTAATTTGAGGGTTGGAGGAAGAAAATGACGGTTTTTTTCCTGTCAATGGATTGATCTCACCCTCCAATTTTTCAATACGGGCCTTTAACAATTCATTTTCATGTGCAATGTTGTTTGATTTTATCTCTGCCCGATTTAAAGCATTTAATAATGGCCAGGCTGCCATAGATGCAGCCATTCGCTTTTCTTTTGTAATTAAGATATCTTTTTGTAGTCCTAGAAAGTAATCAGTTAGACAATAGGCGTCCATGTTATTTGGTACTCTTAAAGGGCCCCATTGTTCAATAATTGTTGCTAATTGGTAATATGGGGACGCCTCAAAACCTGGAATTTGTCCAGGAAGGCATGCCCCTAAGGGGGTGGTCTTCTCCCCCTTGTACCAATTAAAGATTTTCCACACAAAGGACATTTTTTTTTTTTCCTTATATTTCTAGATGCCAAGTCAGTGGCTCCTGCCTGGCTTGCCAAATGTATTGGCAATAACTATGCTGGTATTAACAAGGATAGCAATTACAAGTAAAATGGTAGAAATACAGAAGATATAAGGAAAAGGGAACTCACCAGAGCTGAGGTGATCCTCCCTGGTGAGCAATCTCCAAGAGATGCTGCCTCAGTGAGGGTCAGCCCTTAAATGAGGTCTCAGAGGAGGTGGAGTCGAACTCCACCCCTCCAGGGAGCACAGCTACATAACTTTCACCTGTGCTCCCACAGCTGACCCCACACTTGCCTCAGCTGATCAATCAGTGGTTCACATTGTGATCTCCCATACACAGACAGAACCTGCCTGAGGAGCAAGCTGATGGCTGTCAGCTACAGGCAGACCTAGCTTTGTACTGCATTTCTTAGAGCAACAACTGTTGCTTTCAGTCACTGAATATACCAAGGCCAATTACTATGCCAGGAACATTTATGGCATCAGTGAACAAAAAATGCGTTAAAAATTGTAATAGACAGGAGCCATTTATTCTTTTATAACTAGGTGACCAAAGAACAACAGTCCTTCTAGAGTCAAGCTGTTAAGAACTAATAGCATCAATCAATATCACATAGATAGATTACTTCCCTGCCCTAAGACCATCTTGCGACCATTTGGTGCTCCTAATTAAGCCCTCTTGATGGCATTTTGTCTGAGCCATGCGACATTTTGTGATAGGAGTTACTGCTAGTGTTCCCTTAACCCTACACCAAAGTAGGAGGTATCCATTCTCAGGGAATCATGCAGGCTTCCTCTGTATTTGATGCTCAGAGACAGCCCCAGAACTTTTTAAATCTTAGCTTAGCTCTCATCCAATAATGTTCATCAAACAGTGCAACTTGTCCTTTGGGGATGCCTTTGTTCTGCATCAACCAGTTCCAACGGAGTCTTCTTGGCTTGTTTTAGATCAGTTTTTCAACAGATAAAGCCAGGGTCTTTGAATTACAAAGTGAAATTGCAGAATGCATGATTCTCAACCAAACAGAACAGCAGGTGGGATGCAGGGTGAATACCTGAACCAACACCACCTGCAAGCAATCCTTCAATATCTTAGGAATCTCTAGCCACCCCAAATCCAGTGTTGTGCTTGATCTATCATCTCTGCTGAGTTTTTAGCTAAGCTGATGGTGAGCATCACGGTGGTGATGGGTGAGCAGTCAGACTAGAGGGTCTTAATCAACCGTAAGGATCCTGTGATCAGAGGAACGTGAATGTGCTGTTAAAGGTCACAAGCGCTGCACTGCAGCATGAGCATACACAGCGAAAGGCTTTCAGTAGAGCTTCAGTTCATAAATGAGGACTGGGTTATGGAAAATAGGCTCAAGATATAAAATAGAAAACAGATCTTAACGCCAGGTTCTGTGAATGCAACCAGCTGAATTTCACAGATATTGAATTTCAATGACAATTTCTTGTGTTATTTTACCCTCCAGCTCCACCCTGAACAGGAACATGTCAGTGACAAGCATTACTCCTCCAGGCTTGACCTAACAGTGCTTTACTTGCACTATGAGCTAATGGCTGTGCTTACAGCACCTCAGGGAGACACCTCAGAGATCACAATGTCCTTCGGGTACAGCAGGAGACACTCAACTCTCCAAATGTGGAGTTTAATTTGTCCAAAGAGGAGACAGGATTCCCATGCTAATAACTTAGGACCATTTCAGTCATAGGTTTAAAGATGATGTAAGTGCTGAGGCAATACATGAACTAGATGAATGAAGCCCAGATGTCAGGGCTCAAGTCGTGACTCCAGCCCCAGCTGGAGCTAAGGCTGTCTTGAATTCATCACAACACAGTTACATTATTTGCTCATACTGTGGATTTGCATAGGGACAACAGGAAGGTCAGAATTGCTTCAATAGAGCTATGCAATCTTTGTCCTAAATACTGGAAACCCACAGCATTGGACAAATAAAATGAATTAAGTCTGAAGTGCTTTACATGGATTGTGATCCTATGTTTGCCTCACAAACTTACCTGAGACTTTCCAATCAAAAATCAGAGTGTCATCTCCAATTGTGTAGATGTATGTTCCCTCGTCTTCTTTCGTTACAGCTGAAGCCACAAGCTTATGCAGTTTCCCTTTATCTTCCATTGTGAATTTCTTACTGGTCTTGATTTCTTTGCCATTTTTGTACCACTTCACCATGACATTGGCTTCAGAGGTCTCAGAAACAAATTCAGCTTGTTTTCCAGCAACGGCCCTGATTACTCCTCCACTTGTCTCTTTGATTACGAAGTTTGCCAGTGCTGAAACAAAATATGAAGACACAAAATACATATGATGGTAAAGAACTGCAGGGACATTGGTGACCATGAGGCATTCATTTATCATAAGATCAAACGTGCACGTTTAGTCCTAGTTCTAATTGCTAGATTCTAATTCAGAAGCTGGCAAATTGGCAGCTTTTATAAACCACGTGCCAGATTACCTTATCTCCACAAGTTGAAGGACATACACTGGACAGGGGACAGAGCCAAAGGAAGAAGCCCAAGGCTTCAAGAAAATGTCTAAAATAGGAAAACTGAGGAAAGAATTGGAACAAGCAAACTAGAAGGAAATCAATGGAGGGGGTATCTATTACTGCACTGTAACCCCCTGGCAAACAAATCGAGCCTAAAAGATAGAGATATCACTTAGGACTGAAAAGAAAAACAGAATTCCTTTATGGAAATTAATTGGAGTGCAAAAGTTAGATGATAAAACTGGCCCCTATTAACACACAGTGGAATAATTGACTTCAAAGATTCAAAATCTCACCACTGTCTTAGCCAAAAGTTTAAGCCTAAGGCCATGGTCCTATTTTACTGAGGGTAATTGAGCTTGTTTTCCAACTTCTTGTTAACATATCATTTTAAAACAGCGCACACAACTGAGTTGGGTCTGTTGAGACAGCGCAGTCAGAGCTGCTAAAATCAAAGTCTGGATTATGCATGCATTTGTTCTGCAGTTCCAAGAACACGCATGTATAATACAAATTCAACAACGTTCTACAGAATGCCTGTATTTAGGAGCTCGAGAGCCAGCTGATGGACACTGGGATGACTGAGATCCTGTCAATACATTTAACTTCATCCTATCATACAGTCAAATTTCATTCATTTTTTCAGGAACTGTCTCTTATCATTGTAGTCCCATCACCACTGCTGGATGTGAGCCCAACCACACAAAAGCAGCTGCTGGTTTTCACTGCAGATACTGCAGTAAGGAGAAACAGCCTCCAGACTGGACCAGCTGAGCGTGGCCCTACCAGGATTTGCTCCAAAGGTCTTATTACCAGTAGTGCTTCCCGATGAAATACATGGGGGTCCTCCTTTGATTCCAACCCCAACCCACCCCACCATGCCCCCTGATAACATCCATCAGGGCCACATCTCGACAGCTCCTGAACACCTCCAGGGATCCCACCACCTACCTGGGCAGCCTGTGCCAGTTAATTCTATGGGCAGACCTGCCAGTATGAAATATTATGCTAACATGACAAAGAGAGAGAAGAAAAGCAAAATTAAGACTAGCTGACAAGCCTTGGCAGGAAGTTCTGCTCTCCATCAATTTAGTCCCTGTGACTCTTCACAGGTGTTTTCTACATTTGGGATCACTGCTACAAAAAGAGATGTTGACATCATCTCTTGTGGCCACCCTGACAGAAGAGCAGGAAGGCTGGGATGCTCTTTTTCCTGTCTTTCCCTTGATTTCCTCTATATCTTAGGGACGAATCACAGGACAGAACACAGAAATCAAATGGCTCTACAAAGCAGATTGGCCAGTTCAAGTCAAAACAGCCACTGAAAACACCCCAGATGCTGTCTGACAACAGCTGGACTGTCGGGGAGTCAGGTGAATGCAGTCTGCTGGCCCTGGGCAGGAAGAGGACAGCCCAGACTGTCACATACCTTTCACTGAAAGCTGATAGAGCATTTTATCCCCCTCACAGATGCACTGATAACTTGCAGCATCATCCATTGAGTCGTTGTGAATTTTCAGGGTGTGTTTCTTCCCCACAATTTGCAGTTCATAATTTTCACTGGCCTTGAGCTCCTTCCCATCCTTCATCCACTCCACAGTAGCGCCTGTGTCTGAAAGCTCAGCCTGCAGTTTGGCTTCCTCACGCAGCCAAGCGCAGATCTTTTCTACATCTTTGCTCTTCTTGGTAAATCTCACTGCAGCACCTGTCAGGAGCAAAGGCCTCGTTATTTCAATTGATATCAGGCTAACGTGGTCAATGTTTGCTGCAACATCTCTGAAAAAGTATCACCTTCTGTTCCTGCACTCATCATTGTGTCAGTGCTGAGCAATTCACGATATTTCATTTGGTCTTCTTGCTGGATTTACTAAGTAAAAATCAACCAAACATCTCCTTCTACTGATTAATAATGCTCTAAACATGCTTCTGCAGAGGTTTCCACCCAATGACAAACAGGTCCTCCCATCATGAATGTTTATTTGTTCTACTTTGTCATGCAAAGCTGATTGATAGAGATATTATTGGAATGATTGCTCCCCTACTTCTAAACTATTCCAGTGCAATCAGAAAGGCTGTCTGAACCTGCAGCTGAAAGTACTGCTCTATGGTCATGCAGTGGTAAACCTGGTGACTGAATGCACTGGCCAATAGCTGTGAACTGCAGACATTCATCAGCTGGCATGCTTGCACGTTGTTGTAAGGTCAATAGTAAACATGGCATCCCCTCCAGGTACAGCTTCACCAGTTGTTAGGGGGGATTTCACAGCCAGGACTGGGTCTGAGGAAGAACATGTATGTCTTAATGCTCTTTAGATGCAAGTCTGGTATCTCATTTAGAGATGGAAGATTAAATCATAGGTACATTTCTACTTCTCCCTTTGCATGAGTGCTAGAAGAAGCACTTCTGTGCTTAAGATCTGTTACAGAAAGTTCTGCCTCTTGCACATGTGAGATATCAAAAGATAAGGATATTCATGTCTCTGTCACAGAAACAACTCGTATCACTTTAGTGGTAGCTGGAGGTTGATAGGAGATAGGAGAACTAGGAATAAAGGAAAGCCTTTGGTGTGTTAATGCACTGCTAACCTTAAAGTCAAAGGAAGCATCTTTAGGGAACCAACACAGCTGCTCAGCACACACTGACCCATTTCCATTGGGGTTTTTGTGCTTACCAAGGTGCACGCTCCCTGGGAATTCCAGAGACGGGCTCTGTCCATGCGCATTGACTGCAGACACTCGGAACTGATCATCAGCCTCTTCAGACAGATTGCTCACCGTGAACTCTGGGACGGGGACATGAGACTGGTGGCACCTCACCCAGGTGAAGCCAGTTAGTTTCTTGCATTCCACAATGTAGCCATCGACTGGAATGGGGCGGTGCATCTTCGGAGGGGACCATGCCAGCGTCACTGAGGTTTCTGTTTTATTTTTCACCACGGGGTCAGTTGGGGGCTGGGTGGGAGGTTTTCTGGGAGCTGAACAGAAATAAATTTCAGAAATATTAGCATAAGGTCATGTAGGCTGGAAAAGACCTTCAAAAGACCTTCAAAATCAGCAGACTCAACTTTCAGCATGACCTACTGAGTCCCACCATTAACTACTGTGGTACCTGAGGACATACATGACAAGCTTATTCCTGCAGGTATTTACATAGTGAATATATTCACCCTCTGGTTGCTTTGGAACATTTTAGAGGTTAAAATCCCATCAGACTTTTTCACTGTGTGCAGCCACTGATACAGGCAGGAGGCTGGGAATTACCTGATGGGCTCTAGTTACAGACTACTGACACAGTAAAGGATTGATTTCATTTAATTTTGGCCATCAGAAAGTTTGGTGTCTGGTTTCAGTCACCCATCTGGACTCCAATTATAATCATATGGAGAACAGCACATTCAGGAGAACTCATCTCAATAAACCTGAATGAAATCACAGAATCATAGGATCATGGGAGGGCTTGGGTTGGAAGAAACCTTCAAGATCATTAAGTTCTAGATGCCAAAGTGTCATGGTTTAATAATTTTGTATTTTTTGCTATCAGTATTCCACATCATAACATCATATAAAGCATGAATAATTTTACTGAATCTGCAACTTACAGAAGAAGACTACATCTCCCAGGGAACAACACGATAGGTCACGGGACCTGGACTCTATATTAACTCTGTCGCAGAACAGACTGACGTTTTTCGAGTTCTGGCGTTCAGGGGAGTGTGTGGGAGCCTTCAGCCGTTCGCCTAGATTCACAGTAGGCCTCTCGGTTACGGGACTCATTCTCTCTCCTATTTTGCTTGATTCGTTAGCTCAATTTTCAATTATATTGTATTATATTGTGTTATCCTGTATTTCGATATAGTATTTAGTAAATAAGTGTGCCTCCTTAGATCATTGCCGCTGTTTTCTTTTCCTAATTAACTTTTTCCTTTCGGCCTAGGGCCCCTCCGGGGCCTGCGGCCCCTGTCACGGACACAGGTGGATTTTAGTTCAAACCGTGACAGATTTTGGTGGAGAATGCGGGCAATTTGAGTTGCTGTTTTTCTGTGTTTTCTTCTGTTGCTCTTTTAGCTTTTAACAGACCTACGAGTTTTTTTCCCTGTTAAGGAGCTATCTCGTGTTTGCGGTTCTGCACCTGCGAGCTTGACCTTGAAAGTCCAGGCGGACTGCCAATACTCCGGTATATTTTATAAACACTGCTGAGCTTTGTTTTCTTTTACTTTTTTCTCTCTATTGGAGGAAAAAAAAAATGTTTTCTCTACTAAATTTGTTTTACCAGGGACTGTGTGCCATTGGTTCCTTTTTTGAGACGCTCCGAACATATTGGGCCATGTTTAAGCTAGCCACTTTTTCTTATGGAGCTATACAATTGTATAATGGATTGAAAGCATGGTTAGCAATGCTCACTTCGTATCTGCATACAGCTCCAGAGGGAGCAACTAATGCAACTAATTATACAGAAATGGTGATTTTTAAGCGTGCTCCTCTTTCTTTCTATGAATCCTTTATGCAGTTTTTGAATGATCAGTGGGCCACACTCTTAATCTCCCTGATCTTACTGTTGATTATTGTAATAATCTCACTCAGTATCTGGATTTATAACATCCAGAGGAAGTCTTCCCTAGAACCAGAGAATACTGAGTGGCAGGGAATTGAAGAGATTCTCAAAGGACAGACATCTTCAGTGTTATGGAGCTTCACTCCTGAACACTTGAAGAATCCTGAGAGTTTGATTGCATATTTGAGGCAGGAATGTTGTGGCTCAGGCAGATCTCAGGAGGCACAAATGATTTTGGGCCTAGCTAATGCTTATCGGGCCTTAGTCAATACCATTCCTGAGAGGGAAGTTTTTGAAGCTGAGAGAGAGAGTCTCAGGGCCGAGAAGGAGAGTCTTAGAGCTGAGGCAGAAAAACTTTGGACTGAGAAGGTAGAGAGAGAAAAAGCTTTTGAAGCTGAGAGAAAAGATCTCCTGTACCAACGAGACTCAATCTGGTACGAGAAAGAGAGTCTTAGAGCTGACGCAGAAAAACTTTGGGATGAGAAGGTAGAGAGAGAAAAAGTTTTTGAAGCTGAGAGAAAAGATCTCCTGTACCAACGAGACTCAATCTGGTACGAGAAAGAGAATCTTAGAGCTGACGCAGAAAAACTTTGGGATGAGAAAAGCTCCCTGCAATCCCAACTCAACACTCTCCAGTCCGAGCACAGCGCCCTCCGGTCCGAGCACGACACTCTCCAGTCCGAGCACGGCGCCCTCCAGTCCGAGCACGACACTCTCCAGTCCGAGCACGGCGCCCTCCGGTCCGAGCATGACACTCTCCAGACTGAGCGCGATGCCCTCCGGTCCGAGCACGACACTCTCCAGTCCGAGCACAGCGCCCTCCAGTCCGAGCACGACACTCTCCAGTCCGAGCACAGCGCCCTCCGGTCCGAGCACGACACTCTCCAGTCCGAGCACAGCGCCCTCCGGTCCGAGTACAACACTCTCCAGACTGAGCGCGATGCCCTCCGGACCGAGCACAATGCCCTCCAGACCGAGCACAACACTCTCCAGTCCAAGTATGACGCCGTCCAGTCTGAGTGCGGCACCCTCCAGGCCAAGCATGATGCCTTCCAATCCAACTGCGACACCCTCCAGTCCGAGCACAACACTCTTCAGTCTGTGCATAATGCCCTCCGGTCCGAGCATAACGCTCTTCAGACTGAGCACAATGCCCTCCGGACCGAGCACAACACTCTTCAGTCCGAGCATAATGCCCTCCAGTCCGAGCATAACGCTCTTCAGACCGAGCACAATGCCCTCCAGACCAAGCTCAACACTCTCCAGACTGAGCACACTGCCCTCCAGGCCGAGCATAACGTCCTCCGGTTCGGGTACAACACTCTCCAGTCCAACTACAACAGCCTCCAGACTGAGCTTGGTGCTGTCCAGTTTGAGCGGAACGCTCTCCGAGACCAGCTATGTGCCCTCCAGGGTGAGTTGAATGTATTTAACCAACTACCAGGGGCACATGTAGTCCAATTTGGCCAGCCATTGGGGGCACATGTAGTCCAATCTGACCAGCCACCGGGGGCACAGGTAGTCCAATTGGACCAACCATCTGGGACACCAGATACAATGTTGGTTGCCCCTGTAAGAGGGCGAAAGACAAAACAAGTTTCAACTCAGTTAGAGAAAATGCAGAAGGAGTTAGAAGAGCGGAGGGAGTTAGGAGAGCAGGACTCAGGAGACTCAGGGGAGCAGGGGGAGTCAGAAGACCAGAAGAAGTTGGAGGAGCAGAGGATGTTAGAGGGGTATAAGAAGATGATAGAGGAGCAGAAGATGATAGAGGAGCAGAAGATGATAGAGGAGCAGAAGATGATAGAGGAGCAGAAGAAGTTAGAGGAGCAGAGAAAGTTAGGAGAGAGGAAAAAGAAGGAGGGTTACCTGGAGGAAATAACACAAGCATCAGGGTCAGGGTCAGAGTCAGAAGAGGAGCCAAAAGCTACTTTTTCTTTACGAGAATTTCTCAAGTCCAAACTTGTAGATGGGGCAGCCTCATCAACACAGTTGCCACCATCAACACCTGGGACTCTTGATAGAGCAAAAGGTGAGCAAAGTATTACGACCATTATTGATCGATCTTTTAAACTGAGTGAAATTCGAGATCTAAGAAAGGATTACACACGTCAGCCAAAAGAAAATATGGTCACTTGGTTACTTCGCTGCTGGGACAATGGTGCCAACAGTGCATGGCTCGATGGCAGTGAAGCTCGCCAACTGGGTAGCATTTCCAGGGACCCACGTGTGGACAGAGGTATTGGCACATGCCAAAATCGGTCCTACACCCTCTGGAAGCGGATGTTGATAGCGGTAAGAGATAGATTCCCCTTTAAAAGGGACTTGGAGCCTGAGAGAAAGAAATGGACTGATATTGAGAAAGGTATCCAATTTTTGAGAGAAAATGCTCTAGTGGAAATGCTATACAGCCGCGAGTTCAATCGTAATGATCCAGACCAATTACATGATCCCGAAGCAGTCCGCGTTCCACGACAAATGTGGCGTGACTTTACAAAAGCAGCTCCAGAAAAGCATGCCAGTGCACTTGCATTAGTATATGGCAAAGGGGACAGGAAACCCTTTGTGAATGAACTAATTGGCAGACTTCAGGAACTTGAATTATTTATAAGCGCCACAGAAGTTAATCTGTACACTTCAGCCATTGTCAAAATTGTGGAAAGGTTAAACGAAGTGGAGGGAACACAAAATGATATTATTGACAAATTGGCTAATGTGCCTGATGTAGATGAATCCACGGTGGTACAAGATGATGGAAACCAGGATTTCCACAATCGCCTATTGAGGAAGCTAAACAACATGAGTTCCTCTCCACCTGTATCATCGAAAATCTCAACCATTAAAAAGAGACGTCCTCGTATTCAAGCAAATGACGATGATAAGTCACCTCGAATCAACAATGAGACTACACGTCTTGCCTTGTTGCTTTTCCTCTGTAGTCATGGGGAGGACATGAAGAAGTGGTGTAATTCATCCACTTCTGCACTTCAGGCACGAGTGAAAGAATTACAAGGTGAAACAACTACCAAGGTGAACTCTTCCAAGGAGGGGAGAGTTCCAGTTGCTGCAAGTCAACGAGGTAAACAATAGAGGGGCCCTGCCCCCAGCCAGGGGGGGGAAAGGGACAACAGAGTATACTGGACTGTGTGGATTAAGTGGCCTGGCACATCTCAACCACAGAAATATAAAGCCTTGGTGGACACTGGTGCACAATGCACCCTAATGCCCTCAAGTCACCAAGGGACACAACCAATATATATCCATGGAGTGACTGGGGGTTCCCAAGAATTGACTATGTTGGAGGCCGAAATAAGCCTCACTGGTAAAAACTGGCGAAGGCACCCTATTGTGACTGGTCCAGAGGCTCCATGTATACTGGGAATCGATTACCTTAGGATGGGATATTTCAAGGATCCCAAGGGGTATCGATGGGCCTTTGGGATAGCTGCTGTAAACACAAATGGTGTTAAGCAGCTGTCAACTTTACCTGGTCTGTCAGATGATCCTTCTGCTGTGGGGTTGCTCCAGGTAAAAGACCAAGAGGTACCAATTGCCACCAAAGTGGTTCACAGACGGCAGTACCGCACCAATAGGGACTCATTGCTCCCCATTCACAAGCTAATTCGCCAATTAGAAAATCAGGGAGTGATTAGCAAAACGCACTCGCCTTTTAACAGCCCCATATGGCCAGTGTGTAAAACCAGTGGGGAATGGAGGCTGACGGTAGATTACCGTGGCCTGAATGAAGTTACACCTCCATTAAGTGCTGCTGTACCAGACATGCTAGAACTCCAGTATGAATTGGAGTCAAAAGAAGCTAGGTGGTATGCCACCATTGATATTGCTAATGCCTTCTTTTCCATCCCATTGGCTGCAAAATGTAGGCCACAGTTTGCTTTTACCTGGAGAGGTATTCAGTATACCTGGAACCGTTTACCCCAGGGGTGGAAGCACAGCCCAACAATTTGCCATGGATTGATCCAAGCTGTTTTGGAACAGGGTAATGCTCCTGAACACTTGCAGTATATTGATGACATTGTAGTGTGGGGCCATACAGCAGCAGAGGTTTCCAAGAAAGGGAAACAGATAATCCAAACTCTTTTGAAAGCTGGTTTTGCCATTAAGCGCAGCAAGGTGAAGGGGCCTGCCCAGGAAATCCAGTTCTTAGGTATAAAATGGCAAGATGGACGTCGTCACATCCCAGCAGATGTGATTGACAAAATCACTGCTATGTCTCCGCCCACAAATAAAACAGAGACCCAATCTTTTCTGGGAGTAGTGGGCTTTTGGAGAATGCATGTCCCAAACTACAGCCACATAGTGAGCCCTCTCTATCAGGTAACACGGAAGAAGAATAATTTCTCATGGGGTCCTGAGCAGCAGCAGGCTTTTGAGCAGATAAAACAAGAAATAGCCCGTGCCGTGGCCTTGGGGCCATTACGGACGGGACAGGATGTGAAGAACATCCTCTACACTGCTGCTGGAGAGAAAGGTCCCACCTGGAGTTTGTGGCAAAGAGCCTCAGGAGAGACCCGAGGCCGACCCCTAGGATTTTGGAGTCGAGCATATAAAGGGTCTGAGGAGCGCTACACTCCGACTGAGAAGGAGATCTTAGCCGTGTATGAGGGGGTTCGGGCTGCTTCTGAAGTAGTTGGGACAGAGGTTCAGCTTCTTCTAGCACCTCGCTTGCCAGTAATTAACTGGATGTTTAAAGGACAGGTTCCCTCCACCCATCATGCTACTGATGCCACTTGGAGTAAGTGGATTTCATTAATTACTCAGCGAGCTCGAATGGGAAAACTCAGCCGTCCTGGAATTCTAGAAGTGATCATGGACTGGCCTGAGAGTAAAAAAATTGAAACACCACCTACAGAAGAGGTATCACGTGCTAAAGAGGCACCACCATACAATGAGCTACCAGAAAACGAAAAGAAATTTGCCCTATTCACAGACGGATCATGTCGTATTGTAGGGAAGCATCGCAGATGGAAAGCTGCTGTATGGAGCCCCACACGACAGGTTGCAGAGGCCACTGAAGGTAAAGGAGAATCAAGTCAATTTGCAGAGGTAAAGGCTGTTCAGCTGGCTTTAGATGTGGCTGAACGGGAGAGGTGGCCAATGCTTCATCTTTATACTGATTCATGGATGGTGGCAAATGCCTTATGGGGGTGGTTGCAACAGTGGGAGGATGATAATTGGCAACGAAAGGGTAAACCTGTTTGGGCTGCTGAACTGTGGAAAGACATTGCTGCCCGAATAAGGAACATTGTTGTAAAGGTGCGCCATGTAGATGCTCATGTGCCTAAAAGTAAGGCTACTGAAGAACATAAAAATAACCATCAGGTTGATCGAGCTGCCAAAATTGAGGTGGCTCAAATAGACTTGGACTGGCAGAACAAGGGTGAATTATTCCTAGCTTGGTGGGCCCATGAGACTTCAGGTCATCAAGGAAGGGATGCAACATATAAGTGGGCCAGAGACCGAGGGGTGGACTTAACTATGGACGCTATTGCTCAAGTTATTCATGATTGTGAAACATGCGCCATAATTAAACAAGCCAAGAGGATGAAACCTCTTTGGGGGGAAGGGCGATGGCAAAAGTATAAATATGGAGAGGCATGGCAGGTTGATTATATCACCTTGCCACGATCTCGCAATGGTAAGCGTTATGTACTCACCATGGTGGAGGCGACCACTGGGTGGCTCGAAACATACGCAGTACCCCATGCTACCGCCCGAAACACCATATTAGGGTTGGAAAAGCAAATCCTGTGGCGGCATGGCACTCCAGAAAGAATTGAATCAGATAATGGGACCCATTTTAAAAATTCCCTTGTAACCACTTGGGCCAAAAATCATGGCATTGAGTGGATTTACCATATTCCCTATCATGCACCAGCTTCTGGTAAGATTGAACGATTCAATGGGTTGTTGAAAACTATGTTGAAAGCAATGGGTGGCGGAACGTATAAAAACTGGGAGAACCATTTAGCAGAAGCCACCTGGTTGGTCAACACTCGAGGATCTAGTAATCGTAATGGTCCTAACCAATCCAGCTCCCTACGTACCGTGGAGGGAGATAAGGTTCCTGTAGTACACATAAAGAGCGTGTTGGGAAAGACGGTTTGGGTCCTTCCAGCGTCTGGAAAGGGCAAACCTCTCCGGGGTACTGTCTTTGCCCAGGGACCTGGGTGCACATGGTGGGTGATGGACAAAAATGGGAATGTTCAATGTGTACCACAAGGGAATTTGATGTTGGGGGAGTGCAGCCAATGATTTTCTTGTAGATATATAGGTAGAGGCTCAGAAAATATTTCAATTAGGTACAGAATAGTTCAATTAGGTATAGGACTTAAGATAGAGTGGATTAATGTTAAGGAAACACTTTTCTCTATATACCTTAATTAGGCATTCTGTAAGCAAGTTTTCCATCTGGACTCTATATCCTGCATTGGCCATGCATGTGTAGAGCACACATGGAAACAAGTATAAGTCAAAAGGAAATCTGCTGTGGTGGCTGGGAAAGGATGAGTGCACCTTGATGTGGGGGACGCCCTACTAGTGCTGCCTTTCCCCTCTACTGCTGACATGTTTCCCTTTTTCTGGCAGTTTTGCCATTTTCTCAAAAATTAATAAATAGTAGGTTAAGGTATAGAGTTTTGTTCTCAACTTAGGGATTTGTATGGAATAAATGTAAATTGTTGAGAAAAATAAGGTTGCTGATTATTCACAATTATACATATGAGTGTGTATGTATGTATAAACATAATGTAATGATGTAGAATAAGGGGTGGAATGTCATGGTTTAATAATTTTGTATTTTTTGCTATCAGTATTCCACATCATAACATCATATAAAGCATGAATAATTTTACTGAATCTGCAACTTACAGAAGAAGACTACATCTCCCAGGGAACAACACGATAGGTCACGGGACCTGGACTCTATATTAACTCTGTCGCAGAACAGACTGACGTTTTTCGAGTTCTGGCGTTCAGGGGAGTGTGTGGGAGCCTTCAGCCGTTCGCCTAGATTCACAGTAGGCCTCTCGGTTACGGGACTCATTCTCTCTCCTATTTTGCTTGATTCGTTAGCTCAATTTTCAATTATATTGTATTATATTGTGTTATCCTGTATTTCGATATAGTATTTAGTAAATAAGTGTGCCTCCTTAGATCGTTGCCGCTGTTTTCTTTTCCTAATTAACTTTTTCCTTTCGGCCTAGGGCCCCTCCGGGGCCTGCGGCCCCTGTCATGGACGCAGGTGGATTTTAGTTCAAACCGTGACACAAAGGTCCCACTAACACAGTATTAAGCCAAAAGCTAGATGCTGGAATCAGATCTCCTGACCTTACCATCAGAAACTGAGATGTCATATTTTGCTCAGAGGTGCCTGCTTGTAGGAGGGACAGCTTCCGAGCTTTTTCTGCTCCAGGAACCAGCTCGAGCTTCAGAATTTAAACAGCAGTCAGAAATTAAACTGAGCTTTGTCACCTCCATCAAATAGAAGGAGTGGTTGGGTGGTACAGCTTTCCAAATCGCTTAGAAACTGTCACAACAATCAGATGCCTACCTTTTCTTTTTTAACTTGTTAATACATAGAGCTTAATAGCATCAGAATGCCCCAAGCACTTCAGACAACAGGACAGCTGTAAACCCTTCTTTAAGGATTCCTTTGTTTAACCACTGAGTAACTGTAATTCAGTGGTGCTGGTAGGAGAAGGGAAGTCCTAATCTTCCCAGATGGTGAACAGAGTTGATGTTCACATGCAGACTGGTGCTGCAGCAGAGCCAGAAACCACTCATTTGGGAAACACAGCACCAAGAAAATAATGGGAATAGCTTCATAAAATCAGGAGCTTCACTCAAATTTCATGTCAGATCTATAATTCTTCCTATTTTCAGGAAGAAATGATTTCCCTTTTTCTTGTAGTTTTATTTTCTTTTCCTTTCCAGCAAGCAGCTTTGTAGCTTACAAATTGTTTTCTAATCACCTCCTGGTGTGGACAAATCACACAGGTCTGACTCCATGTTTTACATAGTTAGCATATTATATTTGTTCCACTATGGAACTGTACAGTCATAGAATGGCCTGGGTTGAAAAGGATCCCAAAAATCATCCAGTTCCAACCCCCTGCTATGTGCAGGGACGCCATCCACCAGACCAGGCTGCCCAGAGCCACATCCAGCCTGGCCTTGAATGCCTGCAGGGATGGGGCATCCACAGCCTCCTTGGGCAACCTGTTCCAGTGCGTCACCACCCTCTGAGTGAAAAACATCTTCCTAAGATCCAACCTGATCCACAACCCCTACACACCCTCAGAGCCCCCTAGAGCCCCTAGTCCTCCTATTGCCCACCACAGCCCCATATGCCCACTAGAGTCCCCCTCAACTCTCTTTACAGGCCCTGCACAGCTCTATATAACAGTCTTATAGAACTACCTCTAGTAGAAGCAATCTCCACACAGAGATCCTTTCCCAGCACACTGCGCCACGGGGGGAGCAAAACGGGGGGTGGGCACATACACACACAGCGCCGGGGGGGCCCGTAACCGACCCCCACCCATCCTTTAAAGGGGTGGGGGGTCCGTTTTAATGGGGGGGGGGGCGAGATCACCTTCACCCCCCACCCCCCCATCCCCACCCCATCCTTTAAAAGGGGGGTGTCCATTTTGGTGTTGGGGGGCAGTGACAATCCGCCCCCCCACCCCATCGTTTAAAGGAGGGGGGGTCCGAGACCACCCCCCCCACCCCATCTTTTAAGGGGGGGGGTCAGGGGCTCATGGGGGGCAGCACATCGTGCACAACATTGTGGGGGGGGGGGCTTTAAAAGGGGGGGGTTACAAAAAGCATAGCTCTCAACTATAGATGGGATTGGGGGGGGCTCAATCGATGGGGGGGGGACCTTCATGCAGGGGGGGCACAGCGTAAGTCAGCGGCTTTGAGGGGGGGTGTTGGGGCTGTTTGGCCTTTGGGGGGGTTATTGTGTGCCCCACCCCCACCACCCCCACACACAATGGGGTGTTAATGTGGGGGGGGGGGGGCTTAGATTAGTTGCGTTCCCTATAGCACTGCCCCCCCCCGTCATTAACCCCCCTGCTTTATCCTTACGGCTGAGCCCCCCCCGACAGCGCCCCATTCATCTTGATGGGGGGGGGGGTTTGTCACACGACCCCGGCGCGGCTTACGGCACATCGTCGACCCCACCCCACCCCCCATAACCCCACCCGGGGGGGGAGGGGGCGATGTGGTGAGTGGGGGGGGGGTTCCGGAGGTGGGGGTGAGCAAAGCGCAATATGGGGGGGGGGGTCCTATAACTGGAGGGCAGCGGCTGCACAAAGAGCCCGCGGGGGTCGGAGAGCAGCACTTTGGCTGGGGGGGGTCCACGGGGTCCGGGGGTAATGCTGCCCCACCCCCTCCCCCACCCCCCACTGCCGACCCCCCCCCCGCGTTGCCCCCCCGCCCCAACGTCAGCTCCTGCGGCAGCTCCTCGTCGCTCTCCTCCTCCTCTTCCTCATCTGGGGGGTCAATATGTGGGGGGGGGGGTCCCATCGGGCAGCGGCAGCTCCGCCGGCTCCGATTGGCTGAGCCGCAGTGCGCGGGAGCGGCTGTTGTGTGCCGGTCGGTGGAGGGGAGGCTCTTCATGGAGCTGCCCCGCAGCCAACAACAGCCTGAATGAGATCCTGGAGTCCCAGACGCTGGAGGATGAGCTGGGAAAGAGCAGAGGCTCCCCACAGAAGGGCAAATCACGTCTGATAACGTGAGTGTGGAGCACAGCCAGCCCCTTCCTCACATGTGTGGGGCTTCCATGTTCCTCTGTGCCCATTGCAATGTGCCACCCCAATCCTGCTGCCCAGCCAGGAGTGGATGGGATGAGCAGGTTGGGATGCACAGAGCAGTGCTCAGACATTGCTGGGACATTTGTGCACTGCTGTTGAGCTTCCCTTTGTGCAGCAGGGGAGAGGATGGAGGTTTACAGGTGGATGGTTGTTATTTCTATGGCATTGCACAGGTGGTAGAACCTTGTCCATTCCCAAACTTATTCCAGGGCATGCGGGAATTTGTGCAGTTGTAGTTCCTGAATTGTGCTATTTAAAACCCTCCTGTAAATGGGGATGTTTTGTAATGCCTGCTGGGGCTGCAGGCAGCATTGCCTTCCTCCTTAGGGGGCAGGTTTAATCACAAGCCTCCCTATTTCCTATCACAAACGTCCTACAAACCATGTCTGGGCATTGCTGTCTCGGCCTGGATCTCAGCTCCTGAGACTGTCAGATGTGAAGCAGCAGCAGCTGGGACAGGGCTGGCTCTGTGTGCCCTCTCTGGGTCTGTGGGCACAGAGTGGGGCAGAGGGATGACTGTGAGAGGGAGGAATTGCCCAGCCACAAGAAAGAGGAAATCAGCTGAAAAGGGGAGATTTGAGAAGCACTGAGGCTGTGGCTGCTTTGACAGTAAGAAGAAACCAAGCTGTCACTGTGCAGATGGGAACTCCAGTAGGAGAGCTGTGGTGGCTTTACAGATGGCAGACAGCAGCTGGAGTGTAGAGCCAAGGGTAGGGGGGGGATCTTCCTCTTAGCAATGCCATGCAAAGAATGATGCAGACTCCTGCAGGGTCGGCTTTGCTGTGTGACCCTGGGTGGAAGCAGCTGGAAGGTCTCAGCCCTTCTGCATTATCCCAGGAGCTGGGGCAGTGCTCGGTCTCATCCCACCTCTGCTAATAGCAAATGCAGAATCCCTTATCTGAGTGCCCTTTTCTCTCATGTAGAGTCACCAACCCTGGGAAGTTCACAAAAAGTTTGGGTGTTGTGTTGAGGGATGTGATTTAACTGGGAAGTATTGGTGATGGTTGGACTGGATGATCATAAGATCATCCAGATCATAAGATCTGAGATCATAAGATCATAAGATCATCCAGGTCTTTTCCAACCTTGAAAATTCTATGGAGTTGTAGCAGATTGTGGGGGTGTAGGTGTGGTATATATATGTACACAGATGGGAATATCCGTATGGAAAAGATAGATCCATGTGTGTTCTGGGCTGCACTGAAAAAGGGGTGGCCAGCAGGAGAGGGAGGTGATTGTCCACTCCTGCTCAGCTCTTGTGAGGCCATATTTGCAGCACTGTGTCCAGGCCTGGGAAGGATGTGGAGCTGTTGGGGGGGGGTCCAGAGGAGGGCCACTGTGATGATCAGAGGGCTGGAGCAGCTCTCCTATGAGGAAAGGTGGAGGGATCTGGGCTTGTTTAGCCTGGAGAATGGAAGGCTGTGGGGAGACCTCATTGTGGCCTTTGAGTACTTGAAGGGAGCGTATAAACAGGAGGGGGAATGGCTGTTTATGAGGGTGGATAATGATAGGACAAGGGGGAATGGTTTAAAACTGAGACTGGGGAGGTATAGGTTGGATCTTAGGTAGATGTTTTTTGCTCAGAGGGTGGTGACACACTGGAACAGGTTGCCCAAGGAGGCTGTGGATGCCCCATTCAAGGCCTGCAGGCATTCAAGGCCAGGTTGGATGGGCTCTGTCCATGAGCATTGACTGCAGACACTTGGAACTGATCATCACCCTCTGCAGACAGATTTACAGCCCCTGCACAGCTCTATATAACAGTCTTATAGAACTACCTCTAGTAGAAGCAATCTCCACACAGAGATCTTTTCCCAGCGCCCCTTTGTGACATCATAATGCCCCTTTGTGACATCATAACACCCTTTGTGACATCATAATGCACCTTTCTGATGCCATAATGCCCCTTTCTGACGTCATAATGACCCATTGTGATGTCTTAATGCCCCTTTGTGACGTCATAATGCCCTTTGTGATGTCATAATGCCATTTGAGACGTCATAAGGCTCCTTTGTTTTCATAATGCCTCTTTGTGACGTGATAATGCCTCTTTGTGACGTCATAATGCCCTTTGTGACGTCTTAATTCCCCTTTGTGATGTCTTAATGCTCTTTTGTGATGTCACAATACCCCTTTGTGATGTCATAACACCCCTTTGTGACATCACAATGCCCCTTTCAGACGTCATAATGACCCTTTTTGACGTCATAATTCCCCTTTGTGATGTCATAATGCTTCTTTGTGGTGTCATAATGCTTCTTTGTGATGTCATAATGCTACTTTGTGACGTCATAACGCCCTTTGTGACGTCATAATGCCCTTTGAGACGTCATAATGCTCCTTTGTGATGTCATAATGCTCCTTTGTGATTCATAATGCCCTTTGTGATGTCATAATGCCCTTTCTGACGTCATAATGCCCCTTTGTGGTGTCATAATGCTTCTTTGTGAGGTATCTGTGGTGCCATTGATAATGAAGTGTGATGAACTGGAAGGCTTTCAGTAGAATTGCAGCCCTAACATAAACAATGACTTGAACTCTGGAATTCTGTGTAAAATCATTAGCTAGCTTGTGGTCCGGGTCTTCAAACCAAAGGCTGTGAGGTGCTGCTCTTGTTGACGCAGGCTGTGAAAGATGACTTGAGCTCTAAGAGTAATTTCCCTTCTGCTCTTTATATGAACGTCAAATCCACAATTAGAATATTAAGAAGATAATATAAAATTTTGTGCTGCTGGACTGAGGACTTCCATTAGCTGTTAGCCATAGTTTGGAACTTGCAAAGCAATCATATTGGAGCCTTGCTGGGCAACCTGCTCCAGTGTCTCACCACACCCACAGTAAAGCATTTCTTCCTAATATCCAATCCTAATCTACCTTCTTCCCATGTAAAGCCATTTCCCCTCATTCTGTTGCTACCTGCCCTTATGAAAAGTCCCTCCCCAGCCTTCCCTGTAGGCCCTCTTCAGATACTGGAAGGCCACTCTAAGGTCTCCTTGGAGTCTTCTCCAGGCTGAAGAGCCCCATCTCTCTCAGCCTGTGCACATAGTAGAGGTGCTTTCAGCCCTCTCTGATCACCTTCATGGCCCTCCTCTGGACCTGCCTGAACATCTCCAAGTCCTTCTTGTGTTGAGGGCTCCAGAACTGCGTGCAGTGCTCCAGATGGGGTTTCAATGAGAGGAGTGTGGAGGGGCAGCACCACCTCCCTCGACCTGCTGGTCATGCTTCTGTGCTTTAAGCTTATGCTTTAAGGTCCTATATGCTTTTAGGTTTAGATAGTGCAGTCGCCTCACCTCTTCAGGTTTATCTGTGAAGGTCCCTTCCAAGTGAACCGTGCTGATCCAGACAGTTCGGATTGCTCATTAAAGTGTTTTAGTAAGTTGGGCTGGTCCTACGAAGCAGTATGACTGCAGTAAGCAGTGTACATGGTGCGCTGTGAGTACTGCACACATTCCTCTTGGCAGCTTGTGGAACAGAAACTGTGCATTGTTTGGATTGTGTAAGTATTCCTGTTGGTCTCTTGTGATGCTTACCTTCTTAGAGCACCTTTCCTCGTTTGGCTCTACATATTTTGGTACCTTACTTGTTCTGTTTGGCTTAGCAGGGAAGGTCTTCTTCTGAAGCATCCTCAGTCTTGGTCTGGGCAGCATACTTAGAAATGACATGGACGTTACATGAGTGGGTGGTCAAAGGGGGGAAGAACTCACCTTTCTGATCTGTTTCCTTTTAGAACACAGTCCTGGAGAGGATTTGCTTTCCTTGTTTCCTGGAGACTTGGATTCTTAGATGGTTTTGACTGCAGCTATTTCTGATGTTAATTCCTTTTTCTGTACTTTAGTAGCCAAGTGCAAGTGGAGTGCTTTGGGAATTGTCTGAAGTTGCCAGGTTGCGTGTGATCACATATGTAACGTGGAGTTATGTGTGGTGCCAGTGATAATTAAGTGTGATGAACTTGAAGGCTTTCAGTACAATTTCAGCCCTAATGTAAACAGTGACTTGAACTCTGGAATTCTGTGTAAAATCATTAGCTAGCTTGTGGTCCAGGTCTTGAAACCAAAGGCTATGAGGTGCTGCTCTTGTTGACGCAGGCTGTGAAAGATGACTTGAGCTCTAAGAGTAATTTCCCTTCTGCTCTTTATATGAACGTCATATCAACAATTAGAATATTAAGAACATAATATAAAAGTTGTTGCTGCTGGCCTGTGGACTTCCATTAGCTGTTAGCCATAGTTTGGAACTTGCAAACCAATCTTATTTAGACTTTAGTGGTGAAATCTTCTGATGAAATCTTCCTTCTAATTCTGCAAAAGAATCTCGGTGGAACATTTCTGTCTGAAAAGGCTCTGGCATATGAAGATGTGCCAGACTGCAGCCATGTGCCAGATGCGTTTGGATCCATGGAATTTTCTGATGTAGCTTCAGTGTTTGAAGAATCTCCACTCGATCTAAATACTCAGAAAACAAAGCAGGTGTGTGAAGATGTACAGCTAGTTTCTTACAGAAAAAATACAGCTCTTAATCTAGAAATCTGCTTCTCATTGTATCTAGTGCTTACTCCATATTTAAGTATCTAGTGGACCTTGACCAAAGGAAGATAAAGATAGAGCAAAGAAGTATGTTAAGCATAAATTTTGTTGCCTTCTACCTGTAGGCCATGGTTGGTTTGACGTGATCCCTAACTCCAGTGTTTGGTTTGCACAGAAACAGCAAGCAAGGGAACAAGTAAAGGAGTCAGTGAGGATTTTAAAACACAATGGGAAGCGATAAGGCACAGTTAATAAGATTCTGGAGTTAGGCTGGAGGTAGGCAGAGGTTGAAAGGTACCGAAAGAAATTCAATCTTACTGTGTTGGACAACAAAATCCACTGTGATATTATTCAAATTTTTAACTAAACCAAGTGATAATTCATATTTATGTTTAGATAAGCTGGTGAGGGTTAATCCTCAATGGAGAATTGAGATGAACAAATAAAAAAATGGTGTTTGACAGTCTATAAGAAACGAACTTATTCTAGGAGAGAATCAGAGTTTTCAACTGTTTTGTTCAATAGCCAAATAATGTATGATATTTTTATAAGCATTGTGTCTGACCTTCTCAGCTGTTAGAATTTCTTTGACAGTAACTTCTCCGGCTGTGATCAGAAAACCTTTTGTTCCGTCTCTGGCACCATTCGAGGCATGATACTCAACTGGGTGATATGGAATTCACACTGTCAACTCCAGTGACAAGAAAAGTGGCATCTAAGAAGCGTGCAAACACAGAGAATGTTGATGCAGAGTCAGTGTTAAGAAATGAGCTGCCCTTTGCATTTCCTGCTCCAAAGGCCTTCTTTTCGAAGAGCCAGACAGAGAAGCAAGTAGAAGGCATATCTTTTTAGGCGCCTACTTCCAAAGGTATGTTGTATCTAACAAATGGAAACCTAGAACATGTGTAGCTTAGGAATTTTTTACTTTTAATATGAATGCAGTACTTGTAGGTCCTAAAATTCTGAAAGGTTTCAGTGTGGGGTTTATTTGGTCACAGCACATACAGCTGCCATCCTGTACATCTGACAGTGCACTGCAAGCGGTTTAACCATATATCAGGGCATGGTACACGTCTGTTAATGATAGAAGTTCTCACAGTTTCACAAGGAGCATGCCTTGAGATGCATTCAGATAATGAGATAAGTGCTGTGTTCCTAAAACTAGCATGTGTCTCCACTCTCCATCGAGATTTAGTAGATAATTTCTTTAACAATTATGATGAGAGTTTTGTTTTGTTTTTATTTTTTTCTGGGCTATTATTTTGAGTGAAAGAAAAGGGTATGCTTTTATTTAAGCGAGCTTTTGATTGCATCATGCTTCTAAATTAAATGTAACCTACCTAATTCCTCATGATAGCATACGAGTACTTGCGTGTATCTGTTCTCCCTAATAGAGGGAGAAGAGACTCAGTGAACCTGGACAGTGTTACCCAGGGTTGTGAGAACAGCTAAATGATTGTTGAGAACTGGTCAACTCGTGAGCCTGAGACCTGGGATCCTCCATCCTAGGGTGGAACTTTACTGGAGCACGTGGGTGCCACAGCAACAAAAGGACTGTGTACAATAGACTGAGAGTTTGCTGAGTTTCTTGGTTTACAGAAAGCACAACTAACTCAGCAGCAAGTGACGTATTTGGGATAGGAGATGACAGCTGGACTTTGAACCTTAAGGACTGCCAGGAAAGAAGCCATCTGCTCAACCCCTGAGCTGCAAACTGCCAAGGAACTCCATACGTTGCCAGGAATGACAGGAGGGTGCCGACCATGGATACACAGCTACGGACTGATGGTAAACTTGAAACAGCTTGAAGTGAGTAAGGGATATCCAGGGTGCACTGGTGCTCAATATTCAAGAAGCCCATCAATCTACACTGGGCCAAAGGATACCAGTTTTAATATCTCATGCAGTGTTTACTGTATTGGAGGCAAAAGGGGGACATTGGCTTTCACCCCACAGAATCACAGAATCACAGAATTACCCGGGTTGGAAGGGACCTCAAGGATCATGTAGTTCCAACCCCCCTGCCTAGCAGGGCCACCAAACATAC
The DNA here is from genome assembly GCF_054131305.1 of Coturnix japonica. Taxonomy (NCBI): domain Eukaryota; kingdom Metazoa; phylum Chordata; class Aves; order Galliformes; family Phasianidae; genus Coturnix; species Coturnix japonica. Next base: position 3,684,419 of record NC_140687.1, on the reverse strand, counting down.
GCCTTTACTAGATCAGGTTGCCCAGGGCCCCGTCCAACCTGGTCTTGAACACCTCCAAGGACGGGGCATCCACAACCTCACTGGGCAGCCTGTTCCAGGACCTAACCACCCTTCTAGTAAAGAACTTTCCCCTAACATCCAACCTAAATCTTCCCTCCTTCAACTTAAAACCATTTCCCCTAGTCCTGCTATTATCAGCCCTTTCGAAGAGTTTACTCCCCTCCTGGGAGTAAGTTCCCTTCAGGTACTGAAAGGCTGCAATGAGGTCACCCCGCAACCTTCTCTTCTCCAGGCTGAACAAACCCAACTCCCTCAGCCTGTCCTCATAGGGGAGGTGCTCCAGCCCCCTGATCATCTTCCTGTCCCTCCTCTGGACCCTTTCCAAAATCTCCATATCTTTTTTGTACTGAGGGCTCCGCACCTGGACACAGTACTCCAGATGGGGCCTCACAAGAGCAGAGTAGAGAGGGACGATCACCTCCCTATCCCTGCTGACCACCCCTCTCCTGATGGAGCCCAGGATCCCATTTGCTTTCTGGGCTGCCAGAGCGCACTGCTGGCTCATGTTAAGTTTCTCATCTATCAGGACCCCTAGGTCTTTTTCAGCCGAGCTGCTCTCAAGGACAACTTCTCCCAGCCTGTACAGGTGCCTGGGGTTCTTCCGGCCCAAGTGCAAAACCTTGCACTTTGCTGTGTTGAACCTCATTAGGTTCACCCGAGCCCAGCTTTCCAGCCTGTCAAGGTCCCTCTGAATGGCATCTGTTCACCCCAAAGATTCCCGAAATACCAGGCCATCCTGGTAGAGCAGGGTGATATAGAAATAATTGTAACTACTATTGCCAACCCAGTATCTTTCCTTAGCGGAACTCCCCTGGTGGAGAACCAGGATGACATCACTGCTTTGAAACAACTGATGCTGCACATTACATCCAGTCGGTCGGAGCTGAAGGACGAACCCTTAGAAGATGCAGAAGACGCCTGGTTTACCAGCAGCTGCAGTTTTGTGAGACAAGGAGGCTGTAAGGCAGGACATGCAGTAACTGCTACTGAGCAGGGAATGGAAGCACAACCATCAGCCGTGGGGACTACCCCACAGAAGGCTGAAATAACTGCCTTGACGAGAGCCTTAATGATATGGACAGATGCTAACTATGTGTTTGGGGTGTCACACGCTCATAGTACCATCTGAAAAGAGCAAGGATTGCTCACACACAAGGAAAAGAGCATGATGTAAATGTACCTATGTTGTAGGGCACAGTTCTCTATCCAGGCCCAAGTCTGTGTGGGTGTCTCCTCTATCCACAAAGCTGCTCACACTGCAGGAGGCACAGGCTGAAAGGAGAGGCCAGAGCAGCTCTCCCACTGTGACACGGAGCAGCAGGATACAAGTAAAGGAAGGCCCCACAGCTGTACTGGGAAGATTCCACACAGTCATCAATTTTTCATCTGAAAGGTAAAGAGGAATTCCCTTTTCTGCCCCTATCATCATTGGTCGGGTGAGTAGCAATGATGCCCGGTGTGCTTCCATCAATGGAGCAGAATAGGCGGAAGGCTGGGGTGCAGGCTTTCCTCTGCTGAGGTGAGTGGGGGCTCAGGGTGTTGCTCAGTGGTAGATTTGTTCACACTGAGTTCTAACAGGAAACTTGCTCAACATCGAAGGCCTTGCAAAAGTCTGGCTGAGTGATGTCAGTTGCTTTTCCTTTCCCTACTGATGCTGTCACTCCACTGTAGAAGGCCACCAAAGCGACCAGGCTGCATGTCTCCGTTTCCGCTGTTTCTCCATTTCCTTCTTGTTGCTCCCTGTAACCAGCAGGTTCAGCCATGCTGCTTTCCTGCCTCCTCTGCTGTGTTTCGTGTGGTCGGGATGGAGCTCAGAGCTCCAGCTCTGAGAAAGGTTTTCTGAGAAAGTTACCATCTCTTTTCCATTCCTTTACCCCTAAAAACAGTTTTCCAGTGTCTCTCATGCAAGAATTCTTTGAACAGCCTGCAGCTGACTCTCCTGAAGCTCAGGGTCCTGACTTTGCTTTTTGCCAGGCACACATTCCTTGAGATGAGGAACTCTAGGAGGGCATGGTCACTACAGCCCTGACCACCTCCAGTCTTAACCCCTGCTGTTCAGCATGTCCAGTAATGCTTCCCTTCTGCTTGGTGTGCTTAATGCTTGGCCCACAAAGTTATTGTCAGTGCACTCCAGCAGGCTCTCAGACAGTTTGCAGCAACTGGGATTGGTGCTGGGTGGTTGCTGGGAGGTGTCTCAGCAGAAAAGCTGGGCTGGGGTGGGCGTGCTGTGTCAGTCCTCATCGCAGCTGGCAGAGAGAGTTAGAGGAGGGTGATGGGTGCTGCCTGCTCTCAATGCTGCTGCACTGAATTTGGGGCACAGCAGCACACTGGTGAGTGAGCTGGGAGGGAGCCGGACTGCTGCTGTGCATGGCTAGGCCAGAGCTGGAGGATTGTCAAACACGTGAGTCATGCTGGTGCAGCCATTGCAGCTGCAGCAGGAGTAGAAGACAAAGAGGTTTTGTAGAGGACAGAGGGTGGTGACTCATGGTTTGATGTCCAGGTGGAGGCCGATAACAAGTGGTGTCATCCAGGAGTCTGTCTTGGGACCAGTGCTTTTTTACATGGTTATCAGAGACACCAATGATGCAATGGAGTGCACCTTCTGCTGTTTGCTGAGTGGTGCGGCTGACGCAGTGGAAGGAAGGGATGCCATTCAGAGGGAGCTCAACCGAGAGGTTGGCCTACGTGAATCTAATGAGGTTGAACACAGCAAAGTGCAAGGTTTTGCACTTGGGCTGGAGGAATTCCAGGCATTTCTACAGACTGGGAGGAGCAGTCCTTAAGAGAAGCCCCGCAGAGAAGGACCTGGGGGTCCTGGTGGATGAAAAACAGAACGTGAGCCATCAGCGTGCTCTTGCAGCTCAGAGAGCAAATGGTCCCCTGGGCTCCATCAGAAGAGGGGATGGCCAGCAGGGACAGGGAGGTGATTGATCTTCATGATCCTTGAGGTCCCTTCCAACCCGGGCCATTCTATGATTCTGTGATTACACTCACTGTCAGAAATAACGGCAGCTGTACAGATGTTGGATATATTTTGGGACAGTTCTTGTAACCAGCTGATTTTAAGACCTTGCCCGAGTCAAGAGTCTAAATTGAGTGTCAGAAGAAAGCTGGTAAAGTGGCTATTGCTCATTCTTTTTCATTTGCTGATTCTTTCATTCGGGTTCCTTTTCCAAAGGAGATTCTGGTGATGGAAGCAATTGAAGAAAGAACCAAAGCAGCTCTTGCCAAGAGTGCTTGAAGTCCCTGTGGAGAGAAGCAAAGAACTTGGGCTTCCTCTGGGATGCGCCCCACCATGTCTCAGGAAGGAGACAACTGCTGTTCCACTTTCTGCTTTGTGTGTGGAAAGGTACGTCTGGGTTTTCTTCTACTTGTTTTTCTTTCTTTTTCTGGCTTTGAAGGAGAAGGGGTGGAGCAAGGGGAGACCCACTGGTCATTTGTTAACTCAAGAGCAGGATGGATTCTGCATTGACTGTGAAAAACCTGGGCTAGTAGCATGGGCATATTTCAGGCTGGACTCTTCTTTTGCTGCTTGGTTTCCTTTTGGCTACAGGGAGACAGCTGTCTAAAGGTGTTTTCAAACCCACTCTCCAAAACCATGTTTCATTGTTGCAGGTGGTTCAGTGTGCTCTTGCAGGGTAGATGTGTTTGCTGTAGAATCTGAATGGTTTCTGTTCCTAGGGGAGGACTGGGAGGAGGTAGTGAGAAGAGAATTCAATGCCTGAGGTGTATCTTAGTGAGAAATGTTGGCATGAGGTGCTGAAAGTCTTGAGTTGTCAAAGGCCAGTGAGGCTCAGACTCCTTAACCTGCTGGAGCAGGGTGGAAGCAAGGAGTGGGCACTGCCGTCACACAAGCTGCACTTGGTTCTGGTCTGCCAGGTCTGTGCTGGCCTGGATTTCTTCTGAGAAGTTTGTTGGAGCTGCTTGGAGTAGTGAAGGGTGGGGAAGAAGTGCTGCTCCAGAGCTATGAGACGTGCAGCTCCTTCTGAAGTGCTCCTGAGAAGGACGGAGCGCATTTGCTGCAGCTTTCTCTGCAGATGTGCTCCTCACCTTGAAATCCTCCTGGTTTGTCCTCAGCTCCTGACCACGGCCTGTTCTCTGTTTTGCAGGCTGATAACATGCAGAAGCCGCAGCTGGTGCGTGCTATGTCATCTTTAAACGTACCAGCATTTGCGGCAGCCCATGTTATTAAGAGCCACGTCGCCCAGGGGCCAGATGAGCTCTCTCTGGAGGTAAGCAGTTCCAGGCGTTCCGTGTTGTCGTGCATAGAAGAGGGCAGTCCTTTCTGCTTTGTTTTCCTACCAGATTTGCTGAATCTGGGATTGATGTTTCAATCTCTTTCAGGTCGGAGATCTGGTGAGCATTGTTGATATGAGGACATATCAACAGGCTGAGCCCCTGGTGGAGAGGCAAGCGTGGCTTTGAGGTAGGCACACGTTTTTGACTAGAGAGCACAACTTCAGTAGAGTTGGGAATCTCAGCTTGGAGCTGCTCTGCCTGCACAGGATGGCTGCTGGATGCAAACAGTTGCCCTGTGTCACTGTCAGTGGACCTTCCCTTTGGCTCTGGGCTCGGGCTAATGCTCACCTGTCTTTTTGTTCTAATTACAGGTTGGGCTTTTCCCTGGTGAGTGCATGGAACTCATCAGCGGAAAAGTTCCCGATTCCCTCCTCAATTCATTGCCAAAGCCAGGTGCGTAATTTACATTTGACAATGCGAGTTAGTCAAATAGGGTCAGAACGTTACTTTCAGGGGGTTTGTTTATGCCCAAGTTCAGCAAGCTTAGAAAGAGAACTACAGTAATCTCCTTGGGCACCTCCAGGGATGGGGAAAATCCATTCTTGCGTGTCCTTGTTGGGAATGTTCTTCCCGTTGTTACATGCTCTGTCGAATGCATTGCGCTCAGCTTCGTCCAACCGAGCCAGGCCTGAAATGAACTGGTTTCTTTGTTTTGTTGCGCAGAGCCAAAGAAATGGGGCAAGCTCATCAACGGCCTTTGTTCCCTGGTGAAGGTCAGCCCTGGGAGAGCAAAGCAGCCTGAGCCTCCGACATTCTCCGGATCCATGTCCTTGCTTGACATCGTTGAGAGGTATTTAGCCTTCAGGACTTGAGGGCTGAGCTGTAGGAATGGAAGCATCCTCTGCTGTTTGAAACAGAGGGCGTTTCTAAGCTGTGTTTCAGCAGAAAGCAGGCAGTGCCCAGAACAGGCAACTTTAGGCCAGGGCTCGGTGCAGCTCTTCCATCACCCTGCACCACGTCTGACAGCATGCTCTGTTTTCTCTGCAGAATGAGTTCTCCCAGGAAGAGGGCAGAGTCAGCAGCTGGCAGTTGGTGTTCCTGCTTCTGCCTGGGCAAACCATCCCCTGTGGCCAAACACCAACTGCAGAGCAGTGCCAGGGAGCCCTCTGAAGCAGAAGTCTTGGTCCTGGCAGGTAAGGGTGCAAGTCCAGCTTACAAAACACTGCTTGTCAGCAACACAGGTAGAATTCATGCTTTCAGTGGGCTTGTACCTCCTTCTGGCGTTCAAGCCCGTGCCTGACATCTTCAGTTGATCCCTGTCTTTCCCAAATGAGTCTCTTGTCAACACAAGAGCTGGACCTGCACGTGGATCACTTTCAAGACAGTGACACTGTTGCTAGAAGCCTATTTGCTTCTGCCCACCACCACTACATAGCCAAATGTCAAGAATCTCCATGGTTCATCTTGCGAACGTTCGACACTAACTGCTGTACATCTGCTCCTTCCTAGGTGACCCGAGCCCTTGTATATCCCCAAGACGCAGGGCATGTTACGATGACGCATCTTCCATCAATGAAGAGTTGTTACTAAGCACAGAATGCTGCAGTTCAGATGAAAGCCTTCCGTATAACATCAGCTATCAAGAGAAGAAGGTCATCATCGTTGAAGCCTTCATTCATCCCATCCCTACTGAAGCTGCTGACCTGAGCCCACCAGACACCTCAGGCACCAGCCTGGACTCAATGTCTCTGCAGTGCAGCCCAGCCCAAGCACAGCCTGAGTGCCCCGACAGCAGCACCACCATGCAGGCTCAGGTCAGCATCACCGAGGAGAAGCTGAGCATCTCGCAGGGGGGCACAGAATCAGGACACGAGTCCCAGGCTCCGGGCAACAGCACGGTCTCTGAGCAGCTCTCATGCTTACAAGAGAGGATGAGTCCCATCTTTCCTCCAGACCTCACACCCCCTCCTTTCTCCTATTGAATAAAGGCACGCTCGTGCTCAATCAATGCCTTGACTGAATTCCGAGTTTTCATTCGCAGAGATTGGGATGAGTGCAAGAAACTGCAAGGCAGCTCAGCTTACAACACTCTGGCTGTGGGGTTTGTGCGGCCGAGCTCTGGGTGTGTTCCCATTTTGCCTGACTTTGGGATGCCTGCAGCGAGAGCTCTGCTGCCGTTGTGTATGGCAGCAAATAGTCTCTAGCATCCTGGATGCTGCTCATGAAAACCCCAAGCTTCCTGGCTGTGGCTGTGATGCTTTTCAGGGCCTTTTGATGCTCTTTGATGCCGTGGCTGCTCCCTAACACCTCTGTCCTCCCGCCGTGTCCATTCCTGGCTCCCACCTGTGAGCTGTCCCTGCAGATCATCTCTAGCCCTGCCATCATCGCGCTGCAGCAGGAGGAGCTCGCCCTGACCAACATCAGGCAGTGCTGCCTGCCTCTCTCACTCTCTAGACCAAGTGTAACTACGCTGTCATGGAGACAAATGCTTTCTGTCACATCCTCCATCCCTGCAGACATTTACCGGTAGGTGGCTCTTGCAGAAGAAGATTCAAGCAGCAGAACCTTTTGCTCAGCTACAGCACACAAATGCTACAAAAGCAGGAATAACCCGCAAGCTCTGGGTCTGTTTGTCTTGCACAGGCATGCACTAACTGCGTTTGATGGTACCCCCCATCCTTGATTTCCTTCCCTGCTTCTTGTCTGATGACGCTGCTGAGCCAGGAACAAGCTGCCCAGTGTGGCAGAGCATGGTGCAGGGCTGTGCTGGGACCTCCTCCCCTTCATCTGCTGCAGATCAGTGCCACACACGTGCCATCGAGATGCTCTGGCACGGGATGTGCCTCCAACCCAAAGCTCCTTCCCACCTCCCAAAGAAAAGCAAAGCAACCCAAGCATCTCCAGCAAAGCTGCCCAGCAGACAGCAGGGAATGCAAACAGCTTCTGGCTGCTCCCCTGCACTCCTGTCCTAAGTAATAGACCCCATGAGGACTGGCTGGGAAATCAGTGCATGACACATGTGAGTGTGCACAGGATTGTGCAAAGCAGTGGGGTTCCATGAGTTTGTGTGTGTGTGTATCTCGGCTGTTATGAAAGCATGGGAAGACTGCCTTACTGAGTCCCAGATAATTACTTATCCTCAAATGATTTTTCCTGGCCAAATTTAAAGCCTCTTACAGGTAATCGAGACCAACAGGCTGTTGTTGCACAATCAACAGGCACAAACTAGATGAATAGCTGAGGAAAATAAAGCATCATGCCAAGGGTACTAGATAAGTGAGCAGCTTGAGATCTGCACATTTATGTGATACTCATGGTCTTAGACAATATTTGCTTAGTGAGGTCACATAGAATGAAAGTAAAATAGAAGAAGTGCAATTGGTCTCAGTTCACACAGCTGGCTGGTTTGTCTCAGGCTAATCCTGAACTGCCTCAAGCGACTGCTTTGGTGCTCTACAGAACAGCAACTTCAGAGATCTCTTTCTATTACTAAGTTTTTGAAAGAGCAATTTGCTCTGTTAATTATCCATCATTTTTGTGCAGTCTGTTTTGTCAGACTTGTCTTTAGCTTCCAAGTTGTATGTGAAGAATTGTTTCCGTTGTAATGCACAATGTACTAAAAATTGAGAGATGAAAATGTGAAGAGTTTTTCCAGCTTTGATTTCATGTCTGGAATTTTGGAACCCACTACTTGCAGTTGTTAATCTGTCCAAACTGGTCTGGTTTGGAATGCCCTCATCCTTCTTGAATCGCTGTTAAAGGCGGAGCAATTCCTACAAGTGCCATGGCCCCACTGTTGTTCTAATTCTTGTTTCTTTGTTTTCCACACGCTGCTTTTCAAGCCTCCTTTTTCTTTACAGTCAAAGTGAGAACTGCACTGTGAGGTGTCTGAACCTTGTTGTGCCTGTACATAAATAGAACAGCAGCAAAGCCAGACAGGTGACTGTGCTGACAGCTCTCGTAGCCAGTAACACGTAACTGTGCTAAATCCCTTGTGACGGCTTTGATTTCATTTTTGCCAGTGAAATCCTTGTAAAAGGAACTGCAGCAGTGTGATGAGCTAAGGTGAAGATGCTGGTTTTAGTAGTGCTCTAAGCTGAGTGAAAGGGCAATTGAATGAGGGTTATATGCTTTCTCTGGGACGATAAGGCTCTTTTTCCTGAGGGAAAGAGCCAGCTTTTCATGGGCTATATGTGGGCTTTGGCAAGGGCAGACAATCCAGTCTGTCAGGAAGCCATTTGAGGTGCTTCAGGTTTGTAAGCTTGTCTTTTTGTTTTTCAGGCGGATATTTGGAGCATGGGTGTAGTGCTGTATGCTCTGCTGTGTGGCTTTTCCCTTTGGATGATGACAATATGATGGCACTCTACAGGAGGATACCAGTGGGTATCAGTGGTGCTAGAATACACTGAGAAGGGAAATAGCTGAGCTTGACAAGAGGCCTTGCTTTTCGGATGGCAGAACATGCTGAGCTGTGAGTAGAAAGGCCTGTCTGCTGAATATTGTCCCTGTTTTTGCTGCTTTGTCTACCAGTATTTAGTGGAATTGGTTCTACGCTTGGTTGGCCTATGTGGCACTGTAGCCTAATTCTGTACCATGATAGCATACAGAATTTAAGGAGAAGTATTTTCTTGCCAATGGTCTGGATTTTTTGTATCTGGTTCTTCAACTGGCTGCTCCCTATACTATCTGTAGTAAAAATACAGACACATCATTTGATTTCCCTGAAATGAATGTTCCTAAATGCCAGCTCTTCTCATGTCTACAAAGATCAAAGTTCTGCATTTGCTATTAGAATTTCCTCTTCCAGAATCAGGAGGTAATGTAGGACCCCACAGATTGCCTTCAGAATCCAGCAGTTAGTTCTGTTTCCTTTCGGAGTGCATAACAACCTGAGCAAATGAATTGAATGACGTGGCTTATTAGTCTGGTACAAACTCTGCTGTACACTGAAACTTGGTCCATTTGTAAGCAGGACTTTTTCCATCTCTGCAGGACAGCAGAAAACCCTTTGTGCTAATCATGATGCCAAGAAGCAGAATGCGGCAGATGATCCAACTGCTTCAGGTGTTCATTTCCTTAAAACTGAATAGTTTTGGACTGAGAGTTTGTAAGCAGAACGGAGCTCTTAAAGCTGTCAGAGACTATTTCTGCACTGTTCAATTCTATCTGCACAACATACACAGGATCTCAGAACTGCGTTGCTTGAATTGGTGGAACTTGTTGAAGTGAACTGGGATGAGCAAATTTTAGAACTTAGTCAGAATGCAGTAAAAAATGGATAATCTCATGAGTATTAAGGTACAGGCTTGCTATTTCTGCACTGAATTTGTTTTTATTTTACATGGCTGTGATCTGAAAGTTGCTTGAAACGCAGGCACCTAGGCACTGTTGTGTAACTGAATTTCACACGATAGGTCCTGAAATATCCTGGAATCAAAAACTCTGACTTGTTTTAAGTCTGCTGCTTGAGTCTAATCAGGGTCATAGTGTCTGTGTGCAGTGTTTCTTTCCCTGTAATGCTCCACATCATTTCATTTTGGGAATATTGAAGGAAATGGACTATGTGCCATAACTGTTGTTAGAACAAAGTATGTCTGGTGTGATCTTATGCATAGGTTCTGTAACTGCTCTTCACAGCTCAGGTGTTTGACCTTCCTTTTGGTGAAGTGATGAAATACTGCTGGTTTCTATTTGTGCTTCTAGGCACCTTGAAGCTCTTAGGAATAGAACAATTGTCTCCAGTTCTTTTCAATGATATCAGTAACAGCTCGAGTGTTGCTGCCCACTAGGTAGACCCAAAGAAGCAGATTACAGTGAAACAACACACGAGCTGGACCTGAATGAGGATCACTTTCAAGACAGTGGCTATGCTGCTTCAAGCCTACTTGCTTCTTCCTGCCGCCACTCTATTACCAAGTATCAACAACCTTTCATGATTCAACTTGCAAATGTTTGAAACTAACCCTTGTGTTTCTATGCCTTCCTAGGTGATTCGAGCCCTTGTCAACCCCAAAGATCCAAACCAAGCAGTGTCTTTCCATCAATGGAGAGTTCTTATTAAGCATGAATCGCTGCAATTCGGATGACAGCCTTCCACGTGGTAACAGTGATGGACACAAGGGGCTCATCCACGTTCATGCTCTCATATCTCCTGGCTCTGCTGAAGCTCCTGACCTGAGGCTGCCAGACACAGCAGTCACCTGCCTGGATTGTGACCCAGCGCTTTTGCAGTGCTGCCCATCCCAAGCACAGCCCGAGTGTCCCAGCAGCAGCACCACCATGCAGGAGCAGGGCAGCATCAGTGAGGTGAAGCTGAGCATCTTAGATGGGGACTTAGAGTCAGGCTGCCAGTCCCAGGCACCAGGCAGCAGCACCAGCTCTGAGCCACTCTCATCTTGACAAGAGGAGTCCCATCTTCACCCTTGACCTCTCAAGCCCTCCTGTCTTTTATTGAATAAAGTCACTCTCATGCTCAGTCATCGCCTCGACTGCATTCTGAGTCTTCAATCACAGGGATTGGGATGAATGCAACAAACAGCAAGGCAGCTCAGCTTGCAATGCTATGGCTGTGGGGTTCGTGCAGGCAGAGCTCTGGGTTCCCATTTTGCCTGGCTTTGGGATGTCTGCAGCAAGATCTCTACCATTTTGTATGGGAGCAAATAATCTCTAGCATCCAGGTTGCTGCTCATGATATATCCCAGTCTTCCTGGCTGTCACTTTGTGATACTTTTCAAAGCCTTCTGATACTCTTTGATGCCTTGGCTGCTCCCTAACACCTCTGTCCTCGTGCCATGTTGACTCACGTCTCCCACTTTTAAGCTGGCTTTGCAGATCATCTCCAGCCCTGTCATCATCACGCTGCAGCAGGAGGTGCTCACCTGGCCCAATGTCTGGCAGTACTGCTTGTTCTGCAGATGAGCAGCTGCCTCCTCATCTCTTCAGCTACAGTAGTTTTTCTCAGGGCAGTTAGATGCAGTCATGCTCCTCTGGATTTGGTGTGTTAAATCCATGCTGCATGGCAGCAGTCAGTGCAATACAAAGGTGTTCTGTGTGCCATAGCATTTCTCCAGGGGCTGCCAAAGGTAGAAGCACAACACAGCACCATCCTTCTGACAGTAATGTCTGTGAGTGTTAGACATGTGAGCACTGCATCATCCCCAGCGTGTCAGTGCTTTTCCACACCAACCTGACTCTCACACTCTGCACTAAATGTAACTCTGCTCTTGTGGAGACAAATGCTTTCTGTCACATCCTCCATCCCTGCAACCATTTGCCGGTAGGCAGCTCTTGCAGAAGAATCAAGCAGCAGAACCTTGTGCTCACCCTACAGCATGCAAATGCTATGAAAGCAGAAATAACCTGGCATGCTCTGGGTCTGCAAGGCTGCACAGATGGGAGAGGTAGATTGTGTTTTTGCAGTGGAAGTTTCCAGTATTTTCAGTACATAGTGTAGGCCCTAACTGAATGTATAACCCTCTTGTAAAACAGCTGTATAAGTAGTTTTTCCACCAAGAAAGTTGCTGAACAGAATTAAGTTCAGACTGGGGGCATTCTGACATGGGGAGAATTGAGACAAGCACAAGATAAATACAGGGTGGGTAGAGCCCAGCACAGGACAGAATGAATGTACTGACTTTTGGAAACATTGCCCTTCTCTGTCCGCAGAAAAGTACAAGGCAGACCTAAAAACAAGAGGTTGGTAATTGACCTTCTATGGAAATGAATCCTAGCCACAGTCTCGAGGAGTCTGTGAGCCTGAGATGCTCAACCAATGAGAGCCATGAGAGCATCACCTGCAGTGGGTTTAGGGCACAGAACAGAATTGATTTCACTGACTGGTGTGCAGTTTCTCCCTTGCCAATAGGGGATGTGCGCGCAGTATTGCAATAATGAATAAGCACTGCTGCTATCGCTGCCATCTTTGCCTAACTAGAAATCTTTGACTTTGAGAGTTTCTCACACAAGGGGAGAGGGTAAGAAAGTAAAGAGGCACAGAAAACTAAGGGAAACTGCTCTTCTTTATCTTATCTATAAAAATTGATACGATGCTGTTGTGCATTTTTTTTAATTTTATTTTTAATTTTTTGCTAATGTCAGTTAGATTGTTTTAAAATATCCACACACCAAAATCTGACTACCAAGCAAATGTAATGAAAATGAAATGAAGGTGAGTTAGTGGAAAGCACAAGGCCATATTATATTAGGCTCCAGCAAATTTACAGGCAGTCACTGCACGAAGAGGTAGATCTGAGTTGCACATTATATGATTCCCACAAAGATTAAGGAAATCTGAAGCTTTCAATATATTTTTTTAATTCTTTTTTCATTTCATTTTTAAACACCTGACCCAGACCCCAACCCTCACAGGAGCTGTAAAGATAACAGCATTAACCAGCAATGTAACTCTAATCCTAACCCTTACCCTGATTCTAAAATCGTCCCTAACTCCAAATGCAACAACAAAAATGATGCTAGAAGTTTGTAGCAAAAGGAACCTTAACCCTGATCATAATCCAAAAAAAAAATCATTATGGTAACAATAATCTTTACCTTAAGAGTAATATTAATCAGAGCCCAGATGATGCCTGCATCCAATCAGAAGCATGCTTTGCATTATTTAAGAGTTGTATTTTTTCCAATGAACTCTCTCTATTATCACGTTTATAAAGTAACAGAGTCTGTTCTTTTTCTCCTGACACTGTGCCTTACTCCTGACATCCCCTGGAAATGACCCAGATAGGGCACCATCAAAGTAATGCTAATAGTAATGTCAATCCTAAGGGTATCTCTAGCCTCAGTGTTAATGGGACGCTAACAACAATCCCAACAGCCTTAAACATTCTGGTGGTGTGAAAGAGGTGCTGCCTTGCACATGCTGGGCAGTCCCATTGCCTGTTAAATGCAGGCGGCAGCGTAGAAACATGATGCCCGTGGTCAGAATGCCCTGTGGCAGATCCTGGCACCGGAGAACTGACCGGAGAACCATGAGAGAACTGACAACAAATCACGCGACATCAGAACCGCCCCAGTGGTTATTTACAAGCCTTGGGAGACCCAGACAGGATCTCAGAGTGGTGAATGTAGGTACAGAAGTTGTTACTACTCTGTTTTCTTCTAAAAGAAGTGTTTTTTTTTCATCTCAGAAGTTTGGGGGGGGGAAAGGGATATCAATTTAATTACTCATTAATTTATTGACAGACATTCACGTTTGCTACGTTTGGAGAAGTTTTTATTTGTTTGCTGTGGTTTGATTTTTTTTTTTTCTTTTTTTTTTCCCCCTTCCCTCCTCTTCCATCTTTGTGTTCTTCCCCTATAATCAAAAGAACGGATCCCCAGGGTTTGTCCCGCAGACGTTCTTTCCGTGGTCTCTGCTGCCACCTGCTGGCCAATAAGCGGAACTGCCACTGTTGGGCGTTTGGTGCCGCAGGAAGCACAACGCAGATCTGAGTTCTGACCGGTCTACGCAGCAAATCCGCCAATCTTTATTGCGATAAGCCCTCCAGACAAGAGCATAAAGTCTTTGCCTGAGGGCAGGGTTAGTAGTAATGGATGTCAGTTTTGAAATTTCCAGTCCATTCACCATAGCACTTTCTGCCTCCATGTCCCATAACCAGAGCAGCTATGCTGGCATGCTCTCTTGGTTTCTGTCTAAACCACTGTACTATATCCATCAGTTCAGCTGCTGTATTATGGGCAGCAGGGTTTGGGGGGTGGACACTGGTCAGGGCACTCCCACCAGCCTATCCTGCATTTTTTTTTTTTTTTTTTTTCATTTTTGGGTTACAATCAGTCAGATCTCAAATAGATCTAGTCCAAATGGAACCTCAAAATCTGACCTTTTAGTGCCTTCATTTACAGAGTCCATTTTATACAGATTCCCTTGTACAGGGCCCCCATGGTCCTCCAGACAGTTGTTACTGATCTTCCATAGGAGAATGATTGAATTAGGTTTTTTCCCATCAAAACTGCCACCTGTCTTTCCAATTTTTCAACACTATCATTCAATAGCTGATTTGCATCAGCCTGAGCCTCTTCAGTTATGTTCAGACAGTTCAAGGCCATTAAAAGTGGCCATGCCACCATGAACACAGCTAACTGTCATTCTCAAGTTGTAAGTATGTCTTTGCTAAGACCATGGAAATACTCAGTCAGGTGGGCCAGGGACTCATGGACCCTCCCTCCGTCCCACACAGGGCCCCATTTTTCAGTGACAGAAGCAGTGCTGCATTTTGAGGATCCTAGGAATCCCAGGACATGCCCTGACAAAAGGTCATTCAAAGGGGTAGTCTTTCCCCATCCAAACAACTCCATGATATTCACAGAATCACAGAATTGTAGGGGTTGGAAGGGACCTCCAGAGACCACTGAGTCCAGCCCCCTGCCAAAGCAGGTTCCCTACACCACGTTGCACAGCTCAGCATCCAGGCAGGTCTTGAATATCTCCAGAGAAGGAGATTCCACAACCACCCTAGGCAGCCTGTTCCAGTGCTCTGTCACTCTCACCGTAAAGAAGTTATTGCACACATTAGTGCAGAACTTCCTATGGTGCAGTTTCTGTCTGTTTCCCCTTGTCCCGTCTCCACACACTGCTGAAAAGAGTCTGGCCTCAACACTTTGCCCCCCACACCTCAAATATTTATAGAACCTGGATCCTGTCCCCTCTCAGCCTTCTTTTCTCAAGGCTAAACAGACCCAGTTCCCTTAGTCTCTCCTCACTGGGGAGATGCTCCAGGCCCTTCACCATCTTAGTGGCCCTCTGCTGGACTCTTTCTAAGAGATCCCTGTCTTTTTTTTACTGGGGAGCCCAGAACCCTGATCATAATCCAAAAAAAAAAATCATTATGGTAACAATAATCTTTACCTTAAGAGTAATATTAATCAGAGCCCAGATGATGCCTGCATCCAATCAGAAGCATGCTTTGCATTATTTAAGAGTTGTATTTTTTCCAATGAACTCTCTCTATTATCACGTTTATAAAGTAACAGAGTCTGTTCTTTTTCTCCTGACACTGTGCCTTACTCCTGACATCCCCTGGAAATGACCCAGATAGGGCACCATCAAAGTAATGCTAATAGTAATGTCAATCCTAAGGGTATCTCTAGCCTCAGTGTTAATGGGACGCTAACAACAATCCCAACAGCCTTAAACATTCTGGTGGTGTGAAAGAGGTGCTGCCTTGCACATGCTGGGCAGTCCCATTGCCTGTTAAATGCAGGCGGCAGCGTAGAAACATGATACTGGGGAGCCCAGAACTGGACACAATATTCCAGATGAGGCCTCACCAGGGCAGAGTAGAGGGGGAGGATCACCTCCTTCGACCTGCTGGACACGCTCTTTTTAATGCACCCCAGGATGCCATTGGCTTTTCTGGCTACAAGGGCACACTGCTGGCTCATGGTCAATCTGTCGTCCACCAGGACGCCCAGATCCCTCTCAGCAGAGCTCCTCTCCAGCAGCTCTTCCCCCAGCCTGTACTGGTGCATGCAATTATTTCTACCCAGGTGCAAGACTCTACACTTGCTTTTGTTAAACCTCATCCGGTGTCTTACTGCCCAGCTCTCCAGCCTGTCCAGGTCTCGCTGAATGGCAGCACAGCCTTCAGGCGTGTCAGCCAATCCTCCCAACTTCGTGTCATCAGCAAACTTGCTGAGGGTGGTCACTATCCCCTCATCAAGGTCGTTGATGAAGATGTTGAACAAGACCGGACCCAGCACAGACCCCTGGGGGACGCCGCTAGTTACAGCCCTGCAGCCAGACACTGCACCGCCAACGACAACCCTCTGCACTCTGCCAGTCAGCCAGTTCTCGACCCACTTCACTGTCCAATCACCTATCCCATACTTCCTCAGCTTTGGTATAAGTATGTCATGGGAGACTGTATCAGTTATAGAGGTTATAGAGTTCAATTCCTGTAGTCAATTTGGCGGCCCAGGTGGGACCAGCTCTGTTCGCTGCAGGACCAGCTGAGAGGGAGACACTTTTGGCGCACCCTGAGATTTCTCTGAAGGACTCCCTTCCTCACCTGATCACTGCAGGGACAGACAAGGACCACCCATAGGTGGACCAGGTATGTGTATGGTAAGTGGAGCCCATATGTCTTGAGGAGACATCCTACACAGTTTACAGCCATACGTGCTGCTCCCAGGGAGGTGAGCTCATGGCTTTGGTTGCCAGCTGGGTAGGAAGACTCCTTGGGTGAGTTCCTATGAAAGGGAACTGTATGTCATATGAATGGAAACAAGAACAAATACTCTCTCCCGGGTAGTTGACAATAGGAGGGACCTAGGTTGGTCTCTCCTACGGGTATGGGATATAGTGGATAGCCTGTCAAATGGTAGCCTGGGTTCTCCAAGTTGTAATCACGGGGGTTATAGGTTGTATGTTCAATATTATCATCTGCTTTAAGTGTTTGGTACCGTGTGTCAAGCCGACTCTGGGAAAAACATTAACGTTTGCAACTGGTCGACCAGAGTATGAGTGTTATTAAGATTCCAGCTAGAAAACGTTGTCAGCATTGTGTAGTATGAATAAACCATGGTTTTTGATCTAAATGTCAGAGTGAGTGTGGTGTGAGTGAGACACAGAACAGCTGCAGGGTGAGTGCCGAGTCCCGATCCATGTTTCCTTCCTCCTGTGAGGGAAATGGCCAGACACGGACAAAGTGAAAGACTGTGTTGTCTGTCCACTCATATGTACTTTCTGCTTGTATGTAAGAAGACGGGAGTTTGTACTCTGTAGATTAGTAAGATTGTCCTGAGGAGAGGTGTACATTCCACCCGACCAATGAATGTCAACCCATTTATGTAATACTATGTACTGCTTGCGAGGAAGTGTGTGAGGGAGGTGGTTCAATCAGTGCTGGTTCTGTGGCACAGTGTTTATAACTGAAGAATACAGACTGTATTAAGGGAGTTTATGTGAACTGAAGAACTGTACTGTTTGACAAACAGTTTTGATGGTATAAGAAAGTGTAATTGTTAATGATATATGGAAGTGTACTTGAGGGAATGTGGAAGTGTATCTGAGCATAGAAATAGAGGAAGCATTTACAGAGTGAGTTTACCTGCACTGACATGAGAGCAACACCCTGAACCTCTGCCCTGTGAGCTGAGCAGAGCAGAGCAGAGACACAGTCCTCATGTATCAGGTAGTGTTATTCTGCTTACCAAATGAATGAGTTCACTACAGAAGAGGCAAATCTTCCCCTCTGCTCCATTTGTGGCATACTCTGGAGTTCAAGACATTGCAAAGCTATGGCACATCTGCTTTCTTTCAATGATGACGCCTTAGTATGCTCTGGGCTGTCATTTCAATTGCATCTAAAGAAGTCTAGGGTCATGCCAGCTGACAGGAAGCTGGCAAATGTTGTCTCATTGTAAGGAAGAGCAAGAAAGATGACATGGGCAATTATGGACCTGTCAGTCCAGAGCCTGGTAAAATTATGGAGAAAATGATGGTGGGAGTTATGGAAAAACAGCTGAAGGACAATTCTGTCATTGGTTGCAGCCAACACAAGTTTGTGAGGCGAAGGTCCTGTTTAATTTAAGCTCATTTTGTGACACAGTTATCCGTTTAGTTGACCAAGGGAAGCCAGTTGATGTAGTCCTTGAGGATTTCAGTGGAGATTTTGATACTGTTTCTCACAACAACCTTCTGGACAGAATGTTCTGCATATGGCTAGACAGAAACACAATGTGGTGGGTGAGCAGTTGGCCAGTAGGTCAGTCCCAAAGGATTATAGTCAGTTTTTTCCATCAGGCTGGTAGATGGTCACTGTCGGGGTCCCCAGGGTTCCATTTTGGGGCCACTTTCCTTTCATGTTTATGCAGATGACTTGAATGCAGGACTAGAAGACGTTCTGAGCAAGTTTGCTGATGAGACCAGATGAGGAGGTGCTGTTGCCTCCACTGAGGGTGGAGAGGACTTGCAGAGAGATGTGGACAAGTCAGAGAAGTGGGTACCAGTTGGTACTAAGCACCAAGTGCATAACGTATAACAAGAACAAGTGCCTGATTGTGCACCGCAGAACATAAAGGACTTCAAACTCTGGGAGAATGTGCAAACGAGGGCACTGGAACTGAGAGATCTGAAGTTCAGAGTTTCACAGGGATTGACTGCTTGTTCAGACTGGGCCCTTCTCACATCCCTTCTCACATCCTGCAATGAAACATAGGTCTCATATGGGACATGAACCTCACAGCGTCCTTGCACCACATGTAGAGCCTGGGATCTTCTGTCCCCATGTCTTTCATTTAACATCATACGGACCTCCAACCCATTGCCCCAGGAAATGCCAGGAGCCAACATGAGAGACAGGATCTCTCTACCACTGGTCTTGCAATCAGGGCTTGACCTGTCTGCTTCGTAAGGCAAAGGAGAGGTTTCTTAGCATGCCAGTGCCTTTGCCTGCCTGTAGTCATGGCTTCCAGTTATCTTCTCTAACAAGTCCCTTGGGAAGCTTACTTGGTAATGGCCCTCAGTGGGCCCATTAATACTCCAAGAAACTTCACTGTTACTTCCGACTTTGTCTTGTTGAGTACTTTGTGCAAACTTCTCTCTGCACTAGAGGCTGATGAACTCAGCATCAAATGCACCCTGGGGCCCATTATAACCTAAAGAATCTCCTGTGCCTTATGCCATCTTGTTATCTTCTTCAGGTTATCAGAACTTGTTCAGCAAAAAGGAGGGATATCTGGAGAGAGCTTAAAGAATCCAGTATAAATTTATTGTCTATTTATTTATAGTTGGGTTTAAAGAAGACATTAAAGCAGCACTGTGCAACTGATACCAATCCAGGATGTCCCAATGAGTTCTGTACTGTTACTGTGTTGACAAAGGTCCTTCTCAACCTCCCCACCCAATTTCTGCTCACAATGGACCTATGGGACTTGCATCACTTTTCTTCACATCACTCTTCTCCTCTGCATTCATCCGCTCAGTGTTAAAACTGCTTTGCACCAACTCCCACTGGCTTTCCTCAGAGAACCAGCTACACATGGAAAAGGAAAGATTTCTCTTTTTTATCTGGCCAGCAAATGGAAAGAAAGGTGATGCAATTGAATGAACAGTAAAACACAGTGATCAACTGCATGCCATGTTCAAGCGGCATCTATTGAAGTTTGTCTTTCATATGGAATATTTTTAAAAGAAATGATTTATTCTGAGGTAGGATAGGATAGATTGAATCACAGTGAAGTAGTTGACAACAGAGGCCATCAGACTCTGAGAGATGGAGCAAATTCCAGTAATCTTCCTGGGATAGATCAGCCAGGTAGTTGAGAGGTATCAACTTAAAACTGATCAGGACTTGTGAGTATTTCACACATTGAGATGGGTTAACACATTCTCATTGATTTATATCTTTGTCTCCAACTCTGTTTTTCACTTTTACTGACATTAATGAACATCTTTCAGACTTCGTGCCTTAATAAAAAAGAGACAGTGATTGAGAAAAAGAAAAAGTATAAGAAGAAAAAGAATAGATAGGAAGGGATAGATCAAATCACAGTGAAGGAGTTGACAACACATTCCATCAGACTTTGGGGAGATGGAACAAATTCCAGTAATCCCCCTGAAAGTCAGAAATCAGACAGATAATTGGGAGGTATCTGACTGAACAAAGAGCAAGGGATGGAGAAATCTGGAGGGCAGTGGGAGTAGTGTGTGCCCAAATGGCCTGCTGAAAACATGCCCTTAACCATGGCCATTTCTTTAGGAGAGCTGAAAAAACTTGGAGGATGAGGCACATCAAATAGGCAGCAGGGAAGAGTAGTGCTGGGCACCGGGCTATAGTCACAGGGCATTGGCACTGGCACCACTGTCTGTGTCTCTGAACCTGAAGGCATTTGTGTCCAGCGAACACAGTTCTGGAAAACATTGTAGTTTCAGTAAAAGAAAAAAAAAGACATCAAATCACCTCAAAGATTCATATTTACAACTTAAAATGGAACAAGACTCATGAGAATTTTTCATGTTGAGAAGGGTTAACACATTTTCATTGATTTCCATCTTTGTCTTCAATTATTTGTTTCAGTTTTATTGACATTTATGATCAACTATTAAGCTTACAGCCTCAAAATAAATAAATTAATTAAAAGAGATACATTTGCATCTTGCACATGGCCTGATGCCCCTTTCACCTTCACAGTTCCCACAAGTCCTTCCATGCCGGAGAGTATGAGATCCAGCAGAGCACCTCTCCTCTTTGGTTCCTCCACTGCTTGGTCAAGAAGCTGCCATCTGTGCTCTCCAGGGATCTGCTGGATGCCACATGCCCTGCTGTGCTGTCCCTGCTACAGATAATGGAGTGACAAAGGCCACCAAATGGGACAAGGGACAGACAACATCAGATTCCCATCTGTCTGCAGAGGGCACCTTCCATTTACTCTCCCTGATCAGGAAGACAGGAAAAGACACTGATGGTCTCCTCTGTTTGCCATTTCCATTAGCTCTGACCTGTCTGCTCTTTCATCCCCAGGCAGAGCTCAGTGCACTCTCACAGAGGGCAGTCGCCCTTCTTTGTCTCCTCGCCCATCCATCCTAAAGACTCGGTATCCCCCTTGTGCTACAGTGCAGTTGTGGAAACCATTAAACTGTGTCCCCATGGTCCAAACAGGAGCTCAGGCCTGCAGCTCTACCAAGATTTCTAGCTTCTTGTGTGTTGGTGTTTGCATTAGTGCAAAAGCACAGAAGTAAATATCCTAATTGAAAAGCATCACTGGACATAGCCTGACTTGATAGCTCATCTATAGAATCAGTGTGCAGAAGGTGGCACACAAACATTAGACCGATCGTGGGTCTTGGAGGTGACGTAGCAGCACGGACACACCATGGGCATGGCTTTCCTGAAGGCCCTGTGCTGCTCTTGTAGCTGTGAGTGAATTCACTGGACAGCCGGTGCTATCCCCTCTCTGGCCCTCAGCTGATGCCCAGGAAGGAGGTGTCTATCTCAGGGATTTCCCACACGGTTTACAAGCACTTGCAAACATCAGGAGCAGCCCAGGCACCTTGGGCATCACCCAGTGTCTGTGTGTGAGCTGCTGCCTCCCAGCTGAAGGACCGAGGACTCAGAGCAGGAGCTCACATGCAGGCAACTCCTTGTGCACTTCTGAACTGAACCAGAGAAATCCCAGCTCCTGTGGTCTGTGGGGAGCCGAATCCCATTTCAGCTCCAGGATTTCTGTCAAGGGATGAGACTCCTGCGCTGCCTCAGCTGGATCACTGCCCTGCACAGGGAAAGTCCAAACCTCGCCTTCCTTGTCTGGTTGCCCTTATTGTTTCATCAAACGATCTCTGGGAGCACTCCCCATATGTCTCCAATCAGTCACTGACCACTGGACATGTGGTGGTTAATTGAGTGGATTTCAAAGCACAGTCATGATGCTGTTGTCTTTCAGGAGCTGTTGGCCATGAGGACCCAGGGACATGTCAGGGGAAATGAGTGGGAAGGATAAAAATGACATAATCTGCTGCTTGCTTGTCCAGGTTCCTGGGACACAGGGAGCTCATAAAAGTGGGCAGAGCTGCAGAGAGACAGCTGTGCCCAGGAGCAGATCTCGTGCACAGTACAGCCTGCAGGTGACAGAAGGAGAGGAGAGAAACTGGAGAGAGCTTGCAGGATGTGTGTGGTGTGAGCGGGCTGTGAACTCACTGCAGGAGCATTGCTCACAGACCATGACAAGGTAAGTCTCACAGCTGACCATGAGCTGCTTTTAATTAAGGGGTAACTATAACTGGGACATCCCATAGGAGATCTGACTGCAGGCACTGCATGTTTCTTTACTGTGGAAAAAGCTTTCTGCTCCAGCTGAGACGGGTGCCCAGGGCTGTCCTGCAGAGCAGGGTCCCTGCTGTGCCCCAGGGGCTGTGTGCCGGGTATGGGACTCTGCCGCCTGCCAGGCTCAGCACTCAGCCTGCCCGGGGAGCTGCCCAGGGCGCTGCGGGGAGACGTGTGGGGTAAGGAGCCCCCGGCAGGGTTTGTGCTGCCACAGCTGCTGCCTGGGGCAGGGGATCACAGCTCCACTGCACAACGGAATGTTTCTGAGGGCACTTTGCAAGAGGAGAGCCAAGGCAGGGGGTTTCCATTTCCTGTTCTGAGGCAAAGAGGTTTGGAGTCAGAAATCTAAAAGGGGCAATAAGAGTTCTGAGAATTTTTCATCAATCAATTGCTTGTTTTGTGAACACTCACACATGATGTGCTTTCAGTCTCCCCTTTCTCGAAGGATGGAATTATCTTCATTTTCTGTAGGCATGAATAATTCACTTATCCTACAAACAGGCAGCATTTTCTAACTGAAACTGAATGCCACAGAAGCTCGGGTAGGGGGCTCTAAGAGCACTTGGGGTAAAGATATGAGACATGAAACAGATGAAAATATCCAGGGAGAAGGGATAAGAAAATAAGAGGAAGGTTAGAGCTCCATATGCTGCTTCTGCTTAAGGAATGCTGATCTACATGAAATTAAATGCAAGTAATGGTGCTAAATGTACACTGTTGTAGGAGAATTAAAACATTTCATAGTATAGCAGGAGTAGTGCCTCTGAGAATGGTCTGGACTTGTCATTATCTTCTGCACTCTGAGCAGGACTCCAAGCCCAACAACAGCAGATGCCCAACAGCAGCTCCATCAGTGAGTTCCTCCTGCTGCCGTTGGCAGACACGCGGCAGCTGCAGCTCCTGCACTTCTGGCTCTTCCTGGGCATCTACCTGGCTGCCCTCCTGGGCAACGGCCTCATCAGCACAGCCGTAGCCTGCGACCGCCGCCTGCACACCCCCATGTACTTCTTCCTCCTCAACCTGGCCCTCCTCGACCTGGGCAGCATCTCCACCACTCTCCCCAAAGCCATGCCCAACGCCCTCTGGGACAACAGGGCCATCTCCTACACAGGATGTGCTGCACAGCTCTTTTTCTTTACCTTCTTCATGTCAGCAGAGTATTCCCTTCTCACCATCATGTCCTATGACCGCTATGTTGCCATCTGCAAGCCCCTGCACTACGGGACCTTGATGGACAGCAGAGCTTGTGCCACCATGGCAGCAGCTGCCTGGGGCACTGGGGTTCTCTATTCCCTGCTGCACACTGCCAGTACGTTTTCACTGCCTCTCTGCCAAGGCAATGTTGTCAACCAGTTTTTCTGTGAAATCCCACAGATCCTCAAGCTCTCCTGCTCTGGCTCCTACCTCATGGGATTTGTATTTCTCTTTTTTGGTGTCAGTTTAGGCTTTGGTTGCTTTGTTTTCATAGTTGTGTCCTATGTGCACATCTTCATGGCTGTGCTGAGGATGCCCTCTGAGCAGGGACGGCACAAAGCCTTCTCCATGTGCCTCCCTCACCTGGCTGTGGTCTCCCTGTTTCTCAGCACTGGTGCTTTTGCCTACCTGAAGCCCCCGTCCATTTCCTCCCCACTCCTGGATCTGACAGTGGCCCTTCTGTATGCAGTGGTTCCTCCAACACTAAACCCTATTATCTACAGCATGAGGAACAGGGAGATCAAGCACGCTTTCAGGAAGGTGTTGCAATAAGCACTATTCCAGCTACAATAAAATGCACAACTTCCTCAATAGGATTCCCAGTGGTGGTTCTTTATGTTTTATGCATCTTGGTCTGTTTGATTATGTGAGATATAGGAATGTGCAAAAAAAAAATGTTATTGAACTTATAAATAAAAATGTATTTAAATTCTTTCCTACCTAATTTCCATTTTCTCACTCCAAGAACTCATGTAAACATGGAACCAGATTCCCTGAATATGTTATAAGATACCTAAAAAGCTTTCAAAATAGACTTACTTAGATTTTCTTTCTTCCTACTTTGCCTGGATTTGGGGAGGTACAGCCACAGACAGCAGCTCAACGTGCTCTTTTCATTCATGTGCTCTTACCAGTGCTGCAGTGCTCTTGAGTCCTCTCATTTGTGCAGTCCTGAAGGTCTTGTGTGTCTCACAACAGTCCTGTTGCCTCTACAGCAGCAATCCAGGGCTGCAGTCAGTAGCCGGCAATATGAACAGGTCTGTCAGAGCTGGTCTCCTTGCTGGCACTGCCATAACAAGAGGGCCCCTTTAGAGCAGGACCAGAGAACTGGAGGGAGGCCTCTTCCAAAGCTGGTGTAAGGAATATACCACAGGAGCTGCTCCCTGAGAAAACCTTGAGATCTTCAGGTGCTCTTCACTGTGTGACCAGATCAGATTGAATAGTCCCAAGGAGATCCGTAAGCATCTCAAGGCAGTGCTGTGGTTTAAGGTTTATGGGTTGAGACAAAGAGAAAAAGAAAAGGATAATAATTATGACAAATGTATTTATACATATATAATATATTTAGTGTATTTTCACACATATACAACATATGCAGTTGCAAACATATATGAACTAATCCCTATGCGCATCTGTCTGCAAGTCCAGGATTAGTTGCAGGGGTTTTAACAGCCACAGGGTTCACTGTAGGAGCTGAAGTGGCTGTTGGGCTGTTGCAGGAGTTGAAGTGACCTCAGAGTTCATTGCCAGAGCTGGAACCACCACAGGACCTGTGACTATGTTGGAGCAGCCACTGGGCTCATTGGAGGGGTTGGAGCCACCGCAGGGCTGTACTTCCTCCCTTGGGAGGAATTTGTACCATTTTCTTATTACCATACTTGGAACAGCTACAGGACCCGTAGCAGGAGTAACTGCAGAGCTCATTATGAGGGGTGGAGTGACAGAGGGATCTGCCCAGAGCTTGGAGCAACTGCAGGACGTGTAGCAAAACCTTGGAGCTGCTGCATGGTCTGTGCCAGGAGTTGCAGAGGCTGCAGCACTGTCAGCAGATCCAGCTCTCTGGATCTGGCACACTGCAGTCATTTGTGCCTCTTGGGGGTTACCAGTGCCACAGCAGACCTGCCCCCAATATTCTACCAGTTTATCAGGATCCTGCAGTTGCTCGGAGATGAAGTTCCAAAGCCCTGGGGGTGCCCACCACTCCAGGCAGCTGCCCAGACCGTCCCACACCCTCTGCCATGCAGAGCCTTCTCACCTTGGGGCAGATCTCTCACTGATATTCCTGAATAATTGTTTAACCTCAATCATAGATTCATAGAATCACCAAGGTTGGAAAAGGCCTAAAAGATCATCCAGTCCAACCGTTCACCTATTACCTATAGCTCCCACTAAACCATGTCCCTCAACACAATATCCAGTACACCCCCGGACTCACAGAGGCGACAATGTAAATTGTGTAATTCCTAATCATATGGACAATATTACTTCCAAAACCCAAAGATGACCGCAGAGCTGAATGTGCACAAAACTTCACTTTGTCAGCTGCCAATTTTATCGTGGTACAAACTGAGGTCAAACAGCATAGCAAAATAAATACCCTAATGCAGCATCCAAGCACCAAGTAAGGAGCTGTGCAGTGAAGCTTCATGAGAAGACTCAACAAGCTCCACACATAGGGAGCACATCCACACATATCAGCACCATGGCCTGCACTTCTCCAGCTCCCACAAAGCCCTGTCCGCTCTGGACAGATGTGCTGCTATCTCAACCCTTGGAGCCTCACATCAGGCACCAAAATGACAGTGGTTGTTGAACCCAACATGTGGCTCAGCAGCACACAGTGCTTTGTGCACTGCCCAATTCCCAGTGGGATGGGGATGAGAACTGGGAAAAAGAGTACAACTTCTGGGATGTAACAAAGCAGTTTACTAAGAGAGATAAAAGAAGTGGAGTAATAGTTATCACTATATATCCGTTGATATGGAATTGTATGTAACAACTGATGCACAAGCACTTGCTCAGCACCACCAGACTGATGCTCAGCTGGACCCTGGGCAGTGAAGAGACTGAGATGAACTCCCACCCCTTTCAATACAATTTCTGCTTGCTGTCAGCTGATAGAGAACGTCCCTTTGGCCACTATCAGTCAGCTGTCCTCACTCTGTTCCCTCCCAGCTCCATGTGCCCTCCACTGACCATGGCCTTGGCTCTGTACAACACTGCTTAGCAGCAGCTGTAAACATCAGAGTGTTATCAATGGTTTTCTCCTAGAACCAAAACACTGCACCACAGCAGACAGTCTGAAGAAAACAATTCCATTCCAGCTGTAACTCAGATTCCTGCCTGTCCCCTCTTCTTGTTCTTCCTGATCAGGAAGCAAGGAACAGAATCTGCCGCTCTCCTCTCTGAGCCCTTTCCATCAGTTCTCAGCTGGCTCCTCTGCCATCCCCAGGCAGAGCTCAGTGCCCTCTCATGGATGGCAGCAGCCTTTTCTCTTCTTCCTTGCCCATCTGTCATGCAGAATCTGTACCCCATTTGCTACAGTACAGAGCTGAGAATCAACCCACCATGTCTCTGTGAACCAAACAAGACCCTAGGCCTGCAAAGGCACAGAGATTTGGAGTTCGCTGAGTGAATGTTTGTGGTCCTCTCATTAGTGTAACGACTCTTCAGAAAGGATCCCCTTCCAGAAGCATGTTTTGATTTTGCCTGGCTGGGCCTTGCATCTACACCGTGCTACTGGTGTTCAGAAGATGGCACACAGGTACGAGACCCATTGTGGGGCTCACAGTTGTCCAGTGAACATTGTCACTACCCAGGGCATGTCTTTCCTAAAGGTCCTCAGTGGCATTTGCCAGCTGGCTGGGGGTGTGCTGGAGACCCCAGGGAACTGCCATTCTGTTGTAATACAAGAAGAATTTTACAGAGCAGCAGCCATGGATCAAGATAAGCACTTTACAGAGCAGCAGCTGCAGAGCAGGATAAACAGCATGAGAACCAAGGACACCTCTAGCAAAAGAGTGAAAGGCTCGTGGCTTTGAAGCGGGGTTTTAGGGTTCTTATTGCAGAAGCTTTCTTCCAATTAGTACGTGTGATTTTTGAACACCCTTGTTTGTTTGCTATAAAAGTACGGCTCTTCAGGCAATAGATGGACACAGCTATATTTAACTATATTGGTGTGTGGTTGTTTGTCCTAGAACGCTGACTTTTGCCTTCAGGTTCGCCAACACATGGGGGCCCGCAATGTCATGGGATTTAACTCTTGAACACCTGTGGGATCCCGAGAAACTAAGCCAGTATTTGAGTCAGGGATGGCGCAGCCTAGATAGATCTAAGGGGGTATGACTTATTTGGGGCTTGGCTTGTGCTTACCGTGCTCTATATAACACTGTTCCGAAAAGAGAGAATTTCCGAGCTGAGGTTCTAGCCAAAAAGGGAAATCCCCAAGTCAATTTTGATCAGTCACAGGAGGCACCAGTAACAATATCAGTTGCCCTTGTGGAAGGCAAGAAATGGAAATGGGTGTCCTCACGTCTAGAACGGAAAAAAGAAGTGGAGGAGGAGGCAACAGAAGATCCAGGTGACAGGTCTGGATAAGTACCGAGAAAGGAAAAAGGAAAAGTGTCATGAAGAAGAGAGTGATGAGGAGGAAATCTCTGTTACTGTTTGTCGATCCCTGAAGATGACTGAAATCGAAGGCGTAAGAAAGGAGTTCACACGGCACCAGAATGAATCTCTTGTTACCTGGTTGCTTCGCTGTTGGGACAGCTGGGACGGTAGCTTGTTGTGATGTGACAGGCCCTTCCCCATATTCTGGAAGAATCTTAGTGTAATACAGTGGGTGTAGACAAAAAGGCGTAGGTTATATAAGGATGTGTCTGTTTCAATAAATCGCCATTTTGCCACTTGATCTCCTTGGTGTCACTTGGTAATTGGCCTAGCTGCTGCTTCAGTTGAAGGCGAGAGATCGTAAAGAAATTAACGACCATAAAGCCTTCATGTGTATCATTAAAATTCTCAGCTATTAGACACAAGCGCTTTCCAGATTGAGCAAGGAACAACAGTAAATTGCACTGTGTGTTTCCTTGTGGTGTTACCTACGTGACCACAGAGAAGACACGAGGAAGTGGCATGACCAGCCTACTCCTGTACTATGAGCACGGGTGAGGGAACTACAAAACAGTCCAACCACCAGTACGGCTGCTCCAGTTATCACAGGTAACCAATAGAGGGGCCCTGCCCTCATTCAAGGGAGTGGAAGGGATAATAGAGTTTATTGGACTGTGTGGATTTGATGGCCTAGCACATCAGAACCACAGAAATATAAGGCACTGGTGGATACTGGTGCACAGTGCACCCTAATGCCCTCCAGTCATGAAGGGACAGAATCAATCCATATTTCTGGATATCTCTCAAGAATTGACTGTGTTGGAGGCTGAAATAAGCCTCACTGGTAAAGACTGGAAAAAACATCCTATGTGAGTGGTCCAGGGTTTCCGTTCATACTTGGTATTGAGGATACCTCAGAAGAGGGCATTTCAAGGATACTAAGGGGTATCACTGGGCCTTTGGAATCGCTGCTGTAGATATGGACAACATTAAGCAGCTGTCTGTTTTGCGTGGCCTGTCA
Source organism: Coturnix japonica (assembly GCF_054131305.1). Lineage (NCBI taxonomy): Eukaryota > Metazoa > Chordata > Aves > Galliformes > Phasianidae > Coturnix > Coturnix japonica. The sequence continues at coordinate 3,655,739 of NC_140687.1, read as the reverse complement.
GAGGACCCGTCTGTTGTGAGGCTGCTACGAGTAAAAATAAAAGAGCAGCAGGTACCGATTGCTACAAAGACAGTGCACAGACGGCAGTATCGCACCAACAGGGATTCCTTGCTCCCCATTCATGATTTGATTCGCCAGTTGGAGAATCAGGGAGTGATCAGTAAAACTCACTCACCTTTTAACAGCTCCATATGGCCAGTGCGTAAAGCCAGTGGAGAATGGAGGCTGACAGTAGACTACCGTGGCCTGAATGAGGTCACACCCCCACTGAGTGCTGCTGTGCTGGAGAGCAAATAATTCAAATTCTTCTATGAGCCAGTTTTGCTATTAAGTGAAGCAAAGTAAAAGGGCCTGCCCAGGAAATTCAGTTCTTAGGTATAAAGTGGCAGGATGGATGTCATCACATCCCAACAGTGATTGACAAAATCACTGCCATGTCTCCACCAACTAGCAAGAAAGAGACACAATCTTTCCTGGGTGCAGTGGGCTTTTGGAGGATGCACATTCCAAACTACAGCCTCATTGTAAGCCCCCTTTATCAGGTGATGCAGAAGAAGAATGATTTTGCATAGGGCCCAGAGCAGCAGCAGGCTTTTGAACAGATTAAACAGGAGATAGCCTGTGCCATGGACCTGGGGCCAGTACGGACTGGACAGGATGTAAAGAACATCCTCTATACTGCTGCTGGAGAGAAAGGTCCCACTTGGAGTTTGTGGCAAAGAGCCTCAGGAGGGACCCAAGGCCGACCCCTGGGATTCTGGAGCTGAGCGTACAAGGGGTCTGAAGAGTGCTACACTCCAACTGAGAAGGAGATCTTAGCCGCGTATGAGGGGGCTCGGGCTGCTTCCGAAGTAGCTGGTACTGAAATGCAGCTCTTTCTGGCACCTCGACTGTCAATGATGAACCGGATGTTGAAAGGGGAGGTTCTCTCCACCCATCATGCTGCCGATGCCACCTGGAGCAAGTGGATTGCACTGATTAGACAACAAGCGCGGATGGGGAACCTCAATCGTCCAGGAATTTTAGAAGTGATCATGAACTGGACTGAAGATAAAAAGTTTGGAACATCACCAGGAGAAGAGGTGTCATGTGCTAAAGCGGCCCCACCATACATCGAACTACCAGAAAATGAAAAGAAATATGCTCTTTTCACTGATGGATCATTTCATATTGTAGGGAAGCATCGGAGATGGAAAGCTGCTGTTTGGAGCCCCACACGACAGGTCGCAGAGGCCACTGAAGGTAAAGGAGAATCAAGTCAGTTTGCAGAGGTAAAAGCTGTCCAGCTGACCTTAGATGTGGCTGAACGGGAGAGGTGGCCAATGCTTTATCTTTATACTGACTCATGGATGGTGGCAAATGCCTTATGGGGGTTGTTACAGCAGTGGGAACAAAATAACTGGCAACGGAGGTGTAAACCTATTTGGGCTGCTGAACTGTAGAAAAACATAACTGCTCAAAAAAAAGATATGATTGTAAAGGTGTGTCACGTGGATGCACACTTGCCCAAGAGTCGGGCTATTGCAGAACAACAAAACAACCATCAGGTAGGTCGAGCTGCCAGAATTGAGGTGGCTCAAATAGACTTGGACTGGCAGAACAAGAGTGAATTATTTCAAGCTTGATGGTTCCATGAGACCTCAGGCCATCAAGGAATGGACATAACATATAATTGAGCTAGAGACTGAGGGGTGGACTTAACTATGGATGCTATTGCACTGGTTATTCATGACTGTGAATCATGTGCCATAATTAAACAAGCCAAGAATATGAAGCCTCTCTGGGGGGAAGGCCAAGGCAAAAGTATAAATATGGGGAGGAGTGACAGGTGAATGATGTCACCTTGCCAGGATCTCATAATGATAAGCGTTTTGTGCTTACCATGGTGGAAGCAACCACTGGGTGGCTTGAAACATACGCAGTACCCCATGCTACTGCCAGAAACACAATATTGGGTTGTTAGAAACAAGTCCTATAGAGACATGACACCTCAGAAAGAACTGAGTCTCATAATGGGACACATTTCAAAAATTCCCTTAATAAATACTTGGGCCAAAGTTCATGGCATTGAGTGGATTTATCATATCCCCTACCATGCACCAGCTTCTGGTAAAATTAAAAGATACAATGGGGTGTTGAAAACTATGTTGAAAGCAATGGGTGGTGGAACACTGAAGCACTGGGAAAAGCATTTGCATGTGGTGCAAGGATGCTGTTAAAGTTCATATCCCACATGTGCCCTGTGTCTCATCACAGGATGTGGGGTGTGAGAAGGGCCCAGTCTGAACAAGCAGTCAATCCCAGTGAAACTCTGAACTTCAGATCTCTCAGTTCCAGTGCCCTCCTGTGCACACTCTCCCATAGTTTGATGTTCTTTATGTTCTGCATTGCCCAGAAGTGCACCCAGTGCTCCAGGTGAGGCAGTAGCAATGCAGAGCAAAGAGGGACAAACCTTTCTCCCACCCAGCTGGCAATAAATTGCTTGATGCACTTTAGGGGACTGTTGGCCTTCTTGGCTGGCTGGGCACACTGCTGACTCACTTAAAATTTTATGTTGAGCAGGACCCCCAATCCTTTTCAGTCAGACGTCTCTCATGTGTCCAATATACAGACAGTGTTTATGTCCAGGGTTGCCCATACCCAGGTGCACAATCACGCACTTGTTCTTGTTATACTTTATGCACTTGGTGCTTAGTACCAACTGGTACCCACTTCTCTGACTTGTCCACATCTCTCTGCAAGTCCTCTCCACCCTAAGTGGAGGCAACAACACCTCCTCATCTGGTCTCATCAGCAAACTTGCTCAGAACATCTTCTAGTCCTGCATGCAAGTCATCTGCATAAACATGAAAGGAAAGTGGCCCTAAAATGGAACCCTGGGGAGCTCTGACAGTGACCATCTACCAGCCCAATGGAACCCACTGACTATAATCCTTTGGGACAGAACTACTGGCCAACTGCTCACCCACCACTGCTGGTGAACCTGAAAGGCAAAATGTCAGCGTGCTGGGTCAAACAGAGAAACACCAATATAGTTACATATAGCTGCATCAATTTATTGCCCGAAAGCCAGACTTTTATAGGAGACAGACAAGGGTGTCCAAAAATCACACACGCTAATTGGAGGAAAGCTACTGCAATAACAACCCTATAACCCCCCTTCAAAGCCACGAGCCATTCATTCTTTTCCTAGAGATGTCCTTTGTTCTCATGCTGTTTATCCTGCTCCGCAGCTGCTGCTCTGTGAACTCCTTATCTCAATCCATGGCTGCTGCTCTGTAAAATTCTTCTTGTATTACAACACACCACGTTTTGTTTCTGTCTAGCTGTATGCAGGAATTTCTGTCCAGAAGGGTGCTGGAGAAATAGTATCAAAAGCTCTACTGAAATCCTCAAGGATTACATCAACTGCCTTCCCTTGTTCAGCTCAATGGATAAAGGTGTCATAAAAAGACCTGAAATTAAATAGGACCTTCCCCTCTGTATCTTGTGTTGTCTGTGACCTGTCCTTCAGTTGTTTTTCCATAACTCCCACCATCATTTTCTCCATAATTTTACCAAGCACTGTAGTGAGACTGACAGGTCCATAGTTGCCCGTGTCATCTTTCTTGCTCTTCCTTACAATGAGACAACATTTGCCAGCTTCCTGTCAACAGGTATGACCCTAGATTTATTAGATGCCATTGAAATGCGAGCCCAGAGCATGCTAAAGTGTCATCAGTGCAAGAACGTAGATGTGCCATAGCTTTGCAATGCCTTGAAATCCAGACTATGCCACAGATGGAGCAGAGAGGAAGATCTGCCTCTTCTGTTCTGAGCTCATCCTTTTGATAAGCTGAATATCACTACATACTCCATGGGGTCAGGTGCAAAAGACACAATGGGTGCCCTAAGCACGTGGCTGAGGTGGTATTTAGGATGGCCAAGAATACCTCCCTTCTGGCCCTCAGCTGATGCTCCAGAAGGAGGTGTCTATCTCATAGATTTTCCGTCACAGTTTACAAGCACTAGCACAAAACTAGGATCACCCAAGGCACCTTGGGCATCACTGAGAGACTGTGTATGAGTAGTGCAGTCCCTGTGGAATAAAAACCAAGGATTCAGATGAGGGACTCACACACAGACACCTCACTGTGCACATCTGAACTCAGCTAGGTGAACTTGTAGCTCCTGTGGTTCTTTGAAAAACTGATCCCAATTCAGCCCCAGGGTTTCCATCTGAGGATGAGATGCCTAACGCTAGAATAAGGATGGGATGGTCTGTTGATAACAGGACAAATGGAAACGGATTTAAATTAAAAAGGGGAGACATAGGTTAGATGTGAGGAACCTATATTTTTACACAGCAACACTGGAAAAAGTTGCCCTCAGAGGCTGTGCATGCCCAATGGATGGGATCCTGGGTTTACTCTGGGTTTACCCTCACGTCAGTCCATGTTTCTACTCATACTTTTGTCTAGGTGAACTCTCACTTTACTCAAGGTTTTACTCACAGTTTACCATCAGGGAGTGTGATCGGGAGATGGGCTGGTGGAGTGACTTGCTGGCATCCCCGAGGGAAGGCTGCCAGGCAGATACCCCCAGAAAAGTGGTTGACTCCCTGCCCTGTCACAGTCAGACAGACCTGACTGATGAGGAGGGTTGGAAGAGAGTCCCAACTCAACATCACAGGAGCCCCCCCATGCCTGCCTAGCCCTCGACCCCTGATCCATCTAAGCAACAGGTTTGACACTCTGAAATCTGAAGGAGATAAGAATGGGGAGGCAATGGAGGATCTGCCTAGGAGGAAACCTAATGCAAGGCAGTCACTACCAAGCCTTGTGACTTCCTCTGCCATGAAAGAAAGAAGGGTGGCCGTGGTGGGTGACTCCCTTCTCAGAGGAATAGAGGGCCCCATTTGCAGACTGGACCCCAGTTGTCAGTAAGTCTGCTGCCTTCTTGGTTTCAGGTCAGGGACATAATGAGGAAACTCCCAATGCTGGTTAGGTCCACTGATTATTTTCCACTACTCATAGTTTAGGTGGGCAGTGATGAAATTTCTTAGATAAGACTACAAACTATAAAAAGAGATTTCAGGAATTTAGGCCATTTAGTTCACAAAGTGGGAGATCAAGTGATTTTTTGTTCTATACCTTCAGTGGCAGTGAGGGACACAGAGCAGGCTTGGAAAGCAAAGCAATGAACAATTGTCTCAGAGGTTGGTACTGAGCCAGAAACTTTGAGTTCTTTGATCACAGGACAGTTTACTTGGCCCATGGTCTGTTATCCATGAATGGAACCCAACTGTCTCAAAGGGGGAAGTGAATCCTAGCATAGACGGTAGCGGGGCTTATCGAAAGAGCTTTAAACTAGCTACGATGGGGGAGTGGACAAAACAGGGCTTACCAGAGATAAGCCTAGGGAAATGCTGTTTGAGCTGGGAGAGAGGCAGATGCCTCAGCTGAAGTGCGTCTACACCAACGCACGCAGCTTGGTCAACAAGCAAGAGGAGCTGGAAGCAACTGTGCATCTGACAAACCATGACCTAGTTGCTATTACCGACCCATGGTGGGACCACTGCCATGACTGGAGTGCTGTGATGGATGGTTACAAGCTCTTCAGAAGGGATAGAGGAGGAAGGAAGGGTGGTGGTGTGGCCCTTTATATTAAAGAGAGTTTTGATGTTGAAGAGCTTGGGCTTCAGAATGAAGTGCATGTTTGTAAGGATTGGGGGAAAGGCCTGTAAGTGTGACATCTTGCTAAAGGTTTCTTATAGACCGCCTAATTGATGGGTGAGGCATTCTATGAGCAGCTTACTGAAGTCGCAAGATTGCCAGCACTCATTTTCTTGGGAGACTACAACTTCTCTGATATATGCTGGGAATATAATAAATAGCAGAGGAATCAGTCCAAGAGGTTTATAGATTGCATGCAAGACAGCTTCCTTACACAGCTGGTATGAAGTCCTACCAGGGGTGGTTCCTTGCTAGACCTGCTCTTCACTAACAGTGAAGGACTGGTAGGAGTTGAGAAGGTTGGGGACTGTCTTGGGCAGAGTGGCCATGAAATGGTAGAATTCTCTATTCTTGGAGATGTCAGAAGGGTGACTAGCAAAACTACTATCCTGAACTTCTAGAGGGCGGACTTTGACCTGTTCAGGACACTTGTAGCACAGGTCCCTTGGGAGTCGCTCCTTATGGGTAAAGGGGTCCAGGAAGCCTGGACACTCCTCAAGATGGAAATCTTAAAGGCACGAGATCAGGCTGTCCCTGAATGCCATAAGGTGAGCCATAGGGGAAGAAGACCAGTGCAGATGAACTGGGAAAAACTATTGAGACTCAGGAAGAAAAAGAGAATCTCCGTCCTCTGGAAGAAGGGGCTGGGTACTTGGGGAGATTACAAGGAAGTTGCTAAGGCATGCAGGGAGGAAGTTAGGAAGGCACATTAATTCCCTGTCCCTTAATCCATGCCCAGAGCTTCTCAGCCATGTCACTGCCAACTGTAAGCTCCATGCAGAGTTCAAGTGGGACACAGAGGGCACAGCCTTCTGCTGGGTGGATGCAAGTGTTGGTGGAACCAGATGGGACAAAGCCCTCCCACCATGCCCTCCTGGGAAAATGGCCACCCCAAGAATGGCAGTCTGCCTCCTCCATGACCCCATCTGAAATGCTCCTGCACTGATTGATTATAGGGCTTTAAACCAGGTCCAAATGGGGAAGGGTGGGGAATTGGATGTGACAGAGAAGGGCTGAGGGATATTGTTGCTGTTGGAGATTGAATGGAAAGCCTCTGAGTTGTTCTATAGGATTGTGTGAGGATTCCTCAGAGAAAGTCTTGTTGCCAATACCCCGTCCTAAATCTTACTGTGTACCCTCTGGGGGTAACCCCAACCTACTGCTGCCCTAAAGTGCCTGTAGACCAGTGCGGGTAGCATGGGAAATAAACGGGACAAATCAAGAGAAAACCACAGAGCTTTTCCTTTCATGCAGGCTGCTGATTCTGAGCAAGGCCCTGAACATCAGTACCACAGTGTAGATGCAAGACCCAGACAGGCTAAATCAAAGCATGCTTCTGGAAGGGGATCCTTTCTGAAGAATCCTTACACTAATGAGAGGACCACAAACATTCACTCAGCGAACTCCAAATCTCTGTGCCTTTGCAGGCCTAGGGTCTTGTTTGGTTCACAGAGACACGGTGGGTTGATTCTCAGCTCTGTACTGTAGCAAATGGGGTACAGATTCTGCATGACGGATGGGCAAGGAAGAAGAGAAAAGGCTGCTGCCATCCATGAGAGGGCACTGAGCTCTGCCTGGGGATGGCAGAGGAGCCAGCTGAGAACTGATGGAAAGGGCTCAGAGAGGAGAGCGGCAGATTCTGTTCCTTGCTTCCTGATCAGGAAGAACAAGAAGAGGGGACAGGCAGGAATCTGAGTTACAGCTGGGATGGAATTGTTTTCTTCAGACTGTCTGCTGTGGTGCAGTGTTTTGGTTCTAGGAGAAAACCATTGATAACACTCTGATGTTTACAGCTGCTGCTAAGCAGTGTTGTACAGAGCCAAGGCCATGGTCAGTGGAGGGCACATGGAGCTGGGAGGGAACAGAGTGAGGACAGCTGACTGATAGTGGCCAAAGGGACGTTCTCTATCAGCTGACAGCAAGCAGAAATTGTATTGAAAGGGGTGGGAGTTCATCTCAGTCTCTTCACTGCTCAGGGCCCAGCTGAGCATCAGTCTGGTGGTGCTGAGCAAGTGCTTGTGCATCAGTTGTTACATACGATTCTATATCAACGGATATATAGTGATTACTATTACTCCTCTCCTTTTATCTCTCTTAGTAAACTGCTTTGTTACAACCCAGAAGTTGTACTCTTTTTCCCAGTTCTCATCCCCATCCCACTGGGAATGGGGCAGTGCACAAAGCACTGTGAGCTGCTGAGCCACATGTTGGGTTCAACAACCACAGTCATTTTGGTGCCTGATGTGAGGCTCCAAGGGTTGTGGTAACAGCACATCTGTCCAGAGTGGACAGGGCTTTGTGGGAGTTGGAGATGTGCAGGCCATGGTGCTGATAGTTTCCCTATTTGTGAAGCTTGCTGAGTCTTCTCATGAAGCTGCATTTCACAGCTCCTTGCTTGCTGCTTGTTTTCCCTGCTGCATCATTTGTCAACTCTGGATGCTGGATTAGGGTATTTATTTTGCTATGCTGTTTGACCTTGGTTTGTACCACGATAAAATTGGCAAAGTGAAGTTTTGTGCACATTCAGCTCTTTGGACATCTTTGGGTTTTGGAAGTAATATTGTTGGTATGATTAGGAATTACACATTTTACACTGTCGTCTCTGGGAGACCAGGGGTATTCAAGGAGAGACTGGATATTGTGTTGAGGGACATGGTTAAGTGGGAGCTATTGGTAATAGGTGAACGGTTGGATTGGATGATCTTTCAGGCCTTTTCCAGCCTTGGTGATTCTATGATTCTAGGATTGAGGTTAAACAATTATTCAGGAATATCAGTGAGAGATCTGCCCCAAGGTGAGAAGGCTCTGCATGGCAGGGGGTGTGGGACAGTCTGGGCAGCTGCCTGGAGTGGTGGGCACCCCCAGGGCTTTGGAACTTCATCTCCGAGCAACTGCAGGATCCTGAGAAACTGGTAGAATATTGGAGACAGGTCTGCTGTGGCACTGGTAATCCTAAAAAGGCCCAAATGACTGCAGTGTGCCAGGGCCTGGCCCACACCTACTGAGCTGTGTTCAACACTATTCAGCATCTTCAAGGGGAAGAGAGCTGGATCTGCTGACATTGCTGCAGCCTCTGCAACTCCTGGCACAGTCCCTGCAATAGCTCCAAGTTTTTGCTACACATCCTGCAGTTGCTCCAAGCTCTGGACAGATCCCACTGTCACTCCACCCCTCATAAGGAGCTCTGCGGTCACTTATGCTACAGGTCCTGTAGCTGTTCCAAGTATTGAGATAAGAAAATTAAGCAAACCACTGAGTGCTGCTGTAGAGACGACGGGACTGCTGTGAGACACACAAGACCTTCAGGCCTGTAGAAATGAGAGGACTCGAATCCTCTGTGCACTGTATCAGTGTAAAGAGAGGAGGAATGAAAAGAACTAGTTGTGCTTCTATCTGTGGCTGTACCTTCCCCAAATCCAGACAAAGTTGGATAAGAGAAGAGCTAAGGAAAAGCGTATTTTGAATGCTATTTATTTATCTCTTAACCTATTCGGGGAATCTGGTTCCATGTTTACATGAGCTCTTGGAGTGAGAAAATGGATAGTAGGTGTGAAAGAAGTGAAACAAATTTTTATTTATAAGTTCAATAACATTTTTTTGCACGTTGCTATATCTCACATAATCAATCAATCAAAGATGCATAAAAGATGAAGAACCATCACTGGGAATCATGCGATGAAGATGTGCACTTTATTGAAGCGGGAATAGTGAGTATTGCAACACCTTCCTGAGAGCGTGCTTGATCTCCCTGTTCCTCATGCTGTAGATAATAGGGTTCAGTGTTGGAGGAACCACTGAGTACAGAAGTGCCACTGTCAGATCCAGGAGTGGGGAGGGAATGGAGGGGGGCTTCAGGTAGGCAAAAGCACCAGTGCTGAGAAACAGGGAGACCACGGCCAGGTGAGGGAGGCACGTGGAGAAGGCTTTGCGCCGTCCCTGCTCAGAGGGCATCCTCAGCACAGCCACGAAGATCTGCACATAGGACACAACTATGAAAACATAGCAGCCTACGTCTAAACTGATAGTAAAAATGAGAAACACAACTTCCCTGAGATTTGATTCTGAGCAGGAGAGCTTGAGGATCTGGGGAATTTCACAGAAAAACTGGTTGACAACATTGCCTTGGCAGAGAGGCAGTGAAAACGTACTGGCAGTGTGCAGCAGGGAATTGAGAACCCCAGTGCCCCAGGCAGCTGCTGCCATGGTGGCACAAGCTCTGCTGTCCATCAAGGTCCCGTAGTGCAGGGGCTTGCAGATGGCAACGTAGCGGTCATAGGACATGATGGTGAGAAGGGAATACTCTGCTGACATGAAGAAGGTAAAGAAAAAGAGCTGTGCAGCACATCCTGTGTAGGAGATGGCCCTGTTGTCCCAGAGGGCGTTGGGCATGGCTTTGGGGAGAGTGGTGGAGATGCTGCCCAGGTCGAGGAGGGCCAGGTTGAGGAGGAAGAAGTACATGGGGGTGTGCAGGCGGCGGTCGCAGGCTACGGCTGTGCTGATGAGGCCGTTGCCCAGGAGGGCAGCCAGGTAGATGCCCAGGAAGAGCCAGAAGTGCAGGAGCTGCAGCTGCCGCGTGTCTGCCAACGGCAGCAGGAGGAACTCACTGATGGAGCTGCTGTTGGGCATCTGCTGTTGTTGGGCTTGGAGTCCTGCTCAGAGTGCAGAAGATAATGACAAGTCCAGACCATTCTCAGAGGCACTACTCCTGCTATACTATGAAATGTTTTAATTCTCCTACAACAGTGTACATTTAGCACCATTACTTGCATTTAATTTCATGTAGATCAGCATTCCTTAAGCAGAAGCAGCATATGGAGCTCTAACCTTCCTCTTATTTTCTTATCCCTTCTCCCTGGATATTTTCATCTGTTTCATGTCTCATATCTTTACCCCAAGTGCTCTTAGAGCCCCCTACCCGAGCTTCTGTGGCATTCAGTTTCAGTTAGAAAATGCTGCCTGTTTGTAGGATAAGTGAATTATTCATGCCTACAGAAAATGAAGATAATTCCATCCTTCGAGAAAGGGGAGACTGAAAGCACATCATGTGTGAGTGTTCACAAAACAAGCAATTGATTGATGAAAAATTCTCAGAACTCTTATTGCCCCTTTTAGATTTCTGACTCCAAACCTCTTTGCCTCAGAACAGGAAATGGAAACCCCTGCCTTGGCTCTCCTCTTGCAAAGTGCCCTCAGAAACATTCCGTTGTGCAGTGGAGCTGTGATCCCCTGCCCCAGGCAGCAGCTGTGGCAGCACAAACCCTGCCGGGGGCTCCTTACCCCACACGTCTCCCCGCAGCGCCCTGGGCAGCTCCCCGGGCAGGCTGAGTGCTGAGCCTGGCAGGCGGCAGAGTCCCATACCCGGCACACAGCCCCTGGGGCACAGCAGGGACCCTGCTCTGCAGGACAGCCCTGGGCACCCGTCTCAGCTGGAGCAGAAAGCTTTTTCCACAGTAAAGAAACATGCAGTGCCTGCAGTCAGATCTCCTATGGGATGTCCCAGTTATAGTTACCCCTTAATTAAAAGCAGCTCATGGTCAGCTGTGAGACTTACCTTGTCATGGTCTGTGAGCAATGCTCCTGCAGTGAGTTCACAGCCCGCTCACACCACACACATCCTGCAAGCTCTCTCCAGTTTCTCTCCTCTCCTTCTGTCACCTGCAGGCTGTACTGTGCACGAGATCTGCTCCTGGGCACAGCTGTCTCTCTGCAGCTCTGCCCACTTTTATGAGCTCCCTGTGTCCCAGGAACCTGGACAAGCAAGCAGCAGATTATGTCATTTTTATCCTTCCCACTCATTTCCCCTGACATGTCCCTGGGTCCTCATGGCCAACAGCTCCTGAAAGACAACAGCATCATGACTGTGCTTTGAAATCCACTCAATTAACCACCACATGTCCAGTGGTCAGTGACTGATTGGAGACATATGGGGAGTGCTCCCAGAGATCGTTTGATGAAACAATAAGGGCAACCAGACAAGGAAGGCGAGGTTTGGACTTTCCCTGTGCAGGGCAGTGATCCAGCTGAGGCAGCGCAGGAGTCTCATCCCTTGACAGAAATCCTGGAGCTGAAATGGGATTCGGCTCCCCACAGACCACAGGAGCTGGGATTTCTCTGGTTCAGTTCAGAAGTGCACAAGGAGTTGCCTGCATGTGAGCTCCTGCTCTGAGTCCTCGGTCCTTCAGCTGGGAGGCAGCAGCTCACACACAGACACTGGGTGATGCCCAAGGTGCCTGGGCTGCTCCTGATGTTTGCAAGTGCTTGTAAACCGTGTGGGAAATCCCTGAGATAGACACCTCCTTCCTGGGCATCAGCTGAGGGCCAGAGAGGGGATAGCACCGGCTGTCCAGTGAATTCACTCACAGCTACAAGAGCAGCACAGGGCCTTCAGGAAAGCCATGCCCATGGTGTGTCCGTGCTGCTACGTCACCTCCAAGACCCACGATCGGTCTAATGTTTGTGTGCCACCTTCTGCACACTGATTCTATAGATGAGCTATCAAGTCAGGCTATGTCCAGTGATGCTTTTCAATTAGGATATTTACTTCTGTGCTTTTGCACTAATGCAAACACCAACACACAAGAAGCTAGAAATCTTGGTAGAGCTGCAGGCCTGAGCTCCTGTTTGGACCATGGGGACACAGTTTAATGGTTTCCACAACTGCACTGTAGCACAAGGGGGATACCGAGTCTTTAGGATGGATGGGCGAGGAGACAAAGAAGGGCGACTGCCCTCTGTGAGAGTGCACTGAGCTCTGCCTGGGGATGAAAGAGCAGACAGGTCAGAGCTAATGGAAATGGCAAACAGAGGAGACCATCAGTGTCTTTTCCTGTCTTCCTGATCAGGGAGAGTAAATGGAAGGTGCCCTCTGCAGACAGATGGGAATCTGATGTTGTCTGTCCCTTGTCCCATTTGGTGGCCTTTGTCACTCCATTATCTGTAGCAGGGACAGCACAGCAGGGCATGTGGCATCCAGCAGATCCCTGGAGAGCACAGATGGCAGCTTCTTGACCAAGCAGTGGAGGAACCAAAGAGGAGAGGTGCTCTGCTGGATCTCATACTCTCCGGCATGGAAGGACTTGTGGGAACTGTGAAGGTGAAAGGGGCATCAGGCCATGTGCAAGATGCAAATGTATCTCTTTTAATTTATTTATTTATTTTGAGGCTGTAAGCTTAATAGTTGATCATAAATGTCAATAAAACTGAAACAAATAATTGAAGACAAAGATGGAAATCAATGAAAATGTGTTAACCCTTCTCAACATGAAAAATTCTCATGAGTCTTGTTCCATTTTAAGTTGTAAATATGAATCTTTGAGGTGATTTGATGTCTTTTTTTTTCTTTTACTGAAACTACAATGTTTTCCAGAACTGTGTTCGCTGGACACAAATGCCTTCAGGTTCAGAGACACAGACAGTGGTGCCAGTGCCAATGCCCTGTGACTATAGCCCGGTGCCCAGCACTACTCTTCCCTGCTGCCTATTTGATGTGCCTCATCCTCCAAGTTTTTTCAGCTCTCCTAAAGAAATGGCCATGGTTAAGGGCATGTTTTCAGCAGGCCATTTGGGCACACACTACTCCCACTGCCCTCCAGATTTCTCCATCCCTTGCTCTTTGTTCAGTCAGATACCTCCCAATTATCTGTCTGATTTCTGACTTTCAGGGGGATTACTGGAATTTGTTCCATCTCCCCAAAGTCTGATGGAATGTGTTGTCAACTCCTTCACTGTGATTTGATCTATCCCTTCCTATCTATTCTTTTTCTTCTTATACTTTTTCTTTTTCTCAATCACTGTCTCTTTTTTATTAAGGCACGAAGTCTGAAAGATGTTCATTAATGTCAGTAAAAGTGAAAAACAGAGTTGGAGACAAAGATATAAATCAATGACAATGTGTTAACCCATCTCAATGTGTGAAATACTCACAAGTCCTGATCAGTTTTAAGTTGATACCTCTCAACTACCTGGCTGATCTATCCCAGGAAGATTACTGGAATTTGCTCCATCTCTCAGAGTCTGATGGCCTCTGTTGTCAACTACTTCACTGTGATTCAATCTATCCTATCCTACCTCAGAATAAATCATTTCTTTTAAAAATATTCCATATGAAAGACAAACTTCAATAGATGCCGCTTGAACATGGCATGCAGTTGATCACTGTGTTTTACTGTTCATTCAATTGCATCACCTTTCTTTCCATTTGCTGGCCAGATAAAAAAGAGAAATCTTTCCTTTTCCATGTGTAGCTGGTTCTCTGAGGAAAGCCAGTGGGAGTTGGTGCAAAGCAGTTTTAACACTGAGCGGATGAATGCAGAGGAGAAGAGTGATGTGAAGAAAAGTGATGCAAGTCCCATAGGTCCATTGTGAGCAGAAATTGGGTGGGGAGGTTGAGAAGGACCTTTGTCAACACAGTAACAGTACAGAACTCATTGGGACATCCTGGATTGGTATCAGTTGCACAGTGCTGCTTTAATGTCTTCTTTAAACCCAACTATAAATAAATAGACAATAAATTTATACTGGATTCTTTAAGCTCTCTCCAGATATCCCTCCTTTTTGCTGAACAAGTTCTGATAACCTGAAGAAGATAACAAGATGGCATAAGGCACAGGAGATTCTTTAGGTTATAATGGGCCCCAGGGTGCATTTGATGCTGAGTTCATCAGCCTCTAGTGCAGAGAGAAGTTTGCACAAAGTACTCAACAAGACAAAGTCGGAAGTAACAGTGAAGTTTCTTGGAGTATTAATGGGCCCACTGAGGGCCATTACCAAGTAAGCTTCCCAAGGGACTTGTTAGAGAAGATAACTGGAAGCCATGACTACAGGCAGGCAAAGGCACTGGCATGCTAAGAAACCTCTCCTTTGCCTTACGAAGCAGACAGGTCAAGCCCTGATTGCAAGACCAGTGGTAGAGAGATCCTGTCTCTCATGTTGGCTCCTGGCATTTCCTGGGGCAATGGGTTGGAGGTCCGTATGATGTTAAATGAAAGACATGGGGACAGAAGATCCCAGGCTCTACATGTGGTGCAAGGACGCTGTGAGGTTCATGTCCCATATGAGACCTATGTTTCATTGCAGGATGTGAGAAGGGATGTGAGAAGGGCCCAGTCTGAACAAGCAGTCAATCCCTGTGAAACTCTGAACTTCAGATCTCTCAGTTCCAGTGCCCTCGTTTGCACATTCTCCCAGAGTTTGAAGTCCTTTATGTTCTGCGGTGCACAATCAGGCACTTGTTCTTGTTATACGTTATGCACTTGGTGCTTAGTACCAACTGGTACCCACTTCTCTGACTTGTCCACATCTCTCTGCAAGTCCTCTCCACCCTCAGTGGAGGCAACAGCACCTCCTCATCTGGTCTCATCAGCAAACTTGCTCAGAACGTCTTCTAGTCCTGCATTCAAGTCATCTGCATAAACATGAAAGGAAAGTGGCCCCAAAATGGAACCCTGGGGACCCCGACAGTGACCATCTACCAGCCTGATGGAAAAAACTGACTATAATCCTTTGGGACTGACCTACTGGCCAACTGCTCACCCACCACATTGTGTTTCTGTCTAGCCATATGCAGAACATTCTGTCCAGAAGGTTGTTGTGAGAAACAGTATCAAAATCTCCACTGAAATCCTCAAGGACTACATCAACTGGCTTCCCTTGGTCAACTAAACGGATAACTGTGTCACAAAATGAGCTTAAATTAAACAGGACCTTCGCCTCACAAACTTGTGTTGGCTGCAACCAATGACAGAATTGTCCTTCAGCTGTTTTTCCATAACTCCCACCATCATTTTCTCCATAATTTTACCAGGCTCTGGACTGACAGGTCCATAATTGCCCATGTCATCTTTCTTGCTCTTCCTTACAATGAGACAACATTTGCCAGCTTCCTGTCAGCTGGCATGACCCTAGACTTCTTTAGATGCAATTGAAATGACAGCCCAGAGCATACTAAGGCGTCATCATTGAAAGAAAGCAGATGTGCCATAGCTTTGCAATGTCTTGAACTCCAGAGTATGCCACAAATGGAGCAGAGGGGAAGATTTGCCTCTTCTGTAGTGAACTCATTCATTTGGTAAGCAGAATAACACTACCTGATACATGAGGACTGTGTCTCTGCTCTGCTCTGCTCAGCTCACAGGGCAGAGGTTCAGGGTGTTGCTCTCATGTCAGTGCAGGTAAACTCACTCTGTAAATGCTTCCTCTATTTCTATGCTCAGATACACTTCCACATTCCCTCAAGTACACTTCCATATATCATTAACAATTACACTTTCTTATACCATCAAAACTGTTTGTCAAACAGTACAGTTCTTCAGTTCACATAAACTCCCTTAATACAGTCTGTATTCTTCAGTTATAAACACTGTGCCACAGAACCAGCACTGATTGAACCACCTCCCTCACACACTTCCTCGCAAGCAGTACATAGTATTACATAAATGGGTTGACATTCATTGGTCGGGTGGAATGTACACCTCTCCTCAGGACAATCTTACTAATCTACAGAGTACAAACTCCCGTCTTCTTACATACAAGCAGAAAGTACATATGAGTGGACAGACAACACAGTCTTTCACTTTGTCCGTGTCTGGCCATTTCCCTCACAGGAGGAAGGAAACATGGATCGGGACTCGGCACTCACCCTGCAGCTGTTCTGTGTCTCACTCACACCACACTCACTCTGACATTTAGATCAAAAACCATGGTTTATTCATACTACACAATGCTGACAACGTTTTCTAGCTGGAATCTTAATAACACTCATACTCTGGTCGACCAGTTGCAAACGTTAATGTTTTTCCCAGAGTCGGCTTGACACACGGTACCAAACACTTAAAGCAGATGATAATATTGAACATACAACCTATAACCCCCGTGATTACAACTTGGAGAACCCAGGCTACCATTTGACAGGCTATCCACTATATCCCATACCCGTAGGAGAGACCAACCTAGGTCCCTCCTATTGTCAACTACCCGGGAGAGAGTATTTGTTCTTGTTTCCATTCATATGACATACAGTTCCCTTTCATAGGAACTCACCCAAGGAGTCTTCCTACCCAGCTGGCAACCAAAGCCATGAGCTCACCTCCCTGGGAGCAGCACGTATGGCTGTAAACTGTGTAGGATGTCTCCTCAAGACATATGGGCTCCACTTACCATACACATACCTGGTCCACCTATGGGTGGTCCTTGTCTGTCCCTGCAGTGATCAGGTGAGGAAGGGAGTCCTTCAGAGAAATCTCAGGGTGCGCCAAAAGTGTCTCCCTCTCAGCTGGTCCTGCAGCGAACAGAGCTGGTCCCACCTGGGCCGCCAAATTGACTACAGGAATTGAACTCTATAACCGCTATAACTGATACAGTCTCCCATGACATACTTATACCAAAGCTGAGGAAGTATGGGATAGGTGATTGGACAGTGAAGTGGGTCGAGAACTGGCTGACTGGCAGAGTGCAGAGGGTTGTCGTTGGCGGTGCAGTGTCTGGCTGCAGGGCTGTAACTAGCGGCGTCCCCCAGGGGTCTGTGCTGGGTCCGGTCTTGTTCAACATCTTCATCAACGACCTTGATGAGGGGATAGTGACCACCCTCAGCAAGTTTGCTGATGACACGAAGTTGGGAGGATTGGCTGACACGCCTGAAGGCTGTGCTGCCATTCAGCGAGACCTGGACAGGCTGGAGAGCTGGGCAGTAAGACACCGGATGAGGTTTAACAAAAGCAAGTGTAGAGTCTTGCACCTGGGTAGAAATAATTGCATGCACCAGTACAGGCTGGGGGAAGAGCTGCTGGAGAGGAGCTCTGCTGAGAGGGATCTGGGCGTCCTGGTGGACGACAGATTGACCATGAGCCAGCAGTGTGCCCTTGTAGCCAGAAAAGCCAATGGCATCCTGGGGTGCATTAAAAAGAGCGTGTCCAGCAGGTCGAAGGAGGTGATCCTCCCCCTCTACTCTGCCCTGGTGAGGCCTCATCTGGAATGTTGTGTCCAGTTCTGGGCTCCCCAGTATCATGTTTCTACGCTGCCGCCTGCATTTAACAGGCAATGGGACTGCCCAGCATGTGCAAGGCAGCACCTCTTTCACACCACCAGAATGTTTAAGGCTGTTGGGATTGTTGTTAGCGTCCCATTAACACTGAGGCTAGAGATACTCTTAGGATTGACATTACTATTAGCATTACTTTGATGGTGCCCTATCTGGGTCATTTCCAGGGGATGTCAGGAGTAAGGCACAGTGTCAGGAGAAAAAGAACAGACTCTGTTACTTTATAAACGTGATAATAGAGAGAGTTCATTGGAAAAAATACAACTCTTAAATAATGCAAAGCATGCTTCTGATTGGATGCAGGCATCATCTGGGCTCTGATTAATATTACTCTTAAGGTAAAGATTATTGTTACCATAATGATTTTTTTTTTGGATTATGATCAGGGTTCTGGGCTCCCCAGTAAAAAAAAGACAGGGATCTCTTAGAAAGAGTCCAGCAGAGGGCCACTAAGATGGTGAAGGGCCTGGAGCATCTCCCCAGTGAAAAGAGACTAAGGGAACTGGGTCTGTTTAGCCTTGAGAAAAGAAGGCTGAGAGGGGACAGGATCCAGGTTCTATAAATATTTGAGGTGTGGGGGGCAAAGTGTTGAGGCCAGACTCTTTTCAGCAGTGTGTGGAGACGGGACAAGGGGAAACAGACAGAAACTGCACCATAGGAAGTTCTGCACTAATGTGTGCAATAACTTCTTTACGGTGAGAGTGACAGAGCACTGGAACAGGCTGCCTAGGGTGGTTGTGGAATCTCCTTCTCTGGAGATATTCAAGACCTGCCTGGATGCTGAGCTGTGCAACGTGGTGTAGGGAACCTGCTTTGGCAGGGGGCTGGACTCAGTGGTCTCTGGAGGTCCCTTCCAACCCCTACAATTCTGTGATTCTGTGAATATCATGGAGTTGTTTGGATGGGGAAAGACTACCCCTTTGAATGACCTTTTGTCAGGGCATGTCCTGGGATTCCTAGGATCCTCAAAATGCAGCACTGCTTCTGTCACTGAAAAATGGGGCCCTGTGTGGGACGGAGGGAGGGTCCATGAGTCCCTGGCCCACCTGACTGAGTATTTCCATGGTCTTAGCAAAGACATACTTACAACTTGAGAATGACAGTTAGCTGTGTTCATGGTGGCATGGCCACTTTTAATGGCCTTGAACTGTCTGAACATAACTGAAGAGGCTCAGGCTGATTCAAATCAGCTATTGAATGATAGTGTTGAAAAATTGGAAAGACAGGTGGCAGTTTTGATGGGAAAAAACCTAATTCAATCATTCTCCTATGGAAGATCAGTAACAACTGTCTGGAGGACCATGGGGGCCCTGTACAAGGGAATCTGTATAAAATGGACTCTGTAAATGAAGGCACTAAAAGGTCAGATTTTGAGGTTCCATTTGGACTAGATCTATTTGAGATCTGACTGATTGTAACCCAAAAATGAAAAAAAAAAAAAAAAAAAAATGCAGGATAGGCTGGTGGGAGTGCCCTGACCAGTGTCCACCCCCCAAACCCTGCTGCCCATAATACAGCATCTGAACTGATGGATATAGTACAGTGGTTTAGACAGAAACCAAGAGAGCATGCCAGCATAGCTGCTCTGGTTATGGGACATGGAGGCAGAAAGTGCTATGGTGAATGGACTGGAAATTTCAAAACTGACATCCATTACTACTAACCCTGCCCTCAGGCAAAGACTTTATGCTCTTGTCTGGAGGGCTTATCGCAATAAAGATTGGCGGATTTGCTGCGTAGACCGGTCAGAACTCAGATCTGCGTTGTGCTTCCTGCGGCACCAAACGCCCAACAGTGGCAGTTCCGCTTATTGGCCAGCAGGTGGCAGCAGAGACCACGGAAAGAACGTCTGCGGGACAGACCCTGGGGATCCGTTCTTTTGATTATAGGGGAAGAACACAAAGATGGAAGAGGAGGGAAGGGGGAAAAAAAAAAGAAAAAAAAAAAATCAAACCACAGCAAACAAATAAAAACTTCTCCAAACGTAGCAAACGTGAATGTCTGTCAATAAATTAATGAGTAATTAAATTGATATCCCTTTCCCGCCCCCCCAAACTTCTGAGATGAAAAAAAAACACTTCTTTTAGAAGAAAACAGAGTAGTAACAACTTCTGTACCTACATTCACCACTCTGAGATCCTGTCTGGGTCTCCCAAGGCTTGTAAATAACCACTGGGGCGGTTCTGATGTCGCGTGATTTGTTGTCAGTTCTCTCATGGTTCTCCGGTCAGTTCTCCGGTGCCAGGATCTGCCACAGGGCATTCTGACCACGGGCATCATGTTTCTACGCTGCCGCCTGCATTTAACAGGCAATGGGACTGCCCAGCATGTGCAAGGCAGCACCTCTTTCACACCACCAGAATGTTTAAGGCTGTTGGGATTGTTGTTAGCGTCCCATTAACACTGAGGCTAGAGATACCCTTAGGATTGACATTACTATTAGCATTACTTTGATGGTGCCCTATCTGGGTCATTTCCAGGGGATGTCAGGAGTAAGGCACAGTGTCAGGAGAAAAAGAACAGACTCTGTTACTTTATAAACGTGATAATAGAGAGAGTTCATTGGAAAAAATACAACTCTTAAATAATGCAAAGCATGCTTCTGATTGGATGCAGGCATCATCTGGGCTCTGATTAATATTACTCTTAAGGTAAAGATTATTGTTACCATAATGATTTTTTTTTTGGATTATGATCAGGGTTCTGGGCTCCCCAGTAAAAAAAAGACAGGGATCTCTTAGAAAGAGTCCAGCAGAGGGCCACTAAGATGGTGAAGGGCCTGGAGCATCTCCCCAATGAGGAGAGACTGAGGGAACTGGGTCTGTTTAGCCTTGAGAAAAGAAGGCTGAGAGGGGACAGGATCCAGGTTCTATAAATATTTGAGGTGTGGGGGGCAAAGTGTTGAGGCCAGACTCTTTTCAGCAGTGTGTGGAGACGGGACAAGGGGAAACAGACAGAAACTGCACCATAGGAAGTTCTGCACTAATGTGTGCAATAACTTCTTTACGGTGAGAGTGACAGAGCACTGGAACAGGCTGCCTAGGGTGGTTGTGGAATCTCCTTCTCTGGAGATATTCAAGACCTGCCTGGATGCTGAGCTGTGCAACGTGGTGTAGGGAACCTGCTTTGGCAGGGGGCTGGACTCAGTGGTCTCTGGAGGTCCCTTCCAACCCCTACAATTCTGTGATTCTGTGAATATCATGGAGTTGTTTGGATGGGGAAAGACTACCCCTTTGAATGACCTTTTGTCAGGGCATGTCCTGGGATTCCTAGGATCCTCAAAATGCAGCACTGCTTCTGTCACTGAAAAATGGGGCCCTGTGTGGGACGGAGGGAGGGTCCATGAGTCCCTGGCCCACCTGACTGAGTATTTCCATGGTCTTAGCAAAGACATACTTACAACTTGAGAATGACAGTTAGCTGTGTTCATGGTGGCATGGCCACTTTTAATGGCCTTGAACTGTCTGAACATAACTGAAGAGGCTCAGGCTGATGCAAATCAGCTATTGAATGATAGTGTTGAAAAATTGGAAAGACAGGTGGCAGTTTTGATGGGAAAAAACCTAATTCAATCATTCTCCTATGGAAGATCAGTAACAACTGTCTGGAGGACCATGGGGGCCCTGTACAAGGGAATCTGTATAAAATGGACTCTGTAAATGAAGGCACTAAAAGGTCAGATTTTGAGGTTCCATTTGGACTAGATCTATTTGAGATCTGACTGATTGTAACCCAAAAATGAAAAAAAAAAAAAAAAAAAAATGCAGGATAGGCTGGTGGGAGTGCCCTGACCAGTGTCCACCCCCCAAACCCTGCTGCCCATAATACAGCATCTGAACTGATGGATATAGTACAGTGGTTTAGACAGAAACCAAGAGAGCATGCCAGCATAGCTGCTCTGGTTATGGGACATGGAGGCAGAAAGTGCTATGGTGAATGGACTGGAAATTTCAAAACTGACATCCATTACTACTAACCCTGCCCTCAGGCAAAGACTTTATGCTCTTGTCTGGAGGGCTTATCGCAATAAAGATTGGCGGATTTGCTGCGTAGACCGGTCAGAACTCAGATCTGCGTTGTGCTTCCTGCGGCACCAAACGCCCAACAGTGGCAGTTCCGCTTATTGGCCAGCAGGTGGCAGCAGAGACCACGGAAAGAACGTCTGCGGGACAAACCCTGGGGATCCGTTCTTTTGATTATAGGGGAAGAACACAAAGATGGAAGAGGAGGGAAGGGGGAAAAAAAAAAGAAAAAAAAAAAAATCAAACCACAGCAAACAAATAAAAACTTCTCCAAACGTAGCAAACGTGAATGTCTGTCAATAAATTAATGAGTAATTAAATTGATATCCCTTTCCCGCCCCCCCCCCCCCCCCCCCAAACTTCTGAGATGAAAAAAAAACACTTCTTTTAGAAGAAAACAGAGTAGTAACAACTTCTGTACCTACATTCACCACTCTGAGATCCTGTCTGGGTCTCCCAAGGCTTGTAAATAACCACTGGGGCGGTTCTGATGTCGCGTGATTTGTTGTCAGTTCTCTCATGGTTCTCCGGTCAGTTCTCCGGTGCCAGGATCTGCCACAGGGCATTCTGACCACGGGCATCATGTTTCTACGCTGCCGCCTGCATTTAACAGGCAATGGGACTGCCCAGCATGTGCAAGGCAGCACCTCTTTCACACCACCAGAATGTTTAAGGCTGTTGGGATTGTTGTTAGCGTCCCATTAACACTGAGGCTAGAGATACCCTTAGGATTGACATTACTATTAGCATTACTTTGATGGTGCCCTATCTGGGTCATTTCCAGGGGATGTCAGGAGTAAGGCACAGTGTCAGGAGAAAAAGAACAGACTCTGTTACTTTATAAACGTGATAATAGAGAGAGTTCATTGGAAAAAATACAACTCTTAAATAATGCAAAGCATGCTTCTGATTGGATGCAGGCATCATCTGGGCTCTGATTAATATTACTCTTAAGGTAAAGATTATTGTTACCATAATGATTTTTTTTTTGGATTATGATCAGGGTTAAGGTTCCTTTTGCTACAAACTTCTAGCATCATTTTTGTTGTTGCATTTGGAGTTAGGGACGATTTTAGAATCAGGGTAAGGGTTAGGATTAGAGTTACATTGCTGGTTAATGCTGTTATCTTTACAGCTCCTGTGAGGGTTGGGGTCTGGGTCAGGTGTTTAAAAATGAAATGAAAAAAGAATTAAAAAAATATATTGAAAGCTTCAGATTTCCTTAATCTTTGTGGGAATCATATAATGTGCAACTCAGATCTACCTCTTCGTGCAGTGACTGCCTGTAAATTTGCTGGAGCCTAATATAATATGGCCTTGTGCTTTCCACTAACTCACCTTCATTTCATTTTCATTACATTTGCTTGGTAGTCAGATTTTGGTGTGTGGATATTTTAAAACAATCTAACTGACATTAGCAAAAAATTAAAAATAAAATTAAAAAAAATGCACAACAGCATCGTATCAATTTTTATAGATAAGATAAAGAAGAGCAGTTTCCCTTAGTTTTCTGTGCCTCTTTACTTTCTTACCCTCTCCCCTTGTGTGAGAAACTCTCAAAGTCAAAGATTTCTAGTTAGGCAAAGATGGCAGCGATAGCAGCAGTGCTTATTCATTATTGCAATACTGCGCGCACATCCCCTATTGGCAAGGGAGAAACTGCACACCAGTCAGTGAAATCAATTCTGTTCTGTGCCCTAAACCCACTGCAGGTGATGCTCTCATGGCTCTCATTGGTTGAGCATCTCAGGCTCACAGACTCCTCGAGACTGTGGCTAGGATTCATTTCCATAGAAGGTCAATTACCAACCTCTTGTTTTTAGGTCTGCCTTGTACTTTTCTGCGGACAGAGAAGGGCAATGTTTCCAAAAGTCAGTACATTCATTCTGTCCTGTGCTGGGCTCTACCCACCCTGTATTTATCTTGTGCTTGTCTCAATTCTCCCCATGTCAGAATGCCCCCAGTCTGAACTTAATTCTGTTCAGCAACTTTCTTGGTGGAAAAACTACTTATACAGCTGTTTTACAAGAGGGTTATACATTCAGTTAGGGCCTACACTATGTACTGAAAATACTGGAAACTTCCACTGCAAAAACACAATCTACCTCTCCCATCTGTGCAGCCTTGCAGACCCAGAGCATGCCAGGTTATTTCTGCTTTCATAGCATTTGCATGCTGTAGGGTGAGCACAAGGTTCTGCTGCTTGATTCTTCTGCAAGAGCTGCCTACCGGCAAATGGTTGCAGGGATGGAGGATGTGACAGAAAGCATTTGTCTCCACAAGAGCAGAGTTACATTTAGTGCAGAGTGTGAGAGTCAGGTTGGTGTGGAAAAGCACTGACACGCTGGGGATGATGCAGTGCTCACATGTCTAACACTCACAGACATTACTGTCAGAAGGATGGTGCTGTGTTGTGCTTCTACCTTTGGCAGCCCCTGGAGAAATGCTATGGCACACAGAACACCTTTGTATTGCACTGACTGCTGCCATGCAGCATGGATTTAACACACCAAATCCAGAGGAGCATGACTGCATCTAACTGCCCTGAGAAAAACTACTGTAGCTGAAGAGATGAGGAGGCAGCTGCTCATCTGCAGAACAAGCAGTACTGCCAGACATTGGGCCAGGTGAGCACCTCCTGCTGCAGCGTGATGATGACAGGGCTGGAGATGATCTGCAAAGCCAGCTTAAAAGTGGGAGACGTGAGTCAACATGGCAGGAGGACAGAGGTGTTAGGGAGCAGCCAAGGCATCAAAGAGTATCAGAAGGCTTTGAAAAGTATCACAAAGTGACAGCCAGGAAGACTGGGATATATCATGAGCAGCAACCTGGATGCTAGAGATTATTTGCTCCCATACAAAATGGTAGAGATCTTGCTGCAGACATCCCAAAGCCAGGCAAAATGGGAACCCAGAGCTCTGCCTGCACGAACCCCACAGCCATAGCATTGCAAGCTGAGCTGCCTTGCTGTTTGTTGCATTCATCCCAATCCCTGTGATTGAAGACTCAGAATGCAGTCGAGGCGATGACTGAGCATGAGAGTGACTTTATTCAATAAAAGACAGGAGGGCTTGAGAGGTCAAGGGTGAAGATGGGACTCCTCTTGTCAAGATGAGAGTGGCTCAGAGCTGGTGCTGCTGCCTGGTGCCTGGGACTGGCAGCCTGACTCTAAGTCCCCATCTAAGATGCTCAGCTTCACCTCACTGATGCTGCCCTGCTCCTGCATGGTGGTGCTGCTGCTGGGACACTCGGGCTGTGCTTGGGATGGGCAGCACTGCAAAGGCGCTGGGTCACAATCCAGGCAGGTAACTGCTGTGTCTGGCAGGCTCAGGTCAGGAGCTTCAGCAGAGCCAGGAGATATGAGAGCATGAACGTGGATGAGCCCCTTGTGTCCATCACTGTTACCATGTGGAAGGCTGTCATCCGAATTGCAGCGATTCATGCTTAATAAGAACTCACAATTGATGGAAAGACATTGCTTGGTTTGGATCTTTGGGGTTGACAAGGGCTCGAATCACCTAGGAAGGCATAGAAACACAAGGGTTAGTTTCAAACATTTGCAAGTTGAATCATGAAAGGTTGTTGATACTTGGTAATAGAGTGGCGGCAGGAAGAAGCAAGTAGGCTTGAAGCAGCATAGCCACTGTCTTGAAAGTGATCCTCATTCAGGTCCAGCTCGTGTGTTGTTTCACTGTAATCTGCTTCTTTGGGTCTACCTAGTGGGCAGCAACACTCGAGCTGTTACTGATATCATTGGAAAGAACTGGAGACAATTGTTCTATTCCTAAGAGCTTCAAGGTGCCTAGAAGCACAAATAGAAACCAGCAGTATTTCATCACTTCACCAAAAGGAAGGTCAAACACCTGAGCTGTGAAGAGCAGTTACAGAACCTATGCATAAGATCACACCAGACATACTTTGTTCTAACAACAGTTATGGCACATAGTCCATTTCCTTCAATATTCCCAAAATGAAATGATGTGGAGCATTACAGGGAAAGAAACACTGCACACAGACACTATGACCCTGATTAGACTCAAGCAGCAGACTTAAAACAAGTCAGAGTTTTTGATTCCAGGATATTTCAGGACCTATCGTGTGAAATTCAGTTACACAACAGTGCCTAGGTGCCTGCGTTTCAAGCAACTTTCAGATCACAGCCATGTAAAATAAAAACAAATTCAGTGCAGAAATAGCAAGCCTGTACCTTAATACTCATGAGATTATCCATTTTTTACTGCATTCTGACTAAGTTCTAAAACTTGCTCATCCCAGTTCACTTCAACAAGTTCCACCAATTCAAGCAACGCAGTTCTGAGATCCTGTGTATGTTGTGCAGATAGAATTGAACAGTGCAGAAATAGTCTCTGACAGCTTTAAGAGCTCCGTTCTGCTTACAAACTCTCAGTCCAAAACTATTCAGTTTTAAGGAAATGAACACCTGAAGCAGTTGGATCATCTGCCGCATTCTGCTTCTTGGCATCATGATTAGCACAAAGGGTTTTCTGCTGTCCTGCAGAGATGGAAAAAGTCCTGCTTACAAATGGACCAAGTTTCAGTGTACAGCAGAGTTTGTACCAGACTAATAAGCCACGTCATTCAATTCATTTGCTCAGGTTGTTATGCACTCCGAAAGGAAACAGAACTAACTGCTGGATTCTGAAGGCAATCTGTGGGGTCCTACATTACCTCCTGATTCTGGAAGAGGAAATTCTAATAGCAAATGCAGAACTTTGATCTTTGTAGACATGAGAAGAGCTGGCATTTAGGAACATTCATTTCAGGGAAATCAAATGATGTGTCTGTATTTTTACTACAGATAGTATAGGGAGCAGCCAGTTGAAGAACCAGATACAAAAAATCCAGACCATTGGCAAGAAAATACTTCTCCTTAAATTCTGTATGCTATCATGGTACAGAATTAGGCTACAGTGCCACATAGGCCAACCAAGCGTAGAACCAATTCCACTAAATACTGGTAGACAAAGCAGCAAAAACAGGGACAATATTCAGCAGACAGGCCTTTCTACTCACAGCTCAGCATGTTCTGCCATCCGAAAAGCAAGGCCTCTTGTCAAGCTCAGCTATTTCCCTTCTCAGTGTATTCTAGCACCACTGATACCCACTGGTATCCTCCTGTAGAGTGCCATCATATTGTCATCATCCAAAGGGAAAAGCCACACAGCAGATCATACAGCACTACACCCATGCTCCAAATATCCGCCTGAAAAACAAAAAGACAAGCTTACAAACCTGAAGCACCTCAAATGGCTTCCTGACAGACTGGATTGTCTGCCCTTGCCAAAGCCCACATATAGCCCATGAAAAGCTGGCTCTTTCCCTCAGGAAAAAGAGCCTTATCGTCCCAGAGAAAGCATATAACCCTCATTCAATTGCCCTTTCACTCAGCTTAGAGCACTACTAAAACCAGCATCTTCACCTTAGCTCATCACACTGCTGCACTTCCTTTTACAAGGATTTCACTGGCAAAAATGAAATCAAAGCCGTCACAAGGGATTTAGCACAGTTACGTGTCACTGGCTACGAGAGCTGTCAGCACAGTCACCTGTCTGGCTTTGCTGCTGTTCTATTTATGTAGAGGCACAACAAGGTTCAGACACCTCACAGTGCAATTCTCACTTTGACTGTAAAGAAAAAGGAGGCTTGAAAAGCAGCGTGTGGAAAACAAAGAAACAAGAATTAGAACAACAGTGGGGCCATGGCACTTGTAGGAATTGCTCCGCCTTTAACAGTGATTCAAGAAGTACGAGGGCATCCCAAACCAGACCAGTTTGGACAGATTAACAACTGCAAGTAGTGGGTTCCAAAATTCCAGACATGAAATCAAAGCTGGAAAAACTCTTCACATTTTCATCTCTCAATTTTTAGTTCATTGTGCATTACAACGGAAACAATTCTTCACATACAACTTGGAAGCTAAAGACAAGTCTGACAAAACAGACTGCACAGAAATGATGGATAATTAACAGAGCAAATTGCTCTTTCAAACACTTAGTAATAGAAAGAGATCTCTGAAGTTGCTGTTCTGTAGAGCCCCAAAGCAGTCGCTTGAGGCAGTTCAGGATTAGCCAGAGACAAACCAGCCAGCTGTGTGAACTGAGACCAATTGCACTTCTTCTATTTTACTTTCATTCTATGTGACCTCACTAAGCAAATATTGTCTAAGACCATGAGTATCACATAAATGTGCAGATCTCAAGCTGCTCACTTATCTAGTACCCTTGGCATGATGCTTTATTTTCCTCAGCTATTCATCTAGTTTGTGCCTGTTGATTGTGCAACAACAGCCTGTTGGTCTCGATTACCTGTAAGAGGCTTTAAATTTGGCCAGGAAAAATCATTTGAGGATAAGTAATTATCTGGGACTCAGTAAGGCAGTCTTCCCATGCTTTCATAACAGCCGAGATACACACACACACAAACTCATGGAACCCCACTGCTTTGCACAATCCTGTGCACACTCACATGTGTCATGCACTGATTTCCCAGCCAGTCCTCATGGGGTCTATTACTTAGGACAGGAGTGCAGGGGAGCAGCCAGAAGCTGTTTGCATTCCCTGCTGTCTGCTGGGCAGCTTTGCTGGAGATGCTTGGGTTGCTTTGCTTTTCCTTGGGAGGTGGGAAGGAGCTTTGGGTTGGAGGCACATCCCGTGCCAGAGCATCTCGATGGCACGTGTGTGGCACTGATCTGCAGCAGATGAAGGGGAGGAGGTCCCAGCACAGCCCTGCACCATGCTCTGCCACACTGGGCAGCTTGTTCCTGGCTCAGCAGCGTCATCAGACAAGAAGCAGGGAAGGAAATCAAGGATGGGGGGTACCATCAAACGCAGTTAGTGCATGCCTGTGCAAGACAAACAGACCCAGAGCTTGCGGGTTATTCCTGCTTTTGTAGCATTTGTGTGCTGTAGCTGAGCAAAAGGTTCTGCTGCTTGAATCTTCTTCTGCAAGAGCCACCTACCGGTAAATGTCTGCAGGGATGGAGGATGTGACAGAAAGCATTTGTCTCCATGACAGCGTAGTTACACTTGGTCTAGAGAGTGAGAGAGGCAGGCAGCACTGCCTGATGTTGGTCAGGGCGAGCTCCTCCTGCTGCAGCGCGATGATGGCAGGGCTAGAGATGATCTGCAGGGACAGCTCACAGGTGGGAGCCAGGAATGGACACGGCGGGAGGACAGAGGTGTTAGGGAGCAGCCACGGCATCAAAGAGCATCAAAAGGCCCTGAAAAGCATCACAGCCACAGCCAGGAAGCTTGGGGTTTTCATGAGCAGCATCCAGGATGCTAGAGACTATTTGCTGCCATACACAACGGCAGCAGAGCTCTCGCTGCAGGCATCCCAAAGTCAGGCAAAATGGGAACACACCCAGAGCTCGGCCGCACAAACCCCACAGCCAGAGTGTTGTAAGCTGAGCTGCCTTGCAGTTTCTTGCACTCATCCCAATCTCTGCGAATGAAAACTCGGAATTCAGTCAAGGCATTGATTGAGCACGAGCGTGCCTTTATTCAATAGGAGAAAGGAGGGGGTGTGAGGTCTGGAGGAAAGATGGGACTCATCCTCTCTTGTAAGCATGAGAGCTGCTCAGAGACCGTGCTGTTGCCCGGAGCCTGGGACTCGTGTCCTGATTCTGTGCCCCCCTGCGAGATGCTCAGCTTCTCCTCGGTGATGCTGACCTGAGCCTGCATGGTGGTGCTGCTGTCGGGGCACTCAGGCTGTGCTTGGGCTGGGCTGCACTGCAGAGACATTGAGTCCAGGCTGGTGCCTGAGGTGTCTGGTGGGCTCAGGTCAGCAGCTTCAGTAGGGATGGGATGAATGAAGGCTTCAACGATGATGACCTTCTTCTCTTGATAGCTGATGTTATACGGAAGGCTTTCATCTGAACTGCAGCATTCTGTGCTTAGTAACAACTCTTCATTGATGGAAGATGCGTCATCGTAACATGCCCTGCGTCTTGGGGATATACAAGGGCTCGGGTCACCTAGGAAGGAGCAGATGTACAGCAGTTAGTGTCGAACGTTCGCAAGATGAACCATGGAGATTCTTGACATTTGGCTATGTAGTGGTGGTGGGCAGAAGCAAATAGGCTTCTAGCAACAGTGTCACTGTCTTGAAAGTGATCCACGTGCAGGTCCAGCTCTTGTGTTGACAAGAGACTCATTTGGGAAAGACAGGGATCAACTGAAGATGTCAGGCACGGGCTTGAACGCCAGAAGGAGGTACAAGCCCACTGAAAGCATGAATTCTAGCTGTGTTGCTGACAAGCAGTGTTTTGTAAGCTGGACTTGCACCCTTACCTGCCAGGACCAAGACTTCTGCTTCAGAGGGCTCCCTGGCACTGCTCTGCAGTTGGTGTTTGGCCACAGGGGATGGTTTGCCCAGGCAGAAGCAGGAACACCAACTGCCAGCTGCTGACTCTGCCCTCTTCCTGGGAGAACTCATTCTGCAGAGAAAACAGAGCATGCTGTCAGACGTGGTGCAGGGTGATGGAAGAGCTGCACCGAGCCCTGGCCAAAAGTTGCCTGTTCTGGGCACTGCCTGCTTTCTGCTGAAACACAGCTTAGAAACGCCCTCTGTTTCAAACAGCAGAGGATGCTTCCATTCCTACAGCTCAGCCCTCAAGTCCTGAAGGCTAAATACCTCTCAACGATGTCAAGCAAGGACATGGATCCGGAGAATGTCGGAGGCTCAGGCTGCTTTGCTCTCCCAGGGCTGACCTTCACCAGGGAACAAAGGCCGTTGATGAGCTTGCCCCATTTCTTTGGCTCTGCGCAACAAAACAAAGAAACCAGTTCATTTCAGGCCTGGCTCGGTTGGACGAAGCTGAGCGCAATGCATTCGACAGAGCATGTAACAACGGGAAGAACATTCCCAACAAGGACACGCAAGAATGGATTTTCCCCATCCCTGGAGGTGCCCAAGGAGATTACTGTAGTTCTCTTTCTAAGCTTGCTGAACTTGGGCATAAACAAACCCCCTGAAAGTAACGTTCTGACCCTATTTGACTAACTCGCATTGTCAAATGTAAATTACGCACCTGGCTTTGGCAATGAATTGAGGAGGGAATCGGGAACTTTTCCGCTGATGAGTTCCATGCACTCACCAGGGAAAAGCCCAACCTGTAATTAGAACAAAAAGACAGGTGAGCATTAGCCCGAGCCCAGAGCCAAAGGGAAGGTCCACTGACAGTGACACAGGGCAACTGTTTGCATCCAGCAGCCATCCTGTGCAGGCAGAGCAGCTCCAAGCTGAGATTCCCAACTCTACTGAAGTTGTGCTCTCTAGTCAAAAACGTGTGCCTACCTCAAAGCCACGCTTGCCTCTCCACCAGGGGCTCAGCCTGTTGATATGTCCTCATATCAACAATGCTCACCAGATCTCCGACCTGAAAGAGATTGAAACATCAATCCCAGATTCAGCAAATCTGGTAGGAAAACAAAGCAGAAAGGACTGCCCTCTTCTATGCACGACAACACGGAACGCCTGGAACTGCTTACCTCCAGAGAGAGCTCATCTGGCCCCTGGGCGACGTGGCTCTTAATAACATGGGCTGCCGCAAATGCTGGTACGTTTAAAGATGACATAGCACGCACCAGCTGCGGCTTCTGCATGTTATCAGCCTGCAAAACAGAGAACAGGCCGTGGTCAGGAGCTGAGGACAAACCAGGAGGATTTCAAGGTGAGGAGCACATCTGCAGAGAAAGCTGCAGCAAATGCGCTCCGTCCTTCTCAGGAGCACTTCAGAAGGAGCTGCACGTCTCATAGCTCTGGAGCAGCACTTCTTCCCCACCCTTCACTACTCCAAGCAGCTCCAACAAACTTCTCAGAAGAAATCCAGGCCAGCACAGACCTGGCAGACCAGAACCAAGTGCAGCTTGTGTGACGGCAGTGCCCACTCCTTGCTTCCACCCTGCTCCAGCAGGTTAAGGAGTCTGAGCCTCACTGGCCTTTGACAACTCAAGACTTTCAGCACCTCATGCCAACATTTCTCACTAAGATACACCTCAGGCATTGAATTCTCTTCTCACTACCTCCTCCCAGTCCTCCCCTAGGAACAGAAACCATTCAGATTCTACAGCAAACACATCTACCCTGCAAGAGCACACTGAACCACCTGCAACAATGAAACATGGTTTTGGAGAGTGGGTTTGAAAACACCTTTAGACAGCTGTCTCCCTGTAGCCAAAAGGAAACCAAGCAGCAAAAGAAGAGTCCAGCCTGAAATATGCCCATGCTACTAGCCCAGGTTTTTCACAGTCAATGCAGAATCCATCCTGCTCTTGAGTTAACAAATGACCAGTGGGTCTCCCCTTGCTCCACCCCTTCTCCTTCAAAGCCAGAAAAAGAAAGAAAAACAAGTAGAAGAAAACCCAGACGTACCTTTCCACACACAAAGCAGAAAGTGGAACAGCAGTTGTCTCCTTCCTGAGACATGGTGGGGCGCATCCCAGAGGAAGCCCAAGTTCTTTGCTTCTCTCCACAGGGACTTCAAGCACTCTTGGCAAGAGCTGCTTTGGTTCTTTCTTCAATTGCTTCCATCACCAGAATCTCCTTTGGAAAAGGAACCCGAATGAAAGAATCAGCAAATGAAAAAGAATGAGCAATAGCCACTTTACCAGCTTTCTTCTGACACTCAATTTAGACTCTTGACTCGGGCAAGGTCTTAAAATCAGCTGGTTACAAGAACTGTCCCAAAATATATCCAACATCTGTACAGCTGCCGTTATTTCTGACAGTGAGTGTAATCACAGAATCATAGAATGGCCCGGGTTGGAAGGGACCTCAAGGATCATGAAGATCAATCACCTCCCTGTCCCTGCTGGCCATCCCCTCTTCTGATGGAGCCCAGGGGACCATTTGCTCTCTGAGCTGCAAGAGCACGCTGATGGCTCACGTTCTGTTTTTCATCCACCAGGACCCCCAGGTCCTTCTCTGCGGGGCTTCTCTTAAGGACTGCTCCTCCCAGTCTGTAGAAATGCCTGGAATTCCTCCAGCCCAAGTGCAAAACCTTGCACTTTGCTGTGTTCAACCTCATTAGATTCACGTAGGCCAACCTCTCGGTTGAGCTCCCTCTGAATGGCATCCCTTCCTTCCACTGCGTCAGCCACACCACTCAGCAAACAGCAGAAGGTGCACTCCATTGCATCATTGGTGTCTCTGATAACCATGTAAAAAAGCACTGGTCCCAAGACAGACTCCTGGATGACACCACTTGTTATCGGCCTCCACCTGGACATCAAACCATGAGTCACCACCCTCTGTCCTCTACAAAACCTCTTTGTCTTCTACTCCTGCTGCAGCTGCAATGGCTGCACCAGCATGACTCACGTGTTTGACAATCCTCCAGCTCTGGCCTAGCCATGCACAGCAGCAGTCCGGCTCCCTCCCAGCTCACTCACCAGTGTGCTGCTGTGCCCCAAATTCAGTGCAGCAGCATTGAGAGCAGGCAGCACCCATCACCCTCCTCTAACTCTCTCTGCCAGCTGCGATGAGGACTGACACAGCACGCCCACCCCAGCCCAGCTTTTCTGCTGAGACACCTCCCAGCAACCACCCAGCACCAATCCCAGTTGCTGCAAACTGTCTGAGAGCCTGCTGGAGTGCACTGACAATAACTTTGTGGGCCAAGCATTAAGCACACCAAGCAGAAGGGAAGCATTACTGGACATGCTGAACAGCAGGGGTTAAGACTGGAGGTGGTCAGGGCTGTAGTGACCATGCCCTCCTAGAGTTCCTCATCTCAAGGAATGTGTGCCTGGCAAAAAGCAAAGTCAGGACCCTGAGCTTCAGGAGAGTCAGCTGCAGGCTGTTCAAAGAATTCTTGCATGAGAGACACTGGAAAACTGTTTTTAGGGGTAAAGGAATGGAAAAGAGATGGTAACTTTCTCAGAAAACCTTTCTCAGAGCTGGAGCTCTGAGCTCCATCCCGACCACACGAAACACAGCAGAGGAGGCAGGAAAGCAGCATGGCTGAACCTGCTGGTTACAGGGAGCAACAAGAAGGAAATGGAGAAACAGCGGAAACGGAGACATGCAGCCTGGTCGCTTTGGTGGCCTTCTACAGTGGAGTGACAGCATCAGTAGGGAAAGGAAAAGCAACTGACATCACTCAGCCAGACTTTTGCAAGGCCTTCGATGTTGAGCAAGTTTCCTGTTAGAACTCAGTGTGAACAAATCTACCACTGAGCAACACCCTGAGCCCCCACTCACCTCAGCAGAGGAAAGCCTGCACCCCAGCCTTCCGCCTATTCTGCTCCATTGATGGAAGCACACCGGGCATCATTGCTACTCACCCGACCAATGATGATAGGGGCAGAAAAGGGAATTCCTCTTTACCTTTCAGATGAAAAATTGATGACTGTGTGGAACCTTCCCAGTACCGCTGCGGGGCCTTCCTTTACTTGTATCCTGCTGCTCCGTGTCACAGTGGGAGAGCTGCTCTGGCCTCTCCTCTCAGCCTGTGCCTCCTGCAGTGTGAGCAGCTTTGTGGATAGAGGAGACACCCACACAGACTTGGGCCTGGATAGAGAACTGTGCCCTACAACATAGGTACATTTACATCATGCTCTTTTCCTTGTGTGTGAGCAATCCTTGCTCTTTTCAGATGGTACTATGAGCGTGTGACACCCCAAACACATAGTTAGCATCTGTCCATATCATTAAGGCTCTCGTCAAGGCAGTTATTTCAGCCTTCTGCGGGGTAGTCCCCACGGCTGATGGTTGTGCTTCCATTCCCTGCTCAGTAGCAGTTACTGCATGTCCTGCCTTACAGCCTCCTTGTCTCACAAAACTGCAGCTGCTGGTAAACCAGGCGTCTTCTGCATCTTCTAAGGGTTCGTCCTTCAGCTCCGACCGATTGGATGTAATGTGCAGCATCAGTTGTTTCAAAGCAGTGATGTCATCCTGGTTCTCCACCAGGGGAGTTCCGCTAAGGAAAGATACTGGGTTGGCAATAGTAGTTACAATTATTTCTATATCACCCTGCTCTACCAGGATGGCCTGGTATTTCGGGAATCTTTGGGGTGAACAGATGCCATTCAGAGGGACCTTGACAGGCTGGAAAGCTGGGCTCGGGTGAACCTAATGAGGTTCAACACAGCAAAGTGCAAGGTTTTGCACTTGGGCCGGAAGAACCCCAGGCACCTGTACAGGCTGGGAGGAGTTGTCCTTGAGAGCAGCTCGGCTGAAAAAGACCTAGGGGTCCTGATAGATGAGAAACTTAACATGAGCCAGCAGTGCGCTCTGGCAGCCCGGAAAGCAAATGGGATCCTGGGCTCCATCAGGAGAGGGGTGGTCAGCAGGGATAGGGAGGTGATCGTCCCTCTCTACTCTGCTCTTGTGAGGCCTCATCTGGAGTACTGTGTCCAGGTGCGGAGCCCTCAGTACAAAAAAGATATGGAGATTTTGGAAAGGGTCCAGAGGAGGGACAGGAAGATGATCAGGGGGCTGGAGCACCTCCCCTATGAGGACAGGCTGAGGGAGTTGGGTTTGTTCAGCCTGGAGAAGAGAAGGTTGCGGGGTGACCTCATTGCAGCCTTTCAGTACCTGAAGGGAACTTACTCCCAGGAGGGGAGTAAACTCTTCGAAAGGGCTGATAATAGCAGGACTAGGGGAAATGGTTTTAAGTTGAAGGAGGGAAGATTTAGGTTGGATGTTAGGGGAAAGTTCTTTACTAGAAGGGTGGTTAGGTCCTGGAACAGGCTGCCCAGTGAGGTTGTGGATGCCCCGTCCTTGGAGGTGTTCAAGACCAGGTTGGACGGGGCCCTGGGCAACCTGATCTAGTAAAGGCGTATGTTTGGTGGCCCTGCTAGGCAGGGGGGTTGGAACTACATGATCCTTGAGGTCCCTTCCAACCCGGGTAATTCTGTGATTCTGTGATTCTGTGGGGTGAAAGCCAATGTCCCCCTTTTGCCTCCAATACAGTAAACACTGCATGAGATATTAAAACTGGTATCCTTTGGCCCAGTGTAGATTGATGGGCTTCTTGAATATTGAGCACCAGTGCACCCTGGATATCCCTTACTCACTTCAAGCTGTTTCAAGTTTACCATCAGTCCGTAGCTGTGTATCCATGGTCGGCACCCTCCTGTCATTCCTGGCAACGTATGGAGTTCCTTGGCAGTTTGCAGCTCAGGGGTTGAGCAGATGGCTTCTTTCTTGGCAGTCCTTAAGGTTCAAAGTCCAGCTGTCATCTCCTATCCCAAATACGTCACTTGCTGCTGAGTTAGTTGTGCTTTCTGTAAACCAAGAAACTCAGCAAACTCTCAGTCTATTGTACACAGTCCTTTTGTTGCTGTGGCACCCACGTGCTCCAGTAAAGTTCCACCCTAGGATGGAGGATCCCAGGTCTCAGGCTCACGAGTTGACCAGTTCTCAACAATCATTTAGCTGTTCTCACAACCCTGGGTAACACTGTCCAGGTTCACTGAGTCTCTTCTCCCTCTGTTAGGGAGAACAGATACACGCAAGTACTCGTATGCTATCATGAGGAATTCAGTAGGTTACATTTAATTTAGAAGCATGATGCAATCAAAAGCTCGCTTAAATAAAAGCATACCCTTTTCTTTCACTCAAAATAATAGCCCAGAAAAAAATAAAAACAAAACAAAACTCTCATCATAATTGTTAAAGAAATTATCTACTAAATCTCGATGGAGAGTGGAGACACATGCTAGTTTTAGGAACACAGCACTTATCTCATTATCTGAATGCATCTCAAGGCATGCTCCTTGTGAAACTGTGAGAACTTCTATCATTAACAGACATGTACCATGCCCTGATATATGGTTAAACCGCTTGCAGTGCACTGTCAGATGTACAGGATGGCAGCTGTATGTGCTGTGACCAAATAAACCCCACACTGAAACCTTTCAGAATTTTAGGACCTACAAGTACTGCATTCATATTAAAAGTAAAAAATTCCTAAGCTACACATGTTCTAGGTTTCCATTTGTTAGATACAACATACCTTTGGAAGTAGGCGCCTAAAAAGATATGCCTTCTACTTGCTTCTCTGTCTGGCTCTTCGAAAAGAAGGCCTTTGGAGCAGGAAATGCAAAGGGCAGCTCATTTCTTAACACTGACTCTGCATCAACATTCTCTGTGTTTGCACGCTTCTTAGATGCCACTTTTCTTGTCACTGGAGTTGACAGTGTGAATTCCATATCACCCAGTTGAGTATCATGCCTCGAATGGTGCCAGAGACGGAACAAAAGGTTTTCTGATCACAGCCGGAGAAGTTACTGTCAAAGAAATTCTAACAGCTGAGAAGGTCAGACACAATGCTTATAAAAATATCATACATTATTTGGCTATTGAACAAAACAGTTGAAAACTCTGATTCTCTCCTAGAATAAGTTCGTTTCTTATAGACTATCAAACACCATTTTTTTATTTGTTCATCTCAATTCTCCATTGAGGATTAACCCTCACCAGCTTATCTAAACATAAATATGAATTATCACTTGGTTTAGTTAAAAATTTGAATAATATCACAGTGGATTTTGTTGTCCAACACAGTAAGATTGAATTTCTTTCGGTACCTTTCAACCTCTGCCTACCTCCAGCCTAACTCCAGAATCTTATTAACTGTGCCTTATCGCTTCCCATTGTGTTTTAAAATCCTCACTGACTCCTTTACTTGTTCCCTTGCTTGCTGTTTCTGTGCAAACCAAACACTGGAGTTAGGGATCACGTCAAACCAACCATGGCCTACAGGTAGAAGGCAACAAAATTTATGCTTAACATACTTCTTTGCTCTATCTTTATCTTCCTTTGGTCAAGGTCCACTAGATACTTAAATATGGAGTAAGCACTAGATACAATGAGAAGCAGATTTCTAGATTAAGAGCTGTATTTTTTCTGTAAGAAACTAGCTGTACATCTTCACACACCTGCTTTGTTTTCTGAGTATTTAGATCGAGTGGAGATTCTTCAAACACTGAAGCTACATCAGAAAATTCCATGGATCCAAACGCATCTGGCACATGGCTGCAGTCTGGCACATCTTCATATGCCAGAGCCTTTTCAGACAGAAATGTTCCACCGAGATTCTTTTGCAGAATTAGAAGGAAGATTTCATCAGAAGATTTCACCACTAAAGTCTAAATAAGATTGGTTTGCAAGTTCCAAACTATGGCTAACAGCTAATGGAAGTCCACAGGCCAGCAGCAACAACTTTTATATTATGTTCTTAATATTCTAATTGTTGATATGACGTTCATATAAAGAGCAGAAGGGAAATTACTCTTAGAGCTCAAGTCATCTTTCACAGCCTGCGTCAACAAGAGCAGCACCTCATAGCCTTTGGTTTCAAGACCTGGACCACAAGCTAGCTAATGATTTTACACAGAATTCCAGAGTTCAAGTCACTGTTTACATTAGGGCTGAAATTGTACTGAAAGCCTTCAAGTTCATCACACTTAATTATCACTGGCACCACACATAACTCCACGTTACATATGTGATCACACGCAACCTGGCAACTTCAGACAATTCCCAAAGCACTCCACTTGCACTTGGCTACTAAAGTACAGAAAAAGGAATTAACATCAGAAATAGCTGCAGTCAAAACCATCTAAGAATCCAAGTCTCCAGGAAACAAGGAAAGCAAATCCTCTCCAGGACTGTGTTCTAAAAGGAAACAGATCAGAAAGGTGAGTTCTTCCCCCCTTTGACCACCCACTCATGTAACGTCCATGTCATTTCTAAGTATGCTGCCCAGACCAAGACTGAGGATGCTTCAGAAGAAGACCTTCCCTGCTAAGCCAAACAGAACAAGTAAGGTACCAAAATATGTAGAGCCAAACGAGGAAAGGTGCTCTAAGAAGGTAAGCATCACAAGAGACCAACAGGAATACTTACACAATCCAAACAATGCACAGTTTCTGTTCCACAAGCTGCCAAGAGGAATGTGTGCAGAACTCACAGTGCACCATGTACACTGCTTACTGCAGTCATACTGCTTCGTAGGACCAGCCCAACTTACTAAAACACTTTAATGAGCAATCCGAACTGTCTGGATCAGCACGGTTCACTTGGATGGGACCTTCACAGATAAACCTGAAGAGGTGAGGCGACTGCACTATCTAAACCTTAAAGCATATAGGACCTTAAAGCATAAGCTTAAAGCACAGAAGCATGACCAGCAGGTCGAGGGAGGTGGTGCTGCCCCTCCACACTCCTCTCATTGAAACCCCATCTGGAGCACTGCACGCAGTTCTGGAGCCCTCAACACAAGAAGGACTTGGAGATGTTCAGGCAGGTCCAGAGGAGGGCCATGAAGGTGATCAGAGAGGGCTGAAAGCACCTCTACTATGTGCACAGGCTGAGAGAGATGGGGCTCTTCAGCCTGGAGAAGACTCCAAGGAGACCTTAGAGTGGCCTTCCAGTATCTGAAGAGGGCCTACAGGGAAGGCTGGGGAGGGACTTTTCATAAGGGCAGGTAGCAACAGAATGAGGGGAAATGGCTTTACATGGGAAGAAGGTAGATTAGGATTGGATATTAGGAAGAAATGCTTTACTGTGGGTGTGGTGAGACACTGGAGCAGGTTGCCCAGCAAGGCTCCAATATGATTGCTTTGCAAGTTCCAAACTATGGCTAACAGCTAATGGAAGTCCTCAGTCCAGCAGCACAAAATTTTATATTATCTTCTTAATATTCTAATTGTGGATTTGACGTTCATATAAAGAGCAGAAGGGAAATTACTCTTAGAGCTCAAGTCATCTTTCACAGCCTGCGTCAACAAGAGCAGCACCTCACAGCCTTTGGTTTGAAGACCCGGACCACAAGCTAGTTAATGATTTTACACAGAATTCCAGAGTTCAAGTCATTGTTTATGTTAGGGCTGCAATTCTACTGAAAGCCTTCCAGTTCATCACACTTCATTATCAATGGCACCACAGATACCTCACAAAGAAGCATTATGACACCACAAAGGGGCATTATGACGTCAGAAAGGGCATTATGACATCACAAAGGGCATTATGAATCACAAAGGAGCATTATGACATCACAAAGGAGCATTATGACGTCTCAAAGGGCATTATGACGTCACAAAGGGCGTTATGACGTCACAAAGTAGCATTATGACATCACAAAGAAGCATTATGACACCACAAAGAAGCATTATGACATCACAAAGGGGAATTATGACGTCAAAAAGGGTCATTATGACGTCTGAAAGGGGCATTGTGATGTCACAAAGGGGTGTTATGACATCACAAAGGGGTATTGTGACATCACAAAAGAGCATTAAGACATCACAAAGGGGAATTAAGACGTCACAAAGGGCATTATGACGTCACAAAGAGGCATTATCACGTCACAAAGAGGCATTATGACGTCACAAAGGAGCCTTATGACGTCTCAAATGGCATTATGACATCACAAAGGGCATTATGACGTCACAAAGGGGCATTAAGACATCACAATGGGTCATTATGACGTCAGAAAGGGGCATTATGGCATCAGAAAGGTGCATTATGATGTCACAAAGGGTGTTATGATGTCACAAAGGGGCATTATGATGTCACAAAGGGGCGCTGGGAAAAGATCTCTGTGTGGAGATTGCTTCTACTAGAGGTAGTTCTATAAGACTGTTATATAGAGCTGTGCAGGGGCTGTAAATCTGTCTGCAGAGGGTGATGATCAGTTCCAAGTGTCTGCAGTCAATGCTCATGGACAGAGCCCATCCAACCTGGCCTTGAATGCCTGCAGGCCTTGAATGGGGCATCCACAGCCTCCTTGGGCAACCTGTTCCAGTGTGTCACCACCCTCTGAGCAAAAAACATCTACCTAAGATCCAACCTATACCTCCCCAGTCTCAGTTTTAAACCATTCCCCCTTGTCCTATCATTATCCACCCTCATAAACAGCCATTCCCCCTCCTGTTTATACGCTCCCTTCAAGTACTCAAAGGCCACAATGAGGTCTCCCCACAGCCTTCCATTCTCCAGGCTAAACAAGCCCAGATCCCTCCACCTTTCCTCATAGGAGAGCTGCTCCAGCCCTCTGATCATCACAGTGGCCCTCCTCTGGACCCCCCCCAACAGCTCCACATCCTTCCCAGGCCTGGACACAGTGCTGCAAATATGGCCTCACAAGAGCTGAGCAGGAGTGGACAATCACCTCCCTCTCCTGCTGGCCACCCCTTTTTCAGTGCAGCCCAGAACACACATGGATCTATCTTTTCCATACGGATATTCCCATCTGTGTACATATATATACCACACCTACACCCCCACAATCTGCTACAACTCCATAGAATTTTCAAGGTTGGAAAAGACCTGGATGATCTTATGATCTTATGATCTCAGATCTTATGATCTGGATGATCTTATGATCATCCAGTCCAACCATCACCAATACTTCCCAGTTAAATCACATCCCTCAACACAACACCCAAACTTTTTGTGAACTTCCCAGGGTTGGTGACTCTACATGAGAGAAAAGGGCACTCAGATAAGGGATTCTGCATTTGCTATTAGCAGAGGTGGGATGAGACCGAGCACTGCCCCAGCTCCTGGGATAATGCAGAAGGGCTGAGACCTTCCAGCTGCTTCCACCCAGGGTCACACAGCAAAGCCGACCCTGCAGGAGTCTGCATCATTCTTTGCATGGCATTGCTAAGAGGAAGATCCCCTCCCTACCCTTGGCTCTACACTCCAGCTGCTGTCTGCCATCTGTAAAGCCACCACAGCTCTCGTACTGGAGTTCCCATCTGCACAGTGACAGCTTGGTTTCTTCTTACTGTCAAAGCAGCCACAGCCTCAGTGCTTCTCAAATCTCCCCTTTTCAGCTGATTTCCTCTTTCTTGTGGCTGGGCAATTCCTCCCTCTCACAGTCATCCCTCTGCCCCACTCTGTGCCCACAGACCCAGAGAGGGCACACAGAGCCAGCCCTGTCCCAGCTGCTGCTGCTTCACATCTGACAGTCTCAGGAGCTGAGATCCAGGCCGAGACAGCAATGCCCAGACATGGTTTGTAGGACGTTTGTGATAGGAAATAGGGAGGCTTGTGATTAAACCTGCCCCCTAAGGAGGAAGGCAATGCTGCCTGCAGCCCCAGCAGGCATTACAAAACATCCCCATTTACAGGAGGGTTTTAAATAGCACAATTCAGGAACTACAACTGCACAAATTCCCGCATGCCCTGGAATAAGTTTGGGAATGGACATGGTTCTACCACCTGTGCAATGCCATAGAAATAACAACCATCCACCTGTAAACCTCCATCCTCTCCCCTGCTGCACAAAGGGAAGCTCAACAGCAGTGCACAAATGTCCCAGCAATGTCTGAGCACTGCTCTGTGCATCCCAACCTGCTCATCCCATCCACTCCTGGCTGGGCAGCAGGATTGGGGTGGCACATTGCAATGGGCACAGAGGAACATGGAAGCCCCACACATGTGAGGAAGGGGCTGGCTGTGCTCCACACTCACGTTATCAGACGTGATTTGCCCTTCTGTGGGGAGCCTCTGCTCTTTCCCAGCTCATCCTCCAGCGTCTGGGACTCCAGGATCTCATTCAGGCTGTTGTTGGCTGCGGGGCAGCTCCATGAAGAGCCTCCCCTCCACCGACCGGCACACAACAGCCGCTCCCGCGCACTGCGGCTCAGCCAATCGGAGCCGGCGGAGCTGCCGCTGCCCGATGGGACCCCCCCCCCCACATATTGACCCCCCAGACGAGGAAGAGGAGGAGGAGAGCGACGAGGAGCTGCCGCAGGAGCTGACGTTGGGGCGGGGGGGCAACGCGGGGGGGGGGTCGGCAGTGGGGGGTGGGGGAGGGGGTGGGGCAGCATTACCCCCGGACCCCGTGGACCCCCCCCAGCCAAAGTGCTGCTCTCCGACCCCCGCGGGCTCTTTGTGCAGCCGCTGCCCTCCAGTTATAGGACCCCCCCCCCCATATTGCGCTTTGCTCACCCCCACCTCCGGAACCCCCCCCCCACTCACCACATCGCCCCCTCCCCCCCCGGGTGGGGTTATGGGGGGTGGGGTGGGGTCGACGATGTGCCGTAAGCCGCGCCGGGGTCGTGTGACAACCCCCCCCCCCCATCAAGATGAATGGGGCGCTGTCGGGGGGGGGCTCAGCCGTAAGGATAAAGCGGGGGGGTTAATGACGGGGGGGGGCAGTGCTATAGGGAACGCAACTAATCTAAGCTCCCCCCCCCCACATTAACACCCCATTGTGTGTGGGGGTGGTGGGGGTGGGGCACACAATAACCCCCCCAAAGGCCAAACAGCCCCAACACCCCCCCTCAAAGCCGCTGACTTACGCTGTGCCCCCCCTGCATGAAGGTCCCCCCCCCATCGATTGAGCCCCCCCCAATCCCATCTATAGTTGAGAGCTATGCTTTTTGTAACCCCCCCCTTTTAAAGCCCCCCCCCCCCACAATGTTGTGCACGATGTGCTGCCCCCCATGAGCCCCTGACCCCCCCCCTTAAAAGATGGGGTGGGGGGGTGGTCTCGGACCCCCCCTCCTTTAAACGATGGGGTGGGGGGGCGGATTGTCACTGCCCCCCAACACCAAAATGGACACCCCCCTTTTAAAGGATGGGGTGGGGATGGGGGGGTGGGGGGTGAAGGTGATCTCGCCCCCCCCCCCATTAAAACGGACCCCCCACCCCTTTAAAGGATGGGTGGGGGTCGGTTACGGGCCCCCCCGGCGCTGTGTGTGTATGTGCCCACCCCCCGTTTTGCTCCCCCCGTGGCGCAGTGTGCTGGGAAAGGATCTCTGTGTGGAGATTGCTTCTACTAGAGGTAGTTCTATAAGACTGTTATATAGAGCTGTGCAGGGCCTGTAAAGAGAGTTGAGGGGGACTCTAGTGGGCATATGGGGCTGTGGTGGGCAATAGGAGGACTAGGGGCTCTAGGGGGCTCTGAGGGTGTGTAGGGGTTGTGGATCAGGTTGGATCTTAGGAAGATGTTTTTCACTCAGAGGGTGGTGACGCACTGGAACAGGTTGCCCAAGGAGGCTGTGGATGCCCCATCCCTGCAGGCATTCAAGGCCAGGCTGGATGTGGCTCTGGGCAGCCTGGTCTGGTGGATGGCGTCCCTGCACATAGCAGGGGGTTGGAACTGGATGATTTTTGGGATCCTTTTCAACCCAGGCCATTCTATGACTGTACAGTTCCATAGTGGAACAAATATAATATGCTAACTATGTAAAACATGGAGTCAGACCTGTGTGATTTGTCCACACCAGGAGGTGATTAGAAAACAATTTGTAAGCTACAAAGCTGCTTGCTGGAAAGGAAAAGAAAATAAAACTACAAGAAAAAGGGAAATCATTTCTTCCTGAAAATAGGAAGAATTATAGATCTGACATGAAATTTGAGTGAAGCTCCTGATTTTATGAAGCTATTCCCATTATTTTCTTGGTGCTGTGTTTCCCAAATGAGTGGTTTCTGGCTCTGCTGCAGCACCAGTCTGCATGTGAACATCAACTCTGTTCACCATCTGGGAAGATTAGGACTTCCCTTCTCCTACCAGCACCACTGAATTACAGTTACTCAGTGGTTAAACAAAGGAATCCTTAAAGAAGGGTTTACAGCTGTCCTGTTGTCTGAAGTGCTTGGGGCATTCTGATGCTATTAAGCTCTATGTATTAACAAGTTAAAAAAGAAAAGGTAGGCATCTGATTGTTGTGACAGTTTCTAAGCGATTTGGAAAGCTGTACCACCCAACCACTCCTTCTATTTGATGGAGGTGACAAAGCTCAGTTTAATTTCTGACTGCTGTTTAAATTCTGAAGCTCGAGCTGGTTCCTGGAGCAGAAAAAGCTCGGAAGCTGTCCCTCCTACAAGCAGGCACCTCTGAGCAAAATATGACATCTCAGTTTCTGATGGTAAGGTCAGGAGATCTGATTCCAGCATCTAGCTTTTGGCTTAATACTGTGTTAGTGGGACCTTTGTGTCACGGTTTGAACTAAAATCCACCTGCGTCCATGACAGGGGCCGCAGGCCCCGGAGGGGCCCTAGGCCGAAAGGAAAAAGTTAATTAGGAAAAGAAAACAGCGGCAACGATCTAAGGAGGCACACTTATTTACTAAATA
Organism: Coturnix japonica; assembly: GCF_054131305.1. Taxonomy (NCBI): domain Eukaryota; kingdom Metazoa; phylum Chordata; class Aves; order Galliformes; family Phasianidae; genus Coturnix; species Coturnix japonica. Next base: position 3,610,903 of record NC_140687.1, on the reverse strand, counting down.
CTATATCGAAATACAGGATAACACAATATAATACAATATAATTGAAAATTGAGCTAACGAATCAAGCAAAATAGGAGAGAGAATGAGTCCCGTAACCGAGAGGCCTACTGTGAATCTAGGCGAACAGCTGAAGGCTCCCACACACTCCCCTGAACGCCAGAACTCGAAAAACGTCAGTCTGTTCTGCAACAGAGTTAATATAGAGTCCAGGTCCCGTGACCTATCGTGTTGTTCCCTGGGAGATGTAGTCTTCTTCTGTAAGTTGCAGATTCAGTAAAATTATTCATGCTTTATATGATGTTATGATGTGGAATACTGATAGCAAAAAATACAAAATTATTAAACCATGACATTCCACCCCTTATTCTACATCATTACATTATGTTTATACATACATACACACTCATATGTATAATTGTGAATAATCAGCAACCTTATTTTTCTCAACAATTTACATTTATTCCATACAAATCCCTAAGTTGAGAACAAAACTCTATACCTTAACCTACTATTTATTAATTTTTGAGAAAATGGCAAAACTGCCAGAAAAAGGGAAACATGTCAGCAGTAGAGGGGAAAGGCAGCACTAGTAGGGCGTCCCCCACATCAAGGTGCACTCATCCTTTCCCAGCCACCACAGCAGATTTCCTTTTGACTTATACTTGTTTCCATGTGTGCTCTACACATGCATGGCCAATGCAGGATATAGAGTCCAGATGGAAAACTTGCTTACAGAATGCCTAATTAAGGTATATAGAGAAAAGTGTTTCCTTAACATTAATCCACTCTATCTTAAGTCCTATACCTAATTGAACTATTCTGTACCTAATTGAAATATTTTCTGAGCCTCTACCTATATATCTACAAGAAAATCATTGGCTGCACTCCCCCAACATCAAATTCCCTTGTGGTACACATTGAACATTCCCATTTTTGTCCATCACCCACCATGTGCACCCAGGTCCCTGGGCAAAGACAGTACCCCGGAGAGGTTTGCCCTTTCCAGACGCTGGAAGGACCCAAACCGTCTTTCCCAACACGCTCTTTATGTGTACTACAGGAACCTTATCTCCCTCCACGGTACGTAGGGAGCTGGATTGGTTAGGACCATTACGATTACTAGATCCTCGAGTGTTGACCAACCAGGTGGCTTCTGCTAAATGGTTCTCCCAGTTTTTATACGTTCCGCCACCCATTGCTTTCAACATAGTTTTCAACAACCCATTGAATCGTTCAATCTTACCAGAAGCTGGTGCATGATAGGGAATATGGTAAATCCACTCAATGCCATGATTTTTGGCCCAAGTGGTTACAAGGGAATTTTTAAAATGGGTCCCATTATCTGATTCAATTCTTTCTGGAGTGCCATGCCGCCACAGGATTTGCTTTTCCAACCCTAATATGGTGTTTCGGGCGGTAGCATGGGGTACTGCGTATGTTTCGAGCCACCCAGTGGTCGCCTCCACCATGGTGAGTACATAACGCTTACCATTGCGAGATCGTGGCAAGGTGATATAATCAACCTGCCATGCCTCTCCATATTTATACTTTTGCCATCGCCCTTCCCCCCAAAGAGGTTTCATCCTCTTGGCTTGTTTAATTATGGCGCATGTTTCACAATCATGAATAACTTGAGCAATAGCGTCCATAGTTAAGTCCACCCCTCGGTCTCTGGCCCACTTATATGTTGCATCCCTTCCTTGATGACCTGAAGTCTCATGGGCCCACCGAGCTAGGAATAATTCACCCTTGTTCTGCCAGTCCAAGTCTATTTGAGCCACCTCAATTTTGGCAGCTCGATCAACCTGATGGTTATTTTTATGTTCTTCAGTAGCCTTACTTTTAGGCACATGAGCATCTACATGGCGCACCTTTACAACAATGTTCCTTATTCGGGCAGCAATGTCTTTCCACAGTTCAGCAGCCCAAACAGGTTTACCCTTTCGTTGCCAATTATCATCCTCCCACTGTTGCAACCACCCCCATAAGGCATTTGCCACCATCCATGAATCAGTATAAAGATGAAGCATTGGCCACCTCTCCCGTTCAGCCACATCTAAAGCCAGCTGAACAGCCTTTACCTCTGCAAATTGACTTGATTCTCCTTTACCTTCAGTGGCCTCTGCAACCTGTCGTGTGGGGCTCCATACAGCAGCTTTCCATCTGCGATGCTTCCCTACAATACGACATGATCCGTCTGTGAATAGGGCAAATTTCTTTTCGTTTTCTGGTAGCTCATTGTATGGTGGTGCCTCTTTAGCACGTGATACCTCTTCTGTAGGTGGTGTTTCAATTTTTTTACTCTCAGGCCAGTCCATGATCACTTCTAGAATTCCAGGACGGCTGAGTTTTCCCATTCGAGCTCGCTGAGTAATTAATGAAATCCACTTACTCCAAGTGGCATCAGTAGCATGATGGGTGGAGGGAACCTGTCCTTTAAACATCCAGTTAATTACTGGCAAGCGAGGTGCTAGAAGAAGCTGAACCTCTGTCCCAACTACTTCAGAAGCAGCCCGAACCCCCTCATACACGGCTAAGATCTCCTTCTCAGTCGGAGTGTAGCGCTCCTCAGACCCTTTATATGCTCGACTCCAAAATCCTAGGGGTCGGCCTCGGGTCTCTCCTGAGGCTCTTTGCCACAAACTCCAGGTGGGACCTTTCTCTCCAGCAGCAGTGTAGAGGATGTTCTTCACATCCTGTCCCGTCCGTAATGGCCCCAAGGCCACGGCACGGGCTATTTCTTGTTTTATCTGCTCAAAAGCCTGCTGCTGCTCAGGACCCCATGAGAAATTATTCTTCTTCCGTGTTACCTGATAGAGAGGGCTCACTATGTGGCTGTAGTTTGGGACATGCATTCTCCAAAAGCCCACTACTTCCAGAAAAGATTGGGTCTCTGTTTTATTTGTGGGCGGAGACATAGCAGTGATTTTGTCAATCACATCTGCTGGGATGTGACGACGTCCATCTTGCCATTTTATACCTAAGAACTGGATTTCCTGGGCAGGCCCCTTCACCTTGCTGCGCTTAATGGCAAAACCAGCTTTCAAAAGAGTTTGGATTATCTGTTTCCCTTTCTTGGAAACCTCTGCTGCTGTATGGCCCCACACTACAATGTCATCAATATACTGCAAGTGTTCAGGAGCATTACCCTGTTCCAAAACAGCTTGGATCAATCCATGGCAAATTGTTGGGCTGTGCTTCCACCCCTGGGGTAAACGGTTCCAGGTATACTGAATACCTCTCCAGGTAAAAGCAAACTGTGGCCTACATTTTGCAGCCAATGGGATGGAAAAGAAGGCATTAGCAATATCAATGGTGGCATACCACCTAGCTTCTTTTGACTCCAATTCATACTGGAGTTCTAGCATGTCTGGTACAGCAGCACTTAATGGAGGTGTAACTTCATTCAGGCCACGGTAATCTACCGTCAGCCTCCATTCCCCACTGGTTTTACACACTGGCCATATGGGGCTGTTAAAAGGCGAGTGCGTTTTGCTAATCACTCCCTGATTTTCTAATTGGCGAATTAGCTTGTGAATGGGGAGCAATGAGTCCCTATTGGTGCGGTACTGCCGTCTGTGAACCACTTTGGTGGCAATTGGTACCTCTTGGTCTTTTACCTGGAGCAACCCCACAGCAGAAGGATCATCTGACAGACCAGGTAAAGTTGACAGCTGCTTAACACCATTTGTGTTTACAGCAGCTATCCCAAAGGCCCATCGATACCCCTTGGGATCCTTGAAATATCCCATCCTAAGGTAATCGATTCCCAGTATACATGGAGCCTCTGGACCAGTCACAATAGGGTGCCTTCGCCAGTTTTTACCAGTGAGGCTTATTTCGGCCTCCAACATAGTCAATTCTTGGGAACCCCCAGTCACTCCATGGATATATATTGGTTGTGTCCCTTGGTGACTTGAGGGCATTAGGGTGCATTGTGCACCAGTGTCCACCAAGGCTTTATATTTCTGTGGTTGAGATGTGCCAGGCCACTTAATCCACACAGTCCAGTATACTCTGTTGTCCCTTTCCCCCCCCTGGCTGGGGGCAGGGCCCCTCTATTGTTTACCTCGTTGACTTGCAGCAACTGGAACTCTCCCCTCCTTGGAAGAGTTCACCTTGGTAGTTGTTTCACCTTGTAATTCTTTCACTCGTGCCTGAAGTGCAGAAGTGGATGAATTACACCACTTCTTCATGTCCTCCCCATGACTACAGAGGAAAAGCAACAAGGCAAGACGTGTAGTCTCATTGTTGATTCGAGGTGACTTATCATCGTCATTTGCTTGAATACGAGGACGTCTCTTTTTAATGGTTGAGATTTTCGATGATACAGGTGGAGAGGAACTCATGTTGTTTAGCTTCCTCAATAGGCGATTGTGGAAATCCTGGTTTCCATCATCTTGTACCACCGTGGATTCATCTACATCAGGCACATTAGCCAATTTGTCAATAATATCATTTTGTGTTCCCTCCACTTCGTTTAACCTTTCCACAATTTTGACAATGGCTGAAGTGTACAGATTAACTTCTGTGGCGCTTATAAATAATTCAAGTTCCTGAAGTCTGCCAATTAGTTCATTCACAAAGGGTTTCCTGTCCCCTTTGCCATATACTAATGCAAGTGCACTGGCATGCTTTTCTGGAGCTGCTTTTGTAAAGTCACGCCACATTTGTCGTGGAACGCGGACTGCTTCGGGATCATGTAATTGGTCTGGATCATTACGATTGAACTCGCGGCTGTATAGCATTTCCACTAGAGCATTTTCTCTCAAAAATTGGATACCTTTCTCAATATCAGTCCATTTCTTTCTCTCAGGCTCCAAGTCCCTTTTAAAGGGGAATCTATCTCTTACCGCTATCAACATCCGCTTCCAGAGGGTGTAGGACCGATTTTGGCATGTGCCAATACCTCTGTCCACACGTGGGTCCCTGGAAATGCTACCCAGTTGGCGAGCTTCACTGCCATCGAGCCATGCACTGTTGGCACCATTGTCCCAGCAGCGAAGTAACCAAGTGACCATATTTTCTTTTGGCTGACGTGTGTAATCCTTTCTTAGATCTCGAATTTCACTCAGTTTAAAAGATCGATCAATAATGGTCGTAATACTTTGCTCACCTTTTGCTCTATCAAGAGTCCCAGGTGTTGATGGTGGCAACTGTGTTGATGAGGCTGCCCCATCTACAAGTTTGGACTTGAGAAATTCTCGTAAAGAAAAAGTAGCTTTTGGCTCCTCTTCTGACTCTGACCCTGACCCTGATGCTTGTGTTATTTCCTCCAGGTAACCCTCCTTCTTTTTCCTCTCTCCTAACTTTCTCTGCTCCTCTAACTTCTTCTGCTCCTCTATCAATCATCTTCTGCTCCTCTATCATCTTCTGCTCCTCTATCATCTTCTGCTCCTCTATCATCTTCTTATACCCCTCTAACATCCTCTGCTCCTCCAACTTCTTCTGGTCTTCTGACTCCCCCTGCTCCCCTGAGTCTCCTGAGTCCTGCTCTCCTAACTCCCTCCGCTCTTCTAACTCCTTCTGCATTTTCTCTAACTGAGTTGAAACTTGTTTTGTCTTTCGCCCTCTTACAGGGGCAACCAACATTGTATCTGGTGTCCCAGATGGTTGGTCCAATTGGACTACCTGTGCCCCCGGTGGCTGGTCAGATTGGACTACATGTGCCCCCAATGGCTGGCCAAATTGGACTACATGTGCCCCTGGTAGTTGGTTAAATACATTCAACTCACCCTGGAGGGCACATAGCTGGTCTCGGAGAGCGTTCCGCTCAAACTGGACAGCACCAAGCTCAGTCTGGAGGCTGTTGTAGTTGGACTGGAGAGTGTTGTACCCGAACCGGAGGACGTTATGCTCGGCCTGGAGGGCAGTGTGCTCAGTCTGGAGAGTGTTGAGCTTGGTCTGGAGGGCATTGTGCTCGGTCTGAAGAGCGTTATGCTCGGACTGGAGGGCATTATGCTCGGACTGAAGAGTGTTGTGCTCGGTCCGGAGGGCATTGTGCTCAGTCTGAAGAGCGTTATGCTCGGACCGGAGGGCATTATGCACAGACTGAAGAGTGTTGTGCTCGGACTGGAGGGTGTCGCAGTTGGATTGGAAGGCATCATGCTTGGCCTGGAGGGTGCCGCACTCAGACTGGACGGCGTCATACTTGGACTGGAGAGTGTTGTGCTCGGTCTGGAGGGCATTGTGCTCGGTCCGGAGGGCATCGCGCTCAGTCTGGAGAGTGTTGTACTCGGACCGGAGGGCGCTGTGCTCGGACTGGAGAGTGTCGTGCTCGGACCGGAGGGCGCTGTGCTCGGACTGGAGAGTGTCGTGCTCGGACTGGAGGGCGCTGTGCTCGGACTGGAGAGTGTCGTGCTCGGACCGGAGGGCATCGCGCTCAGTCTGGAGAGTGTCATGCTCGGACCGGAGGGCGCCGTGCTCGGACTGGAGAGTGTCGTGCTCGGACTGGAGGGCGCCGTGCTCGGACTGGAGAGTGTCGTGCTCGGACCGGAGGGCGCTGTGCTCGGACTGGAGAGTGTTGAGTTGGGATTGCAGGGAGCTTTTCTCATCCCAAAGTTTTTCTGCGTCAGCTCTAAGATTCTCTTTCTCGTACCAGATTGAGTCTCGTTGGTACAGGAGATCTTTTCTCTCAGCTTCAAAAACTTTTTCTCTCTCTACCTTCTCATCCCAAAGTTTTTCTGCGTCAGCTCTAAGACTCTCTTTCTCGTACCAGATTGAGTCTCGTTGGTACAGGAGATCTTTTCTCTCAGCTTCAAAAGCTTTTTCTCTCTCTACCTTCTCAGTCCAAAGTTTTTCTGCCTCAGCTCTAAGACTCTCCTTCTCGGCCCTGAGACTCTCTCTCTCAGCTTCAAAAACTTCCCTCTCAGGAATGGTATTGACTAAGGCCCGATAAGCATTAGCTAGGCCCAAAATCATTTGTGCCTCCTGAGATCTGCCTGAGCCACAACATTCCTGCCTCAAATATGCAATCAAACTCTCAGGATTCTTCAAGTGTTCAGGAGTGAAGCTCCATAACACTGAAGATGTCTGTCCTTTGAGAATCTCTTCAATTCCCTGCCACTCAGTATTCTCTGGTTCTAGGGAAGACTTCCTCTGGATGTTATAAATCCAGATACTGAGTGAGATTATTACAATAATCAACAGTAAGATCAGGGAGATTAAGAGTGTGGCCCACTGATCATTCAAAAACTGCATAAAGGATTCATAGAAAGAAAGAGGAGCACGCTTAAAAATCACCATTTCTGTATAATTAGTTGCATTAGTTGCTCCCTCTGGAGCTGTATGCAGATACGAAGTGAGCATTGCTAACCATGCTTTCAATCCATTATACAATTGTATAGCTCCATAAGAAAAAGTGGCTAGCTTAAACATGGCCCAATATGTTCGGAGCGTCTCAAAAAAGGAACCAATGGCACACAGTCCCTGGTAAAACAAATTTAGTAGAGAAAACATTTTTTTTTTCCTCCAATAGAGAGAAAAAAGTAAAAGAAAACAAAGCTCAGCAGTGTTTATAAAATATACCGGAGTATTGGCAGTCCGCCTGGACTTTCAAGATCAAGCTCGCAGGTGCAGAACCGCAAACACGAGATAGCTCCTTAACAGGGAAAAAAACTCGTAGCTCTGTTAAAAGCTAAAAGAGCAACAGAAGAAAACACAGAAAAACAGCAACTCAAATTGCCCGCATTCTCCACCAAAATCTGTCACGGTTTGAACTAAAATCCACCTGCGTCCGTGACAGGGGCCGCAGGCCCCGGAGGGGCCCTAGGCCGAAAGGAAAAAGTTAATTAGGAAAAGAAAACAGCGGCAACGATCTAAGGAGGCACACTTATTTACTAAATACTATATCGAAATACAGGATAACACAATATAATACAATATAATTGAAAATTGAGCTAACGAATCAAGCAAAATAGGAGAGAGAATGAGTCCCGTAACCGAGAGGCCTACTGTGAATCTAGGCGAACGGCTGAAGGCTCCCACACACTCCCCTGAACGCCAGAACTCGAAAAACGTCAGTCTGTTCTGCGACAGAGTTAATATAGAGTCCAGGTCCCGTGACCTATCGTGTTGTTCCCTGGGAGATGTAGTCTTCTTCTGTAAGTTGCAGATTCAGTAAAATTATTCATGCTTTATATGATGTTATGATGTGGAATACTGATAGCAAAAAATACAAAATTATTAAACCATGACACTTTGGCATCTAGCACTTAATGATCTTGAAGGTTTCTTCCAACCCAAGCCCTCCCATGATCCTATGATTCTGTGATTTCATTCAGGTTTATTGAGATGAGTTCTCCTGAATGTGCTGTTCTCCATATGATTATAATTGGAGTCCAGATGGGTGACTGAAACCAGACACCAAACTTTCTGATGGCCAAAATTAAATGAAATCAATCCTTTACTGTGTCAGTAGTCTGTAACTAGAGCCCATCAGGTAATTCCCAGCCTCCTGCCTGTATCAGTGGCTGCACACAGTGAAAAAGTCTGATGGGATTTTAACCTCTAAAATGTTCCAAAGCAACCAGAGGGTGAATATATTCACTATGTAAATACCTGCAGGAATAAGCTTGTCATGTATGTCCTCAGGTACCACAGTAGTTAATGGTGGGACTCAGTAGGTCATGCTGAAAGTTGAGTCTGCTGATTTTGAAGGTCTTTTGAAGGTCTTTTCCAGCCTACATGACCTTATGCTAATATTTCTGAAATTTATTTCTGTTCAGCTCCCAGAAAACCTCCCACCCAGCCCCCAACTGACCCCGTGGTGAAAAATAAAACAGAAACCTCAGTGACGCTGGCATGGTCCCCTCCGAAGATGCACCGCCCCATTCCAGTCGATGGCTACATTGTGGAATGCAAGAAACTAACTGGCTTCACCTGGGTGAGGTGCCACGAGTCTCATGTCCCTGTCCCAGAGTTCACGGTGAGCAATCTGTCTGAAGAGGCTGATGATCAGTTCCGAGTGTCTGCAGGCAATGCGCATGGACAGAGCCCGTCTCTGGAATTCCCAGGGAGCGTGCACCTTGGTAAGCACAAAAACCCCAATGGAAATGGGTCAGTGTGTGCTGAGCAGCTGTGTTGGTTCCCTAAAGATGCTTCCTTTGACTTTAAGGTTAGCAGTGCATTAACACACCAAAGGCTTTCCTTTATTCCTAGTTCTCCTATCTCCTATCAACCTCCAGCTACCACTAAAGTGATACGAGTTGTTTCTGTGACAGAGACATGAATATCCTTATCTTTTGATATCTCACATGTGCAAGAGGCAGAACTTTCTGTAACAGATCTTAAGCACAGAAGTGCTTCTTCTAGCACTCATGCAAAGGGAGAAGTAGAAATGTACCTATGATTTAATCTTCCATCTCTAAATGAGATACCAGACTTGCATCTAAAGAGCATTAAGACATACATGTTCTTCCTCAGACCCAGTCCTGGCTGTGAAATCCCCCCTAACAACTGGTGAAGCTGTACCTGGAGGGGATGCCATGTTTACTATTGACCTTACAACAACGTGCAAGCATGCCAGCTGATGAATGTCTGCAGTTCACAGCTATTGGCCAGTGCATTCAGTCACCAGGTTTACCACTGCATGACCATAGAGCAGTACTTTCAGCTGCAGGTTCAGACAGCCTTTCTGATTGCACTGGAATAGTTTAGAAGTAGGGGAGCAATAATTCCAATAATATCTCTATCAATCAGCTTTGCATGACAAAGTAGAACAAATAAACATTCATGATGGGAGGACCTGTTTGTCATTGGGTGGAAACCTCTGCAGAAGCATGTTTAGAGCATTATTAATCAGTAGAAGGAGATGTTTGGTTGATTTTTACTTAGTAAATCCAGCAAGAAGACCAAATGAAATATCGTGAATTGCTCAGCACTGACACAATGATGAGTGCAGGAACAGAAGGTGATACTTTTTCAGAGATGTTGCAGCAAACATTGACCACGTTAGCCTGATATCAATTGAAATAACGCGGCCTTTGCTCCTGACAGGTGCTGCAGTGAGATTTACCAAGAAGAGCAAAGATGTAGAAAAGATCTGCGCTTGGCTGCGTGAGGAAGCCAAACTGCAGGCTGAGCTTTCAGACACAGGCGCTACTGTGGAGTGGATGAAGGATGGGAAGGAGCTCAAGGCCAGTGAAAATTATGAACTGCAAATTGTGGGGAAGAAACACACCCTGAAAATTCACAACGACTCAATGGATGATGCTGCAAGTTATCAGTGCATCTGTGAGGGGGATAAAATGCTCTATCAGCTTTCAGTGAAAGGTATGTGACAGTCTGGGCTGTCCTCTTCCTGCCCAGGGCCAGCAGACTGCATTCACCTGACTCCCCGACAGTCCAGCTGTTGTCAGACAGCATCTGGGGTGTTTTCAGTGGCTGTTTTGACTTGAACTGGCCAATCTGCTTTGTAGAGCCATTTGATTTCTGTGTTCTGTCCTGTGATTCGTCCCTAAGATATAGAGGAAATCAAGGGAAAGACAGGAAAAAGAGCATCCCAGCCTTCCTGCTCTTCTGTCAGGGTGGCCACAAGAGATGATGTCAACATCTCTTTTTGTAGCAGTGATCCCAAATGTAGAAAACACCTGTGAAGAGTCACAGGGACTAAATTGATGGAGAGCAGAACTTCCTGCCAAGGCTTGTCAGCTAGTCTTAATTTTGCTTTTCTTCTCTCTCTTTGTCATGTTAGCATAATATTTCATACTGGCAGGTCTGCCCATAGAATTAACTGGCACAGGCTGCCCAGGTAGGTGGTGGGATCCCTGGAGGTGTTCAGGAGCTGTCGAGATGTGGCCCTGATGGATGTTATCAGGGGGCATGGTGGGGTGGGTTGGGGTTGGAATCAAAGGAGGACCCCCATGTATTTCATCGGGAAGCACTACTGGTAATAAGACCTTTGGAGCAAATCCTGGTAGGGCCACGCTCAGCTGGTCCAGTCTGGAGGCTGTTTCTCCTTACTGCAGTATCTGCAGTGAAAACCAGCAGCTGCTTTTGTGTGGTTGGGCTCACATCCAGCAGTGGTGACGGGACTACAATGATAAGAGACAGTTCCTGAAAAAATGAATGAAATTTGACTGTATGATAGGATGGAGTTAAATGTATTGACAGGATCTCAGTCATCCCAGTGTCCATCAGCTGGCTCTCGAGCTCCTAAATACAGGCATTCTGTAGAACGTTGTTGAATTTGTATTATACATGCGTGTTCTTGGAACTGCAGAACAAATGCATGCATAATCCAGACTTTGATTTTAGCAGCTCTGACTGCGCTGTCTCAACAGACCCAACTCAGTTGTGTGCGCTGTTTTGAAATGATATGTTAACAAGAAGTTGGAAAACAAGCTCAATTACCCTCAGTAAAATAGGACCGTGGACTTAGGCTTGAACTTTTGGCTAAGACAGTGGTGAGATTTTGAATCTTTGAAGTCAATTATTCCACTGTGTGTTAATAAGGGCCAGTTTTATCATCTAACTTTTGCACTCCAATTAATTTCCATAAAGGAATTCTTTTTTTTCTTTTTTCTTTTCAGTCCTAAGTGATATCTCTATCTTTTAGGCTTGATTTGTTTGCCAGGGGGTTACAGTGCAGTAATAGATACCCCCTCCATTGATTTCCTTCTAGTTTGCTTGTTCCAATTCTTTCCTCAGTTTTCCTATTTTAGACATTTTCTTGAAGCCTTGGGCTTCTTCCTTTGGCTCTGTCCCCTGTACAGTGTACGTCCTTCAACTTGTGGAGATAAGGTAATCTGGTACGTGGTTTATAAAAGCTGCCAATTTGCCAGCTTCTGAATTAGAATCTAGCAATTAGAACTAGGATTAAACGTGCACGTTTGATCTTATGATAAATGAATGCCTCATGGTCACCAATGTCCCTGCAGTTCTTTACCATCATATGTATTTTGTGTCTTCATATTTTGTTTCAGCACTGGCAAACTTCGTAATCAAAGAGACAAGTGGAGGAGTAATCAGGGCCGTTGCTGGAAAACAAGCTGAATTTGTTTCTGAGACCTCTGAAGCCAATGTCATGGTGAAGTGGTACAAAAATGGCAAAGAAATCAAGACCAGTAAGAAATTCACAATGGAAGATAAAGGGAAACTGCATAAGCTTGTGGCTTCAGCTGTAACGAAAGAAGACGAGGGAACATACATCTACACAATTGGAGATGACACTCTGATTTTTGATTGGAAAGTCTCAGGTAAGTTTGTGAGGCAAACATAGGATCACAATCCATGTAAAGCACTTCAGACTTAATTCATTTTATTTGTCCAACGCTGTGGGTTTCCAGTATTTAGGACAAAGATTGCATAGCTCTATTGAAGCAATTCTGACCTTCCTGTTGTCCCTATGCAAATCCACAGTATGAGCAAATAATGTAACTGTGTTGTGATGAATTCAAGACAGCCTTAGCTCCAGCTGGGGCTGGAGTCACGACTTGAGCCCTGACATCTGGGCTTCATTCATCTAGTTCATGTATTGCCTCAGCACTTACATCATCTTTAAACCTATGACTGAAATGGTCCTAAGTTATTAGCATGGGAATCCTGTCTCCTCTTTGGACAAATTAAACTCCACATTTGGAGAGTTGAGTGTCTCCTGCTGTACCCGAAGGACATTGTGATCTCTGAGGTGTCTCCCTGAGGTGCTGTAAGCACAGCCATTAGCTCATAGTGCAAGTAAAGCACTGTTAGGTCAAGCCTGGAGGAGTAATGCTTGTCACTGACATGTTCCTGTTCAGGGTGGAGCTGGAGGGTAAAATAACACAAGAAATTGTCATTGAAATTCAATATCTGTGAAATTCAGCTGGTTGCATTCACAGAACCTGGCGTTAAGATCTGTTTTCTGTTTTATATCTTGAGCCTATTTTCCATAACCCAGTCCTCATTTATGAACTGAAGCTCTACTGAAAGCCTTTCGCTGTGTATGCTCATGCTGCAGTGCAGCGCTTGTGACCTTTAACAGCACATTCACGTTCCTCTGATCACAGGATCCTTACGGTTGATTAAGACCCTCTAGTCTGACTGCTCACCCATCACCACCGTGATGCTCCCCATCAGCTTAGCTAAAAACTCAGCAGAGATGATAGATCAAGCACAACACTGGATTTGGGGTGGCTAGAGATTCCTAAGATACTGAAGGATTGCTTGCAGGTGGTGTTGGCTCAGGTATTCACCCTGCATCCCACCTGCTGTTCTGTTTGGTTGAGAATCATGCATTCTGCAATTTCACTTTGTAATTCAAAGACCCTGGCTTTATCTGTTGAAAAACTGATCTAAAACAAGCCAAGAAGACTCCGTTGGAACTGGTTGATGCAGAACAAAGGCATCCCCAAAGGACAAGTTGCACTGTTTGATGAACATTATTGGATGAGAGCTAAGCTAAGATTTAAAAAGTTCTGGGGCTGTCTCTGAGCATCAAATACAGAGGAAGCCTGCATGATTCCCTGAGAATGGATACCTTAATCCTACTTTGGTGTAGGGTTAAGGGAACACTAGCAGTAACTCCTATCACAAAATGTCGCATGGCTCAGACAAAATGCCATCAAGAGGGCTTAATTAGGAGCACCAAATGGTCGCAAGATGGTCTTAGGGCAGGGAAGTAATCTATCTATGTGATATTGATTGATGCTATTAGTTCTTAACAGCTTGACTCTAGAAGGACTGTTGTTCTTTGGTCACCTAGTTATAAAAGAATAAATGGCTCCTGTCTATTACAATTTTTAACGCATTTTTTGTTCACTGATGCCATAAATGTTCCTGGCATAGTAATTGGCCTTGGTATATTCAGTGACTGAAAGCAACAGTTGTTGCTCTAAGAAATGCAGTACAAAGCTAGGTCTGCCTGTAGCTGACAGCCATCAGCTTGCTCCTCAGGCAGGTTCTGTCTGTGTATGGGAGATCACAATGTGAACCACTGATTGATCAGCTGAGGCAAGTGTGGGGTCAGCTGTGGGAGCACAGGTGAAAGTTATGTAGCTGTGCTCCCTGGAGGGGTGGAGTTCGACTCCACCTCCTCTGAGACCTCATTTAAGGGCTGACCCTCACTGAGGCAGCATCTCTTGGAGATTGCTCACCAGGGAGGATCACCTCAGCTCTGGTGAGTTCCCTTTTCCTTATATCTTCTGTATTTCTACCATTTTACTTGTAATTGTTATCCTTGTTAATACCAGCATAGTTATTGCCAATACATTTGGCAAGCCAGGCAGGAGCCACTGACTTGGCATCTAGAAATATAAGGAAAAAAAAATGTCCTTTGTGTGGAAAATCTTTAATTGGTACAAGGGGGAGAAGACCACCCCCTTAGGGACATGCCTTCCTGGACAAATTCCAGGTTTTGAGGCATCCCCATATTACCAATTAGCAACAATTATTGAACAATGGGGCCCTTTAAGAGTACCAAATAACATGGACGCCTATTGTCTAACTGATTACTTTCTAGGACTACAAAAAGATATCTTAATTACAAAAGAAAAGCGAATGGCTGCATCTATGGCAGCCTGGCCATTATTAAATGCTTTAAATCGGGCAGAGATAAAATCAAACAACATTGCACATGAAAATGAATTGTTAAAGGCCCATATTGAAAAATTGGAGGGTGAGATCAATCTATTGACAGGAAAAAAACCGTCATTTTCTTCCTCCAACCCTCAAATTAGATACATTTCATTTAATGATGATCAAGATCCTGAAGAAATGAATCAAAATAAGATCACTAAATCTGATCTAGAAAAACCATCTGAGACGGACTCACTAGAAGTCCGTCCAGTAATAACTCAAAAAACAAAGAAAATTCAAGATCGACCAGCAGGAGTGCCTCCTGATCAATGGCCCCCTGCCGAATCTGTTTTACATGTAACAGCCCGTCCATATACGCCTACTGAACTCATGGACCTAGTGCAACGATTTAGGCAAAGGCCAAGGGAAAGTGTTCCGGCTTGGTTATTACGGTTATGGGATTCAGGGGCAGATAGTGTACTGGTTAGTGGCCCCGAAGTATCTAAGTTGGCCACAATAACAGTACATCCTGCCCTTCGGCAGAGACTGTATGCTGGGACTCAGTTCCCTGAAGAAAACCATTCAATTGTAGAATGGATAATGGCTGCTTGCCGCATGGTGTGGACAAATAAAACTGACATGCCAGTAAACACAGGGATGTGGTCTTCTATGGAAGACCTTCAAAATTATATACGCGAATTAGGTATGAGAGAGGCTATCTACGAAGACACATTCGATAGCCCTGATATGGTTAAATTTTCTGCGGGAATGAGGGACCTAATTTTACAGTAAGCACCCTCTCATATGTATGGAACCTTGGTTTCCATACTTAATCCAGTAGTATCCGCAGAGGCAGTAGTCCAACAAGCCGCCCAATTGGTAGCAGACCTCGGAGAAACTGAGCGTTTACGAGCTAAGCGCAATATCAGGGTGATTGAGGATGCCGAGGCTTTTCCAATAGTGCGAGCCAGAAGATCGGCCCCGCGAACTTCTCGGGCAGGACCTGTTAGGGTATCCCGGAAACAAATGTTTAATGATCTGCTCCGGGCAGGCGTTCAGTTTTCAAAAATTGATGGGCAGCCCAATCAGGTTCTCCTTCAGTTGTGGAAGCAACTGAAGGATGAACAAAAATTTCAGAATAAACCCGAAAGGCCAGGGATAAGATTTATAGAGCGACGACCAACAACAACATGGAATTTAGAAGATTTTATAGTTCCAAATAGGAAAAAGCCACCTCAGGTGCTTCGGGTTATGACACCAGAGGTATCGGAGGTAAAAGACTTGAATCTGGCTCAGTTCATGGCTTGACGAGGGATGTCAGTCCTCCTAGGGCCTCTAGACGGGACCGGAGGCCCTATGTGGAACTGACGATATACTGGTCCCGAAAGAATATACAGAAGGTTATGGCCCTAGTTGATACCGGGGCAGAGACATCTATAATATATGGAGACCCAACTAAATTTAAAGGTAATAGAGTGATGATTGGAGGTTTTGGGGGACAAACCATTCCGGTCACCCAAACCTGGGTAAAACTGGGGGTCGGGCGTCTTCCACCACGGGAGTACAAGGTATCCATTGCCCCAATTCCAGAGTATATATTAGGAATTGATATCCTGTGGGGTCTGGCTCTCCATACAACAGTGGGAGAGTTCCGATTGCGGCAGAGATGCATTAGTATCCGGGCAATCCAGACAATATTGAGAGGCCATGCAAAACATGAGCCTATTTGTTTGCCAAAGCCACGCCGGATTACTAATGTGAAACAGTACAGACTCCCGGGTGGGCAGGATGAAATAACAAAGACGGTGCAGGAATTAGAAAGAGTGGGTATTATAAGGCCTGCACATAGCCCATATAACTCCCCAATATGGCCAGTGCGAAAACCGGATGGAACATGGAGGATGACAGTAGACTATAGGGAATTAAATAAGGTCACGCCACCTGTTCATGCGGCTGTACCCAATATTGCCTCCCTAATGGACACACTAAGCAGGGAAATCAAAACATATCACTGTGTCTTGGATTTGGCGAATGCATTCTTCAGTATTCCAATCAGTGAAGAATCGCAAGATCAGTTTGCATTTACATGGGAAGGGAGGCAATGGACTTTCCAGGTCCTACCCCAAGGGTACGTACATTCGCCCACTTTTTGTCATAATTTAGTGGCACGTGATCTGGCTAAGTGGGAAAAGCCAAATAATGTCAATTTATATCATTATATTGATGACCTCCTGTTAACATCCGATTCGTTAGAGGCGGTGAGACAAGCAGCAGATTTGTTGATAGCTTACCTGCAGAAAAGAGGGTGGGCTATAAACCCACAGAAGGTGCAAGGTCCGGGGCTATCTGTAAAATTCCTGGGAGTAATTTGGTCCGGGAAAACCAAAGTACTACCCAGTGCGGTAGTAGATAAAGTCCAAGCGTTTCCAGTCCCTACAACATCAAAACAATTGCAAGAATGTTTGGGTATATTGGGGTATTGGCGCTCCTTTATACCTCATTTAGCTCAGCTATTAAGGCCATTATACAAGCTTACAAAGAAGGGTCAATCATGGAATTGGGGAAAGATAGAACAGGATGCTTTCCAACAGGCAAAACTGGCAGTTAAACAAGCTCAGGCGTTGGGTATATTTGATCCGACCCTCCCAGCTGAACTAGATGTTCATGTTACTCAAGATGGTTTTGGCTGGGGCCTGTGGCAACGCCAGAGTTCTGTTCGAACCCCCATTGGATTCTGGTCTCAGGTTTGGCACGGAGCAGAAGAACGATATAGCATGATTGAGAAACAGTTATTGGCTGCCTATTCGGCATTACAAGCAGTAGAGCCGATAACGCAAACAGCAGAGGTCATAGTTAAGACTTCATTACCAATCCAGGGGTGGGTGAGAGATTTGACTCACCTTCCTAAGACGGGGGTGGCCCAAGCACAAACGGTGGCACGATGGGTCGCCTATCTAAGCCAGAGAAGCAGTCTGTCTTCATCTCCACTTAAAGAAGAACTACAGAAGATCCTAGGCCCAGTGACGTATCACAGTGATACATCAAAAGAACCGATGGTTGCTCCACCAGAGAAGAGTCCCGTTCAGGAAGGAAGATATCCTATTCCTGAAGATGCCTGGTATACGGATGGGTCCAGCAGAGGCAACCCGAGCAAGTGGCGAGCAATAGCATACCATCCCTCTACTGAGACCATCTGGTTTGATGAGGGGGATGGTCAAAGCAGCCAATGGGCAGAATTGCGAGCCGTGTGGATGGTTATAACTAAAGAACCTGGTGACGGCGTCCTGAACATCTGTACAGATAGTTGGGCTGTGTACCGGGGGCTCACTCTGTGGATTACGCAATGGGCTACCCAGGAATGGACTATCCACGCCCGACCGATTTGGGGTAAAGACATGTGGGTAGACATTTGGAATACGGTCAAACACAGGACAGTATGTGTCTACCATGTCTCTGGTCATCAACCCTTGCAGTCACCAGGAAATGATGAAGCTGACACACTGGCCCGAATCCGATGGATTGAGAATTCACAATCTGAAAATATTGCCCGTTGGTTACATCAGAAGCTACGGCATGCTGGACAGAAGATAATGTGGGCAGCTGCTAAAGCATGGGGGCTGCCTGTACAACTATCTGATATCGTTCAAGCATGTCAGGATTGCGATGCTTGCTCAAAGATGAGACCGAGACCGTTGCCTGAAACAACATCCCACATTGCTAGAGGATATAGTCCTCTTCAGAGATGGCAGGTTGACTACATTGGGCCCCTCCCTCGGTCTGAGGGGGCGAGATATGCCCTGACCTGCGTTGACACTGTAAGTGGACTGCTGCAAGCCTATCCTGTACCAAAGGCAAATCAAGCATACACAATTAAGGCACTTACTAAACTGATGTCTGCATACGGGACACCTCAAGTTATCGAGAGTGACCAAGGGACTCACTTCACTGGAGCGATGATACAGCGCTGGGCAGAAGAAAACAACATTGAATGGCGATTCCACCTGCCATATAACCCAACAGGGGCAGGCCTTATTGAACGTTATAATGGTATCCTTAAGGCTGCCCTGAAAACAGACTCTCAGTCCCTGCAGGGGTGGACAAAAAGATTATATGAAACCGTGCGGGACCTGAATGAAAGACCTCGGGATGGCAGACCCAGTGCCCTGAAAATGTTACAAACTATATGGGCCTCCCCTCTTAGGATCCAAATTACAGGCACCGATAATAAGGTAAAACCGCAGGTTGGTACTGAAAATAATCTTCTGCTCCCTGCCCCTGAGAATTTAGAACCGGGAATCCATAAGATAAATTGGCCTTGGAAGGTGCAGGTAGGACCCAAATGGTGTGGCCTACTTGCACCTTGGGGGAGATTATTGGAGGTGGGAGGTTCAGTCACCCCCTCGGTGATAGGTACATGGCCTACTGACATCGTGGTCAATACTCCGGCCTTTATTGCTAAAGGAACACCTATTATGTCCCTATGGCAGATCAAGACTCCTCCTCTGGTGCCAGATATAGTTATACAGCCACAGATATCTGGCCAGAGGGTATGGTATCGGAGGCCGGGACATAATCCAGTACAAGCAGAAGTATTGACCCAAGATAAAAATACGGCCTGTATCTTGCCCTGGAGGGCGGATCTTCCCCTCCTAGTACCCTTGAAACATCTATATTACTCCCCTTAAGATTGATTCTAAGCCTCTAGGACCATTACTCTGGACTGATGAAACGCAGACGGACCTGCACTTCAAGATGATTTGTCTCCGGTAACATCTATCAAGCACTGGCCCATGGAAGATCATAAACACCCATCCAATCATCATCATTTGAATAATATCAACATCTAATGCGACGGGAGATTGTATCAGCGTCGTGATTGGGTCTCTGTAATAAGGGGAACTCACCTAATCATTGGTTCACGTTGTGAAGGGGTGGAGTGTATGGGAGATCACAATGTGAACCACTGATTGATCAGCTGAGGCAAGTGTGGGGTCAGCTGTGGGAGCACAGGTGAAAGTTATGTAGCTGTGCTCCCTGGAGGGGTGGAGTTCGACTCCACCTCCTCTGAGACCTCATTTAAGGGCTGACCCTCACTGAGGCAGCATCTCTTGGAGATCGCTCACCAGGGAGGATCGCCTCAGCTCTGGTGAGTTCCCTTTTCCTTATATCTTCTGTATTTCTACCATTTTGCTTGTAATTGCTATCCTTGTTAATACCAGCATAGTTATTGCCAATACAGTCTGGATGGAATGAAGGGCATGAAATACTGATGTGCTCATCAAACGCTGCTTGTTAGCTTAGAGACAAGGTGTTGAATTGGTTTGTTCATGTATTGCAAACAGGTTACTTAGCTGCCTTCATTTTAGCTTCAGAAGAACATGTGCAGAATACAGAATTGATTAAAAGAAATAAGAACTGTCTGCATAGAACTTACTCTTTCCTTACACAGGAGAATCAAGCACACGTTTGTATGTGAGTACCTCCAGAGGTGAAACTTGATCCCCCAGATGTAATGAGCAGAGACATTACAATCAGTTCTAACTGTATCTTAATGCTGTGCTGAATAAGCCTGAGTCAGGATGTAAACCACTTTCTCTTTTTTTCTTCAGATGAAGCCATTAATTTTGTCAGCAAGTCCAAAACGACTCCAGAAATATCAGTCAGTCCTTCTGAAGACCTGGAGCTGGTGTGTGAGGTGTCAGCTGCAAGCGGAGCTGTCGTATAGAAGAAAGATCAAATAGAGGTGAAGCAGGACCAGAGGACAACCATCATCTCCCAGGGGACGCACCGCAAGCTCATGGTCAAAAATGTGACCCTGAAAGACCAAGGGAGCTACAGCTGTGAAACAAAAGATGACAAAGCAACATTCCAAGTGAAAGTCAGAGGTGAGAAAATGCTTGGAATCCCAGAGATAAAGGAACACTTCATTTTGTGTGTCTTGCATTTGGAGGATCAACTTACAGCCTCTCTGGTGCAAAACATTTTGGCTATAGGACTTTCTTTGTCATCTAGTGTCATAGCAACACTTTTCTACATGTGCTTTTCCATCCAGGAATGAATTACTGCAACAAACAATAGGCAAGGAGGGTAACTTGTGCAGCTCTTGTAGTCAGCTGGTGTCTGCAGGGTTACAGTGCAAGAGCACACCAGGCATGCAAGGAGTGAGAAAAGGGGAGGTGTTTGATGAGATCTGGTTACAAAATTTGAATGACACAATGAGGTGGAAAATGCCACTAATCAGACTCTTAAATGGCCTGGGTTGCAAAGGCCCACAGTGCTCATCCAGTTCCAACCCCCTTCTTCCTATGTGCAGGGTTGCCAACCAGCAGCCCAGGCTGCCCAGAACCACATCCAGCCTGGCCTTGAATGCCTGCAGGGATGGAGCATCCACAGTCTCCTTGGGCAACCTGTTCTAGAGGGCCATTCCCTTCTGATTTACTGGAAATGTAGAGAGACATCAGAAGAAACAAAGAGAAGGGAGGAGGTTCAGCAGTGCATGCAGGTGTTCTAAATCTCATGTCCAAATCTGCTATCAGACTGCGAAATGTTTAGATTTATGATATGATATGAAATGATATGCCTATTCATTTCCCAAGGCAAAATAGAGGGGAAAGTATTTTCCTGTCTTAATGAGGCATCATGATGGTCCCTGTGAAGGGCAAGTATAATGAAAATGGGGAACTGGAGTAAGCTCTGCAGCAGACTACAGCAAAATGGTGTGACTATTGTGATGTCCCTGCAGAGAAAGAAGACGTGTTTACAAACAAGGACAAGGTACAAAAGGAGGTGAAGGCTGCACTGACTCAAAATGCCACGCTGAGCTGCGAGGTGGCCCAGGAGAAGATGGAGGTGAAGTGGTACAAGGAGGGGAAACTGATCACCTCGAGCAAGAAGTTCAAGGTGGAGTCAGAGGGCAAACAGTGTCGGCTGGTGGTGATCCAGGTAGAGAAGAAAGATGCAGGGGAGTACAGCTGCGAGGCTGCTGGCCAGAAACTCACCTTCAAGATTCATGTCACAGGTGAGAGAGAACACATTTTGGCCTTTCATTCTAGAATGTTTTAGAAAACGGTCATTAGTTTGTAAGTTTTCCCTGCTATGCTTAAAATTTTTGGAGCTGAACTTTGGGGTGGTTAATTTCTGATGAGGAAATTGAACAAATTATTCTAAATACAGTTGTGAGGCAGCTCCATCTTTTAAAATCTTCAGGAATTTCCTTTTGCTGTGGGAATGAGGCCATAGACAAGAAAGTTCTGATTGCACTTCTCCATTCCCACGTGCCTGTACCACTAGAACAACTCTGCAATGCAGCTGCGTCTCAGGAAGTTTCAGAACAGGGGCTTTGTGTCAAGCACTAGGGGGTGTGCTCTATGTAACATGTTTTTGTCTTGGAAGGGCTCATTTAGCATGGGAGAGAATACTACAGGAATGTTTTGTATAAGTTGATGTTTTGAAGACATAAGTAAATGGCAGCTAGGGGACGAAAGAGTCATGAGAGTCATACAAGAAGCATCACAGAATGCCTTTTGTTGGAAGGGACCTGGAGGATCATCCAGTTCCAATCTCTGTCCTGGAAAGGAACACATTCTTTGAGACTAGGTTGCTCTAACACCCATCCAGCCTAGACTTGAATGTTTTCAGGGATGGGGCATCCATAAATTGCACAACTTCTCTCCACATCATTCTCTTGGGGCATCAGACTGGGAGAACTGATTCATTTTTCTGACTCCTTCCCCAAAACCTGCTCTTCTTTCAAGAGGCCAAACTAATGTATCTCTCTCTTTTCAGAGCCAGAATTTGTATTTACAAACAAGGAGAAGGTACAGAAGGTGGTGAAGGCTGCAACAACAGAAAAATGCCACGCTGAGCTGCGAGGTGGCCCAGGAGAAGATGGAGGTTGTCATCAATTTATAAGCAATGAGCCAATAATGTTCCAATTATAAACTTTTATTAATTGTAGCGAGTAAAACTAAAAGGCAATTCAGCGCTGGGCGACAGGGGGATTATTGTTCCTCCAACTGCCGCGCCGTCCCGTCCCTTGCAACTTCTTTTGTATTGTCCATCCCGAGCGTATTGTCCTTTAATTGGTCGGTTGTGATCGTGCGACTTGGTGTGTCGTTCCTTGGTTGGTCCTTCCGTGGAACTTTGTATCCATCGGGGCACGCTTTGCCTGTAACTACGCAGAGTACACAATCTACCCATAAAATTAGAGTGTTCTGCAACCTTTGTGGCCTCCATATTCCACCATTATATCCCGGTCCTAATGAACAAGCACTCCACCACAATGCTACCACATCCCGGTCTTAATGAGCAAACATTTTATCACAGAGGTCAAGTGATAAAAGGAGGGGAAACTGATCACCTCGAGCAAGAAGTTCAAGGTAGAGTCAGAGGGCAAACAGCGTCGGCTGGTGGTGAGCCAGGTGGAGAAGAAAGATGCAGGGGAGTACAGCTGCGAGGCTGCTGGCCAGAAACTCACCTTCAAGATTCATGTCACAGGTAAGACAGGTGTTGTATGAAATACAGCAGAGAACAGTAAAGTAAAATCTAGTTTCTATTATACTGCACCTGGATCACTGTAGTCTGTGCTGAGGTTTTTTCCCTAGACTTGATTGCCTGGGTTTGTAGAAAGTATTTGGTTTCAGTATGACACAAAGACCTGTTTCAGTCTGTCTGTAGAGCAATAATTAGTAATATATGTACAGTGGAAGCAATATTCAAGATATTATTCAAATCTCTCCTGTGCCTGAGATCCCAAACTGTAATTCTTGTTCACCTAAACATTTGACTAAGATAAGTATGTGCAGTGAGGCTGGAGTGCATGTTCTACGTGCAGCCTTTCATGGCAGGAGAAGCAGGAACTTCTCCTAGTAGTACACTGCCTTTTTACTATGCCTTTATGTTGGAGGCTGCATCTGGATAGGTGAGTCTGCTACTCACAGTAAGAGACCTGGTAGAGCTGACTATTGCCAGAGCTCAAAGTAAGATAGATATCTGCAAATCACACACAAAGAACAAAGGACTGCGTTGGTGAGCATATTTCCTTTGTGCCTTTGACAGTCACAGTTGTGGCAATGGTAGAGGCCATGAGGAGTCTGTTCAGGAAGCCAGGAGTACTGTTCTGGGTCATGAAAAGGCAGCCAGTGGTTTGACTATCACATGTTTATGTGTTTTGATGTTTCACAGTGGGTCTTAAGTAAAAGGAACTCAGGTTTTGGTTGCCTGCAGGACAGATGTTCTTTTGGGTTCAATATGTTTGCATAGTGACTTGCAACCATGGGACTGGTGTTCAAGGACCCTCTTGGTTCCTTCAGTTCCTGGGTTCTTTCTTGCCTAGATTTGACACTTTGTTTCAACAGAAGAGCTGATATTCTCTAGTGAAGGCTATTAGTTTGGGCACAAGTGGTAACCTAAACCTGTTCCAACCTGTACATACAAACCTGCAAGTTGGTCTCATTTCGGTCCCTCAGTCAATACTTTTTCTTTTCTTCCCTCAGAGCCAAAACCTGTGTTTATAAACCAGGAGCAGGTGCAGAAAGAGGTGAGTGCTGCCCTGGCAGCAAGTGCCTCCCTCAGCTGTGAAGTAGCACAGGATCCAACAGAAGTAAAATGGTACAAGGATGGAAGACTGCTTGCCTCCTCCAGAAAGTTCAGAATGGAATCTGTGGGCAAAACACGGCGTCTGGTTGTGGAGCAGCTGGAGAAGAAAGATGCTGGAGAATACATCTGCGAGGCTGCTGGCCAGAAGATGACCTTCAAGTTGGAAACAACTGGTGAGCATTCGCTTTGGGAGCACTAAGCAGCTTTTTATGTGGCTTAGAGGAAGACTGGCTGTCTTCTACCCTGTGGGCATGGAACAGCCACAATTCCCCCCGGAACAACATCAATGACCCACACCACAAGTTGGATTCTCCTTTTTAATGTAGTGGTAGCGAGGTGAAAATCTGGCTGTGGAATATTTTTGACTAAGGAACTTCTACTTTAATTTCTAGATGCGCTGAATTACCCTCTGGAGTGTCTTTCTGAATATATAAGCAACCATGGGTGACTATGATCCTGATTTATATCTAGGTTCAGGCTTACTTTTTCAGTTAGGTTAGATCAATAGCTCCAGAGAAGATAGGGAAATACAGCAGTTCACTGATACCATGTGTCAGAAGAATGCAGCTCAGTGCTGGGCAGTTTGCTGCTTCATTCCCTCTTACAAGTTGCACCCAAGGCTGGAAAAGACCACTGAGATAGCTGAGTCCAACCCAGCCCACCCTCACTGGACTTACTAACCACGTCCCCAGTGCCACATACCCGTGGCTCTTGAGCACCTCCAGTGACTGCGGTATATCAGCGTGGTTGCTTCAGTTGTGGGAGTTTTCAGACACTGGCTGTTGTTCTAGCGAGACAAAAAACCAAAACTGATGGAACAGTGTCTATACAGGAAGCAACTGGCTGTCCTGATGGCTGCCAACAGTTTTGCACAAGGTGTGTCATGCAAGCTTGCATGAGTCTGGTTTAAAAACTTGCTGTTCTGATGGAAGGAGAGGATGTTGGTACAGGATAACTGCGGGATTTGTGCTCTCCCGACATCCAGTTGCAATCACAGCTTATTGTTGCTATAGAAAACAGCTTCTCTGTAGACAAATTGAGTTAGTTCCAATAAGTGGCTGAAGCCCTAAGTGATCCAAGGTGAAGCATGATCCAAACTGGAATTTAACTAATTGTAGTAGGGAATCCAAGCCTTAATGAGATGAGTTATTTAAAATATGAGTCCTCCATCTAAAACAGCATTGAACTCTTACTCTGGTTTATGATAGAAGTGAGAGTTTAACAGCAGAAGTCTGAAGTTATGCTCCATATTTCTCATCACTCAAGAGAATATTTGAATATATGAATTCCTTTGGCTATGTTAGAGCTCATAATGAGGTCAGCTGATGTTCTTTAAATGCTCGGAGTCTAGCAATGTGGGGAAGTGGACTGCTATTTGCTGTTGAGCTTTAGGCTAAGAAGCCTGATTTTAGAGGACTGTGGACTTCCCCTTTCCCTTCCCCTCTCCTCCCCTTCTCCCTGGACTGATCCCACATGGTTTGAGAATTATTTCAGATCAAGGTAAATGAGGAATCGCCGTGTGAAAACCTGTTGTTTTACTGCACTATAAGAGACACTTAGTCAAAAGACAAGTGTGTGTTCCAAGCTTGAGATTGCAGGAGATCCTAGAAACAACTCAGCTGCTCAAACCTGTAGTCTGGCTGAATCTTTTATTGTCAGTTTTGGTCAGGAGGAGATGCTTGAGTAAGACAAATAAAAGGTCACGGGTAAGTTGGTCCTTCTTGTGATATACTTCTAGGCTTTCATCAGGGAGAAGCTTAATTAGTCCAAATAATCATAGCAGAAACCACACCAAGAGCATGAGAGTGAAATTTATACTTTCTTGACGTGAAGGAAAATTTTACCTGGTTCTGCCATTCCCCAAATATTTGTTTCCTTATGACAAGAAGAACTTTGCAGAAGTAATTTTTTTTTTCAGTCTTGCGTGCAACACAAAAAGGGGTAAAATCTAGGAGGCCACCTGAAATGTTTTTTCCATCTGGAAGGATCCATTTAACAGCACCCATGGACCTGGTTATGAACAAAACTAAGTTCCCAACTAAATCCACATTCTTCTTTCTCCTTCTCAGAATTGCCTGTGAAAATCAGCAAACCATTGGCAGACAGTAGCGTCATTGAGAAGGACAAGGTCACATTTGAGTGTGAGCTGTCCAGGCCCAACATGGACGTCAAGTGGTTCAAGGTATGGCATGTAATGGTATTTTCCTTTCTGACTTCTCTGGAAATGAATGAGAGCCTTTAATTTCACTTCCAAGGGATGCGAGTCTGAGCTTTTCCTTGATAGCTTTTTCACTGCTCTCTTTTCTTTATGCTCTTTTATTTGCCCAGATCAGCACTCTTTGTTATTATGTCCTGAGTTCATTTATCAAGTTGAAATTGAAGTTTGTTTTGGTTTTATTGTGAACTTTTTAGGTCATGCTGCACAAAATATTGTTGGTTGAACTACAGTACAGTCTTGAGCTTCAAGTCTAACACAGAAATTCTCAGCCGGGATTTTGTAGCCTTGTTGTGAACTGGGTTTTTGGGGTGAAATCTCAGTTTTCTTTGCACCTGACAGTGTGAGAATTTGCTCTGGCACTTTGTGTACCTCCCCGGTGCTCAGCTGTTCCTTCCCTTACTTGGGGATAACGTCATTTATTCAAGGTGATGTCCAAACAGGCTTGTTAACAGTCCTCCGCAGTGCTTTAAGCTGTCATAGGTCAGCCAGAATTTATGCATGTTCTATAGCCATTCCTTCATGTTGAAAACACTGCACTGTGCTTAAGCTTCAGCATATGTTCCAGTAAGCACAGTTCCATTAATTCTAGGGGAGTGGGTGAATTAAGCATAGATCTGAAGGCTCCCTTTGCTCAGTGCAGAGATGGAAGGACTAATGGAGATCTGACTTGATATTTTCCCTTCTAGGATGGGAAGGAGCTCTGTCAAAGTAAAAAAGTGGGCATTACTTCCCAGGGAAATAAGAGAAGTCTCATTATTCACAAGTGTGAATATGAAGATCAGGGAACATCCACATGCTGAGCAGCCTAAGACAAGACATCAGCTACCCTAAAGGTTCATTTTATGTTTAACTGAAAGAGCAAATAAATCCTCTTGTGGTATTCTGCACCACGGGAAGAAATGCTTCATGGGCAGTTTGGGCATTTCTTGGTTAGTCCTTTTGGATACCTTTCTCTTTCTTCTTTATGCTCAAGACAGATTTTCCCTCCATGTGTTGCATTGGTTAAACCCCAGTTTGTAGCTCATCATTGGGCTCTGAAGCATCAGACTTGTTACTGAACACATGGGTCTGCTGTGCCCTGGTAGATGCCACCTTCCCAAGGGACGTATGAAAGGATGCTTTTTTCTGATTTCCTACTAGATGCTGTCCTCATGTGGCCACTTGGGTTCAGTGTTAGCATGAACATGAACATGTGTCCTGTCCCATGACTTTGGTGAACTCTCATTTTCTCTCTCATTCTGCAACCAGGTTGGGTTGCTGTTTCAGTACTGGCTGTTTTATGTAGCCATTCCATTTGTTCTGGTTTACGTTCTTTTTTATTTTCTTTTTTTCAGGCATCATTTCTATACAGTAGACAAAGCCAGCCTATTACATTTGATTTACAGTTTTTAGCTTTTGCTGGTAAGCATTTCAGCTCTCAGGCAGTTTTACCAACAGCTTTGAAGAGCTGAAATGAACCAGCCTGGACACGATGGTCTGTTTTTGTTGGTGTAATGAATTTATGAAGTTAAACTGATTGACCCCATAAGGTTTTACAGTGTATGACTCACGTCTGGCAGAGTTATCACAGCAATGAGTTTATATACTTAGCATTTTAGGAGGCAAATGGTTGGGGATACTCTTTCATTTGCTTGCGTCTCAGAGTGAATCACTAGTATGTGAACCATCCTTCATCTCCTTTGTATTGCTTTTGTGTGTGTCTGTGTGTGGTTTCCCCTGTGAATTTCATTCTTTCCAGTTATATGGAAGTTCTCTTTTGAGCAGTGAAATTAGATGTTCCATCATCAGTCATAATGGTAAAGCTGAGTTGCCACGTTATCTGTGTCCTTTCTGTCTGGCGTCTCAATAACTGCTGCCCCACCACAATATCTGCCTAATACTTCAGCTCCATGGATGCCTCCTTGTGCAAACTGAGAGCCTGTATTTGGTGTGCATAGATCTGGGCTTACATCTGTGCTGGTAAATGCACTAGTGCATGGGCTAAGCAGTCCTGCCTCCTGTGCTGTGGGCATTGAGATGGGGCTCCTACAAGCTGCCCATTGCAAGATATTTAGAAACTAATTGCTGCGGAGGTTTCCATCCTCTTTTCAGACTAACTAAAATTTGGTTAGTGGGATCAAAACAGAAGGGGCAGGGAGGGAGAGCTGACCAAGGACTACTGATGGAACAACTATGAATCCTTGGTTCCTCAGGATTCCCTGCATCAGCAGTTGGCAACAGGAGTAAGGGGGCTCAGGAGGACACTGTGGAGTAGTGTGAAAAATGAGCAAAGAGAGTTACTAATTGATGCCTCTTGGAAAGTAGTCCAAGAGTGGTCCTCTTCCTAAACTCTCCTCTTGTGTGTGGTTTTATCTTTATGAGGTGTTCATAACAAGTGATGTGTAGATCTCCCTTATCTCATAATGTCTTTGCCTGCCTGCAGTGAATATGCAGGATACTGGATCATATACCAGCTTCTTTGAATTACTGCTCATGTCAGGAGATAAAATCTGCCTATTCTTTGAACTAACACTGGCGAGGGTTAGTTATTCTGGCTACCGAGAGAATGACACAGCAGATTAAACTCTTTCATTTCCTTCTTTGTCAAATGCCTTTTCATCTAACTGTGTGTCCCATAGAAATTCAGAGCAGTGTTGGCTGAGGGAAGTGGAAATATTTATCTCCTGTGTGTATCTGCCACCCTATTTAGACATGCTGGCAGAGCGCAGAGATTGGAGGAGTTGGATTAGGCAGTAGTTTCCCTATTGCTCACAGAACCACTTTTTCTGTGGTCTCCCAGCTACCCTGTGCCCAGTGGCCTATGCAAGATGGAGCGGAAAAGGCTCATTTTATGAACAAACAGGAACCTTTCTGGTCAGATTAATACCTGTGCTCTTTTAGAGAGATTTAGATACTAGAGATTTTAGGTACTGGAATAGGCTCCCCAGAAAGGTGGTTGAATCACCATCCCTGGTTGTGTTTAAGAGCCTTTTGGATGTGGTACTCAGGGATATGATTTAGTGTAGGGTTTTTAGAGTTAGGGTACTGGTTAGGCTGCGGTTGGACTTGATGATCTTCAATGTCTTTTCCAACCTGGGTAAATCTATGATTCTATGCAGGAACTCTTCTCCTGAGGTTAATCCAAGTTGTATCCAAGCCCTTCAGAAGGAAAGGGATATAGCAGCACAGAAATATGGCCTGATTCTGACATAACTAAATGCAGACCTGGAGAGTTAAAAGGGATTGTGTGATGTTCAAAGGATTTTGAAGCAAAGATGTCCCCTAGGTAAGATTTGTGGCTGACATTCCCCATACATTGTTTGTAGGCACACAAGCTAAGGAGAGACTAGTGATGAGCATGCAGAGAAGCCAATGGTTCAGACAGGTTTGTAGTGACACAACACTGTAGAGTTCTGTCTAGTTCTCCTTGGCATAGTTTGGAAAATAAAGATGAGGTAATTGGTGGTAACCAATATGGCTTCATCAAGGTCAAGCCATGTCTGACAAACTTGGTGGCCTTTCATGATGGAGTAACAGCATCAGTGGATAATGGGAGAGCAACTGACATCATCTACTTGGACTTGTGCAGAGCATTTGATCCCGTCCTGCATGACATCCTGGTCACCAAACTGGAGAAAAATGATTTTGATGGATGGACCAGTTGCAGGATAGGGAACTGTCTGGATGGTCACACTCAGAGAGCTGCAGTCAATAGCTCAGTGTCCAGGTGGAGGGTGGTGTTGGGACCAGTGTTATTTAACATTTTTGTAGGCAACATGGAGAGTGGAATCAAATGCAGCCTCAGCAAGTTTGCAGATGACACCAAGCTGAGCGGTGCTGTTGATGTGCTAGAGGGAAGGGATGCTACTCAGAGGGACCTGGACAGGCTGGAGAGGTGGGCCCTTGGCAGCCTCATGAACTTGAGTGTGGCCAAGTACAAGGCCCTGCACCTGGGTCAGGGCAATCCCAAGCACAGGCACAGGCTTAGAGGAGAATGATTTGAGAGAAGCCTTGACCCTGAGGAGAAGAGTTGGTGTGGAGGGAGGTGTCCCTGCCTATAGCAGGGGGACTGGAACTAAATGACCTTAAAGATTCAGTCAGTTCTATTGTTTTTCTACCCTTAATTTTGCTTGAAAGGTTTTAGAATAAATGAGATTCTGGTTTCCATGAAAACTGTTTGCAGGGAGCTCCATTGTAGCTAGTAGGTCTGTCTTTAAGTTCAAGGGCAATAATGCATTGACTGTGTTGAAGAGAGAAATGACTCGGGAATGGATGATGGTTTAGAATAAAACATAATCCTACTTATTTTCTATGCAAATATGTGTAAGGAAAAGATGCTGCACTCAGTTCTGGAAATACCCTGACAAATATATCTCTACTGTTTCACAGCTGGAGATATCAAGATTGTTAAAGCACTGGAAGATGTGGAAGTGAATGAATATGGGAGTGCATCTTTTGTCTGTGAGATTTCACACGATGAGGTTCAGACCCAGTGGTACAAAGAGGACAACAAGCTGAAGGCTGATGACAACATCAGAATGCAACAAGATGGTAGGGTGTAAGCGGGGGGTCTTTCTCCTGAGTGGGGGGTGGGTTGGAGATCAAGCATATAAGACATCTGAAATGAAGTGAAGAGGGTTCAGAAGCGAGTTCCCCTTTTGTTTTGGGACTGAGGTTTAGGTGGAACAAGTGACATGGTGGGATGCTTAGTGTGGGAAGTGTGATGCTATCCCACCATCCCACACTGCTGGGAGCAGGTAGGAAATGAGTGCAGTTATTTCCAAAGTGGGGGTGAACAGGGCAGTCAGTTCACCTCTCCAAAGAGGTTTTGTCTGACAGTGAGTGTGATCCTTCTGTATCAGATACTTTGAATTTGACGGTGGCCGCATTTGATCAGTCCTTGTAGAAGCCATGTTTAGATTCTGCTTTGGTCTGCTCCATTTCCAGTTCAAAGTCGTTGGACACTAAATGAGACAGCTGCATCTCAGTAAAAGATGTGTTTGAATAGCTGTGATGTGCTTACTATTCAGATTTACAGAGCTGAGGTTTTGTCCTTGGCTATAGCAAAGAAGTCAAATCAGGTGAAATTAATTGTATTTCTGAACTAGACAAGTTTAAGTTTGGTAGCACCTAAATTTGGTGCGGTTTGTCATTGATTTCATCTGAAAGAAACTTGCAGGCTTTTTATCTGCTGTTGTCCCCAGCGTAAGATTATCCATTCACATCCTAAAGTACTTGTTATATTTTCAACTCACTCTTATTTGAATAAAAGCCTCAACAATTGGGAGCAATTTAATAAGCACAGAACAAGAGCTGGACCTTGCATTTGGTAGATACTGTACAGTATTACTTCATAGAAATGTAGTCAATGGCATTCCCTATAGACAATCGTTTGTTTTATCTTTAGAGTCGTTCAAAGAACCATTGTGAACTTGACATTAATTGGAATGGAATACACGCAAGAGACTTTCCTCTTCTTCCAATTGTCCTCATCCTTTCTTCTCTTCCACCCCTGCTTTGCAGATTACCATATAGAAATCACCAGGAAGTTGGAGGACAAGACAGCTTTGGAACGTCATTCTGTCATCCTGTCCTGTGACTTCAGGCCTTCTCCAAAGGTTGTGAAATGGTTCAAGGGCCGCACACCCATCGAGCCCTCTGAGAAGTACAAGATCAAGAGGGATAAGCATTCAGTAGAGCTCAGAATTCTGAAGCTGAAGCCCGATGATGCTGGTGTGTACAAGTGCAAGGCAGGAATTGCAGAGACTGAGGCCACGCTGACAGCTGAAGGTATGAGCAGGGAGGGTGGCCTCTTCCATGTCCTATTTCACCTCAGATTTCTCTTCTTGAGGTTGACTTCTGCCGTTCTCTCCTGCTAACTTTATACATGTATTATCTTCACATAGATGATTACACAAAGATCATCTAGTCCAACCATTCTACCACATCCCAGTATGATTTATAGTAACAGTGGTAACAGTTCACCTTGTTTCCCCACAGCCCGCAATGTAGAAGTAACGAAGCACCTGCAGGATGTAGAAATTGAAGAAGAGAGCTCTGCTGTCTTCTCCTGCGAGCTGTCCCATAATGACGAGGACGTGGAATGGTTCCTGAATGGCAACCTCCTTTACACCAACAATTACAATGACATCAAGAACGTTGGCAATTGCTGCACACTGACAATGAAGCAGGTTAAGCCTGAGGATGCTGGCACAGTGACAGTGAAGTCAGACAAGGTGTCAGAAAGCGCACCTGAAGGTGATAGGTGGGTCTGATCACACCCCTCCTGGATGTAAGAGATGCTAAGGAGCTCCAGTTCATTCTATTGTGCAGCAGTCCTGCTTCTAAAGCTGACCTCTCTGGGGTGACAAGTCATCAGAGGCTTTCTTCCAGTGGAAGGTTCCATTGCAGCAGATATCAAGGAAGGAGGATGGTTTTGGTGTCCTGCCAAAGCATTCCATTGCTTTTTATCATCATTTTACTTAACACAAGGAGAGTTACAGGAGCAATTTCTTTTACTGCTTCAGTAACATGCAGTGTCAATGCTGTTGTCTCCAAGGATTTATGACTGAAGGAGAGATCATTCAGTGTGTGTTTTGCCTCTGGGATGACTAATGACCAGGCTGTGAGCAACCTGATCTAGCTGTGAATGTCCCTTTTTATTGCAGGGGAGCTGGGCTAGATGGCCTTTAAGGGTCTCTTCCAATTCTAAGGAACTTGTGCCTGAAGTGCAGAAGTGGATGAATTATACCACTTCTTCATATCCTCCCCATGATTACAGAGGAAATACAACAAAACAACATGCATGGTCTTACTGTTGTCATTTGCTTGAATACGAAGACGTCTCTTTTTTATGGTTGAGATTTTTGTTGATATGGGTCAGGAGGAACTCACACTTTTTAGCTTTCTCAATAGGCAAAAAGTTCCAGTTGCTGCAAGCCACCGAGGTAACCAATAGAGGGGCCCTGATCCCCCTTGTGCCATCGGGATGCTCTGGCACGGGATGTGCCTCAAATTCAAAGCTCCTTCCCACCTCCCAAGGAAAAGCAAAGCAACTCAAGCATCTCCAGCAAAGCTGCCCAGCAGACAGCAGGGAATGCAAACAGCTTCTGGCTGCTCCCCTGCACTCCTGTCCTAAGTAAGTGACCCCTCGAGGACTGGATGGGAAATCAGTGCATGACACACGTGAGTGTGCACAGCATTGTGCAAAGCAGTGGGGATCCGTGTGTGTGTGTGTGTATTTGTGCATGGATGGTGTTGTACACAAATTTGTGTCCATGAGTGTACAAACCAGTGGTGTTGCTCAGGTGTGTGTAGGTCTGTGGGTATGTGTGCAAGGACGAGCATGCACATATATGTACGTGCACAGGGGTGTGCAGAGTGTTGGAGCTGCACAAGGACATTGTGGTACCGGTGTGTGCGTGCACTTTGGGAGTGAAAGGAAGGGGTTACACATGTGTGAGTGTGTGTGCGCACAGGGCTGCACTAAGGGATGTGGTTGTGTGAGTGTGTGTGAGCACATAGATAGTGCGTGGATGCGGTGGCACAAATGTGTGCTTGCACAGGGCTGTGCTGAGGAGTTGGGCTGCACACAGGTGCACACAAAGGGATGTTTGAACCCTTTGCCCCTAAGAACAGTTTTCCAGTGTCCCTCGTCCAAGAATTCTTTGAACAGCCTGCAGCTGACTCTCCTGAAGCTCAGGGTCCTGACTTTGCTTTTTGCCAGGCCCGCATTCCTTGAGATGAGGAACTCTAGGAGGGCATGGTCACTACAGCCCTGACCACCTCCAGTCTTAACCCCTGCTGTGCAGCATGTCCAGTAATGCTTCCCTTCTGCTTGGTGTGCTTAATGCTTGGCCCACAAAGTTATTCCCAGTGCAGTCCAGCAGTCTCTCAGACAGCTTGCAGCCAGCCATGCTGATTTCCCAGCCTGACTGGAATCCCCCATCAAGTTGAGAGTCAGTGAGCGTGGTGCTTCTGGTAGCTGCAGTAAGCAGGGCCCATCAACAGGCTCCCTTGACCAGGCGGCCTGGAGCAGACCCTCACCTCCAGAAGCCCATTATTGGTTCAGTCCCGAATTTTACCCGCAAGTTCTCAACGTGATCGTGGCTGTTCTTAGTCCTTTGCAGTCAGCTTCTTCATAGAGAGGGCAAATACCTTGCCCTCCGGAATTCCATAGTAACAATCATGTCTCCTTTATGTCAGGTGAGGTGTTTTTTGTTGTTGTTGTTTTTTGTTTGCTTGTTTGTTTGTTTTCCATTTTCTAGGTAGAAAATTTAATTTCTGAGCCAGGAGAAGAAGAAGTGCAACATGTAACAATCTTCCTGGCACTGTGCAGTTTGCATGAGTAGCCAAGTGCTCCTCAGGTAACGTGTGCTGCAGAGCTGACCTTGGTGGCAGGGGTTGTGTCTTCATTTTCTTCCTGTCATGTGGGAACATAAGAAGACTCTTCAGAGCAGGAGCTGCAGAGGAAGATGAACGGCATGAGAAGGTAAGGCTAGGAACCAAGGACACCTCCAGAAAGAACAGAAAAACTAAGTCATTTAAGATGCATTATGGCCGTGTGATACTGTCCGTGACTGGAGGAGAAGCACATGGCTAGGAATGACTGATGGCTCTGGTGGGATGAGTGCCTACGTGCGCCGTAAAGGAGAGTTTGTGGGATGTTCTGTGGACATGTGAAGGCTGTGGGAAAGTTAAGAGAGAAAACGTGTGAATTCACAGAAGTGGTATTAGAACCTGGAATAAACCATTTGGATCACTCACATCTGAGTCCGTGCCAGATTGTCGCACTGTCAGAACCTGAGGCCTGGGATTTTCCTTTAGTAGTGCCAACTGCCTGTTGTAAATGAGAAAAGATATTACTAAACATAGCTTCCCTCCTTGTAGTTTTGATATTTCTGTCTTTGCATTCCTTTAGCACCCAGGGTGTTGATGCAGCTGCACAAATCCGCTGTACTGTCCTCCTGTTTTGCATGGAAGAATGGTAAAATAGCAATCTCTGGGTGAAATTTTGTTCAGGCGTTTTCCTTTCTGTGCCCCTAGGAAGCAATGGCTTGGAAATGGCAGTGCCGCCTGGGAACCCACACAGCAACCCAGTATCTCATTGTCTGGGTCTGTGAAAAACCACAATGATGACAAAAGATGTTTCAATTCTGTCTGTGCTGTCAGTGCAGCCCTGAGGAGCAGTGTGGGCATGGCATGGCAGGGAGAAGGGATTTCCCTTCCAATGGGAAAGTGCCTGTTCATGTGTTGGTATGTAACCGCTCCATGGCCTGCTCCATGTGCTTCTGAATGGGCAGCTCAACTTTTGTGTCACTCAGCCACCTGTGGCAGAGGTCAGGATTAGTGCCTTTCAAGGAGCTGAGAAGCATTTCTTGCTCAAGTCCTGCTTCCAAGCTTAACCACCTACAATGAAGTAGATGTCGTTTTTCTGGTGTCCTTCAATTCCGTGTCCGCATTTTCCCAAAAGCAAAAGAATTTGGAGTTAACCAGCTGCAGTGAAGTGAGCGATTTCAGTGCCTATTTCTGATGGTGGCAATGAGTTCAGAGGTCACACTTAATTGACGGTGCCTGTTTCCATTCTGACAAAGGCTGTAGTTTCAGCTGACTTCCCGAGGCTGCCATGTGTGGTGGTGACACAGCCTTGGGCTTGTGCGTTTGCATGACTCCCACCTTTCCTTTCTGTGTCTTGCAGGTCAGCTGGTGCTGGAAGCGGCCGGTATCTGAGTAGGAATGAAGGTGAGTGCAGGAGCAGCTGCTGAGGGGAGGAAGGAAGTCCATGCTAATGAGCTCTGAAGCATCTGCGGGTCCGGTACCAGAATAGGCAGCAGTGATGCAGGGGGCTCCTCAGCAGGAAGCTGGCTGATCCAAATGCTTGCTGAGAGTTTGGAAGCCCAAACCCTTATGGTCTCTGTAAGGGTGGTTAATAAAAAGATATTAACCAAGATGGTGGTAAATAGCCTAAGGTTATTAGCAAAGGGAAACTCACCAATATCGATACCTTGACTAGAAAGCTGAGGCAGCCTCAACTAGGGAGCAATCTCTAAGACATGCTGTCTCAGTGGTGGTCAGCCTTTAAATGAGGTCTCAGAGGAGGTTGAGTCGAGGTCCACCCCTTCTGGGAGCACAGCTAGATTACTCTCACCTGTGCTCCCGCAGCTGACCCAATACTTGCCTCAGCTGATTAATCAGAGGTTCAAGCTGTGATTTCCCATACAGTCTCTAAGCTGAAGGCAGCATCTCCTTGATCTGATGGTGGTGTGCCTGAGTGAGGGAGTGATCCAAGCTGGATGCAGAAGAGTCATCTTAATTTCTCTGCTATTTTACTTCAGATGACACCTATTGGGTGTTGGTTTCTTAAAATTTGGATCTAGGAGGTGGTCTCTTCCTTTGCTTCTGATGAAAGCACAGAAGTGCAGCAGGAGTAGAAGACAAAGAGGTTTTCTTGGTGACAGGAACACCAATTATTTGATTCAAATGTGTAACTGATGTAGATGGTGAAGAACAGATCTGCCTCAAAGACATGCTTGATCACATAAGAAATGAGCATGTGATCCAAGACAGGCAGCGTGGCTTTAGCAGGGGAAGGCCATGCCTAACCAGTCTGGTGGCCTTCTATGATGGAGTGACGGCATTTGTGGACAAAAGGAAGGTAACAGATGTCATTGACCTGGACTTGAGCAAGATCTTTGACATTGCCCTCCACCACATCCTTATCTCTAAACTGGAGGGATGTGGATTTGACAGGTGGACCACCTGGTGGATAAGGGATTGGTTGAAAGGCCACAGACAGAGGGTGGTGATTCATGGTTCTATGTCCAGGTGGAGGCCGATAACAAGTGGTGTCATCCAGGAGTCTGTCTTGGGACCAGTGCTTTTTTACATGGTTATCAGAGACACCAATGATGCAATGGAGTGCACCCTCTGCTGTTTGCTGAGTGGTGCGGCTGACGCAGTGGAAGGAAGGGATGCCATTCAGAGGGAGCTCAACCGAGAGGTTGGCCTACGTGAATCTAATGAGGTTGAACACAGCAAAGTGCAAGGTTTTGCACTTGGGCTGGAGGAATCCCAGGCATTTCTACAGACTGGGAGGAGCAGTCCTTAAGAGAAGCCCCGCAGAGAAGGACCTGGGGGTCCTGGTGGATGAAAAACAGAACGTGAGCCATCAGCGTGCTCTTGCAGCTCAGAGAGCAAATGGTCCCCTGGGCTCCATCAGAAGAGGGGATGGCCAGCAGGGACAGGGAGGTGATTGATCTTCATGATCCTTGAGGTCCCTTCCAACCTGGGCCATTCTATGATTCTGTGATTACACTCGCTGTCAGAAAGAATGGCAGCTGTACGGAAGCTGGATATATTTTGGGACAGTTCTTGTAACCAGTTGATTTTAAGACCTTGCCCGAGTCAAGAGTCTAAATTGAGTGTCAGAAGAAAGCTGGTAAAGTGGCTATTGCTCATTCTTTTTCATTTGCTGATTCTTTCATTCGGGTTCCTTTTCCAAAGGAGATTCTGGTGATGGAAGCAATTGAAGAAAGAACCAAAGCAGCTCTTGCCAAGAGTGCTTGAAGTCCCTGTGGAGAGAAGCAAAGAACTTGGGCTTCCTCTGGGATGCTCCCCACCATGTCTCAGGAAGGAGACAACTGCTGTTCCACTTTCTGCTCTGTGTGTGGAAAGGTACGTCTGGGTTTCTTCTGCTTGTTTATTCTTTCTTTTTCAGGCTTTGAAGGAGAAGGTGTGGAGCAACGGGAGACTCACTGGTCGTTTGTTACCTCAAGAGCAGGATGGATTCTGCATTGACTGTGAAAAACCTGGGCTAGTAGCATGGGCATGTTTCAGGCTGGACTTTTCCTTCTTGGTTTCCTTTTGGCTACAGGGAGACAGCTGTCTAAAGGTGTGTTTTCATACCCACTCTCCAAAACCATGTTTCATTGTTGCAGGTGGTTCAGTGTGCTCTTGCAGTGCAGATGCTGTAGTTTGCTGTAGAATCTGAATTGTTTCTGTTCCTAGGGGAGGACTGGGAGGAGGTAGTGAGAAGAGAATTCAATGCCTTAGGTGTATCTTAGTGAGAAATGTTGGCATGAGGTGCTGAAAGTCTTGAGTTGTCAAAGGCCAGTGAGGCTCAGACTCCTTAACCTGCTGGAGCAGGGTGGAAGCAAGGAGTGGGCACTGCCGTCCCACAAGCTGCACTTGGTTCTGGTCTGCCAGGTCTGTGCTGGCCTGGATTTCTTCTGAGAAGTTTGTTGGAGCTGCTTGGAGTAGTGAAGGGTGGGGAGGAAGTGCTGCTCAAGAGCTAAGGCTCTGCATGATCATCTTGGATGGTTTTAACCATGATATCTGAAGACATAGTTTCCATCAGAATGATCCCAACATTGTGCGAGTGTCTCAGATGTATGAGAGCACCCGCCTCCTCCAGCTGAGCCATAGGAAAGCTAACTGTGCCCAGTAATTACAGCTTCTGCAGATTGAATATGCTTCCAAGTGTTTTCCTTAGTGATCAATAATGTCCCAGCACTCTGAGATTCCATCTCTGGCACAGTCTGAAGCATCTCTGCAATCCTTGGTTGCTGGAGGGCACGTGGTGAGTGCATGGACAGGGTGGCACAAACGCGTGCGTGTGCTGAGGAGTTGGGTTGCACACTGGTGCACACAAAGGGGTGTTTGTGGAAGGTGTAGGCACGTAGGTGTTCCCAGGGATGGTTTGCACACATCTGTGAATGCAAAGGAGGGCACACGATGCAGAGTGTGCATGGGGGTGTGCAAAGCAGGCAGGGTGGTGAATGGGTGTGCGTGTGCACATGGATAGGGGAAGGTTGGGGTTACAGGTTGACCTGTGCTGAGGTGAGTGGGGACTCATGGTGTTGCTCAGTGGTAGATTGGTTCACACTGAGTGCTAACAGGAAACTCGCACACCCTTTTTGTTTCAGCTGTGCCAGCGCTGTGATCCCTTGCTGCAGGGATGGGGTGTTGGAAGGATGGTGTGCGTGCCGAGCTCCCATCTCTTGCAGGAATCAAGTGTAGAGCAAAAGGGATGTTTGGGCCAGGTGACTGTAAGAAGGCTGGCTGCTTTGGATGGTGGTAGCTGATGGAAACAGGTGCTCTGGGGACCGTTCAGCTTTTAACAGAAGACAGGGGTCCTGCAGCAAGAACGACTAGGTTCTCAAATGGCTTCAGACGTGCACACCGACTACATCCCCGCAGACATTTACCGGTAGGTGGCTCTTGCAGAAGAAGATTCAAGCAGCAGAACCTTTTGCTCAGCTACAGCACACAAATGCTACAAAAGCAGGAACAACCTGCAAGCTCTGGGTCTGTTTGTCTTGCACAGGCATGCACTAACTGCGTTTGATGGTACCCCCCATCCTTGATTTCCTTCCCTGCTTCTTGTCTGATGACGCTGCTGAGCCAGGAACAAGCTGCCCAGTGTGGCAGAGCATGGTGCAGAGCTGTGCTGGGACCTCCTCCCCTTCATCTGCTGCAGATCAGTGCCCCACACGTGCCATTGGGATGCTCTGGCACGGGATGTGCCTCCAACCCAAAGCTCCTTCCCACCTCCCAAGGAAAAACAAAGCAACCCAAGCATCTCCAGCAAAGCTGCCCAGCAGACAGCAGGGAATGCAAACAGCTTCTGGCTGCTCCCCTACACTCCCGTCCTAAGTAAGAGACCCTATGAGGACTGGCTGGGAAATCAGTGCATGACACACGTGAGTGTGCACAGGATTGTGCAAAGCAGTGGGGTTCCACGAGTTTGTGTGTGTGTGTATCTCTGCTGTTATGAAAGCATGGGAAGACTTACTGAGTCCCAGATAATTACTTATCCTCAAATGATTTTTCCTGGCCAAAGTTAGAGCCTCTCACAGGTAATCGAGATCAACAGGCTGTTGTTGCACAATCAACAGACACAATCTAGATGATCAGCTGAGGAAAATAAAGCATCATGCCAAGGGTACTAGATAAGTGAGCAGCTTGAGATCTGCACATTTATGTGATGCTCATGGTCTTAGACAATATTTGCCTAGAGAGGTCACATTGAATGAAAGCAAACTCTAAGATGAATGAAAATATGCACAGGAGAAGAAGCCTCTGAGGCTTCTCAAGTGTTATGACCAGAAGACATAAACTCTGTTAAAGCAAACGTTTCTCTCTCTATTTTTTGTGTTATTCCAGGCAGGCCTTGATTACCGCCTGAACACATGCTGTGGAAGCCCAGCTTATGCAGCACCAGAGCTAATCCAGGGCAAAGTGTCTATTGGCTCAGAGGGATGTAGAGCGGTGTTTGTTTTCCCCTCTTTCCCTTCCCTCTCCACAGAGCATTTAAAGGCAGTGGAGCTCAGGTAGGCTCTCTTGGTTTCCCTTCTGAATTCTGCTAGGTTGCATCGCTTGGTAGCTCTCAGAAGCTGTCAGTGGCCACAGACTAGAAAAGTGCAATTGGTCTCAGTTCACACAGCTGGCTGGTTTGTCTCTGGCTAATCCTGAACTGCCTCAAGCGACTGCTTTGGGGCTCTACAGAACAGCAACTTCAGAGATCTCTTTCTATTACTAAGTGTTTGAAAGAGCAATTTGCTCTGTTAATTATCCATCATTTCTGTGCAGTCTGTTTTGTCAGACTTGTCTTTAGCTTCCAAGTTGTATGTGAAGAATTGTTTCCGTTGTAATGCACAATGTACTAAAAATTGAGAGATGAAAATGTGAAGAGTTTTTCCAGCTTTGATTTCATGTCTGGAATTTTGGAACCCACTACTTGCAGTTGTTAATCTGTCCAAACTGGTCTGGTTTGGGATGCCCTCGTACTTCTTGAATTGCTGTTAAAGGCGGAGCAATTCCTACAAGTGCCATGGCCCCACTGTTGTTCTAATTCTTGTTTCTTTGTTTTCCACACGCTGCTTTTCAAGCCTCCTTTTTCTTTACAGTCAAAGTGAGAATTGCACTGTGAGGTGTCTGAACCTTGTTGTGCCTGTACATAAATAGAACAGCAGCAAAGCCAGACAGGTGACTGTGCTGACAGCTCTCGTAGCCAGTAACACGTAACTGTGCTAAATCCCTTGTGACGGCTTTGATTTCATTTTTGCCAGTGAAATCCTTGTAAAAGGAACTGCAGCAGTGTGATGAGCTAAGGTGAAGATGCTGGTTTTAGTAGTGCTCAAAGCTGAGTGGAAGGGCAATTGAATGAGGGTTATATGCTTTCTCTGGGACGATAAGGTTTTATTTCCTGAGGGAAAGAGCCAGCTTTTCATGGGCTATATGTGGGCTTTGGCAAGGGCAGACAATCCAGTCTGTCAGGAAGCCATTTGAGGTGCTTCAGGTTTGTAAGCTTGTCTTTTAGTTTTTCAGGCGGATGTTTGGAGCATGGGTGTAGTGCTGTATGCTCTGCTGTGTGGGTTTTTCCTTTGGATGATGACAATATGATGGCACTCTGCAGGAGGATACCAGTGGGTATCAGTGGTGCTAGAATACACTGAGAAGGGAAATAGCTGAGCTTGACAAGAGGCCTTGCTTTTCGGATGGCAGAACATGCTGAGCTGTGGGTAGAAAGGCCACAGCACAGTCTGCTGAATATTGTCCCTGTTTTTGCTGCTTTGTCTACCAGTATTTTGTGGATTTGGTTCTACGCTTGGTTGGCCTATGTGGCACTGTAGCCTAATTCTGTACCATGATAGCATACAGAATTTAAGGAGAAGTATTTTCCTGCCAATGGGCTGGATTTTTTTGTATCTGGTTCTTCAACTGGCTGCTCCCTATACTATCTGTAGTAAAAATATAGACACATCATTTGATTTCCCTGAAATGAATGTTCCTAAATGCCAGCTCTTCTCATGTCTACAAAGATCAAAGTTCTGCATTTGCTATTAGAATTTCCTCTTCCAGAATCAGGAGGTAATGTAGGACCCCACAGATTGCCTTCAGAATCCAACAGTTAGTTCTGTTTCCTTTCGGAGTGCATAACAACCTGAGCACATGAATTGAATGATGTGGCTTGTTAGTCTGGAACAAACTCTGCTGTACACTGAAACCTGGTCCATTTGTAAGCAGGACTTTGTCCATCTCTGCAGGACAGCAGAAAACCCTTTGTGCTAATCATGATGCCAAGAAGCAGAATGCGGCAAATGGCAGATGATCCAACTGCTTCAGGTGTTCATTTCCTTAAAACTGTGAATAGTTTTGGACTGAGAGTTTGTAAGCAGAACAGAGCTCTTAAAGCTGTCAGAGATTATTTCTGCACTGTTCAATTCTATCTGCACAACATAC
Organism: Coturnix japonica; assembly: GCF_054131305.1. Classification (NCBI taxonomy): domain Eukaryota; kingdom Metazoa; phylum Chordata; class Aves; order Galliformes; family Phasianidae; genus Coturnix; species Coturnix japonica. The sequence continues at coordinate 3,568,374 of NC_140687.1, read as the reverse complement.
ACCGGATCTCAGAACTGCGTTGCTTGAATTGGTGGAACTTGCTGAAGTGAACTGGGATGAGCAAGTTTTAGAACTTAGTCAGAGTGCTGTAAAAAATGGATAATCTCATGAGTATTAAGGTACAGGCTTGCTATTTCTGCACTGAATTTGTTTTTATTTTACATGGCTGTGATCTGAAAGTTGCTTGAAACGCAGGCACCTAGGCACTGTTGTGTAACTGAATTTCACACGATAGGTCCTGAAATATCCTGGAATCAAAAACTCTGACTTGTTTTAAGTCTGCTGCTTGAGTCTAATCAGGGTCATAGTGTCTGTGTGCAGTGTTTCTTTCCCTGTAATGCTCCACATCATTTCATTTTGGGAATATTGAAGGAAATGGACTATGTGCCATAACTGTTGTTAGAACAAAGTATGTCTGGTGTGATCTTATGCATAGGTTCTGTAACTGCTCTTCACAGCTCAGGTGTTTGACCTTCCTTTTGGTGAAGTGATGAAATACTGCTGGTTTCTATTTGTGCTTCTAGGCACCTTGAAGCTCTTAGGAATAGAACAATTGTCTCCAGTTCTTTTCAATGATATCAGTAACAGCTCGAGTGTTGCTGCCCACTAGGTAGACCCAAAGAAGCAGATTACAGTGAAACAACACACGAGCTGGACCTGAATGAGGATCACTTTCAAGACAGTGGCTATGCTGCTTCAAGCCTACTTGCTTCTTCCTGCCGCCACTCTATTACCAAGTATCAACAACCTTTCATGATTCAACTTGCAAATGTTTGAAACTAACCCTTGTGTTTCTATGCCTTCCTAGGTGATTCCAGCCCTTGTCAACCCCAAAGATCCAAACCAAGCAGTGTCTTTCCATCAATGGAGAGTTCCTATTAAGCATGAATCGCTGCAATTCGGATGACAGCCTTCCACATGGTAACAGTGATGGACACAAGGGGCTCATCCACGTTCATGCTCTCATATCTCCTGGCTCTGCTGAAGCTCGTGACCTGAGCCTGCCAGACACAGCAGTCACCTGCCTGGATTGTGACCCAGCGCCTTTGCAGTGCTGCCCATCCCAAGCACAGCCCGAGTGTCCCAGCAGCAGCACCACCATGCAGGAGCAGGGCAGCATCAGTGAGGTGAAGCTGAGCATCTTAGATGGGGACTTAGAGTCAGGCTGCCAGTCCCAGGCACCAGGCAGCAGCACCAGCTCTGAGCCACTCTCATCTTGACAAGAGGAGTCCCATCTTCACCCTTGACCTCTCAAGCCCTCCTGTCTTTTATTGAATAAAGTCACTCTCATGCTCAGTCATCGCCTCGACTGCATTCTGAGTCTTCAATCACAGGGATTGGGATGAATGCAACAAACAGCAAGGCAGCTCAGCTTGCAATGCTATGGCTGTGGGGTTCGTGCAGGCAGAGCTCTGGGTTCCCATTTTGCCTGGCTTTGGGATGTCTGCAGCAAGATCTCTACCATTTTGTATGGGAGCAAATAATCTCTAGCATCCAGGTTGCTGCTCATGATATATCCCAGTCTTCCTGGCTGTAACTCTGTGATACTTTTCAAAGCCTTCTGATACTCTTTGATGCCTTGGCTGCTCCCTAACACCTCTGTCCTCCTGCCATGTTGACTCACGTCTCCCACTTTTAAGCTGGCTTTGCAGATGATCTCCAGCCCTGTCATCATCACGCTGCAGCAGGAGGTGCTCACCTGGCCCAATGTCTGGCAGTACTGCTTGTTCTGCAGATGAGTAGCTGCCTCCTCATCTCTTCAGCTACAGTAGTTTTTCTCAGGGCAGTTAGATGCAGTCATGCTCCTCTGGATTTGGTGTGTTAAATCCATGCTGCATGGCAGCAGTCAGTGCAATACAAAGGTGTTCTGTGTGCCATAGCATTTCTCCAGGGGCTGCCAAAGGTAGAAGCACAACACAGCACCATCCTTCTGACAGTAATGTCTGTGAGTGTTAGACATGTGAGCACTGCATCATCCCCAGCGTGTCAGTGCTTTTCCACACCAACCTGACTCTCACACTCTGCACTGAATGTAACTCTGCTCTTGTGGAGACAAATGCTTTCTGTCACATCCTCCATCCCTGCAACCATTTGCCGGTAGGCAGCTCTTGCAGAAGAATCAAGCAGCAGAACCTTGTGCTCACCCTACAGCATGCAAATGCTATGAAAGCAGAAATAACCTGGCATGCTCTGGGTCTGCAAGGCTGCACAGATGGGAGAGGTAGATTGTGTTTTTGCAGTGGAAGTTTCCAGTATTTTCAGTACATAGTGTAGGCCCTAACTGAATGTATAACCCTCTTGTAAAACAGCTGTATAAGTAGTTTTTCCACCAAGAAAGTTGCTGAACAGAATTAAGTTCAGACTGGGGGCATTCTGACATGGGGAGAATTGAGACAAGCACAAGATAAATACAGGGTGGGTAGAGCCCAGCACAGGACAGAATGAATGTACTGACTTTTGGAAACATTGCCCTTCTCTGTCCGCAGAAAAGTACAAGGCAGACCTAAAAACAAGAGGTTGGTAATTGACCTTCTATGGAAATGAATCCTAGCCACAGTCTCGAGGAGTCTGTGAGCCTGAGATGCTCAACCAATGAGAGCCATGAGAGCATCACCTGCAGTGGGTTTAGGGCACAGAACAGAATTGATTTCACTGACTGGTGTGCAGTTTCTCCCTTGCCAATAGGGGATGTGCGCGCAGTATTGCAATAATGAATAAGCACTGCTGCTATCGCTGCCATCTTTGCCTAACTAGAAATCTTTGACTTTGAGAGTTTCTCACACAAGGGGAGAGGGTAAGAAAGTAAAGAGGCACAGAAAACTAAGGGAAACTGCTCTTCTTTATCTTATCTATAAAAATTGATACGATGCTGTTGTGCATTTTTTTAAATTTTATTTTTAATTTTTTGCTAATGTCAGTTAGATTGTTTTAAAATATCCACACACCAAAATCTGACTACCAAGCAAATGTAATGAAAATGAAATGAAGGTGAGTTAGTGGAAAGCACAAGGCCATATTATATTAGGCTCCAGCAAATTTACAGGCAGTCACTGCACGAAGAGGTAGATCTGAGTTGCACATTATATGATTCCCACAAAGATTAAGGAAATCTGAAGCTTTCAATATATTTTTTTAATTCTTTTTTCATTTCATTTTTAAACACCTGACCCAGACCCCAACCCTCACAGGAGCTGTAAAGATAACAGCATTAACCAGCAATGTAACTCTAATCCTGACCCTTACCCTGATTCTAAAATCGTCCCTAACTCCAAATGCAACAACAAAAATGATGCTAGAAGTTTGTAGCAAAAGGAACCTTAACCCTGATCATAATCCAAAAAAAAAATCATTATGGTAACAATAATCTTTACCTTAAGAGTAATATTAATCAGAGCCCAGATGATGCCTGCATCCAATCAGAAGCATGCTTTGCATTATTTAAGAGTTGTATTTTTTCCAATGAACTCTCTCTATTATCACGTTTATAAAGTAACAGAGTCTGTTCTTTTTCTCCTGACACTGTGCCTTACTCCTGACATCCCCTGGAAATGACCCAGATAGGGCACCATCAAAGTAATGCTAATAGTAATGTCAATCCTAAGGGTATCTCTAGCCTCAGTGTTAATGGGACGCTAACAACAATCCCAACAGCCTTAAACATTCTGGTGGTGTGAAAGAGGTGCTGCCTTGCACATGCTGGGCAGTCCCATTGCCTGTTAAATGCAGGCGGCAGCGTAGAAACATGATGCCCGTGGTCAGAATGCCCTGTGGCAGATCCTGGCACCGGAGAACTGACCGGAGAACCATGAGGGAACTGACAACAAATCACGCGACATCAGAACCGCCCCAGTGGTTATTTACAAGCCTTGGGAGACCCAGACAGGATCTCAGAGTGGTGAATGTAGGTACAGAAGTTGTTACTACTCTGTTTTCTTCTAAAAGAAGTGTTTTTTTTTCATCTCAGAAGTTGGGGGGGGGGGGGGGGGGGGGGGGGGGGGGCGGGAAAGGGATATCAATTTAATTACTCATTAATTTATTGACAGACATTCACGTTTGCTACGTTTGGAGAAGTTTCTATTTGTTTGCTGTGGTTTGATTTTTTTTTTTTTCTTTTTTTTTTCCCCCTTCCCTCCTCTTCCATCTTTGTGTTCTTCCCCTATAATCAAAAGAACGGATCCCCAGGGTCTGTCCCGCAGACGTTCTTTCCGTGGTCTCTGCTGCCACCTGCTGGCCAATAAGCGGAACTGCCACTGTTGGGCGTTTGGTGCCGCAGGAAGCACAACGCAGATCTGAGTTCTGACCGGTCTACGCAGCAAATCCGCCAATCTTTATTGTGATAAGCCCTCCACATGGCATTGCGCATGCACTCGAACACGCAACAGGCATAGATTTCTCTTAACTCCTTGAGGAGCAGGCAAGCAGAACAACTGAGCGCACCACTGCTTGTGATTGGGCCACCCCCATCATAGAGATGTGTGTTAGATCTTTTACCCACCCCTGGACTGGCCTTGTTGTTTAACGATAACCTCTGAAATCTGAGCTACTGGTTCTACCACCTGTAGTGTAGAATAGGTAGCCAATAAATGCTTTTCAACTGTGATGTATCTTTATTCTGCTCCATGCCAAACCTGTGGCCAAAACCTCATAGGGGTTCACAAAGAACTCTGGCTCTGCCAGAGCCCCCATCCAGACCCTTCTTGAGTTACATTCACATCTAGTTTGGCTGAAAAGGTTGGACTATAAATACTCAGTGCTTGGGCCTGTTTAACAGATATTTTTTCCTGATTATGCTGTCCATCGATCTTTTTAAACTGAACTCCTGCTCTAATCTGGTCTTTAAACATTTGTTGTCTCAAGACCCTAATGGGTCCAGACTGGATTACCTTAGGGGCTGGACGCCTAAGTCATGGCAGCAGATGGTTCTCTGCCTTTCTCAGACCTTTCCACCACCATTCAGAGCCTGCATCTGGCCGTAGGCACTCTTGTCTCCCCATCAATTGGGCAGCCTGTTGTATTACAGCACCTGAGGGCCACTGGGGGGTTCAGTATGGATAACATAGACCCATACTGATGTAAAGGTGATGGCTGTAGGATGAGATCCCTCGTTCCTGATGAAAAATTTATTGACTGGGCTCTCAAAATCATCTTCATAGATTGCCTCTTTCATGCCTAATTCTCTAATATAATTTTGTTAGTCCTCCATAGAGGACCACAGGCTGATATTTAATGGTATGTCATTCTTATTTGGCCATGTTATATGACACACAGCCATAAATCATTCACTGATCAAATGGCTATCCTCATTATGTTGGACAGAGCATACAGTCTTTGCCTGAGGGCAGGGTGAGTAGTAATGGATGTCAGTTTTGAAATTTCCAGTCCATTCACCACAGCGCTTTCTGCCTCCATGTCCCATAACCAGAGCAGCTATGCTGGCATGCTCTCTTGGTTTCTGTCTAAACCACTGTACTATATCCATCAGTTCAGCTGCTGTATTATGGGCAGCAGGGTTTGGGGGGTTGGATACTGGTCAGGGCACTCCCACCAGCCTATCCTGCATTTTTTTTATTTTTTTTTTTTCATTTTTGGGTTACAATCAGTCAGATCTCAAATAGATCTAGTCCAAATGGAACCTCAAAATCTGACCTTTTAGTGCCTTCATTTACAGAGTCCATTTTATACAGATTCCCTTGTACAGGGTCCCCATGGTCTTCCAGAGAGATGTTCCTGATCTTCCATAGGAGAATGATTGAATTAGGTTTTTTCCCCATCAAAACTGCCACCTGTCTTTCCAGTTTTTCAACACTATCATTCAATAGCTGATTTGCATCAGCCTGAGCCTCTTCAGTTATGTTCAGACAGTTCAAGGCCATTAAAAGTGGCCATGCCACCATGAACACAGCTAACTGTCATTCTCAAGTTGTAAGTATGTCTTTGCTAAGACCATGGAAATACTCAGTCAGGTGGGCCAGGGACTCATGGACCCTCCCTCCGTCCCACACAGGGCCCCATTTTTCAGTGACAGAAGCAGTGCTGCATTTTGAGGATCCTAGGAATCCCAGGACATGCCCTGACAAAAGGTCATTCAAAGGGGTAGTCTTTCCCCATCCAAACAACTCCATGATATTCACAGAATCACAGAATTGTAGGGGTTGGAAGGGACCTCCAGAGACCACTGAGTCCAGTCCCCCTGCCAAAGCAGGTTCCCTACACCACGTTGCACAGCTCAGCATCCAGGCAGGTCTTGAATATCTCCAGAGAAGGAGATTCCACAACCACCCTAGGCAGCCTGTTCCAGTGCTCTGTCACTCTCACCATAAAGAAGTTATTGCACACATTAGTGCAGAATTTCCTATGGTGCAGTTTCTGTCTGTTTCCCCTTGTCCCTCCTCCACACACTGCTGAAAAGAGTCTGGCCTCACCTCTTTGCCCCCCACACCTCAAATATGTATAGACCTGGATCAGGTCCCCTCTCAGCCTTCTTTTCTCAAGGCTAAACAGACCCAGTTCCCTAAGTCTCTCCTCATAGGGGAGATGCTCCAGGCCCTTCACCATCTTTGTGGTCCTCCACTGGACTCTTTCCAAGAGATCCCTGTCTTTTTTGTACTGGGGAGCCCAGAACTGGACACAATATTCCAGATGAGGCCTCACCAGGGCAGAGTAGAGGGGGAGGATCACCTCCTTCGACCTGCTGGACACGCTCTTTTTAATGCACCCCAGGATGCCATTGGCTTTTTTGGCTACAAGGGCACACTGCTGGCTCATGGTCAATCTGTCGTCCACCAGGACGCCCAGATCCCTCTCAGCAGAGCTCCTCTCCAGCAGCTCTTCCCCCAGCCTGTACTGGTGCATGCAATTATTTCTACCCAGGTGCAAGACTCTACACTTGCTTTTGTTAAACCTCATCCGGTGTCTTACTGCCCAGCTCTCCAGCCTGTCCAGGTCTCGCTGAATGGCAGCACAGCCTTCAGGCGTGTCAGCCAATCCTCCCAACTTCGTGTCATCAGCAAACTTGCTGAGGGTGGTCACTATCCCCTCATCAAGGTAGTTGTTGAAGATGTTGAACAAGACCGGACCCAGCACAGACCCCTGGGGGACGCCGCTAGTTACAGCCCTGCAGCCAGACACTGCACCGCCAACGACAACCCTCTGCACTCTGCCTGTCAGCCAGTTCTCGACCCACTTCACTGTCCAATCACCTATCCCATACTTCCTCAGCTTTGGTATAAGTATGTCATGGGAGACTGTATCAGTTATAGAGGTTATAGAGTTCAATTTGTAGTCAATTTGGCGGCCCAGGTGGGACCAGCTCTGTTCGCTGCAGGACCAGCTGAGAGGGAGACACTTTTGGCGCACCCTGAGATTTCTCTGAAGGACTCCCTTCCTCACCTGATCACTGCAGGGACAGACAAGGACCACCCATAGGTGGACCAGGTATGTGTATGGTAAGTGGAGCCCATATGTCTTGAGGAGACATCCTACACAGTTTACAGCCATACGTGCTGCTCCCAGGGAGGTGAGCTCATGGCTTTGGTTGCCAGCTGGGTAGGAAGACTCCTTGGGTGAGTTCCTATGAAAGGGAACTGTATGTCATATGAATGGAAACAAGAACAAGTACTCTCTCCCAGGTGGGTGACAATAGGAGGGACCTAGGTTGGTCTCTCCTACGGGTATGGGATACAGTGGATAGCCTGTCAAATGGTAGCCTGGGTTCTCCAAGTTGTAATCACGGGGGTTATAGGTTGTATGTTCAATATTATCATCTGCTTTAAGTGTTTGGTACCGTGTGTCAAGCCGACTCTGGGAAAAACATTAACGTTTGCAACTGGTCGACCAGAGTATGAGTGTTATTAAGATTCCAGCTAGAAAACGTTGTCAGCATTGTGTAGTATGAATAAACCATGGTTTTTGATCTAAATGTCAGAGTGAGTGTGGTGTGAGTGAGACACAGAACAGCTGCAGGGTGAGTGCCGAGTCCCAATCCATGTTTCCTTCCTCCTGTGAGGGAAATGGCCAGACACGGACAAAGTGAAAGACTGTGTTGTCTGTCCACTCATATGTACTTTCTGCTTGTATGTAAGAAGACGGGAATTTGTACTCTGTAGATTAGTAAGATTGTCCTGAGGAGAGGTGTACATTCCACCCGACCAATGAATGTCAACACATTTATGTAATACTATGTACTGCTTGCGAGGAAGTGTGTGAGGGAGGTGGTTCAATCAGTGCTGGTTCTGTGGCACAGTGTTTATAACTGAAGAATACAGACTGTATTAAGGGAGTTTATGTGAACTGAAGAACTGTACTGTTTGACAAACAGTTTTGATGGTATAAGAAAGTGTAATTGTTAATGATATATGGAAGTGTACTTGAGGGAATGTGGAAGTGTATCTGAGCATACAAACAGAGGAAGCATTTACAGAAGAAAAAAGGTTAAAGTGAGTTTACCTGCACTGACATGAGAGCAACACCCTGAACCTCTGCCCTGTGAGCTGAGCAGAGCAGAGCAGAGACACAGTCCTCATGTATCAGGTAGTGTTATTCTGCTTACCAAAAGAATGAGTTCACTACAGAAGAGGCAAATCTTCCCCTCTGCTCCATTTGTGGCATACTCTGGAGTTCAAGACATTGCAAAGCTATGGCACATCTACTTTCTTTCAATGATGACGCCTTAGTATGCTCTGGGCTGTCATTTCAATTGCATCTAAAGAAGACTAGGGTCATGCCAGCTGACAGGAAGCTGGCAAATGTTGTCTCATTGTAAGGAAGAGCAAGAAAGATGACATGGGCAATTATGGACCTGTCAGTCCAGAGCCTGGTAAAATTATGGAGAAAATGATGGTGGGAGTTATGGAAAAACAGCTGAAGGACAATTCTGTCATTGGTTGCAGCCAACACAAGTTTGTGAGGCAAAGGTCCTGTTTAATTTAAGCTCATTCTGTGACACAGTTATCCGTTTAGTTGATCAAGGGAAGCCAGTTGATGTAATCCTTGAGGATTTCAGTGGAGATTTTGATACTGTTTCTCACAACAACCTTCTGGACAGAATGTTCTGCATATGGCTAGACAGAAACACAATGTGGTGGGTGAGCAGTTGGCCAGTAGGTCAGTCCCAAAGGATTATAGTCAGTTTTTTCCATCAGGCTGGTAGATGGTCACTGTCGGGGTCCCCAGGGTTCCATTTTGGGGCCACTTTCCTTTCATGTTTATGCAGATGACTTGAATGCAGGACTAGAAGACGTTCTGAGCAAGTTTGCTGATGAGACCAGATGAGGAGGTGCTGTTGCCTCCACTGAGGGTGGAGAGGACTTGCAGAGAGATGTGGACAAGTCAGAGAAGTGGGTACCAGTTGGTACTAAGCACCAAGTGCATAACGTATAACAAGAACAAGTGCCTGATTGTGCACCGCAGAACATAAAGGACTTCAAACTCTGGGAGAATGTGCAAACGAGGGCACTGGAACTGAGAGATCTGAAGTTCAGAGTTTCACAGGGATTGACTGCTTGTTCAGACTGGGCCCTTCTCACATCCCTTCTCACATCCTGCAATGAAACATAGGTCTCATATGGGACATGAACCTCACAGCGTCCTTGCACCACATGTAGAGCCTGGGATCTTCTGTCCCCATGTCTTTCATTTAACATCATACGGACCTCCAACCCATTGCCCCAGGAAATGCCAGGAGCCAACATGAGAGACAGGATCTCTCTACCACTGGTCTTGCAATCAGGGCTTGACCTGTCTGCTTCGTAAGGCAAAGGAGAGGTTTCTTAGCATGCCAGTGCCTTTGCCTGCCTGTAGTCATGGCTTCCAGTTATCTTCTCTAACAAGTCCCTTGGGAAGCTTACTTGGTAATGGCCCTCAGTGGGCCCATTAATACTCCAAGAAACTTCACTGTTACTTCCGACTTTGTCTTGTTGAGCACTTTGTGCAAACTTCTCTCTGCACTAGAGGCTGATGAACTCAGCATCAAATGCACCCTGGGGCCCATTATAACCTAAAGAATCTCCTGTGCCTTATGCCATCTTGTTATCTTCTTCAGGTTATCAGAACTTGTTCAGCAAAAAGGAGGGATATCTGGAGAGAGCTTAAAGAATCCAGTATAAATTTATTGTCTATTTATTTATAGTTGGGTTTAAAGAAGACATTAAAGCAGCACTGTGCAACTGATACCAATCCAGGATGTCCCAATGAGTTCTGTACTGTTACTGTGTTGACAAAGGTCCTTCTCAACCTCCCCACCCAATTTCTGCTCACAATGGACCTATGGGACTTGCATCACTTTTCTTCACATCACTCTTCTCCTCTGCATTCATCCGCTCAGTGTTAAAACTGCTTTGCACCAACTCCCACTGGCTTTCCTCAGAGAACCAGCTACACATGGAAAAGGAAAGATTTCTCTTTTTTATCTGGCCAGCAAATGGAAAGAAAGGTGATGCAATTGAATGAACAGTAAAACACAGTGATCAACTGCATGCCATGTTCAAGCGGCATCTATTGAAGTTTGTCTTTCATATGGAATATTTTTAAAAGAAATGATTTATTCTGAGGTAGGATAGGATAGATTGAATCACAGTGAAGTAGTTGACAACAGAGGCCATCAGACTCTGAGAGATGGAGCAAATTCCAGTAATCTTCCTGGGATAGATCAGCCAGGTAGTTGAGAGGTATCAACTTAAAACTGATCAGGACTTGTGAGTATTTCACACATTGAGATGGGTTAACACATTGTCATTGATTTATATCTTTGTCTCCAACTCTGTTTTTCACTTTTACTGACATTAATGAACATCTTTCAGACTTCGTGCCTTAATAAAAAAGAGACAGTGATTGAGAAAAAGAAAAAGTATAAGAAGAAAAAGAAAAAGAATAGATAGGAAGGGATAGATCAAATCACAGTGAAGGAGTTGACAACACATTCCATCAGACTTTGGGGAGATGGAACAAATTCCAGTAATCCCCCTGAAAGTCAGAAATCAGACAGATAATTGGGAGGTATCTGACTGAACAAAGAGCAAGGGATGGAGAAATCTGGAGGGCAGTGGGAGTAGTGTGTGCCCAAATGGCCTGCTGAAAACATGCCCTTAACCATGGCCATTTCTTTAGGAGAGCTGAAAAAACTTGGAGGATGAGGCACATCAAATAGGCAGCAGGGAAGAGTAGTGCTGGGCACCAGGCTACAGTCACAGGGCATTGGCACTGGCACCGCTGTCTGTGTCTCTGAACCTGAAGGCATTTGTGTCCAGCGAACACAGTTCTGGAAAACATTGTAGTTTCAGTAAAAGAAAAAAAAAGACATCAAATCACCTCAAAGATTCATATTTACAACTTAAAATGGAACAAGACTCATGAGAATTTTTCATGTTGAGAAGGGTTAACACATTTTCATTGATTTCCATCTTTGTCTTCAATTATTTGTTTCAGTTTTATTGACATTTATGATCAACTATTAAGCTTACAGCCTCAAAATAAATAAATAAATTAAAAGAGATACATTTGCATCTTGCACATGGCCTGATGCCCCTTTCACCTTCACAGTTCCCACAAGTCCTTCCATGCCGGAGAGTATGAGATCCAGCAGAGCACCTCTCCTCTTTGGTTCCTCCACTGCTTGGTCAAGAAGCTGCCATCTGTGCTCTCCATGGATCTGCTGGATGCCACATGCCCTGCTGTGCTGTCCCTGCCACAGATAATGGAGTGACAAAGGCCACCAAATGGGACAAGGGACAGACAACATCAGATTCCCATCTGTCTGCAGAGGGCACCTTCCATTTACTCTCCCTGATCAGAAAGACAGGAAAAGACACTGATGGTCTCCTCTGTTTGCCATTTCCATTAGCTCTGACCTGTCTGCTCTTCCATCCCCAGGCAGAGCTCAGTGCACTCTCACAGAGGGCAGTCGCCCTTCTTTGTCTCCTCGCCCATCCATCCTAAAGACTCGGTATCCCCCTTGTGCTACAGTGCAGTTGTGGAAACCATTAAACTGTGTCCCCATGGTCCAAACAGGAGCTCAGGCCTGCAGCTCTACCAAGATTTCTAGCTTCTTGTGTGTTGGTGTTTGCATTAGTGCAAAAGCACAGAAGTAAATATCCTAATTGAAAAGCATCACTGGACATTGCCTGACTGGATAGCTCATCTATAGAATCAGTGTGCAGAAGGTGGCACACAAACATTAGACCGATCGTGGGTCTTGGAGGTGACGTAGCAGCACGGACACACCATGGGCATGGCTTTCCTGAAGGCCCTGTGCTGCTCTTGTAGCTGTGAGTGAATTCACCGGACAGCCGGTGCTATCCCCTCTCTGGCCCTCAGCTGATGCCCAGGAAGGAGGTGTCTATCTCAGGGATTTCCCACACGGTTTACAAGCACTGGCACACATCAGGAGCAGCCCAGGCACCTTGGGCATCACCCAGTGTCTGTGTGTGAGCTGCTGCCTCCCAGCTGAAGGACCGAGGACTCAGAGCAGGAGCTCACATGCAGGCAACTCCTTGTGCACTTCTGAACTGAACCAGAGAAATCCCAGCTCCTGTGGTTCTGTGGGGAGCCGAATCCCATTTCAGCTCCAGGATTTCTGTCAAGGGATGAGACTCCTGCGCTGCCTCAGCTGGATCACTGCCCTGCACAGGGAAAGTCCAAACCTCGCCTTCCTTGTCTGGTTGCCCTTATTGTTTCATCAAACGATCTCTGGGAGCACTCCCCATATGTCTCCAATCAGTCACTGACCACTGGACATGTGGTGGTTAATTGAGCGAATTTCAAAGCACAGTCATGATGCTGTTGTCTTTCAGGAGCTGTTGGCCATGAGGACCCAGGGACATGTCAGGGGAGACAAGTCGGAAAGATAAAAATGACATAATCTGCTGCTTGCCTGTCCAGGCTCCTGGGACACAGGGAGCTCATAAAAGTGTGCAGGGCTGCAGAGAGACAGCTGTGCCCAGGAGCAGCTCTTGTGCACAGCACAGCCTGCAGGTGACAGAAGGAGAGGAGAGAAACTGAAGAGAGCTTGCAGGATGTGTGTGGTGTGAGCGGGCTGTGAGCTCACTGCAGGAGCATTGCTCACAGACCATGACAGGGTAAGTCTCACTGCAGACCATGAGCTGCTTTTCATAGAGGGTCAACTTAATTTGGGACATCCCATAGGAGATCTGGATGCAGGCACTGCGTGTTTCTTTACTGTGGAAAAAGCCTTCTGCTCCAGCTGAGGGCTTCCATACTGCAGTATGAAATCACAGCCCTGAGGGCTGCATGTCCCAGCACGGCTGCAGGCTGTGCAGCCGGGGCTGCAGGCGGGTGCCCAGGGCTGTCCTGCAGAGCAGGGTCCCTGCTGTGCCCCAGGGGCTGTGTGCCGGGTATGGGACTCTGCCGCCTGCCAGGCTCAGCACTCAGCCTGCCCGGGGAGCTGCCCAGGGCGCTGCGGGGAGATGTGTGGGGTAAGGAGCCCCCGGCAGGGTTTGTGCTGCCACAGCTGCTGCCTGGGGCAGGGGATCACAGCTCCACTGCACAACTGAATGTTTCTGAGGGCACTTTGCAAGAGGAGAGCCAAGGCAGGGGGTTTCCATTTCCTGTTCTGAGGCAAAGAGGTTTGGAGTCAGAAATCTAAAAGGGGCAATAAGAGTTCTGAGAATTTTTCATCAATCAATTGCTTGTTTTGTGAACACTCACACACACACTCACACATGATGTGCTTTCAGTCTCCCCTTTCTGAAAGGCATGAATAATTCACTTATCCTACAAACAGGCAGCATTTTCTAACTGAAACTGAATGCCACAGAAGCTCGGGTAGGGGGCTCTAAGAGCACTTGGGGTAAAGATATGAGACATGAAACAGATGAAAATATCCAGGGAGAAGGGATAAGAAAATAAGAGGAAGGTTAGAGCTCCATATGCTGCTTCTGCTTAAGGAATGCTGATCTACATGAAATTAAATACAAGTAATGGTGCTAAATGTACACTGTTGTAGGAGAATTAAAACATTTCATAGTATAGCAGGAGTAGTGCCTCTGAGAATGGTCTGGACATGTCATTATCTTCTGCACTCTGAGCAGGACTCCAAGCCCAACAACAGCAGATGCCCAACAGCAGCTCCATCAGTGAGTTCCTCCTGCTGCCGTTGGCAGACACGTGGCAGCTGCAGCTCCTGCACTTCTGGCTCTTCCTGGGCATCTACCTGGCTGCCCTCCTGGGCAACGGCCTCATCAGCACAGCCGTAGCCTGCGACCGCCGCCTGCACACCCCCATGTACTTCTTCCTCCTCAACCTGGCCCTCCTCGACCTGGGCAGCATTTCCACCACTCTCCCCAAAGCCATGCCCAACGCCCTCTTGGACAACAGGGCCATCTCCTACACAGGATGTGCTGCACAGCTCTTTTTCTTTACCTTCTTCATGTCAGCAGAGTATTCCTTTCTCACCATCATGTCCTATGACCGCTATGTTGCCATCTGCAAGCCCCTGCACTACGGGACCTTGATGGACAGCAGAGCTTGTGGCACCATGGCAGCAGCTGCCTGGGGCACTGGGGTTCTCAATTCCCTGCTGCACACTGCCAGTACGTTTTCACTGCCTCTCTGCCAAGGCAATGTTGTCAACCAGTTTTTCTGTGAAATTCCCCAGATCCTCAAGCTCTCCTGCTCAGAATCAAATCTCAGGGAAGTTGTGTTTCTCATTTTTACTATCAGTTTAGACGTAGGCTGCTATGTTTTCATAGTTGTGTCCTATGTGCAGATCTTCGTGGCTGTGCTGAGGATGCCCTCTGAGCAGGGACGGCGCAAAGCCTTCTCCACGTGCCTCCCTCACCTGGCCGTGGTCTCCCTGTTTCTCAGCACTGGTGCTTTTGCCTACCTGAAGCCCCCCTCCATTCCCTCCCCACTCCTGGATCTGACAGTGGCACTTCTGTACTCAGTGGTTCCTCCAACACTGAACCCTATTATCTACAGCATGAGGAACAGGGAGATCAAGCACGCTCTCAGGAAGGTGTTGCAATACTCACTATTCCCGCTTCAATAAAGTGCACATCTTCATCGCATGATTCCCAGTGATGGTTCTTCATCTTTTATGCATCTTTGATTGATTGATTATGTGAGATATAGCAACGTGCAAAAAAATGTTATTGAACTTATAAATAAAAATTTGTTTCACTTCTTTCACACCTACTATCCATTTTCTCACTCCAAGAGCTCATGTAAACATGGAACCAGATTCCCCGAATAGGTTAAGAGATAAATAAATAGCATTCAAAATACGCTTTTCCTTAGCTCTTCTCTTATCCAACTTTGTCTGGATTTGGGGAAGGTACAGCCACAGATTGAAGCACAACTAGTTCTTTTCATTCCTCCTCTCTTTACACTGATACAGTGCACAGAGGATTCGAGTCCTCTCATTTCTACAGGCCTGAAGGTCTTGTGTGTCTCACAGCAGTCCCGTCGTCTCTACAGCAGCACTCAGTGGTTTGCTTAATTTTCTTATCTCAATACTTGGAACAGCTACAGGACCTGTAGCATAAGTGACCGCAGAGCTCCTTATGAGGGGTGGAGTGACAGTGGGATCTGTCCAGAGCTTGGAGCAACTGCAGGATGTGTAGCAAAAACTTGGAGCTATTGCAGGGACTGTGCCAGGAGTTGCAGAGGCTGCAGCAATGTCAGCAGATCCAGCTCTCTTCCCCTTGAAGATGCTGAATAGTGTTGAAGACAGCTCAGTAGGTGTGGGCCAGGCCCTGGCACACTGCAGTCATTTGGGCCTTTTTAGGATTACCAGTGCCACAGCAGACCTGTCTCCAATATTCTACCAGTTTCTCAGGATCCTGCAGTTGCTCGGAGATGAAGTTCCAAAGCCCTGGGGGTGCCCACCACTCCAGGCAGCTGCCCAGACTGTCCCACACCCCCTGCCATGCAGAGCCTTCTCACCTTGGGGCAGATCTCTCACTGATATTCCTGAATAATTGTTTAACCTCAATCCTAGAATCATAGAATCACCAAGGCTGGAAAAGGCCTGAAAGATCATCCAATCCAACCGTTCACCTATTACCAATAGCTCCCACTTAACCATGTCCCTCAACACAATATCCAGTCTCTCCTTGAATACCCCTGGTCTCCCAGAGACGACAGTGTAAAATGTGTAATTCCTAATCATACCAACAGTGTTACTTCCAAAACCCAAAGATGTCCAAAGAGCTGAATGTGCACAAAACTTCACTTTGCCAATTTTATCGTGGTACAAACCAAGGTCAAACAGCATAGCAAAATAAATACCCTAATCCAGCATCCAGAGTTGACAAATGATGCAGCAGGGAAAACAAGCAGCAAGCAAGGAGCTGTGAAATGCAGCTTCATGAGAAGACTCAGCAAGCTTCACAAATAGGGAAACTATCAGCACCATGGCCTGCACATCTCCAGCTCCCACAAAGCCCTGTCCACTCTGGACAGATGTGCTGTTACCACAACCCTTGGAGCCTCACATCAGGCACCAAAATGACTGTGGTTGTTGAACCCAACATGTGGCTCAGCAGCTCACAGTGCTTTGTGCACTGCCCCATTCCCAGTGGGATGGGGATGAGAACTGGGAAAAAGAGTACAACTTCTGGGTTGTAACAAAGCAGTTTACTAAGAGAGATAAAAGGAGAGGAGTAATAGTAATCACTATATATCCGTTGATATAGAATCGTATGTAACAACTGATGCACAAGCACTTGCTCAGCACCACCAGACTGATGCTCAGCTGGGCCCTGAGCAGTGAAGAGACTGAGATGAACTCCCACCCCTTTCAATACAATTTCTGCTTGCTGTCAGCTGATAGAGAACGTCCCTTTGGCCACTATCAGTCAGCTGTCCTCACTCTGTTCCCTCCCAGCTCCATGTGCCCTCCACTGACCATGGCCTTGGTTCTGTACAACACTGCTTAGCAGCAGCTGTAAACATCAGAGTGTTATCAATGGTTTTCTCCTAGAACCAAAACACTGCACCACAGCAGACAGTCTGAAGAAAACAATTCCATCCCAGCTGTAACTCAGATTCCTGCCTGTCCCCTCTTCTTGTTCTTCCTGATCAGGAAGCAAGGAACAGAATCTGCCGCTCTCCTCTCTGAGCCCTTCCCATCAGTTCTCAGCTGGCTCCTCTGCCATCCCCAGGCAGAGCTCAGTGCCCTCTCATGGATGGCAGCAGCCTTTTCTCTTCTTCCTTGCCCATCCGTCATGCAGAATCTGTACCCCATTTGCTACAGTACAGAGCTGAGAATCAACCCACCGTGTCTCTGTGAACCAAACAAGACCCTAGGCCTGCAAAGGCACAGAGATTTGGAGTTCGCTGAGTGAATGTTTGTGGTCCTCTCATTAGTGTAAGGATTCTTCAGAAAGGATCCCCTTCCAGAAGCATGCTTTGATTTAGCCTGTCTGGGTCTTGCATCTACACTGTGGTACTGATGTTCAGGGCCTTGCTCAGAATCAGCAGCCTGCATGAAAGGAAAAGCTCTGTGGTTTTCTCTTGATTTGTCCCGTTTATTTCCCATGCTACCCGCACTGGTCTACAGGCACTTTAGGGCAGCAGTAGGTTGGGGTTACCCCCAGAGGGTACACAGTAAGATTTAGGACGGGGTATTGGCAACAAGACTTTCTCTGAGGAATCCTCACACAATCCTATAGAACAACTCAGAGGCTTTCCATTCAATCTCCAACAGCAACAATATCCCTCAGCCCTTCTCTGTCACATCCAATTCCCCACCCTTCCCCATTTGGACCTGGTTTAAAGCCCTATAATCAATCAGTGCAGGAGCATTTCAGATGGGGTCATGGAGGAGGCAGACTGCCATTCTTGGGGTGGCCATTTTCCCAGGAGGGCATGGTGGGAGGGCTTTGTCCCATCTGGTTCCACCAACACTTGCATCCACCCAGCAGAAGGCTGTGCCCTCTGTGTTCCACTTGAACTCTGCATGGAGCTTACAGTTGGCAGTGACATGGCTGAGAAGCTCTGGGCATGGATTAAGGGACAGGGAATTAATGTGCCTTCCTAACTTCCTCCCTGCATGCCTTAGCAACTTCCTTGTAATCTCCCCAAGTACCCAGCCCCTTCTTCCAGAGGACGGAGATTCTCTTTTTCTTCCTGAGTCTCAATAGTTTTCCCCAGTTCATCTGCACTGGTCTTCTTCCCCTATGGCTCACCTTATGGCATTCAGGGACAGCCTGATCTCGTGCCTTTAAGATTTCCATCTTGAGGAGTGTCCAGGCTTCCTGGACCCCTTTACCCATAAGGAGCGACTCCCAAGGGACCTGTGCTACAAGTGTCCTGAACAGGTCAAAGTCCGCCCTCTAGAAGTTCAGGATAGTAGTTTTGCTAGTCACCCTTCTGACATCTCCAAGAATAGAGAATTCTACCATTTCATGGCCACTCTGCCCAAGACAGTCCCCAACCTTCTCAACTCCTACCAGTCCTTCACTGTTAGTGAAGAGCAGGTCTAGCAAGGAACCACCCCTGGTAGGACTTCATACCAGCTGTGTAAGGAAGCTGTCTTGCATGCAATCTATAAACCTCTTGGACTGATTCCTCTGCTATTTATTATATTCCCAGCATATATCAGAGAAGTTGTAGTCTCCCAAGAAAATGAGTGCTGGCAATCTTGCGACTTCAGTAAGCTGCTCATAGAATGCCTCACCCATCAATTAGGCGGTCTATAAGAAACCTTTAGCAAGATGTCACACTTACAGGCCTTTCCCCCGATCCTTACAAACATGCACTTCATTCTGAAGCCCAAGCTCTTCAACATCAAAACTCTCTTTAATATAAAGGGCCACACCACCACCCTTCCTTCCTCCTCTATCCCTTCTGAAGAGCTTGTAACCATCCATCACAGCACTCCAGTCATGGCAGTGGTCCCACCATGGGTCGGTAATAGCAACTAGGTCATGGTTTGTCAGATGCACAGTTGCTTCCAGCTCCTCTTGCTTGTTGACCAAGCTGCGTGCGTTGGTGTAGACGCACTTCAGCTGAGGCATCTGCCTCTCTCCCAGCTCAAACAGCATTTCCCTAGGCTTATCTCTGGTAAGCCCTGTTTTGTCCACTCCCCCATCGTAGCTAGTTTAAAGCTCTTTCGATAAGCCCCGCTACCGTCTATGCTAGGATTCACTTCCCCCTTTGAGACAGTTGGGTTCCATTCATGGATAACAGACCATGGGCCAAGTAAACTGTCCTGTGATCAAAGAACTCAAAGTTTCTGGCTCAGTACCAACCTCTGAGACAATTGTTCATTGCTTTGCTTTCCAAGCCTGCTCTGTGTCCCTCACTGCCACTGAAGGTATAGAACAAAAAATCACTTGATCTCCCACTTTGTGAACTAAATGGCCTAAATTCCTGAAATCTCTTTTTATAGTTTGTAGTCTTATCTAAGGAATTTCATCACTGCCCACCTAAACTATGAGTAGTGGAAAATAATCAGTGGACCTAACCAGCATTGTGAGTTTCCTCATTATGTCCCTGACCTGAAACCAAGAAGGCAGCAGACTTACTGACAACTGGGGTCCAGTCTGCAAATGGGGCCCTCTATTCCTCTGAGAAGGGAGTCACCCACCACGGCCACCCTTCATTCTTTCATGGCAGAGGAAGTCACAAGGCTTGGTAGTGACTGCCTTGCATTAGGTTTCCTCCTAGGCAGATCCTCCATTGCCTCCCCATTCTTATCTCCTTCAGATTTCAGAGTGTCAAACCTGTTGCTTAGATGGATCAGGGGTCGAGGGCTAGGCAGGCATGGGGGGGCTCCTGTGATGTTGAGTTGGGACTCTCTTCCAACCCTTCTCATCAGTCAGGTCTGTCTGACTGTGACAGGGCAGGGAGTCAACCACTTTTCTGGGGGTATCTGCCTGGCAGCCTTCCCTCGGGGATGCCAGCAAGTCACTCCACCAGCCCATCTCCCGATCACACTCCCTGATGGTAAACTGTAAGTAAAACCTTGAGTAAAGTGAGAGTTCACCTAGACAAAAGTATGAGTAGAAACATGGACTGATGTGAGGGTAAACCCAGAGTAAACCCAGGATCCCATCCATTGGGCATGCACAGCCTCTGAGGGCAACTTTTTCCAGTGTTGCTGTGTAAAAATATAGGTTCCTCACATCTAACCTATGTCTCCCCTTTTTAATTTAAATCCGTTTCCATTTGTCCTGTTATCAACAGACCATCCCATCCTTATTCTAGCGTTAGGCATCTCATCCTCAGATGGAAACCCTGGGGCTGAATTGGGATCAGTTTTTCAAAGAACCACAGGAGCTACAAGTTCACCTAGCTGAGTTCAGATGTGCACAGTGAGGTGTCTGTGTGTGAGTCCCTCATCTGAATCCTTGGTTTTTATTCCACAGGGACTGCACTACTCATACACAGTCTCTCAGTGATGCCCAAGGTGCCTTGGGTGATCCTAGTTTTGTGCTAGTGCTTGTAAACTGTGACGGAAAATCTATGAGATAGACACCTCCTTCTGGAGCATCAGCTGAGGGCCAGAAGGGAGGTATTCTTGGCCATCCTAAATACCACCTCAGCCACGTGCTTAGGGCACCCATTGTGTCTTTTGCACCTGACCCCATGGAGTATGTAGTGATATTCAGCTTATCAAAAGGATGAGCTCAGAACAGAAGAGGCAGATCTTCCTCTCTGCTCCATCTGTGGCATAGTCTGGATTTCAAGGCATTGCAAAGCTATGGCACATCTACGTTCTTGCACTGATGACACTTTAGCATGCTCTGGGCTCGCATTTCAATGGCATCTAATAAATCTAGGGTCATACCTGTTGACAGGAAGCTGGCAAATGTTGTCTCATTGTAAGGAAGAGCAAGAAAGATGACACGGGCAACTATGGACCTGTCAGTCTCACTACAGTGCTTGGTAAAATTATGGAGAAAATGATGGTGGGAGTTATGGAAAAACAACTGAAGGACAGGTCACAGACAACACAAGATACAGAGGGGAAGGTCCTATTTAATTTCAGGTCTTTTTATGACACCTTTATCCATTGAGCTGAACAAGGGAAGGCAGTTGATGTAATCCTTGAGGATTTCAGTAGAGCTTTTGATACTATTTCTCCAGCACCCTTCTGGACAGAAATTCCTGCATACAGCTAGACAGAAACAAAACGTGGTGTGTTGTAATACAAGAAGAATTTTACAGAGCAGCAGCCATGGATTGAGATAAGGAGTTCACAGAGCAGCAGCTGCGGAGCAGGATAAACAGCATGAGAACAAAGGACATCTCTAGGAAAAGAATGAATGGCTCGTGGCTTTGAAGGGGGGTTATAGGGTTGTTATTGCAGTAGCTTTCCTCCAATTAGCGTGTGTGATTTTTGGACACCCTTGTCTGTCTGCTATAAAAGTCTGGCTTTCGGGCAATAAATTGATGCAGCTATATGTAACTATATTGGTGTTTCTCTGTTTGACCCAGCACGCTGACATTTTGCCTTTCAGGTTCACCAGCAGTGGTGGGTGAGCAGTTGGCCAGTAGTTCTGTCCCAAAGGATTATAGTCAGTGGGTTCCATTGGGCTGGTAGATGGTCACTGTCAGAGCTCCCCAGGGTTCCATTTTAGGGCCACTTTCCTTTCATGTTTATGCAGATGACTTGCATGCAGGACTAGAAGATGTTCTGAGCAAGTTTGCTGATGAGACCAGATGAGGAGGTGTTGTTGCCTCCACTGAGGGTGGAGAGGACTTGCAGAGAGATGTGGACAAGTCAGAGAAGTGGGTACCAGTTGGTACTAAGCACCAAGTGCATAAAGTATAACAAGAACAAGTGCCTGATTGTGCACCTGGGTATGGGCAACCCTGGACATAAACACTGTCTGTATATTGGACACATGAGAGACGTCTGACTGAAAAGGATTGGGGGTCCTGCTCAACATAAAATTTTAAGTGAGTCAGCAGTGTGCCCAGCCAGCCAAGAAGGCCAACAGTCCCCTAAAGTGCATCAAGCAATTTATTGCCAGCTGGGTGGGAGAAAGGTTTGTCCCTCTTTGCTCTGCATTGCTACTGCCTCACCTGGAGCACTGGGTGCACTTCTGGGCAATGCAGAACATAAAGAACATCAAACTATGGGAGAGTGTGCACAGGAGGGCACTGGAACTGAGAGATCTGAAGTTCAGAGTTTCACTGGGATTGACTGCTTGTTCAGACTGGGCCCTTCTCACACCCCACATCCTGTGATGAGACACAGGGCACATGTGGGATATGAACTTTAACAGCATCCTTGCACCACATGCAAATGCTTTTCCCAGTGCTTCAGTGTTCCACCACCCATTGCTTTCAACATAGTTTTCAACACCCCATTGTATCTTTTAATTTTACCAGAAGCTGGTGCATGGTAGGGGATATGATAAATCCACTCAATGCCATGAACTTTGGCCCAAGTATTTATTAAGGGAATTTTTGAAATGTGTCCCATTATGAGACTCAGTTCTTTCTGAGGTGTCATGTCTCTATAGGACTTGTTTCTAACAACCCAATATTGTGTTTCTGGCAGTAGCATGGGGTACTGCGTATGTTTCAAGCCACCCAGTGGTTGCTTCCACCATGGTAAGCACAAAACGCTTATCATTATGAGATCCTGGCAAGGTGACATCATTCACCTGTCACTC
This sequence comes from Coturnix japonica, assembly GCF_054131305.1. Taxonomy (NCBI): domain Eukaryota; kingdom Metazoa; phylum Chordata; class Aves; order Galliformes; family Phasianidae; genus Coturnix; species Coturnix japonica. The sequence goes on along the minus strand of NC_140687.1, from coordinate 3,545,788 downwards.
CTCCCCATATTTATACTTTTGCCTTGGCCTTCCCCCCAGAGAGGCTTCATATTCTTGGCTTGTTTAATTATGGCACATGATTCACAGTCATGAATAACCAGTGCAATAGCATCCATAGTTAAGTCCACCCCTCAGTCTCTAGCTCAATTATATGTTATGTCCATTCCTTGATGGCCTGAGGTCTCATGGAACCATCAAGCTTGAAATAATTCACTCTTGTTCTGCCAGTCCAAGTCTATTTGAGCCACCTCAATTCTGGCAGCTCGACCTACCTGATGGTTGTTTTGTTGTTCTGCAATAGCCCGACTCTTGGGCAAGTGTGCATCCACGTGACACACCTTTACAATCATATCTTTTTTTTGAGCAGTTATGTTTTTCTACAGTTCAGCAGCCCAAATAGGTTTACACCTCCGTTGCCAGTTATTTTGTTCCCACTGCTGTAACAACCCCCATAAGGCATTTGCCACCATCCATGAGTCAGTATAAAGATAAAGCATTGGCCACCTCTCCCGTTCAGCCACATCTAAGGTCAGCTGGACAGCTTTTACCTCTGCAAACTGACTTGATTCTCCTTTACCTTCAGTGGCCTCTGCGACCTGTCGTGTGGGGCTCCAAACAGCAGCTTTCCATCTCCGATGCTTCCCTACAATATGAAATGATCCATCAGTGAAAAGAGCATATTTCTTTTCATTTTCTGGTAGTTCGATGTATGGTGGGGCCGCTTTAGCACATGACACCTCTTCTCCTGGTGATGTTCCAAACTTTTTATCTTCAGTCCAGTTCATGATCACTTCTAAAATTCCTGGACGATTGAGGTTCCCCATCCGCACTTGTTGTCTAATCAGTGCAATCCACTTGCTCCAGGTGGCATCGGTAGCATGATGGGTGGAGAGAACCTCCCCTTTCAACATCCGGTTCATCATTGACAGTCGAGGTGCCAGAAAGAGCTGCATTTCAGTACCAGCTACTTCGGAAGCAGCCCGAGCCCCCTCATACGCGGCTAAGATCTCCTTCTCAGTTGGAGTGTAGCACTCTTCAGACCCCTTGTACGCTCAGCTCCAGAATCCCAGGGGTCGGCCTTGGGTCCCTCCTGAGGCTCTTTGCCACAAACTCCAAGTGGGACCTTTCTCTCCAGCAGCAGTATAGAGGATGTTCTTTACATCCTGTCCAGTCCGTACTGGCCCCAGGTCCATGGCACAGGCTATCTCCTGTTTAATCTGTTCAAAAGCCTGCTGCTGCTCTGGGCCCTATGCAAAATCATTCTTCTTCTGCATCACCTGATAAAGGGGGCTTACAATGAGGCTGTAGTTTGGAATGTGCATCCTCCAAAAGCCCACTGCACCCAGGAAAGATTGTGTCTCTTTCTTGCTAGTTGGTGGAGACATGGCAGTGATTTTGTCAATCACTGTTGGGATGTGATGACATCCATCCTGCCACTTTATACCTAAGAACTGAATTTCCTGGGCAGGCCCTTTTACTTTGCTTCACTTAATAGCAAAACTGGCTCATAGAAGAATTTGAATTATTTGCTCTCCAGCACAGCAGCACTCAGTGGGGGTGTGACCTCATTCAGGCCACGGTAGTCTACTGTCAGCCTCCATTCTCCACTGGCTTTACGCACTGGCCATATGGAGCTGTTAAAAGGTGAGTGAGTTTTACTGATCACTCCATGATTCTCCAACTGGCGAATCAAATCATGAATGGGGAGCAAGGAATCCCTGTTGGTGCGATACTGCCGTCTGTGCACTGTCTTTGTAGCAATCGGTACCTGCTGCTCTTTTATTTTTACTCGTAGCAGCCTCACAACAGACGGGTCCTCTGACAGGCCAGGCAAAACAGACAGCTGCTTAATGTTGTCCATATCTACAGCAGCGATTCCAAAGGCCCAGTGATACCCCTTAGTATCCTTGAAATGCCCTCTTCTGAGGTATCCTCAATACCAAGTATGAACGGAAACCCTGGACCACTCACATAGGATGTTTTTTCCAGTCTTTACCAGTGAGGCTTATTTCAGCCTCCAACACAGTCAATTCTTGAGAGATATCCAGAAATATGGATTGATTCTGTCCCTTCATGACTGGAGGGCATTAGGGTGCACTGTGCACCAGTATCCACCAGTGCCTTATATTTCTGTGGTTCTGATGTGCTAGGCCATCAAATCCACACAGTCCAATAAACTCTATTATCCCTTCCACTCCCTTGAATGAGGGCAGGGCCCCTCTATTGGTTACCTGTGATAACTGGAGCAGCCGTACTGGTGGTTGGACTGTTTTGTAGTTCCCTCACCCGTGCTCATAGTACAGGAGTAGGCTGGTCATGCCACTTCCTCGTGTCTTCTCTGTGGTCACGTAGGTAACACCACAAGGAAACACACAGTGCAATTTACTGTTGTTCCTTGCTCAATCTGGAAAGCGCTTGTGTCTAATAGCTGAGAATTTTAATGATACACATGAAGGCTTTATGGTCGTTAATTTCTTTACGATCTCTCGCCTTCAACTGAAGCAGCAGCTAGGCCAATTACCAAGTGACACCAAGGAGATGAAGTGGCAAAATGGCGATTTATTGAAACAGACACATCCTTATATAACCTACGCCTTTTTGTCTACACCCACTGTATTACACTAAGATTCTTCCAGAATATGGGGAAGGGCCTGTCACATCACAACAAGCTACTGTCCCAGCTGTCCCAACAGCGAAGCAACCAGGTAACAAGAGATTCATTCTGGTGCTGTGTGAACTCCTTTCTTACGCCTTCGATTTCAGTCATCTTCAGGGATCGACAAACAGTAACAGAGATTTCCTCCTCATCACTCTCTTCTTCATGACACTTTTCCTTTTTCCTTTCTCGGTACTTATCCAGACCTGTCACCTGGATCTTCTGTTGCCTCCTCCTCCACTTCTTTTTTCCGTTCTAGACGTGAGGACACCCATTTCCATTTCTTGCCTTCCACAAGGGCAACTGATATTGTTACTGGTGCCTCCTGTGACTGATCAAAATTGACTTGGGGATTTCCCTTTTTGGCTAGAACCTCAGCTCGGAAATTCTCTCTTTTCGGAACAGTGTTATATAGAGCACGGTAAGCACAAGCCAAGCCCCAAATAAGTCATACCCCCTTAGATCTATCTAGGCTGCGCCATCCCTGACTCAAATACTGGCTTAGTTTCTCGGGATCCCACAGGTGTTCAAGAGTTAAATCCCATGATATTGCGGGCCCCCATGTGTTGGCGAACCTGAAGGCAAAAGTCAGCGTTCTAGGACAAACAACCACACACCAATATAGTTAAATATAGCTGTGTCCATCTATTGCCTGAAGAGCCGTACTTTTATAGCAAACAAACAAGGGTGTTCAAAAATCACACATACTAATTGGAAGAAAGCTTCTGCAATAAGAACCCTAAAACCCCGCTTCAAAGCCACGAGCCTTTCACTCTTTTGCTAGAGGTGTCCTTGGTTCTCATGCTGTTTATCCTGCTCTGCAGCTGCTGCTCTGTAAAGTGCTTATCTTGATCCATGGCTGCTGCTCTGTAAAATTCATCTTGTATTACAACAGAATGGCAGTTCCCTGGGGTCTCCAGCACACCCCTAGCCAGCTGGCAAATGCCACTGAGGATCTTTAGGAAAGACATGCCCTGGGTAGTGACAATGTTCACTGGACAACTGTGAGCCCCACAATGGGTCTCGTACCTGTGTGCCATCTTCTGAACACCAGTAGCACGGTGTAGATGCAAGGCCCAGCCAGGCAAAATCAAAACATGCTTCTGGAAGGGGATCCTTTCTGAAGAGTCGTTACACTAATGAGAGGACCACAAACATTCACTCAGCGAACTCCAAATCTCTGTGCCTTTGCAGGCCTAGGGTCTTGTTTGGTTCACAGAGACATGGTGGGTTGATTCTCAGCTCTGTACTGTAGCAAATGGGGTACAGATTCTGCATGACGGATGGGCAAGGAAGAAGAGAAAAGGCTGCTGCCATCCATGAGAGGGCACTGAGCTCTGCCTGGGGATGGCAGAGGAGCCAGCTGAGAACTGATGGAAAGGGCTCAGAGAGGAGAGCGGCAGATTCTGTTCCTTGCTTCCTGATCAGGAAGAACAAGAAGAGGGGACAGGCAGGAATCTGAGTTACAGCTGGGATGGAATTGTTTTCTTCAGACTGTCTGCTGTGGTGCAGTGTTTTGGTTCTAGGAGAAAACCATTGATAACACTCTGATGTTTACAGCTGCTGCTAAGCAGTGTTGTACAGAACCAAGGCCATGGTCAGTGGAGGGCACATGGAGCTGGGAGGGAACAGAGTGAGGACAGCTGACTGATAGTGGCCAAAGGGACGTTCTCTATCAGCTGACAGCAAGCAGAAATTGTATTGAAAGGGGTGGGAGTTCATCTCAGTCTCTTCACTGCCCAGGGTCCAGCTGAGCATCAGTCTGGTGGTGCTGAGCAAGTGCTTGTGCATCAGTTGTTACATACAATTCCATATCAACGGATATATAGTGATAACTATTACTCCACTTCTTTTATCTCTCTTAGTAAACTGCTTTGTTACATCCCAGAAGTTGTACTCTTTTTCCCAGTTCTCATCCCCATCCCACTGGGAATTGGGCAGTGCACAAAGCACTGTGTGCTGCTGAGCCACATGTTGGGTTCAACAACCACAGTCATTTTGGTGCCTGATGTGAGGCTCCAAGGGTTGAGATAGCAGCACATCTGTCCAGAGCGGACAGGGCTTTGTGGGAGCTGGAGAAGTGCAGGCCATGGTGCTGATATGTGTGGATGTGCTCCCTATGTGTGGAGCTTGTTGAGTCTTCTCATGAAGCTTCACTGCACAGCTCCTTACTTGGTGCTTGGATGCTGCATTAGGGTATTTATTTTGCTATGCTGTTTGACCTCAGTTTGTACCACGATAAAATTGGCAGCTGACAAAGTGAAGTTTTGTGCACATTCAGCTCTGCGGTCATCTTTGGGTTTTGGAAGTAATATTGTCCATATGATTAGGAATTACACAATTTACATTGTCGCCTCTGTGAGTCCGGGGGTGTACTGGATATTGTGTTGAGGGACATGGTTTAGTGGGAGCTATAGGTAATAGGTGAACGGTTGGACTGGATGATCTTTTAGGCCTTTTCCAACCTTGGTGATTCTATGAATCTATGATTGAGGTTAAACAATTATTCAGGAATATCAGTGAGAGATCTGCCCCAAGGTGAGAAGGCTCTGCATGGCAGAGGGTGTGGGACGGTCTGGGCAGCTGCCTGGAGTGGTGGGCACCCCCAGGGCTTTGGAACTTCATCTCCGAGCAACTGCAGGATCCTGAGAAACTGGTAGAATATTGGGGGCAGGTCTGCTGTGGCACTGGTAACCCCCAAGAGGCACAAATGACTGCAGTGTGCCAGATCCAGAGAGCTGGATCTGCTGACAGTGCTGCAGCCTCTGCAACTCCTGGCACAGACCATGCAGCAGCTCCAAGGTTTTGCTACACGTCCTGCAGTTGCTCCAAGCTCTGGGCAGATCCCTCTGTCACTCCACCCCTCATAATGAGCTCTGCAGTTACTCCTGCTACGGGTCCTGTAGCTGTTCCAAGTATGGTAATAAGAAAATGGTACAAATTCCTCCCAAGGGAGGAAGTACAGCCCTGCGGTGGCTCCAACCCCTCCAATGAGCCCAGTGGCTGCTCCAACATAGTCACAGGTCCTGTGGTGGTTCCAGCTCTGGCAATGAACTCTGAGGTCACTTCAACTCCTGCAACAGCCCAACAGCCACTTCAGCTCCTACAGTGAACCCTGTGGCTGTTAAAACCCCTGCAACTAATCCTGGACTTGCAGACAGATGCGCATAGGGATTAGTTCATATATGTTTGCAACTGCATATGTTGTATATGTGTGAAAATACACTAAATATATTATATATGTATAAATACATTTGTCATAATTATTATCCTTTTCTTTTTCTCTTTGTCTCAACCCATAAACCTTAAACCACAGCACTGCCTTGAGATGCTTACGGATCTCCTTGGGACTATTCAATCTGATCTGGTCACACAGTGAAGAGCACCTGAAGATCTCAAGGTTTTCTCAGGGAGCAGCTCCTGAGGTATATTCCTTACACCAGCTTTGGAAGAGGCCTCCCTCCAGTTCTCTGGTCCTGCTCTAAAGGGGCCCTCTTGTTATGGCAGTGCCAGCAAGGAGACCAGCTCTGACAGACCTGTTCATATTGCCGGCTACTGACTGCAGCCCTGGATTGCTGCTGTAGAGGCAACAGGACTGTTGTGAGACACACAAGACCTTCAGGACTGCACAAATGAGAGGACTCAAGAGCACTGCAGCACTGGTAAGAGCACATGAATGAAAAGAGCACGTTGAGCTGCTGTCTGTGGCTGTACCTCCCCAAATCCAGGCAAAGTAGGAAGAAAGAAAATCTAAGTAAGTCTATTTTGAAAGCTTTTTAGGTATCTTATAACATATTCAGGGAATCTGGTTCCATGTTTACATGAGTTCTTGGAGTGAGAAAATGGAAATTAGGTAGGAAAGAATTTAAATACATTTTTATTTATAAGTTCAATAACATTTTTTTTTTGCACATTCCTATATCTCACATAATCAAACAGACAAAGATGCATAAAACATAAAGAACCACCACTGGGAATCCTATTGAGGAAGTTGTGCATTTTATTGTAGCTGGAATAGTGCTTATTGCAACACCTTCCTGAAAGCGTGCTTGATCTCCCTGTTCCTCATGCTGTAGATAATAGGGTTTAGTGTTGGAGGAACCACTGCATACAGAAGTGCCACTGTCAGATCCAGGAGTGGGGAGGAAATGGACGGGGGCTTCAGGTAGGCAATAGCACCAGTGCTGAGAAACAGGGAGACCACAGCCAGGTGAGGGAGGCACATGGAGAAGGCTTTGTGCCGTCCCTGCTCAGAGGGCATCCTCAGCACAGCCATGAAGATGTGCACATAGGACACAACTATGAAAACAAAGCAACCAAAGCCTAAACTGACACCAAAAAAGAGAAATACAAATTCCATGAGGTAGGAGCCAGAGCAGGAGAGCTTGAGGATCTGTGGGATTTCACAGAAAAACTGGTTGACAACATTGCCTTGGCAGAGAGGCAGTGAAAACGTACTGGCAGTGTGCAGCAGGGAATAGAGAACCCCAGTGCCCCAGGCAGCTGCTGCCATGGTGGCACAAGCTCTGCTGTCCATCAAGGTCCCGTAGTGCAGGGGCTTGCAGATGGCAACGTAGCGGTCATAGGACATGATGGTGAGACGGGAATACTCTGCTGAGAGGAAGAAGGAAAAGAAAAAGAGCTGTGCAGCACATCCTGTGTAGGAGATGGCCCTGGTGTCCCAGAGGGCGTTGGCCATGGCTTTGGGGAGAGTGGTGGAGATGCAGCCCAGGTCGAGGAGGGCCAGGTTGAGGAGGAAGAAGTACATGGGGGTGTGCAGGCGGCGGTCGCAGGCTACGGCTGTGCTGATGAGGCCGTTGCCCAGGAGGGCAGCCAGGTAGATGCCCAGGAAGAGCCAGAAGTGCAGGAGCTGCAGCTGCCGCGTGTCTGCCAACGGCAGCAGGAGGAACTCGCTGATGGAGCTGCTGTTGGACATCTGCTGTTGTTGGGCTTGGAGTCCTGCTCAGAGTGCAGAAGATAATGACAAGTCCAGACCATTCTCAGACACACTCCTCCTGCTATAATATGAAATGTTTTTATTCTCTTACAACAGTGTACATTTAGCACCATTACTTGCATTTAATTTCATGTATTTCAGCATTCCTTAAGCAGAAGCAGCATATGGAGCTCTAACCTTCCTTTTATTTTCTTATGCCTTCTCCCTGGATATTTTCATCTGTTTCATGTCTCATATCTTTACCCCAAGTGCTCTTAGAGCCCTCTACCCGAGCTTCTGTGGCATTCAGTTTCAGTTAGAAAATGCTGCATGTTTGTAGGATAAGTGAATTATTCATGCCTACAGAAAATGATGATAATTCCATCCTTCGAGAAAGGGGAGACTGAAAGCACATCATGTGTGAGTGTTCACAAAACAAGCAATTGATTGATGAAAAATTCTCAGAACTCTTATTGCCCCTTTTAGATTTCTGACTCCAAACCTCTTTGCCTCAGAACAGGAAATGGAAACCCCTGTCTTGGCTCTCCTCTTGCAAAGTGCCCTCAGAAACATTCCGTTGTGCAGTGGAGTTGTGATCCCCTGCCCCAGGCAGCAGCTGTGGCAGCACAAGCCCTGCCGGGGGGCTCCTTCCCCCCACCCGTCTCCCTGCAGCACCCTGGGCAGCTCCCCGGGCAGGCTGAGTGCTGAGCCTGGCAGGCGGCAGAGTCCCATACCCGGCACACAGCCCCTGGGGCACAGCAGGGACCCTGCTCTGCAGGACAGCCCTGGGCACCCGCCTGCAGCCCCGGCTGCACAGCCTGCAGCCGTGCTGGGACATGCAGCCCTCAGGGCTGTGATTTCATACTGCAGTATGGAAGCCCTCAGCTGGAGCAGAAGGCTTTTTCCACAGTAAAGAAACATGCAGTGCCTGCATCCAGATCTCCTATGGGATGTCCCAAATTAAGTTGACCCTCTATGAAAAGCAGCTCATGGTCTGCAGTGAGACTTACCCTGTCATGGTCTGTGAGCTCACAGCCCGCTCACACCACACACATCCTGCAAGCTCTCTTCAGTTTCTCTCCTCTCCTTCTGTCACCTGCAGGCTGTGCTGTGCACAAGAGCTGCTCCTGGGCACAGCTGTCTCTCTGCAGCCCTGCACACTTTTATGAGCTCCCTGTGTCCCAGGAGCCTGGACAGGCAAGCAGCAGATTATGTCATTTTTATCTTTCCGACTTGTCTCCCCTGACATGTCCCTGGGTCCTCATGGCCAACAGCTCCTGAAAGACAACAGCATCATGACTGTGCTTTGAAATTCGCTCAATTAACCACCACATGTCCAGTGGTCAGTGACTGATTGGAGACATATGGGGAGTGCTCCCAGAGATCGTTTGATGAAACAATAAGGGCAACCAGACAAGGAAGGCAAGGTTTGGACTTTCCCTGTGCAGGGCAGTGATCCAGCTGAGGCAGTGCAGGAGTCTCATCCCTTGACAGAAATCCTGGAGCTGAAATGGGATTCAGCTCCCTACACACCCACAGGAGCTGGGATTCCTCTGGTTCAGTTCAGAAGAGCACAAGGAGTTGCCTGCATGTGAGCTCCTGCTCTGAGTCCTCGGTCCTTCAGCTGGGAGGCAGCAGCTCACACACAGACACTGGGTGATGCCCAAGGTGCCTGGGCTGCTCCTGATGTGTGCCAGTGCTTGTAAACCATGTGGGAAATCCCTGAGATAGACAGCTCCTTCCTGGGCATCAGCCGAGGGCCAGAGAGGGGATAGCACTGGCTGTCTGGTGAATTCACTCACAGCTGCAAGAGCAGCACAGGGCCTTCAGGAAAGCCATGCCCATGGTGTGACCATGTTGCTGTGTCAACTCCAAGGCCCACGATCAGTCTAATGTTTGTGTGCCACCTTCTGCACACAAATGTCTTCAGATTCAGAGACACAGACAGTGGTGCCAGTGCCAATGCCCTGTGACTATAGCCCGGTGCCCAGCACTACTCTTCCCTGCTGCCTATTTGATGTGTCTCATCCTCCAAGTTTTTTCAGCTCTCCTAAATAAATGGCCATGGTTAAGGGCATGTTTTCAGCAGGCCATTTGGGCACAAACTACTCCCACTGCCCTCCAGATTTCTCCATCCCTTGCTCTTTGTTCAGTCAGATACCTCCCAATTATCTGTCTGATTTCTGACTTTCAGGGGGATTACTGGAATTTGTTCCATCTCCCCAAAGTCTGAGAATCAGTGAGAATGTGTTAACCCGTCTCAATGTGTGAAATACTCACAAGTCCTGATCAATTTTAAGTTGATACCTCTCAACTACCTGGCTGATCTATCCCAGGGAGATTACTGGAATTTGCTCTATCTACCAGAGTCTGATGGCCTCTGTTGTCAACTACTTCACTGTGATTCAATCTATCCTATCCTACCTCAGAATAAATCATTTCTTTTAAAAGTATTCCATATGAAAGACAAACTTCAATAGATGCAGCTTGAACATGGCATGCAGTTGATCACTGTGTTTTACTGTTCATTCAATTGCATCACCTTTCTTTCCATTTGCTGGCCAGATAAAAAATAGAAATCTTTCCTTTTCCATGTGTAGCTGGTTCTCTGAGGAAAGCCAGTGGGAGTTGGTGCAAAGCAGTTTTAACACTGAGCGGATGAATGCAGAGGAGAAGAGTGATGTGAAGAAAAGTGATGCAAGTCCCATAGGTCCATTGTGAGCAGAAATTGGGTGGGGAGGTTGAGAAGGACCTTTGTCAACACAGTAACAGTACAGAACTCATTGGGACATCCTGGATTGGTATCAGTTGCACAGTGCTGCTTTAATGTCTTCTTTAAACCCAACTATAAATAAATAGACAATAAATTTATACTGGATTCTTTAAGCTCTCTCCAGATATCCCTCCTTTTTGCTGAACAAGTTCTGATAACCTGAAGAAGATAACAAGATGGCATAAGGCACAGGAGATTCTTTAGGTTATAATGGTCCCAGGGTGCATTTGATGCTGAGTTCATCAGCCTCTAGTGCAGAGAGAAGTTTGCACAAAGTGCTCAACAAGACAAAGTCAGAAGTAACAGTGAAGTTTCTTGGAGTATTAATGGGCCCGCTGAGGAACATTACCAAGTAAGCTTCCCAAGGGACTTGTTAGAGAAGATAACTGGAAGCCATGACTACAGGCAGGCAAAGGCACTGGCATGCTAAGAAACCTCTCCTTTGCCTTACAAAGCAGACAGGTCAAGACCTGATTGCAAGACCAGTGGTAGAGAGGTCCTGTATGTCATGTTGGCTCTGGGCATTTCCTGGGGCAATGTGTTGGAATTTTGTATGATGTTAAATGAAAGACATGGGGACAGAAGATCCCAGGCTCTACATGTGGTGCAAGGACGCTGTGAGGTTCATGTCCCATATGAGACCTATGTTTCATTGCAGGATGTGAGCAGGGATGTGAGAAGGGCCCAGTCTGAACAAGCAGCCAATCCCTGTGAAACTCTGAACTTCAGATCTCTCGGTTTCAGTGCCCTCCTTTGCACATTCTCCCAGAGTTTGAAGTCCTTTATGTTCTGTGGTGCCCAGAACATAGTGAGGCAGTAGCAATGCAGAGCAGAGGGACAACCCTTTCCCTCACCCAGCTGGCAATAAGTTGCTTCATGCACTCCAGGGGACTGTTGTCTTTCCTGGCTGCCTTGGCACACTGCTGACTCACATTCAGTGTGATGCTGACCAGCACCCCAACCCTTTCCAGTCAGAATCCTCTCCAGTGTCCCATATCCAGTCAGTGTGTATGTCCAGCATTGCCCCTACCCAGGTGCACAATCAGGCACTTGTTCTTGTTATACTTTATGCACTTGGTGCTTAGTACCAACTGGTACCCACTTCTCTGACTTGTCCACATCTCTCTGCAAGTCCTCTCCACCCTCAGTGGAGGCAACAGCACCTCCTCATCTGGTCTCATCAGCAAACTTGCTCAGAACGTCTTCTAGTCCTGCATTCAAGTCATCTGCATAAACATGAAAGGAAAGTGGCCCCAAAATGGAACCCTGGGGACCCCGACAGTGACCATCTACCAGCCTGATGGAAAAAACTGACTATAATCCTTTGGGACTGACCTACTGGCCAACTGCTCACCCACCACATTGTGTTTCTGTCTAGCCATATGCAGAACATTCTGTCCAGAAGGTTGTTGTGAGAAACAGTATCAAAATCTCCACTGAAATCCTCAAGGATTACATCAACTGGCTTCCCTTGGTCAACTAAACGGATAACTGTGTCACAGAATGAGCTTAAATTAAACAGGACCTTCGCCTCACAAACTTGTGTTGGCTGCAACCAATGACAGAATTGTCCTTCAGCTGTTTTTCCATAACTCCCACCATCATTTTCTCCATAATTTTACCAGGCTCTGGACTGACAGGTCCATAATTGCCCATGTCATCTTTCTTGCTCTTCCTTACAATGAGACAACATTTGCCAGCTTCCTGTCAGCTGGCATGACCCTAGACTTCTTTAGATGCAATTGAAATGAGAGCCCAGAGCACACTAAGTTTTCATCATTGAAAGAAAGTAGATGTGCCATAGCTTTGCAATGCCTTGAACTCCAGAGTATGCCACAGATGGAGCAGAGGGGAAGATTTGCCTCTTCTGTAGTGAACTCATTCTTTTGGTAAGCAGAATAACACTACCTGATACATGGGGACTGTGTCTCTGCTCTGCTCTGCTCAGCTCACAGGGCAGCGGTCTGGCAGGGTGTTGCTCTCATGTCAATGCAGGTAAACTCACTTTAATCCTTTTTCCTCTGTAAATGCTTCCTCTATTTCTATGCTCAGATACACTTCCACATTCCCTCAACTACACTTTCATATATCATTAACAATTACACTTTCTTATACCATCAAAACAGTTTGTCAAAACGTACAGTTCTTCAGTTCACATAAACTCCCTTAATACAGTCTGTATTCTTCAGTTATAAACACTGTGCCACAGAACCAGCACTGATTGAACCACCTCCCTCACACACTTCCTCGCAAGCAGTACATAGTATTACATAAATGGGTTGACACTCATTGGTCGGGTGGAATGTACACCTCTCCTCAGGACAATCTTACTAATCTACAGAGTACAAACTCCTGTCTTCTTACATACAAGCAGAAAGTACTTATGAGTGGACACACAACACAGTCTTTCACTTTGTCCGTGTCTGGCCATTTCCCTCACAGGAGGAAGGAAACATGGATCGGGACTCGGCACTCACCCTGCAGCTGTTCTGTGTCTCACTCACACCACACTCACTCTGACATTTAGATCAAAAACCATGGTTTATTCATACTACACAATGCTGACAACGTTTTCTAGCTGGAATCTTAATAACACTCATACTCTGGTCGACCAGTTGCAAACGTTAATGTTTTTCCCAGAGTCGGCTTGACACACGGTACCAAACACTTAAAGCAGATGATAATATTGAACATACAACCTATAACCCCCGTGATTACAACTTGGAGAACCCAGGCTACCATTTGACAGGCTATCCACTATATCCCATACCCGTAGGAGAGACCAACCTAGGTCCCTCCTATTGTCACCCACCTGGGAGAGAGTACTTGTTCTTGTTTCCATTCATATGACATACAGTTCCCTTTCATAGGAACTCACCCAAGGAGTCTTCCTACCCCAGCTGGCAACCAAAGCCATGAGCTCACCTCCCTGGGAGCAGCACGTATGGCTGTAAACTGTGTAGGATGTCTCCTCAAGACATATGGGCTCCACTTACCATACACATACCTGGTCCACCTATGGGTGGTCCTTGTCTGTCCCTGCAGTGATCAGGTGAGGAAGGGAGTCCTTCAGAGAAATCTCAGGGTGCGCCAAAAGTGTCTCCCTCTCAGCTGGTCCTGCAGCGAACAGAGCTGGTCCCACCTGGGCCGCCAAATTGACTACAGGAATTGAACTCTATAACCTCTATAACTGATACAGTCTCCCATGACATCCTTATAACAAAGCTGAGGAAGTATGGGATAGGTGATTGGACAGTGAAGTGGGTCGAGAACTGGCTGACTGGCAGAGTGCAGAGTGTTGTCGTTGGCGGTGCAGTGTCTGGCTGAGGGCCTGTAACGAGCGGCATCCCCCAGGGGTCTGTGCTCAGTCCGGTCTTGTTCAACATCTTCATCAATGACCACCCTCAGCAAGTTTGCTGATGACACGAAGTTGGGAGGATTGGCTGACACACCTGAAGGCTGTGCTGCCATTCAGCGAGACCTGGACAGGCTGGAGAGCCGGGCAGTAAGAAACCGGATGAGGTTTAACAAAAGCAAGTGTAGAGTCTTGCACCTAGGGAGAAATAATTGCATGCACCGGTACAGGCTGGGGGAAGAGCTGCTGGGGAGGAGCTCTGCTGAGAGGGACCTGGGCGTCCTGGTGGACGACAGATTAACCATGAGCCAGCAGTGTGCCCTTGTAGCCAAAAAAGCCAATGGCATCCTGGGGTGCATTAAAAAGAGCGTGTCCAGCAGGTCGAAGGAGGTGATCCTCCCCCTCTACTCTGCCCTGGTGAGGCCTCATCTGGAATATTGTGTCCAGTTCTGGGCTCCCCAGTAAAAAAAAGACAGGGATCTCTTAGAAAGAGTCCAGCAGAGGGCCACTAAGATGGTGAAGGGCCTGGAGCATCTCCCCAATGAGGAGAGACTGAGGGAACTGGGTCTGTTTAGCCTTGAGAAAAGAAGGCTGAGAGGGGACAGGATCCAGGTTCTATAAATATTTGAGGTGTGGGGGGCAAAGTGTTGAGGCCAGACTCTTTTCAGCAGTGTGTGGAGACGGGACAAGGGGAAACAGACAGAAACTGCACCATAGGAAGTTCTGCACTAATGTGTGCAATAACTTCTTTACGGTGAGAGTGACAGAGCACTGGAACAGGCTGCCTAGGGTGGTTGTGGAATCTCCTTCTCTGGAGATATTCAAGACCTGCCTGGATGCTGAGCTGTGCAACGTGGTGTAGGGAACCTGCTTTGGCAGGGGGCTGGACTCAGTGGTCTCTGGAGTTCCCTTCCAACCCCTACAATTCTGTGATTCTGTGAATATCATGGAGTTGTTTGGATGGGGAAAGACTACCCCTTTGAATGACCTTTTGTCAGGGCATGTCCTGGGATTCCTAGGATCCTCAAAATGCAGCACTGCTTCTGTCACTGAAAAATGGGGCCCTGTGTGGGACGGAGGGAGGGTCCATGAGTCCCTGGCCCACCTGACTGAGTATTTCCATGGTCTTAGCAAAGACATACTTACAACTTGAGAATGACAGTTAGCTGTGTTCATGGTGGCATGGCCACTTTTAATGGCCTTGAACTGTCTGAACATAACTGAAGAGGCTCAGGCTGATGCAAATCAGCTATTGAATGATAGTGTTGAAAAACTGGAAAGACAGGTGGCAGTTTTGATGGGAAAAAACCTAATTCAATCATTCTCCTATGGAAGATCAGGAACATCTCTCTGGAAGACCATGGGGACCCTGTACAAGGGAATCTGTATAAAATGGACTCTGTAAATGAAGGCACTAAAAGGTCAGATTTTGAGGTTCCATTTGGACTAGATCTATTTGAGATCTGACTGATTGTAACCCAAAAATGAAAAAAAAAAATAAAAAAAATGCAGGATAGGCTGGTGGGAGTGCCCTGACCAGTATCCAACCCCCCAAACCCTGCTGCCCATAATACAGCAGCTGAACTGATGGATATAGTACAGTGGTTTAGACAGAAACCAAGAGAGCATGCCAGCATAGCTGCTCTGGTTATGGGACATGGAGGCAGAAAGCGCTGTGGTGAATGGACTGGAAATTTCAAAACTGACATCCATTACTACTCACCCTGCCCTCAGGCAAAGACTGTATACTCTGTCCAACATAATGAGGATAGCCATTTGATCAGTGAATGATTTATGGCTGTGTGTCATATAACATGGCCAAATAAGAATGACATACCATTAAATATCAGCCTGTGGTCCTCTATGGAGGACTAACAAAATTATATTAGAGAATTAGGCATGAAAGAGGCAATCTATGAAGATGATTTTGAGAGCCCAGTCAATAAATTTTTCATCAGGAACGAGGGATCTCATCCTACAGCCATCACCTTTACATCAGTATGGGTCTATGTTATCCATACTGAACCCCCCAGTGGCCCTCAGGTGCTGTAATACAACAGGCTGCCCAATTGATGGGGAGACAAGAGTGCCTACGGCCAGATGCAGGCTCTGAATGGTGGTGGAAAGGTCTGAGAAAGGCAGAGAACCATCTGCTGCCATGACTTAGGCGTCCAGCCCCTAAGGTAATCCAGTCTGGACCCATTAGGGTCTTGAGACAACAAATGTTTAAAGACCAGATTAGAGCAGGAGTTCAGTTTAAAAAGATCGATGGACAGCATAATCAGGAAAAAATATCTGTTAAACAGGCCCAAGCACTGAGTATTTATAGTCCAACCTTTTCAGCCAAACTAGATGTGAATGTAACTCAAGAAGGGTCTGGATGGGGGCTCTGGCAGAGCCAGAGTTCTTTGTGAACCCCTATGAGGTTTTGGCCACAGGTTTGGCATGGAGCAGAATAAAGATACATCACAGTTGAAAAGCATTTATTGGCTACCTATTCTACACTACAGGTGGTAGAACCAGTAGCTCAGATTTCAGAGGTTATCGTTAAACAACAAGGCCAGTCCAGGGGTGGGTAAAAGATCTAACACACATCTCTATGATGGGGGTGGCCCAATCACAAGCAGTGGTGCGCTCAGTTGTTCTGCTTGCCTGCTCCTCAAGGAGTTAAGAGAAATCTATGCCTGTTGCGTGTTCGAGTGCATGCGCAATGCCATGTGGAGGGCTTATCACAATAAAGATTGGCGGATTTGCTGCGTAGACCGGTCAGAACTCAGATCTGCGTTGTGCTTCCTGTGGCACCAAACGCCCAACAGTGGCAGTTCCGTGTATTGGCCAGCAGGTGGCAGCAGAGACCACGGAAAGAACGTCTGCGGGACAGACCCTGGGGATCCGTTCTCTTTTGATTATAGGGGAAGAACACAAAGATGGAAGAGGAGGGAAGGGGGAAAAAAAAAAGAAAAAAAGAAAAAACCAAACCACAGCAAACAAATAAAAACTTCTCCAAACGTAGCAAACTTGAATGTCTGTCAATAAATAAATGAGTAATTGAATTGATGTCCGTTTCAGACAGTCCCCTGTAGAATCAGGGTAAGGGTTAGGATTAGAGTTACATTGCAGGTTAATGCTGTTATCTTTACAGCTCCTGTGAGGGTTGGGATCTGGGTCAGGTGTTTAAAAAATGAAATGAAAAAAGAATTAAAAAAATATATTGAAAGCTTCAGATTTCCTTAATCTTTGTGGGAATCATATAATGTGCAACTCAGATCTACCTCTTCGTACCTCTTTTGTGGTGTAGGGAACCTGCTTTGGCAGGGGGACTGGACTCAGTGGTCTCTGGAGGTCCCTTCCAACCCCTACAATTCTGTGATTCTGTGAATATCATGGAGTTGTTTGGATGGGGAAAGACTACCCCTTTGAATGACCTTTTGTCAGGGCATGTCCTGGGATTCCTAGGATCCTCAAAATGCAGCACTGCTTCTGTCACTGAAAAATGGGGCCCTGTGTGGGACGGAGGGAGGGTCCATGAGTCCCTGGCCCACCTGACTGAGTATTTCCATGGTCTTAGCAAAGACATACTTACAACTTGAGAATGACAGTTAGCTGTGTTCATGGTGGCATGGCCACTTTTAATGGCCTTGAACTGTCTGAACATAACTGAAGAGGCTCAGGCTGATGCAAATCAGCTATTGAATGATAGTGTTGAAAAATTGGAAAGACAGGTGGCAGTTTTGATGGGAAAAAACCTAATTCAATCATTCTCCTATGGAAGATCAGTAACAACTGTCTGGAGGACCATGGGGGCCCTGTACAAGGGAATCTGTATAAAATGGACTCTGTAAATGAAGGCACTAAAAGGTCAGATTTTGAGGTTCCATTTGGACTAGATCTATTTGAGATCTGACTGATTGTAACCCAAAAATGAAAAAAAAAAAAAAAAAAATGCAGGATAGGCTGGTGGGAGTGCCCTGACCAGTGTCCACCCCCCAAACCCTGCTGCCCATAATACAGCAGCTGAACTGATGGATATAGTACAGTGGTTTAGACAGAAACCAAGAGAGCATGCCAGCATAGCTGCTCTGGTTATGGGACATGGAGGCAGAAAGTGCTATGGTGAATGGACTGGAAATTTCAAAACTGACATCCATTACTACTAACCCTGCCCTCAGGCAAAGACTTTATGCTCTTGTCTGGAGGGCTTATCGCAATAAAGATTGGCGGATTTGCTGCGTAGACCGGTCAGAACTCAGATCTGCGTTGTGCTTCCTGCGGCACCAAACGCCCAACAGTGGCAGTTCCGCTTATTGGCCAGCAGGTGGCAGCAGAGACCACGGAAAGAACGTCTGCGGGACAGACCCTGGGGATCCGTTCTTTTGATTATAGGGGAAGAACACAAAGATGGAAGAGGAGGGAAGGGGGAAAAAAAAAAGAAAAAAAAAAAAATCAAACTACAGCAAACAAATAAAAACTTCTCCAAACGTAGCAAACGTGAATGTCTGTCAATAAATTAATGAGTAATTAAATTGATATCCCTTTCCCGCCCCCCCCCCCCCCCCCCCAACTTCTGAGATGAAAAAAAAACACTTCTTTTAGAAGAAAACATAGTAGTAACAACTTCTGTACCTACATTCACCACTCTGAGATCCTGTCTGGGTCTCCCAAGGCTTGTAAATAACCACTGGGTCGGTTCTGATGTCGCGTGATTTGTTGTCAGTTCTCTCATGGTTCTCCGGTCAGTTCTCCGGTGCCAGGATCTGCCACAGGGCATTCTGACCACGGGCATCATGTTTCTACGCTGCCACCTGCATTTAACAGGCAATGGGACTGCCCAGCATGTGCAAGGCAGCACCTCTTTCACACCACCAGAATGTTTAAGGCTGTTGGGATTGTTGTTAGCGTCCCATTAACACTGAGGCTAGAGATACCCTTAGGATTGACATTACTATTAGCATTACTTTGATGGTGCCCTATCTGGGTCATTTCCAGGGGATGTCAGGAGTAAGGCACAGTGTCAGGAGAAAAAGAACAGACTCTGTTACTTTATAAACGTGATAATAGAGAGAGTTCATTGGAAAAAATACAACTCTTAAATAATCCAAAGCATGCTTCTGATTGGATGCAGGCATCATCTGGGCTCTGATTAATATTACTCTTAAGGTAAAGATTATTGTTACCATAATGATTTTTTTTTTGGATTATGATCAGGGTTAAGGTTCCTTTTGCTACAAACTTCTAGCATCATTTTTGTTGTTGCATTTGGAGTTAGGGACGATTTTAGAATCAGGGTAAGGGTTAGGATTAGAGTTACATTGCTGGTTAATGCTGTTATCTTTACAGCTCCTGTGAGGGTTGGGGTCTGGGTCAGGTGTTTAAAAATGAAATGAAAAAAGAATTAAAAAAATATATTGAAAGCTTCAGATTTCCTTAATCTTTGTGGGAATCATATAATGTGCAACTCAGATCTACCTCTTCGTGCAGTGACTGCCTGTAAATTTGCTGGAGCCTAATATAATATGGCCTTGTGCTTTCCACTAACTCACCTTCATTTCATTTTCATTACATTTGCTTGGTAGTCAGATTTTGGTGTGTGGATATTTTAAAACAATCTAACTGACATTAGCAAAAAATTAAAAATAAAATTAAAAAAAATGCACAACAGCATCGTATCAATTTTTATAGATAAGATAAAGAAGAGCAGTTTCCCTTAGTTTTCTGTGCCTCTTTACTTTCTTACCCTCTCCCCTTGTGTGAGAAACTCTCAAAGTCAAAGATTTCTAGTTAGGCAAAGATGGCAGCGATAGCAGCAGTGCTTATTCATTATTGCAATACTGCGCGCACATCCCCTATTGGCAAGGGAGAAACTGCACACCAGTCAGTGAAATCAATTCTGTTCTGTGCCCTAAACCCACTGCAGGTGATGCTCTCATGGCTCTCATTGGTTGAGCATCTCAGGCTCACAGACTCCTCGAGACTGTGGCTAGGATTCATTTCCATAGAAGGTCAATTACCAACCTCTTGTTTTTAGGTCTGCCTTGTACTTTTCTGCGGACAGAGAAGGGCAATGTTTCCAAAAGTCAGTACATTCATTCTGTCCTGTGCTGGGCTCTACCCACCCTGTATTTATCTTGTGCTTGTCTCAATTCTCCCCATGTCAGAATGCCCCCAGTCTAAACTTAATTCTGTTCAGCAACTTTCTTGGTGGAAAAACTACTTATACAGCTGTTTTACAAGAGGGTTATACATTCAGTTAGGGCCTACACTATGTACTGAAAATACTGGAAACTTCCACTGCAAAAACACAATCTACCTCTCCCATCTGTGCAGCCTTGCAGACCCAGAGCATGCCAGGTTAATTCTGCTTTCATAGCATTTGCATGCTGTAGGGTGAGCACAAGGTTCTGCTGCTTGATTCTTCTGCAAGAGCTGCCTACCGGCAAATGGTTGCAGGGATGGAGGATGTGACAGAAAGCATTTGTCTCCACAAGAGCAGAGTTACATTCAGTGCAGAGTGTGAGAGTCAGGTTGGTGTGGAAAAGCACTGACACGCTGGGGATGATGCAGTGCTCACATGTCTAACACTCACAGACATTACTGTCAGAAGGATGGTGCTGTGTTGTGCTTCTACCTTTGGCAGCCCCTGGAGAAATGCTATGGCACACAGAACACCTTTGTATTGCACTGACTGCTGCCATGCAGCATGGATTTAACACACCAAATCCAGAGGAGCATGACTGCATCTAACTGCCCTGAGAAAAACTACTGTAGCTGAAGAGATGAGGAGGCAGCTGCTCATCTGCAGAACAAGCAGTACTGCCAGACATTGGGCCAGGTGAGCACCTCCTGCTGCAGCGTGATGATGACAGGGCTGGAGATGATCTGCAAAGCCAGCTTAAAAGTGGGAGACGTGAGTCAACATGGCAGGAGGACAGAGGTGTTAGGGAGCAGCCAAGGCATCAAAGAGTATCAGAAGGCTTTGAAAAGTATCACAAAGTGACAGCCAGGAAGACTGGGATATATCATGAGCAGCAACCTGGATGCTAGAGATTATTTGCTCCCATACAAAATGGTAGAGATCTTGCTGCAGACATCCCAAAGCCAGGCAAAATGGGAACCCAGAGCTCTGCCTGCACGAACCCCACAGCCATAGCATTGCAAGCTGAGCTGCCTTGCTGTTTGTTGCATTCATCCCAATCCCTGTGATTGAAGACTCAGAATGCAGTCGAGGCGATGACTGAGCATGAGAGTGACTTTATTCAATAAAAGACAGGAGGGCTTGAGAGGTCAAGGGTGAAGATGGGACTCCTCTTGTCAAGTTGAGAGTGGCTCAGAGCTGGTGCTGCTGCCTGGTGCCTGGGACTGGCAGCCTGACTCTAAGTCCCCATCTAAGATGCTCAGCTTCACCTCACTGATGCTGCCCTGCTCCTGCATGGTGGTGCTGCTGCTGGGACACTCGGGCTGTGCTTGGGATGGGCAGCACTGCAAAGGCGCTGGGTCACAATCCAGGCAGGTGACTGCTGTGTCTGGCAGGCTCAGGTCAGGAGCTTCAGCAGAGCCAGGAGATATGAGAGCATGAACGTGGATGAGCCCCTTGTGTCCATCACTGTTACCATGTGGAAGGCTGTCATCCGAATTGCAGCGATTCATGCTTAATAAGAACTCTCCATTGATGGAAAGACACTGCTTGGTTTGGATCTTTGGGGTTGACAAGGGCTCGAATCACCTAGGAAGGCATAGAAACACAAGGGTTAGTTTCAGACATTTGCAAGTTGAATCATGAAAGGTTGTTGATACTTGGTAATAGAGTGGCGGCAGGAAGAAGCAAGTAGGCTTGAAGCAGCATAGCCACTGTCTTGAAAGTGATCCTCATTCAGGTCCAGCTCGTGTGTTGTTTCACTGTAATCTGCTTCTTTGGGTCTACCTAGTGGGCAGCAACACTCGAGCTGTTACTGATATCATTGAAAAGAACTGGAGACAATTGTTCTATTCCTAAGAGCTTCAAGGTGCCTAGAAGCACAAATAGAAACCAGCAGTATTTCATCACTTCACCAAAAGGAAGGTCAAACACCTGAGCTGTGAAGAGCAGTTACAGAACCTATGCATAAGATCACACCAGACATACTTTGTTCTAACAACAGTTATGGCACATAGTCCATTTCCTTCAATATTCCCAAAATGAAATGATGTGGAGCATTACAGGGAAAGAAACACTGCACACAGACACTATGACCCTGATTAGACTCAAGCAGCAGACTTAAAACAAGTCAGAGTTTTTGATTCCAGGATATTTCAGGACCTATCGTGTGAAATTCAGTTACACAACAGTGCCTAGGTGCCTGCGTTTCAAGCAACTTTCAGATCACAGCCATGTAAAATAAAAACAAATTCAGTGCAGAAATAGCAAGCCTGTACCTTAATACTCATGAGATTATCCATTTTTTACTGCATTCTGACTAAGTTCTAAAACTTGCTCATCCCAGTTCACTTCAACAAGTTCCACCAGTTCAAGCAATGCAGTTCTGAGATCCGGTGTATGTTAGGCAGATAGAATTGAACAGTGCAGAAATAATCTCTGACAGCTTTAAGAGCTCTGTTCTGCTTACAAACTCTCAGTCCAAAACTATTCTCAGTTTTAAGGAAATGAACACCTGAAGCAGTTGGATCATCTGCCATTTGCCGCATTCTGCTTCTTGGCATCATGATTAGCACAAAGGGTTTTCTGCTGTCCTGCAGAGATGGACAAAGTCCTGCTTACAAATGGACCAGGTTTCAGTGTACAGCAGAGTTTGTACCAGACTAACAAGCCACGTCATTCAATTCATGTGCTCAGGTTGTTATGCACTCCGAAAGGAAACAGAACTAACTGTTGGATTCTGAAGGCAATCTGTGGGGTCCTACATTACCTCCTGATTCTGGAAGAGGAAATTCTAATAGCAAATGCAGAACTTTGATCTTTGTAGACATGAGAAGAGCTGGCATTTAGGAACATTCATTTCAGGGAAATCAAATGATGTGTCTATATTTTTACTACAGATAGTATAGGGAGCAGCCAGTTGAAGAACCAGATACAAAAAAATCCAGCCCATTGGCAGGAAAATACTTCTCCTTAAATTCTGTATGCTATCATGGTACAGAATTAGGCTACAGTGCCACATAGGCCAACCAAGCGTAGAACCAAATCCACAAAATACTGGTAGACAAAGCAGCAAAAACAGGGACAATATTCAGCAGACTGTGCTGTGGCCTTTCTACCCACAGCTCAGCATGTTCTGCCATCCGAAAAGCAAGGCCTCTTGTCAAGCTCAGCTATTTCCCTTCTCAGTGTATTCTAGCACCACTGATACCCACTGGTATCCTCCTGTAGAGTGCCATCATATTGTCATCATCCAAAGGGAAAACCCACACAGCAGAGCATACAGCAGTGCACCCATGCTCCAAATATCCGCCTGAAAAACAAAAAGACAAGCTTACAAACCTGAAGCACCTCAAATGGCTTCCTGACAGACTGGATTGTCTGCCCTTGCCAAAGCCCACATATAGCCCATGAAAAGCTGGCTCTTTCCCTCAGGAAATAAAACCTTATCGTCCCAGAGAAAGCATATAACCCTCATTCAATTGCCCTTTCACTCAGCTTAGAGCACTACTAAAACCAGCATCTTCACCTTAGCTCATCACACTGCTGCAGTTCCTTTTACAAGGATTTCACTGGCAAAAATGAAATCAAAGCCGTCACAAGGGATTTAGCACAGTTACGTGTTACTGGCTACGAGAGCTGTCAGCACAGTCACCTGTCTGGCTTTGCTGCTGTTCGGTTCTCTTTATGTAGAGGCACAACAAGGTTCAGACACAGTGCAGTTCTCACTTTGACTGTAAAGAAAAAGGAGGCTTGAAAAGCAGCGTGTGGAAAACAAAGAAACAAGAATTAGAACAACAGTGGGGCCATGGCACTTGTAGGAATTGCTCCGCCTTTAACAGCGATTCAAGAAGTACGAGGGCATCCCAAACCAGACCAGTTTGGACAGATTAACAACTGCAAGTAGTGGGTTCCAAAATTCCAGACATGAAATCAAAGCTGGAAAAACTCTTCACATTTTCATCTCTCAATTTTTAGTTCATTGTGCATTACAACGGAAACAATTCTTCACATACAACTTGGAAGCTAAAGACAAGTCTGACAAAACAGACTGCACAAAAATGATGGATAATTAACAGAGCAAATTGCTCTTTCAAACACTTAGTAATAGAAAGAGATCTCTGAAGTTGCTGTTCTGTAGAGCCCCAAAGCAGTCGCTTGAGGCAGTTCAGGATTAGCCTGAGACAAACCAGCCAGCTGTGTGAACTGAGACCAATTGCACTTTTCTAGTCTGTGGCCACTGACAGCTTCTGAGAGCTACCAAGCGATGCAACCTAGCAGAATTCAGAAGGGAAACCAAGAGAGCCTACCTGAGCTCCACTGCCTTTAAATGCTCTGTGGAGAGGGAAGGGAAAGAGGGGAAAACAAACACCGCTCTACATCCCTCTGAGCCAATAGACACTTTGCCCTGGATTAGCTCTGGTGCTGCATAAGCTGGGCTTCCACAGCATGTGTTCAGGCGGTAATCAAGGCCTGCCTGGAATAACACAAAAAATAGAGAGAGAAACGTTTGCTTTAACAGAGTTTATGTCTTCTGGTCATAACACTTGAGAAGCCTCAGAGGCTTCTTCTCCTGTGCATATTTTCATTCATCTTAGAGTTTGCTTTCATTCAATGTGACCTCTCTAGGCAAATATTGTCTAAGACCATGAGCATCACATAAATGTGCAGATCTCAAGCTGCTCACTTATCTAGTACCCTTCGCATGATGCTTTATTTTCCTCAGCTGATCATCTAGATTGTGTCTGTTGATTGTGCAACAACAGCCTGTTGATCTCGATTACCTGTGAGAGGCTCTAACTTTGGCCAGGAAAAATCATTTGAGGATAAGTAATTATCTGGGACTCAGTAAGTCTTCCCATGCTTTCATAACAGCAGAGATACACACACACACAAACTCGTGGAACCCCACTGCTTTGCACAATCCTGTGCACACTCACGTGTGTCATGCACTGATTTCCCAGCCAGTCCTCATAGGGTCTCTTACTTAGGACGGGAGTGTAGGGGAGCAGCCAGAAGCTGTTTGCATTCCCTGCTGTCTGCTGGGCAGCTTTGCTGGAGATGCTTGGGTTGCTTTGTTTTTCCTTGGGAGGTGGGAAGGAGCTTTGGGTTGGAGGCACATCCCGTGCCAGAGCATCCCAATGGCACGTGTGGGGCACTGATCTGCAGCAGATGAAGGGGAGGAGGTCCCAGCACAGCTCTGCACCATGCTCTGCCACACTGGGCAGCTTGTTCCTGGCTCAGCAGCGTCATCAGACAAGAAGCAGGGAAGGAAATCAAGGATGGGGGGTACCATCAAACGCAGTTAGTGCATGCCTGTGCAAGACAAACAGACCCAGAGCTTGCAGGTTGTTCCTGCTTTTGTAGCATTTGTGTGCTGTAGCTGAGCAAAAGGTTCTGCTGCTTGAATCTTCTTCTGCAAGAGCCACCTACCGGTAAATGTCTGCGGGGATGTAGTCGGTGTGCACATCTGAAGCCATTTGAGAACCTAGTCGTTCTTGCTGCAGGACCCCTGTCTTCTGTTAAAAGCTGAACGGTCCCCAGAGCACCTGTTTCCATCAGCTACCACCATCCAAAGCAGCCAGCCTTCTTACAGTCACCTGGCCCAAACATCCCTTTTGCTCTACACTTGATTCCTGCAAGAGATGGGAGCTCGGCACGCACACCATCCTTCCAACACCCCATCCCTGCAGCAAGGGATCACAGCGCTGGCACAGCTGAAACAAAAAGGGTGTGCGAGTTTCCTGTTAGCACTCAGTGTGAACCAATCTACCACTGAGCAACACCGTGAGTCCCCACTCACCTCAGCACAGGTCAACCTGTAACCCCAACCTTCCCCTATCCATGTGCACACGCACACCCATTCACCACCCTGCCTGCTTTGCACACCCCCATGCACACTCTGCATCGTGTGCCCTCCTTTGCATTCACAGACGTGTGCAAACCATCCCTGGGAACACCTACGTGCCTACACCTTCCACAAACACCCCTTTGTGTGCACCAGTGTGCAACCCAACTCCTCAGCACACGCACGCGTTTGTGCCACCCTGTCCATGCACTCACCACGTGCCCTCCAGCAACCAAGGATTGCAGAGATGCTCCAGACTGTGCCAGAGATGGAATCTCAGAGTGCTGGGACATTATTGATCACTAAGGAAAACACTTGGAAGCATATTCAATCTGCAGAAGCTGTAATTACTGGGCACAGTTAGCTTTCCTATGGCTCAGCTGGAGGAGGCGGGTGCTCTCATACATCTGAGACACTCGCACAATGTTGGGATCATTCTGATGGAAACTATGTCTTCAGATATCATGGTTAAAACCATCCAAGATGATCATGCAGAGCCTTAGCTCTTGAGCAGCACTTCCTCCCCACCCTTCACTACTCCAAGCAGCTCCAACAAACTTCTCAGAAGAAATCCAGGCCAGCACAGACCTGGCAGACCAGAACCAAGTGCAGCTTGTGGGACGGCAGTGCCCACTCCTTGCTTCCACCCTGCTCCAGCAGGTTAAGGAGTCTGAGCCTCACTGGCCTTTGACAACTCAAGACTTTCAGCACCTCATGCCAACATTTCTCACTAAGATACACCTAAGGCATTGAATTCTCTTCTCACTACCTCCTCCCAGTCCTCCCCTAGGAACAGAAACAATTCAGATTCTACAGCAAACTACAGCATCTGCACTGCAAGAGCACACTGAACCACCTGCAACAATGAAACATGGTTTTGGAGAGTGGGTATGAAAACACACCTTTAGACAGCTGTCTCCCTGTAGCCAAAAGGAAACCAAGAAGGAAAAGTCCAGCCTGAAACATGCCCATGCTACTAGCCCAGGTTTCTCACAGTGAATGCAGAATCCATCCTGTTCTTGAGGTAACAAACGACCAGTGAGTCTCCCGTTGCTCCACCCCTTCTCCTTCAAAGCCTGAAAAAGAAAGAATAAACAAGCAGAAGAAACCCAGACGTACCTTTCCACACACAGAGCAGAAAGTGGAACAGCAGTTGTCTCCTTCCTGAGACATGGTGGGGAGCATCCCAGAGGAAGCCCAAGTTCTTTGCTTCTCTCCACAGGGACTTCAAGCACTCTTGGCAAGAGCTGCTTTGGTTCTTTCTTCAATTGCTTCCATCACCAGAATCTCCTTTGGAAAAGGAACCCGAATGAAAGAATCAGCAAATGAAAAAGAATGAGCAATAGCCACTTTACCAGCTTTCTTCTGACACTCAATTTAGACTCTTGACTCGGGCAAGGTCTTAAAATCAACTGGTTACAAGAACTGTCCCAAAATATATCCAGCTTCTGTACAGCTGCCATTCTTTCTGACAGCGAGTGTAATCACAGAATCATAGAATGGCCCGGGTTGGAAGGGACCTCAAGGATCATGAAGATCAATCACCTCCCTGTCCCTGCTGGCCATCCCCTCTTCTGATGGAGCCCAGGGGACCATTTGCTCTCTGAGCTGCAAGAGCACGCTGATGGCTCACGTTCTGTTTTTCATCCACCAGGACCCCCAGGTCCTTCTCTGCGGGGCTTCTCTTAAGGACTGCTCCTCCCAGTCTGTAGAAATGCCTGGGATTCCTCCAGCCCAAGTGCAAAACCTTGCACTTTGCTGTGTTCAACCTCATTAGATTCACGTAGGCCAACCTCTCGGTTGAGCTCCCTCTGAATGGCATCCCTTCCTTCCACTGCGTCAGCCGCACCACTCAGCAAACAGCAGAGGGTGCACTCCATTGCATCATTGGTGTCTCTGATAACCATGTAAAAAAGCACTGGTCCCAAGACAGACTCCTGGATGACACCACTTGTTATCGGCCTCCACCTGGACATAGAACCATGAATCACCACCCTCTGTCTGTGGCCTTTCAACCAATCCCTTATCCACCAGGTGGTCCACCTTTCAAATCCACATCCCTTCAGTTTAGAGATAAGGATGTGGTGGAGGGCAATGTCAAAGATCTTGCTCAAGTCCAGGTCAATGACATCTGTTACCTTCCTTTTGTCCACAAATGCCGTCACTCCATCATAGAAGGCCACCAGACTGGTTAGGCATGGCCTTCCCCTGCTAAAGCCACGCTGCCTGTCTTGGATCACATGCTCATTTCTTATGTGATCAAGCATGTCTTTGAGGCAGATCTGTTCTTCACCATCTACATCAGTTACACATTTGAATCAAATAATTGGTGTTCCTGTCACCAAGAAAACCTCTTTGTCTTCTACTCCTGCTGCACTTCTGTGCTTTCATCAGAAGCAAAGGAAGAGACCACCTCCTAGATCCAAATTTTAAGAAACCAACACCCAATAGGTGTCATCTGAAGTAAAATAGCAGAGAAATTAAGATGACTCTTCTGCATCCAGCTTGGATCACTCCCTCACTCAGGCACACCACCATCAGATCAAGGAGATGCTGCCTTCAGCTTAGAGACTGTATGGGAAATCACAGCTTGAACCTCTGATTAATCAGCTGAGGCAAGTATTGGGTCAGCTGCGGGAGCACAGGTGAGAGTAATCTAGCTGTGCTCCCAGAAGGGGTGGACCTCGACTCAACCTCCTCTGAGACCTCATTTAAAGGCTGACCACCACTGAGACAGCATGTCTTAGAGATTGCTCCCTAGTTGAGGCTGCCTCAGCTTTCTAGTCAAGGTATCGATATTGGTGAGTTTCCCTTTGCTAATAACCTTAGGCTATTTACCACCATCTTGGTTAATATCTTTTTATTAACCACCCTTACAGAGACCATAAGGGTTTGGGCTTCCAAACTCTCAGCAAGCATTTGGATCAGCCAGCTTCCTGCTGAGGAGCCCCCTGCATCACTGCTGCCTATTCTGGTACCGGACCCGCAGATGCTTCAGAGCTCATTAGCATGGACTTCCTTCCTCCCCTCAGCAGCTGCTCCTGCACTCACCTTCATTCCTACTCAGATACCGGCCGCTTCCAGCACCAGCTGACCTGCAAGACACAGAAAGGAAAGGTGGGAGTCATGCAAACGCACAAGCCCAAGGCTGTGTCACCACCACACATGGCAGCCTCGGGAAGTCAGCTGAAACTACAGCCTTTGTCAGAATGGAAACAGGCACCGTCAATTAAGTGTGACCTCTGAACTCATTGCCACCATCAGAAATAGGCACTGAAATCGCTCACTTCACTGCAGCTGGTTAACTCCAAATTCTTTTGCTTTTGGGAAAATGCGGACACGGAATTGAAGGACACCAGAAAAACGACATCTACTTCATTGTAGGTGGTTAAGCTTGGAAGCAGGACTTGAGCAAGAAATGCTTCTCAGCTCCTTGAAAGGCACTAATCCTGACCTCTGCCACAGGTGGCTGAGTGACACAAAAGTTGAGCTGCCCATTCAGAAGCACATGGAGCAGGCCATGGAGCGGTTACATACCAACACATGAACAGGCACTTTCCCATTGGAAGGGAAATCCCTTCTCCCTGCCATGCCATGCCCACACTGCTCCTCAGGGCTGCACTGACAGCACAGACAGAATTGAAACATCTTTTGTCATCATTGTGGTTTTTCACAGACCCAGACAATGAGATACTGGGTTGCTGTGTGGGTTCCCAGGCGGCACTGCCATTTCCAAGCCATTGCTTCCTAGGGGCACAGAAAGGAAAACGCCTGAACAAAATTTCACCCAGAGATTGCTATTTTACCATTCTTCCATGCAAAACAGGAGGACAGTACAGCGGATTTGTGCAGCTGCATCAACACCCTGGGTGCTAAAGGAATGCAAAGACAGAAATATCAAAACTACAAGGAGGGAAGCTATGTTTAGTAATATCTTTTCTCATTTACAACAGGCAGTTGGCACTACTAAAGGAAAATCCCAGGCCTCAGGTTCTGACAGTGCGACAATCTGGCACGGACTCAGATGTGAGTGATCCAAATGGTTTATTCCAGGTTCTAATACCACTTCTGTGAATTCACACGTTTTCTCTCTTAACTTTCCCACAGCCTTCACATGTCCACAGAACATCCCACAAACTCTCCTTTACGGCGCACGTAGGCACTCATCCCACCAGAGCCATCAGTCATTCCTAGCCATGTGCTTCTCCTCCAGTCACGGACAGTATCACACGGCCATAATGCATCTTAAATGACTTAGTTTTTCTGTTCTTTCTGGAGGTGTCCTTGGTTCCTAGCCTTACCTTCTCATGCCGTTCATCTTCCTCTGCAGCTCCTGCTCTGAAGAGTCTTCTTATGTTCCCACATGACAGGAAGAAAATGAAGACACAACCCCTGCCACCAAGGTCAGCTCTGCAGCACACGTTACCTGAGGAGCACTTGGCTACTCATGCAAACTGCACAGTGCCAGGAAGATTGTTACATGTTGCACTTCTTCTTCTCCTGGCTCAGAAATTAAATTTTCTACCTAGAAAATGGAAAACAAACAAACAAGCAAACAAAAAACAACAACAACAAAAAACACCTCACCTGACATAAAGGAGACATGATTGTTACTATGGAATTCCGGAGGGCAAGGTATTTGCCCTCTCTATGAAGAAGCTGACTGCAAAGGACTAAGAACAGCCACGATCACGTTGAGAACTTGCGGGTAAAATTCGGGACTGAACCAATAATGGGCTTCTGGAGGTGAGGGTCTGCTCCAGGCCGCCTGGTCAAGGGAGCCTGTTGATGGGCCCTGCTTACTGCAGCTACCAGAAGCACCGCGCTCACTGACTCTCAACTTGATGGGGGATTCCAGTCAGGCTGGGAAATCAGCATGGCTGGCTGCAAGCTGTCTGAGAGACTGCTGGACTGCACTGGGAATAACTTTGTGGGCCAAGCATTAAGCACACCAAGCAGAAGGGAAGGTATTGGACAGACCGACCAGAGGTCAAGCGTTGCTGGACCTGCTGCTCACCAACGCTGAGGAGATCATCAAAGGCGTCAAGGTTGGAGGCTGCCTGGGCTCCAGCGATCATGCCCTGGTTGAGTTTGTGATCTCGAGCGATGTGGGCCTGGCAAAGAGCAGGACCAGGATGCTCAACTTTAGAAGAGCAGACTTCAAGCTACTCAATGGAATGCTGGCCAAGATCCCCTGGCGCGCTGCCCTCAAAGATAAGGACGTTGAGGAGAGCTGGCTACTGTTCAAGGATGCCCTCCTGGCAGCACAAGAGGTCTCCATTCCCCTGATTAAGAAAGTGGGCAGGAGAGGTAGAAAACCGGCATGGCTCAGCAAGGACCTGCTAAGAGAACTGAGGGTGAAGAAAGGGGTGTACAAGCTCTGGAAACAAGGCTGTGTCACCCGGGAAGAATACAGGGATGCCGTCCGAACTTGCAGATGTGGGATCAGGAAAGCCAAGGCTCAGGCAGAACTGAACTTGGCGAGGGATGTGAAAAACAACAAGAAAACCTTCTACAGGTACATTGGCCAGAAGAGACAGGCCAAAATGGGCGTGCCTACTCTGGTAAATTTAAAAGGAGAAATGGCTTCAACAGATGAAGAGAAAGCTGAGGTGCTGAATGAGTTCTTCACCTCGGTCTTCACTGGTGGCCAGGATTCTAGTCTTTTTCACGTCCCTAAGTCTTGCACCCCCACACCTCCATGTGGGGACCAAGGAGGTAAATCCCTCCCCACTGTAAGGGTAGAGCAAGTCCGAGAGTGCCTCCTTAGACTGAATGAGTATAAGTCTATGGGGCCAGATGGCGTGCATCCCAGGGTCCTGAAGGAGCTGGCTGAGGTGGTTGCTGAGCCGCTCTTCATCATATTTGAGAAGTCGTGGCTGTCAGGTGAGGTCCCGGATGATTGGAGGAAGGGTCACGTCACTCCCATTTACAAGAAGGGGAGCAGGGACGACCCGGGTAACTACAGGCCGGTGAGTCTCACCTCTGTGCCTGGGAAGATTATGGAACAGATCCTCCTGGACAACATGCTTGATCGCATAAAGAACAAGCATGTGATCCGAGACAGCCAGCATGGCTTCACCAGGGGAAGGTCATGCTTAACTAATCTTGTGGCCTTCTATGATGGAGTGACGGCGTTGGTGGATGAAGGGAAGGCGACCGATGTCATTTACCTGGACCTGAGCAAGGCCTTTGACATGGTCCCCCATCACATCCTCATCTCCAAATTGGAGGGAGGTGGATTTGATGGGTGGACAACTAGATGGATAAGCAATTGGTTGAAAGGCCGCAGACAGAGGGTGGTGGTCAATGGCTCTATGTCCAGGTGGAGGCCGGTAACGAGCGGCGTCCTTCAAGGGTCTGTCTTGGGACCGGTGCTCTTTAACATCTTTATTAATGACATCGATGAGGGAATGGAGTGCACCCTCAGCAAGTTTGCTGATGACACCAAGTTGAGTGGTGCAGTCGATACGGTGGAGGGAACAGATGCCATTCAGAGGGACCTTGACAGGCTGGAAAGCTGGGCTCGGGTGAACCTAATGAGGTTCAACACGGCAAAGTGCAAGGTTTTGCACTTGGGCCGGAAGAACCCCAGGCACCTGTACAGGCTGGGAGGAGTTGTCCTTGAGAGCAGCTCGGCTGAAAAAGACCTAGGGGTCCTGATAGATGAGAAACTTAACATGAGCCAGCAGTGCGCTCTGGCAGCCCGGAAAGCAAATGGGATCCTGGGCTCCATCAGGAGAGGGGTGGTCAGCAGGGATAGGGAGGTGATCGTCCCTCTCTACTCTGCTCTTGTGAGGCCCCATCTGGAGTACTGTGTCCAGGTGTGGAGCCCTCAGTACAAAAAAGATATGGAAATTTTGGAAAGGGTCCAGAGGAGGGCCACAAAGATGATCAGGGGGCTGGAGCACCTCCCCTATGAGGACAGGCTGAGGGAGTTGGGTTTGTTCAGCCTGGAGAAGAGAAGGTTGCGAGGTGACCTCATTGCAGCCTTTCAATACCTGAAGGGAACTTACTCCCAGGAGGGGAGTAAACTCTTCGAAAGGGCTGATAATAGCAGGACTAGGGGAAATGGTTTTAAGTTGAAGGAGGGAAGATTTAGGTTGGATGTTAGGGGAAAGTTCTTTACTAGAAGGGTGGTTAGGTCCTGGAACAGGCTGCCCAGTGAGGTTGTGGATGCCCCGTCCTTGGAGGTGTTCAAGACCAGGTTGGACAGGGCCCTGGGCAACCTGATCTAGTAAATGTGTATGTTTGGTGGCCCTGCTAGGCAGGGGGGTTGGAACTACATGATCCTTGAGGTCCCTTCCAACCCGGGTAATTCTGTGATTCTGTGATTCTGTGAAGGGAAGCATTACTGGACATGCTGCACAGCAGGGGTTAAGACTGGAGGTGGTCAGGGCTGTAGTGACCATGCCCTCCTAGAGTTCCTCATCTCAAGGAATGCGGGCCTGGCAAAAAGCAAAGTCAGGACCCTGAGCTTCAGGAGAGTCAGCTGCAGGCTGTTCAAAGAATTCTTGGACGAGAGACACTGGAAAACTGTTCTTAGGGGCAAAGGGTTCAAACATCCCTTTGTGTGCACCTGTGTGCAGCCCAACTCCTCAGCACAGCCCTGTGCAAGCACACATTTGTGCCACCGCATCCACGCACTATGTGCTCACACACACTCACACAACCACATCCCTTAGTGCAGCCCTGTGCGCACACACACTCACACATGTGTAACCCCTTCCTTTCACTCCCAAAGTGCACGCACACACCGGTACCACAATGTCCTTGTGCAGCTCCAACACTCTGCACACCCCTGTGCACGTACATATATGTGCATGCTCGTCCTTGCACACATACCCACAGACCTACACACACCTGAGCAACACCACTGGTTTGTACACTCATGGACACAAATGTGTGTGCAACACCATCCATGCACAAATACACACACACACACACATGGATCCCCACTGCTTTGCACAATGCTGTGCACACTCACGTGTGTCATGCACTGATTTCCCATCCAGTCCTCGAGGGGTCACTTACTTAGGACAGGAGTGCAGGGGAGCAGCCAGAAGCTGTTTGCATTCCCTGCTGTCTGCTGGGCAGCTTTGCTGGAGATGCTTGAGTTGCTTTGCTTTTCCTTGGGAGGTGGGAAGGAGCTTTGAATTTGAGGCACATCCCGTGCCAGAGCATCCCGATGGCACAAGGGGGATCAGGGCCCCTCTATTGGTTACCTCGGTGGCTTGCAGCAACTGGAACTTTTTGCCTATTGAGAAAGCTAAAAAGTGTGAGTTCCTCCTGACCCATATCAACAAAAATCTCAACCATAAAAAAGAGACGTCTTCGTATTCAAGCAAATGACAACAGTAAGACTATGCATGTTGTTTTGTTGTATTTCCTCTGTAATCATGGGGAGGATATGAAGAAGTGGTATAATTCATCCACTTCTGCACTTCAGGCACAAGTTCCTTAGAATTGGAAGAGACCCTTAAAGGCCATCTAGCCCAGCTCCCCTGCAATAAAAAGGGACATTCACAGCTAGATCAGGTTGCTCACAGCCTGGTCATTAGTCATCCCAGAGGCAAAACACACACTGAATGATCTCTCCTTCAGTCATAAATCCTTGGAGACAACAGCATTGACACTGCATGTTACTGAAGCAGTAAAAGAAATTGCTCCTGTAACTCTCCTTGTGTTAAGTAAAATGATGATAAAAAGCAATGGAATGCTTTGGCAGGACACCAAAACCATCCTCCTTCCTTGATATCTGCTGCAATGGAACCTTCCACTGGAAGAAAGCCTCTGATGACTTGTCACCCCAGAGAGGTCAGCTTTAGAAGCAGGACTGCTGCACAATAGAATGAACTGGAGCTCCTTAGCATCTCTTACATCCAGGAGGGGTGTGATCAGACCCACCTATCACCTTCAGGTGCGCTTTCTGACACCTTGTCTGACTTCACTGTCACTGTGCCAGCATCCTCAGGCTTAACCTGCTTCATTGTCAGTGTGCAGCAATTGCCAACGTTCTTGATGTCATTGTAATTGTTGGTGTAAAGGAGGTTGCCATTCAGGAACCATTCCACGTCCTCGTCATTATGGGACAGCTCGCAGGAGAAGACAGCAGAGCTCTCTTCTTCAATTTCTACATCCTGCAGGTGCTTCGTTACTTCTACATTGCGGGCTGTGGGGAAACAAGGTGAACTGTTACCACTGTTACTATAAATCATACTGGGATGTGGTAGAATGGTTGGACTAGATGATCTTTGTGTAATCATCTATGTGAAGATAATACATGTATAAAGTTAGCAGGAGAGAACGGCAGAAGTCAACCTCAAGAAGAGAAATCTGAGGTGAAATAGGACATGGAAGAGGCCACCCTCCCTGCTCATACCTTCAGCTGTCAGCGTGGCCTCAGTCTCTGCAATTCCTGCCTTGCACTTGTACACACCAGCATCATCGGGCTTCAGCTTCAGAATTCTGAGCTCTACTGAATGCTTATCCCTCTTGATCTTGTACTTCTCAGAGGGCTCGATGGGTGTGCGGCCCTTGAACCATTTCACAACCTTTGGAGAAGGCCTGAAGTCACAGGACAGGATGACAGAATGACGTTCCAAAGCTGTCTTGTCCTCCAACTTCCTGGTGATTTCTATATGGTAATCTGCAAAGCAGGGGTGGAAGAGAAGAAAGGATGAGGACAATTGGAAGAAGAGGAAAGTCTCTTGCGTGTATTCCATTCCAATTAATGTCAAGTTCACAATGGTTCTTTGAACGACTCTAAAGATAAAACAAACGATTGTCTATAGGGAATGCCATTGACTACATTTCTATGAAGTAATACTGTACAGTATCTACCAAATGCAAGGTCCAGCTCTTGTTCTGTGCTTATTAAATTGCTCCCAATTGTTGAGGCTTTTATTCAAATAAGAGTGAGTTGAAAATATAACAAGTACTTTAGGATGTGAATGGATAATCTTACGCTGGGGACAACAGCAGATAAAAAGCCTGCAAGTTTCTTTCAGATGAAATCAATGACAAACCGCACCAAATTTAGGTGCTACCAAACTTAAACTTGTCTAGTTCAGAAATACAATTAATTTCACCTGATTTGACTTCTTTGCTATAGCCAAGGACAAAACCTCAGCTCTGTAGATCTGAATAGTAAGCACATCACAGCTATTCAAACAGATCTTTTACTGAGATGCAGCTGTCTCATTTAGTGTCCAACGACTTTGAACTGGAAATGGAGCAGACCAAAGCAGAATCTAAACATGGCTTCTACAAGGACTGATCAAATGCGGCCACCGTCAAATTCAAAGTATCTGATACAGAAGGATCACACTCACTGTCAGACAAAACCTCTTTGGAGAGGTGAACTGACTGCCCTGTTCACCCCCACTTTGGAAATAACTGCACTCATTTCCTACCTGCTCCCAGCAGTGTGGGATGGTGGGATAGCATCACACTTCCCACACTAAGCATCCCACCATGTCACTTGTTCCACCTAAACCTCAGTCCCAAAACAAAAGGGGAACTCGCTTCTGAACCCTCTTCACTTCATTTCAGATGTCTTATATGCTTGATCTCCAACCCACCCCCCACTCAGGAGAAAGACCCCCCGCTTACACCCTACCATCTTGTTGCATTCTGATGTTGTCATCAGCCTTCAGCTTGTTGTCCTCTTTGTACCACTGGGTCTGAACCTCATCGTGTGAAATCTCACAGACAAAAGATGCACTCCCATATTCATTCACTTCCACATCTTCCAGTGCTTTAACAATCTTGATATCTCCAGCTGTGAAACAGTAGAGATATATTTGTCAGGGTATTTCCAGAACTGAGTGCAGCATCTTTTCCTTACACATATTTGCATAGAAAATAAGTAGGATTATGTTTTATTCTAAACCATCATCCATTCCTGAGTCATTTCTCTCTTCAACACAGTCAATGCATTATTGCCCTTGAACTTAAAGACAGACCTACTAGCTACAATGGAGCTCCCTGCAAACAGTTTTCATGGAAACCAGAATCTCATTTATTCTAAAACCTTTCAAGCAAAATTAAGGGTAGAAAAACAATAGAACTGACTGAATCTTTAAGGTCATTTAGTTCCAGTCCCCCTGCTATAGGCAGGGACACCTCCCTCCACACCAACTCTTCTCCTCAGGGTCAAGGCTTCTCTCAAATCATTCTCCTCTAAGCCTGTGCCTGTGCTTGGGATTGCCCTGACCCAGGTGCAGGGCCTTGTACTTGGCCACACTCAAGTTCATGAGGCTGCCAAGGGCCCACCTCTCCAGCCTGTCCAGGTCCCTCTGAGTAGCATCCCTTCCCTCTAGCACATCAACAGCACCGCTCAGCTTGGTGTCATCTGCAAACTTGCTGAGGCTGCATTTGATTCCACTCTCCATGTTGCCTACAAAAATGTTAAATAACACTGGTCC
Source organism: Coturnix japonica (assembly GCF_054131305.1). Taxonomy (NCBI): domain Eukaryota; kingdom Metazoa; phylum Chordata; class Aves; order Galliformes; family Phasianidae; genus Coturnix; species Coturnix japonica. Next base: position 3,508,661 of record NC_140687.1, on the reverse strand, counting down.
CAACACCACCCTCCACCTGGACACTGAGCTATTGACTGCAGCTCTCTGAGTGTGACCATCCAGACAGTTCCCTATCCTGCAACTGGTCCATCCATCAAAATCATTTTTCTCCAGTTTGGTGACCAGGATGTCATGCAGGACGGGATCAAATGCTCTGCACAAGTCCAAGTAGATGATGTCAGTTGCTCTCCCATTATCCACTGATGCTGTTACTCCATCATGAAAGGCCACCAAGTTTGTCAGACATGGCTTGACCTTGATGAAGCCATATTGGTTACCACCAATTACCTCATCTTTATTTTCCAAACTATGCCAAGGAGAACTAGACAGAACTCTACAGTGTTGTGTCACTACAAACCTGTCTGAACCATTGGCTTCTCTGCATGCTCATCACTAGTCTCTCCTTAGCTTGTGTGCCTACAAACAATGTATGGGGAATGTCAGCCACAAATCTTACCTAGGGGACATCTTTGCTTCAAAATCCTTTGAACATCACACAATCCCTTTTAACTCTCCAGGTCTGCATTTAGTTATGTCAGAATCAGGCCATATTTCTGTGCTGCTATATCCCTTTCCTTCTGAAGGGCCTGGATACAACTTGGATTAACCTCAGGAGAAGAGTTCCTGCATAGAATCATAGATTTACCCAGGTTGGAAAAGACATTGAAGATCATCAAGTCCAACCGCAGCCTAACCAGTACCCTAACTCTAAAAACCCTACACTAAATCATATCCCTGAGTACCACATCCAAAAGGCTCTTAAACACAACCAGGGATGGTGATTCAACCACCTTTCTGGGGAGCCTATTCCAGTACCTAAAATCTCTAGTATCTAAATCTCTCTAAAAGAGCACAGGTATTAATCTGACCAGAAAGGTTCCTGTTTGTTCATAAAATGAGCCTTTTCCGCTCCATCTTGCATAGGCCACTGGGCACAGGGTAGCTGGGAGACCACAGAAAAAGTGGTTCTGTGAGCAATAGGGAAACTACTGCCTAATCCAACTCCTCCAATCTCTGCGCTCTGCCAGCATGTCTAAATAGGGTGGCAGATACACACAGGAGATAAATATTTCCACTTCCCTCAGCCAACACTGCTCTGAATTTCTATGGGACACACAGTTAGATGAAAAGGCATTTGACAAAGAAGGAAATGAAAGAGTTTAATCTGCTGTGTCATTCTCTCGGTAGCCAGAATAACTAACCCTCGCCAGTGTTAGTTCAAAGAATAGGCAGATTTTATCTCCTGACATGAGCAGTAATTCAAAGAAGCTGGTATATGATCCAGTATCCTGCATATTCACTGCAGGCAGGAAAAGACATTATGAGATAAGGGAGATCTACACATCACTTGTTATGAACACCTCATAAAGATAAAACCACACACAAGAGGAGAGTTTAGGAAGAGGACCACTCTTGGACTACTTTCCAAGAGGCATCAATTAGTAACTCTCTTCGCTCATTTTTCACACTACTCCACAGTGTCCTCCTGAGCCCCCTTACTCCTGTTGCCAACTGCTGATGCAGGGAATCCTGAGGAACCAAGGATTCATAGTTGTTCCATCAGTAGTCCTTGGTCAGCTCTCCCTCCCTGCCCCTTCTGTTTTGATCCCACTAACCAAATTTTAGTTAGTCTGAAAAGAGGATGGAAACCTCCGCAGCAATTAGTTTCTAAATATCTTGCAATGGGCAGCTTGTAGGAGCCCCATCTCAATGCCCACAGCACAGGAGGCAGGACTGCTTAGCCCATGCACTAGTGCATTTACCAGCACAGATGTAAGCCCAGATCTATGCACACCAAATACAGGCTCTCAGTTTGCACAAGGAGGCATCCATGGAGCTGAAGTATTAGGCAGATATTGTGGTGGGGCAGCAGTTATTGAGACGCCAGACAGAAAGGACACAGATAACGTGGCAACTCAGCTTTACCATTATGACTGATGATGGAACATCTAATTTCACTGCTCAAAAGAGAACTTCCATATAACTGGAAAGAATGAAATTCACAGGGGAAACCACACACAGACACACACAAAAGCAATACAAAGGAGATGAAGGATGGTTCACATACTAGTGATTCACTCTGAGACGCAAGCAAATGAAAGAGTATCCCCAACCATTTGCCTCCTAAAATGCTAAGTACATAAACTCATTGCTGTGATAACTCTGCCAGACGTGAGTCATACACTGTAAAACCTTATGGGGTCAATCAGTTTAACTTCATAAATTCATTACACCAACAAAAACAGACCATCGTGTCCAGGCTGGTTCATTTCAGCTCTTCAAAGCTGTTGGTAAAACTGCCTGAGAGCTGAAATGCTTACCAGCAAAAGCTAAAAACTGTAAATCAAATGTAATAGGCTGGCTTTGTCTACTGTATAGAAATGATGCCTGAAAAAAAGAAAATAAAAAAGAACGTAAACCAGAACAAATGGAATGGCTACATAAAACAGCCAGTACTGAAACAGCAACCCAACCTGGTTGCAGAATGAGAGAGAAAATGAGAGTTCACCAAAGTCATGGGACAGGACACATGTTCATGTTCATGCTAACACTGAACCCAAGTGGCCACATGAGGACAGCATCTAGTAGGAAATCAGAAAAAAGCATCCTTTCATACGTCCCTTGGGAAGGTGGCATCTACCAGGGCACAACAGACCCATGTGTTCAGTAACAAGTCTGATGCTTCAGAGCCCAATGATGAGCTACAAACTGGGGTTTAACCAATGCAACACATGGACGGAAAATCTGTCTTGAGCATAAAGAAGAAAGAGAAAGGTATCCAAAAGGACTAACCAAGAAATGCCCAAACTGCCCATGAAGCATTTCTTCCCGTGGTGCAAAATACCACAAGAGGATTTATTTGCTCTTTCAGTTAAACATAAAATGAACCTTTAGGGTAGCTGATGTCTTGTCTTAGGCTGCTCAGCATGTGGATGTTCCCTGATCTTCATATTCACACTTGTGAATAATGAGACTTCTCTTATTTCCCTGGGAAGTAATGCCCACTTTTTTACTTTGACAGAGCTCCTTCCCATCCTAGAAGAAAAAATATCAAGTCAGATCTCCATTAGTCCTTCCATCTCTGCACTCAGCAAAGGGAGCCTTCAGATCTATGCTTAATTCACCCACTCCCCTAGAATTAATGGAACTGTGCTTACTGGAACATATGCTGAAGCTTAAGCACAGTGCAGTGTTTTCAACATGAAGGAATGGCTATAGAACATGCATAAATTCTGGCTGACCTATGACAGCTTAAAGCACTGCGGAGGACTGTTAACAAGCCTGTTTGGACATCACCTTGAATAAATGACGTTATCCCCAAGTAAGGGAAGGAACAGCTGAGCACCAGGGAGGTACACAAAGTGCCAGAGCAAATTCTCACACTGTCAGGTGCAAAGAAAACTGAGATTTCACCCCAAAAACCCAGTTCACAACAAGGCTACAAAATCCCAGCTGAGAATTTCTGTGTTAGACTTGAAGCTCAAGACTGTACTGTAGTTCAACCAACAATATTTTGTGCAGCATGACCTAAAAAGTTCACAATAAAACCAAAACAAACTTCAATTTCAACTTGATAAATGAACTCAGGACATAATAACAAAGAGTGCTGATCTGGGCAAATAAAAGAGCATAAAGAAAAGAGAGCAGTGAAAAAGCTATCAAGGAAAAGCTCAGACTCGCATCCCTTGGAAGTGAAATTAAAGGCTCTCATTCATTTCCAGAGAAGTCAGAAAGGAAAATACCATTACATGCCATACCTTGAACCACTTGACGTCCATGTTGGGCCTGGACAGCTCACACTCAAATGTGACCTTGTCCTTCTCAATGACGCTACTGTCTGCCAATGGTTTGCTGATTTTCACAGGCAATTCTGAGAAGGAGAAAGAAGAATGTGGATTTAGTTGGGAACTTAGTTTTGTTCATAACCAGGTCCATGGGTGCTGTTAAATGGATCCTTCCAGATGGAAAAAACATTTCAGGTGGCCTCCTAGATTTTACCCCTTTTTGTGTTGCACGCAAGACTGAAAAAAAAAATTACTTCTGCAAAGTTCTTCTTGTCATAAGGAAACAAATATTTGGGGAATGGCAGAACCAGGTAAAATTTTCCTTCACGTCAAGAAAGTATAAATTTCACTCTCATGCTCTTGGTGTGGTTTCTGCTATGATTATTTGGACTAATTAAGCTTCTCCCTGATGAAAGCCTAGAAGTATATCACAAGAAGGACCAACTTACCCGTGACCTTTTATTTGTCTTACTCAAGCATCTCCTCCTGACCAAAACTGACAATAAAAGATTCAGCCAGACTACAGGTTTGAGCAGCTGAGTTGTTTCTAGGATCTCCTGCAATCTCAAGCTTGGAACACACACTTGTCTTTTGACTAAGTGTCTCTTATAGTGCAGTAAAACAACAGGTTTTCACACAGCGATTCCTCATTTACCTTGATCTGAAATCATTCTCAAACCATGTGGGATCAGTCCAGGGAGAAGGGGAGGAGAGGGGAAGGGAAAGGGGAAGTCCACAGTCCTCTAAAATCAGGCTTCTTAGCCTAAAGCTCAACAGCAAATAGCAGTCCACTTCCCCACATTGCTAGACTCCGAGCATTTAAAGAACATCAGCTGACCTCATTATGAGCTCTAACATAGCCAAAGGAATTCATATATTCAAATATTCTCTTGAGTGATGAGAAATATGGAGCATAACTTCAGACTTCTGCTGTTAAACTCTCACTTCTATCATAAACCAGAGTAAGAGTTCAATGCTGTTTTAGATGGAGGACTCATATTTTAAATAACTCATCTCATTAAGGCTTGGATTCCCTACTACAATTAGTTAAATTCCAGTTTGGATCATGCTTCACCTTGGATCACTTAGGGCTTCAGCCACTTATTGGAACTAACTCAATTTGTCTACAGAGAAGCTGTTTTCTATAGCAACAATAAGCTGTGATTGCAACTGGATGTCGGGAGAGCACAAATCCCGCAGTTATCCTGTACCAACATCCTCTCCTTCCATCAGAACAGCAAGTTTTTAAACCAGACTCATGCAAGCTTGCATGACACACCTTGTGTAAAACTGCTGGCAGCCATCAGGACAGCCAGTTGCTTCCTGTATAGACACTGTTCCATCAGTTTTGGTTTTTTGTCTCGCTAGAACAACAGCCAGTGTCTGAAAACTCCCACAACTGAAGCAACCACGCTGATATACCGCAGTCACTGGAGGTGCTCAAGAGCCACGGGTATGTGGCACTGGGGACGTGGTTAGTAAGTCCAGTGAGGGTGGGCTGGGTTGGACTCAGCTATCTCAGTGGTCTTTTCCAGCCTTGGGTGCAACTTGTAAGAGGGAATGAAGCAGCAAACTGCCCAGCACTGAGCTGCATTCTTCTGACACATGGTATCAGTGAACTGCTGTATTTCCCTATCTTCTCTGGAGCTATTGATCTAACCTAACTGAAAAAGTAAGCCTGAACCTAGATATAAATCAGGATCATAGTCACCCATGGTTGCTTATATATTCAGAAAGACACTCCAGAGGGTAATTCAGCGCATCTAGAAATTAAAGTAGAAGTTCCTTAGTCAAAAATATTCCACAGCCAGATTTTCACCTCGCTACCACTACATTAAAAAGGAGAATCCAACTTGTGGTGTGGGTCATTGATGTTGTTCCGGGGGGAATTGTGGCTGTTCCATGCCCACAGGGTAGAAGACAGCCAGTCTTCCTCTAAGCCACATAAAAAGCTGCTTAGTGCTCCCAAAGCGAATGCTCACCAGTTGTTTCCAACTTGAAGGTCATCTTCTGGCCAGCAGCCTCGCAGATGTATTCTCCAGCATCTTTCTTCTCCAGCTGCTCCACAACCAGACGCCGTGTTTTGCCCACAGATTCCATTCTGAACTTTCTGGAGGAGGCAAGCAGTCTTCCATCCTTGTACCATTTTACTTCGGTTGGATCCTGTGCTACTTCACAGCTGAGGGAGGCACTTGCTGCCAGGGCAGCACTCACCTCTTTCTGCACCTGCTCCTGGTTTATAAACACAGGTTTTGGCTCTGAGGGAAGAAAAGAAAAAGTATTGACTGAGGGACCGAAATGAGACCAACTTGCAGGTTTGTATGTACAGGTTGGAACAGGTTTAGGTTACCACTTGTGCCCAAACTAATAGCCTTCACTAGAGAATATCAGCTCTTCTGTTGAAACAAAGTGTCAAATCTAGGCAAGAAAGAACCTAGGAACTGAAGGAACCAAGAGGGTCCTTGAACACCAGTCCCATGGTTGCAAGTCACTATGCAAACATATTGAACCCAAAAGAACATCTGTCCTGCAGGCAACCAAAACCTGAGTTCCTTTTACTTAAGACCCACTGTGAAACATCAAAACACATAAACATGTGATAGTCAAACCACTGGCTGCCTTTTCATGACCCAGAACAGTACTCCTGGCTTCCTGAACAGACTCCTCATGGCCTCTACCATTGCCACAACTGTGACTGTCAAAGGCACAAAGGAAATATGCTCACCAACGCAGTCCTTTGTTCTTTGTGTGTGATTTGCAGATATCTATCTTACTTTGAGCTCTGGCAATAGTCAGCTCTACCAGGTCTCTTACTGTGAGTAGCAGACTCACCTATCCAGATGCAGCCTCCAACATAAAGGCATAGTAAAAAGGCAGTGTACTACTAGGAGAAGTTCCTGCTTCTCCTGCCATGAAAGGCTGCACGTAGAACATGCACTCCAGCCTCACTGCACATACTTATCTTAGTCAAATGTTTAGGTGAACAAGAATTACAGTTTGGGATCTCAGGCACAGGAGAGATTTGAATAATATCTTGAATATTGCTTCCACTGTACATATATTACTAATTATTGCTCTACAGACAGACTGAAACAGGTCTTTGTGTCATACTGAAACCAAATACTTTCTACAAACCCAGGCAATCAAGTCTAGGGAAAAAACCTCAGCACAGACTACAGTGATCCAGGTGCAGTATAATAGAAACTAGATTTTACTTTACTGTTCTCTGCTGTATTTCATACAACACCTGTCTTACCTGTGACATGAATCTTGAAGGTGAGTTTCTGGCCAGCAGCCTCGCAGCTGTACTCCCCTGCATCTTTCTTCTCCACCTGGCTCACCACCAGCCGACGCTGTTTGCCCTCTGACTCTACCTTGAACTTCTTGCTCGAGGTGATCAGTTTCCCCTCCTTTTATCACTTGACCTCTGTGATAAAATGTTTGCTCATTAAGACCGGGATGTGGTAGCATTGTGGTGGAGTGCTTGTTCATTAGGACCGGGATATAATGGTGGAATATGGAGGCCACAAAGGTTGCAGAACACTCTAATTTTATGGGTAGATTGTGTACTCTGCGTAGTTACAGGCAAAGCGCGCCCCGATGGATACAAAGTTCCACGGAAGGACCAACCAAGGAACGACACACCAAGTCGCACGATCACAACCGACCAATTAAAGGACAATACGCTCGGGATGGACAATACAAAAGAAGTTGCAAGGGACGGGACGGCGCGGCAGTTGGAGGAACAATAATCCCCCTGTCGCCCAGCGCTGAATTGCCTTTTAGTTTTACCCGCTACAATTAATAAAAGTTTATAATTGGAACATTATTGGCTCATTGCTTATAAATTGATGACAACCTCCATCTTCTCCTGGGCCACCTCGCAGCTCAGCGTGGCATTTTTCTGTTGTTGCAGCCTTCACCACCTTCTGTACCTTCTCCTTGTTTGTAAATACAAATTCTGGCTCTGAAAAGAGAGAGATACATTAGTTTGGCCTCTTGAAAGAAGAGCAGGTTTTGGGGAAGGAGTCAGAAAAATGAATCAGTTCTCCCAGTCTGATGCCCCAAGAGAATGATGTGGAGAGAAGTTGTGCAATTTATGGATGCCCCATCCCTGAAAACATTCAAGTCTAGGCTGGATGGGGGTTAGAGCAACCTAGTCTCAAAGAATGTGTTCCTTTCCAGGACAGAGATTGGAACTGGATGATCCTCCAGGTCCCTTCCAACAAAAGGCATTCTGTGATGCTTCTTGTATGACTCTCATGACTCTTTCGTCCCCTAGCTGCCATTTACTTATGTCTCCAAAACATCAACTTATACAAAACATTCCTGTAGTATTCTCTCCCATGCTAAATGAGCCCTTCCAAGACAAAAACATGTTACATAGAGCACACCCCCTAGTGCTTGACACAAAGCCCCTGTTCTGAAACTTCCTGAGACGCAGCTGCATTGCAGAGTTGTTCTAGTGGTACAGGCACGTGGGAATGGAGAAGTGCAATCAGAACTTTCTTGTCTATGGCCTCATTCCCACAGCAAAAGGAAATTCCTGAAGATTTTAAAAGATGGAGCTGCCTCACAACTGTATTTAGAATAATTTGTTCAATTTCCTCATCAGAAATTAACCTCCCCAAGGTTCAGCTCCAAAAATTTTAAGCATAGCAGGGAAAACTTACAAACTAATGACCGTTTTCTAAAACATTCTAGAATGAAAGGCCAAAATGTGTTCTCTCTCACCTGTGACATGAATCTTGAAGGTGAGTTTCTGGCCAGCAGCCTCGCAGCTGTACTCCCCTGCATCTTTCTTCTCTACCTGGATCACCACCAGCCGACACTGTTTGCCCTCTGACTCCACCTTGAACTTCTTGCTCGAGGTGATCAGTTTCCCCTCCTTGTACCACTTCACCTCCATCTTCTCCTGGGCCACCTCGCAGCTCAGCGTGGCATTTTGAGTCAGTGCAGCCTTCACCTCCTTTTGTACCTTGTCCTTGTTTGTAAACACGTCTTCTTTCTCTGCAGGGACATCACAACAGTCACACCATTTTGCTGTAGTCTGCTGCAGAGCTTACTCCAGTTCCCCATTTTCATTATACTTGCCCTTCACAGGGACCATCATGATGCCTCATTAAGACAGGAAAATACTTTCCCCTCTATTTTGCCTTGGGAAATGAATAGGCATATCATTTCATATCATATCATAAATCTAAACATTTCGCAGTCTGATAGCAGATTTGGACATGAGATTTAGAACACCTGCATGCACTGCTGAACCTCCTCCCTTCTCTTTGTTTCTTCTGATGTCTCTCTACATTTCCAGTAAATCAGAAGGGAATGGCCCTCTAGAACAGGTTGCCCAAGGAGACTGTGGATGCTCCATCCCTGCAGGCATTCAAGGCCAGGCTGGATGTGGTTCTGGGCAGCCTGGGCTGCTGGTTGGCAACCCTGCACATAGGAAGAAGGGGGTTGGAACTGGATGAGCACTGTGGGCCTTTGCAACCCAGGCCATTTATGAGTCTGATTAGTGGCATTTTCCACCTCATTGTGTCATTCAAATTTTGTAACCAGATCTCATCAAACACCTCCCCTTTTCTCACTCCTTGCATGCCTGGTGTGCTCTTGCACTGTAACCCTGCAGACACCAGCTGACTACAAGAGCTGCACAAGTTACCCTCCTTGCCTATTGTTTGTTGCAGTAATTCATTCCTGGATGGAAAAGCACATGTAGAAAAGTGTTGCTATGACACTAGATGACAAAGAAAGTCCTATAGCCAAAATGTTTTGCACCAGAGAGGCTGTAAGTTGATCCTCCAAATGCAAGACACACAAAATGAAGTGTTCCTTTATCTCTGGGATTCCAAGCATTTTCTCACCTCTGACTTTCACTTGGAATGTTGCTTTGTCATCTTTTGTTTCACAGCTGTAGCTCCCTTGGTCTTTCAGGGTCACATTTTTGACCATGAGCTTGCGGTGCGTCCCCTGGGAGATGATGGTTGTCCTCTGGTCCTGCTTCACCTCTATTTGATCTTTCTTCTATACGACAGCTCCGCTTGCAGCTGACACCTCACACACCAGCTCCAGGTCTTCAGAAGGACTGACTGATATTTCTGGAGTCGTTTTGGACTTGCTGACAAAATTAATGGCTTCATCTGAAGAAAAAAAGAGAAAGTGGTTTACATCCTGACTCAGGCTTATTCAGCACAGCATTAAGATACAGTTAGAACTGATTGTAATGTCTCTGCTCATTACATCTGGGGGATCAAGTTTCACCTCTGGAGGTACTCACATACAAACGTGTGCTTGATTCTCCTGTGTAAGGAAAGAGTAAGTTCTATGCAGACAGTTCTTATTTCTTCTAATCAATTCTGTATTCTGCACATGTTCTTCTGAAGCTAAAATGAAGGCAGCTAAGTAACCTGTTTGCAATACATGAACAAACCAATTCAACACCTTGTCTCTAAGCTAACAAGCAGCGTTTGATGAGCACATCAGTATTTCATGCCCTTCATTCCATCCGGACTGTATTGGCAATAACTATGCTGGTATTAACAAGGATAGCAATTACAAGCAAAATGGTAGAAATACAGAAGATATAAGGAAAAGGGAACTCACCAGAGCTGAGGCGATCCTCCCTGGTGAGCGATCTCCAAGAGATGCTGCCTCAGTGAGGGTCAGCCCTTAAATGAGGTCTCAGAGGAGGTGGAGTCGAACTCCACCCCTCCAGGGAGCACAGCTACATAACTTTCACCTGTGCTCCCACAGCTGACCCCACACTTGCCTCAGCTGATCAATCAGTGGTTCACATTGTGATCTCCCATACACTCCACCCCTTCACAACGTGAACCAATGATTAGGTGAGTTCCCCTTACTACAGAGACCCAATCACGACGCTGATACAATCTCCCGTCGCATTAGATGTTGATATTATTCAAATGATGATGATTGGATGGGTGTTTATGATCTTCCATGAGCCAGTGCTTGATAGATGTTACCGGAGACAAATCATCTTGAAGTGCAGGTCCGTCTGCGTTTCATCAGTCCAGAGTAATGGTCCTAGAGGCTTAGAATCAATCTTAAGGGGAGTAATATAGATGTTTCAAGGGTACTAGGAGGGGAAGATCCGCCCTCCAGGGCAAGATACAGGCCGTATTCTTATCTTGGGTCAATACTTCTGCTTGTACTGGATTATGTCCCGGCCTCCGATACCATACCCTCTGGCCAGATATCTGTGGCTGTATAACTATATCTGGCACCAGAGGAGGAGTCTTGATCTGCCATAGGGACATAATAGGTGTTCCTTTAGCAATAAAGGCCGGAGTATTGACCACGATGTCAGTAGGCCATGTACCTATCACCGAGGGGGTGACTGAACCTCCCACCTCCAATAATCTCCCCCAAGGTGCAAGTAGGCCACACCATTTGGGTCCTACCTGCACCTTCCAAGGCCAATTTATCTTATGGATTCCCGGTTCTAAATTCTCAGGGGCAGGGAGCAGAAGATTATTTTCAGTACCAACCTGCGGTTTTACCTTATTATCGGTGCCTGTAATTTGGATCCTAAGAGGGGAGGCCCATATAGTTTGTAACATTTTCAGGGCACTGGGTCTGCCATCCCGAGGTCTTTCATTCAGGTCCCGCACGGTTTCATATAATCTTTTTGTCCACCCCTGCAGGGACTGAGAGTCTGTTTTCAGGGCAGCCTTAAGGATACCATTATAACGTTCAATAAGGCCTGCCCCTGTTGGGTTATATGGCAGGTGGAATCGCCATTCAATGTTGTTTTCTTCTGCCCAGCGCTGTATCATCGCTCCAGTGAAGTGAGTCCCTTGGTCACTCTCGATAACTTGAGGTGTCCCGTATGCAGACATCAGTTTAGTAAGTGCCTTAATTGTGTATGCTTGATTTGCCTTTGGTACAGGATAGGCTTGCAGCAGTCCACTTACAGTGTCAACGCAGGTCAGGGCATATCTCGCCCCCTCAGACCGAGGGAGGGGCCCAATGTAGTCGACCTGCCATCTCTGAAGAGGACTATATCCTCTAGCAATGTGGGATGTTGTTTCAGGCAACGGTCTCGGTCTCATCTTTGAGCAAGCATCGCAATCCTGACATGCTTGAACGATATCAGATAGTTGTACAGGCAGCCCCCATGCTTTAGCAGCTGCCCACATTATCTTCTGTCCAGCATGCCGTAGCTTCTGATGTAACCAACGGGCAATATTTTCAGATTGTGAATTCTCAATCCATCGGATTCGGGCCAGTGTGTCAGCTTCATCATTTCCTGGTGACTGCAAGGGTTGATGACCAGAGACATGGTAGACACATACTGTCCTGTGTTTGACCGTATTCCAAATGTCTACCCACATGTCTTTACCCCAAATCGGTCAGGCGTGGATAGTCCATTCCTGGGTAGCCCATTGCGTAATCCACAGAGTGAGCCCCCGGTACACAGCCCAACTATCTGTACAGATGTTCAGGACGCCGTCACCAGGTTCTTTAGTTATAACCATCCACACGGCTCGCAATTCTGCCCATTGGCTGCTTTGACCATCCCCCTCATCAAACCAGATGGTCTCAGTAGAGGGATGGTATGCTATTGCTCGCCACTTGCTCGGGTTGCCTCTGCTGGACCCATCCGTATACCAGGCATCTTCAGGAATAGGATATCTTCCTTCCTGAACGGGACTCTTCTCTGGTGGAGCAACCATCGGTTCTTTTGATGTATCACTGTGATACGTCACTGGGCCTAGGATCTTCTGTAGTTCTTCTTTAAGTGGAGATGAAGACAGACTGCTTCTCTGGCTTAGATAGGCGACCCATCGTGCCACCGTTTGTGCTTGGGCCACCCCCGTCTTAGGAAGGTGAGTCAAATCTCTCACCCACCCCTGGATTGGTAATGAAGTCTTAACTATGACCTCTGCTGTTTGCATTATCGGCTCTACTGCTTGTAATGCCGAATAGGCAGCCAATAACTGTTTCTCAATCATGCTATATCGTTCTTCTGCTCCGTGCCAAACCTGAGACCAGAATCCAATGGGGGTTCGAACAGAACTCTGGCGTTGCCACAGGCCCCAGCCAAAACCATCTTGAGTAACATGAACATATAGTTCAGCTGGGAGGGTCGGATCAAATATACCCAACGCCTGAGCTTGTTTAACTGCCAGTTTTGCCTGTTGGAAAGCATCCTGTTCTATCTTTCCCCAATTCCATGATTGACCCTTCCTTGTAAGCTTGTATAATGGCCTTAATAGCTGAGCTAAATGAGGTATAAAGGAGCGCCAATACCCCAATATACCCAAACATTCTTGCAATTGTTTTGATGTGGTAGGGACTGGAAACGCTTGGACTTTATCTACTACCGCACTGGGTAGTACTTTGGTTTTCCCGGACCAAATTACTCCCAGGAATTTTACAGATAGCCCCGGACCTTGCACCTTCTGTGGGTTTATAGCCCACCCTCTTTTCTGCAGGTAAGCTATCAACAAATCTGCTGCTTGTCTCACCGCCTCTAACGAATCGGATGTTAACAGGAGGTCATCAATATAATGATATAAATTGACATTATTTGGCTTTTCCCACTTAGCCAGATCACGTGCCACTAAATTATGACAAAAAGTGGGCGAATGTACGTACCCTTGGGGTAGGACCTGGAAAGTCCATTGCCTCCCTTCCCATGTAAATGCAAACTGATCTTGCGATTCTTCACTGATTGGAATACTGAAGAATGCATTCGCCAAATCCAAGACACAGTGATATGTTTTGATTTCCCTGCTTAGTGTGTCCATTAGGGAGGCAATATTGGGTACAGCCACATGAACAGGTGGCGTGACCTTATTTAATTCCCTATAGTCTACTGTCATCCTCCATGTTCCATCCAGTTTTCGCACTGGCCATATTGGGGAGTTATATGGGCTATGTGCAGGCCTTATAATACCCACTCTTTCTAATTCCTGCACCGTCTTTGTTATTTCATCCTGCCCACCCGGGAGTCTGTACTGTTTCACATTAGTAATCCGGCGTGGCTTCGGCAAACAAATAGGCTCATGTTTTGCATGGCCTCTCAATATTGTCTGGATTGCCCGGATACTAATGCATCTCTGCCGCAATCGGAACTCTCCCACTGTTGTATGGAGAGCCAGACCCCACAGGATATCAATTCCTAATATATACTCTGGAATTGGGGCAATGGATACCTTGTACTCCCGTGGTGGAAGACGCCCGACCCCCAGTTTTACCCAGGTTTGGGTGACCGGAATGATTTGTCCCCCAAAACCTCCAATCATCACTCTATTACCTTTAAATTTAGTTGGGTCTCCATATATTATAGATGTCTCTGCCCCGGTATCAACTAGGGCCATAACCTTCTGTATATTCTTTCGGGACCAGTATATCGTCAGTTCCACATAGGGCCTCCGGTCCCGTCTAGAGGCCCTAGGAGGACTGACATCCCTCGTCAAGCCATGAACTGAGCCAGATTCAAGTCTTTTACCTCCAATACCTCCGGTGTCATAACCCGAGGCACCTGAGGTGGCTTCTTTTTCCTATTTGGAACTATAAAATCTTCTAAATTCCATGTTGTTGTTGGTCGCCGCTCTATAAATCTTATCCCTGGCCTTTTGGGTTTATTCTGAAATTTTTGTTCATCCTTCAGTTGCTTCCACAACTGAAGGAGAACCTGATTGGGCTGCCCATCAATTTTTGAAAACTGAACGCCTGCCCGGAGCAGATCATTAAACATTTGTTTCCGGGATACCCTAACAGGTCCTGCCCGAGAAGTTCGCGGGGCCGATCTTCTGGCTCGCACTATTGGAAAAGCCTCGGCATCCTCAATCACCCTGATATTGCGCTTAGCTCGGAAACGCTCAGTTTCTCCGAGGTCTGCTACCAATTGGGCGGCTTGTTGGACTACTGCCTCTGCGGATACTACTGGATTAAGTATGGAAACCAAGGTTCCATACATATGAGAGGGTGCTTACTGTAAAATTAGGTCCCTCATTCCCGCAGAAAATTTAACCATATCAGGGCTATCGAATGTGTCTTCGTAGATAGCCTCTCTCATACCTAATTCGCGTATATAATTTTGAAGGTCTTCCATAGAAGACCACATCCCTGTGTTTACTGGCATGTCAGTTTTATTTGTCCACACCATGCGGCAAGCAGCCATTATCCATTCTACAATTGAATGGTTTTCTTCAGGGAACTGAGTCCCAGCATACAGTCTCTGCCGAAGGGCAGGATGTACTGTTATTGTGGCCAACTTAGATACTTCGGGGCCACTAACCAGTACACTATCTGCCCCTGAATCCCATAACCGTAATAACCAAGCCGGAACACTTTCCCTTGGCCTTTGCCTAAATCGTTGCACTAGGTCCATGAGTTCAGTAGGCGTATATGGACGGGCTGTTACATGTAAAACAGATTCGGCAGGGGGCCATTGATCAGGAGGCACTCCTGCTGGTCGATCTTGAATTTTCTTTGTTTTTTGAGTTATTACTGGACGGACTTCTAGTGAGTCCGTCTCAGATGGTTTTTCTAGATCAGATTTAGTGATCTTATTTTGATTCATTTCTTCAGGATCTTGATCGTCATTAAATGAAATGTATCTAATTTGAGGGTTGGAGGAAGAAAATGACGGTTTTTTTCCTGTCAATAGATTGATCTCACCCTCCAATTTTTCAATACGGGCCTTTAACAATTCATTTTCATGTGCAATGTTGTTTGATTTTATCTCTGCCCGATTTAAAGCATTTAATAATGGCCAGGCTGCCATAGATGCAGCCATTCGCTTTTCTTTTGTAATTAAGATATCTTTTTGTAGTCCTAGAAAGTAATCAGTTAGACAATAGGCGTCCATGTTATTTGGTACTCTTAAAGGGCCCCATTGTTCAATAATTGTTGCTAATTGGTAATATGGGGACGCCTCAAAACCTGGAATTTGTCCAGGAAGGCATGTCCCTAAGGGGGTGGTCTTCTCCCCCTTGTACCAATTAAAGATTTTCCACACAAAGGACATTTTTTTTTTTTCCTTATATTTCTAGATGCCAAGTCAGTGGCTCCTGCCTGGCTTGCCAAATGTATTGGCAATAACTATGCTGGTATTAACAAGGATAGCAATTACAAGTAAAATGGTAGAAATACAGAAGATATAAGGAAAAGGGAACTCACCAGAGCTGAGGTGATCCTCCCTGGTGAGCAATCTCCAAGAGATGCTGCCTCAGTGAGGGTCAGCCCTTAAATGAGGTCTCAGAGGAGGTGGAGTCGAACTCCACCCCTCCAGGGAGCACAGCTACATAACTTTCACCTGTGCTCCCACAGCTGACCCCACACTTGCCTCAGCTGATCAATCAGTGGTTCACATTGTGATCTCCCATACACAGACAGAACCTGCCTGAGGAGCAAGCTGATGGCTGTCAGCTACAGGCAGACCTAGCTTTGTACTGCATTTCTTAGAGCAACAACTGTTGCTTTCAGTCACTGAATATACCAAGGCCAATTACTATGCCAGGAACATTTATGGCATCAGTGAACAAAAAATGCGTTAAAAACTGTAATAGACAGGAGCCATTTATTCTTTTATAACTAGGTGACCAAAGAACAACAGTCCTTCTAGAGTCAAGCTGTTAAGAACTAATAGCATCAATCAATATCACATAGATAGATTACTTCCCTGCCCTAAGACCATCTTGCGACCATTTGGTGCTCCTAATTAAGCCCTCTTGATGGCATTTTGTCTGAGCCATGCGACATTTTGTGATAGGAGTTACTGCTAGTGTTCCCTTAACCCTACACCAAAGTAGGAGGTATCCATTCTCAGGGAATCATGCAGGCTTCCTCTGTATTTGATGCTCAGAGACAGCCCCAGAACTTTTTAAATCTTAGCTTAGCTCTCATCCAATAATGTTCATCAAACAGTGCAACTTGTCCTTTGGGGATGCCTTTGTTCTGCATCAACCAGTTCCAACGGAGTCTTCTTGGCTTGTTTTAGATCAGTTTTTCAACAGATAAAGCCAGGGTCTTTGAATTACAAAGTGAAATTGCAGAATGCATGATTCTCAACCAAACAGAACAGCAGGTGGGATGCAGGGTGAATACCTGAACCAACACCACCTGCAAGCAATCCTTCAATATCTTAGGAATCTCTAGCCACCCCAAATCCAGTGTTGTGCTTGATCTATCATCTCTGCTGAGTTTTTAGCTAAGCTGATGGTGAGCATCACGGTGGTGATGGGTGAGCAGTCAGACTAGAGGGTCTTAATCAACCGTAAGGATCCTGTGATCAGAGGAACGTGAATGTGCTGTTAAAGGTCACAAGCGCTGCACTGCAGCATGAGCATACACAGCGAAAGGCTTTCAGTAGAGCTTCAGTTCATAAATGAGGACTGGGTTATGGAAAATAGGCTCAAGATATAAAACAGAAAACAGATCTTAACGCCAGGTTCTGTGAATGCAACCAGCTGAATTTCACAGATATTGAATTTCAATGACAATTTCTTGTGTTATTTTACCCTCCAGCTCCACCCTGAACAGGAACATGTCAGTGACAAGCATTACTCCTCCAGGCTTGACCTAACAGTGCTTTACTTGCACTATGAGCTAATGGCTGTGCTTACAGCACCTCAGGGAGACACCTCAGAGATCACAATGTCCTTCGGGTACAGCAGGAGACACTCAACTCTCCAAATGTGGAGTTTAATTTGTCCAAAGAGGAGACAGGATTCCCATGCTAATAACTTAGGACCATTTCAGTCATAGGTTTAAAGATGATGTAAGTGCTGAGGCAATACATGAACTAGATGAATGAAGCCCAGATGTCAGGGCTCAAGTCGTGACTCCAGCCCCAGCTGGAGCTAAGGCTGTCTTGAATTCATCACAACACAGTTACATTATTTGCTCATACTGTGGATTTGCATAGGGACAACAGGAAGGTCAGAATTGCTTCAATAGAGCTATGCAATCTTTGTCCTAAATACTGGAAACCCACAGCATTGGACAAATAAAATGAATTAAGTCTGAAGTGCTTTACATGGATTGTGATCCTATGTTTGCCTCACAAACTTACCTGAGACTTTCCAATCAAAAACCAGAGTGTCATCTCCAATTGTGTAGATGTATGTTCCCTCGTCTTCTTTCGTTACAGCTGAAGCCACAAGCTTATGCAGTTTCCCTTTATCTTCCATTGTGAATTTCTTACTGGTCTTGATTTCTTTGCCATTTTTGTACCACTTCACCATGACATTGGCTTCAGAGGTCTCAGAAACAAATTCAGCTTGTTTTCCAGCAACGGCCCTGATTACTCCTCCACTTGTCTCTTTGATTACGAAGTTTGCCAGTGCTGAAACAAAATATGAAGACACAAAATACATATGATGGTAAAGAACTGCAGGGACATTGGTGACCATGAGGCATTCATTTATCATAAGATCAAACGTGCACGTTTAGTCCTAGTTCTAATTGCTAGATTCTAATTCAGAAGCTGGCAAATTGGCAGCTTTTATAAACCACGTGCCAGATTACCTTATCTCCACAAGTTAAAGGACATACACTGGACAGGGGACAGAGCCAAAGGAAGAAGCCCAAGGCTTCAAGAAAATGTCTAAAATAGGAAAACTGAGGAAAGAATTGGAACAAGCAAACTAGAAGGAAATCAATGGAGGGGGTATCTATTACTGCACTGTAACCCCCTGGCAAACAAATCGAGCCTAAAAGATAGAGATATCACTTAGGACTGAAAAGAAAAACAGAATTCCTTTATGGAAATTAATTGGAGTGCAAAAGTTAGATGATAAAACTGGCCCCTATTAACACACAGTGGAATAATTGACTTCAAAGATTCAAAATCTCACCACTGTCTTAGCCAAAAGTTTAAGCCTAAGGTCATGGTCCTATTTTACTGAGGGTAATTGAGCTTGTTTTCCAACTTCTTGTTAACATATCATTTTAAAACAGCGCACACAACTGAGTTGGGTCTGTTGAGACAGCGCAGTCAGAGCTGCTAAAATCAAAGTCTGGATTATGCATGCATTTGTTCTGCAGTTCCAAGAACACGCATGTATAATACAAATTCAACAACGTTCTACAGAATGCCTGTATTTAGGAGCTCGAGAGCCAGCTGATGGACACTGGGATGACTGAGATCCTGTCAATACATTTAACTCCATCCTATCATACAGTCAAATTTCATTCATTTTTTCAGGAACTGTCTCTTATCATTGTAGTCCTGTCACCACTGCTGGATGTGAGCCCAACCACACAAAAGCAGCTGCTGGTTTTCACTGCAGATACTGCAGTAAGGAGAAACAGCCTCCAGACTGGACCAGCTGAGCGTGGCCCTACCAGGATTTGCTCCAAAGGTCTTATTACCAGTAGTGCTTCCCGATGAAATACATGGGGGTCCTCCTTTGATTCCAACCCCAACCCACCCCACCATGCCCCCTGATAACATCCATCAGGGCCACATCTCGACAGCTCCTGAACACCTCCAGGGATCCCACCACCTACCTGGGCAGCCTGTGCCAGTTAATTCTATGGGCAGACCTGCCAGTATGAAATATTATGCTAACATGACAAAGAGAGAGAAGAAAAGCAAAATTAAGACTAGCTGACAAGCCTTGGCAGGAAGTTCTGCTCTCCATCAATTTAGTCCCTGTGACTCTTCACAGGTGTTTTCTACATTTGGGATCACTGCTACAAAAAGAGATGTTGACATCATCTCTTGTGGCCACCCTGACAGAAGAGCAGGAAGGCTGGGATGCTCTTTTTCCTGTCTTTCCCTTGATTTCCTCTATATCTTAGGGACGAATCACAGGACAGAACACAGAAATCAAATGGCTCTACAAAGCAGATTGGCCAGTTCAAGTCAAAACAGCCACTGAAAACACCCCAGATGCTGTCTGACAACAGCTGGACTGTCGGGGAGTCAGGTGAATGCAGTCTGCTGGCCCTGGGCAGGAAGAGGACAGCCCAGACTGTCACATACCTTTCACTGAAAGCTGATAGAGCATTTTATCCCCCTCACAGATGCACTGATAACTTGCAGCATCATCCATTGAGTCGTTGTGAATTTTCAGGGTGTGTTTCTTCCCCACAATTTGCAGTTCATAATTTTCACTGGCCTTGAGCTCCTTCCCATCCTTCATCCACTCCACAGTAGCGCCTGTGTCTGAAAGCTCAGCCTGCAGTTTGGCTTCCTCACGCAGCCAAGCGCAGATCTTTTCTACATCTTTGCTCTTCTTGGTAAATCTCACTGCAGCACCTGTCAGGAGCAAAGGCCTCGTTATTTCAATTGATATCAGGCTAACGTGGTCAATGTTTGCTGCAACATCTCTGAAAAAGTATCACCTTCTGTTCCTGCACTCATCATTGTGTCAGTGCTGAGCAATTCACGATATTTCATTTGGTCTTCTTGCTGGATTTACTAAGTAAAAATCAACCAAACATCTCCTTCTACTGATTAATAATGCTCTAAACATGCTTCTGCAGAGGTTTCCACCCAATGACAAACAGGTCCTCCCATCATGAATGTTTATTTGTTCTACTTTGTCATGCAAAGCTGATTGATAGAGATATTATTGGAATGATTGCTCCCCTACTTCTAAACTATTCCAGTGCAATCAGAAAGGCTGTCTGAACCTGCAGCTGAAAGTACTGCTCTATGGTCATGCAGTGGTAAACCTGGTGACTGAATGCACTGGCCAATAGCTGTGAACTGCAGACATTCATCAGCTGGCATGCTTGCACGTTGTTGTAAGGTCAATAGTAAACATGGCATCCCCTCCAGGTACAGCTTCACCAGTTGTTAGGGGGGATTTCACAGCCAGGACTGGGTCTGAGGAAGAACATGTATGTCTTAATGCTCTTTAGATGCAAGTCTGGTATCTCATTTAGAGATGGAAGATTAAATCATAGGTACATTTCTACTTCTCCCTTTGCATGAGTGCTAGAAGAAGCACTTCTGTGCTTAAGATCTGTTACAGAAAGTTCTGCCTCTTGCACATGTGAGATATCAAAAGATAAGGATATTCATGTCTCTGTCACAGAAACAACTCGTATCACTTTAGTGGTAGCTGGAGGTTGATAGGAGATAGGAGAACTAGGAATAAAGGAAAGCCTTTGGTGTGTTAATGCACTGCTAACCTTAAAGTCAAAGGAAGCATCTTTAGGGAACCAACACAGCTGCTCAGCACACACTGACCCATTTCCATTGGGGTTTTTGTGCTTACCAAGGTGCACGCTCCCTGGGAATTCCAGAGACGGGCTCTGTCCATGCGCATTGACTGCAGACACTCGGAACTGATCATCAGCCTCTTCAGACAGATTGCTCACCGTGAACTCTGGGACGGGGACATGAGACTCGTGGCACCTCACCCAGGTGAAGCCAGTTAGTTTCTTGCATTCCACAATGTAGCCATCGACTGGAATGGGGCGGTGCATCTTCGGAGGGGACCATGCCAGCGTCACTGAGGTTTCTGTTTTATTTTTCACCACGGGGTCAGTTGGGGGCTGGGTGGGAGGTTTTCTGGGAGCTGAACAGAAATAAATTTCAGAAATATTAGCATAAGGTCATGTAGGCTGGAAAAGACCTTCAAAAGACCTTCAAAATCAGCAGACTCAACTTTCAGCATGACCTACTGAGTCCCACCATTAACTACTGTGGTACCTGAGGACATACATGACAAGCTTATTCCTGCAGGTATTTACATAGTGAATATATTCACCCTCTGGTTGCTTTGGAACATTTTAGAGGTTAAAATCCCATCAGACTTTTTCACTGTGTGCAGCCACTGATACAGGCAGGAGGCTGGGAATTACCTGATGGGCTCTAGTTACAGACTACTGACACAGTAAAGGATTGATTTCATTTAATTTTGGCCATCAGAAAGTTTGGTGTCTGGTTTCAGTCACCCATCTGGACTCCAATTATAATCATATGGAGAACAGCACATTCAGGAGAACTCATCTCAATAAACCTGAATGAAATCACAGAATCATAGGATCATGGGAGGGCTTGGGTTGGAAGAAACCTTCAAGATCATTAAGTGCTAGATGCCAAAGGTCCCACTAACACAGTATTAAGCCAAAAGCTAGATGCTGGAATCAGATCTCCTGACCTTACCATCAGAAACTGAGATGTCATATTTTGCTCAGAGGTGCCTGCTTGTAGGAGGGACAGCTTCCGAGCTTTTTCTGCTCCAGGAACCAGCTCGAGCTTCAGAATTTAAACAGCAGTCAGAAATTAAACTGAGCTTTGTCACCTCCATCAAATAGAAGGAGTGGTTGGGTGGTACAGCTTTCCAAATCGCTTAGAAACTGTCACAACAATCAGATGCCTACCTTTTCTTTTTTAACTTGTTAATACATAGAGCTTAATAGCATCAGAATGCCCCAAGCACTTCAGACAACAGGACAGCTGTAAACCCTTCTTTAAGGATTCCTTTGTTTAACCACTGAGTAACTGTAATTCAGTGGTGCTGGTAGGAGAAGGGAAGTCCTAATCTTCCCAGATGGTGAACAGAGTTGATGTTCACATGCAGACTGGTGCTGCAGCAGAGCCAGAAACCACTCATTTGGGAAACACAGCACCAAGAAAATAATGGGAATAGCTTCATAAAATCAGGAGCTTCACTCAAATTTCATGTCAGATCTATAATTCTTCCTATTTTCAGGAAGAAATGATTTCCCTTTTTCTTGTAGTTTTATTTTCTTTTCCTTTCCAGCAAGCAGCTTTGTAGCTTACAAATTGTTTTCTAATCACCTCCTGGTGTGGACAAATCACACAGGTCTGACTCCATGTTTTACATAGTTAGCATATTATATTTGTTCCACTATGGAACTGTACAGTCATAGAATGGCCTGGGTTGAAAAGGATCCCAAAAATCATCCAGTTCCAACCCCCTGCTATGTGCAGGGACGCCATCCACCAGACCAGGCTGCCCAGAGCCACATCCAGCCTGGCCTTGAATGCCTGCAGGGATGGGGCATCCACAGCCTCCTTGGGCAACCTGTTCCAGTGCGTCACCACCCTCTGAGTGAAAAACATCTTCCTAAGATCCAACCTGATCCACAACCCCTACACACCCTCAGAGCCCCCTAGAGCCCCTAGTCCTCCTATTGCCCACCACAGCCCCATATGCCCACTAGAGTCCCCCTCAACTCTCTTTACAGGCCCTGCACAGCTCTATATAACAGTCTTATAGAACTACCTCTAGTAGAAGCAATCTCCACACAGAGATCCTTTCCCAGCACACTGCGCCACGGGGGGAGCAAAACGGGGGGGGGCACATACACACAAAGCGCCGGGGGAGCCCGTAACCGACCCCCACCCATCCTTTAAAGGGGTGGGGGGTCCGTTTTAATGGGGGGGGGGGCGAGATCACCTTCACTCCCCACCCCCCCATCCCCACCCCATCCTTTAAAAGGGGGGTGTCCATTTTGGTGTTGGGGGACAGTGACAATCCGCCCCCCCACCCCATCGTTTAAAGGAGGGGGGGTCCGAGACCACCCCCCCCACCCCATCTTTTAAGGGGGGGGGTCAGGGGCTCATGGGGGGCAGCACATCGTGCACAACATTGTGGGGGGAGGGGGCTTTAAAAGGGGGGGGTTACAAAAAGCATAGCTCTCAACTATAGATGGGATTGGGGGGGGCTCAATCGATGGGGGGGGGCCCTTCATGCAGGGGGGGCACAGCGTAAGTCAGCGGCTTTGAGGGGGGGTGTTGGGGCTGTTTGGCCTTTGGGGGGGTTATTGTGTGCCCCACCCCCACCACCCCCACACACAATGGGGTGTTAATGTGGGGGGGGGGGGCTTAGATTAGTTGCGTTCCCTATAGCACTGCCCCCCCCCGTCATTAACCCCCCCGCTTTATCCTTACGGCTGAGCCCCCCCCCGACAGCGCCCCATTCATCTTGATGGGGGGGGGGGTTTGTCACACGACCCCGGCGCGGCTTACGGCACATCGTCGACCCCACCCCACCCCCCATAACCCCACCCGGGGGGGGAGGGGGCGATGTGGTGAGTGGGGGGGGGGTTCCGGAGGTGGGGGTGAGCAAAGCGCAATATGGGGGGGGGGGTCCTATAACTGGAGGGCAGCGGCTGCACAAAGAGCCCGCGGGGGTCGGAGAGCAGCACTTTGGCTGGGGGGGGTCCACGGGGTCCGGGGGTAATGCTGCCCCACCCCCTCCCCCACCCCCCACTGCCGACCCCCCCCCCGCGTTGCCCCCCCGCCCCAACGTCAGCTCCTGCGGCAGCTCCTCGTCGCTCTCCTCCTCCTCTTCCTCGTCTGGGGGGTCAATATGTGGGGGGGGGGGTCCCATCGGGCAGCGGCAGCTCCGCCGGCTCCGATTGGCTGAGCCGCAGTGCGCGGGAGCGGCTGTTGTGTGCCGGTCGGTGGAGGGGAGGCTCTTCATGGAGCTGCCCCGCAGCCAACAACAGCCTGAATGAGATCCTGGAGTCCCAGACGCTGGAGGATGAGCTTGGAAAGAGCAGAGGCTCCCCACAGAAGGGCAAATCACGTCTGATAACGTGAGTGTGGAGCACAGCCAGCCCCTTCCTCACATGTGTGGGGCTTCCATGTTCCTCTGTGCCCATTGCAATGTGCCACCCCAATCCTGCTGCCCAGCCAGGAGTGGATGGGATGAGCAGGTTGGGATGCACAGAGCAGTGCTCAGACATTGCTGGGACATTTGTGCACTGCTGTTGAGCTTCCCTTTGTGCAGCAGGGGAGAGGATGGAGGTTTACAGGTGGATGGTTGTTATTTCTATGGCATTGCACAGGTGGTAGAACCATGTCCATTCCCAAACTTATTCCAGGGCATGCGGGAATTTGTGCAGTTGTAGTTCCTGAATTGTGCTATTTAAAACCCTCCTGTAAATGGGGATGTTTTGTAATGCCTGCTGGGGCTGCAGGCAGCATTGCCTTCCTCCTTAGGGGGCAGGTTTAATCACAAGCCTCCCTATTTCCTATCACAAACGTCCTACAAACCATGTCTGGGCATTGCTGTCTCGGCCTGGATCTCAGCTCCTGAGACTGTCAGATGTGAAGCAGCAGCAGCTGGGACAGGGCTGGCTCTGTGTGCCCTCTCTGGGTCTGTGGGCACAGAGTGGGGCAGAGGGATGACTGTGAGAGGGAGGAATTGCCCAGCCACAAGAAAGAGGAAATCAGCTGAAAAGGGGAGATTTGAGAAGCACTGAGGCTGTGGCTGCTTTGACAGTAAGAAGAAACCAAGCTGTCACTGTGCAGATGGGAACTCCAGTAGGAGAGCTGTGGTGGCTTTACAGATGGCAGACAGCAGCTGGAGTGTAGAGCCAAGGGTAGGGGGGGGATCTTCCTCTTAGCAATGCCATGCAAAGAATGATGCAGACTCCTGCAGGGTCGGCTTTGCTGTGTGACCCTGGGTGGAAGCAGCTGGAAGGTCTCAGCCCTTCTGCATTATCCCAGGAGCTGGGGCAGTGCTCGGTCTCATCCCACCTCTGCTAATAGCAAATGCAGAATCCCTTATCTGAGTGCCCTTTTCTCTCATGTAGAGTCACCAACCCTGGGAAGTTCACAAAAAGTTTGGGTGTTGTGTTGAGGGATGTGATTTAACTGGGAAGTATTGGTGATGGTTGGACTGGATGATCATAAGATCATCCAGATCATAAGATCTGAGATCATAAGATCATAAGATCATCCAGGTCTTTTCCAACCTTGAAAATTCTATGGAGTTGTAGCAGATTGTGGGGGTGTAGGTGTGGTATATATATGTACACAGATGGGAATATCCGTATGGAAAAGATAGATCCATGTGTGTTCTGGGCTGCACTGAAAAAGGGGTGGCCAGCAGGAGAGGGAGGTGATTGTCCACTCCTGCTCAGCTCTTGTGAGGCCATATTTGCAGCACTGTGTCCAGGCCTGGGAAGGATGTGGAGCTGTTGGGGGGGGTCCAGAGGAGGGCCACTGTGATGATCAGAGGGCTGGAGCAGCTCTCCTATGAGGAAAGGTGGAGGGATCTGGGCTTGTTTAGCCTGGAGAATGGAAGGCTGTGGGGAGACCTCATTGTGGCCTTTGAGTACTTGAAGGGAGCGTATAAACAGGAGGGGGAATGGCTGTTTATGAGGGTGGATAATGATAGGACAAGGGGGAATGGTTTAAAACTGAGACTGGGGAGGTATAGGTTGGATCTTAGGTAGATGTTTTTTGCTCAGAGGGTGGTGACACACTGGAACAGGTTGCCCAAGGAGGCTGTGGATGCCCCATTCAAGGCCTGCAGGCATTCAAGGCCAGGTTGGATGGGCTCTGTCCATGAGCATTGACTGCAGACACTTGGAACTGATCATCACCCTCTGCAGACAGATTTACAGCCCCTGCACAGCTCTATATAACAGTCTTATAGAACTACCTCTAGTAGAAGCAATCTCCACACAGAGATCTTTTCCCAGCGCCCCTTTGTGACATCATAATGCCCCTTTGTGACATCATAACACCCTTTGTGACATCATAATGCACCTTTCTGATGCCATAATGCCCCTTTCTGACGTCATAATGACCCATTGTGATGTCTTAATGCCCCTTTGTGACGTCATAATGCCCTTTGTGATGTCATAATGCCATTTGAGACGTCATAAGGCTCCTTTGTGACGTCATAATGCCTCTTTGTGACGTGATAATGCCTCTTTGTGACGTCATAATGCCCTTTGTGACGTCTTAATTCCCCTTTGTGATGTCTTAATGCTCTTTTGTGATGTCACAATACCCCTTTGTGATGTCATAACACCCCTTTGTGACATCACAATGCCCCTTTCAGACGTCATAATGACCCTTTTTGACGTCATAATTCCCCTTTGTGATGTCATAATGCTTCTTTGTGGTGTCATAACGCCCTTTGTGACGTCATAATGCCCTTTGAGACGTCATAATGCTCCTTTGTGATGTCATAATGCTCCTTTGTGATTCATAATGCCCTTTGTGATGTCATAATGCCCTTTCTGACGTCATAATGCCCCTTTGTGGTGTCATAATGCTTCTTTGTGAGGTATCTGTGGTGCCATTGATAATGAAGTGTGATGAACTGGAAGGCTTTCAGTAGAATTGCAGCCCTAACATAAACAATGACTTGAACTCTGGAATTCTGTGTAAAATCATTAGCTAGCTTGTGGTCCGGGTCTTCAAACCAAAGGCTGTGAGGTGCTGCTCTTGTTGACGCAGGCTGTGAAAGATGACTTGAGCTCTAAGAGTAATTTCCCTTCTGCTCTTTATATGAACGTCAAATCCACAATTAGAATATTAAGAAGATAATATAAAATTTTGTGCTGCTGGACTGAGGACTTTTATTAGCTGTTAGCCATAGTTTGGAACTTGCAAAGCAATCATATTGGAGCCTTGCTGGGCAACCTGCTCCAGTGTCTCACCACACCCACAGTAAAGCATTTCTTCCTAATATCCAATCCTAATCTACCTTCTTCCCATGTAAAGCCATTTCCCCTCATTCTGTTGCTACCTGCCCTTATGAAAAGTCCCTCCCCAGCCTTCCCTGTAGGCCCTCTTCAGATACTGGAAGGCCACTCTAAGGTCTCCTTGGAGTCTTCTCCAGGCTGAAGAGCCCCATCTCTCTCAGCCTGTGCACATAGTAGAGGTGCTTTCAGCCCTCTCTGATCACCTTCATGGCCCTCCTCTGGACCTGCCTGAACATCTCCAAGTCCTTCTTGTGTTGAGGGCTCCAGAACTGCGTGCAGTGCTCCAGATGGGGTTTCAATGAGAGGAGTGTGGAGGGGCAGCACCACCTCCCTCGACCTGCTGGTCATGCTTCTGTGCTTTAAGCTTATGCTTTAAGGTCCTATATGCTTTAAGGTTTAGATAGTGCAGTCGCCTCACCTCTTCAGGTTTATCTGTGAAGGTCCCTTCCAAGTGAACCGTGCTGATCCAGACAGTTCGGATTGCTCATTAAAGTGTTTTAGTAAGTTGGGCTGGTCCTACGAAGCAGTATGACTGCAGTAAGCAGTGTACATGGTGCGCTGTGAGTACTGCACACATTCCTCTTGGCAGCTTGTGGAACAGAAACTGTGCATTGTTTGGATTGTGTAAGTATTCCTGTTGGTCTCTTGTGATGCTTACCTTCTTAGAGCACCTTTCCTCGTTTGGCTCTACATATTTTGGTACCTTACTTGTTCTGTTTGGCTTAGCAGGGAAGGTCTTCTTCTGAAGCATCCTCAGTCTTGGTCTGGGCAGCATACTTAGAAATGACATGGACGTTACATGAGTGGGTGGTCAAAGGGGGGAAGAACTCACCTTTCTGATCTGTTTCCTTTTAGAACACAGTCCTGGAGAGGATTTGCTTTCCTTGTTTCCTGGAGACTTGGATTCTTAGATGGTTTTGACTGCAGCTATTTCTGATGTTAATTCCTTTTTCTGTACTTTAGTAGCCAAGTGCAAGTGGAGTGCTTTGGGAATTGTCTGAAGTTGCCAGGTTGCGTGTGATCACATATGTAACGTGGAGTTATGTGTGGTGCCAGTGATAATTAAGTGTGATGAACTTGAAGGCTTTCAGTACAATTTCAGCCCTAATGTAAACAGTGACTTGAACTCTGGAATTCTGTGTAAAATCATTAGCTAGCTTGTGGTCCAGGTCTTGAAACCAAAGGCTATGAGGTGCTGCTCTTGTTGACGCAGGCTGTGAAAGATGACTTGAGCTCTAAGAGTAATTTCCCTTCTGCTCTTTATATGAACGTCATATCAACAATTAGAATATTAAGAACATAATATAAAAGTTGTTGCTGCTGGCCTGTGGACTTCCATTAGCTGTTAGCCATAGTTTGGAACTTGCAAACCAATCTTATTTAGACTTTAGTGGTGAAATCTTCTGATGAAATCTTCCTTCTAATTCTGCAAAAGAATCTCGGTGGAACATTTCTGTCTGAAAAGGCTCTGGCATATGAAGATGTGCCAGACTGCAGCCATGTGCCAGATGCGTTTGGATCCATGGAATTTTCTGATGTAGCTTCAGTGTTTGAAGAATCTCCACTCGATCTAAATACTCAGAAAACAAAGCAGGTGTGTGAAGATGTACAGCTAGTTTCTTACAGAAAAAATACAGCTCTTAATCTAGAAATCTGCTTCTCATTGTATCTAGTGCTTACTCCATATTTAAGTATCTAGTGGACCTTGACCAAAGGAAGATAAAGATAGAGCAAAGAAGTATGTTAAGCATAAATTTTGTTGCCTTCTACCTGTAGGCCATGGTTGGTTTGACGTGATCCCTAACTCCAGTGTTTGGTTTGCACAGAAACAGCAAGCAAGGGAACAAGTAAAGGAGTCAGTGAGGATTTTAAAACACAATGGGAAGCGATAAGGCACAGTTAATAAGATTCTGGAGTTAGGCTGGAGGTAGGCAGAGGTTGAAAGGTACCGAAAGAAATTCAATCTTACTGTGTTGGACAACAAAATCCACTGTGATATTATTCAAATTTTTAACTAAACCAAGTGATAATTCATATTTATGTTTAGATAAGCTGGTGAGGGTTAATCCTCAATGGAGAATTGAGATGAACAAATAAAAAAATGGTGTTTGACAGTCTATAAGAAACGAACTTATTCTAGGAGAGAATCAGAGTTTTCAACTGTTTTGTTCAATAGCCAAATAATGTATGATATTTTTATAAGCATTGTGTCTGACCTTCTCAGCTGTTAGAATTTCTTTGACAGTAACTTCTCCGGCTGTGATCAGAAAACCTTTTGTTCCGTCTCTGGCACCATTCGAGGCATGATACTCAACTGGGTGATATGGAATTCACACTGTCAACTCCAGTGACAAGAAAAGTGGCATCTAAGAAGCGTGCAAACACAGAGAATGTTGATGCAGAGTCAGTGTTAAGAAATGAGCTGCCCTTTGCATTTCCTGCTCCAAAGGCCTTCTTTTCGAAGAGCCAGACAGAGAAGCAAGTAGAAGGCATATCTTTTTAGGCGCCTACTTCCAAAGGTATGTTGTATCTAACAAATGGAAACCTAGAACATGTGTAGCTTAGGAATTTTTTACTTTTAATATGAATGCAGTACTTGTAGGTCCTAAAATTCTGAAAGGTTTCAGTGTGGGGTTTATTTGGTCACAGCACATACAGCTGCCATCCTGTACATCTGACAGTGCACTGCAAGCGGTTTAACCATATATCAGGGCATGGTACACGTCTGTTAATGATAGAAGTTCTCACAGTTTCACAAGGAGCATGCCTTGAGATGCATTCAGATAATGAGATAAGTGCTGTGTTCCTAAAACTAGCATGTGTCTCCACTCTCCATCGAGATTTAGTAGATAATTTCTTTAACAATTATGATGAGAGTTTTGTTTTGTTTTTATTTTTTTCTGGGCTATTATTTTGAGTGAAAGAAAAGGGTATGCTTTTATTTAAGCGAGCTTTTGATTGCATCATGCTTCTAAATTAAATGTAACCTACTGAATTCCTCATGATAGCATACGAGTACTTGCGTGTATCTGTTCTCCCTAATAGAGGGAGAAGAGACTCAGTGATCCTGGACAGTGTTACCCAGAGTTGTGAGAACAGCTTAATGATGGTCAACTCATGAGCCTGAGATCTGGGATCCTCCATTCTAGGGTGGAACTTTACTGCAGCACGTGGGTGCCACAGCAACAAAAGGACTGTGTACAATAGACTGAGAGTTTGCTGAGTTTCTTGGTTTACAGAAAGCACAACTAACTCAGCAGCAAGTGACGTATTTGGGATAGGAGATGACAGCTGGACTTTGAACCTTAAGGACTGCCAAGAAAGAAGCCATCTGCTCAACCCCTGAGCTGCAAACTGCCAAGGAACTCCATACGTTGCCAGGAATGACAGGAGGGTGCCAACCATGGATACACAGCTACGGACTGATGGTAAACTTGAAACAGCTTGAAGTGAGTAAGGGATATCCAGGGTGCACTGGTGCTCAATATTCAAGAAGCCCATCAATCTACACTGGGCCAAAGGATACCAGTTTTAATATCTCATGCAGTGTTTACTGTATTGGAGGCAAAAGGGGGACATTGGCTTTCACCCCACAGAATCACAGAATCACAGAATTACCCGGGTTGGAAGGGACCTCAAGGATCATGTAGTTCCAACCCCCCTGCCTAGCAGGGCCACCAAACATACGCCTTTACTAGATCAGGTTGCCCAGGGCCCCGTCCAACCTGGTCTTGAACACCTCCAAGGACGGGGCATCCACAACCTCACTGGGCAGCCTGTTCCAGGACCTAACCACCCTTCTAGTAAAGAACTTTCCCCTAACATCCAACCTAAATCTTCCCTCCTTCAACTTAAAACCATTTCCCCTAGTCCTGCTATTATCAGCCCTTTCGAAGAGTTTACTCCCCTCCTGGGAGTAAGTTCCCTTCAGGTACTGAAAGGCTGCAATGAGGTCACCCCGCAACCTTCTCTTCTCCAGGCTGAACAAACCCAACTCCCTCAGCCTGTCCTCATAGGGGAGGTGCTCCAGCCCCCTGATCATCTTCCTGTCCCTCCTCTGGACCCTTTCCAAAATCTCCATATCTTTTTTGTACTGAGGGCTCCGCACCTGGACACAGTACTCCAGATGGGGCCTCACAAGAGCAGAGTAGAGAGGGACGATCACCTCCCTATCCCTGCTGACCACCCCTCTCCTGATGGAGCCCAGGATCCCATTTGCTTTCCGGGCTGCCAGAGCGCACTGCTGGCTCATGTTAAGTTTCTCATCTATCAGGACCCCTAGGTCTTTTTCAGCCGAGCTGCTCTCAAGGACAACTCCTCCCAGCCTGTACAGGTGCCTGGGGTTCTTCCGGCCCAAGTGCAAAACCTTGCACTTTGCTGTGTTGAACCTCATTAGGTTCACCCGAGCCCAGCTTTCCAGCCTGTCAAGGTCCCTCTGAATGGCATCTGTTCACCCCAAAGATTCCCGAAATACCAGGCCATCCTGGTAGAGCAGGGTGATATAGAAATAATTGTAACTACTATTGCCAACCCAGTATCTTTCCTTAGCGGAACTCCCCTGGTGGAGAACCAGGATGACATCACTGCTTTGAAACAACTGATGCTGCACATTACATCCAGTCGGTTGGAGCTGAAGGACGAACCCTTAGAAGATGCAGAAGACGCCTGATTTACCAGCAGCTGCAGTTTTGTGAGACAAGGAGGCTTTAAGGCAGGACATGCAGTAACTGCTACTGAGCAGGGAATGGAAGCACAACCATCAGCCATGGGGACTACCCCTCAGAAGGCTGAAATAACTGCCTTGACGAGAGCCTTAATGATATGGACAGATGCTAAATATGTGTTTGGGGTGTCACACGCTCATAGTACCATCTGAAAAGAGCAAGGATTGCTCACACACAAGGAAAAGAGCGTGATGTAAATGTACCTATGTTGTAGGGCACAGTTCTCCATCCAGGCCCAAGTCTGTGTGGGTGTCTCCTCTATCCACAAAGCTGCTCACACTGCAGGAGGCACAGGCTGAGAG
This sequence comes from Coturnix japonica, assembly GCF_054131305.1. Taxonomy (NCBI): domain Eukaryota; kingdom Metazoa; phylum Chordata; class Aves; order Galliformes; family Phasianidae; genus Coturnix; species Coturnix japonica. The sequence continues at coordinate 3,476,432 of NC_140687.1, read as the reverse complement.
GAGAGGCCAGAGCAGCTCTCCCACTGTGACACGGAGCAGCAGGATACAAGTAAAGGAAGGCCCCACAGCTGTACTGGGAAGATTCCACACAGTCATCAATTTTTCATCTGAAAGGTAAAGAGGAATTCCCTTTTCTGCCCCTATCATCATTGGTCGGGTGAGTAGCAATGATGCCCGGTGTGCTTCCATCAATGGAGCAGAATAGGCGGAAGGCTGGGGTGCAGGCTGACCTCTGCTGAGGTGAGTGGGGGCTCAGGGTGTTGCTCAGTGGTAGATTTGTTCACACTGAGTTCTAACAGGAAACTTGCTCAACATCGAAGGCCTTGCAAAAGTCTGGCTGAGTGATGTCAGTTGCTTTTCCTTTCCCTACTGATGCTGTCACTCCACTGTAGAAGGCCACCAAAGCGACCAGGCTGCATGTCTCCGTTTCCGCTGTTTCTCCATTTCCTTCTTGTTGCTCCCTGTAACCAGCAGGTTCAGCCATGCTGCTTTCCTGCCTCCTCTACTGTGTTTCGTGTGGTCGGGATGGAGCTCAGAGCTCCAGCTCTGAGTAAGGTTTTCTGAGAAAGTTACCATCTCTTTTCCATTCCTTTACCCCTAAAAACAGTTTTCCAGTGTCTCTCATGCAAGAATTCTTTGAACAGCCTGCAGCTGACTCTCCTGAAGCTCAGGATCCTGACTTTGCTTTTTGCCAGGCACACATTCCTTGAGATGAGGAACTCTAGGAGGGCATGGTCACTACAGCCCTGACCACCTCCAGTCTTAACCCCTGCTGTGCACCATGTCCAGTAATGCTTCCCTTCTGCTTGGTGTGCTTAATACTTGACCCACAAAGTTATTGTCAGTGCACTCCAGCAGGCTCTCAGACAGCTTGCAGCAACTGGGATTGGTGCTGGGTGGTTGCTGGGAGGTGTCTCAGCAGAAAAGCTGGGCTGGGGTGGGCGTGCTATGTCAGTCCTCATCGCAGCTGGCAGAGAGAGTTAGAGGAGGGTGATGGGTGCTGCCTGCTCTCAGTGCTACTGCACTGAATTTGGGGCACAGCAGCACACTGGTGAGTGAGCTGGGAGGGAGACGGACTGCTCCTGTGCATGGCTAGGCCAGAGCTGGAGGATTGTCAAACGTGAGTCATGCTGGTGCAGCCATTGCAGCTGCAGCAGGAGTAGAAGACAAAGAGGTTTTGTAGAGGACAGAGGGTGGTGATTCATGGTTTGATGTCCAGGTGGAGGCCGATAACAAGTGGTGTCATCCAGGAGTCTGTCTTGGGACCAGTGCTTTTTTACATGGTTATCAGAGACACCAATGATGCAATGGAGTGCACCTTCTGCTGTTTGCTGAGTGGTGCGGCTGACGCAGTGGAAGGAAGGGATGCCATTCAGAGGGAGCTCAACCGAGAGGTTGGCCTACGTGAATCTAATGAGGTTGAACACAGCAAAGTGCAAGGTTTTGCACTTGGGCTGGAGGAATCCCAGGCATTTCTACAGACTGGGAGGAGCAGTCCTTAAGAGAAGCCCCGCAGAGAAGGACCTGGGGGTCCTGGTGGATGAAAAACAGAACGTGAGCCATCAGCGTGCTCTTGCAGCTCAGAGAGCAAATGGTCCCCTGGGCTCCATCAGAAGAGGGGATGGCCAGCAGGGACAGGGAGGTGATTGATCTTCATGATCCTTGAGGTCCCTTCCAACCCGGGCCATTCTATGATTCTGTGATTACACTCGCTGTCAGAAATAACAGCAGCTGTACAGAAGCTGGATATATTTTGGGACAGTTCTTGTAACCAGCTGATTTTAAGACCTTGCCCGAATTGGGGGTCTAAATTGCATGTTAGGAGAAAGCTGGTAAAGTGGCTATTGCTCATTCTTTTTCATTTGCTGATTCTTTCATTCGGGTTCCTTTTCCAAAGGAGATTCTGGTGATGGAAGCAATTGAAGAAAGAACAAAAGCAGCTCTTGCCAAGAATGCTTGAAGTCCCTGTGGAGAGAAGCAAAGAACTTGGGCTTCCTCTGGGATGCTCCCCACCATGTCTCAGGAAGGAGACAACTGCTGTTCCACTTTCTGCTCTTTGTGTGGAAAGGTACGTCTGGGTTTTCTTCTACCTGTTTTTCTTTTTCTGGCTTTGAAGGAGAAGGGGTGGAGCAAGAGGAGACCCACTGGTCATTTGTTACCTCAAGAACAGGATGGATTCTGCATTCACTGTGAGAAACTTGGGCTAGTAGCATGGGCATGTTTCAGGCTGGACTCTTCTTTTGCTACTTGGTTTCCTTTTGGCTACAGGGAGACAGCTGTCTAAAGGTGTGTTTTCAGACCCACTCTCCAAAACCATGTTTCATTGTTGCAGGTGGTTCAGTGTGCTCTTGCAGGGTAGATGCTGTAGTTTGCTGTAGAATCTAAATGGTTTCTGTTCCTAGTGGAGGACTGAGAGGAGGTAGTGAGAAGAGAATTCAATGCCTTAGGTGTATCTTAGTGAGAAATGTTGGCATGAGGTGCTGAAAGTCTTGAGTTGTCAAAGGCCAGTGATGCTCAGACTCCTTAACCTGCTGGAGCAGGGTGGAAGCAAGGAGTGGGCACTGCCGTCACACAAGCTGCACTTGGTTCTGGTCTGCCAGGTCTGTGCTGGCCTGGATTTCTTCTGAGAAGTTTGTTGGAGCTGCTTGGAGTAGTGAAGGGTGGGGAAGAAGTGCTGCTCCAGAGCTATGAGACGTGCAGCTCCTTCTGAAGTGCTCCTGATAAGGACGGAGCGCATTTGCTGCAGCTTTCTCTGCAGATGTGCTCCTCACCTTGAAATCCTCCTGGTTTGTCCTCAGCTCCTGACCACGGCCTGTTCTCTGTTTTGCAGGCTGATAACATGCAGAAGCCGCAGCTGGTGCGTGCTATGTCATCTTTAAACGTACCAGCATTTGCGGCAGCCCATGTTATTAAGAGCCACGTCACCCAGGGGCCAGATGAGCTCTCTCTGGAGGTAAGCAGTTCCAGGCATTCCGTGTTGTCGTGCATAGAAGAGGGCAGTCCTTTCTGCTTTGTTTTCCTACCAGATTTGCTGAATCTGGGATTGATGTTTCAATCTCTTTCAGGTCAGAGATCTGGTGAGCATTGTTGATATGAGGACATATCAACAGGCTGAGCCCCTGGTGGAGAGGCAAGCGTGGCTTTGAGGTAGGCACACGTTTTTGACTAGAGAGCACAACTTCAGTAGAGTTGGGAATCTCAGCTTGGAGCTGCTCTGCCTGCAACGGATGGCTGCTGGATGCAAACAGTTGCCCTGTGTCACTGTCAGTGGACCTTCCCTTTGGCTCTGGGCTCGGGCTAATGCTCACCTGTCTTTTTGTTCTAATTACAGGTTGGGCTTTTCCCTGGTGAGTGCATGGAACTCATCAGCGGAAAAGTTCCCGATTCCCTCCTCAATTCATTGCCAAAGCCAGGTGCGTAATTTACATTTGACAATGCGAGTTAGTCAAATAGGGTCAGAACGTTACTTTCAGGGGGTTTGTTTATGCCCAAGTTCAGCAAGCTTAGAAAGAGAACTACAGTAATCTCCTTGGGCACCTCCAGGGATGGGGAAAATCCATTCTTGCGTGTCCTTGTTGGGAATGTTCTTCCCGTTGTTACATGCTCTGTCGAATGCATTGCGCTCAGCTTCGTCCAACCGAGCCAGGCCTGAAATGAACTGGTTTCTTTGTTTTGTTGCGCAGAGCCAAAGAAATGGGGCAAGCTCATCAACGGCCTTTGTTCCCTGGTGAAGGCCAGCCCTGGGAGAGCAAAGCAGCCTGAGCCTCCGACATTCTCCGGATCCATGACCTTGCTTGACATCGTTGAGAGGTATTTAGCCTTCAGGACTTGAGGGCTGAGCTGTAGGAATGGAAGCATCCTCTGCTGTTTGAAACAGAGGGCGTTTCTAAGCTGTGTTTCAGCAGAAAGCAGGCAGTGCCCAGAACAGGCAACTTTTGGCCAGGGCTCGGTGCAGCTCTTCCATCACCCTGCACCACGTCTGACAGCATGCTCTGTTTTCTCTGCAGAATGAGTTCTCCCAGGAAGAGGGCAGAGTCAGCAGCTGGCAGTTGGTGTTCCTGCTTCTGCCTGGGCAAACCATCCCCTGTGGCCAAACGCCAACTGCAGAGCAGTGCCAGGGAGCCCTCTGAAGCAGAAGTCTTGGTCCTGGCAGGTAAGGGTGCAAGTCCAGCTTACAAAACACTGCTTGTCAGCAACACAGCTAGAATTCATGCTTTCAGTGGGCTTGTACCTCCTTCTGGCGTTCAAGCCCGTCTTGATCCCTGTCTTTCCCAAATGAGTCTCTTGTCAACACAAGAGCTGGACCTGCACGTGGATCACTTTCAAGACAGTGACACTGTTGCTAGAAGCCTATTTGCTTCTGCCCACCACCACTACATAGCCAAATGTCAAGAATCTCCATGGTTCATCTTGTGAACGTTCGACACTAACTGCTGTACATCTGCTCCTTCCTAGGTGACCCGAGCCCTTGTATATCCCCAAGACGCAGGGCATGTTATGATGACGCATCTTCCATCAATGAAGAGTTGTTACTAAGCACAGAATGCTGCAGTTCAGATGAAAGCCTTCCGTATAACATCAGCTATCAAGAGAAGAAGGTCATCATCGTTGAAGCCTTCATTCATCCCATCCCTACTGAAGCTGCTGACCTGAGCCCACCAGACACCTCAGGCACCAGCCTGGACTCAATGTCTCTGCAGTGCAGCCCAGCCCAAGCACAGCCTGAGTGCCCCGACAGCAGCACCACCATGCAGGCTCAGGTCAGCATCACCGAGGAGAAGCTGAGCATCTCGCAGGGGGGCACAGAATCAGGACACGAGTCCCAGGCTCCGGGCAACAGCACGGTCTCTGAGCAGCTCTCATGATTACAAGAGAGGATGAGTCCCATCTTTCCTCCAGACCTCACACCCCCTCCTTTCTCCTATTGAATAAAGGCACGCTCGTGCTCAATCAACGCCTTGACTGAATTCCGAGTTTTCATTCGCAGAGATTGGGATGAGTGCAAGAAACTGCAAGGCAGCTCAGCTTACAACACTCTGGCTGTGGGGTTTGTGCGGCCGAGCTCTGGGTGTGTTCCCATTTTGCCTGACTTTGGGATGCCTGCAGCGAGAGCTCTGCTGCCGTTGTGTATGGCAGCAAATAGTCTCTAGCATCCTGGATGCTGCTCATGAAAACCCCAAGCTTCCTGGCTGTGGCTGTGATGCTTTTCAGGGCCTTTTGATGCTCTTTGATGCCGTGGCTGCTCCCTAACACCTCTGTCCTCCCGCCGTGTCCATTCCTGGCTCTCACCTGTGAGCTGTCCCTGCAGATCATCTCCAGCCCTGCCATCATCGTGCTGCGGCAGGAGGAACTCGCCCTGACCAACATCAGGCAGTGCTGCCTGCCTCTCTCACTCTCTAGACCAAGTGTAACTACGCTGTCATGGAGACAAATGCTTCTGTCACATCCTCCATCCCTGCAGACATTTACCGGTAGGTGGCTCTTGCAGAAGAAGATTCAAGCAGCAGAACCTTTTGCTCAGCTACAGCACACAAATGCTACAAAAGCAGCAATAACCCGCAAGCTCTGGGTCTGTTTGTCTTGCACAGGCATGCACTAACTGCGTTTGATGGTACCCCCCATCCTTGATTTCCTTCCATGCTCCTTGTCTGATGGCGCTGCTGAGCCAGGAACAAGCTGCCCAGTGTGGCAGAGCATGGTGCAGGGCTGTGCTGGGACCTCCTCCCCTTCATCTGCTGCAGATCAGTGCCACACACGTGCCATCGAGATGCTCTGGCACGGGATGTGCCTCCAACCCAAAGCTCCTTCCCACCTCCCAAGGAAAAGCAAAGCAACCCAAGCATCTCCAGCAAAGCTGCCCAGCAGACAGCAGGGAATGCAAACAGCTTCTGGCTGCTCCCCTACACTCCTGTCCTAAGTAATAGACCCCATGAGGACTGGCTGGGAAATCAGTGCATGACACATGTGAGTGTGCACAGGATTGTGCAAAGCAGTGGGGTTCCATGAGTTTGTGTGTGTGTGTATCTCTGCTGTTATGAAAGCATGGGAAGACTGCCTTACTGAGTCCCAGATAATTACTTATCCTCAAATGATTTTTCCTGGCCAAAGTTAGAGCCTCTCACAGGTAATCGAGACCAACAGGCTGTTGTTGCACAATCAACAGACACAATCTAGATGAATAGCTGAGGAAAATAAAGCATCATGCGAAGGGTACTAGATAAGTGAGCAGCTTGAGATCTGCACATTTATGTGATACTCATGGTCTTAGACAATATTTGCTTAGTGAGGTCACATAGAATGAAAGTAAAATAGAAGAAGTGCAATTGGTCTCAGTTCACAGCTGGCTGGTTCGTCTCAGGCTAATCCTGAACTGCCTCAAGCGACTGCTTTGGGGCTCTACAGAACAGCAACTTCAGAGATCTCTTTCTATTACTAAGTGTTTGAAAGAGCAATTTGCTCTGTTAATTATCCATCATTTCTGTGCAGTCTGTTTTGTCAGACTTGTCTTTAGCTTCCAAGTTGTATGTGAAGAATTGTTTCCGTTGTAATGCACAATGTACTAAAAATTGAGAGATGAAAATGTGAAGAGTTTTTCCAGCTTTGATTTCATGTCTGGAATTTTGGAACCCACTACTTGCAGTTGTTAATCTGTCCAAACTGGTCTGGTTTGGAATGCCCTCATCCTTCTTGAATCGCTGTTAAAGGCGGAGCAATTCCTACAAGTGCCATGGCCCCACTGTTGTTCTAATTCTTGTTTCTTTGTTTTCCACACGCTGCTTTTCAAGCCTCCTTTTTCTTTACATTCAAAGTGAGAACTGCACTGTGAGGTGTCTGAACCTTGTTGTGCCTCTACATAAAGAGAACAGCAGCATGGCCTGACAGGTGACTGTGCTGACAGCTCTCGTAGCCAGTAACACGTAACTGTGCTAAATCCCTTGTGACGGCTTTGATTTCATTTTTGCCAGTGAAATCCTTGTAAAAGGAAGTGCAGCAGTGTGATGAGCTAAGGTGAAGATGCTGGTTTTAGTAGTGCTCTAAGCTGAGTGGAAGGGCAATTGAATGAGGGTTATATGCTTTCTCTGGGACGATAAGGTTTTATTTCCTGAGGGAAAGAGCCAGCTTTTCATGGGCTATATGTGGGCTTTGGCAAGGGCAGACAATCCAGTCTGTCAGGAAGCCATTTGAGGTGCATCAGGTTTGTAAGCTTGTCTTTTTGTTTTTCAGGCGGATATTTGGAGCATGGGTGTAGTGCTGTATGCTCTGCTGTGTGGGTTTTCCCTTTGGATGATGACAATATGATGGCACTCTACAGGAGGATACCAGTGGGTATCAGTGGTGCTAGAATACACTGAGAAGGGAAATAGCTGAGCTTGACAAGAGGCCTTGCTTTTCGGATGGCAGAACATGCTGAGCTGTGGGTAGAAAGGCCTGTCTGCTGAATATTGTCCCTGTTTTTGCTGCTTTGTCTACCAGTATTTTGTGGATTTGGTTCTACGCTTGGTTGGCCTATGTGGCACTGTAGCCTAATTCTGTACCATGATAGCATACAGAATTTAAGGAGAAGTATTTTCTTGCCAATGGTCTGGATTTTTTGTATCTGGTTCTTCAACTGGCTGCTCCCTATACTATCTGTAGTAAAAAATACAGACACATCATTTGATTTCCCTGAAATGAATGTTCCTAAATGCCAGCTCTTCTCATGTCTACAAAGATCAAAGTTCTGCATTTGCTATTAGAATTTCCTCTTCCAGAATCAGGAGGTAATGTAGGACCCCACAGATTGCCTTCAGAATCCAACAGTTAGTTCTGTTTCCTTTCGGAGTGCATAACAACCTGAGCACATGAATTGAATGGCGAGGCTTTTTAGTCTGGTACAAACTCTGCTGTACACTGAAACTTGGTCCATTTGTAAGCAGGACTTTGTCCATCTCTGCAGGACAGCAGAAAACCCTTTGTGCTAATCATGATGCCAAGAAGCAGAATGCGGCAGATGATCCAACTGCTTCAGGTGTTCATTTCCTTAAAACTGAGAATAGTTTTGGACTGAGAGTTTGTAAGCAGAACAGAGCTCTTAAAGCTGTCAGAGATTATTTCTGCACTGTTCAATTCTATCTGCACAACATACACAGGATCTCAGAACTGCGTTGCTTGAATTGGTGGAACTTGCTGAAGTGAACTGGGATGAGCAAGTTTTAGAACTTAGTCAGAGTGCTGTAAAAAATGGATAATCTCATGAGTATTAAGGTACAGGCTTGCTATTTCTGCACTGAATTTGTTTTTATTTTACATGGCTGTGATCTGAAAGTTGCTTGAAACGCAGGCACCTAGGCACTGTTGTGTAACTGAATTTCACACGATAGGTCCTGAAATATCCTGGAATCAAAAACTCTGACTTGTTTTAAGTCTGCTGCTTGAGTCTAATCAGGGTCATAGTGTCTGTGTGCAGTGTTTCTTTCCCTGTAATGCTCCACATCATTTCATTTTGGGAATATTGAAGGAAATGGACTATGTGCCATAACTGTTGTTAGAACAAAGTATGTCTGGTGTGATCTTATGCATAGGTTCTGTAACTGCTCTTCACAGCTCAGGTGTTTGACCTTCCTTTTGGTGAAGTGATGAAATACTGCTGGTTTCTATTTGTGCTTCTAGGCACCTTGAAGCTCTTAGGAATAGAACAATTGTCTCCAGTTCTTTTCAATGATATCAGTAACAGCTCGAGTGTTGCTGCCCACTAGGTAGACCCAAAGAAGCAGATTACAGTGAAACAACACACGAGCTGGACCTGAATGAGGATCACTTTCAAGACAGTGGCTATGCTGCTTCAAGCCTACTTGCTTCTTCCTGCCGCCACTCTATTACCAAGTATCAACAACCTTTCATGATTCAACTTGCAAATGTTTGAAACTAACCCTTGTGTTTCTATGCCTTCCTAGGTGATTCGAGCCCTTGTCAACCCCAAAGATCCAAACCAAGCAGTGTCTTTCCATCAATGGAGAGTTCTTATTAAGCATGAATCGCTGCAATTCGGATGACAGCCTTCCACATGGTAACAGTGATGGACACAAGGGGCTCATCCACGTTCATGCTCTCATATCTCCTGGCTCTGCTGAAGCTCCTGACCTGAGCCTGCCAGACACAGCAGTCACCTGCCTGGATTGTGACCCAGCGCCTTTGCAGTGCTGCCCATCCCAAGCACAGCCCGAGTGTCCCAGCAGCAGCACCACCATGCAGGAGCAGGGCAGCATCAGTGAGGTGAAGCTGAGCATCTTAGATGGGGACTTAGAGTCAGGCTGCCAGTCCCAGGCACCAGGCAGCAGCACCAGCTCTGAGCCACTCTCAACTTGACAAGAGGAGTCCCATCTTCACCCTTGACCTCTCAAGCCCTCCTGTCTTTTATTGAATAAAGTCACTCTCATGCTCAGTCATCGCCTCGACTGCATTCTGAGTCTTCAATCACAGGGATTGGGATGAATGCAACAAACAGCAAGGCAGCTCAGCTTGCAATGCTATGGCTGTGGGGTTCGTGCAGGCAGAGCTCTGGGTTCCCATTTTGCCTGGCTTTGGGATGTCTGCAGCAAGATCTCTACCATTTTGTATGGGAGCAAATAATCTCTAGCATCCAGGTTGCTGCTCATGATATATCCCAGTCTTCCTGGCTGTCACTTTGTGATACTTTTCAAAGCCTTCTGATACTCTTTGATGCCTTGGCTGCTCCCTAACACCTCTGTCCTCCTGCCATGTTGACTCACGTCTCCCACTTTTAAGCTGGCTTTGCAGATCATCTCCAGCCCTGTCATCATCACGCTGCAGCAGGAGGTGCTCACCTGGCCCAATGTCTGGCAGTACTGCTTGTTCTGCAGATGAGCAGCTGCCTCCTCATCTCTTCAGCTACAGTAGTTTTTCTCAGGGCAGTTAGATGCAGTCATGCTCCTCTGGATTTGGTGTGTTAAATCCATGCTGCATGGCAGCAGTCAGTGCAATACAAAGGTGTTCTGTGTGCCATAGCATTTCTCCAGGGGCTGCCAAAGGTAGAAGCACAACACAGCACCATCCTTCTGACAGTAATGTCTGTGAGTGTTAGACATGTGAGCACTGCATCATCCCCAGCGTGTCAGTGCTTTTCCACACCAACCTGACTCTCACACTCTGCACTGAATGTAACTCTGCTCTTGTGGAGACAAATGCTTTCTGTCACATCCTCCATCCCTGCAACCATTTGCCGGTAGGCAGCTCTTGCAGAAGAATCAAGCAGCAGAACCTTGTGCTCACCCTACAGCATGCAAATGCTATGAAAGCAGAAATAACCTGGCATGCTCTGGGTCTGCAAGGCTGCACAGATGGGAGAGGTAGATTGTGTTTTTGCAGTGGAAGTTTCCAGTATTTTCAGTACATAGTGTAGGCCCTAACTGAATGTATAACCCTCTTGTAAAACAGCTGTATAAGTAGTTTTTCCACCAAGAAAGTTGCTGAACAGAATTAAGTTCAGACTGGGGGCATTCTGACATGGGGAGAATTGAGACAAGCACAAGATAAATACAGGGTGGGTAGAGCCCAGCACAGGACAGAATGAATGTACTGACTTTTGGAAACATTGCCCTTCTCTGTCCGCAGAAAAGTACAAGGCAGACCTAAAAACAAGAGGTTGGTAATTGACCTTCTATGGAAATGAATCCTAGCCACAGTCTCGAGGAGTCTGTGAGCCTGAGATGCTCAACCAATGAGAGCCATGAGAGCATCACCTGCAGTGGGTTTAGGGCACAGAACAGAATTGATTTCACTGACTGGTGTGCAGTTTCTCCCTTGCCAATAGGGGATGTGCGCGCAGTATTGCAATAATGAATAAGCACTGCTGCTATCGCTGCCATCTTTGCCTAACTAGAAATCTTTGACTTTGAGAGTTTCTCACACAAGGGGAGAGGGTAAGAAAGTAAAGAGGCACAGAAAACTAAGGGAAACTGCTCTTCTTTATCTTATCTATAAAAATTGATACGATGCTGTTGTGCATTTTTTTTAATTTTATTTTTAATTTTTTGCTAATGTCAGTTAGATTGTTTTAAAATATCCACACACCAAAATCTGACTACCAAGCAAATGTAATGAAAATGAAATGAAGGTGAGTTAGTGGAAAGCACAAGGCCATATTATATTAGGCTCCAGCAAATTTACAGGCAGTCACTGCACGAAGAGGTAGATCTGAGTTGCACATTATATGATTCCCACAAAGATTAAGGAAATCTGAAGCTTTCAATATATTTTTTTAATTCTTTTTTCATTTCATTTTTAAACACCTGACCCAGACCCCAACCCTCACAGGAGCTGTAAAGATAACAGCATTAACCAGCAATGTAACTCTAATCCTAACCCTTACCCTGATTCTAAAATCGTCCCTAACTCCAAATGCAACAACAAAAATGATGCTAGAAGTTTGTAGCAAAAGGAACCTTAACCCTGATCATAATCCAAAAAAAAAATCATTATGGTAACAATAATCTTTACCTTAAGAGTAATATTAATCAGAGCCCAGATGATGCCTGCATCCAATCAGAAGCATGCTTTGCATTATTTAAGAGTTGTATTTTTTCCAATGAACTCTCTCTATTATCACGTTTATAAAGTAACAGAGTCTGTTCTTTTTCTCCTGACACTGTGCCTTACTCCTGACATCCCCTGGAAATGACCCAGATAGGGCACCATCAAAGTAATGCTAATAGTAATGTCAATCCTAAGGGTATCTCTAGCCTCAGTGTTAATGGGACGCTAACAACAATCCCAACAGCCTTAAACATTCTGGTGGTGTGAAAGAGGTGCTGCCTTGCACATGCTGGGCAGTCCCATTGCCTGTTAAATGCAGGCGGCAGCGTAGAAACATGATGCCCGTGGTCAGAATGCCCTGTGGCAGATCCTGGCACCGGAGAACTGACCGGAGAACCATGAGAGAACTGACAACAAATCACGCGACATCAGAACCGACCCAGTGGTTATTTACAAGCCTTGGGAGACCCAGACAGGATCTCAGAGTGGTGAATGTAGGTACAGAAGTTGTTACTACTCTGTTTTCTTCTAAAAGAAGTGTTTTTTTTTCATCTCAGAAGTTGGGGGGGGGGGGCGGGAAGGGATATCAATTTAATTACTCATTAATTTATTGACAGACATTCACGTTTGCTACGTTTGGAGAAGTTTTTATTTGTTTGCTGTGGTTTGATTTTTTTTTTTTCTTTTTTTTTTCCCCCTTCCCTCCTCTTCCATCTTTGTGTTCTTCCCCTATAATCAAAAGAACGGATCCCCAGGGTTTGTCCCGCAGACGTTCTTTCTGTGGTCTCTGCTGCCACCTGCTGGCCAATAAGCGGAACTGCCACTGTTGGGCGTTTGGTGCCGCTGGAAGCACAACGCAGATCTGAGTTCTGACCGGTCTACGCAGCAAATCCGCCAATCTTTATTGCGATAAGCCCTCCAGACAAGAGCATAAAGTCTTTGCCTGAGGGCAGGGTTAGTAGTAATGGATGTCAGTTTTGAAATTTCCAGTCCATTCACCATAGCACTTTCTGCCTCCATGTCCCATAACCAGAGCAGCTATGCTGGCATGCTCTCTTGGTTTCTGTCTAAACCACTGTACTATATCCATCAGTTCAGCTGCTGTATTATGGGCAGCAGGGTTTGGGGGGTGGACACTGGTCAGGGCACTCCCACCAGCCTATCCTGCATTTTTTTTTTTTTTTTTTTTTCATTTTTGGGTTACAATCAGTCAGATCTCAAATAGATCTAGTCCAAATGGAACCTCAAAATCTGACCTTTTAGTGCCTTCATTTACAGAGTCCATTTTATACAGATTCCCTTGTACAGGGCCCCCATGGTCCTCCAGACAGTTGTTACTGATCTTCCATAGGAGAATGATTGAATTAGGTTTTTTCCCATCAAAACTGCCACCTGTCTTTCCAATTTTTCAACACTATCATTCAATAGCTGATTTGCATCAGCCTGAGCCTCTTCAGTTATGTTCAGACAGTTCAAGGCCATTAAAAGTGGCCATGCCACCATGAACACAGCTAACTGTCATTCTCAAGTTGTAAGTATGTCTTTGCTAAGACCATGGAAATACTCAGTCAGGTGGGCCAGGGACTCATGGACCCTCCCTCCGTCCCACACAGGGCCCCATTTTTCAGTGACAGAAGCAGTGCTGCATTTTGAGGATCCTAGGAATCCCAGGACATGCCCTGACAAAAGGTCATTCAAAGGGGTAGTCTTTCCCCATCCAAACAACTCCATGATATTCACAGAATCACAGAATTGTAGGGGTTGGAAGGGACCTCCAGAGACCACTGAGTCCAGTCCCCCTGCCAAAGCAGGTTCCCTACACCACAAAAGAGGTACGAAGAGGTAGATCTGAGTTGCACATTATATGATTCCCACAAAGATTAAGGAAATCTGAAGCTTTCAATATATTTTTTTAATTCTTTTTTCATTTCATTTTTTAAACACCTGACCCAGACCCCAACCCTCACAGGAGCTGTAAAGATAACAGCATTAACCTGCAATGTAACTCTAATCCTAACCCTTACCCTGATTCTACAGGGGACTGTCTGAAACGGACATCAATTCAATTACTCATTTATTTATTGACAGACATTCAAGTTTGCTACGTTTGGAGAAGTTTTTATTTGTTTGCTGTGGTTTGGTTTTTTCTTTTTTTCTTTTTTTTTTCCCCCTTCCCTCCTCTTCCATCTTTGTGTTCTTCCCCTATAATCAAAAGAGAACGGATCCCCAGGGTCTGTCCCGCAGACGTTCTTTCCGTGGTCTCTGCTGCCACCTGCTGGCCAATACACGGAACTGCCACTGTTGGGCGTTTGGTGCCACAGGAAGCACAACGCAGATCTGAGTTCTGACCGGTCTACGCAGCAAATCCGCCAATCTTTATTGTGATAAGCCCTCCACATGGCATTGCGCATGCACTCGAACACGCAACAGGCATAGATTTCTCTTAACTCCTTGAGGAGCAGGCAAGCAGAACAACTGAGCGCACCACTGCTTGTGATTGGGCCACCCCCATCATAGAGATGTGTGTTAGATCTTTTACCCACCCCTGGACTGGCCTTGTTGTTTAACGATAACCTCTGAAATCTGAGCTACTGGTTCTACCACCTGTAGTGTAGAATAGGTAGCCAATAAATGCTTTTCAACTGTGATGTATCTTTATTCTGCTCCATGCCAAACCTGTGGCCAAAACCTCATAGGGGTTCACAAAGAACTCTGGCTCTGCCAGAGCCCCCATCCAGACCCTTCTTGAGTTACATTCACATCTAGTTTGGCTGAAAAGGTTGGACTATAAATACTCAGTGCTTGGGCCTGTTTAACAGATATTTTTTCCTGATTATGCTGTCCATCGATCTTTTTAAACTGAACTCCTGCTCTAATCTGGTCTTTAAACATTTGTTGTCTCAAGACCCTAATGGGTCCAGACTGGATTACCTTAGGGGCTGGACGCCTAAGTCATGGCAGCAGATGGTTCTCTGCCTTTCTCAGACCTTTCCACCACCATTCAGAGCCTGCATCTGGCCGTAGGCACTCTTGTCTCCCCATCAATTGGGCAGCCTGTTGTATTACAGCACCTGAGGGCCACTGGGGGGTTCAGTATGGATAACATAGACCCATACTGATGTAAAGGTGATGGCTGTAGGATGAGATCCCTCGTTCCTGATGAAAAATTTATTGACTGGGCTCTCAAAATCATCTTCATAGATTGCCTCTTTCATGCCTAATTCTCTAATATAATTTTGTTAGTCCTCCATAGAGGACCACAGGCTGATATTTAATGGTATGTCATTCTTATTTGGCCATGTTATATGACACACAGCCATAAATCATTCACTGATCAAATGGCTATCCTCATTATGTTGGACAGAGCATACAGTCTTTGCCTGAGGGCAGGGTGAGTAGTAATGGATGTCAGTTTTGAAATTTCCAGTCCATTCACCACAGCGCTTTCTGCCTCCATGTCCCATAACCAGAGCAGCTATGCTGGCATGCTCTCTTGGTTTCTGTCTAAACCACTGTACTATATCCATCAGTTCAGCTGCTGTATTATGGGCAGCAGGGTTTGGGGGGTTGGATACTGGTCAGGGCACTCCCACCAGCCTATCCTGCATTTTTTTTTTTTTTTTTTTTTCATTTTTGGGTTACAATCAGTCAGATCTCAAATAGATCTAGTCCAAATGGAACCTCAAAATCTGACCTTTTAGTGCCTTCATTTACAGAGTCCATTTTATACAGATTCCCTTGTACAGGGTCCCCATGGTCTTCCAGAGAGATGTTCCTGATCTTCCATAGGAGAATGATTGAATTAGGTTTTTTCCCATCAAAACTGCCACCTGTCTTTCCAATTTTTCAACACTATCATTCAATAGCTGATTTGCATCAGCCTGAGCCTCTTCAGTTATGTTCAGACAGTTCAAGGCCATTAAAAGTGGCCATGCCACCATGAACACAGCTAACTGTCATTCTCAAGTTGTAAGTATGTCTTTGCTAAGACCATGGAAATACTCAGTCAGGTGGGCCAGGGACTCATGGACCCTCCCTCCGTCCCACACAGGGCCCCATTTTTCAGTGACAGAAGCAGTGCTGCATTTTGAGGATCCTAGGAATCCCAGGACATGCCCTGACAAAAGGTCATTCAAAGGGGTAGTCTTTCCCCATCCAAACAACTCCATGATATTCACAGAATCACAGAATTGTAGGGGTTGGAAGGGACCTCCAGAGACCACTGAGTCCAGCCCCCTGCCAAAGCAGGTTCCCTACACCACGTTGCACAGCTCAGCATCCAGGCAGGTCTTGAATATCTCCAGAGAAGGAGATTCCACAACCACCCTAGGCAGCCTGTTCCAGTGCTCTGTCACTCTCACCGTAAAGAAGTTATTGCACACATTAGTGCAGAACTTCCTATGGTGCAGTTTCTGTCTGTTTCCCCTTGTCCCGTCTCCACACACTGCTGAAAAGAGTCTGGCCTCAACACTTTGCCCCCCACACCTCAAATATTTATAGAACCTGGATCCTGTCCCCTCTCAGCCTTCTTTTCTCAAGGCTAAACAGACCCAGTTCCCTCAGTCTCTCCTCATTGGGGAGATGCTCCAGGCCCTTCACCATCTTAGTGGCCCTCTGCTGGACTCTTTCTAAGAGATCCCTGTCTTTTTTTTACTGGGGAGCCCAGAACTGGACACAATATTCCAGATGAGGCCTCACCAGGGCAGAGTAGAGGGGGAGGATCACCTCCTTCGACCTGCTGGACACGCTCTTTTTAATGCACCCCAGGATGCCATTGGCTTTTTTGGCTACAAGGGCACACTGCTGGCTCATGGTTAATCTGTCGTCCACCAGGACGCCCAGGTCCCTCTCAGCAGAGCTCCTCCCCAGCAGCTCTTCCCCCAGCCTGTACCGGTGCATGCAATTATTTCTCCCTAGGTGCAAGACTCTACACTTGCTTTTGTTAAACCTCATCCGGTTTCTTACTGCCCGGCTCTCCAGCCTGTCCAGGTCTCGCTGAATGGCAGCACAGCCTTCAGGTGTGTCAGCCAATCCTCCCAACTTCGTGTCATCAGCAAACTTGCTGAGGGTGGTCATTGATGAAGATGTTGAACAAGACCGGACTGAGCACAGACCCCTGGGGGATGCCGCTCGTTACAGGCCCTCAGCCAGACACTGCACCGCCAACGACAACACTCTGCACTCTGCCAGTCAGCCAGTTCTCGACCCACTTCACTGTCCAATCACCTATCCCATACTTCCTCAGCTTTGTTATAAGGATGTCATGGGAGACTGTATCAGTTATAGAGGTTATAGAGTTCAATTCCTGTAGTCAATTTGGCGGCCCAGGTGGGACCAGCTCTGTTCGCTGCAGGACCAGCTGAGAGGGAGACACTTTTGGCGCACCCTGAGATTTCTCTGAAGGACTCCCTTCCTCACCTGATCACTGCAGGGACAGACAAGGACCACCCATAGGTGGACCAGGTATGTGTATGGTAAGTGGAGCCCATATGTCTTGAGGAGACATCCTACACAGTTTACAGCCATACGTGCTGCTCCCAGGGAGGTGAGCTCATGGCTTTGGTTGCCAGCTGGGGTAGGAAGACTCCTTGGGTGAGTTCCTATGAAAGGGAACTGTATGTCATATGAATGGAAACAAGAACAAGTACTCTCTCCCAGGTGGGTGACAATAGGAGGGACCTAGGTTGGTCTCTCCTACGGGTATGGGATATAGTGGATAGCCTGTCAAATGGTAGCCTGGGTT
This sequence comes from Coturnix japonica, assembly GCF_054131305.1. NCBI lineage: Eukaryota > Metazoa > Chordata > Aves > Galliformes > Phasianidae > Coturnix > Coturnix japonica. Next base: position 3,459,157 of record NC_140687.1, on the reverse strand, counting down.
CTCCAAGTTGTAATCACGGGGGTTATAGGTTGTATGTTCAATATTATCATCTGCTTTAAGTGTTTGGTACCGTGTGTCAAGCCGACTCTGGGAAAAACATTAACGTTTGCAACTGGTCGACCAGAGTATGAGTGTTATTAAGATTCCAGCTAGAAAACGTTGTCAGCATTGTGTAGTATGAATAAACCATGGTTTTTGATCTAAATGTCAGAGTGAGTGTGGTGTGAGTGAGACACAGAACAGCTGCAGGGTGAGTGCCGAGTCCCGATCCATGTTTCCTTCCTCCTGTGAGGGAAATGGCCAGACACGGACAAAGTGAAAGACTGTGTTGTGTGTCCACTCATAAGTACTTTCTGCTTGTATGTAAGAAGACAGGAGTTTGTACTCTGTAGATTAGTAAGATTGTCCTGAGGAGAGGTGTACATTCCACCCGACCAATGAGTGTCAACCCATTTATGTAATACTATGTACTGCTTGCGAGGAAGTGTGTGAGGGAGGTGGTTCAATCAGTGCTGGTTCTGTGGCACAGTGTTTATAACTGAAGAATACAGACTGTATTAAGGGAGTTTATGTGAACTGAAGAACTGTACGTTTTGACAAACTGTTTGGATGGTATAAGAAAGTGTAATTGTTAATGATATATGAAAGTGTAGTTGAGGGAATGTGGAAGTGTATCTGAGCATAGAAATAGAGGAAGCATTTACAGAGGAAAAAGGATTAAAGTGAGTTTACCTGCATTGACATGAGAGCAACACCCTGCCAGACCGCTGCCCTGTGAGCTGAGCAGAGCAGAGCAGAGACACAGTCCCCATGTATCAGGTAGTGTTATTCTGCTTACCAAAAGAATGAGTTCACTACAGAAGAGGCAAATCTTCCCCTCTGCTCCATCTGTGGCATACTCTGGAGTTCAAGACATTGCAAAGCTATGGCACATCTACTTTCTTTCAATGATGACGCCTTAGTATGCTCTGGGCTGTCATTTCAATTGCATCTAAAGAAGTCTAGGGTCATGCCAGCTGACAGGAAGCTGGCAAATGTTGTCTCATTGTAAGGAAGAGCAAGAAAGATGACATGGGCAATTATGGACCTGTCAGTCCAGAGCCTGGTAAAATTATGGAGAAAATGATGGTGGGAGTTATGGAAAAACAGCTGAAGGACAATTCTGTCATTGGTTGCAGCCAACACAAGTTTGTGAGGCGAAGGTCCTGTTTAATTTAAGCTCATTCTGTGACACAGTTATCCGTTTAGTTGACCAAGGGAAGCCAGTTGATGTAATCCTTGAGGATTTCAGTGGAGATTTTGATACTGTTTCTCACAACAACCTTCTGGACAGAATGTTCTGCATATGGCTAGACAGAAACACAATGTGGTGGGTGAGCAGTTGGCCAGTAGGTCAGTCCCAAAGGATTATAGTCAGTTTTTTCCATCAGGCTGGTAGATGGTCACTGTCGGGGTCCCCAGGGTTCCATTTTGGGGCCACTTTCCTTTCATGTTTATGCAGATGACTTGAATGCAGGACTAGAAGACGTTCTGAGCAAGTTTGCTGATGAGACCAGATGAGGAGGTGCTGTTGCCTCCACTGAGGGTGGAGAGGACTTGCAGAGAGATGTGGACAAGTCAGAGAAGTGGGTACCAGTTGGTATTAAGCACCAAGTGCATAACGTATAACAAGAACAAGTGCCTGATTGTGCACCGCAGAACATAAAGGACTTCAAACTCTGGGAGAATGTGCAAACGAGGGCACTGGAACTGAGAGATCTGAAGTTCAGAGTTTCACAGGGATTGACTGCTTGTTCAGACTGGGCCCTTCTCACATCCCTTCTCACATCCTGCAATGAAACATAGGTCTCATATGGGACATGAACCTCACAGCGTCCTTGCACCACATGTAGAGCCTGGGATCTTCTGTCCCCATGTCTTTCATTTAACATCATACAAAATTCCAACACATTGCCCCAGGAAATGCCCAGAGCCAACATGACATACAGGACCTCTCTACCACTGGTCTTGCAATCAGGGCTTGACCTGTCTGCTTTGTAAGGCAAAGGAGAGGTTTCTTAGCATGCCAGTGCCTTTGCCTGCCTGTAGTCATGGCTTCCAGTTATCTTCTCTAACAAGTCCCTTGGGAAGCTTACTTGGTAATGTTCCTCAGCGGGCCCATTAATACTCCAAGAAACTTCACTGTTACTTCTGACTTTGTCTTGTTGAGCACTTTGTGCAAACTTCTCTCTGCACTAGAGGCTGATGAACTCAGCATCAAATGCACCCTGGGACCATTATAACCTAAAGAATCTCCTGTGCCTTATGCCATCTTGTTATCTTCTTCAGGTTATCAGAACTTGTTCAGCAAAAAGGAGGGATATCTGGAGAGAGCTTAAAGAATCCAGTATAAATTTATTGTCTATTTATTTATAGTTGGGTTTAAAGAAGACATTAAAGCAGCACTGTGCAACTGATACCAATCCAGGATGTCCCAATGAGTTCTGTACTGTTACTGTGTTGACAAAGGTCCTTCTCAACCTCCCCACCCAATTTCTGCTCACAATGGACCTATGGGACTTGCATCACTTTTCTTCACATCACTCTTCTCCTCTGCATTCATCCGCTCAGTGTTAAAACTGCTTTGCAGCAACTCCCACTGGCTTTCCTCAGAGAACCAGCTACACATGGAAAAGGAAAGATTTCTCTTTTTTATCTGGCCAGCAAATGGAAAGAAAGGTGATGCAATTGAATGAACAGTAAAACACAGTGATCAACTGCATGCCATGTTCAAGCGGCATCTATTGAAGTTTGTCTTTCATATGGAATATTTTTAAAAGAAATGATTTATTCTGAGGTAGGATAGGATAGATTGAATCACAGTGAAGTAGTTGACAACAGAGGCCATCAGACTCTGAGAGATGGAGCAAATTCCAGTAATCTTCCTGGGGTAGATCAGCCAGGTAGTTGAGAGGTATCAACTTAAAACTGATCAGGACTTGTGAGTATTTCACACATCGAGATGGGTTAACACATTCTCATTGATTTATATCTTTGTCTCCAACTCTGTTTTTCACTTTTACTGACATTAATGAACATCTTTCAGACTTCGTGCCTTAATAAAAAAGAGACAGTGATTGAGAAAAAGAAAAAGTATAAGAAGAAAAAGAAAAAGAATAGATAGGAAGGGATAGATCAAATCACAGTGAAGGAGTTGACAACACATTCCATCAGACTTTGGGGAGATGGAACAAATTCCAGTAATCCCCCTGAAAGTCAGAAATCAGACAGATAATTGGGAGGTATCTGACTGAACAAAGAGCAAGGGATGGAGAAATCTGGAGGGCGGTGGGAGTAGTGTGTGCCCAAATGGCCTGCTGAAAACATGCCCTTAACCATGGCCATTTCTTTAGGAGAGCTGAAAAAACTTGGAGGATGAGGCACATCAAATAGGCAGCAGGGAAGAGTAGTGCTGGGCACCAGGCTACAGTCACAGGGCATTGGCACTGGCACCGCTGTCTGTGTCTCTGAACCTGAAGGCATTTGTGTCCAGCGAACACAGTTCTGGAAAACATTGTAGTTTCAGTAAAAGAAAAAAAAAGACATCAAATCACCTCAAAGATTCATATTTACAACTTAAAATGGAACAAGACTCATGAGAATTTTTCATGTTGAGAAGGGTTAACACATTTTCATTGATTTCCATCTTTGTCTTCAATTATTTGTTTCAGTTTTATTGACATTTATGATCAACTATTAAGCTTACAGCCTCAAAATAAATAAATAAATTAAAAGAGATACATTTGCATCTTGCACATGGCCTGATGCCCCTTTCACCTTCACAGTTCCCACAAGTCCTTCCATGCCGGAGAGTATGAGATCCAGCAGAGCACCTCTCCTCTTTGGTTCCTCCACTGCTTGGTCAAGAAGCTGCCATCTGTGCTCTCCATGGATCTGCTGGATGCCACATGCCCTGCTGTGCTGTCCCTGCCACAGATAATGGAGTGACAAAGGCCACCAAATGGGACAAGGGACAGACAACATCAGATTCCCATCTGTCTGCAGAGGGCACCTTCCATTTACTCTCCCTGATCAGGAAGACAGGAAAAGACACTGATGGTCTCCTCTGTTTGCCATTTCCATTAGCTCTGACCTGTCTGCTCTTCCATCCCCAGGCAGAGCTCAGTGCACTCTCACAGAGGGCAGTCGCCCTTCTTTGTCTCCTCGCCCATCCATCCTAAAGACTCGGTATCCCCCTTGTGCTACAGTGCAGTTGTGGAAACCATTAAACTGTGTCCCCATGGTCCAAACAGGAGCTCAGGCCTGCAGCTCTACCAAGATTTATAGCTTCTTGTGTGTTGGTGTTTGCATTAGTGCAAAAGCACAGAAGTAAATATCCTAATTGAAAAGCATCACTGGACATTGCCTGACTGGATAGCTCATCTATAGAATCAGTGTGCAGAAGGTGGCACACAAACATTAGACCGATCGTGGGTCTTGGAGGTGACGTAGCAGCACGGACACACCATGGGCATGGCTTTCCTGAAGGCCCTGTGCTGCTCTTGCAGCTGTGAGTGAATTCACCGGACAGCCGGTGCTATCCCCTCTCTGGCCCTCAGCTGATGCCCAGGAAGGAGGTGTCTATCTCAGGGATTTCCCACACGGTTTACAAGCACTTGCAAACATCAGGAGCAGCCCAGGCACCTTGGGCATCACCCAGTGTCTGTGTGTGAGCTGCTGCCTCCCAGCTGAAGGTCCGAGGACTCAGAGCAGGAGCTCACATGCAGGCAACTCCTTGTGCACTTCTGAACTGAACCAGAGAAATCCCAGCTCCTGTGGTTCTGTGGGGAGCTGAATCCCATTTCAGCTCCAGGATTTCTGTCAAGGGATGAGACTCCTGCGCTGCCTCAGCTGGATCACTGCCCTGCACAGGGAAAGTCCAAACCTCGCCTTCCTTGTCTGGTTGCCCTTATTGTTTCATCAAACGATCTCTGGGAGCACTCCCCATATGTCTCCAATCAGTCACTGACCACTGGACATGTGGTGGTTAATTGAGTGGATTTCAAAGCACAGTCATGATGCTGTTGTCTTTCAGGAGCTGTTGGCCATGAGGACCCAGGGACATGTCAGGGGAAATGAGTGGGAAGGATAAAAATGACATAATCTGCTGCTTGCTTGTCCAGGTTCCTGGGACACAGGGAGCTCATAAAAGTGGGCAGAGCTGCAGAGAGACAGCTGTGCCCAGGAGCAGATCTCGTGCACAGCACAGCCTGCAGGTGACAGAAGGAGAGGAGAGAAATTGGAGAGAGCTTGCAGGATGTGTGTGGTGTGAGCGGGCTGTGAACTCACTGCAGGAGCATTGCTCACAGACCATGACAAGGTAAGTCTCACAGCTGACCATGAGCTGCTTTTAATTAAGGGGTAACTATAACTGGGACATCCCATAGGAGATCTGACTGCAGGCACTGCATGTTTCTTTACAGTGGAAAAAGCTTTCTGCTCCAGCTGAGACGGGTGCCCAGGGCTGTCCTGCAGAGCAGGGTCCCTGCTGTGCCCCAGGGGCTGTGTGCCGCGTATGGGACTCTGCCGCCTGCCAGGCTCAGCACTCAGCCTGCCCGGGGAGCTGCCCAGGGCGCTGCGGGGAGACGTGTGGGGTAAGGAGCCCCCGGCAGGGTTTGTGCTGCCACAGCTGCTGCCTGGGGCAGGGGATCACAGCTCCACTGCACAACTGAATGTTTCTGAGGGCACTTTGCAAGAGGAGAGCCAAGGCAGGGGGTTTCCATTTCCTGTTCTGAGGCAAAGAGGTTTGGAGTCAGAAATCTAAAAGGGGCAATAAGAGTTCTGAGAATTTTTCATCAATCAATTGCTTGTTTTGTGAACACTCACACATGATGTGCTTTCAGTCTCCCCTTTCTCGAAGGATGGAATTATCATCATTTTCTGTAGGCATGAATAATTCACTTATCCTACAAACAGGCAGCATTTTCTAACTGAAACTGAATGCCACAGAAGCTCGGGTAGGGGGCTCTAAGAGCACTTGGGGTAAAGATATGAGACATGAAACAGATGAAAATATCCAGGGAGAAGGCATAAGAAAATAAAAGGAAGGTTAGAGCTCCATATGCTGCTTCTGCTTAAGGAATGCTGATCTACATGAAATTAAATGCAAGTAATGGTGCTAAATGTACACTGTTGTAAGAGAATAAAAACATTTCATATTATAGCAGGAGTAGTGCCTCTGAGAATGGTCTGGACTTCTCATTATCTTCTGCACTCTGAGCAGGACTCCAAGCCCAACAACAGCAGATGTCCAACAGCAGCTCCATCAGCGAGTTCCTCCTGCTGCCGTTGGCAGACACGCGGCAGCTGCAGCTCCTGCACTTCTGGCTCTTCCTGGGCATCTACCTGGCTGCCCTCCTGGGCAACGGCCTCATCAGCACAGCCGTAGCCTGCGACCGCCGCCTGCACACCCCCATGTACTTCTTCCTCCTCAACCTGGCCCTCCTCGACCTGGGCAGCATCTCCACCACTCTCCCCAAAGCCATGCCCAACGCCCTCTGGGACAACAGGGCCATCTCCTACACAGGATGTGCTGCACAGCTCTTTTTCTTTACCTTCTTCATGTCAGCAGAGTATTCCCTTCTCACCATCATGTCCTATGACCGCTATGTTGCCATCTGCAAGCCCCTGCACTACGGGACCTTAATGGACAGCAGAGCTTGTGCCACCATGGCAGCAGCTGCCTGGGGCACTGGGGTTCTCAATTCCCTGCTGCACACTGCCAGTACGTTTTCACTGCCTCTCTGCCAAGGCAATGTTGTCAACCAGTTTTTCTGTGAAATTCCCCAGATCCTCAAGCTCTCCTGCTCAGAATCAAATCTCAGGGAAGTTGTGTTTCTCATTTTTACTATCAGTTTAGACGTAGGCTGCTATGTTTTCATAGTTGTGTCCTATGTGCAGATCTTCGTGGCTGTGCTGAGGATGCCCTCTGAGCAGGGACGGCGCAAAGCCTTCTCCACGTGCCTCCCTCACCTGGCCGTGGTCTCCCTGTTTCTCAGCACTGGTGCTTTTGCCTACCTGAAGCCCCTCTCCATTCCCTCCCCACTCCTGGATCTGACAGTGGCACTTCTGTATGCAGTGGTTCCTCCAACACTAAACCCTATTATCTACAGCATGAGGAACAGGGAGATCAAGCACGCTCTCAGGAAGGTGTTGCAATACTCACTATTCCCGCTTCAATAAAGTGCACATCTTCATCGCATGATTCCCAGTGATGGTTCTTCATCTTTTATGCATCTTTGATTGATTGATTATGTGAGATATAGCAACGTGCAAAAAAATGTTATTGAACTTATAAATAAAAATTTGTTTCACTTCTTTCACACCTACTATCCATTTTCTCACTCCAAGAGCTCATGTAAACATGGAACCAGATTCCCCGAAAAGGTTAAGAGATAAATAAATAGCATTCAAAATACGCTTTTCCTTAGCTCTTCTCTTATCCAGCTTTGTCTGGATTTGGGGAAGGTACAGCCACAGATAGAAGCACAACTAGTTCTTTTCATTCCTCCTCTCTTTACACTGATACAGTGCACAGAGGATTCGAGTCCTCTCATTTCTACAGGCCTGAAGGTCTTGTGTGTCTCACAGCAGTCCCGTCGTCTCTACAGCAGCACTCAGTGGTTTGCTTAATTTTCTTATCTCAATACTTGGAACAGCTACAGGACCTGTAGCATAAGTGACCGCAGAGCTCCTTATGAGGGGTGGAGTGACAGTGGGATCTGTCCAGAGCTTGGAGCAACTGCAGGATGTGTAGCAAAAACTTGGAGCTATTGCAGGGACTGTGCCAGGAGTTGCAGAGGCTGCAGCAATGTCAGCAGATCCAGCTCTCTTCCCCTTGAAGATGCTGAATAGTGTTGAACACAGCTCAGTAGGTGTGGGCCAGGCCCTGGCACACTGCAGTCATTTGGGCCTTTTTAGGATTACCAGTGCCACAGCAGACCTGTCTCCAATATTCTACCAGTTTCTCAGGATCCTGCAGTTGCTCGGAGATGAAGTTCCAAAGCCCTGGGGGTGCCCACCACTCCAGGCAGCTGCCCAGACTGTCCCACACCCCCTGCCATGCAGAGCCTTCTCACCTTGGGGCAGATCTCTCACTGATATTCCTGAATAATTGTTTAACCTCAATCCTAGAATCATAGAATCACCAAGGCTGGAAAAGGCCTGAAAGATCATCCAATCCAACCGTTCACCTATTACCAATAGCTCCCACTTAACCATGTCCCTCAACACAATATCCAGTCTCTCCTTGAATACCCCTGGTCTCCCAGAGACGACAGTGTAAAATGTGTAATTCCTAATCATACCAACAATATTACTTCCAAAACCCAAAGATGTCCAAAGAGCTGAATGTGCACAAAACTTCACTTTGCCAATTTTATCGTGGTACAAACCAAGGTCAAACAGCATAGCAAAATAAATACCCTAATCCAGCATCCAGAGTTGACAAATGATGCAGTAGGGAAAACAAGCAGCAAGCAAGGAGCTGTGAAATGCAGCTTCATGAGAAGACTCAGCAAGCTTCACAAATAGGGAAACTATCAGCACCATGGCCTGCACATCTCCAACTCCCACAAAGCCCTGTCCACTCTGGACAGATGTGCTGTTACCACAACCCTTGGAGCCTCACATCAGGCACCAAAATGACTGTGGTTGTTGAACCCAACATGTGGCTCAGCAGCTCACAGTGCTTTGTGCACTGCCCCATTCCCAGTGGGATGGGGATGAGAACTGGGAAAAAGAGTACAACTTCTGGGTTGTAACAAAGCAGTTTACTAAGAGAGATAAAAGGAGAGGAGTAATAGTAATCACTATATATCCGTTGATATAGAATCGTATGTAACAACTGATGCACAAGCACTTGCTCAGCACCACCAGACTGATGCTCAGCTGGGCCCTGAGCAGTGAAGAGACTGAGATGAACTCCCACCCCTTTCAATACAATTTCTGCTTGCTGTCAGCTGATAGAGAACGTCCCTTTGGCCACTATCAGTCAGCTGTCCTCACTCTGTTCCCTCCCAGCTCCATGTGCCCTCCACTGACCATGGCCTTGGTTCTGTACAACACTGCTTATCAGCAGCTGTAAACATCAGAGTGTTATCAATGGTTTTCTCCTAGAACCAAAACACTGCACCACAGCAGACAGTCTGAAGAAAACAATTCCATCCCAGCTGTAAGTCAGATTCCTGCCTGTCCCCTCTTCTTGTTCTTCCTGATCAGGAAGCAAGGAACAGAATCTGCCGCTCTCCTCTCTGAGCCCTTTCCATCAGTTCTCAGCTGGCTCCTCTGCCATCCCCAGGCAGAGCTCAGTGCCCTCTCATGGATGGCAGCAGCCTTTTCTCTTCTTCCTTGCCCATCCGTCATGCAGAATCTGTACCCCATTTGCTACAGTACAGAGCTGAGAATCAACCCACCGTGTCTCTGTGAAACAAACAAGACCCTAGGCCTGCAAAGGCACAGAGATTTGGAGTTCGCTGAGTGAATGTTTGTGGTCCTCTCATTAGTGTAAGGATTCTTCAGAAAGCATCCCCTTCCAGAAGCATGCTTTGATTTAGCCTGTCTGGGTCTTGCATCTACACTGTGGTACTGATGTTCAGGGCCTTGCTCAGAATCAGCAGCCTGCATGAAAGGAAAAGCTCTGTGGTTTTCTCTTGATTTGTCCCGTTTATTTCCCATGCTACCCGCACTGGTCTACAGGCACTTTAGGGCAGCAGTAGGTTGGGGTTACCCCCAGAGGGTACACAGTAAGATTTAGGACGGGGTATTGGCAACAAGACTTTCTCTGAGGAATCCTCACACAATCCTATAGAACAACTCAGAGGCTTTCCATTCAATCTCCAACAGCAACAATATCCCTCAGCCCTTCTCTGTCACATCCAATTCCCCACCCTTCCCCATTTGGACCTGGTTTAAAGCCCTATAATCAATCAGTGCAGGAGCATTTCAGATGGGGTCATGGAGGAGGCAGACTGCCATTCTTGGGGTGGCCATTTTCCCAGGAGGGCGTGGTGGGAGGGCTTTGTCCCATCTGGTTCCACCAACACTTGCATCCACCCAGCAGAAGGCTGTGCCCTCTGTGTCCCACTTGAACTCTGCATGGAGCTTACAGTTGGCAGTGACATGGCTGAGAAGCTCTGGGCATGGATTAAGGGACAGGGAATTAATGTGCCTTCCTAACTTCCTCCCTGCATGCTTTAGCAACTTCCTTGTAATCTCCCCAAGTACCCAGCCCCTTCTTCCAGAGGACGGAGATTCTCTTTTTCTTCCTGAGTCTCAATAGTTTTCCCCAGTTCATCTGCACTGGTCTTCTTCCCCTATGGCTCACCTTATGGCATTCAGGGACAGCCTGATCTCGTGCCTTTAAGATTTCCATCTTGAGGAGTGTCCAGGCTTCCTGGACCCCTTTACCCATAAGGAGCGACTCCCAAGGGACCTGTGCTACAAGTGTCCTGAACAGGTCAAAGTCCGCCCTCTAGAAGTTCAGGATAGTAGTTTTGCTAGTCACCCTTCTGACATCTCCAAGAATAGAGAATTCTACCATTTCATGGCCACTCTGCCCAAGACAGTCCCCAACCTTCTCAACTCCTACCAGTCCTTCACTGTTAGTGAAGAGCAGGTCTAGCAAGGAACCACCCCTGGTAGGACTTCATACCAGCTGTGTAAGGAAGCTGTCTTGCATGCAATCTATAAACCTCTTGGACTGATTCCTCTGCTATTTATTATATTCCCAGCATATATCAGAGAAGTTGTAGTCTCCCAAGAAAATGAGTGCTGGCAATCTTGCGACTTCAGTAAGCTGCTCATAGAATGCCTCACCCATCAATTAGGCGGTCTATAAGATACCTTTAGCAAGATGTCACACTTACAGGCCTTTCCCCCGATCCTTACAAACATGCACTTCATTCTGAAGCCCAAGCTCTTCAACATCAAAACTCTCTTTAATATAAAGGGCCACACCACCACCCTTCCTTCCTCCTCTATCCCTTCTGAAGAGCTTGTAACCATCCATCACAGCACTCCAGTCATGGCAGTGGTCCCACCATGGGTCGGTAATAGCAACTAGGTCATGGTTTGTCAGATGCACAGTTGCTTCCAGCTCCTCTTGCTTGTTGACCAAGCTGCGTGCGTTGGTGTAGACGCACTTCAGCTGAGGCATCTGCCTCTCTCCCAGCTCAAACAGCATTTCCCTAGGCTTATCTCTGGTAAGCCCTGTTTTGTCCACTCCCCCATCGTAGCTAGTTTAAAGCTCTTTCGATAAGCCCCGCTACCGTCTATGCTAGGATTCACTTCCCTCTTTGAGACAGTTGGGTTCCATTCATGGATAACAGACCATGGGCCAAGTAAACTGTCCTGTGATCAAAGAACTCAAAGTTTCTGGCTCAGTACCAACCTCTGAGACAACTGTTCATTGCTTTGCTTTCCAAGCCTGCTCTGTGTCCCTCACTGCCACTGAAGGTATAGAACAAAAAATCACTTGATCTCCCACTTTGTGAACTAAATGGCCTAAATTCCTGAAATCTCTTTTTATAGTTTGTAGTCTTATCTAAGAAATTTCATCACTGCCCACCGAAACTATGAGTAGTGGAAAATAATCAGTGGACCTAACCAGCATTGGGAGTTTCCTCATTATGTCCCTGACCTGAAACCAAGAAGGCAGCAGACTTACTGACAACTGGGGTCCAGTCTGCAAATGGGGCCCTCTATTCCTCTGAGAAGGGAGTCACCCACCACGGCCACCCTTCTTTCTTTCATGGCAGAGGAAGTCACAAGGCTTGGTAGTGACTGCCTTGCATTAGGTTTCCTCCTAGGCAGATCCTCCATTGCCTCCCCATTCTTATCTCCTTCAGATTTCAGAGTGTCAAACCTGTTGCTTAGATGGATCAGGGGTCGAGGGCTAGGCAGGCATGGGGGGGCTCCTGTGATGTTGAGTTGGGACTCTCTTCCAACCCTTCTCATCAGTCAGGTCTGTCTGACTGTGACAGGGCAGGGAGTCAACCACTTTTCTGGGGGTATCTGCCTGGCAGCCTTCCCTCGGGGATGCCAGCAAGTCACTCCACCAGCCCATCTCCCGATCACACTCCCTGATGGTAAACTGTGAGTAAAACCTTGAGTAAAGTGAGAGTTCACCTAGACAAAAGTATGAGTAGAAACATGGACTGACGTGAGGGTAAACCCAGAGTAAACCCAGGATCCCATCCATTGGGCATGCACAGCCTCTGAGGGCAACTTTTTCCAGTGTTGCTGTGTAAAAATATAGGTTCCTCACATCTAACCTATGTCTCCCCTTTTTAATTTAAATCCGTTTCCATTTGTCCTGTTATCAACAGACCATCCCATCCTTATTCTAGCGTTAGGCATCTCATCCTCAGATGGAAACCCTGGGGCTGAATTGGGATCAGTTTTTCAAAGAACCACAGGAGCTACAAGTTCACCTAGCTGAGTTCAGATGTGCACAGTGAGGTGTCTGTGTGTGAGTCCCTCATCTGAATCCTTGGTTTTTATTCCACAGGGACTGCACTACTCATACACAGTCTCTCAGTGATGCCCAAGATGCCTTGGGTGATCCTAGTTTTGTGCTAGTGCTTGTAAACTGTGACGGAAAATCTATGAGATAGACACCTCCTTCTGGAGCATCAGCTGAGGGCCAGAAGGGAGGTATTCTTGGCCATCCTAAATACCACCTCAGCCACGTGCTTAGGGCACCCATTGTGTCTTTTGCACCTGACCCCATGGAGTATGTAGTGATATTCAGCTTATCAAAAGGATGAGCTCAGAACAGAAGAGGCAGATCTTCCTCTCTGCTCCATCTGTGGCATAGTCTGGATTTCAAGGCATTGCAAAGCTATGGCACATCTACGTTCTTGCACTGATGACACTTTAGCATGCTCTGGGCTCGCATTTCAATGGCATCTAATAAATCTAGGGTCATACCTGTTGACAGGAAGCTGGCAAATGTTGTCTCATTGTAAGGAAGAGCAAGAAAGATGACACGGGCAACTATGGACCTGTCAGTCTCACTACAGTGCTTGGTAAAATTATGGAGAAAATGATGGTGGGAGTTATGGAAAAACAACTGAAGGACAGGTCACAGACAACACAAGATACAGAGGGGAAGGTCCTATTTAATTTCAGGTCTTTTTATGACACCTTTATCCATTGAGCTGAACAAGGGAAGGCAGTTGATGTAATCCTTGAGGATTTCAGTAGAGCTTTTGATACTATTTCTCCAGCACCCTTCTGGACAGAAATTCCTGCATACAGCTAGACAGAAACAGAACGTGGTGTGTTGTAATACAAGAAGAATTTTACAGAGCAGCAGCCATGGATTGAGATAAGGAGTTCACAGAGCAGCAGCTGCGGAGCAGGATAAACAGCATGAGAACAAAGGACATCTCTAGGAAAAGAATGAATGGCTCGTGGCTTTGAAGGGGGGTTATAGGGTTGTTATTGCAGTAGCTTTCCTCCAATTAGCGTGTGTGATTTTTGGACACCCTTGTCTGTCTCCTATAAAAGTCTGGCTTTCGGGCAATAAATTGATGCAGCTATATGTAACTATATTGGTGTTTCTCTGTTTGACCCAGCACGCTGACATTTTGCCTTTCAGGTTCACCAGCAGTGGTGGGTGAGCAGTTGGCCAGTAGTTCTGTCCCAAAGGATTATAGTCAGTGGGTTCCATTGGGCTGGTAGATGGTCACTGTCAGAGCTCCCCAGGGTTCCATTTTAGGGCCACTTTCCTTTCATGTTTATGCAGATGACTTGCATGCAGGACTAGAAGATGTTCTGAGCAAGTTTGCTGATGAGACCAGATGAGGAGGTGTTGTTGCCTCCACTGAGGGTGGAGAGGACTTGCAGAGAGATGTGGACAAGTCAGAGAAGTGGGTACCAGTTGGTACTAAGCACCAAGTGCATAAAGTATAACAAGAACAAGTGCCTGATTGTGCACCTGGGTATGGGCAACCCTGGACATAAACACTGTCTGTATATTGGACACATGAGAGACGTCTGACTGAAAAGGATTGGGGGTCCTGCTCAACATAAAATTTTAAGTGAGTCAGCAGTGTGCCCAGCCAGCCAAGAAGGCCAACAGTCCCCTAAAGTGCATCAAGCAATTTATTGCCAGCTGGGTGGGAGAAAGGTTTGTCCCTCTTTGCTCTGCATTGCTACTGCCTCACCTGGAGCACTGGGTGCACTTCTGGGCAATGCAGAACATAAAGAACATCAAACTATGGGAGAGTGTGCACAGGAGGGCACTGGAACTGAGAGATCTGAAGTTCAGAGTTTCACTGGGATTGACTGCTTGTTCAGACTGGGCCCTTCTCACACCCCACATCCTGTGATGAGACACAGGGCACATGTGGGATATGAACTTTAACAGCATCCTTGCACCACATGCAAATGCTTTTCCCAGTGCTTCAGTGTTCCACCACCCATTGCTTTCAACATAGTTTTCAACACCCCATTGTATCTTTTAATTTTACCAGAAGCTGGTGCATGGTAGGGGATATGATAAATCCACTCAATGCCATGAACTTTGGCCCAAGTATTTATTAAGGGAATTTTTGAAATGTGTCCCATTATGAGACTCAGTTCTTTCTGAGGTGTCATGTCTCTATAGGACTTGTTTCTAACAACCCAATATTGTGTTTCTGGCAGTAGCATGGGGTACTGCGTATGTTTCAAGCCACCCAGTGGTTGCTTCCACCATGGTAAGCACAAAACGCTTATCATTATGAGATCCTGGCAAGGTGACATCATTCACCTGTCACTCCTCCCCATATTTATACTTTTGCCTTGGCCTTCCCCCCAGAGAGGCTTCATATTCTTGGCTTGTTTAATTATGGCACATGATTCACAGTCATGAATAACCAGTGCAATAGCATCCATAGTTAAGTCCACCCCTCAGTCTCTAGCTCAATTATACGTTATGTCCATTCCTTGATGGCCTGAGGTCTCATGGAACCATCAAGCTTGAAATAATTCACTCTTGTTCTGCCAGTCCAAGTCTATTTGAGCCACCTCAATTCTGGCAGCTCAACCTACCTGATGGTTGTTTTGTTGTTCTGCAATAGCCCGACTCTTGGGCAAGTGTGCATCCACGTGACACACCTTTACAATCATATCTTTTTTTTGAGCAGTTATGTTTTTCTACAGTTCAGCAGCCCAAATAGGTTTACACCTCCGTTGCCAGTTATTTTGTTCCCACTGCTGTAACAACCCCCATAAGGCATTTGCCACCATCCATGAGTCAGTATAAAGATAAAGCATTGGCCACCTCTCCCGTTCAGCCACATCTAAGGTCAGCTGGACAGCTTTTACCTCTGCAAACTGACTTGATTCTCCTTTACCTTCAGTGGCCTCTGCGACCTGTCGTGTGGGGCTCCAAACAGCAGCTTTCCATCTCCGATGCTTCCCTACAATATGAAATGATCCATCAGTGAAAAGAGCATATTTCTTTTCATTTTCTGGTAGTTCGATGTATGGTGGGGCCGCTTTAGCACATGACACCTCTTCTCCTGGTGATGTTCCAAACTTTTTATCTTCAGTCCAGTTCATGATCACTTCTAAAATTCCTGGACGATTGAGGTTCCCCATCCGCGCTTGTTGTCTAATCAGTGCAATCCACTTGCTCCAGGTGGCATCGGTAGCATGATGGGTGGAGAGAACCTCCCCTTTCAACATCCGGTTCATCATTGACAGTCGAGGTGCCAGAAAGAGCTGCATTTCAGTACCAGCTACTTCGGAAGCAGCCCGAGCCCCCTCATACGCGGCTAAGATCTCCTTCTCAGTTGGAGTGTAGCACTCTTCAGACCCCTTGTACGCTCAGCTCCAGAATCCCAGGGGTCGGCCTTGGGTCCCTCCTGAGGCTCTTTGCCACAAACTCCAAGTGGGACCTTTCTCTCCAGCAGCAGTATAGAGGATGTTCTTTACATCCTGTCCAGTCCGTACTGGCCCCAGGTCCATGGCACAGGCTATCTCCTGTTTAATCTGTTCAAAAGCCTGCTGCTGCTCTGGGCCCTATGCAAAATCATTCTTCTTCTGCATCACCTGATAAAGGGGGCTTACAATGAGGCTGTAGTTTGGAATGTGCATCCTCCAAAAGCCCACTGCACCCAGGAAAGATTGTGTCTCTTTCTTGCTAGTTGGTGGAGACATGGCAGTGATTTTGTCAGTCACTGTTGGGATGTGATGACATCCATCCTGCCACTTTATACCTAAGAACTGAATTTCCTGGGCAGGCCCTTTTACTTTGCTTCACTTAATAGCAAAACTGGCTCATAGAAGAATTTGAATTATTTGCTCTCCAGCACAGCAGCACTCAGTGGGGGTGTGACCTCATTCAGGCCACGGTAGTCTACTGTCAGCCTCCATTCTCCACTGGCTTTACGCACTGGCCATATGGAGCTGTTAAAAGGTGAGTGAGTTTTACTGATCACTCCCTGATTCTCCAACTGGCGAATCAAATCATGAATGGGGAGCAAGGAATCCCTGTTGGTGCGATACTGCCGTCTGTGCACTGTCTTTGTAGCAATCGGTACCTGCTGCTCTTTTATTTTTACTCGTAGCAGCCTCACAACAGACGGGTCCTCTGACAGGCCACGCAAAACAGACAGCTGCTTAATGTTGTCCATATCTACAGCAGCGATTCCAAAGGCCCAGTGATACCCCTTAGTATCCTTGAAATGCCCTCTTCTGAGGTATCCTCAATACCAAGTATGAACGGAAACCCTGGACCACTCACATAGGATGTTTTTTCCAGTCTTTACCAGTGAGGCTTATTTCAGCCTCCAACACAGTCAATTCTTGAGAGATATCCAGAAATATGGATTGATTCTGTCCCTTCATGACTGGAGGGCATTAGGGTGCACTGTGCACCAGTATCCACCAGTGCCTTATATTTCTGTGGTTCTGATGTGCTAGGCCATCAAATCCACACAGTCCAATAAACTCTATTATCCCTTCCACTCCCTTGAATGAGGGCAGGGCCCCTCTATTGGTTACCTGTGATAACTGGAGCAGCCGTACTGGTGGTTGGACTGTTTTGTAGTTCCCTCACCCGTGCTCATAGTACAGGAGTAGGCTGGTCATGCCACTTCCTCGTGTCTTCTCTGTGGTCACGTAGGTAACACCACAAGGAAACACACAGTGCAATTTACTGTTGTTCCTTGCTCAATCTGGAAAGCGCTTGTGTCTAATAGCTGAGAATTTTAATGATACACATGAAGGCTTTATGGTCGTTAATTTCTTTACGATCTCTCGCCTTCAACTGAAGCAGCAGCTAGGCCAATTACCAAGTGACACCAAGGAGATGAAGTGGCAAAATGGCGATTTATTGAAACAGACACATCCTTATATAACCTACGCCTTTTTGTCTACACCCACTGTATTACACTAAGATTCTTCCAGAATATGGGGAAGGGCCTGTCACATCACAACAAGCTACCGTCCCAGCTGTCCCAACAGCGAAGCAACCAGGTAACAAGAGATTCATTCTGGTGCCGTGTGAACTCCTTTCTTACGCCTTCGATTTCAGTCATCTTCAGGGATCGACAAACAGTAACAGAGATTTCCTCCTCATCACTCTCTTCTTCATGACACTTTTCCTTTTTCCTTTCTCGGTACTTATCCAGACCTGTCACCTGGATCTTCTGTTGCCTCCTCCTCCACTTCTTTTTTCCGTTCTAGACGTGAGGACACCCATTTCCATTTCTTGCCTTCCACAAGGGCAACTGATATTGTTACTGGTGCCTCCTGTGACTGATCAAAATTGACTTGGGGATTTCCCTTTTTGGCTAGAACCTCAGCTCGGAAATTCTCTCTTTTCGGAACAGTGTTATATAGAGCACGGTAAGCACAAGCCAAGCCCCAAATAAGTCATACCCCCTTAGATCTATCTAGGCTGCGCCATCCCTGACTCAAATACTGGCTTAGTTTCTCGGGATCCCACAGGTGTTCAAGAGTTAAATCCCATGACATTGCGGGCCCCCATGTGTTGGCGAACCTGAAGGCAAAAGTCAGCGTTCTAGGACAAACAACCACACACCAATATAGTTAAATATAGCTGTGTCCATCTATTGCCTGAAGAGCCGTACTTTTATAGCAAACAAACAAGGGTGTTCAAAAATCACACGTACTAATTGGAAGAAAGCTTCTGCAATAAGAACCCTAAAACCCCGCTTCAAAGCCACGAGCCTTTCACTCTTTTGCTAGAGGTGTCCTTGGTTCTCATGCTGTTTATCCTGCTCTGCAGCTGCTGCTCTGTAAAGTGCTTATCTTGATCCATGGCTGCTGCTCTGTAAAATTCTTCTTGTATTACAACAGAATGGCAGTTCCCTGGGGTCTCCAGCACACCCCCAGCCAGCTGGCAAATGCCACTGAGGACCTTTAGGAAAGACATGCCCTGGGTAGTGACAATGTTCACTGGACAACTGTGAGCCCCACAATGGGTCTCGTACCTGTGTGCCATCTTCTGAACACCAGTAGCACGGTGTAGATGCAAGGCCCAGCCAGGCAAAATCAAAACATGCTTCTGGAAGGGGATCCTTTCTGAAGAGTTGTTACACTAATGAGAGGACCACAAACATTCACTCAGCGAACTCCAATCTCTGTGCCTTTGCAGGCCTAGGGTCTTGATTGGTTCACAGAGACATGGTGGGTTGATTCTCAGCTCTGTACTGTAGCAAATGGGGTACAGATTCTGCATGACGGATGGGCAAGGAAGAAGAGAAAAGGCTGCTGCCATCCATGAGAGGGCACTGAGCTCTGCCTGGGGATGGCAGAGGAGCCAGCTGAGAACTGATGGAAAGGGCTCAGAGAGGAGAGCGGCAGATTCTGTTCCTTGCTTCCTGATCAGGAAGAACAAGAAGAGGGGACAGGCAGGAATCTGAGTTACAGCTGGAATGGAATTGTTTTCTTCAGACTGTCTGCTGTGGTGCAGTGTTTTGGTTCTAGGAGAAAACCATTGATAACACTCTGATGTTTACAGCTGCTGCTAAGCAGTGTTGTACAGAGCCAAGGCCATGGTCAGTGGAGGGCACATGGAGCTGGGAGGGAACAGAGTGAGGACAGCTGACTGATAGTGGCCAAAGGGACGTTCTCTATCAGCTGACAGCAAGCAGAAATTGTATTGAAAGGGGTGGGAGTTCATCTCAGTCTCTTCACTGCCCAGGGTCCAGCTGAGCATCAGTCTGGTGGTGCTGAGCAAGTGCTTGTGCATCAGTTGTTACATACAATTCCATATCAACGGATATATAGTGATAACTATTACTCCACTTCTTTTATCTCTCTTAGTAAACTGCTTTGTTACATCCCAGAAGGTGTACTCTTTTTCCCAGTTCTCATCCCCATCCCACTGGGAATTGGGCAGTGCACAAAGCACTGTGTGCTGCTGAGCCACATGTTGGGTTCAACAACCACTGTCATTTTGGTGCCTGATGTGAGGCTCCAAGGGTTGAGATAGCTGCACATCTGTCCAGAGCGGACAGGGCTTTGTGGGAGCTGGAGAAGTGCAGGCCATGGTGCTGATATGTGTGGATGTGCTCCCTATGTGTGGAGCTTGTTGAGTCTTCTCATGAAGCTTCACTGCACAGCTCCTTACTTGGTGCTTGGATGCTGCATTAGGGTATTTATTTTGCTATGCTGTTTGACCTCAGTTTGTACCACGATAAAATTGGCAGCTGGCAAAGTGAAGTTTTGTGCACATTCAGCTCTTTGGACATCTTTGGGTTTTGGAAGTAATATTGTTGGTATGATTAGGAATTACACAATTTACATTGTCGCCTCTGTGAGTCCGGGGGTGTACTGGATATTGTGTTGAGGGACATGGTTTAGTGGGAGCTATAGGTAATAGGTGAACGGTTGGACTGGATGATCTTTTAGGCCTTTTCCAACCTTGATTCTATGAATCTATGATTGAGGTTAAACAATTATTCAGGAATATCAGTGAGAGATCTGCCCCAAGGTGAGAAGGCTCTGCATGGCAGAGGGTGTGGGACGGTCTGGGCAGCTGCCTGGAGTGGTGGGCACCCCCAGGGCTTTGGAACTTCATCTCCGAGCAACTGCAGGATCCTGATAAACTGGTAGAATATTGGGGGCAGGTCTGCTGTGGCACTGGTAACCCCCAAGAGGCACAAATGACTGCAGTGTGCCAGATCCAGAGAGCTGGATCTGCTGACAGTGCTGCAGCCTCTGCAACTCCTGGCACAGACCATGCAGCAGCTCCAAGGTTTTGCTACACATCCTGCAGTTGCTCCAAGCTCTGGGCAGATCCCTCTGTCACTCCACCCCTCATAATGAGCTCTGCAGTTACTCCTGCTACGGGTCCTGTAGCTGTTCCAAGTATGGTAATAAGAAAATGGTACAAATTCCTCCCAAGGGAGGAAGTACAGCCCTGCGGTGGCTCCAACCCCTCCAATGAGCCCAGTGGCTGCTCCAACATAGTCACAGGTCCTGTGGTGGTTCCAGCTCTGGCAATGAACTCTGAGGTCACTTCAACTCCTGCAACAGCCCAACAGCCACTTCAGCTCCTACAGTGAACCCTGTGGCTGTTAAAACCCCTGCAACTAATCCTGGACTTGCAGACAGATGCGCATAGGGATTAGTTCATATATGTTTGCAACTGCATATGTTGTATATGTGTGAAAATACACTAAATATATTATATATGTATAAATACATTTGTCATAATTATTATCCTTTTCTTTTTCTCTTTGTCTCAACCCATAAACCTTAAACCACAGCACTGCCTTGAGATGCTTACGGATCTCCTTGGGACTATTCAATCTGATCTGGTCACACAGTGAAGAGCACCTGAAGATCTCAAGGTTTTCTCAGGGAGCAGCTCCTGAGGTATATTCCTTACACCAGCTTTGGAAGAGGCCTCCCTCCAGTTCTCTGGTCCTGCTCTAAAGGGGCCCTCTTGTTATGGCAGTGCCAGCAAGGAGACCAGCTCTGACAGACCTGTTCATATTGCCGGCTACTGACTGCAGCCCTGGATTGCTGCTGTAGAGGCAACAGGACTGTTGTGAGACACACAAGACCTTCAGGACTGCACAAATGAGAGGACTCAAGAGCACTGCAGCACTGGTAAGAGCACATGAATGAAAAGAGCACGTTGAGCTGCTGTCTGTGGCTGTACCTCCCCAAATCCAGGCAAAGTAGGAAGAAAGAAAATCTAAGTAAGTCTATTTTGAAAGCTTTTTAGATATCTTATAACATATTCAGGGAATCTGGTTCCATGTTTACATGAGTTCTTGGAGTGAGAAAATGGAAATTAGGTAGGAAAGAATTTAAATACATTTTTATTTATAAGTTCAATAACATTTTTTTTTTGCACATTCCTATATCTCACATAATCAAACAAAGATGCATAAAACATAAAGAACCACCACTGGGAATCCTATTGAGGAAGTTGTGCATTTTATTGTAGCTGGAATAGTGCTTATTGCAACACCTTCCTGAAAGCGTGCTTGATCTCCCTGTTCCTCATGCTGTAGATAATAGGGTTTAGTGTTGGAGGAACCACTGCATACAGAAGTGCCACTGTCAGATCCAGGAGTGGGGAGGAAATGGACGGGGGCTTCAGGTAGGCAAAAGCACCAGTGCTGAGAAACAGGGAGACCACAGCCAGGTGAGGGAGGCACATGGAGAAGGCTTTGTGCCGTCCCTGCTCAGAGGGCATCCTCAGCACAGCCATGAAGATGTGCACATAGGACACAACTATGAAAACAAAGCAACCAAAGCCTAAACTGACACCAAAAAAGAGAAATACAAATTCCATGAGGTAGGAGCCAGAGCAGGAGAGCTTGAGGATCTGTGGGATTTCACAGAAAAACTGGTTGACAACATTGCCTTGGCAGAGAGGCAGTGAAAACGTACTGGCAGTGTGCAGCAGGGAATAGAGAACCCCAGTGCCCCAGGCAGCTGCTGCCATGGTGGCACAAGCTCTGCTGTCCATCAAGGTCCCGTAGTGCAGGGGCTTGCAGATGGCAACGTAGCGGTCATAGGACATGATGGTGAGAAGGGAATACTCTGCTGAGAGGAAGAAGGAAAAGAAAAAGAGCTGTGCAGCACATCCTGTGTAGGAGATGGCCCTGGTGTCCCAGAGGGCGTTGGCCATGGCTTTGGGGAGAGTGGTGGAGATGCAGCCCAGGTCGAGGAGGGCCAGGTTGAGGAGGAAGAAGTACATGGGGGTGTGCAGGCGGCGGTAGCAGGCTACGGCTGTGCTGATGAGGCCGTTGCCCAGGAGGGCAGCCAGGTAGATGCCCAGGAAGAGCCAGAAGTGCAGGAGCTGCAGCTGCCGCGTGTCTGCCAACGGCAGCAGGAGGAACTCACTGATGGAGCTGCTGTTGGGCATCTGCTGTTGTTGGGCTTGGAGTCCTGCTCAGAGTGCAGAAGATAATGAGAAGTCCAGGCCATTCTCAGAGGCACTACTCCTGCTATAATATGAAATGTTTTTATTCTCTTACAACAGTGTACATTTAGCACCATTACTTGCATTTAATTTCATGTAGATCAGCATTCCTTAAGCAGAAGCAGCATATGGAGCTCTAACCTTCCTTTTATTTTCTTATGCCTTCTCCCTGGATATTTTCATCTGTTTCATGTCTCATATCTTTACCCCAAGTGCTCTTAGAGCCCCCTACCCGAGCTTCTGTGGCATTCAGTTTCAGTTAGAAAATGCTGCCTGTTTGTAGGATAAGTGAATTATTCATGCCTACAGAAAATGATGATAATTCCATCCTTCGAGAAAGGGGAGACTGAAAGCACATCATGTGTGAGTGTTCACAAAACAAGCAATTGATTGATGAAAAATTCTCAGAACTCTTATTGCCCCTTTTAGATTTCTGACTCCAAACCTCTTTGCCTCAGAACAGGAAATGGAAACCCCCTGCCTTGGCTCTCCTCTTGCAAAGTGCCCTCAGAAACATTCCGTTGTGCAGTGGAGTTGTGATCCCCTGCCCCAGGCAGCAGCTGTGGCAGCACAAGCCCTGCCGGGGGGCTCCTTCCCCTCACCCGTCTCCCTGCAGCACCCTGGGCAGCTCCCCGGGCAGGCTGAGTGCTGAGCCTGGCAGGCGGCAGAGTCCCATACCCGGCACACAGCCCCTGGGGCACAGCAGGGACCCTGCTCTGCAGGACAGCCCTGGGCACCCGCCTGCAGCCCCGGCTGCACAGCCTGCAGCCGTGCTGGGACATGCAGCCCTCAGGGCTGTGATTTCATACTGCAGTATGGAAGCCCTCAGCTGGAGCAGAAGGCTTTTTCCACAGTAAAGAAACATGCAGTGCCTGCATCCAGATCTCCTATGGGATGTCCCAAATTAAGTTGACCCTCTATGAAAAGCAGCTCATGGTCTGCAGTGAGACTTACCCTGTCATGGTCTGTGAGCAATGCTCCTGCAGTGAGCTCACAGCCCGCTCACACCACACACATCCTGCAAGCTCTCTTCAGTTTCTCTCCTCTCCTTCTGTCACCTGCAGGCTGTGCTGTGCACAAGAGCTGCTCCTGGGCACAGCTGTCTCTCTGCAGCCCTGCACACTTTTATGAGCTCCCTGTGTCCCAGGAGCCTGGACAGGCAAGCAGCAGATTATGTCATTTTTATCTTTCCGACTTGTCTCCCCTGACATGTCCCTGGGTCCTCATGGCCAACAGCTCCTGAAACGCAACAGCATCATGACTGTGCTTTGAAATTCGCTCAATTAACCACCACATGTCCAGTGGTCAGTGACTGATTGGAGACATATGGGGAGTGCTCCCAGAGATCGTTTGATGAAACAATAAGGGCAACCAGACAACGAAGGCAAGGTTTGGACTTTCCCTGTGCAGGGCAGTGAACCAGCTGAGGCAGTGCAGGAGTTTCATCCCTTGACAGAAATCCTGGAGCTGAAATGGGATTCAGCTCCCTACACACCCACAGGAGCTGGGATTCCTCTGGTTCAGTTCAGAAGAGCACAAGGAGTTGCCTGCATGTGAGCTCCTGCTCTGAGTCCTCGGACCTTCAGCTGGGAGGCAGCTGCTCACACACAGACACTGGGTGATGCCCAAGGTGCCTGGGCTGCTCCTGATGTGTGCCAGTGCTTGTAAACCCTGTGGGAAATCCCTGAGATAGACAGCTCCTTCCTGGGCATCAGCCGAGGGCCAGAGAGGGGATAGCACTGGCTGTCTGGTGAATTCACTCACAGCTGCAAGAGCAGCACAGGGCCTTCAGGAAAGCCATGCCCATGGTGTGACCATGTTGCTGTGTCAACTCCAAGGCCCACGATCAGTCTAATGTTTGTGTGCCACCTTCTGCACACTGATACCATAGATTAGCTATCCAGTCAGGCTATGTCCAGTGATGCTTTCCAATTAGGATGTTTACTTCTGTGGTTTTGCACTAATGCAAACACCAACACACAAGAAGCTAGAAATCTTGATAGAGCTGCAGGCCTGAGCTCCTGTTTGGACCATGGGGACACAGTTTACTGGCTTCCACAACTGCACTGTAGCACAAGGGGGATACCGAGTCTTTAGGATGGATGGGCGAGGAGATAAAGAAGGGTGAATGCCCTCTGTGAGAGTGCACTGAGCTCTGCCTGGGGATGGAAGAGCAGACAGGTCAGAGCTAATGGAAATGGCAAACAGAGGAGACCATCAGTGTCTTTTCCTGTCTTCCTGATCAGGGAGAGTAAATGGAAGGTGCCCTCTGCAGACAGATGGGAATCTGATGTTGTCTGTCCCTTGTCCCATTTGGTGGCCTTTGTCACTCCATTATCTGCAGCAGGGACAGCACAGCAGGGCATGTGGCATCCAGCAGATCCCTGGAGAGCACAGATGGCAGCTTCTTGACCAAGCAGTGGAGGAACCAAAGAGGAGAGGTGCTCTGCTGGATCTCATACTCTCCGGCATGGAAGGACTTGTGGGAACTGCGAAGGTGAAAGGGGCATCAGGCCACGTGCAAGATGCAAATGTATCTCTTTTTATTTATTTTGAGGCTGTAAGCTTAATAGTTGATCATAAATGTCAATAAAACTGAAACAAATAATTGAAGACAAAGATGGAAATCAATGAAAATGTGTTAACCCTTCTCAACATGAAAAATTCTCATGAGTCTTGTTCCATTTTAAGTTGTAAATATGAATCTTTGAGGTGATTTGATGCCTTTTTTTTTCTTTTACTGAAACTACAATGTTTTCCAGAACTGTGTTCGCTGGACACAAATGTCTTCAGATTCAGAGACACAGACAGTGGTGCCAGTGCCAATGCCCTGTGACTGTAGCCTGGTGCCCAGCACTACTCTTCCCTGCTGCCTATTTGATGTGTCTCATCCTCCAAGTTTTTTCAGCTCTCCTAAATAAATGGCCATGGTTAAGGGCATGTTTTCAGCAGGCCATTTGGGCACAAACTACTCCCACTGCCCTCCAGATTTCTCCATCCCTTGCTCTTTGTTCAGTCAGATACCTCCCAATTATCTGTCTGATTTCTGACTTTCAGGGGGATTACTGGAATTTGTTCCATCTCCCCAAAGTCTGAGAATCAGTGAGAATGTGTTAACCCGTCTCAATGTGTGAAATACTCACAAGTCCTGATCAATTTTAAGTTGATACCTCTCAACTACCTGGCTGATCTATCCCAGGGAGATTACTGGAATTTGCTCTATCTACCAGAGTCTGATGGCCTCTGTTGTCAACTACTTCACTGTGATTCAATCTATCCTATCCTACCTCAGAATAAATCATTTCTTTTAAAAGTATTCCATATGAAAGACAAACTTCAATAGATGCAGCTTGAACATGGCATGCAGTTGATCACTGTGTTTTACTGTTCATTCAATTGCATCACCTTTCTTTCCATTTGCTGGCCAGATAAAAAAGAGAAATCTTTCCTTTTCCATGTGTAGCTGGTTCTCTGAGGAAAGCCAGTGGGAGTTGGTGCAAAGCAGTTTTAACACTGAGCGGATGAATGCAGAGGAGAAGAGTGATGTGAAGAAAAGTGATGCAAGTCCCATAGGTCCATTGTGAGCAGAAATTGGGTGGGGAGGTTGAGAAGGACCTTTGTCAACACAGTAACAGTACAGAACTCATTGGGACATCCTGGATTGGTATCAGTTGCACAGTGCTGCTTTAATGTCTTCTTTAAACCCAACTATAAATAAATAGACAATAAATTTATACTGGATTCTTTAAGCTCTCTCCAGATATCCCTCCTTTTTGCTGAACAAGTTCTGATAACCTGAAGAAGATAACAAGATGGCATAAGGCACAGGAGATTCTTTAGGTTATAATGGTCCCAGGGTGCATTTGATGCTGAGTTCATCAGCCTCTAGTGCAGAGAGAAGTTTGCACAAAGTGCTCAACAAGACAAAGTCAGAAGTAACAGTGAAGTTTCTTGGAGTATTAATGGGCCCGCTGAGGAACATTACCAAGTAAGCTTCCCAAGGGACTTGTTAGAGAAGATAACTGGAAGCCATGACTACAGGCAGGCAAAGGCACTGGCATGCTAAGAAACCTCTCCTTTGCCTTACAAAGCAGATAGGTCAAGACCTGATTGCAAGACCAGTGGTAGAGAGGTCCTGTATGTCATGTTGGCTCTGGGCATTTCCTGGGGCAATGTGTTGGAATTTTGTATGATGTTAAATGAAAGACATGGGGACAGAAGATCCCAGGCTCTACATGTGGTGCAAGGACGCTGTGAGGTTCATGTCCCATATGAGACCTATGTTTCATTGCAGGATGTGAGCAGGGATGTGAGAAGGGCCCAGTCTGAACAAGCAGCCAATCCCTGTGAAACTCTGAACTTCAGATCTCTCGGTTTCAGTGCCCTCCTTTGCACATTCTCCCAGAGTTTGAAGTCCTTTATGTTCTGTGGTGCCCAGAACATAGTGAGGCAGTAGCAATGCAGAGCAGAGGGACAACCCTTTCCCTCACCCAGCTGGCAATAAGTTGCTTCATGCACTCCAGGGGACTGTTGTCTTTCCTGGCTGCCTTGGCACACTGCTGACTCATATTCAGTGTGATGCTGACCAGCACCCCAACCCTTTCCAGTCAGAATCCTCTCCAGTGTCCCATATCCAGTCAGTGTGTATGTCCAGCATTGCCCCTACCCAGGTGCACAATCAGGCACTTGTTCTTGTTATACTTTATGCACTTGGTGCTTAGTACCAACTGGTACCCACTTCTCTGACTTGTCCACATCTCTCTGCAAGTCCTCTCCACCCTCAGTGGAGGCAACAGCACCTCCTCATCTGGTCTCATCAGCAAACTTGCTCAGAACGTCTTCTAGTCCTGCATTCAAGTCATCTGCATAAACATGAAAGGAAAGTGGCCCCAAAATGGAACCCTGGGGACCCCGACAGTGACCATCTACCAGCCTGATGGAAAAAACTGACTATAATCCTTTGGGACTGACCTACTGGCCAACTGCTCACCCACCACATTGTGTTTCTGTCTAGCCATATGCAGAACATTCTGTCCAGAAGGTTGTTGTGAGAAACAGTATCAAAATCTCCACTGAAATCCTCAAGGATTACATCAACTGGCTTCCCTTGGTCAACTAAACGGATAACTGTGTCACAGAATGAGCTTAAATTAAACAGGACCTTCGCCTCACAAACTTGTGTTGGCTGCAACCAATGACAGAATTGTCCTTCAGCTGTTTTTCCATAACTCCCACCATCATTTTCTCCATAATTTTACCAGGCTCTGGACTGACAGGTCCATAATTGCCCATGTCATCTTTCTTGCTCTTCCTTACAATGAGACAACATTTGCCAGCTTCCTGTCAGCTGGCATGACCCTAGACTTCTTTAGATGCAATTGAAATGACAGCCCAGAGCATACTAAGGCGTCATCATTGAAAGAAAGTAGATGTGCCATAGCTTTGCAATGTCTTGAACTCCAGAGTATGCCACAAATGGAGCAGAGGGGAAGATTTGCCTCTTCTGTAGTGAACTCATTCTTTTGGTAAGCAGAATAACACTACCTGATACATGAGGACTGTGTCTCTGCTCTGCTCTGCTCAGCTCACAGGGCAGAGGTTCAGGGTGTTGCTCTCATGTCAGTGCAGGTAAACTCACTTTAACCTTTTTTCTTCTGTAAATGCTTCCTCTGTTTGTATGCTCAGATACACTTCCACATTCCCTCAAGTACACTTCCATATATCATTAACAATTACACTTTCTTATACCATCAAAACTGTTTGTCAAACAGTACAGTTCTTCAGTTCACATAAACTCCCTTAATACAGTCTGTATTCTTCAGTTATAAACACTGTGCCACAGAACCAGCACTGATTGAACCACCTCCCTCACACACTTCCTCGCAAGCAGTACATAGTATTACATAAATGGGTTGACATTCATTGGTCGCGTGGAATGTACACCTCTCCTCAGGACAATCTTACTAATCTACAGAGTACAAACTCCCGTCTTCTTACATACAAGCAGAAAGTACATATGAGTGGACAGACAACACAGTCTTTCACTTTGTCCGTGTCTGGCCATTTCCCTCACAGGAGGAAGGAAACATGGATCGGGACTCGGCACTCACCCTGCAGCTGTTCTGTGTCTCACTCACACCACACTCACTCTGACATTTAGATCAAAAACCATGGTTTATTCATACTACACAATGCTGACAACGTTTTCTAGCTGGAATCTTAATAACACTCATACTCTGGTCGACCAGTTGCAAACGTTAATGTTTTTCCCAGAGTCGGCTTGACACACGGTACCAAACACTTAAAGCAGATGATAATATTGAACATACAACCTATAACCCCCGTGATTACAACTTGGAGAACCCAGGCTACCATTTGACAGGCTATCCACTATATCCCATACCCGTAGGAGAGACCAACCTAGGTCCCTCCTATTGTCAACTACCTGGGAGAGAGTATTTGTTCTTGTTTCCATTCATATGACATACAGTTCCCTTTCATAGGAACTCACCCAAGGAGTCTTCCTACCCAGCTGGCAACCAAAGCCATGAGCTCACCTCCCTGGGAGCAGCACGTATGGCTGTAAACTGTGTAGGATGTCTCCTCAAGACATATGGGCTCCACTTACCATACACATACCTGGTCCACCTATGGGTGGTCCTTGTCTGTCCCTGCAGTGATCAGGTGAGGAAGGGAGTCCTTCAGAGAAATCTCAGGGTGCGCCAAAAGTGTCTCCCTCTCAGCTGGTCCTGCAGCGAACAGAGCTGGTCCCACCTGGGCCGCCAAATTGACTACAGGAATTGAACTCTATAACCTCTATAACTGATACAGTCTCCCATGACATACTTATACCAAAGCTGAGGAAGTATGGGATAGGTGATTGGACAGTGAAGTGGGTCGAGAACTGGCTGACTGGCAGAGTGCAGAGGGTTGTCGTTGGCGATGCAGTGTCTGGCTGCAGGGCTGTAACTAGCGGCGTCCCCCAGGGGTCTGTGCTGGGTCCGGTCTTGTTCAACATCTTCATCAACGACCTTGATGAGGGGATAGTGACCACCCTCAGCAAGTTTGCTGATGACACGAAGTTGGGAGGATTGGCTGACACGCCTGAAGGCTGTGCTGCCATTCAGCGAGACCTGGACAGGCTGGAGAGCTGGGCAGTAAGACACCGGATGAGGTTTAACAAAAGCAAGTGTAGAGTCTTGCACCTGGGTAGAAATAATTGCATGCACCAGTACAGGCTGGGGGAAGAGCTGCTGGGGAGGAGCTCTGCTGAGAGGGATCTGGGCGTCCTGGTGGACGACAGATTGACCATGAGCCAGCAGTGTGCCCTTGTAGCCAAAAAAGCCAATGGCATCCTGGGGTGCATTAAAAAGAGCGTGTCCAGCAGGTCGAAGGAGGTGATCCTCCCCCTCTACTCTGCCCTGGTGAGGCCTCATCTGGAATATTGTGTCCAGTTCTGGGCTCCCCAGTACAAAAAAGACAGGGATCTCTTGGAAAGAGTCCAGTGGAGGACCACAAAGATGGTGAAGGGCCTGGAGCATCTCCCCTATGAGGAGAGACTTAGGGAACTGGGTCTGTTTAGCCTTGAGAAAAGAAGGCTGAGAGGGGACCTGATCCAGGTCTATAAATATTTGAGGTGTGGGGGGCAAAGAGGTGAGGCCAGACTCTTTTCAGCAGTGTGTGGAGGAGGGACAATGGGAAACAGACAGAAACTGCACCATAGGAAATTCTGCACTAATGTGTGCAATAACTTCTTTATGGTGAGAGTGACAGAGCACTGGAACAGGCTGCCTAGGGTGGTTGTGGAATCTCCTTCTCTGGAGATATTCAAGACCTGCCTGGATGCTGAGCTGTGCAACGTGGTGTAGGGAACCTGCTTTGGCAGGGGGACTGGACTCAGTGGTCTCTGGAGGTCCCTTCCAACCCCTACAATTCTGTGATTCTGTGAATATCATGGAGTTGTTTGGATGGGGAAAGACTACCCCTTTGAATGACCTTTTGTCAGGGCATGTCCTGGGATTCCTAGGATCCTCAAAATGCAGCACTGCTTCTGTCACTGAAAAATGGGGCCCTGTGTGGGACGGAGGGAGGGTCCATGAGTCCCTGGCCCACCTGACTGAGTATTTCCATGGTCTTAGCAAAGACATACTTACAACTTGAGAATGACAGTTAGCTGTGTTCATGGTGGCATGGCCACTTTTAATGGCCTTGAACTGTCTGAACATAACTGAAGAGGCTCAAGCTGATGCAAATCAGCTATTGAATGATAGTGTTGAAAAATTGGAAAGACAGGTGGCAGTTTTGATGGGAAAAAACCTAATTCAATCATTCTCCTATGGAAGATCAGTAACAACTGTCTGGAGGACCATGGGGGCCCTGTACAAGGGAATCTGTATAAAATGGACTCTGTAAATGAAGGCACTAAAAGGTCAGATTTTGAGGTTCCATTTGGACTAGATCTATTTGAGATCTGACTGATTGTAACCCAAAAATGAAAAAAAAAAAAATAAAAAAATGCAGGATAGGCTGGTGGGAGTGCCCTGACCAGTGTCCACCCCCCAAACCCTGCTGCCCATAATACAGCAGCTGAACTGATGGATATAGTACAGTGGTTTAGACAGAAACCAAGAGAGCATGCCAGCATAGCTGCTCTGGTTATGGGACATGGAGGCAGAAAGTGCTATGGTGAATGGACTGGAAATTTCAAAACTGACATCCATTACTACTAACCCTGCCCTCAGGCAAAGACTTTATGCTCTTGTCTGGAGGGCTTATCGCAATAAAGATTGGCGGATTTGCTGCGTAGACCGGTCAGAACTCAGATCTGCGTTGTGCTTCCTGCGGCACCAAACGCCCAACAGTGCCAGTTCCGCTTATTGGCCAGCAGGTGGCAGCAGAGACCACGGAAAGAACGTCTGCGGGACAAACCCTGGGGATCCGTTCTTTTGATTATAGGGGAAGAACACAAAGATGGAAGAGGAGGGAAGGGGGAAAAAAAAACAGAAAAAAAAAAAATCAAACCACAGCAAACAAATAAAAACTTCTCCAAACGTAGCAAACGTGAATGTCTGTCAATAAATTAATGAGTAATTAAATTGATATCCCTTTCCCGCCCCCCCCCCCCCCCCCCCCCCCCCCCCAACTTCTGAGATGAAAAAAAAACACTTCTTTTAGAAGAAAACAGAGTAGTAACAACTTCTGTACCTACATTCACCACTCTGAGATCCTGTCTGGGTCTCCCAAGGCTTGTAAATAACCACTGGGTCGGTTCTGATGTCGCGTGATTTGTTGTCAGTTCTCTCATGGTTCTCCGGTCAGTTCTCCGGTGCCAGGATCTGCCACAGGGCATTCTGACCACGGGCATCATGTTTCTACGCTGCCGCCTGCATTTAACAGGCAATGGGACTGCCCAGCATGTGCAAGGCAGCACCTCTTTCACACCACCAGAATGTTTAAGGCTGTTGGGATTGTTGTTAGCGTCCCATTAACACTGAGGCTAGAGATACCCTTAGGATTGACATTACTATTAGCATTACTTTGATGGTGCCCTATCTGGGTCATTTCCAGGGGATGTCAGGAGTAAGGCACAGTGTCAGGAGAAAAAGAACAGACTCTGTTACTTTATAAACGTGATAATAGAGAGAGTTCATTGGAAAAAATACAACTCTTAAATAATGCAAAGCATGCTTCTGATTGGATGCAGGCATCATCTGGGCTCTGATTAATATTACTCTTAAGGTAAAGATTATTGTTACCATAATGATTTTTTTTTTGGATTATGATCAGGGTTAAGGTTCCTTTTGCTACAAACTTCTAGCATCATTTTTGTTGTTGCATTTGGAGTTAGGGACGATTTTAGAATCAGGGTAAGGGTTAGGATTAGAGTTACATTGCTGGTTAATGCTGTTATCTTTACAGCTCCTGTGAGGGTTGGGGTCTGGGTCAGGTGTTTAAAAATGAAATGAAAAAAGAATTAAAAAAATATATTGAAAGCTTCAGATTTCCTTAATCTTTGTGGGAATCATATAATGTGCAACTCAGATCTACCTCTTCGTGCAGTGACTGCCTGTAAATTTGCTGGAGCCTAATATAATATGGCCTTGTGCTTTCCACTAACTCACCTTCATTTCATTTTCATTACATTTGCTTGGTAGTCAGATTTTGGTGTGTGGATATTTTAAAACAATCTAACTGACATTAGCAAAAAATTAAAAATAAAATTAAAAAAAATGCACAACAGCATCGTATCAATTTTTATAGATAAGATAAAGAAGAGCAGTTTCCCTTAGTTTTCTGTGCCTCTTTACTTTCTTACCCTCTCCCCTTGTGTGAGAAACTCTCAAAGTCAAAGATTTCTAGTTAGGCAAAGATGGCAGCGATAGCAGCAGTGCTTATTCATTATTGCAATACTGCGCGCACATCCCCTATTGGCAAGGGAGAAACTGCACACCAGTCAGTGAAATCAATTCTGTTCTGTGCCCTAAACCCACTGCAGGTGATGCTCTCATGGCTCTCATTGGTTGAGCATCTCAGGCTCACAGACTCCTCGAGACTGTGGCTAGGATTCATTTCCATAGAAGGTCAATTACCAACCTCTTGTTTTTAGGTCTGCCTTGTACTTTTCTGCGGACAGAGAAGGGCAATGTTTCCAAAAGTCAGTACATTCATTCTGTCCTGTGCTGGGCTCTACCCACCCTGTATTTATCTTGTGCTTGTCTCAATTCTCCCCATGTCAGAATGCCCCCAGTCTGAACTTAATTCTGTTCAGCAACTTTCTTGGTGGAAAAACTACTTATACAGCTGTTTTACAAGAGGGTTATACATTCAGTTAGGGCCTACACTATGTACTGAAAATACTGGAAACTTCCACTGCAAAAACACAATCTACCTCTCCCATCTGTGCAGCCTTGCAGACCCAGAGCATGCCAGGTTATTTCTGCTTTCATAGCATTTGCATGCTGTAGGGTGAGCACAAGGTTCTGCTGCTTGATTCTTCTGCAAGAGCTGCCTACCGGCAAATGGTTGCAGGGATGGAGGATGTGACAGAAAGCATTTGTCTCCACAAGAGCAGAGTTACATTCAGTGCAGAGTGTGAGAGTCAGGTTGGTGTGGAAAAGCACTGACACGCTGGGGATGATGCAGTGCTCACATGTCTAACACTCACAGACATTACTGTCAGAAGGATGGTGCTGTGTTGTGCTTCTACCTTTGGCAGCCCCTGGAGAAATGCTATGGCACACAGAACACCTTTGTATTGCACTGACTGCTGCCATGCAGCATGGATTTAACACACCAAATCCAGAGGAGCATGACTGCATCTAACTGCCCTGAGAAAAACTACTGTAGCTGAAGAGATGAGGAGGCAGCTGCTCATCTGCAGAACAAGCAGTACTGCCAGACATTGGGCCAGGTGAGCACCTCCTGCTGCAGCGTGATGATGACAGGGCTGGAGATGATCTGCAAAGCCAGCTTAAAAGTGGGAGACGTGAGTCAACATGGCAGGAGGACAGAGGTGTTAGGGAGCAGCCAAGGCATCAAAGAGTATCAGAAGGCTTTGAAAAGTATCACAAAGTGACAGCCAGGAAGACTGGGATATATCATGAGCAGCAACCTGGATGCTAGAGATTATTTGCTCCCATACAAAATGGTAGAGATCTTGCTGCAGACATCCCAAAGCCAGGCAAAATGGGAACCCAGAGCTCTGCCTGCACGAACCCCACAGCCATAGCATTGCAAGCTGAGCTGCCTTGCTGTTTGTTGCATTCATCCCAATCCTTGTGATTGAAGACTCAGAATGCAGTCGAGGCGATGACTGAGCATGAGAGTGACTTTATTCAATAAAAGACAGGAGGGCTTGAGAGGTCAAGGGTGAAGATGGGACTCCTCTTGTCAAGATGAGAGTGGCTCAGAGCTGGTGCTGCTGCCTGGTGCCTGGGACTGGCAGCCTGACTCTAAGTCCCCATCTAAGATGCTCAGCTTCACCTCACTGATGCTGCCCTGCTCCTGCATGGTGGTGCTGCTGCTGGGACACTCGGGCTGTGCTTGGGATGGGCAGCACTGCAAAGGCGCTGGGTCACAATCCAGGCAGGTGACTGCTGTGTCTGGCAGGCTCAGGTCACGAGCTTCAGCAGAGCCAGGAGATATGAGAGCATGAACGTGGATGAGCCCCTTGTGTCCATCACTGTTACCATGTGGAAGGCTGTCATCCGAATTGCAGCGATTCATGCTTAATAAGAACTCTCCATTGATGGAAAGACACTGCTTGGTTTGGATCTTTGGGGTTGACAAGGGCTCGAATCACCTAGGAAGGCATAGAAACACAAGGGTTAGTTTCAAACATTTGCAAGTTGAATCATGAAAGGTTGTTGATACTTGGTAATAGAGTGGCGGCAGGAAGAAGCAAGTAGGCTTGAAGCAGCATAGCCACTGTCTTGAAAGTGATCCTCATTCAGGTCCAGCTCGTGTGTTGTTTCACTGTAATCTGCTTCTTTGGGTCTACCTAGTGGGCAGCAACACTCGAGCTGTTACTGATATCATTGAAAAGAACTGGAGACAATTGTTCTATTCCTAAGAGCTTCAAGGTGCCTAGAAGCACAAATAGAAACCAGCAGTATTTCATCACTTCACCAAAAGGAAGGTCAAACACCTGAGCTGTGAAGAGCAGTTACAGAACCTATGCATAAGATCACACCAGACATACTTTGTTCTAACAACAGTTATGGCACATAGTCCATTTCCTTCAATATTCCCAAAATGAAATGATGTGGAGCATTACAGGGAAAGAAACACTGCACACAGACACTATGACCCTGATTAGACTCAAGCAGCAGACTTAAAACAAGTCAGAGTTTTTGATTCCAGGATATTTCAGGACCTATCGTGTGAAATTCAGTTACACAACAGTGCCTAGGTGCCTGCGTTTCAAGCAACTTTCAGATCACAGCCATGTAAAATAAAAACAAATTCAGTGCAGAAATAGCAAGCCTGTACCTTAATACTCATGAGATTATCCATTTTTTACTGCATTCTGACTAAGTTCTAAAACTTGCTCATCCCAGTTCACTTCAACAAGTTCCACCAGTTCAAGCAACGCAGTTCTGAGATCCTGTGTATGTTGTGCAGATAGAATTGAACAGTGCAGAAATAGTCTCTGACAGCTTTAAGAGCTCCGTTCTGCTTACAAACTCTCAGTCCAAAACTATTCAGTTTTAAGGAAATGAACACCTGAAGCAGTTGGATCATCTGCCGCATTCTGCTTCTTGGCATCATGATTAGCACAAAGGGTTTTCAGCTGTCCTGCAGAGATGGAAAAAGTCCTGCTTACAAATGGACCAAGTTTCAGTGTACAGCAGAGTTTGTACCAGACTAATAAGCCACGTCATTCAATTCATTTGCTCAGGTTGTTATGCACTCCGAAAGGAAACAGAACTAACTGCTGGATTCTGAAGGCAATCTGTGGGGTCCTACATTACCTCCTGATTCTGGAAGAGGAAATTCTAATAGCAAATGCAGAACTTTGATCTTTGTAGACATGAGAAGAGCTGGCATTTAGGAACATTCATTTCAGGGAAATCAAATGATGTGTCTGTATTTTTACTACAGATAGTATAGGGAGCAGCCAGTTGAAGAACCAGATACAAAAAATCCAGACCATTGGCAAGAAAATACTTCTCCTTAAATTCTGTATGCTATCATGGTACAGAATTAGGCTACAGTGCCACATAGGCCAACCAAGCGTAGAACCAATTCCACTAAATACTGGTAGACAAAGCTGCAAAAACAGGGACAATATTCAGCAGACAGGCCTTTCTACTCACAGCTCAGCATGTTCTGCCATCCGAAAAGCAAGGCCTCTTGTCAAGCTCAGCTATTTCCCTTCTCAGTGTATTCTAGCACCACTGATACCCACTGGTATCCTCCTGTAGAGTGCCATCATATTGTCATCATCCAAAGGAAAAACCCACACAGCAGAGCATACAGCACTACACCCATGCTCCAAATATCCGCCTGAAAAACAAAAAGACAAGCTTACAAACCTGAAGCACCTCAAATGGCTTCCTGACAGACTGGATTGTCTGCCCTTGCCAAAGCCCACATATAGCCCATGAAAAGCTGGCTCTTTCCCTCAGGAAAAAGAGCCTTATCGTCCCAGAGAAAGCATATAACCCTCATTCAATTGCCCTTTCACTCAGCTTAGAGCACTACTAAAACCAGCATCTTCACCTTAGCTCATCACACTGCTGCAGTTCCTTTTACAAGGATTTCACTGGCAAAAATGAAATCAAAGCCGTCACAAGGGATTTAGCACAGTTACGTGTTACTGGCTACGAGAGCTGTCAGCACAGTCACCTGTCTGGCTTTGCTGCTGTTCTATTTATGTACAGGCACAACAAGGTTCAGACACCTCACAGTGCAGTTCTCACTTTGACTGTAAAGAAAAAGGAGGCTTGAAAAGCAGCGTGTGGAAAACAAAGAAACAAGAATTAGAACAACAGTGGGGCCATGGCACTTGTAGGAATTGCTCCGCCTTTAACAGCGATTCAAGAAGGATGAGGGCATTCCAAACCAGACCAGTTTGGACAGATTAACAACTGCAAGTAGTGGGTTCCAAAATTCCAGACATGAAATCAAAGCTGGAAAAACTCTTCACATTTTCATCTCTCAATTTTTAGTACATTGTGCATTACAACGGAAACAATTCTTCACATAAAACTTGGAAGCTAAAGACAAGTCTGACAAAACAGACTGCACAAAAATGATGGATAATTAACAGAGCAAATTGCTCTTTCAAAAACTTAGTAATAGAAAGAGATCTCTGAAGTTGCTGTTCTGTAGAGCACCAAAGCAGTCGCTTGAGGCAGTTCAGGATTAGCCTGAGACAAACCAGCCAGCTGTGTGAACTGAGACCAATTGCACTTCTTCTATTTTACTTTCATTCTATGTGACCTCACTAAGCAAATATTGTCTAAGACCATGAGTATCACATAAATGTGCAGATCTCAAGCTGCTCACTTATCTAGTACCCTTGGCATGATGCTTTATTTTCCTCAGCTATTCATCTAGTTTGTGCCTGTTGATTGTGCAACAACAGCCTGTTGGTCTCGATTACCTGTAAGAGGCTTTAAATTTGGCCAGGAAAAATCATTTGAGGATAAGTAATTATCTGGGACTCAGTAAGGCAGTCTTCCCATGCTTTCATAACAGCCGAGATACACACACACACAAACTCATGGAACCCCACTGCTTTGCACAATCCTGTGCACACTCACATGTGTCATGCACTGATTTCCCAGCCAGTCCTCATGGGGTCTATTACTTAGGACAGGAGTGTAGGGGAGCAGCCAGAAGCTGTTTGCATTCCCTGCTGTCTGCTGGGCAGCTTTGCTGGAGATGCTTGGGTTGCTTTGCTTTTCCTTGGGAGGTGGGAAGGAGCTTTGGGTTGGAGGCACATCCCGTGCCAGAGCATCTCGATGGCACGTGTGTGGCACTGATCTGCAGCAGATGAAGGGGAGGAGGTCCCAGCACAGCCCTGCACCATGCTCTGCCACACTGGGCAGCTTGTTCCTGGCTCAGCAGCGTCATCAGACAAGAAGCAGGGAAGGAAATCAAGGATGGGGGGTACCATCAAACGCAGTTAGTTCATGCCTGTGCAAGACAAACAGACCCAGAGCTTGCGGGTTATTGCTGCTTTTGTAGCATTTGTGTGCTGTAGCTGAGCAAAAGGTTCTGCTGCTTGAATCTTCTTCTGCAAGAGCCACCTACCGGTAAATGTCTGCAGGGATGGAGGATGTGACAGAAAGCATTTGTCTCCATGACAGCGTAGTTACACTTGGTCTGGAGAGTGAGAGAGGCAGGCAGCACTGCCTGATGTTGGTCAGGGCGAGCTCCTCCTGCTGCAGCGCGATGATGGCAGGGCTAGAGATGATCTGCAGGGACAGCTCACAGGTGGGAGCCAGGAATGGACACGGCGGGAGGACAGAGGTGTTAGGGAGCAGCCATGGCATCAAAGAGCATCAAAAGGCCCTGAAAAGCATCACAGCCACAGCCAGGAAGCTTGGGGTTTTCATGAGCAGCATCCAGGATGCTAGAGACTATTTGCTGCCATACACAACGGCAGCAGAGCTCTCGCTGCAGGCATCCCAAAGTCAGGCAAAATGGGAACACACCCAGAGCTCGGCCGCACAAACCCCACAGCCAGAGTGTTGTAAGCTGAGCTGCCTTGCAGTTTCTTGCACTCATCCCAATCTCTGCGAATGAAAACTCGGAATTCAGTCAAGGCATTGATTGAGCACGAGCGTGCCTTTATTCAATAGGAGAAAGGAGGGGGTGTGAGGTCTGGAGGAAAGATGGGACTCATCCTCTCTTGTAATCATGAGAGCTGCTCAGAGACCGTGCTGTTGCCCGGAGCCTGGGACTCATGTCCTGATTCTGTGCCCCCCTGCGAGATGCTCAGCTTCTCCTCGGTGATGCTGACCTGAGCCTGCATGGTGGTGCTGCTGTCGGGGCACTCAGGCTGTGCTTGGGCTGGGCTGCACTGCAGAGACATTGAGTCCAGGCTGGTGCCTGAGGTGTCTGGTGGGCTCAGGTCAGCAGCTTCAGTAGGGATGGGATGAATGAAGGCTTCAACGATGATGACCTTCTACTCTTGATAGCTGATGTTATACGGAAGGCTTTCATCTGAACTGCAGCATTCTGTGCTTAGTAACAACTCTTCATTGATGGAAGATGCGTCATCGTAACATGCCCTGTGTCTTGGGGATATACAAGGGCTCGGGTCACCTAGGAAGGAGCAGATGTACAGCAGTTAGTGTCGAACGTTCACAAGATGAACCATGGAGATTCTTGACATTTGGCTATGTAGTGGTGGTGGGCAGAAGCAAATAGGCTTCTAGCAACAGTGTCACTGTCTTGAAAGTGATCCACGTGCAGGTCCAGCTCTTGTGTTGACAAGAGACTCATTTGGGAAAGACAGGGATCAACTGAAGATGTCAGGCACGGGCTTGAACGCCAGAAGGAGGTACAAGCCCACTGAAAGCATGAATTCTACCTGTGTTGCTGACAAGCAGTGTTTTGTAAGCTGGACTTGCACCCTTACCTGCCAGGACCAAGACTTCTGCTTCAGAGGGCTCCCTGGCACTGCTCTGCAGTTGGTGTTTGGCCACAGGGGATGGTTTTCCCAGGCAGAAGCAGGAACACCAACTGCCAGCTGCTGACTCTGCCCTCTTCCTGGGAGAACTCATTCTGCAGAGAAAACAGAGCATGCTGTCAGACGTGGTGCAGGGTGATGGAAGAGCTGCACCGAGCCCTGGCCAAAAGTTGCCTGTTCTGGGCACTGCCTGCTTTCTGCTGAAACACAGCTTAGAAACGCCCTCTGTTTCAAACAGCAGAGGATGCTTCCATTCCTACAGCTCAGCCCTCAAGTCCTGAAGGCTAAATACCTCTCAACGATGTCAAGCAAGGACATGGATCCGGAGAATGTCGGAGGCTCAGGCTGCTTTGCTCTCCCAGGGCTGACCTTCACCAGGGAACAAAGGCCGTTGATGAGCTTGCCCCATTTCTTTGGCTCTGCGCAACAAAACAAAGAAACCAGTTCATTTCAGGCCTGGCTCGGTTGGACGAAGCTGAGCGCAATGCATTCGACAGAGCATGTAACAACGGGAAGAACATTCCCAACAAGGACACGCAAGAATGGATTTTCCCCATCCCTGGAGGTGCCCAAGGAGATTACTGTAGTTCTCTTTCTAAGCTTGCTGAACTTGGGCATAAACAAACCCCCTGAAAGTAACGTTCTGACCCTATTTGACTAACTCGCATTGTCAAATGTAAATTACGCACCTGGCTTTGGCAATGAATTGAGGAGGGAATCGGGAACTTTTCCGCTGATGAGTTCCATGCACTCACCAGGGAAAAGCCCAACCTGTAATTAGAACAAAAAGACAGGTGAGCATTAGCCCGAGCCCAGAGCCAAAGGGAAGGTCCACTGACAGTGACACAGGGCAACTGTTTGCATCCAGCAGCCATCCTGTGCAGGCAGAGCAGCTCCAAGCTGAGATTCCCAACTCTACTGAAGTTGTGCTCTCTAGTCAAAAACGTGTGCCTACCTCAAAGCCACGCTTGCCTCTCCACCAGGGGCTCAGCCTGTTGATATGTCCTCATATCAACAATGCTCACCAGATCTCCGACCTGAAAGAGATTGAAACATCAATCCCAGATTCAGCAAATCTGGTAGGAAAACAAAGCAGAAAGGACTGCCCTCTTCTATGCACGACAACACGGAACGCCTGGAACTGCTTACCTCCAGAGAGAGCTCATCTGGCCCCTGGGCGACGTGGCTCTTAATAACATGGGCTGCCGCAAATGCTGGTACGTTTAAAGATGACATAGCACGCACCAGCTGCGGCTTCTGCATGTTATCAGCCTGCAAAACAGAGAACAGGCCGTGGTCAGGAGCTGAGGACAAACCACGAGGATTTCAAGGTGAGGAGCACATCTGCAGAGAAAGCTGCAGCAAATGCGCTCCGTCCTTCTCAGGAGCACTTCAGAAGGAGCTGCACGTCTCATAGCTCTGGAGCAGCACTTCTTCCCCACCCTTCACTACTCCAAGCAGCTCCAACAAACTTCTCAGAAGAAATCCAGGCCAGCACAGACCTGGCAGACCAGAACCAAGTGCAGCTTGTGTGACGGCAGTGCCCACTCCTTGCTTCCACCCTGCTCCAGCAGGTTAAGGAGTCTGAGCCTCACTGGCCTTTGACAACTCAAGACTTTCAGCACCTCATGCCAACATTTCTCACTAAGATACACCTCAGGCATTGAATTCTCTTCTCACTACCTCCTCCCAGTCCTCCCCTAGGAACAGAAACCATTCAGATTCTACAGCAAA
Source organism: Coturnix japonica (assembly GCF_054131305.1). Lineage (NCBI taxonomy): Eukaryota > Metazoa > Chordata > Aves > Galliformes > Phasianidae > Coturnix > Coturnix japonica. The sequence continues at coordinate 3,417,830 of NC_140687.1, read as the reverse complement.
CACATCTACCCTGCAAGAGCACACTGAACCACCTGCAACAATGAAACATGGTTTTGGAGAGTGGGTTTGAAAACACACCTTTAGACAGCTGTCTCCCTGTAGCCAAAAGGAAACCAAGCAGCAAAAGAAGAGTCCAGCCTGAAATATGCCCATGCTACTAGCCCAGGTTTTTCACAGTCAATGCAGAATCTATCCTGCTCCTGAGTTAACAAATGACCAGTGGGTCTCCCCTTGCTCCACCCCTTCTCCTTCAAAGCCAGAAAAAGAAAGAAAAACAAGTAGAAGAAAACCCAGACGTACCTTTCCACACACAAAGCAGAAAGTGGAACAGCAGTTGTCTCCTTCCTGAGACATGGTGGGGCGCATCCCAGAAGAAGCCCAAGTTCTTTGCTTCTCTCCACAGGGACTTCAAGCACTCTTGGCAAGAGCTGCTTTGGTTCTTTCTTCAATTGCTTCCATCACCAGAATCTCCTTTGGAAAAGGAACCCGAATGAAAGAATCAGCAAATGAAAAAGAATGAGCAATAGCCACTTTACCAGCTTTCTTCTGACACTCAATTTAGACTCTTGACTCGGGCAAGGTCTTAAAATCAGCTGGTTACAAGAACTGTCCCAAAATATATCCAACATCTGTACAGCTGCCGTTATTTCTGACAGCGAGTGTAATCACAGAATCATAGAATGGCCCAGGTTGGAAGGGACCTCAAGGATCATGAAGATCAATCACCTCCCTGTCCCTGCTGGCCATCCCCTCTTCTGATGGAGCCCAGGGGACCATTTGCTCTCTGAGCTGCAAGAGCACGCTGATGGCTCACGTTCTGTTTTTCATCCACCAGGACCCCCAGGTCCTTCTCTGCGGGGCTTCTCTTAAGGACTGCTCCTCCCAGTCTGTAGAAATGCCTGGGATTCCTCCAGCCCAAGTGCAAAACCTTGCACTTTGCTGTGTTGAACCTCATTAAATTCACCTAGGCCAACCTCTCGGTTGAGCTCCCTCTGAATGGCATCCCTTCCTTCCACTGCGTCAGCCGCACCACTCAGCAAACAGCAGAGGGTGCACTCCATTGCATCATTGGTGTCTCTGATAACCATGTAAAAAAGCACTGGTCCCAAGACAGACTCCTGGATGACACCACTTGTTATCGGCCTCCACCTGGACATCAAACCATGAGTCACCACCCTCTGTCCTCTACAAAACCTCTTTGTCTTCTACTCCTGCTGCAGCTGCAATGGCTGCACCAGCGTGTTTGACAATCCTCCAGCTCTGGCCTAGCCATGCACAGCAGCAGTCCGTTCCCTCCCAGCTCACTCACCAGTGTGCTGCTGTGCCCCAAATTCAGTGCAGCAGCATTGAGAGCAGGCAGCACCCATCACCCTCCTCTAACTCTCTCTGCCAGCTGAGATGAGGACTGACACAGCACGCCCACCCCAGCCCAGCTTTTCTGCTGAGACACTTCCCAGCAACCACCCAGCACCAATCCCAGTTGCTGCAAACTGTCTGAGAGCCTGCTGGAGTGCACTGACAATAACTTTGTGGGCCAAGCATTAAGCACACCAAGCAGAAGGGAAGCATTACTGGACATGCTGAACAGCAGGGGTTAAGACTGGAGGTGGTCAGGGCTGTAGTGACCATGCCCTCCTAGAGTTCCTCATCTCAAGGAATGTGTGCCTGGCAAAAAGCAAAGTCAGGACCCTGAGCTTCAGGAGAGTCAGCTGCAGGCTGTTCAAAGAATTCTTGCATGAGAGACACTGGAAAACTGTTTTTAGGGGTAAAGGAATGGAAAAGAGATGGTAACTTTCTCAGAAAACCTTTCTCAGAGCTGGAGCTCTGAGCTCCATCCCGACCACACGAAACACAGCAGAGGAGGCAGGAAAGCAGCATGGCTGAACCTGCTGGTTACAGGGAGCAACAAGAAGGAAATGGAGAAACAGCGGAAACGGAGACATGCAGCCTGGTCGCTTTGGTGGCCTTCTACAGTGGAGTGACAGCATCAGTAGGGAAAGGAAAAGCAACTGACATCACTCAGCCAGACTTTTGCAAGGCCTTCGATGTTGAGCAAGTTTCCTGTTAGAACTCAGTGTGAACAAATCTACCACTGAGCAACACCCTGAGCCCCCACTCACCTCAGCAGAGGAAAGCCTGCACCCCAGCCTTCCGCCTATTCTGCTCCATTGATGGAAGCACACCGGGCATCATTGCTACTCACCCGACCAATGATGATAGGGGCAGAAAAGGGAATTCCTCTTTACCTTTCAGATGAAAAATTGATGACTGTGTGGAATCTTCCCAGTACAGCTGTGGGGCCTTCCTTTACTTGTATCCTGCTGCTCCGTGTCACAGTGGGAGAGCTGCTCTGGCCTCTCCTCTCAGCCTGTGCCTCCTGCAGTGTGAGCAGCTTTGTGGATAGAGGAGACACCCACACAGACTTGGGCCTGGATAGAGAACTGTGCCCTACAACATAGGTACATTTACATCACGCTCTTTTCCTTGTGTGTGAGCAATCCTTGCTCTTTTCAGATGGTACTATGAGCGTGTGACACCCCAAACACATATTTAGCATCTGTCCATATCATTAAGGCTCTCGTCAAGGCAGTTATTTCAGCCTTCTGAGGGGTAGTCCCCATGGCTGATGGTTGTGCTTCCATTCCCTGCTCAGTAGCAGTTACTGCATGTCCTGCCTTACAGCCTCCTTGTCTCACAAAACTGCAGCTGCTGGTAAACCAGGCGTCTTCTGCATCTTCTAAGGGTTCGTCCTTCAGCTCCGACCGACTGGATGTAATGTGCAGCATCAGTTGTTTCAAAGCAGTGATGTCATCCTGGTTCTCCACCAGGGGAGTTCCGCTAAGGAAAGATACTGGGTTGGCAATAGTAGTTACAATTATTTCTATATCACCCTGCTCTACCAGGATGGCCTGGTATTTCGGGAATCTTTGGGGTGAACAGATGCCATTCAGAGGGACCTTGACAGGCTGGAAAGCTGGGCTCGGGTGAACCTAATGAGGTTCAACACAGCAAAGTGCAAGGTTTTGCACTTGGGCCGGAAGAACCCCAGGCACCTGTACAGGCTGGGAGGAGTTGTCCTTGAGAGCAGCTCGGCTGAAAAAGACCTAGGGGTCCTGATAGATGAGAAACTTAACATGAGCCAGCAGTGCGCTCTGGCAGCCCGGAAAGCAAATGGGATCCTGGGCTCCATCAGGAGAGGGGTGGTCAGCAGGGATAGGGAGGTGATCGTCCCTCTCTACTCTGCTCTTGTGAGGCCCCATCTGGAGTACTGTGTCCAGGTGCGGAGCCCTCAGTACAAAAAAGATATGGAGATTTTGGAAAGGGTCCAGAGGAGGGACAGGAAGATGATCAGGGGGCTGGAGCACCTCCCCTATGAGGACAGGCTGAGGGAGTTGGGTTTGTTCAGCCTGGAGAAGAGAAGGTTGCGGGGTGACCTCATTGCAGCCTTTCAGTACATGAAGGGAACTTACTCCCAGGAGGGGAGTAAACTCTTCGAAAGGGCTGATAATAGCAGGACTAGGGGAAATGGTTTTAAGTTGAAGGAGGGAAGATTTAGGTTGGATGTTAGGGGAAAGTTCTTTACTAGAAGGGTGGTTAGGTCCTGGAACAGGCTGCCCAGTGAGGTTGTGGATGCCCCGTCCTTGGAGGTGTTCAAGACCAGGTTGGACGGGGCCCTGGGCAACCTGATCTAGTAAAGGCGTATGTTTGGTGGCCCTGCTAGGCAGGGGGGTTGGAACTACATGATCCTTGAGGTCCCTTCCAACCCGGGTAATTCTGTGATTCTGTGATTCTGTGGGGTGAAAGCCAATGTCCCCCTTTTGCCTCCAATACAGTAAACACTGCATGAGATATTAAAACTGGTATCCTTTGGCCCAGTGTAGATTGATGGGCTTCTTGAATATTGAGCACCAGTGCACCCTGGATATCCCTTACTCACTTCAAGCTGTTTCAAGTTTACCATCAGTCCGTAGCTGTGTATCCATGGTCGGCACCCTCCTGTCATTCCTGGCAACGTATGGAGTTCCTTGGCAGTTTGCAGCTCAGGGGTTGAGCAGATGGCTTCTTTCTTGGCAGTCCTTAAGGTTCAAAGTCCAGCTGTCATCTCCTATCCCAAATACGTCACTTGCTGCTGAGTTAGTTGTGCTTTCTGTAAACCAAGAAACTCAGCAAACTCCCAGTCTATTGTACACAGTCCTTTTGTTGCTGTGGCACCCACGTGCTCCAGTAAAGTTCCACCCTAGGATGGAGGATCCCAGGTCTCAGGCTCACGAGTTGACCAGTTCTCAACAATCATTTAGCTGTTCTCACAACCCTGGGTAACACTGTCCAGGTTCACTGAGTCTCTTCTCCCTCTATTAGGGAGAACAGATACACGCAAGTACTCGTATGCTATCATGAGGAATTCAGTAGGTTACATTTAATTTAGAAGCATGATGCAATCAAAAGCTCGCTTAAATAAAAGCATACCCTTTTCTTTCACTCAAAATAATAGCCCAGAAAAAAATAAAAACAAAACAAAACTCTCATCATAATTGTTAAAGAAATTATCTACTAAATCTCGATGGAGAGTGGAGACACATGCTAGTTTTAGGAACACAGCACTTATCTCATTATCTGAATGCATCTCAAGGCATGCTCCTTGTGAAACTGTGAGAACTTCTATCATTAACAGACGTGTACCATGCCCTGATATATGGTTAAACCGCTTGCAGTGCACTGTCAGATGTACAGGATGGCAGCTGTATGTGCTGTGACCAAATAAACCCCACACTGAAACCTTTCAGAATTTTAGGATCTACAAGTACTGCATTCATATTAAAAGTAAAAAATTCCTAAGCTACACATGTTCTAGGTTTCCATTTGTTAGATACAACATACCTTTGGAAGTAGGCGCCTAAAAAGATATGCCTTCTACTTGCTTCTCTGTCTGGCTCTTCGAAAAGAAGGCCTTTGGAGCAGGAAATGCAAAGGGCAGCTCATTTCTTAACACTGACTCTGCATCAACATTCTCTGTGTTTGCACGCTTCTTAGATGCCACTTTTCTTGTCACTGGAGTTGACAGTGTGAATTCCATATCACCCAGTTGAGTATCATGCCTCGAATGGTGCCAGAGACGGAACAAAAGGTTTTCTGATCACAGCCGGAGAAGTTACTGTCAAAGAAATTCTAACAGCTGAGAAGGTCAGACACAATGCTTATAAAAATATCATACATTATTTGGCTATTGAACAAAACAGTTGAAAACTCTGATTCTCTCCTAGAATAAGTTCGTTTCTTATAGACTGTCAAACACCATTTTTTTATTTGTTCATCTCAATTCTCCATTGAGGATTAACCTTCACCAGCTTATCTAAACATAAATATGAATTATCACTTGGTTTAGTTAAAAATTTGAATAATATCACAGTGGATTTTGTTGTCCAACACAGTAAGATTGAATTTCTTTCGGTACCTTTCAACCTCTGCCTACCTCCAGCCTAACTCCAGAATCTTATTAACTGTGCCTTATCGCTTCCCATTGTGTTTTAAAATCCTCACTGACTCCTTTACTTGTTCCCTTGCTTGCTGTTTCTGTGCAAACCAAACACTGGAGTTAGGGATCACGTCAAACCAACCATGGCCTACAGGTAGAAGGCAACAAAATTTATGCTTAACATACTTCTTTGCTCTATCTTTATCTTCCTTTGGTCAAGGTCCACTAGATACTTAAATATGGAGTAAGCACTAGATACAATGAGAAGCAGATTTCTAGATTAAGAGCTGTATTTTTTCTGTAAGAAACTAGCTGTACATCTTCACACACCTGCTTTGTTTTCTGAGTATTTAGATCGAGTGGAGATTCTTCAAACACTGAAGCTACATCAGAAAATTCCATGGATCCAAACGCATCTGGCACATGGCTGCAGTCTGGCACATCTTCATATGCCAGAGCCTTTTCAGACAGAAATGTTCCACCGAGATTCTTTTGCAGAATTAGAAGGAAGATTTCATCAGAAGATTTCACCACTAAAGTCTAAATAAGATTGGTTTGCAAGTTCCAAACTATGGCTAACAGCTAATGGAAGTCCACAGGCCAGCAGCAACAACTTTTATATTATGTTCTTAATATTCTAATTGTTGATATGACGTTCATATAAAGAGCAGAAGGGAAATTACTCTTAGAGCTCAAGTCATCTTTCACAGCCTGCGTCAACAAGAGCAGCACCTCATAGCCTTTGGTTTCAAGACCTGGACCACAAGCTAGCTAATGATTTTACACAGAATTCCAGAGTTCAAGTCACTGTTTACATTAGGGCTGAAATTGTACTGAAAGCCTTCAAGTTCATCACACTTAATTATCACTGGCACCACACATAACTCCACGTTACATATGTGATCACACGCAACCTGGCAACTTCAGACAATTCCCAAAGCACTCCACTTGCACTTGGCTACTAAAGTACAGAAAAAGGAATTAACATCAGAAATAGCTGCAGTCAAAACCATCTAAGAATCCAAGTCTCCAGGAAACAAGGAAAGCAAATCCTCTCCAGGACTGTGTTCTAAAAGGAAACAGATCAGAAAGGTGAGTTCTTCCCCCCTTTGACCACCCACTCATGTAACGTCCATGTCATTTCTAAGTATGCTGCCCAGACCAAGACTGAGGATGCTTCAGAAGAAGACCTTCCCTGCTAAGCCAAACAGAACAAGTAAGGTACCAAAATATGTAGAGCCAAACGAGGAAAGGTGCTCTAAGAAGGTAAGCATCACAAGAGACCAACAGGAATACTTACACAATCCAAACAATGCACAGTTTCTGTTCCACAAGCTGCCAAGAGGAATGTGTGCAGTACTCACAGCGCACCATGTACACTGCTTACTGCAGTCATACTGCTTCGTAGGACCAGCCCAACTTACTAAAACACTTTAATGAGCAATCCGAACTGTCTGGATCAGCACGGTTCACTTGGAAGGGACCTTCACAGATAAACCTGAAGAGGTGAGGCGACTGCACTATCTAAACCTTAAAGCATATAGGACCTTAAAGCATAAGCTTAAAGCACAGAAGCATGACCAGCAGGTCGAGGGAGGTGGTGCTCCCCCTCCACACTCCTCTCATTGAAACCCCATCTGGAGCACTGCACGCAGTTCTGGAGCCCTCAACACAAGAAGGACTTGGAGATGTTCAGGCAGGTCCAGAGGAGGGCCATGAAGGTGATCAGAGAGGGCTGAAAGCACCTCTACTATGTGCACAGGCTGAGAGAGATGGGGCTCTTCAGCCTGGAGAAGACTCCAAGGAGACCTTAGAGTGGCCTTCCAGTATCTGAAGAGGGCCTACAGGGAAGGCTGGGGAGGGACTTTTCATAAGGGCAGGTAGCAACAGAATGAGGGGAAATGGCTTTACATGGGAAGAAGGTAGATTAGGATTGGATATTAGGAAGAAATGCTTTACTGTGGGTGTGGTGAGACACTGGAGCAGGTTGCCCAGCAAGGCTCCAATATGATTGCTTTGCAAGTTCCAAACTATGGCTAACAGCTAATGGAAGTCCTCAGTCCAGCAGCACAAAATTTTATATTATCTTCTTAATATTCTAATTGTGGATTTGACGTTCATATAAAGAGCAGAAGGGAAATTACTCTTAGAGCTCAAGTCATCTTTCACAGCCTGCGTCAACAAGAGCAGCACCTCACAGCCTTTGGTTTGAAGACCCGGACCACAAGCTAGCTAATGATTTTACACAGAATTCCAGAGTTCAAGTCATTGTTTATGTTAGGGCTGCAATTCTACTGAAAGCCTTCCAGTTCATCACACTTCATTATCAATGGCACCACAGATACCTCACAAAGAAGCATTATGACACCACAAAGGGGCATTATGACGTCAGAAAGGGCATTATGACATCACAAAGGGCATTATGAATCACAAAGGAGCATTATGACATCACAAAGGAGCATTATGACGTCTCAAAGGGCATTATGACGTCACAAAGGGCGTTATGACACCACAAAGAAGCATTATGACATCACAAAGGGGAATTATGACGTCAAAAAAGGGTCATTATGACGTCTGAAAGGGGCATTGTGATGTCACAAAGGGGTGTTATGACATCACAAAGGGGTATTGTGACATCACAAAAGAGCATTAAGACATCACAAAGGGGAATTAAGACGTCACAAAGGGCATTATGACGTCACAAAGAGGCATTATCACGTCACAAAGAGGCATTATGAAAACAAAGGAGCCTTATGACGTCTCAAATGGCATTATGACATCACAAAGGGCATTATGACGTCACAAAGGGGCATTAAGACATCACAATGGGTCATTATGACGTCAGAAAGGGGCATTATGACATCAGAAAGGTGCATTATGATGTCACAAAGGGTGTTATGATGTCACAAAGGGGCATTATGATGTCACAAAGGGGCGCTGGGAAAAGATCTCTGTGTGGAGATTGCTTCTACTAGAGGTAGTTCTATAAGACTGTTATATAGAGCTGTGCAGGGGCTGTAAATCTGTCTGCAGAGGGTGATGATCAGTTCCAAGTGTCTGCAGTCAATGCTCATGGACAGAGCCCATCCAACCTGGCCTTGAATGCCTGCAGGCCTTGAATGGGGCATCCACAGCCTCCTTGGGCAACCTGTTCCAGTGTGTCACCACCCTCTGAGCAAAAAACATCTACCTAAGATCCAACCTATACCTCCCCAGTCTCAGTTTTAAACCATTCCCCCTTGTCCTATCATTATCCACCCTCATAAACAGCCATTCCCCCTCCTGTTTATACGCTCCCTTCAAGTACTCAAAGGCCACAATGAGGTCTCCCCACAGCCTTCCATTCTCCAGGCTAAACAAGCCCAGATCCCTCCACCTTTCCTCATAGGAGAGCTGCTCCAGCCCTCTGATCATCACAGTGGCCCTCCTCTGGACCCCCCCCAACAGCTCCACATCCTTCCCAGGCCTGGACACAGTGCTGCAAATATGGCCTCACAAGAGCTGAGCAGGAGTGGACAATCACCTCCCTCTCCTGCTGGCCACCCCTTTTTCAGTGCAGCCCAGAACACACATGGATCTATCTTTTCCATACGGATATTCCCATCTGTGTACATATATATACCACACCTACACCCCCACAATCTGCTACAACTCCATAGAATTTTCAAGGTTGGAAAAGACCTGGATGATCTTATGATCTTATGATCTCAGATCTTATGATCTGGATGATCTTATGATCATCCAGTCCAACCATCACCAATACTTCCCAGTTAAATCACATCCCTCAACACAACACCCAAACTTTTTGTGAACTTCCCAGGGTTGGTGACTCTACATGAGAGAAAAGGGCACTCAGATAAGGGATTCTGCATTTGCTATTAGCAGAGGTGGGATGAGACCGAGCACTGCCCCAGCTCCTGGGATAATGCAGAAGGGCTGAGACCTTCCAGCTGCTTCCACCCAGGGTCACACAGCAAAGCCGACCCTGCAGGAGTCTGCATCATTCTTTGCATGGCATTGCTAAGAGGAAGATCCCCCCCCTACCCTTGGCTCTACACTCCAGCTGCTGTCTGCCATCTGTAAAGCCACCACAGCTCTCCTACTGGAGTTCCCATCTGCACAGTGACAGCTTGGTTTCTTCTTACTGTCAAAGCAGCCACAGCCTCAGTGCTTCTCAAATCTCCCCTTTTCAGCTGATTTCCTCTTTCTTGTGGCTGGGCAATTCCTCCCTCTCACAGTCATCCCTCTGCCCCACTCTGTGCCCACAGACCCAGAGAGGGCACACAGAGCCAGCCCTGTCCCAGCTGCTGCTGCTTCACATCTGACAGTCTCAGGAGCTGAGATCCAGGCCGAGACAGCAATGCCCAGACATGGTTTGTAGGACGTTTGTGATAGGAAATAGGGAGGCTTGTGATTAAACCTGCCCCCTAAGGAGGAAGGCAATGCTGCCTGCAGCCCCAGCAGGCATTACAAAACATCCCCATTTACAGGAGGGTTTTAAATAGCACAATTCAGGAACTACAACTGCACAAATTCCCGCATGCCCTGGAATAAGTTTGGGAATGGACATGGTTCTACCACCTGTGCAATGCCATAGAAATAACAACCATCCACCTGTAAACCTCCATCCTCTCCCCTGCTGCACAAAGGGAAGCTCAACAGCAGTGCACAAATGTCCCAGCAATGTCTGAGCACTGCTCTGTGCATCCCAACCTGCTCATCCCATCCACTCCTGGCTGGGCAGCAGGATTGGGGTGGCACATTGCAATGGGCACAGAGGAACATGGAAGCCCCACACATGTGAGGAAGGGGCTGGCTGTGCTCCACACTCACGTTATCAGACGTGATTTGCCCTTCTGTGGGGAGCCTCTGCTCTTTCCCAGCTCATCCTCCAGCGTCTGGGACTCCAGGATCTCATTCAGGCTGTTGTTGGCTGCGGGGCAGCTCCATGAAGAGCCTCCCCTCCACCGACCGGCACACAACAGCCGCTCCCGCGCACTGCGGCTCAGCCAATCGGAGCCGGCGGAGCTGCCGCTGCCCGATGGGACCCCCCCCCCCACATATTGACCCCCCAGACGAGGAAGAGGAGGAGGAGAGCGACGAGGAGCTGCCGCAGGAGCTGACGTTGGGGCGGGGGGGCAACGCGGGGGGGAGGGTCGGCAGTGGGGGGTGGGGGAGGGGGTGGGGCAGCATTACCCCCGGACCCCGTGGACCCCCCCCAGCCAAAGTGCTGCTCTCCGACCCCCGCGGGCTCTTTGTGCAGCCGCTGCCCTCCAGTTATAGGACCCCCCCCCCCCATATTGCGCTTTGCTCACCCCCACCTCCGGAACCCCCCCCCCACTCACCACATCGCCCCCTCCCCCCCCGGGTGGGGTTATGGGGGGTGGGGTGGGGTCGACGATGTGCCGTAAGCCGCGCCGGGGTCGTGTGACAAACCCCCCCCCCATCAAGATGAATGGGGCGCTGTCGGGGGGGGGCTCAGCCGTAAGGATAAAGCGGGGGGGTTAATGACGGGGGGGGGGCAGTGCTATAGGGAACGCAACTAATCTAAGCCCCCCCCCCCACATTAACACCCCATTGTGTGTGGGGGTGGTGGGGCTGGAGCACACAATAACCCCCCCAAAGGCCAAACAGCCCCAACACCCCCCCTCAAAGCCGCTGACTTACGCTGTGCCCCCCCTGCATGAAGGGCCCCCCCCCATCGATTGAGGCCCCCCCAATCCCATCTATAGTTGAGAGCTATGCTTTTTGTAACCCCCCCCTTTTAAAGCCCCCTCCCCCCACAATGTTGTGCACGATGTGCTGCCCCCCATGAGCCCCTGACCCCCCCCCTTTAAAGATGGGGTGGGGGGGGTGGTCTCGGACCCCCCCTCCTTTAAACGATGGGGTGGGGGGGCGGATTGTCACTGCCCCCCAACACCAAAATGGACACCCCCCTTTTAAAGGATGGGGTGGGGATGGGGGGGTGGGGGGTGAAGGTGATCTCGCCCCCCCCCCCATTAAAACGGACCCCCCACCCCTTTAAAGGATGGGTGGGGGTCGGTTACGGGCCCCCCCGGCGCTGTGTGTGTATGTGCCCCCCCCCCGTTTTGCTCCCCCCGTGGCGCAGTGTGCTGGGAAAGGATCTCTGTGTGGAGATTGCTTCTACTAGAGGTAGTTCTATAAGACTGTTATATAGAGCTGTGCAGGGCCTGTAAAGAGAGTTGAGGGGGACTCTAGTGGGCATATGGGGCTGTGGTGGGCAATAGGAGGACTAGGGGCTCTAGGGGGCTCTGAGGGTGTGTAGGGGTTGTGGATCAGGTTGGATCTTAGGAAGATGTTTTTCACTCAGAGGGTGGTGACGCACTGGAACAGGTTGCCCAAGGAGGCTGTGGATGCCCCATCCCTGCAGGCATTCAAGGCCAGGCTGGATGTGGCTCTGGGCAGCCTGGTCTGGTGGATGGCGTCCCTGCACATAGCAGGGGGTTGGAACTGGATGATTTTTGGGATCCTTTTCAACCCAGGCCATTCTATGACTGTACAGTTCCATAGTGGAACAAATATAATATGCTAACTATGTAAAACATGGAGTCAGACCTGTGTGATTTGTCCACACCAGGAGGTGATTAGAAAACAATTTGTAAGCTACAAAGCTGCTTGCTGGAAAGGAAAAGAAAATAAAACTACAAGAAAAAGGGAAATCATTTCTTCCTGAAAATAGGAAGAATTATAGATCTGACATGAAATTTGAGTGAAGCTCCTGATTTTATGAAGCTATTCCCATTATTTTCTTGGTGCTGTGTTTCCCAAATGAGTGGTTTCTGGCTCTGCTGCAGCACCAGTCTGCATGTGAACATCAACTCTGTTCACCATCTGGGAAGATTAGGACTTCCCTTCTCCTACCAGCACCACTGAATTACAGTTACTCAGTGGTTAAACAAAGGAATCCTTAAAGAAGGGTTTACAGCTGTCCTGTTGTCTGAAGTGCTTGGGGCATTCTGATGCTATTAAGCTCTATGTATTAACAAGTTAAAAAAGAAAAGGTAGGCATCTGATTGTTGTGACAGTTTCTAAGCGATTTGGAAAGCTGTACCACCCAACCACTCCTTCTATTTGATGGAGGTGACAAAGCTCAGTTTAATTTCTGACTGCTGTTTAAATTCTGAAGCTCGAGCTGGTTCCTGGAGCAGAAAAAGCTCGGAAGCTGTCCCTCCTACAAGCAGGCACCTCTGAGCAAAATATGACATCTCAGTTTCTGATGGTAAGGTCAGGAGATCTGATTCCAGCATCTAGCTTTTGGCTTAATACTGTGTTAGTGGGACCTTTGGCATCTAGCACTTAATGATCTTGAAGGTTTCTTCCAACCCAAGCCCTCCCATGATCCTATGATTCTGTGATTTCATTCAGGTTTATTGAGATGAGTTCTCCTGAATGTGCTGTTCTCCATATGATTATAATTGGAGTCCAGATGGGTGACTGAAACCAGACACCAAACTTTCTGATGGCCAAAATTAAATGAAATCAATCCTTTACTGTGTCAGTAGTCTGTAACTAGAGCCCATCAGGTAATTCCCAGCCTCCTGCCTGTATCAGTGGCTGCACACAGTGAAAAAGTCTGATGGGATTTTAACCTCTAAAATGTTCCAAAGCAACCAGAGGGTGAATATATTCACTATGTAAATACCTGCAGGAATAAGCTTGTCATGTATGTCCTCAGGTACCACAGTAGTTAATGGTGGGACTCAGTAGGTCATGCTGAAAGTTGAGTCTGCTGATTTTGAAGGTCTTTTGAAGGTCTTTTCCAGCCTACATGACCTTATGCTAATATTTCTGAAATTTATTTCTGTTCAGCTCCCAGAAAACCTCCCACCCAGCCCCCAACTGACCCCGTGGTGAAAAATAAAACAGAAACCTCAGTGACGCTGGCATGGTCCCCTCCGAAGATGCACCGCCCCATTCCAGTCGATGGCTACATTGTGGAATGCAAGAAACTAACTGGCTTCACCTGGGTGAGGTGCCACGAGTCTCATGTCCCCGTCCCAGAGTTCACGGTGAGCAATCTGTCTGAAGAGGCTGATGATCAGTTCCGAGTGTCTGCAGTCAATGCGCATGGACAGAGCCCGTCTCTGGAATTCCCAGGGAGCGTGCACCTTGGTAAGCACAAAAACCCCAATGGAAATGGGTCAGTGTGTGCTGAGCAGCTGTGTTGGTTCCCTAAAGATGCTTCCTTTGACTTTAAGGTTAGCAGTGCATTAACACACCAAAGGCTTTCCTTTATTCCTAGTTCTCCTATCTCCTATCAACCTCCAGCTACCACTAAAGTGATACGAGTTGTTTCTGTGACAGAGACATGAATATCCTTATCTTTTGATATCTCACATGTGCAAGAGGCAGAACTTTCTGTAACAGATCTTAAGCACAGAAGTGCTTCTTCTAGCACTCATGCAAAGGGAGAAGTAGAAATGTACCTATGATTTAATCTTCCATCTCTAAATGAGATACCAGACTTGCATCTAAAGAGCATTAAGACATACATGTTCTTCCTCAGACCCAGTCCTGGCTGTGAAATCCCCCCTAACAACTGGTGAAGCTGTACCTGGAGGGGATGCCATGTTTACTATTGACCTTACAACAACGTGCAAGCATGCCAGCTGATGAATGTCTGCAGTTCACAGCTATTGGCCAGTGCATTCAGTCACCAGGTTTACCACTGCATGACCATAGAGCAGTACTTTCAGCTGCAGGTTCAGACAGCCTTTCTGATTGCACTGGAATAGTTTAGAAGTAGGGGAGCAATAATTCCAATAATATCTCTATCAATCAGCTTTGCATGACAAAGTAGAACAAATAAACATTCATGATGGGAGGACCTGTTTGTCATTGGGTGGAAACCTCTGCAGAAGCATGTTTAGAGCATTATTAATCAGTAGAAGGAGATGTTTGGTTGATTTTTACTTAGTAAATCCAGCAAGAAGACCAAATGAAATATCGTGAATTGCTCAGCACTGACACAATGATGAGTGCAGGAACAGAAGGTGATACTTTTTCAGAGATGTTGCAGCAAACATTGACCACGTTAGCCTGATATCAATTGAAATAACGAGGCCTTTGCTCCTGACAGGTGCTGCAGTGAGATTTACCAAGAAGAGCAAAGATGTAGAAAAGATCTGCGCTTGGCTGCGTGAGGAAGCCAAACTGCAGGCTGAGCTTTCAGACACAGGCGCTACTGTGGAGTGGATGAAGGATGGGAAGGAGCTCAAGGCCAGTGAAAATTATGAACTGCAAATTGTGGGGAAGAAACACACCCTGAAAATTCACAACGACTCAATGGATGATGCTGCAAGTTATCAGTGCATCTGTGAGGGGGATAAAATGCTCTATCAGCTTTCAGTGAAAGGTATGTGACAGTCTGGGCTGTCCTCTTCCTGCCCAGGGCCAGCAGACTGCATTCACCTGATTCCCCGACAGTCCAGCTGTTGTCAGACAGCATCTGGGGTGTTTTCAGTGGCTGTTTTGACTTGAACTGGCCAATCTGCTTTGTAGAGCCATTTGATTTCTGTGTTCTGTCCTGTGATTCGTCCCTAAGATATAGAGGAAATCAAGGGAAAGACAGGAAAAAGAGCATCCCAGCCTTCCTGCTCTTCTGTCAGGGTGGCCACAAGAGATGATGTCAACATCTCTTTTTGTAGCAGTGATCCCAAATGTAGAAAACACCTGTGAAGAGTCACAGGGACTAAATTGATGGAGAGCAGAACTTCCTGCCAAGGCTTGTCAGCTAGTCTTAATTTTGCTTTTCTTCTCTCTCTTTGTCATGTTAGCATAATATTTCATACTGGCAGGTCTGCCCATAGAATTAACTGGCACAGGCTGCCCAGGTAGGTGGTGGGATCCCTGGAGGTGTTCAGGAGCTGTCGAGATGTGGCCCTGATGGATGTTATCAGGGGGCATGGTGGGGTGGGTTGGGGTTGGAATCAAAGGAGGACCCCCATGTATTTCATCGGGAAGCACTACTGGTAATAAGACCTTTGGAGCAAATCCTGGTAGGGCCACGCTCAGCTGGTCCAGTCTGGAGGCTGTTTCTCCTTACTGCAGTATCTGCAGTGAAAACCAGCAGCTGCTTTTGTGTGGTTGGGCTCACATCCAGCAGTGGTGACGGGACTACAATGATAAGAGACAGTTCCTGAAAAAATGAATGAAATTTGACTGTATGATAGGATGGAGTTAAATGTATTGACAGGATCTCAGTCATCCCAGTGTCCATCAGCTGGCTCTCGAGCTCCTAAATACAGGCATTCTGTAGAACGTTGTTGAATTTGTATTATACATGCGTGTTCTTGGAACTGCAGAACAAATGCATGCATAATCCAGACTTTGATTTTAGCAGCTCTGACTGCGCTGTCTCAACAGACCCAACTCAGTTGTGTGCGCTGTTTTGAAATGATATGTTAACAAGAAGTTGGAAAACAAGCTCAATTACCCTCAGTAAAATAGGACCGTGGACTTAGGCTTGAACTTTTGGCTAAGACAGTGGTGAGATTTTGAATCTTTGAAGTCAATTATTCCACTGTGTGTTAATAAGGGCCAGTTTTATCATCTAACTTTTGCACTCCAATTAATTTCCATAAAGGAATTCTTTTTTTTCTTTTTTCTTTTCAGTCCTAAGTGATATCTCTATCTTTTAGGCTTGATTTGTTTGCCAGGGGGTTACAGTGCAGTAATAGATACCCCCTCCATTGATTTCCTTCTAGTTTGCTTGTTCCAATTCTTTCCTCAGTTTTCCTATTTTAGACATTTTCTTGAAGCCTTGGGCTTCTTCCTTTGGCTCTGTCCCCTGTACAGTGTACGTCCTTCAACTTGTGGAGATAAGGTAATCTGGTACGTGGTTTATAAAAGCTGCCAATTTGCCAGCTTCTGAATTAGAATCTAGCAATTAGAACTAGGATTAAACGTGCACGTTTGATCTTATGATAAATGAATGCCTCATGGTCACCAATGTCCCTGCAGTTCTTTACCATCATATGTATTTTGTGTCTTCATATTTTGTTTCAGCACTGGCAAACTTCGTAATCAAAGAGACAAGTGGAGGAGTAATCAGGGCCGTTGCTGGAAAACAAGCTGAATTTGTTTCTGAGACCTCTGAAGCCAATGTCATGGTGAAGTGGTACAAAAATGGCAAAGAAATCAAGACCAGTAAGAAATTCACAATGGAAGATAAAGGGAAACTGCATAAGCTTGTGGCTTCAGCTGTAACGAAAGAAGACGAGGGAACATACATCTACACAATTGGAGATGACACTCTGATTTTTGATTGGAAAGTCTCAGGTAAGTTTGTGAGGCAAACATAGGATCACAATCCATGTAAAGCACTTCAGACTTAATTCATTTTATTTGTCCAACGCTGTGGGTTTCCAGTATTTAGGACAAAGATTGCATAGCTCTATTGAAGCAATTCTGACCTTCCTGTTGTCCCTATGCAAATCCACAGTATGAGCAAATAATGTAACTGTGTTGTGATGAATTCAAGACAGCCTTAGCTCCAGCTGGGGCTGGAGTCACGACTTGAGCCCTGGCATCTGGGCTTCATTCATCTAGTTCATGTATTGCCTCAGCACTTACATCATCTTTAAACCTATGACTGAAATGGTCCTAAGTTATTAGCATGGGAATCCTGTCTCCTCTTTGGACAAATTAAACTCCACATTTGGAGAGTTGAGTGTCTCCTGCTGTACCCGAAGGACATTGTGATCTCTGAGGTGTCTCCCTGAGGTGCTGTAAGCACAGCCATTAGCTCATAGTGCAAGTAAAGCACTGTTAGGTCAAGCCTGGAGGAGTAATGCTTGTCACTGACATGTTCCTGTTCAGGGTGGAGCTGGAGGGTAAAATAACACAAGAAATTGTCATTTAAATTCAATATCTGTGAAATTCAGCTGGTTGCATTCACAGAACCTGGCGTTAAGATCTGTTTTCTGTTTTATATCTTGAGCCTATTTTCCATAACCCAGTCCTCATTTATGAACTGAAGCTCTACTGAAAGCCTTTCGCTGTGTATGCTCATGCTGCAGTGCAGCGCTTGTGACCTTTAACAGCACATTCACGTTCCTCTGATCACAGGATCCTTACGGTTGATTAAGACCCTCTAGTCTGACTGCTCACCCATCACCACCGTGATGCTCACCATCAGCTTAGCTAAAAACTCAGCAGAGATGATAGATCAAGCACAACACTGGATTTGGGGTGGCTAGAGATTCCTAAGATATTGAAGGATTGCTTGCAGGTGGTGTTGGTTCAGGTATTCACCCTGCATCCCACCTGCTGTTCTGTTTGGTTGAGAATCATGCATTCTGCAATTTCACTTTGTAATTCAAAGACCCTGGCTTTATCTGTTGAAAAACTGATCTAAAACAAGCCAAGAAGACTCCGTTGGAACTGGTTGATGCAGAACAAAGGCATCCCCAAAGGACAAGTTGCACTGTTTGATGAACATTATTGGATGAGAGCTAAGCTAAGATTTAAAAAGTTCTGGGGCTGTCTCTGAGCATCAAATACAGAGGAAGCCTGCATGATTCCCTGAGAATGGATACCTCCTACTTTGGTGTAGGGTTAAGGGAACACTAGCAGTAACTCCTATCACAAAATGTCGCATGGCTCAGACAAAATGCCATCAAGAGGGCTTAATTAGGAGCACCAAATGGTCGCAAGATGGTCTTAGGGCAGGGAAGTAATCTATCTATGTGATATTGATTGATGCTATTAGTTCTTAACAGCTTGACTCTAGAAGGACTGTTGTTCTTTGGTCACCTAGTTATAAAAGAATAAATGGCTCCTGTCTATTACAATTTTTAACGCATTTTTTGTTCACTGATGCCATAAATGTTCCTGGCATAGTAATTGGCCTTGGTATATTCAGTGACTGAAAGCAACAGTTGTTGCTCTAAGAAATGCAGTACAAAGCTAGGTCTGCCTGTAGCTGACAGCCATCAGCTTGCTCCTCAGGCAGGTTCTGTCTGTGTATGGGAGATCACAATGTGAACCACTGATTGATCAGCTGAGGCAAGTGTGGGGTCAGCTGTGGGAGCACAGGTGAAAGTTATGTAGCTGTGCTCCCTGGAGGGGTGGAGTTCGACTCCACCTCCTCTGAGACCTCATTTAAGGGCTGACCCTCACTGAGGCAGCATCTCTTGGAGATTGCTCACCAGGGAGGATCACCTCAGCTCTGGTGAGTTCCCTTTTCCTTATATCTTCTGTATTTCTACCATTTTACTTGTAATTGCTATCCTTGTTAATACCAGCATAGTTATTGCCAATACATTTGGCAAGCCAGGCAGGAGCCACTGACTTGGCATCTAGAAATATAAGGAAAAAAAAAAATGTCCTTTGTGTGGAAAATCTTTAATTGGTACAAGGGGGAGAAGACCACCCCCTTAGGGACATGCCTTCCTGGACAAATTCCAGGTTTTGAGGCGTCCCCATATTACCAATTAGCAACAATTATTGAACAATGGGGCCCTTTAAGAGTACCAAATAACATGGACGCCTATTGTCTAACTGATTACTTTCTAGGACTACAAAAAGATATCTTAATTACAAAAGAAAAGCGAATGGCTGCATCTATGGCAGCCTGGCCATTATTAAATGCTTTAAATCGGGCAGAGATAAAATCAAACAACATTGCACATGAAAATGAATTGTTAAAGGCCCGTATTGAAAAATTGGAGGGTGAGATCAATCTATTGACAGGAAAAAAACCGTCATTTTCTTCCTCCAACCCTCAAATTAGATACATTTCATTTAATGACGATCAAGATCCTGAAGAAATGAATCAAAATAAGATCACTAAATCTGATCTAGAAAAACCATCTGAGACGGACTCACTAGAAGTCCGTCCAGTAATAACTCAAAAAACAAAGAAAATTCAAGATCGACCAGCAGGAGTGCCTCCTGATCAATGGCCCCCTGCCGAATCTGTTTTACATGTAACAGCCCGTCCATATACGCCTACTGAACTCATGGACCTAGTGCAACGATTTAGGCAAAGGCCAAGGGAAAGTGTTCCGGCTTGGTTATTACGGTTATGGGATTCAGGGGCAGATAGTGTACTGGTTAGTGGCCCCGAAGTATCTAAGTTGGCCACAATAACAGTACATCCTGCCCTTCGGCAGAGACTGTATGCTGGGACTCAGTTCCCTGAAGAAAACCATTCAATTGTAGAATGGATAATGGCTGCTTGCCGCATGGTGTGGACAAATAAAACTGACATGCCAGTAAACACAGGGATGTGGTCTTCTATGGAAGACCTTCAAAATTATATACGCGAATTAGGTATGAGAGAGGCTATCTACGAAGACACATTCGATAGCCCTGATATGGTTAAATTTTCTGCGGGAATGAGGGACCTAATTTTACAGTAAGCACCCTCTCATATGTATGGAACCTTGGTTTCCATACTTAATCCAGTAGTATCCGCAGAGGCAGTAGTCCAACAAGCCGCCCAATTGGTAGCAGACCTCGGAGAAACTGAGCGTTTCCGAGCTAAGCGCAATATCAGGGTGATTGAGGATGCCGAGGCTTTTCCAATAGTGCGAGCCAGAAGATCGGCCCCGCGAACTTCTCGGGCAGGACCTGTTAGGGTATCCCGGAAACAAATGTTTAATGATCTGCTCCGGGCAGGCGTTCAGTTTTCAAAAATTGATGGGCAGCCCAATCAGGTTCTCCTTCAGTTGTGGAAGCAACTGAAGGATGAACAAAAATTTCAGAATAAACCCAAAAGGCCAGGGATAAGATTTATAGAGCGGCGACCAACAACAACATGGAATTTAGAAGATTTTATAGTTCCAAATAGGAAAAAGAAGCCACCTCAGGTGCCTCGGGTTATGACACCGGAGGTATCGGAGGTAAAAGACTTGAATCTGGCTCAGTTCATGGCTTGACGAGGGATGTCAGTCCTCCTAGGGCCTCTAGACGGGACCGGAGGCCCTATGTGGAACTGACGATATACTGGTCCCGAAAGAATATACAGAAGGTTATGGCCCTAGTTTATACCGGGGCAGAGACATCTATAATATATGGAGACCCAACTAAATTTAAAGGTAATAGAGTGATGATTGGAGGTTTTGGGGGACAAACCATTCCGGTCACCCAAACCTGGGTAAAACTGGGGGTCGGGCGTCTTCCACCACGGGAGTACAAGGTATCCATTGCCCCAATTCCAGAGTATATATTAGGAATTGATATCCTGTGGGGTCTGGCTCTCCATACAACAGTGGGAGAGTTCCGATTGCGGCAGAGATGCATTAGTATCCGGGCAATCCAGACAATATTGAGAGGCCATGCAAAACATGAGCCTATTTGTTTGCCGAAGCCACGCCGGATTACTAATGTGAAACAGTACAGACTCCCGGGTGGGCAGGATGAAATAACAAAGACGGTGCAGGAATTAGAAAGAGTGGGTATTATAAGGCCTGCACATAGCCCATATAACTCCCCAATATGGCCAGTGCGAAAACCGGATGGAACATGGAGGATGACAGTAGACTATAGGGAATTAAATAAGGTCACGCCACCTGTTCATGCGGCTGTACCCAATATTGCCTCCCTAATGGACACACTAAGCAGGGAAATCAAAACATATCACTGTGTCTTGGATTTGGCGAATGCATTCTTCAGTATTCCAATCAGTGAAGAATCGCAAGATCAGTTTGCATTTACATGGGAAGGGAGGCAATGGACTTTCCAGGTCCTACCCCAAGGGTACGTACATTCGCCCACTTTTTGTCATAATTTAGTGGCACGTGATCTGGCTAAGTGGGAAAAGCCAAATAATGTCAATTTATATCATTATATTGATGACCTCCTGTTAACATCCGATTCGTTAGAGGCGGTGAGACAAGCAGCAGATTTGTTGATAGCTTACCTGCAGAAAAGAGGGTGGGCTATAAACCCACAGAAGGTGCAAGGTCCGGGGCTATCTGTAAAATTCCTGGGAGTAATTTGGTCCGGGAAAACCAAAGTACTACCCAGTGCGGTAGTAGATAAAGTCCAAGCGTTTCCAGTCCCTACAACATCAAAACAATTGCAAGAATGTTTGGGTATATTGGGGTATTGGCGCTCCTTTATACCTCATTTAGCTCAGCTATTAAGGCCATTATACAAGCTTACAAAGAAGGGTCAATCATGGAATTGGGGAAAGATAGAACAGGATGCTTTCCAACAGGCAAAACTGGCAGTTAAACAAGCTCAGGCGTTGGGTATATTTGATCCGACCCTCCCAGCTGAACTAGATGTTCATGTTACTCAAGATGGTTTTGGCTGGGGCCTGTGGCAACGCCAGAGTTCTGTTCGAACCCCCATTGGATTCTGGTCTCAGGTTTGGCACGGAGCAGAAGAACGATATAGCATGATTGAGAAACAGTTATTGGCTGCCTATTCGGCATTACAAGCAGTAGAGCCGATAACGCAAACAGCAGAGGTCATAGTTAAGACTTCATTACCAATCCAGGGGTGGGTGAGAGATTTGACTCACCTTCCTAAGACGGGGGTGGCCCAAGCACAAACGGTGGCACGATGGGTCGCCTATCTAAGCCAGAGAAGCAGTCTGTCTTCATCTCCACTTAAAGAAGAACTACAGAAGATCCTAGGCCCAGTGACGTATCACAGTGATACATCAAAAGAACCGATGGTTGCTCCACCAGAGAAGAGTCCCGTTCAGGAAGGAAGATATCCTATTCCTGAAGATGCCTGGTATACGGATGGGTCCAGCAGAGGCAACCCGAGCAAGTGGCGAGCAATAGCATACCATCCCTCTACTGAGACCATCTGGTTTGATGAGGGGGATGGTCAAAGCAGCCAATGGGCAGAATTGCGAGCCGTGTGGATGGTTATAACTAAAGAACCTGGTGACGGCGTCCTGAACATCTGTACAGATAGTTGGGCTGTGTACCGGGGGCTCACTCTGTGGATTACGCAATGGGCTACCCAGGAATGGACTATCCACGCCTGACCGATTTGGGGTAAAGACATGTGGGTAGACATTTGGAATACGGTCAAACACAGGACAGTATGTGTCTACCATGTCTCTGGTCATCAACCCTTGCAGTCACCAGGAAATGATGAAGCTGACACACTGGCCCGAATCCGATGGATTGAGAATTCACAATCTGAAAATATTGCCCGTTGGTTACATCAGAAGCTACGGCATGCTGGACAGAAGATAATGTGGGCAGCTGCTAAAGCATGGGGGCTGCCTGTACAACTATCTGATATCGTTCAAGCATGTCAGGATTGCGATGCTTGCTCAAAGATGAGACCGAGACCGTTGCCTGAAACAACATCCCACATTGCTAGAGGATATAGTCCTCTTCAGAGATGGCAGGTCGACTACATTGGGCCCCTCCCTCGGTCTGAGGGGGCGAGATATGCCCTGACCTGCGTTGACACTGTAAGTGGACTGCTGCAAGCCTATCCTGTACCAAAGGCAAATCAAGCATACACAATTAAGGCACTTACTAAACTGATGTCTGCATACGGGACACCTCAAGTTATCGAGAGTGACCAAGGGACTCACTTCACTGGAGCGATGATACAGCGCTGGGCAGAAGAAAACAACATTGAATGGCGATTCCACCTGCCATATAACCCAACAGGGGCAGGCCTTATTGAACGTTATAATGGTATCCTTAAGGCTGCCCTGAAAACAGACTCTCAGTCCCTGCAGGGGTGGACAAAAAGATTATATGAAACCGTGCGGGACCTGAATGAAAGACCTCGGGATGGCAGACCCAGTGCCCTGAAAATGTTACAAACTATATGGGCCTCCCCTCTTAGGATCCAAATTACAGGCACCGATAATAAGGTAAAACCGCAGGTTGGTACTGAAAATAATCTTCTGCTCCCTGCCCCTGAGAATTTAGAACCGGGAATCCATAAGATAAATTGGCCTTGGAAGGTGCAGGTAGGACCCAAATGGTGTGGCCTACTTGCACCTTGGGGGAGATTATTGGAGGTGGGAGGTTCAGTCACCCCCTCGGTGATAGGTACATGGCCTACTGACATCGTGGTCAATACTCCGGCCTTTATTGCTAAAGGAACACCTATTATGTCCCTATGGCAGATCAAGACTCCTCCTCTGGTGCCAGATATAGTTATACAGCCACAGATATCTGGCCAGAGGGTATGGTATCGGAGGCCGGGACATAATCCAGTACAAGCAGAAGTATTGACCCAAGATAAGAATACGGCCTGTATCTTGCCCTGGAGGGCGGATCTTCCCCTCCTAGTACCCTTGAAACATCTATATTACTCCCCTTAAGATTGATTCTAAGCCTCTAGGACCATTACTCTGGACTGATGAAACGCAGACGGACCTGCACTTCAAGATGATTTGTCTCCGGTAACATCTATCAAGCACTGGCCCATGGAAGATCATAAACACCCATCCAATCATCATCATTTGAATAATATCAACATCTAATGCGACGGGAGATTGTATCAGCGTCGTGATTGGGTCTCTGTAGTAAGGGGAACTCACCTAATCATTGGTTCACGTTGTGAAGGGGTGGAGTGTATGGGAGATCACAATGTGAACCACTGATTGATCAGCTGAGGCAAGTGTGGGGTCAGCTGTGGGAGCACAGGTGAAAGTTATGTAGCTGTGCTCCCTGGAGGGGTGGAGTTCGACTCCACCTCCTCTGAGACCTCATTTAAGGGCTGACCCTCACTGAGGCAGCATCTCTTGGAGATCGCTCACCAGGGAGGATCGCCTCAGCTCTGGTGAGTTCCCTTTTCCTTATATCTTCTGTATTTCTACCATTTTGCTTGTAATTGCTATCCTTGTTAATACCAGCATAGTTATTGCCAATACAGTCTGGATGGAATGAAGGGCATGAAATACTGATGTGCTCATCAAACGCTGCTTGTTAGCTTAGAGACAAGGTGTTGAATTGGTTTGTTCATGTATTGCAAACAGGTTACTTAGCTGCCTTCATTTTAGCTTCAGAAGAACATGTGCAGAATACAGAATTGATTAGAAGAAATAAGAACTGTCTGCATAGAACTTACTCTTTCCTTACACAGGAGAATCAAGCACACGTTTGTATGTGAGTACCTCCAGAGGTGAAACTTGATCCCCCAGATGTAATGAGCAGAGACATTACAATCAGTTCTAACTGTATCTTAATGCTGTGCTGAATAAGCCTGAGTCAGGTTGTAAACCACTTTCTCTTTTTTTCTTCAGATGAAGCCATTAATTTTGTCAGCAAGTCCAAAACGACTCCAGAAATATCAGTCAGTCCTTCTGAAGACCTGGAGCTGGTGTGTGAGGTGTCAGCTGCAAGCGGAGCTGTCGTATAGAAGAAAGATCAAATAGAGGTGAAGCAGGACCAGAGGACAACCATCATCTCCCAGGGGACGCACCGCAAGCTCATGGTCAAAAATGTGACCCTGAAAGACCAAGGGAGCTACAGCTGTGAAACAAAAGATGACAAAGCAACATTCCAAGTGAAAGTCAGAGGTGAGAAAATGCTTGGAATCCCAGAGATAAAGGAACACTTCATTTTGTGTGTCTTGCATTTGGAGGATCAACTTACAGCCTCTCTGGTGCAAAACATTTTGGCTATAGGACTTTCTTTGTCATCTAGTGTCATAGCAACACTTTTCTACATGTGCTTTTCCATCCAGGAATGAATTACTGCAACAAACAATAGGCAAGGAGGGTAACTTGTGCAGCTCTTGTAGTCAGCTGGTGTCTGCAGGGTTACAGTGCAAGAGCACACCAGGCATGCAAGGAGTGAGAAAAGGGGAGGTGTTTGATGAGATCTGGTTACAAAATTTGAATGACACAATGAGGTGGAAAATGCCACTAATCAGACTCTTAAATGGCCTGGGTTGCAAAGGCCCACAGTGCTCATCCAGTTCCAACCCCCTTCTTCCTATGTGCAGGGTTGCCAACCAGCAGCCCAGGCTGCCCAGAACCACATCCAGCCTGGCCTTGAATGCCTGCAGGGATGGAGCATCCACAGTCTCCTTGGGCAACCTGTTCTAGAGGGCCATTCCCTTCTGATTTACTGGAAATGTAGAGAGACATCAGAAGAAACAAAGAGAAGGGAGGAGGTTCAGCAGTGCATGCAGGTGTTCTAAATCTCATGTCCAAATCTGCTATCAGACTGCGAAATGTTTAGATTTATGATATGATATGAAATGATATGCCTATTCATTTCCCAAGGCAAAATAGAGGGGAAAGTATTTTCCTGTCTTAATGAGGCATCATGATGGTCCCTGTGAAGGGCAAGTATAATGAAAATGGGGAACTGGAGTAAGCTCTGCAGCAGACTACAGCAAAATGGTGTGACTGTTGTGATGTCCCTGCAGAGAAAGAAGACGTGTTTACAAACAAGGACAAGGTACAAAAGGAGGTGAAGGCTGCACTGACTCAAAATGCCACGCTGAGCTGCGAGGTGGCCCAGGAGAAGATGGAGGTGAAGTGGTACAAGGAGGGGAAACTGATCACCTCGAGCAAGAAGTTCAAGGTGGAGTCAGAGGGCAAACAGTGTCGGCTGGTGGTGATCCAGGTAGAGAAGAAAGATGCAGGGGAGTACAGCTGCGAGGCTGCTGGCCAGAAACTCACCTTCAAGATTCATGTCACAGGTGAGAGAGAGCACATTTTGGCCTTTCATTCTAGAATGTTTTAGAAAACGGTCATTAGTTTGTAAGTTTTCCCTGCTATGCTTAAAATTTTTGGAGCTGAACTTTGGGGTGGTTAATTTCTGATGAGGAAATTGAACAAATTATTCTAAATACAGTTGTGAGGCAGCTCCATCTTTTAAAATCTTCAGGAATTTCCTTTTGCTGTGGGAATGAGGCCATAGACAAGAAAGTTCTGATTGCACTTCTCCATTCCCACGTGCCTGTACCACTAGAACAACTCTGCAATGCAGCTGCGTCTCAGGAAGTTTCAGAACAGGGGCTTTGTGTCAAGCACTAGGGGGTGTGCTCTATGTAACATGTTTTTGTCTTGGAAGGGCTCATTTAGCATGGGAGAGAATACTACAGGAATGTTTTGTATAAGTTGATGTTTTGAAGACATAAGTAAATGGCAGCTAGGGGACGAAAGAGTCATGAGAGTCATACAAGAAGCATCACAGAATGCCTTTTGTTGGAAGGGACCTGGAGGATCATCCAGTTCCAATCTCTGTCCTGGAAAGGAACACATTCTTTGAGACTAGGTTGCTCTAACACCCATCCAGCCTAGACTTGAATGTTTTCAGGGATGGGGCATCCATAAATTGCACAACTTCTCTCCACATCATTCTCTTGGGGCATCAGACTGGGAGAACTGATTCATTTTTCTGACTCCTTCCCCAAAACCTGCTCTTCTTTCAAGAGGCCAAACTAATGTATCTCTCTCTTTTCAGAGCCAGAATTTGTATTTACAAACAAGGAGAAGGTACAGAAGGTGGTGAAGGCTGCAACAACAGAAAAATGCCACGCTGAGCTGCGAGGTGGCCCAGGAGAAGATGGAGGTTGTCATCAATTTATAAGCAATGAGCCAATAATGTTCCAATTATAAACTTTTATTAATTGTAGCGGGTAAAACTAAAAGGCAATTCAGCGCTGGGCGACAGGGGGATTATTGTTCCTCCAACTGCCGCGCCGTCCCGTCCCTTGCAACTTCTTTTGTATTGTCCATCCCGAGCGTATTGTCCTTTAATTGGTCGGTTGTGATCGTGCGACTTGGTGTGTCGTTCCTTGGTTGGTCCTTCCGTGGAACTTTGTATCCATCGGGGCGTGCTTTGCCTGTAACTACGCAGAGTACACAATCTACCCATAAAATTAGAGTGTTCTGCAACCTTTGTGGCCTCCATATTCCACCATTATATCCCGGTCCTAATGAACAAGCACTCCACCACAATGCTACCACATCCCGGTCTTAATGAGCAAACATTTTATCACAGAGGTCAAGTGATAAAAGGAGGGGAAACTGATCACCTCGAGCAAGAAGTTCAAGGTAGAGTCAGAGGGCAAACAGCGTCGGCTGGTGGTGAGCCAGGTGGAGAAGAAAGATGCAGGGGAGTACAGCTGCGAGGCTGCTGGCCAGAAACTCACCTTCAAGATTCATGTCACAGGTAAGACAGGTGTTGTATGAAATACAGCAGAGAACAGTAAAGTAAAATCTAGTTTCTATTATACTGCACCTGGATCACTGTAGTCTGTGCTGAGGTTTTTTCCCTAGACTTGATTGCCTGGGTTTGTAGAAAGTATTTGGTTTCAGTATGACACAAAGACCTGTTTCAGTCTGTCTGTAGAGCAATAATTAGTAATATATGTACAGTGGAAGCAATATTCAAGATATTATTCAAATCTCTCCTGTGCCTGAGATCCCAAACTGTAATTCTTGTTCACCTAAACATTTGACTAAGATAAGTATGTGCAGTGAGGCTGGAGTGCATGTTCTACGTGCAGCCTTTCATGGCAGGAGAAGCAGGAACTTCTCCTAGTAGTACACTGCCTTTTTACTATGCCTTTATGTTGGAGGCTGCATCTGGATAGGTGAGTCTGCTACTCACAGTAAGAGACCTGGTAGAGCTGACTATTGCCAGAGCTCAAAGTAAGATAGATATCTGCAAATCACACACAAAGAACAAAGGACTGCGTTGGTGAGCATATTTCCTTTGTGCCTTTGACAGTCACAGTTGTGGCAATGGTAGAGGCCATGAGGAGTCTGTTCAGGAAGCCAGGAGTACTGTTCTGGGTCATGAAAAGGCAGCCAGTGGTTTGACTATCACATGTTTATGTGTTTTGATGTTTCACAGTGGGTCTTAAGTAAAAGGAACTCAGGTTTTGGTTGCCTGCAGGACAGATGTTCTTTTGGGTTCAATATGTTTGCATAGTGACTTGCAACCATGGGACTGGTGTTCAAGGACCCTCTTGGTTCCTTCAGTTCCTAGGTTCTTTCTTGCCTAGATTTGACACTTTGTTTCAACAGAAGAGCTGATATTCTCTAGTGAAGGCTATTAGTTTGGGCACAAGTGGTAACCTAAACCTGTTCCAACCTGTACATACAAACCTGCAAGTTGGTCTCATTTCGGTCCCTCAGTCAATACTTTTTCTTTTCTTCCCTCAGAGCCAAAACCTGTGTTTATAAACCAGGAGCAGGTGCAGAAAGAGGTGAGTGCTGCCCTGGCAGCAAGTGCCTCCCTCAGCTGTGAAGTAGCACAGGATCCAACAGAAGTAAAATGGTACAAGGATGGAAGACTGCTTGCCTCCTCCAGAAAGTTCAGAATGGAATCTGTGGGCAAAACACGGCGTCTGGTTGTGGAGCAGCTGGAGAAGAAAGATGCTGGAGAATACATCTGCGAGGCTGCTGGCCAGAAGATGACCTTCAAGTTGGAAACAACTGGTGAGCATTCGCTTTGGGAGCACTAAGCAGCTTTTTATGTGGCTTAGAGGAAGACTGGCTGTCTTCTACCCTGTGGGCATGGAACAGCCACAATTCCCCCCGGAACAACATCAATGACCCACACCACAAGTTGGATTCTCCTTTTTAATGTAGTGGTAGCGAGGTGAAAATCTGGCTGTGGAATATTTTTGACTAAGGAACTTCTACTTTAATTTCTAGATGCGCTGAATTACCCTCTGGAGTGTCTTTCTGAATATATAAGCAACCATGGGTGACTATGATCCTGATTTATATCTAGGTTCAGGCTTACTTTTTCAGTTAGGTTAGATCAATAGCTCCAGAGAAGATAGGGAAATACAGCAGTTCACTGATACCATGTGTCAGAAGAATGCAGCTCAGTGCTGGGCAGTTTGCTGCTTCATTCCCTCTTACAAGTTGCACCCAAGGCTGGAAAAGACCACTGAGATAGCTGAGTCCAACCCAGCCCACCCTCACTGGACTTACTAACCACGTCCCCAGTGCCACATACCCGTGGCTCTTGAGCACCTCCAGTGACTGCGGTATATCAGCGTGGTTGCTTCAGTTGTGGGAGTTTTCAGACACTGGCTGTTGTTCTAGCGAGACAAAAAACCAAAACTGATGGAACAGTGTCTATACAGGAAGCAACTGGCTGTCCTGATGGCTGCCAGCAGTTTTACACAAGGTGTGTCATGCAACCTTGCATGAGTCTGGTTTAAAAACTTGCTGTTCTGATGGAAGGAGAGGATGTTGGTACAGGATAACTGCGGGATTTGTGCTCTCCCGACATCCAGTTGCAATCACAGCTTATTGTTGCTATAGAAAACAGCTTCTCTGTAGACAAATTGAGTTAGTTCCAATAAGTGGCTGAAGCCCTAAGTGATCCAAGGTGAAGCATGATCCAAACTGGAATTTAACTAATTGTAGTAGGGAATCCAAGCCTTAATGAGATGAGTTATTTAAAATATGAGTCCTCCATCTAAAACAGCATTGAACTCTTACTCTGGTTTATGATAGAAGTGAGAGTTTAACAGCAGAAGTCTGAAGTTATGCTCCATATTTCTCATCACTCAAGAGAATATTTGAATATATGAATTCCTTTGGCTATGTTAGAGCTCATAATGAGGTCAGCTGATGTTCTTTAAATGCTCGGAGTCTAGCAATGTGGGGAAGTGGACTGCTATTTGCTGTTGAGCTTTAGGCTAAGAAGCCTGATTTTAGAGGACTGTGGACTTCCCCTTTCCCTTCCCCTCTCCTCCCCTTCTCCCTGGACTGATCCCACATGGTTTGAGAATGATTTCAGATCAAGGTAAATGAGGAATCGCCGTGTGAAAACCTGTTGTTTTACTGCACTATAAGAGACACTTAGTCAAAAGACAAGTGTGTGTTCCAAGCTTGAGATTGCAGGAGATCCTAGAAACAACTCAGCTGCTCAAACCTGTAGTCTGGCTGAATCTTTTATTGTCAGTTTTGGTCAGGAGGAGATGCTTGAGTAAGACAAATAAAAGGTCACGGGTAAGTTGGTCCTTCTTGTGATATACTTCTAGGCTTTCATCAGGGAGAAGCTTAATTAGTCCAAATAATCATAGCAGAAACCACACCAAGAGCATGAGAGTGAAATTTATACTTTCTTGACGTGAAGGAAAATTTTACCTGGTTCTGCCATTCCCCAAATATTTGTTTCCTTATGACAAGAAGAACTTTGCAGAAGTAATTTTTTTTTTCAGTCTTGCGTGCAACACAAAAAGGGGTAAAATCTAGGAGGCCACCTGAAATGTTTTTTCCATCTGGAAGGATCCATTTAACAGCACCCATGGACCTGGTTATGAACAAAACTAAGTTCCCAACTAAATCCACATTCTTCTTTCTCCTTCTCAGAATTGCCTGTGAAAATCAGCAAACCATTGGCAGACAGTAGCGTCATTGAGAAGGACAAGGTCACATTTGAGTGTGAGCTGTCCAGGCCCAACATGGACGTCAAGTGGTTCAAGGTATGGCATGTAATGGTATTTTCCTTTCTGACTTCTCTGGAAATGAAAGAGAGCCTTTAATTTCACTTCCAAGGGATGCGAGTCTGAGCTTTTCCTTGATAGCTTTTTCACTGCTCTCTTTTCTTTATGCTCTTTTATTTGCCCAGATCAGCACTCTTTGTTATTATGTCCTGAGTTCATTTATCAAGTTGAAATTGAAGTTTGTTTTGGTTTTATTGTGAACTTTTTAGGTCATGCTGCACAAAATATTGTTGGTTGAACTACAGTACAGTCTTGAGCTTCAAGTCTAACACAGAAATTCTCAGCTGGGATTTTGTAGCCTTGTTGTGAACTGGGTTTTAGGGGTGAAATCTCAGTTTTCTTTGCACCTGACAGTGTGAGAATTTGCTCTGGCACTTTGTGTACCTCCCCGGTGCTCAGCTGTTCCTTCCCTTACTTGGGGATAACGTCATTTATTCAAGGTGATGTCCAAACAGGCTTGTTAACAGTCCTCCGCAGTGCTTTAAGCTGTCATAGGTCAGCCAGAATTTATGCATGTTCTATAGCCATTCCTTCATGTTGAAAACACTGCACTGTGCTTAAGCTTCAGCATATGTTCCAGTAAGCACAGTTCCATTAATTCTAGGGGAGTGGGTGAATTAAGCATAGATCTGAAGGCTCCCTTTGCTGAGTGCAGAGATGGAAGGACTAATGGAGATCTGACTTGATATTTTCCCTTCTAGGATGGGAAGGAGCTCTGTCAAAGTAAAAAAGTGGGCATTACTTCCCAGGGAAATAAGAGAAGTCTCATTATTCACAAGTGTGAATATGAAGATCAGGGAACATCCACATGCTGAGCAGCCTAAGACAAGACATCAGCTACCCTAAAGGTTCATTTTATGTTTAACTGAAAGAGCAAATAAATCCTCTTGTGGTATTTTGCACCACGGGAAGAAATGCTTCATGGGCAGTTTGGGCATTTCTTGGTTAGTCCTTTTGGATACCTTTCTCTTTCTTCTTTATGCTCAAGACAGATTTTCCCTCCATGTGTTGCATTGGTTAAACCCCAGTTTGTAGCTCATCATTGGGCTCTGAAGCATCAGACTTGTTACTGAACACATGGGTCTGTTGTGCCCTGGTAGATGCCACCTTCCCAAGGGACGTATGAAAGGATGCTTTTTTCTGATTTCCTACTAGATGCTGTCCTCATGTGGCCACTTGGGTTCAGTGTTAGCATGAACATGAACATGTGTCCTGTCCCATGACTTTGGTGAACTCTCATTTTCTCTCTCATTCTGCAACCAGGTTGGGTTGCTGTTTCAGTACTGGCTGTTTTATGTAGCCATTCCATTTGTTCTGGTTTACGTTCTTTTTTATTTTCTTTTTTTCAGGCATCATTTCTATACAGTAGACAAAGCCAGCCTATTACATTTGATTTACAGTTTTTAGCTTTTGCTGGTAAGCATTTCAGCTCTCAGGCAGTTTTACCAACAGCTTTGAAGAGCTGAAATGAACCAGCCTGGACACGATGGTCTGTTTTTGTTGGTGTAATGAATTTATGAAGTTAAACTGATTGACCCCATAAGGTTTTACAGTGTATGACTCACGTCTGGCAGAGTTATCACAGCAATGAGTTTATGTACTTAGCATTTTAGGAGGCAAATGGTTGGGGATACTCTTTCATTTGCTTGCGTCTCAGAGTGAATCACTAGTATGTGAACCATCCTTCATCTCCTTTGTATTGCTTTTGTGTGTGTCTGTGTGTGGTTTCCCCTGTGAATTTCATTCTTTCCAGTTATATGGAAGTTCTCTTTTGAGCAGTGAAATTAGATGTTCCATCATCAGTCATAATGGTAAAGCTGAGTTGCCACGTTATCTGTGTCCTTTCTGTCTGGCGTCTCAATAACTGCTGCCCCACCACAATATCTGCCTAATACTTCAGCTCCATGGATGCCTCCTTGTGCAAACTGAGAGCCTGTATTTGGTGTGCATAGATCTGGGCTTACATCTGTGCTGGTAAATGCACTAGTGCATGGGCTAAGCAGTCCTGCCTCCTGTGCTGTGGGCATTGAGATGGGGCTCCTACAAGCTGCCCATTGCAAGATATTTAGAAACTAATTGCTGCGGAGGTTTCCATCCTCTTTTCAGACTAACTAAAATTTGGTTAGTGGGATCAAAACAGAAGGGGCAGGGAGGGAGAGCTGACCAAGGACTACTGATGGAACAACTATGAATCCTTGGTTCCTCAGGATTCCCTGCATCAGCAGTTGGCAACAGGAGTAAGGGGGCTCAGGAGGACACTGTGGAGTAGTGTGAAAAATGAGCGAAGAGAGTTACTAATTGATGCCTCTTGGAAAGTAGTCCAAGAGTGGTCCTCTTCCTAAACTCTCCTCTTGTGTGTGGTTTTATCTTTATGAGGTGTTCATAACAAGTGATGTGTAGATCTCCCTTATCTCATAATGTCTTTTCCTGCCTGCAGTGAATATGCAGGATACTGGATCATATACCAGCTTCTTTGAATTACTGCTCATGTCAGGAGATAAAATCTGCCTATTCTTTGAACTAACACTGGCGAGGGTTAGTTATTCTGGCTACCGAGAGAATGACACAGCAGATTAAACTCTTTCATTTCCTTCTTTGTCAAATGCCTTTTCATCTAACTGTGTGTCCCATAGAAATTCAGAGCAGTGTTGGCTGAGGGAAGTGGAAATATTTATCTCCTGTGTGTATCTGCCACCCTATTTAGACATGCTGGCAGAGCGCAGAGATTGGAGGAGTTGGATTAGGCAGTAGTTTCCCTATTGCTCACAGAACCACTTTTTCTGTGGTCTCCCAGCTACCCTGTGCCCAGTGGCCTATGCAAGATGGAGCGGAAAAGGCTCATTTTATGAACAAACAGGAACCTTTCTGGTCAGATTAATACCTGTGCTCTTTTAGAGAGATTTAGATACTAGAGATTTTAGGTACTGGAATAGGCTCCCCAGAAAGGTGGTTGAATCACCATCCCTGGTTGTGTTTAAGAGCCTTTTGGATGTGGTACTCAGGGATATGATTTAGTGTAGGGTTTTTAGAGTTAGGGTACTGGTTAGGCTGCGGTTGGACTTGATGATCTTCAATGTCTTTTCCAACCTGGGTAAATCTATGATTCTATGCAGGAACTCTTCTCCTGAGGTTAATCCAAGTTGTATCCAGGCCCTTCAGAAGGAAAGGGATATAGCAGCACAGAAATATGGCCTGATTCTGACATAACTAAATGCAGACCTGGAGAGTTAAAAGGGATTGTGTGATGTTCAAAGGATTTTGAAGCAAAGATGTCCCCTAGGTAAGATTTGTGGCTGACATTCCCCATACATTGTTTGTAGGCACACAAGCTAAGGAGAGACTAGTGATGAGCATGCAGAGAAGCCAATGGTTCAGACAGGTTTGTAGTGACACAACACTGTAGAGTTCTGTCTAGTTCTCCTTGGCATAGTTTGGAAAATAAAGATGAGGTAATTGGTGGTAACCAATATGGCTTCATCAAGGTCAAGCCATGTCTGACAAACTTGGTGGCCTTTCATGATGGAGTAACAGCATCAGTGGATAATGGGAGAGCAACTGACATCATCTACTTGGACTTGTGCAGAGCATTTGATCCCGTCCTGCATGACATCCTGGTCACCAAACTGGAGAAAAATGATTTTGATGGATGGACCAGTTGCAGGATAGGGAACTGTCTGGATGGTCACACTCAGAGAGCTGCAGTCAATAGCTCAGTGTCCAGGTGGAGGGTGGTGTTGGGACCAGTGTTATTTAACATTTTTGTAGGCAACATGGAGAGTGGAATCAAATGCAGCCTCAGCAAGTTTGCAGATGACACCAAGCTGAGCGGTGCTGTTGATGTGCTAGAGGGAAGGGATGCTACTCAGAGGGACCTGGACAGGCTGGAGAGGTGGGCCCTTGGCAGCCTCATGAACTTGAGTGTGGCCAAGTACAAGGCCCTGCACCTGGGTCAGGGCAATCCCAAGCACAGGCACAGGCTTAGAGGAGAATGATTTGAGAGAAGCCTTGACCCTGAGGAGAAGAGTTGGTGTGGAGGGAGGTGTCCCTGCCTATAGCAGGGGGACTGGAACTAAATGACCTTAAAGATTCAGTCAGTTCTATTGTTTTTCTACCCTTAATTTTGCTTGAAAGGTTTTAGAATAAATGAGATTCTGGTTTCCATGAAAACTGTTTGCAGGGAGCTCCATTGTAGCTAGTAGGTCTGTCTTTAAGTTCAAGGGCAATAATGCATTGACTGTGTTGAAGAGAGAAATGACTCAGGAATGGATGATGGTTTAGAATAAAACATAATCCTACTTATTTTCTATGTAAATATGTGTAAGGAAAAGATGCTGCACTCAGTTCTGGAAATACCCTGACAAATATATCTCTACTGTTTCACAGCTGGAGATATCAAGATTGTTAAAGCACTGGAAGATGTGGAAGTGAATGAATATGGGAGTGCATCTTTTGTCTGTGAGATTTCACACGATGAGGTTCAGACCCAGTGGTACAAAGAGGACAACAAGCTGAAGGCTGATGACAACATCAGAATGCAACAAGATGGTAGGGTGTAAGCGGGGGGTCTTTCTCCTGAGTGGGGGGTGGGTTGGAGATCAAGCATATAAGACATCTGAAATGAAGTGAAGAGGGTTCAGAAGCGAGTTCCCCTTTTGTTTTGGGACTGAGGTTTAGGTGGAACAAGTGACATGGTGGGATGCTTAGTGTGGGAAGTGTGATGCTATCCCACCATCCCACACTGCTGGGAGCAGGTAGGAAATGAGTGCAGTTATTTCCAAAGTGGGGGTGAACAGGGCAGTCAGTTCACCTCTCCAAAGAGGTTTTGTCTGACAGTGAGTGTGATCCTTCTGTATCAGATACTTTGACGGTGGCCGCATTTGATCAGTCCTTGTAGAAGCCATGTTTAGATTCTGCTTTGGTCTGCTCCATTTCCAGTTCAAAGTCGTTGGACACTAAATGAGACAGCTGCATCTCAGTAAAAGATGTGTTTGAATAGCTGTGATGTGCTTACTATTCAGATTTACAGAGCTGAGGTTTTGTCCTTGGCTATAGCAAAGAAGTCAAATCAGGTGAAATTAATTGTATTTCTGAACTAGACAAGTTTAAGTTTGGTAGCACCTAAATTTGGTGCGGTTTGTCATTGATTTCATCTGAAAGAAACTTGCAGGCTTTTTATCTGCTGTTGTCCCCAGCGTAAGATTATCCATTCACATCCTAAAGTACTTGTTATATTTTCAACTCACTCTTATTTGAATAAAAGCCTCAACAATTGGGAGCAATTTAATAAGCACAGAACAAGAGCTGGACCTTGCATTTGGTAGATACTGTACAGTATTACTTCATAGAAATGTAGTCAATGGCATTCCCTATAGACAATCGTTTGTTTTATCTTTAGAGTCGTTCAAAGAACCATTGTGAACTTGACATTAATTGGAATGGAATACACGCAAGAGACTTTCCTCTTCTTCCAATTGTCCTCATCCTTTCTTCTCTTCCACCCCTGCTTTGCAGATTACCATATAGAAATCACCAGGAAGTTGGAGGACAAGACAGCTTTGGAACGTCATTCTGTCATCCTGTCCTGTGACTTCAGGCCTTCTCCAAAGGTTGTGAAATGGTTCAAGGGCCGCACACCCATCGAGCCCTCTGAGAAGTACAAGATCAAGAGGGATAAGCATTCAGTAGAGCTCAGAATTCTGAAGCTGAAGCCCGATGATGCTGGTGTGTACAAGTGCAAGGCAGGAATTGCAGAGACTGAGGCCACGCTGACAGCTGAAGGTATGAGCAGGGAGGGTGGCCTCTTCCATGTCCTATTTCACCTCAGATTTCTCTTCTTGAGGTTGACTTCTGCCGTTCTCTCCTGCTAACTTTATACATGTATTATCTTCACATAGATGATTACACAAAGATCATCTAGTCCAACCATTCTACCACATCCCAGTATGATTTATAGTAACAGTGGTAACAGTTCACCTTGTTTCCCCACAGCCCGCAATGTAGAAGTAACGAAGCACCTGCAGGATGTAGAAATTGAAGAAGAGAGCTCTGCTGTCTTCTCCTGCGAGCTGTCCCATAATGACGAGGACGTGGAATGGTTCCTGAATGGCAACCTCCTTTACACCAACAATTACAATGACATCAAGAACGTTGGCAATTGCTGCACACTGACAATGAAGCAGGTTAAGCCTGAGGATGCTGGCACAGTGACAGTGAAGTCAGACAAGGTGTCAGAAAGCGCACCTGAAGGTGATAGGTGGGTCTGATCACACCCCTCCTGGATGTAAGAGATGCTAAGGAGCTCCAGTTCATTCTATTGTGCAGCAGTCCTGCTTCTAAAGCTGACCTCTCTGGGGTGACAAGTCATCAGAGGCTTTCTTCCAGTGGAAGGTTCCATTGCAGCAGATATCAAGGAAGGAGGATGGTTTTGGTGTCCTGCCAAAGCATTCCATTGCTTTTTATCATCATTTTACTTAACACAAGGAGAGTTACAGGAGCAATTTCTTTTACTGCTTCAGTAACATGCAGTGTCAATGCTGTTGTCTCCAAGGATTTATGACTGAAGGAGAGATCATTCAGTGTGTGTTTTGCCTCTGGGATGACTAATGACCAGGCTGTGAGCAACCTGATCTAGCTGTGAATGTCCCTTTTTATTGCAGGGGAGCTGGGCTAGATGGCCTTTAAGGGTCTCTTCCAATTCTAAGGAACTTGTGCCTGAAGTGCAGAAGTGGATGAATTA
This sequence comes from Coturnix japonica, assembly GCF_054131305.1. NCBI lineage: Eukaryota > Metazoa > Chordata > Aves > Galliformes > Phasianidae > Coturnix > Coturnix japonica. The sequence continues at coordinate 3,380,223 of NC_140687.1, read as the reverse complement.
TACCACTTCTTCATATCCTCCCCATGATTACAGAGGGAATACAACAAAACAACATGCATGGTCTTACTGTTGTCATTTGCTTGAATACGAAGACGTCTCTTTTTTATGGTTGAGATTTTTGTTGATATGGGTCAGGAGGAACTCACACTTTTTAGCTTTCTCAATAGGCAAAAAGTTCCAGTTGCTGCAAGCCACCGAGGTAACCAATAGAGGGGCCCTGATCCCCCTTGTGCCATCGGGATGCTCTGGCACGGGATGTGCCTCAAATTCAAAGCTCCTTCCCACCTCCCAAGGAAAAGCAAAGCAACTCAAGCATCTCCAGCAAAGCTGCCCAGCAGACAGCAGGGAATGCAAACAGCTTCTGGCTGCTCCCCTGCACTCCTGTCCTAAGTAAGTGACCCCTCGAGGACTGGATGGGAAATCAGTGCATGACACACGTGAGTGTGCACAGCATTGTGCAAAGCAGTGGGGATCCGTGTGTGTGTGTGTGTATTTGTGCATGGATGGTGTTGTACACACATTTGTGTCCATGAGTGTACAAACCAGTGGTGTTGCTCAGGTGTGTGTAGGTCTGTGGGTATGTGTGCAAGGACGAGCATGCACATATATGTACGTGCACAGGGGTGTGCAGAGTGTTGGAGCTGCACAAGGACATTGTGGTACCGGTGTGTGCGTGCACTTTGGGAGTGAAAGGAAGGGGTTACACATGTGTGAGTGTGTGTGCGCACAGGGCTGCACTAAGGGATGTGGTTGTGTGAGTGTGTGTGAGCACATAGATAGTGCGTGGATGCGGTGGCACAAATGTGTGCTTGCACAGGGCTGTGCTGAGGAGTTGGGCTGCACACAGGTGCACACAAAGGGATGTTTGAACCCTTTGCCCCTAAGAACAGTTTTCCAGTGTCTCTCGTCCAAGAATTCTTTGAACAGCCTGCAGCTGACTCTCCTGAAGCTCAGGGTCCTGACTTTGCTTTTTGCCAGGCCCGCATTCCTTGAGATGAGGAACTCTAGGAGGGCATGGTCACTACAGCCCTGACCACCTCCAGTCTTAACCCCTGCTGTGCAGCATGTCCAGTAATGCTTCCCTTCACAGAATCACAGAATCACAGAATTACCCGGGTTGGAAGGGACCTCAAGGATCATGTAGTTCCAACCCCCCTGCCTAGCAGGGCCACCAAACATACACATTTACTAGATCAGGTTGCCCAGGGCCCTGTCCAACCTGGTCTTGAACACCTCCAAGGACGGGGCATCCACAACCTCACTGGGCAGCCTGTTCCAGGACCTAACCACCCTTCTAGTAAAGAACTTTCCCCTAACATCCAACCTAAATCTTCCCTCCTTCAACTTAAAACCATTTCCCCTAGTCCTGCTATTATCAGCCCTTTCGAAGAGTTTACTCCCCTCCTGGGAGTAAGTTCCCTTCAGGTATTGAAAGGCTGCAATGAGGTCACCTCGCAACCTTCTCTTCTCCAGGCTGAACAAACCCAACTCCCTCAGCCTGTCCTCATAGGGGAGGTGCTCCAGCCCCCTGATCATCTTTGTGGCCCTCCTCTGGACCCTTTCCAAAATTTCCATATCTTTTTTGTACTGAGGGCTCCACACCTGGACACAGTACTCCAGATGGGGCCTCACAAGAGCAGAGTAGAGAGGGACGATCACCTCCCTATCCCTGCTGACCACCCCTCTCCTGATGGAGCCCAGGATCCCATTTGCTTTCCGGGCTGCCAGAGCGCACTGCTGGCTCATGTTAAGTTTCTCATCTATCAGGACCCCTAGGTCTTTTTCAGCCGAGCTGCTCTCAAGGACAACTCCTCCCAGCCTGTACAGGTGCCTGGGGTTCTTCCGGCCCAAGTGCAAAACCTTGCACTTTGCCGTGTTGAACCTCATTAGGTTCACCCGAGCCCAGCTTTCCAGCCTGTCAAGGTCCCTCTGAATGGCATCTGTTCCCTCCACCGTATCGACTGCACCACTCAGCTTGGTGTCATCAGCAAACTTGCTGAGGGTGCACTCCATTCCCTCATCGATGTCATTAATAAAGATGTTAAAGAGCACCGGTCCCAAGACAGACCCTTGAGGGACGCCGCTCGTTACCGGCCTCCACCTGGACATAGAGCCATTGACCACCACCCTCTGTCTGCGGCCTTTCAACCAATTGCTTATCCATCTAGTTGTCCACCCATCAAATCCACCTCCCTCCAATTTGGAGATGAGGATGTGATGGGGGACCATGTCAAAGGCCTTGCTCAGGTCCAGGTAAATGACATCGGTCGCCTTCCCTTCATCCACCAACGCCGTCACTCCATCATAGAAGGCCATAAGATTAGTTAAGCATGACCTTCCCCTGGTGAAGCCATGCTGGCTGTCTCGGATCACATGCTTATTCTTTATGCGATCAAGCATGTTGTCCAGGAGGATCTGTTCCATAATCTTCCCAGGCACAGAGGTGAGACTCACCGGCCTGTAGTTACCCGGGTCGTCCCTGCTCCCCTTCTTGTAAATGGGAGTGACGTGACCCTTCCTCCAATCATCCGGGACCTCACCTGACAGCCACGACTTCTCAAATATGATGGAGAGCGACTCAGCAACCACCTCAGCCAGCTCCTTCAGGACCCTGGGATGCACGCCATCTGGCCCCATAGACTTATACTCATTCAGTCTAAGGAGGCACTCTCGGACTTGCTCTACCCTTACAGTGGGGAGGGATTTACCTCCTTGGTCCCCACATGGAGGTATGGGGGTGCAAGACTTAGGGACGTGAAAAAGACTAGAATCCTGGCCACCAGTGAAGACCGAGGTGAAGAACTCATTCAGCACCTCAGCTTTCTCTTCATCTGTTGAAGCCATTTCTCCTTTTAAATTTACCAGAGTAGGCACGCCCATTTTGGCCTGTCTCTTCTGGCCAATGTACCTGTAGAAGGTTTTCTTGTTGTTTTTCACATCCCTCGCCAAGTTCAGTTCTGCCTGAGCCTTGGCTTTCCTGATCCCACATCTGCAAGTTCGGACGGCATCCCTGTATTCTTCCCGGGTGACACAGCCTTGTTTCCAGAGCTTGTACACCCCTTTCTTCACCCTCAGTTCTCTTAGCAGGTCCTTGCTGAGCCATGCCGGTTTTCTACCTCTCCTGCCCACTTTCTTAATCAGGGGAATGGAGACCTCTTGTGCTGCCAGGAGGGCATCCTTGAACAGTAGCCAGCTCTCCTCAACGTCCTTATCTTTGAGGGCAGCGCGCCAGGGGATCTTGGCCAGCATTCCATTGAGTAGCTTGAAGTCTGCTCTTCTAAAGTTGAGCATCCTGGTCCTGCTCTTTGCCAGGCCCACATCGCTTGAGATCACAAACTCAACCAGGGCATGATCGCTGGAGCCCAGGCAGCCTCCAACCTTGACGCCTTTGATGATCTCCTCAGCGTTGGTGAGCAGCAGGTCCAGCAACGCTTGACCTCTGGTCGGTCTGTCCAATACCTTCCCTTCTGCTTGGTGTGCTTAATGCTTGGCCCACAAAGTTATTCCCAGTGCAGTCCAGCAGTCTCTCAGACAGCTTGCAGCCAGCCATGCTGATTTCCCAGCCTGACTGGAATCCCCCATCAAGTTGAGAGTCAGTGAGCGCGGTGCTTCTGGTAGCTGCAGTAAGCAGGGCCCAAGAACAGGCTCCCTTGACCAGGCGGCCTGGAGCAGACCCTCACCTCCAGAAGCCCATTATTGGTTCAGTCCCGAATTTTACCCGCAAGTTCTCAACGTGATCGTGGCTGTTCTTAGTCCTTTGCAGTCAGCTTCTTCATAGAGAGGGCAAATACCTTGCCCTCCGGAATTCCATAGTAACAATCATGTCTCCTTTATGTCAGGTGAGGTGTTTTTTGTTGTTGTTGTTTTTTGTTTGCTTGTTTGTTTGTTTTCCATTTTCTAGGTAGAAAATTTAATTTCTGAGCCAGGAGAAGAAGAAGTGCAACATGTAACAATCTTCCTGGCACTGTGCAGTTTGCATGAGTAGCCAAGTGCTCCTCAGGTAACGTGTGCTGCAGAGCTGACCTTGGTGGCAGGGGTTGTGTCTTCATTTTCTTCCTGTCATGTGGGAACATAAGAAGACTCTTCAGAGCAGGAGCTGCAGAGGAAGATGAACGGCATGAGAAGGTAAGGCTAGGAACCAAGGACACCTCCAGAAAGAACAGAAAAACTAAGTCATTTAAGATGCATTATGGCCGTGTGATACTGTCCGTGACTGGAGGAGAAGCACATGGCTAGGAATGACTGATGGCTCTGGTGGGATGAGTGCCTACGTGCGCCATAAAGGAGAGTTTGTGGGATGTTCTGTGGACATGTGAAGGCTGTGGGAAAGTTAAGAGAGAAAACGTGTGAATTCACAGAAGTGGTATTAGAACCTGGAAACCATTTGGATCACTCACATCTGAGTCCGTGCCAGATTGTCGCACTGTCAGAACCTGAGGCCTGGGATTTTCCTTTAGTAGTGCCAACTGCCTGTTGTAAATGAGAAAAGATATTACTAAACATAGCTTCCCTCCTTGTAGTTTTGATATTTCTGTCTTTGCATTCCTTTAGCACCCAGGGTGTTGATGCAGCTGCACAAATCCGCTGTACTGTCCTCCTGTTTTGCATGGAAGAATGGTAAAATAGCAATCTCTGGGTGAAATTTTGTTCAGGCGTTTTCCTTTCTGTGCCCCTAGGAAGCAATGGCTTGGAAATGGCAGTGCCGCCTGGGAACCCACACAGCAACCCAGTATCTCATTGTCTGGGTCTGTGAAAAACCACAATGATGACAAAAGATGTTTCAATTCTGTCTGTGCTGTCAGTGCAGCCCTGAGGAGCGGTGTGGGCATGGCATGGCAGGGAGAAGGGATTTCCCTTCCAATGGGAAAGTGCCTGTTCATGTGTTGGTATGTAACCGCTCCATGGCCTGCTCCATGTGCTTCTGAATGGGCAGCTCAACTTTTGTGTCACTTAGCCACCTGTGGCAGAGGTCAGGATTAGTGCCTTTCAAGGAGCTGAGAAGCATTTCTTGCTCAAGTCCTGCTTCCAAGCTTAACCACCTACAATGAAGTAGATGTCGTTTTTCTGGTGTCCTTCAATTCCGTGTCCGCATTTTCCCAAAAGCAAAAGAATTTGGAGTTAACCAGCTGCAGTGAAGTGAGCGATTTCAGTGCCTATTTCTGATGGTGGCAATGAGTTCAGAGGTCACACTTAATTGACGGTGCCTGTTTCCATTCTGACAAAGGCTGTAGTTTCAGCTGACTTCCCGAGGCTGCCATGTGTGGTGGTGACACAGCCTTGGGCTTGTGCGTTTGCATGACTCCCACCTTTCCTTTCTGTGTCTTGCAGGTCAGCTGGTGCTGGAAGCGGCCGGTATCTGAGTAGGAATGAAGGTGAGTGCAGGAGCAGCTGCTGAGGGGAGGAAGGAAGTCCCTGCTAATGAGCTCTGAAGCATCTGCGGGTCCGGTACCAGAATAGGCAGCAGTGATGCAGGGGGCTCCTCGGCAGGAAGCTGGCTGATCCAAATGCTTGCTGAGAGTTTGGAAGCCCAAACCCTTATGGTCTCTGTAAGGGTGGTTAATAAAAAGATATTAACCAAGATGGTGGTAAATAGCCTAAGGTTATTAGCAAAGGGAAACTCACCAATATCGATACCTTGACTAGAAAGCTGAGGCAGCCTCAACTAGGGAGCAATCTCTAAGACATGCTGTCTCAGTGGTGGTCAGCCTTTAAATGAGGTCTCAGAGGAGGTTGAGTCGAGGTCCACCCCTTCTGGGAGCACAGCTAGATTACTCTCACCTGTGCTCCCGCAGCTGACCCAATACTTGCCTCAGCTGATTAATCAGAGGTTCAAGCTGTGATTTCCCATACAGTCTCTAAGCTGAAGGCAGCATCTCCTTGATCTGATGGTGGTGTGCCTGAGTGAGGGAGTGATCCAAGCTGGATGCAGAAGAGTCATCTTAATTTCTCTGCTATTTTACTTCAGATGACACCTATTGGGTGTTGGTTTCTTAAAATTTGGATCTAGGAGGTGGTCTCTTCCTTTGCTTCTGATGAAAGCACAGAAGTGCAGCAGGAGTAGAAGACAAAGAGGTTTTCTTGGTGACAGGAACACCAATTATTTGATTCAAATGTGTAACTGATGTAGATGGTGAAGAACAGATCTGCCTCAAAGACATGCTTGATCACATAAGAAATGAGCATGTGATCCAAGACAGGCAGCGTGGCTTTAGCAGGGGAAGGCCATGCCTAACCAGTCTGGTGGCCTTCTATGATGGAGTGACGGCATTTGTGGACAAAAGGAAGGTAACAGATGTCATTGACCTGGACTTGAGCAAGATCTTTGACATTGCCCTCCACCACATCCTTATCTCTAAACTGGAGGGATGTGGATTTGACAGGTGGACCACCTGGTGGATAAGGGATTGGTTGAAAGGCCACAGACAGAGGGTGGTGATTCATGGTTCTATGTCCAGGTGGAGGCCGATAACAAGTGGTGTCATCCAGGAGTCTGTCTTGGGACCAGTGCTTTTTTACATGGTTATCAGAGACACCAATGATGCAATGGAGTGCACCCTCTGCTGTTTGCTGAGTGGTGCGGCTGACGCAGTGGAAGGAAGGGATGCCATTCAGAGGGAGCTCAACCGAGAGGTTGGCCTACGTGAATCTAATGAGGTTGAACACAGCAAAGTGCAAGGTTTTGCACTTGGGCTGGAGGAATCCCAGGCATTTCTACAGACTGGGAGGAGCAGTCCTTAAGAGAAGCCCCGCAGAGAAGGACCTGGGGGTCCTGGTGGATGAAAAACAGAACGTGAGCCATCAGCGTGCTCTTGCAGCTCAGAGAGCAAATGGTCCCCTGGGCTCCATCAGAAGAGGGGATGGCCAGCAGGGACAGGGAGGTGATTGATCTTCATGATCCTTGAGGTCCCTTCCAACCCGGGCCATTCTATGATTCTGTGATTACACTCGCTGTCAGAAAGAATGGCAGCTGTACAGAAGCTGGATATATTTTGGGACAGTTCTTGTAACCAGTTGATTTTAAGACCTTGCCCGAGTCAAGAGTCTAAATTGAGTGTCAGAAGAAAGCTGGTAAAGTGGCTATTGCTCATTCTTTTTCATTTGCTGATTCTTTCATTCGGGTTCCTTTTCCAAAGGAGATTCTGGTGATGGAAGCAATTGAAGAAAGAACCAAAGCAGCTCTTGCCAAGAGTGCTTGAAGTCCCTGTGGAGAGAAGCAAAGAACTTGGGCTTCCTCTGGGATGCTCCCCACCATGTCTCAGGAAGGAGACAACTGCTGTTCCACTTTCTGCTCTGTGTGTGGAAAGGTACGTCTGGGTTTCTTCTGCTTGTTTATTCTTTCTTTTTCAGGCTTTGAAGGAGAAGGGGTGGAGCAACGGGAGACTCACTGGTCGTTTGTTACCTCAAGAACAGGATGGATTCTGCATTCACTGTGAGAAACCTGGGCTAGTAGCATGGGCATGTTTCAGGCTGGACTTTTCCTTCTTGGTTTCCTTTTGGCTACAGGGAGACAGCTGTCTAAAGGTGTGTTTTCATACCCACTCTCCAAAACCATGTTTCATTGTTGCAGGTGGTTCAGTGTGCTCTTGCAGTGCAGATGCTGTAGTTTGCTGTAGAATCTGAATTGTTTCTGTTCCTAGGGGAGGACTGGGAGGAGGTAGTGAGAAGAGAATTCAATGCCTTAGGTGTATCTTAGTGAGAAATGTTGGCATGAGGTGCTGAAAGTCTTGAGTTGTCAAAGGCCAGTGAGGCTCAGACTCCTTAACCTGCTGGAGCAGGGTGGAAGCAAGGAGTGGGCACTGCCGTCCCACAAGCTGCACTTGGTTCTGGTCTGCCAGGTCTGTGCTGGCCTGGATTTCTTCTGAGAAGTTTGTTGGAGCTGCTTGGAGTAGTGAAGGGTGGGGAGGAAGTGCTGCTCAAGAGCTAAGGCTCTGCATGATCATCTTGGATGGTTTTAACCATGATATCTGAAGACATAGTTTCCATCAGAATGATCCCAACATTGTGCGAGTGTCTCAGATGTATGAGAGCACCCGCCTCCTCCAGCTGAGCCATAGGAAAGCTAACTGTGCCCAGTAATTACAGCTTCTGCAGATTGAATATGCTTCCAAGTGTTTTCCTTAGTGATCAATAATGTCCCAGCACTCTGAGATTCCATCTCTGGCACAGTCTGGAGCATCTCTGCAATCCTTGGTTGCTGGAGGGCACGTGGTGAGTGCATGGCCAGGGTGGCACAAACGCGTGCGTGTGCTGAGGAGTTGGGTTGCACACAGGTGCACACAAAGGGGTGTTTGTGGAAGGTGTAGGCACGTAGGTGTTCCCAGGGATGGTTTGCACACGTCTGTGAATGCAAAGGAGGGCACACGATGCAGAGTGTGCATGGGGGTGTGCAAAGCAGGCAGGGTGGTGAATGGGTGTGCGTGTGCACATGGATAGGGGAAGGTTGGGGTTACAGGTTGACCTGTGCTGAGGTGAGTGGGGACTCACGGTGTTGCTCAGTGGTAGATTGGTTCACACTGAGTGCTAACAGGAAACTCGCACACCCTTTTTGTTTCAGCTGTGCCAGCGCTGTGATCCCTTGCTGCAGGGATGGGGTGTTGGAAGGATGGTGTGCGTGCCGAGCTCCCATCTCTTGCAGGAATCAAGTGTAGAGCAAAAGGGATGTTTGGGCCAGGTGACTGTAAGAAGGCTGGCTGCTTTGGATGGTGGTAGCTGATGGAAACAGGTGCTCTGGGGACCGTTCAGCTTTTAACAGAAGACAGGGGTCCTGCAGCAAGAACGACTAGGTTCTCAAATGGCTTCAGACGTGCACACCGACTACATCCCCGCAGACATTTACCGGTAGGTGGCTCTTGCAGAAGAAGATTCAAGCAGCAGAACCTTTTGCTCAGCTACAGCACACAAATGCTACAAAAGCAGGAACAACCTGCAAGCTCTGGGTCTGTTTGTCTTGCACAGGCATGCACTAACTGCGTTTGATGGTACCCCCCATCCTTGATTTCCTTCCCTGCTTCTTGTCTGATGACGCTGCTGAGCCAGGAACAAGCTGCCCAGTGTGGCAGAGCATGGTGCAGAGCTGTGCTGGGACCTCCTCCCCTTCATCTGCTGCAGATCAGTGCCCCACACGTGCCATTGGGATGCTCTGGCACGGGATGTGCCTCCAACCCAAAGCTCCTTCCCACCTCCCAAGGAAAAACAAAGCAACCCAAGCATCTCCAGCAAAGCTGCCCAGCAGACAGCAGGGAATGCAAACAGCTTCTGGCTGCTCCCCTACACTCCCGTCCTAAGTAAGAGACCCTATGAGGACTGGCTGGGAAATCAGTGCATGACACACGTGAGTGTGCACAGGATTGTGCAAAGCAGTGGGGTTCCACGAGTTTGTGTGTGTGTGTATCTCAGCTGTTATGAAAGCATGGGAAGACTTACTGAGTCCCAGATAATTACTTATCCTCAAATGATTTTTCCTGGCCAAAGTTAGAGCCTCTCACAGGTAATCGAGATCAACAGGCTGTTGTTGCACAATCAACAGACACAATCTAGATGATCAGCTGAGGAAAATAAAGCATCATACGAAGGGTACTAGATAAGTGAGCAGCTTGAGATCTGCACATTTATGTGATGCTCATGGTCTTAGACAATATTTGCCTAGAGAGGTCACATTGAATGAAAGCAAACTCTAAGATGAATGAAAATATGCACAGGAGAAGAAGCCTCTGAGGCTTCTCAAGTGTTATGACCAGAAGACATAAACTCTGTTAAAGCAAACGTTTCTCTCTATTTTTTGTGTTATTCCAGGCAGGCCTTGATTACCGCCTGAACACATGCTGTGGAAGCCCAGCTTATGCAGCACCAGAGCTAATCCAGGGCAAAGTGTCTATTGGCTCAGAGGGATGTAGAGTGGTGTTTGTTTTCCCCTCTTTCCCTTCCCTCTCCACAGAGCATTTAAAGGCAGTGGAGCTCAGGTAGGCTCTCTTGGTTTCCCTTCTGAATTCTGCTAGGTTGCATCGCTTGGTAGCTCTCAGAAGCTGTCAGTGGCCACAGACTAGAAAAGTGCAATTGGTCTCAGTTCACACAGCTGGCTGGTTTGTCTCAGGCTAATCCTGAACTGCCTCAAGCGACTGCTTTGGTGCTCTACAGAACAGCAACTTCAGAGATCTCTTTCTATTACTAAGTTTTTGAAAGAGCAATTTGCTCTGTTAATTATCCATCATTTTTGTGCAGTCTGTTTTGTCAGACTTGTCTTTAGCTTCCAAGTTGTATGTGAAGAATTGTTTCCGTTGTAATGCACAATGTACTAAAAATTGAGAGATGAAAATGTGAAGAGTTTTTCCAGCTTTGATTTCATGTCTGGAATTTTGGAACCCACTACTTGCAGTTGTTAATCTGTCCAAACTGGTCTGGTTTGGAATGCCCTCATCCTTCTTGAATCGCTGTTAAAGGCGGAGCAATTCCTACAAGTGCCATGGCCCCACTGTTGTTCTAATTCTTGTTTCTTTGTTTTCCACACGCTGCTTTTCAAGCCTCCTTTTTCTTTACAGTCAAAGTGAGAACTGCACTGTGAGGTGTCTGAACCTTGTTGTGCCTCTACATAAAGAGAACCGAACAGCAGCAAAGCCAGACAGGTGACTGTGCTGACAGCTCTCGTAGCCAGTAACACGTAACTGTGCTAAATCCCTTGTGACGGCTTTGATTTCATTTTTGCCAGTGAAATCCTTGTAAAAGGAACTGCAGCAGTGTGATGAGCTAAGGTGAAGATGCTGGTTTTAGTAGTGCTCTAAGCTGAGTGAAAGGGCAATTGAATGAGGGTTATATGCTTTCTCTGGGACGATAAGGTTTTATTTCCTGAGGGAAAGAGCCAGCTTTTCATGGGCTATATGTGGGCTTTGGCAAGGGCAGACAATCCAGTCTGTCAGGAAGCCATTTGAGGTGCTTCAGGTTTGTAAGCTTGTCTTTTTGTTTTTCAGGCGGATATTTGGAGCATGGGTGTAGTGCTGTATGCTCTGCTGTGTGGGTTTTTCCTTTGGATGATGACAATATGATGGCACTCTACAGGAGGATACCAGTGGGTATCAGTGGTGCTAGAATACACTGAGAAGGGAAATAGCTGAGCTTGACAAGAGGCCTTGCTTTTCGGATGGCAGAACATGCTGAGCTGTGGGTAGAAAGGCCACAGCACAGTCTGCTGAATATTGTCCCTGTTTTTGCTGCTTTGTCTACCAGTATTTTGTGGATTTGGTTCTACGCTTGGTTGGCCTATGTGGCACTGTAGCCTAATTCTGTACCATGATAGCATACAGAATTTAAGGAGAAGTATTTTCCTGCCAATGGGCTGGATTTTTTTGTATCTGGTTCTTCAACTGGCTGCTCCCTATACTATCTGTAGTAAAAATATAGACACATCATTTGATTTCCCTGAAATGAATGTTCCTAAATGCCAGCTCTTCTCATGTCTACAAAGATCAAAGTTCTGCATTTGCTATTAGAATTTCCTCTTCCAGAATCAGGAGGTAATGTAGGACCCCACAGATTGCCTTCAGAATCCAACAGTTAGTTCTGTTTCCTTTCGGAGTGCATAACAACCTGAGCACATGAATTGAATGACGTGGCTTGTTAGTCTGGTACAAACTCTGCTGTACACTGAAACCTGGTCCATTTGTAAGCAGGACTTTGTCCATCTCTGCAGGACAGCAGAAAACCCTTTGTGCTAATCATGATGCCAAGAAGCAGAATGCGGCAAATGGCAGATGATCCAACTGCTTCAGGTGTTCATTTCCTTAAAACTGTGAATAGTTTTGGACTGAGAGTTTGTAAGCAGAACAGAGCTCTTAAAGCTGTCAGAGATTATTTCTGCACTGTTCAATTCTATCTGCCTAACATACACCGGATCTCAGAACTGCATTGCTTGAACTGGTGGAACTTGTTGAAGTGAACTGGGATGAGCAAGTTTTAGAACTTAGTCAGAATGCAGTAAAAAATGGATAATCTCATGAGTATTAAGGTACAGGCTTGCTATTTCTGCACTGAATTTGTTTTTATTTTACATGGCTGTGATCTGAAAGTTGCTTGAAACGCAGGCACCTAGGCACTGTTGTGTAACTGAATTTCACACGATAGGTCCTGAAATATCCTGGAATCAAAAACTCTGACTTGTTTTAAGTCTGCTGCTTGAGTCTAATCAGGGTCATAGTGTCTGTGTGCAGTGTTTCTTTCCCTGTAATGCTCCACATCATTTCATTTTGGGAATATTGAAGGAAATGGACTATGTGCCATAACTGTTGTTAGAACAAAGTATGTCTGGTGTGATCTTATGCATAGGTTCTGTAACTGCTCTTCACAGCTCAGGTGTTTGACCTTCCTTTTGGTGAAGTGATGAAATACTGCTGGTTTCTATTTGTGCTTCTAGGCACCTTGAAGCTCTTAGGAATAGAACAATTGTCTCCAGTTCTTTTCAATGATATCAGTAACAGCTCGAGTGTTGCTGCCCACTAGGTAGACCCAAAGAAGCAGATTACAGTGAAACAACACACGAGCTGGACCTGAATGAGGATCACTTTCAAGACAGTGGCTATGCTGCTTCAAGCCTACTTGCTTCTTCCTGCCGCCACTCTATTACCAAGTATCAACAACCTTTCATGATTCAACTTGCAAATGTTTGAAACTAACCCTTGTGTTTCTATGCCTTCCTAGGTGATTCGAGCCCTTGTCAACCCCAAAGATCCAAACCAAGCAGTGTCTTTCCATCAATGGAGAGTTCTTATTAAGCATGAATCGCTGCAATTCGGATGACAGCCTTCCACATGGTAACAGTGATGGACACAAGGGGCTCATCCACGTTCATGCTCTCATATCTCCTGGCTCTGCTGAAGCTCCTGACCTGAGCCTGCCAGACACAGCAGTCACCTGCCTGGATTGTGACCCAGCGCCTTTGCAGTGCTGCCCATCCCAAGCACAGCCCGAGTGTCCCAGCAGCAGCACCACCATGCAGGAGCAGGGCAGCATCAGTGAGGTGAAGCTGAGCATCTTAGATGGGGACTTAGAGTCAGGCTGACAGTCCCAGGCACCAGGCAGCAGCACCAGCTCTGAGCCACTCTCATCTTGACAAGAGGAGTCCCATCTTCACCCTTGACCTCTCAAGCCCTCCTGTCTTTTATTGAATAAAGTCACTCTCATGCTCAGTCATCGCCTCGACTGCATTCTGAGTCTTCAATCACAGGGATTGGGATGAATGCAACAAACAGCAAGGCAGCTCAGCTTGCAATGCTATGGCTGTGGGGTTCGTGCAGGCAGAGCTCTGGGTTCCCATTTTGCCTGGCTTTGGGATGTCTGCAGCAAGATCTCTACCATTTTGTATGGGAGCAAATAATCTCTAGCATCCAGGTTGCTGCTCATGATATATCCCAGTCTTCCTGGCTGTCACTTTGTGATACTTTTCAAAGCCTTCTGATACTCTTTGATGCCTTGGCTGCTCCCTAACACCTCTGCCCTCCTGCCATGTTGACTCACGTCTCCCACTTTTAAGCTGGCTTTGCAGATCATCTCCAGCCCTGTCATCATCACGCTGCAGCAGGAGGTGCTCACCTGGCCCAATGTCTGGCAGTACTGCTTGTTCTGCAGATGAGCAGCTGCCTCCTCATCTCTTCAGCTACAGTAGTTTTTCTCAGGGCAGTTAGATGCAGTCATGCTCCTCTGGATTTGGTGTGTTAAATCCATGCTGCATGGCAGCAGTCAGTGCAATACAAAGGTGTTCTGTGTGCCATAGCATTTCTCCAGGGGCTGCCAAAGGTAGAAGCACAACACAGCACCATCCTTCTGACAGTAATGTCTGTGAGTGTTAGACATGTGAGCACTGCATCATCCCCAGCGTGTCAGTGCTTTTCCACACCAACCTGACTCTCACACTCTGCACTGAATGTAACTCTGCTCTTGTGGAGACAAATGCTTTCTGTCACATCCTCCATCCCTGCAACCATTTGCCGGTAGGCAGCTCTTGCAGAAGAATCAAGCAGCAGAACCTTGTGCTCACCCTACAGCATGCAAATGCTATGAAAGCAGAAATAACCTGGCATGCTCTGGGTCTGCAAGGCTGCACAGATGGGAGAGGTAGATTGTGTTTTTGCAGTGGAAGTTTCCAGTATTTTCAGTACATAGTGTAGGCCCTAACTGAATGTATAACCCTCTTGTAAAACAGCTGTATAAGTAGTTTTTCCACCAAGAAAGTTGCTGAACAGAATTAAGTTCAGACTGGGGGCATTCTGACATGGGGAGAATTGAGACAAGCACAAGATAAATACAGGGTGGGTAGAGCCCAGCACAGGACAGAATGAATGTACTGACTTTTGGAAACATTGCCCTTCTCTGTCCGCAGAAAAGTACAAGGCAGACCTAAAAACAAGAGGTTGGTAATTGACCTTCTATGGAAATGAATCCTAGCCACAGTCTCGAGGAGTCTGTGAGCCTGAGATGCTCAACCAATGAGAGCCATGAGAGCATCACCTGCAGTGGGTTTAGGGCACAGAACAGAATTGATTTCACTGACTGGTGTGCAGTTTCTCCCTTGCCAATAGGGGATGTGCGCGCAGTATTGCAATAATGAATAAGCACTGCTGCTATCGCTGCCATCTTTGCCTAACTAGAAATCTTTGACTTTGAGAGTTTCTCACACAAGGGGAGAGGGTAAGAAAGTAAAGAGGCACAGAAAACTAAGGGAAACTGCTCTTCTTTATCTTATCTATAAAAATTGATACGATGCTGTTGTGCATTTTTTTTAATTTTATTTTTAATTTTTTGCTAATGTCAGTTAGATTGTTTTAAAATATCCACACACCAAAATCTGACTACCAAGCAAATGTAATGAAAATGAAATGAAGGTGAGTTAGTGGAAAGCACAAGGCCATATTATATTAGGCTCCAGCAAATTTACAGGCAGTCACTGCACGAAGAGGTAGATCTGAGTTGCACATTATATGATTCCCACAAAGATTAAGGAAATCTGAAGCTTTCAATATATTTTTTTAATTCTTTTTTCATTTCATTTTTAAACACCTGACCCAGACCCCAACCCTCACAGGAGCTGTAAAGATTACAGCATTAACCAGCAATGTAACTCTAATCCTAACCCTTACCCTGATTCTAAAATCGTCCCTAACTCCAAATGTAACAAAAAAAAATGATGCTAGAAGTTTGTAGCAAAAGGAACCTTAACCCTGATCATAATCCAAAAAAAAAATCATTATGGTAACAATAATCTTTACCTTAAGAGTAATATTAATCAGAGCCCAGATGATGCCTGCATCCAATCAGAAGCATGCTTTGCATTATTTAAGAGTTGTATTTTTTCCAATGAACTCTCTCTATTATCACGTTTATAAAGTAACAGAGTCTGTTCTTTTTCTCCTGACACTGTGCCTTACTCCTGACATCCCCTGGAAATGACCCAGATAGGGCACCATCAAAGTAATGCTAATAGTAATGTCAATCCTAAGGGTATCTCTAGCCTCAGTGTTAATG
Organism: Coturnix japonica; assembly: GCF_054131305.1. Lineage (NCBI taxonomy): Eukaryota > Metazoa > Chordata > Aves > Galliformes > Phasianidae > Coturnix > Coturnix japonica. The sequence continues at coordinate 3,364,719 of NC_140687.1, read as the reverse complement.
GGACGCTAACAACAATCCCAACAGCCTTAAACATTCTGGTGGTGTGAAAGAGGTGCTGCCTTGCACATGCTGGGCAGTCCCATTGCCTGTTAAATGCAGGCGGCAGCGTAGAAACATGATGCCCGTGGTCAGAATGCCCTGTGGCAGATCCTGGCACCGGAGAACTGACCGGAGAACCATGAGAGAACTGACAACAAATCACGCGACATCAGAACCGACCCAGTGGTTATTTACAAGCCTTGGGAGACCCAGACAGGATCTCAGAGTGGTGAATGTAGGTACAGAAGTTGTTACTACTCTGTTTTCTTCTAAAAGAAGTGTTTTTTTTTCATCTCAGAAGTTGGGGGGGGGGGGGGGGGGGGGGGGGGGGGGCGGGAAAGGGATATCAATTTAATTACTCATTAATTTATTGACAGACATTCACGTTTGCTACGTTTGGAGAAGTTTTTATTTGTTTGCTGTGGTTTGATTTTTTTTTTTCTTTTTTTTTTCCCCCTTCCCTCCTCTTCCATCTTTGTGTTCTTCCCCTATAATCAAAAGAACGGATCCCCAGGGATTGTCCCGCAGACGTTCTTTCCGTGGTCTCTGCTGCCACCTGCTGGCCAATAAGCGGAACTGCCACTGTTGGGCGTTTGGTGCCGCAGGAAGCACAACGCAGATCTGAGTTCTGACCGGTCTACGCAGCAAATCCGCCAATCTTTATTGCGATAAGCCCTCCAGACAAGAGCATAAAGTCTTTGCCTGAGGGCAGGGTTAGTAGTAATGGATGTCAGTTTTGAAATTTCCAGTCCATTCACCATAGCACTTTCTGCCTCCATGTCCCATAACCAGAGCAGCTATGCTGGCATGCTCTCTTGGTTTCTGTCTAAACCACTGTACTATATCCATCAGTTCAGCTGCTGTATTATGGGCAGCAGGGTTTGGGGGGTGGACACTGGTCAGGGCACTCCCACCAGCCTATCCTGCATTTTTTTATTTTTTTTTTTTTCATTTTTGGGTTACAATCAGTCAGATCTCAAATAGATCTAGTCCAAATGGAACCTCAAAATCTGACCTTTTAGTGCCTTCATTTACAGAGTCCATTTTATACAGATTCCCTTGTACAGGGCCCCCATGGTCCTCCAGACAGTTGTTACTGATCTTCCATAGGAGAATGATTGAATTAGGTTTTTTCCCATCAAAACTGCCACCTGTCTTTCCAATTTTTCAACACTATCATTCAATAGCTGATTTGCATCAGCCTGAGCCTTTTCAGTTATGTTCAGACAGTTCAAGGCCATTAAAAGTGGCCATGCCACCATGAACACAGCTAACTGTCATTCTCAAGTTGTAAGTATGTCTTTGCTAAGACCATGGAAATACTCAGTCAGGTGGGCCAGGGACTCATGGACCCTCCCTCCGTCCCACACAGGGCCCCATTTTTCAGTGACAGAAGCAGTGCTGCATTTTGAGGATCCTAGGAATCCCAGGACATGCCCTGACAAAAGGTCATTCAAAGGGGTAGTCTTTCCCCATCCAAACAACTCCATGATATTCACAGAATCACAGAATTGTAGGGGTTGGAAGGGACCTCCAGAGACCACTGAGTCCAGTCCCCCTGCCAAAGCAGGTTCCCTACACCACGTTGCACAGCTCAGCATCCAGGCAGGTCTTGAATATCTCCAGAGAAGGAGATTCCACAACCACCCTAGGCAGCCTGTTCCAGTGCTCTGTCACTCTCACCATAAAGAAGTTATTGCACACATTAGTGCAGAATTTCCTATGGTGCAGTTTCTGTCTGTTTCCCATTGTCCCTCCTCGACACACTGCTGAAAAGAGTCTGGCCTCACCTCTTTGCCCCCCACACCTCAAATATTTATAGACCTGGATCAGGTCCCCTCTCAGCCTTCTTTTCTCAAGGCTAAACAGACCCAGTTCCCTAAGTCTCTCCTCATAGGGGAGATGCTCCAGGCCCTTCACCATCTTTGTGGTCCTCCACTGGACTCTTTCCAAGAGATCCCTGTCTTTTTTGTACTGGGGAGCCCAGAACTGGACACAATATTCCAGATGAGGCCTCACCAGGGCAGAGTAGAGGGGGAGGATCACCTCCTTCGACCTGCTGGACACGCTCTTTTTAATGCACCCCAGGATGCCATTGGCTTTTTTGGCTACAAGGGCACACTGCTGGCTCATGGTCAATCTGTCGTCCACCAGGACGCCCAGATCCCTCTCAGCAGAGCTCCTCCCCAGCAGCTCTTCCCCCAGCCTGTACTGGTGCATGCAATTATTTCTACCCAGGTGCAAGACTCTACACTTGCTTTTGTTAAACCTCATCCGGTGTCTTACTGCCCAGCTCTCCAGCCTGTCCAGGTCTCGCTGAATGGCAGCACAGCCTTCAGGCGTGTCAGCCAATCCTCCCAACTTCGTGTCATCAGCAAACTTGCTGAGGGTGGTCACTATCCCCTCATCAAGGTCGTTGATGAAGATGTTGAACAAGACCGGACCCAGCACAGACCCCTGGGGGACGCCGCTAGTTACAGCCCTGCAGCCAGACACTGCATCGCCAACGACAACCCTCTGCACTCTGCCAGTCAGCCAGTTCTCGACCCACTTCACTGTCCAATCACCTATCCCATACTTCCTCAGCTTTGGTATAAGTATGTCATGGGAGACTGTATCAGTTATAGAGGTTATAGAGTTCAATTCCTGTAGTCAATTTGGCGGCCCAGGTGGGACCAGCTCTGTTCGCTGCAGGACCAGCTGAGAGGGAGACACTTTTGGCGCACCCTGAGATTTCTCTGAAGGACTCCCTTCCTCACCTGATCACTGCAGGGACAGACAAGGACCACCCATAGGTGGACCAGGTATGTGTATGGTAAGTGGAGCCCATATGTCTTGAGGAGACATCCTACACAGTTTACAGCCATACGTGCTGCTCCCAGGGAGGTGAGCTCATGGCTTTGGTTGCCAGCTGGGTAGGAAGACTCCTTGGGTGAGTTCCTATGAAAGGGAACTGTATGTCATATGAATGGAAACAAGAACAAATACTCTCTCCCAGGTAGTTGACAATAGGAGGGACCTAGGTTGGTCTCTCCTACGGGTATGGGATATAGTGGATAGCCTGTCAAATGGTAGCCTGGGTTCTCCAAGTTGTAATCACGGGGGTTATAGGTTGTATGTTCAATATTATCATCTGCTTTAAGTGTTTGGTACCGTGTGTCAAGCCGACTCTGGGAAAAACATTAACGTTTGCAACTGGTCGACCAGAGTATGAGTGTTATTAAGATTCCAGCTAGAAAACGTTGTCAGCATTGTGTAGTATGAATAAACCATGGTTTTTGATCTAAATGTCAGAGTGAGTGTGGTGTGAGTGAGACACAGAACAGCTGCAGGGTGAGTGCCGAGTCCCGATCCATGTTTCCTTCCTCCTGTGAGGGAAATGGCCAGACACGGACAAAGTGAAAGACTGTGTTGTCTGTCCACTCATATGTACTTTCTGCTTGTATGTAAGAAGACGGGAGTTTGTACTCTGTAGATTAGTAAGATTGTCCTGAGGAGAGGTGTACATTCCACGCGACCAATGAATGTCAACCCATTTATGTAATACTATGTACTGCTTGCGAGGAAGTGTGTGAGGGAGGTGGTTCAATCAGTGCTGGTTCTGTGGCACAGTGTTTATAACTGAAGAATACAGACTGTATTAAGGGAGTTTATGTGAACTGAAGAACTGTACTGTTTGACAAACAGTTTTGATGGTATAAGAAAGTGTAATTGTTAATGATATATGGAAGTGTAGTTGAGGGAATGTGGAAGTGTATCTGAGCATAGAAATAGAGGAAGCATTTACAGAGTGAGTTTACCTGCACTGACATGAGAGCAACACCCTGAACCTCTGCCCTGTGAGCTGAGCAGAGCAGAGCAGAGACACAGTCCTCATGTATCAGGTAGTGTTATTCTGCTTACCAAATGAATGAGTTCACTACAGAAGAGGCAAATCTTCCCCTCTGCTCCATTTGTGGCATACTCTGGAGTTCAAGACATTGCAAAGCTATGGCACATCTGCTTTCTTTCAATGATGACGCCTTAGTATGCTCTGGGCTGTCATTTCAATTGCATCTAAAGAAGTCTAGGGTCATGCCAGCTGACAGGAAGCTGGCAAATGTTGTCTCATTGTAAGGAAGAGCAAGAAAGATGACATGGGCAATTATGGACCTGTCAGTCCAGAGCCTGGTAAAATTATGGAGAAAATGATGGTGGGAGTTATGGAAAAACAGCTGAAGGACAATTCTGTCATTGGTTGCAGCCAACACAAGTTTGTGAGGCGAAGGTCCTGTTTAATTTAAGCTCATTCTGTGACACAGTTATCCGTTTAGTTGACCAAGGGAAGCCAGTTGATGTAATCCTTGAGGATTTCAGTGGAGATTTTGATACTGTTTCTCACAACAACCTTCTGGACAGAATGTTCTGCATATGGCTAGACAGAAACACAATGTGGTGGGTGAGCAGTTGGCCAGTAGGTCAGTCCCAAAGGATTATAGTCAGTTTTTTCCATCAGGCTGGTAGATGGTCACTGTCGGGGTCCCCAGGGTTCCATTTTGGGGCCACTTTCCTTTCATGTTTATGCAGATGACTTGAATGCAGGACTAGAAGAAGTTCTGAGCAAGTTTGCTGATGAGACCAGATGAGGAGGTGCTGTTGCCTCCACTGAGGGTGGAGAGGACTTGCAGAGAGATGTGGACAAGTCAGAGAAGTGGGTACCAGTTGGTATTAAGCACCAAGTGCATAACGTATAACAAGAACAAGTGCCTGATTGTGCACCGCAGAACATAAAGGACTTCAAACTCTGGGAGAATGTGCAAACGAGGGCACTGGAACTGAGAGATCTGAAGTTCAGAGTTTCACAGGGATTGACTGCTTGTTCAGACTGGGCCCTTCTCACATCCCTTCTCACATCCTGCAATGAAACATAGGTCTCATATGGGACATGAACCTCACAGCGTCCTTGCACCACATGTAGAGCCTGGGATCTTCTGTCCCCATGTCTTTCATTTAACATCATACAAAATTCCAACACATTGCCCCAGGAAATGCCCAGAGCCAACATGACATACAGGACCTCTCTACCACTGGTCTTGCAATCAGGGCTTGACCTGTCTGCTTTGTAAGGCAAAGGAGAGGTTTCTTAGCATGCCAGTGCCTTTGCCTGCCTGTAGTCATGGCTTCCAGTTATCTTCTCTAACAAGTCCCTTGGGAAGCTTACTTGGTAATGTTCCTCAGCGGGCCCATTAATACTCCAAGAAACTTCACTGTTACTTCTGACTTTGTCTTGTTGAGCACTTTGTGCAAACTTCTCTCTGCACTAGAGGCTGATGAACTCAGCATCAAATGCACCCTGGGACCATTATAACCTAAAGAATCTCCTGTGCCTTATGCCATCTTGTTATCTTCTTCAGGTTATCAGAACTTGTTCAGCAAAAAGGAGGGATATCTGGAGAGAGCTTAAAGAATCCAGTATAAATTTATTGTCTATTTATTTATAGTTGGGTTTAAAGAAGACATTAAAGCAGCACTGTGCAACTGATACCAATCCAGGATGTCCCAATGAGTTCTGTACTGTTACTGTGTTTACAAAGGTCCTTATCAACCTCCCCACACAATTTCTGCTCACAATGGACCTATGGGACTTGCATCACTTTTCTTCACATCACTCTTCTCCTCTGCATTCATCCGCTCAGTGTTAAAACTGCTTTGCAGCAACTCCCACTGGCTTTCCTCAGAGAACCAGCTACACATGGAAAAGGAAAGATTTCTCTTTTTTATCTGGCCAGCAAATGGAAAGAAAGGTGATGCAATTGAATGAACAGTAAAACACAGTGATCAACTGCATGCCATGTTCAAGCGGCATCTATTGAAGTTTGTCTTTCATATGAAATATTTTTAAAAGAAATGATTTATTCTGAGGTAGGATAGGATAGATTGAATCACAGTGAAGTAGTTGACAACAGAGGCCATCAGACTCTGAGAGATGGAGCAAATTCCAGTAATCTTCCTGGGGTAGATCAGCCAGGTAGTTGAGAGGTATCAACTTAAAACTGATCAGGACTTGTGAGTATTTCACACATCGAGATGGGTTAACACATTCTCATTGATTTATATCTTTGTCTCCAACTCTGTTTTTCACTTTTACTGACATTAATGAACATCTTTCAGACTTCGTGCCTTAATAAAAAAGAGACAGTGATTGAGAAAAAGAAAAAGTATAAGAAGAAAAAGAAAAAGAATAGATAGGAAGGGATAGATCAAATCACAGTGAAGGAGTTGACAACACATTCCATCAGACTTTGGGGAGATGGAACAAATTCCAGTAATCCCCCTGAAGGTCAGAAATCAGACAGATAATTGGGAGGTATCTGACTGAACAAAGAGCAAGGGATGGAGAAATCTGGAGGGCGGTGGGAGTAGTGTGTGCCCAAATGGCCTGCTGAAAACATGCCCTTAACCATGGCCATTTCTTTAGGAGAGCTGAAAAAACTTGGAGGATGAGGCACATCAAATAGGCAGCAGGGAAGAGTAGTGCTGGGCACCAGGCTACAGTCACAGGGCATTGGCACTGGCACCGCTGTCTGTGTCTCTGAACCTGAAGGCATTTGTGTCCAGCGAACACAGTTCTGGAAAACATTGTAGTTTCAGTAAAAGAAAAAAAAAGACATCAAATCACCTCAAAGATTCATATTTACAACTTAAAATGGAACAAGACTCATGAGAATTTTTCATGTTGAGAAGGGTTAACACATTTTCATTGATTTCCATCTTTGTCTTCAATTATTTGTTTCAGTTTTATTGACATTTATGATCAACTATTAAGCTTACAGCCTCAAAATAAATAAATAAATTAAAAGAGATACATTTGCATCTTGCACATGGCCTGATGCCCCTTTCACCTTCACAGTTCCCACAAGTCCTTCCATGCCGGAGAGTATGAGATCCAGCAGAGCACCTCTCCTCTTTGGTTCCTCCACTGCTTGGTCAAGAAGCTGCCATCTGTGCTCTCCATGGATCTGCTGGATGCCACATGCCCTGCTGTGCTGTCCCTGCCACAGATAATGGAGTGACAAAGGCCACCAAATGGGACAAGGGACAGACAACATCAGATTCCCATCTGTCTGCAGAGGGCACCTTCCATTTACTCTCCCTGATCAGGAAGACAGGAAAAGACACTGATGGTCTCCTCTGTTTGCCATTTCCATTAGCTCTGACCTGTCTGCTCTTCCATCCCCAGGCAGAGCTCAGTGCACTCTCACAGAGGGCAGTCGCCCTTCTTTGTCTCCTCGCCCATCCATCCTAAAGACTCGGTATCCCCCTTGTGCTACAGTGCAGTTGTGGAAACCATTAAACTGTGTCCCCATGGTCCAAACAGGAGCTCAGGCCTGCAGCTCTACCAAGATTTCTAGCTTCTTGTGTGTTGGTGTTTGCATTAGTGCAAAAGCACAGAAGTAAATATCCTAATTGAAAAGCATCACTGGACATTGCCTGACTGGATAGCTCATCTATAGAATCAGTGTGCAGAAGGTGGCACACAAACATTAGACCGATCGTGGGTCTTGGAGGTGACGTAGCAGCACGGACACACCATGGGCATGGCTTTCCTGAAGGCCCTGTGCTGCTCTTGCAGCTGTGAGTGAATTCACCGGACAGCCGGTGCTATCCCCTCTCTGGCCCTCAGCTGATGCCCAGGAAGGAGGTGTCTATCTCAGGGATTTCCCACACGGTTTACAAGCACTTGCAAACATCAGGAGCAGCCCAGGCACCTTGGGCATCACCCAGTGTCTGTGTGTGAGCTGCTGCCTCCCAGCTGAAGGACCGAGGACTCAGAGCAGGAGCTCACATGCAGGCAACTCCTTGTGCACTTCTGAACTGAACCAGAGAAATCCCAGCTCCTGTGGTTCTGTGGGGAGCCGAATCCCATTTCAGCTCCAGGATTTCTGTCAAGGGATGAGACTCCTGCGCTGCCTCAGCTGGATCACTGCCCTGCACAGGGAAAGTCCAAACCTCGCCTTCCTTGTCTGGTTGCCCTTATTGTTTCATCAAACGATCTCTGGGAGCACTCCCCATATGTCTCCAATCAGTCACTGACCACTGGACATGTGGTGGTTAATTGAGTGGATTTCAAAGCACAGTCATGATGCTGTTGTCTTTCAGGAGCTGTTGGCCATGAGGACCCAGGGACATGTCAGGGGAAATGAGTGGGAAGGATAAAAATGACATAATCTGCTGCTTGCTTGTCCAGGTTCCTGGGACACAGGGAGCTCATAAAAGTGGGCAGAGCTGCAGAGAGACAGCTGTGCCCAGGAGCAGATCTCGTGCACAGCACAGCCTGCAGGTGACAGAAGGAGAGGAGAGAAATTGGAGAGAGCTTGCAGGATGTGTGTGGTGTGAGCGGGCTGTGAACTCACTGCAGGAGCATTGCTCACAGACCATGACAAGGTAAGTCTCACAGCTGACCATGAGCTGCTTTTAATTAAGGGGTAACTATAACTGGGACATCCCATAGGAGATCTGACTGCAGGCACTGCATGTTTCTTTACAGTGGAAAAAGCTTTCTGCTCCAGCTGAGACGGGTGCCCAGGGCTGTCCTGCAGAGCAGGGTCCCTGCTGTGCCCCAGGGGCTGTGTGCCGGGTATGGGACTCTGCCGCCTGCCAGGCTCAGCACTCAGCCTGCCCGGGGAGCTGCCCAGGGCGCTGCGGGGAGACGTGTGGGGTAAGGAGCCCCCGGCAGGGTTTGTGCTGCCACAGCTGCTGCCTGGGGCAGGGGATCACAACTCCACTGCACAACTGAATGTTTCTGAGGGCACTTTGCAAGAGGAGAGCCAAGGCAGGGGGTTTCCATTTCCTGTTCTGAGGCAAAGAGGTTTGGAGTCAGAAATCTAAAAGGGGCAATAAGAGTTCTGAGAATTTTTCATCAATCAATTGCTTGTTTTGTGAACACTCACACATGATGTGCTTTCAGTCTCCCCTTTCTCGAAGGATGGAATTATCATCATTTTCTGTAGGCATGAATAATTCACTTATCCTACAAACAGGCAGCATTTTCTAACTGAAACTGAATGCCACAGAAGCTCGGGTAGGGGGCTCTAAGAGCACTTGGGGTAAAGATATGAGACATGAAACAGATGAAAATATCCAGGGAGAAGGCATAAGAAAATAAAAGGAAGGTTAGAGCTCCATATGCTGCTTCTGCTTAAGGAATGCTGATCTACATGAAATTAAATGCAAGTAATGGTGCTAAATGTACACTGTTGTAAGAGAATAAAAACATTTCATATTATAGCAGGAGGAGTGTGTCTGAGAATGGTCTGGACTTGTCATTATCTTCTGCACTCTGAGCAGGACTCCAAGCCCAACAACAGCAGATGCCCAACAGCAGCTCCATCAGTGAGTTCCTCCTGCTGCCGTTGGCAGACACGCGGCAGCTGCAGCTCCTGCACTTCTGGCTCTTCCTGGGCATCTACCTGGCTGCCCTCCTGGGCAACGGCCTCATCAGCACAGCCGTAGCCTGCGACCGCCGCCTGCACACCCCCATGTACTTCTTCCTCCTCAACCTGGCCCTCCTCGACCTGGGCAGCATCTCCACCACTCTCCCCAAAGCCATGCCCAACGCCCTCTGGGACAACAGGGCCATCTCCTACACAGGATGTGCTGCACAGCTCTTTTTCTTTACCTTCTTCATGTCAGCAGAGTATTCCCTTCTCACCATCATGTCCTATGACCGCTACGTTGCCATCTGCAAGCCCCTGCACTACGGGACCTTGATGGACAGCAGAGCTTGTGCCACCATGGCAGCAGCTGCCTGGGGCACTGGGGTTCTCAATTCCCTGCTGCACACTGCCAGTACGTTTTCACTGCCTCTCTGCCAAGGCAATGTTGTCAACCAGTTTTTCTGTGAAATTCCCCAGATCCTCAAGCTCTCCTGCTCAGAATCAAATCTCAGGGAAGTTGTGTTTCTCATTTTTACTATCAGTTTAGACGTAGGCTGCTATGTTTTCATAGTTGTGTCCTATGTGCAGATCTTCGTGGCTGTGCTGAGGATGCCCTCTGAGCAGGGACGGCGCAAAGCCTTCTCCACGTGCCTCCCTCACCTGGCCGTGGTCTCCCTGTTTCTCAGCACTGGTGCTTTTGCCTACCTGAAGCCCCCCTCCATTCCCTCCCCACTCCTGGATCTGACAGTGGCACTTCTGTACTCAGTGGTTCCTCCAACACTGAACCCTATTATCTACAGCATGAGGAACAGGGAGATCAAGCACGCTCTCAGGAAGGTGTTGCAATACTCACTATTCCCGCTTCAATAAAGTGCACATCTTCATCGCATGATTCCCAGTGATGGTTCTTCATCTTTTATGCATCTTTGATTGATTGATTATGTGAGATATAGCAACGTGCAAAAAAATGTTATTGAACTTATAAATAAAAATTTGTTTCACTTCTTTCACACCTACTATCCATTTTCTCACTCCAAGAGCTCATGTAAACATGGAACCAGATTCCCCGAATAGGTTAAGAGAAAAATAAATAGCATTCAAAATACGCTTTTCCTTAGCTCTTCTCTTATCCAGCTTTGTCTGGATTTGGGGAAGGTACAGCCACAGATAGAAGCACAACTAGTTCTTTTCATTCCTCCTCTCTTTACACTGATACAGTGCACAGAGGATTCGAGTCCTCTCATTTCTACAGGCCTGAAGGTCTTGTGTGTCTCACAGCAGTCCCGTCGTCTCTACAGCAGCACTCAGTGGTTTGCTTAATTTTCTTATCTCAATACTTGGAACAGCTACAGGACCTGTAGCATAAGTGACCGCAGAGCTCCTTATGAGGGGTGGAGTGACAGTGGGATCTGTCCAGAGCTTGGAGCAACTGCAGGATGTGTAGCAAAAACTTGGAGCTATTGCAGGGACTGTGCCAGGAGTTGCAGAGGCTGCAGCAATGTCAGCAGATCCAGCTCTCTTCCCCTTGAAGATGCTGAATAGTGTTGAACACAGCTCAGTAGGTGTGGGCCAGGCCCTGGCACACTGCAGTCATTTGGGCCTTTTTAGGATTACCAGTGCCACAGCAGACCTGTCTCCAATATTCTACCAGTTTCTCAGGATCCTGCAGTTGCTCGGAGATGAAGTTCCAAAGCCCTGGGGGTGCCCACCACTCCAGGCAGCTGCCCAGACTGTCCCACACCCCCTGCCATGCAGAGCCTTCTCACCTTGGGGCAGATCTCTCACTGATATTCCTGAATAATTGTTTAACCTCAATCCTAGAATCATAGAATCACCAAGGCTGGAAAAGGCCTGAAAGATCATCCAATCCAACCGTTCACCTATTACCTATAGCTCCCACTTAACCATGTCCCTCAACACAATATCCAGTCTCTCCTTGAATACCCCTGGTCTCCCAGAGACGACAGTGTAAAATGTGTAATTCCTAATCATACCAACAATATTACTTCCAAAACCCAAAGATGTCCAAAGAGCTGAATGTGCACAAAACTTCACTTTGCCAATTTTATCGTGGTACAAACCAAGGTCAAACAGCATAGCAAAATAAATACCCTAATCCAGCATCCAGAGTTGACAAATGATGCAGCAGGGAAAACAAGCAGCAAGCAAGGAGCTGTGAAATGCAGCTTCATGAGAAGACTCAGCAAGCTTCACAAATAGGGAAACTATCAGCACCATGGCCTGCACATCTCCAACTCCCACAAAGCCCTGTCCACTCTGGACAGATGTGCTGTTACCACAACCCTTGGAGCCTCACATCAGGCACCAAAATGACTGTGGTTGTTGAACCCAACATGTGGCTCAGCAGCTCACAGTGCTTTGTGCACTGCCCCATTCCCAGTGGGATGGGGATGAGAACTGGGAAAAAGAGTACAACTTCTGGGTTGTAACAAAGCAGTTTACTAAGAGAGATAAAAGGAGAGGAGTAATAGTAATCACTATATATCCGTTGATATAGAATCGTATGTAACAACTGATGCACAAGCACTTGCTCAGCACCACCAGACTGATGCTCAGCTGGGCCCTGAGCAGTGAAGAGACTGAGATGAACTCCCACCCCTTTCAATACAATTTCTGCTTGCTGTCAGCTGATAGAGAACGTCCCTTTGGCCACTATCAGTCAGCTGTCCTCACTCTGTTCCCTCCCAGCTCCATGTGCCCTCCACTGACCATGGCCTTGGCTCTGTACAACACTGCTTAGCAGCAGCTGTAAACATCAGAGTGTTATCAATGGTTTTCTCCTAGAACCAAAACACTGCACCACAGCAGACAGTCTGAAGAAAACAATTCCATCCCAGCTGTAACTCAGATTCCTGCCTGTCCCCTCTTCTTGTTCTTCCTGATCAGGAAGCAAGGAACAGAATCTGCCGCTCTCCTCTCTGAGCCCTTTCCATCAGTTCTCAGCTGGCTCCTCTGCCATCCCCAGGCAGAGCTCAGTGCCCTCTCATGGATGGCAGCAGCCTTTTCTCTTCTTCCTTGCCCATCCGTCATGCAGAATCTGTACCCCATTTGCTACAGTACAGAGCTGAGAATCAACCCACCGTGTCTCTGTGAACCAAACAAGACCCTAGGCCTGCAAAGGCACAGAGATTTGGAGTTCGCTGAGTGAATGTTTGTGGTCCTCTCATTAGTGTAAGGATTCTTCAGAAAGCATCCCCTTCCAGAAGCATGCTTTGATTTAGCCTGTCTGGGTCTTGCATCTACACTGTGGTACTGATGTTCAGGGCCTTGCTCAGAATCAGCAGCCTGCATGAAAGGAAAAGCTCTGTGGTTTTCTCTTGATTTGTCCCGTTTATTTCCCATGCTACCCGCACTGGTCTACAGGCACTTTAGGGCAGCAGTAGGTTGGGGTTACCCCCAGAGGGTACACAGTAAGATTTAGGACGGGGTATTGGCAACAAGACTTTCTCTGAGGAATCCTCACACAATCCTATAGAACAACTCAGAGGCTTTCCATTCAATCTCCAACAGCAACAATATCCCTCAGCCCTTCTCTGTCACATCCAATTCCCCACCCTTCCCCATTTGGACCTGGTTTAAAGCCCTATAATCAATCAGTGCAGGAGCATTTCAGATGGGGTCATGGAGGAGGCAGACTGCCATTCTTGGGGTGGCCATTTTCCCAGGAGGGCGTGGTGGGAGGGCTTTGTCCCATCTGGTTCCACCAACACTTGCATCCACCCAGCAGAAGGCTGTGCCCTCTGTGTCCCACTTGAACTCTGCATGGAGCTTACAGTTGGCAGTGACATGGCTGAGAAGCTCTGGGCATGGATTAAGGGACAGGGAATTAATGTGCCTTCCTAACTTCCTCCCTGCATGCTTTAGCAACTTCCTTGTAATCTCCCCAAGTACCCAGCCCCTTCTTCCAGAGGACGGAGATTCTCTTTTTCTTCCTGAGTCTCAATAGTTTTCCCCAGTTCATCTGCACTGGTCTTCTTCCCCTATGGCTCACCTTATGGCATTCAGGGACAGCCTGATCTCGTGCCTTTAAGATTTCCATCTTGAGGAGTGTCCAGGCTTCCTGGACCCCTTTACCCATAAGGAGCGACTCCCAAGGGACCTGTGCTACAAGTGTCCTGAACAGGTCAAAGTCCGCCCTCTAGAAGTTCAGGATAGTAGTTTTGCTAGTCACCCTTCTGACATCTCCAAGAATAGAGAATTCTACCATTTCATGGCCACTCTGCCCAAGACAGTCCCCAACCTTCTCAACTCCTACCAGTCCTTCACTGTTAGTGAAGAGCAGGTCTAGCAAGGAACCACCCCTGGTAGGACTTCATACCAGCTGTGTAAGGAAGCTGTCTTGCATGCAATCTATAAACCTCTTGGACTGATTCCTCTGCTATTTATTATATTCCCAGCATATATCAGAGAAGTTGTAGTCTCCCAAGAAAATGAGTGCTGGCAATCTTGCGACTTCAGTAAGCTGCTCATAGAATGCCTCACCCATCAATTAGGCGGTCTATAAGAAACCTTTAGCAAGATGTCACACTTACAGGCCTTTCCCCCGATCCTTACAAACATGCACTTCATTCTGAAGCCCAAGCTCTTCAACATCAAAACTCTCTTTAATATAAAGGGCCACACCACCACCCTTCCTTCTTCCTCTATCCCTTCTGAAGAGCTTGTAACCATCCATCACAGCACTCCAGTCATGGCAGTGGTCCCACCATGGGTCGGTAATAGCAACTAGGTCATGGTTTGTCAGATGCACAGTTGCTTCCAGCTCCTCTTGCTTGTTGACCAAGCTGCGTGCGTTGGTGTAGACGCACTTCAGCTGAGGCATCTGCCTCTCTCCCAGCTCAAACAGCATTTCCCTAGGCTTATCTCTGGTAAGCCCTGTTTTGTCCACTCCCCCATCGTAGCTAGTTTAAAGCTCTTTCGATAAGCCCCGCTACCGTCTATGCTAGGATTCACTTCCCCCTTTGAGACAGTTGGGTTCCATTCATGGATAACAGACCATGGGCCAAGTAAACTGTCCTGTGATCAAAGAACTCAAAGTTTCTGGCTCAGTACCAACCTCTGAGACAATTGTTCATTGCTTTGCTTTCCAAGCCTGCTCTGTGTCCCTCACTGCCACTGAAGGTATAGAACAAAAAATCACTTGATCTCCCACTTTGTGAACTAAATGGCCTAAATTCCTGAAATCTCTTTTTATAGTTTGTAGTCTTATCTAAGAAATTTCATCACTGCCCACCTAAACTATGAGTAGTGGAAAATAATCAGTGGACCTAACCAGCATTGGGAGTTTCCTCATTATGTCCCTGACCTGAAACCAAGAAGGCAGCAGACTTACTGACAACTGGGGTCCAGTCTGCAAATGGGGCCCTCTATTCCTCTGAGAAGGGAGTCACCCACCACGGCCACCCTTCTTTCTTTCATGGCAGAGGAAGTCACAAGGCTTGGTAGTGACTGCCTTGCATTAGGTTTCCTCCTAGGCAGATCCTCCATTGCCTCCCCATTCTTATCTCCTTCAGATTTCAGAGTGTCAAACCTGTTGCTTAGATGGATCAGGGGTCGAGGGCTAGGCAGGCATGGGGGAGCTCCTGTGATGTTGAGTTGGGACTCTCTTCCAACCCTTCTCATCAGTCAGGTCTGTCTGACTGTGACAGGGCAGGGAGTCAACCACTTTTCTGGGGGTATCTGCCTGGCAGCCTTCCCTCGGGGATGCCAGCAAGTCACTCCACCAGCCCATCTCCCGATCACACTCCCTGATGGTAAACTGTGAGTAAAACCTTGAGTAAAGTGAGAGTTCACCTAGACAAAAGTATGAGTAGAAACATGGACTGACGTGAGGGTAAACCCAGAGTAAACCCAGGATCCCATCCATTGGGCATGCACAGCCTCTGAGGGCAACTTTTTCCAGTGTTGCTGTGTAAAAATATAGGTTCCTCACATCTAACCTATGTCTCCCCTTTTTAATTTAAATCCGTTTCCATTTGTCCTGTTATCAACAGACCATCCCATCCTTATTCTAGCGTTAGGCATCTCATCCTCAGATGGAAACCCTGGGGCTGAATTGGGATCAGTTTTTCAAAGAACCACAGGAGCTACAAGTTCACCTAGCTGAGTTCAGATGTGCACAGTGAGGTGTCTGTGTGTGAGTCCCTCATCTGAATCCTTGGTTTTTATTCCACAGGGACTGCACTACTCATACACAGTCTCTCAGTGATGCCCAAGATGCCTTGGGTGATCCTAGTTTTGTGCTAGTGCTTGTAAACTGTGACGGAAAATCTATGAGATAGACACCTCCTTCTGGAGCATCAGCTGAGGGCCAGAAGGGAGGTATTCTTGGCCATCCTAAATACCACCTCAGCCACGTGCTTAGGGCACCCATTGTGTCTTTTGCACCTGACCCCATGGAGTATGTAGTGATATTCAGCTTATCAAAAGGATGAGCTCAGAACAGAAGAGGCAGATCTTCCTCTCTGCTCCATCTGTGGCATAGTCTGGATTTCAAGGCATTGCAAAGCTATGGCACATCTACGTTCTTGCACTGATGACACTTTAGCATGCTCTGGGCTCGCATTTCAATGGCATCTAATAAATCTAGGGTCATACCTGTTGACAGGAAGCTGGCAAATGTTGTCTCATTGTAAGGAAGAGCAAGAAAGATGACACGGGCAACTATGGACCTGTCAGTCTCACTACAGTGCTTGGTAAAATTATGGAGAAAATGATGGTGGGAGTTATGGAAAAACAACTGAAGGACAGGTCACAGACAACACAAGATACAGAGGGGAAGGTCCTATTTAATTTCAGGTCTTTTTATGACACCTTTATCCATTGAGCTGAACAAGGGAAGGCAGTTGATGTAATCCTTGAGGATTTCAGTAGAGCTTTTGATACTATTTCTCCAGCACCCTTCTGGACAGAAATTCCTGCATACAGCTAGACAGAAACAGAACGTGGTGTGTTGTAATACAAGAAGAATTTTACAGAGCAGCAGCCATGGATTGAGATAAGGAGTTCACAGAGCAGCAGCTGCGGAGCAGGATAAACAGCATGAGAACAAAGGACATCTCTAGGAAAAGAATGAATGGCTCGTGGCTTTGAAGGGGGGTTATAGGGTTGTTATTGCAGTAGCTTTCCTCCAACTAGCGTGTGTGATTTTTGGACACCCTTGTCTGTCTCCTATAAAAGTCTGGCTTTCGGGCAATAAATTGATGCAGCTATATGTAACTATATTGGTGTTTCTCTGTTTGACCCAGCACGCTGACATTTTGCCTTTCAGGTTCACCAGCAGTGGTGGGTGAGCAGTTGGCCAGTAGTTCTGTCCCAAAGGATTATAGTCAGTGGGTTCCATTGGGCTGGTAGATGGTCACTGTCAGAGCTCCCCAGGGTTCCATTTTAGGGCCACTTTCCTTTCATGTTTATGCAGATGACTTGCATGCAGGACTAGAAGATGTTCTGAGCAAGTTTGCTGATGAGACCAGATGAGGAGGTGTTGTTGCCTCCACTGAGGGTGGAGAGGACTTGCAGAGAGATGTGGACAAGTCAGAGAAGTGGGTACCAGTTGGTACTAAGCACCAAGTGCATAAAGTATAACAAGAACAAGTGCCTGATTGTGCACCTGGGTATGGGCAACCCTGGACATAAACACTGTCTGTATATTGGACACATGAGAGACGTCTGACTGAAAAGGATTGGGGGTCCTGCTCAACATAAAATTTTAAGTGAGTCAGCAGTGTGCCCAGCCAGCCAAGAAGGCCAACAGTCCCCTAAAGTGCATCAAGCAATTTATTGCCAGCTGGGTGGGAGAAAGGTTTGTCCCTCTTTGCTCTGCATTGCTACTGCCTCACCTGGAGCAGTGGGTGCACTTCTGGGCAATGCAGAACATAAAGAACATCAAACTATGGGAGAGTGTGCACAGGAGGGCACTGGAACTGAGAGATCTGAAGTTCAGAGTTTCACTGGGATTGACTGCTTGTTCAGACTGGGCCCTTCTCACACCCCACATCCTGTGATGAGACACAGGGCACATGTGGGATATGAACTTTAACAGCATCCTTGCACCACATGCAAATGCTTTTCCCAGTGCTTCAGTGTTCCACCACCCATTGCTTTCAACATAGTTTTCGACACCCCATTGTATCTTTTAATTTTACCAGAAGCTGGTGCATGGTAGGGGATATGATAAATCCACTCAATGCCATGAACTTTGGCCCAAGTATTTATTAAGGGAATTTTTGAAATGTGTCCCATTATGAGACTCAGTTCTTTCTGAGGTGTCATGTCTCTATAGGACTTGTTTCTAACAACCCAATATTGTGTTTCTGGCAGTAGCATGGGGTACTGCGTATGTTTCAAGCCACCCAGTGGTTGCTTCCACCATGGTAAGCACAAAACGCTTATCATTATGAGATCCTGGCAAGGTGACATCATTCACCTGTCACTCCTCCCCATATTTATACTTTTGCCTTGGCCTTCCCCCCAGAGAGGCTTCATATTCTTGGCTTGTTTAATTATGGCACATGATTCACAGTCATGAATAACCAGTGCAATAGCATCCATAGTTAAGTCCACCCCTCAGTCTCTAGCCCAATTATATGTTATGTCCATTCCTTGATGGCCTGAGGTCTCATGGAACCATCAAGCTTGAAATAATTCACTCTTGTTCTGCCAGTCCAAGTCTATTTGAGCCACCTCAATTCTGGCAGCTCGACCTACCTGATGGTTGTTTTGTTGTTCTGCAATAGCCCGACTCTTGGGCAAGTGTGCATCCACGTGACACACCTTTACAATCATATCTTTTTTTTGAGCAGTTATGTTTTTCTACAGTTCAGCAGCCCAAATAGGTTTACACCTCCGTTGCCAGTTATTTTGTTCCCACTGCTGTAACAACCCCCATAAGGCATTTGCCACCATCCATGAGTCAGTATAAAGATAAAGCATTGGCCACCTCTCCCGTTCAGCCACATCTAAGGTCAGCTGGACAGCTTTTACCTCTGCAAACTGACTTGATTCTCCTTTACCTTCAGTGGCCTCTGCGACCTGTCGTGTGGGGCTCCAAACAGCAGCTTTCCATCTCCGATGCTTCCCTACAATATGAAATGATCCATCAGTGAAAAGAGCATATTTCTTTTCATTTTCTGGTAGTTCGATGTATGGTGGGGCCGCTTTAGCACATGACACCTCTTCTCCTGGTGATGTTCCAAACTTTTTATCTTCAGTCCAGTTCATGATCACTTCTAAAATTCCTGGACGATTGAGGTTCCCCATCCGCGCTTGTTGTCTAATCAGTGCAATCCACTTGCTCCAGGTGGCATCGGTAGCATGATGGGTGGAGAGAACCTCCCCTTTCAACATCCGGTTCATCATTGACAGTCGAGGTGCCAGAAAGAGCTGCATTTCAGTACCAGCTACTTCGGAAGCAGCCCGAGCCCCCTCATACGCGGCTAAGATCTCCTTCTCAGTTGGAGTGTAGCACTCTTCAGACCCCTTGTACGCTCAGCTCCAGAATCCCAGGGGTCGGCCTTGGGTCCCTCCTGAGGCTCTTTGCCACAAACTCCAAGTGGGACCTTTCTCTCCAGCAGCAGTATAGAGGATGTTCTTTACATCCTGTCCAGTCCGTACTGGCCCCAGGTCCATGGCACAGGCTATCTCCTGTTTAATCTGTTCAAAAGCCTGCTGCTGCTCTGGGCCCTATGCAAAATCATTCTTCTTCTGCATCACCTGATAAAGGGGGTTTACAATGAGGCTGTAGTTTGGAATGTGCATCCTCCAAAAGCCCACTGCACCCAGGAAAGATTGTGTCTCTTTCTTGCTAGTTGGTGGAGACATGGCAGTGATTTTGTCAGTCACTGTTGGGATGTGATGACATCCATCCTGCCACTTTATACCTAAGAACTGAATTTCCTGGGCAGGCCCTTTTACTTTGCTTCACTTAATAGCAAAACTGGCTCATAGAAGAATTTGAATTATTTGCTCTCCAGCACAGCAGCACTCAGTGGGGGTGTGACCTCATTCAGGCCACGGTAGTCTACTGTCAGCCTCCATTCTCCACTGGCTTTACGCACTGGCCATATGGAGCTGTTAAAAGGTGAGTGAGTTTTACTGATCACTCCCTGATTCTCCAACTGGCGAATCAAATCATGAATGGGGAGCAAGGAATCCCTGTTGGTGCGATACTGCCGTCTGTGCACTGTCTTTGTAGCAATCGGTACCTGCTGCTCTTTTATTTTTACTCGTAGCAGCCTCACAACAGACGGGTCCTCTGACAGGCCAGGCAAAACAGACAGCTGCTTAATGTTGTCCATATCTACAGCAGCGATTCCAAAGGCCCAGTGATACCCCTTAGTATCCTTGAAATGCCCTCTTCTGAGGTATCCTCAATACCAAGTATGAACGGAAACCCTGGACCACTCACATAGGATGTTTTTTCCAGTCTTTACCAGTGAGGCTTATTTCAGCTTCCAACACAGTCAATTCTTGAGAGATATCCAGAAATATGGATTGATTCTGTCCCTTCATGACTGGAGGGCATTAGGGTGCACTGTGCACCAGTATCCACCAGTGCCTTATATTTCTGTGGTTCTGATGTGCTAGGCCATCAAATCCACACAGTCCAATAAACTCTATTATCCCTTCCACTCCCTTGAATGAGGGCAGGGCCCCTCTATTGGTTACCTGTGATAACTGGAGCAGCCGTACTGGTGGTTGGACTGTTTTGTAGTTCCCTCACCCGTGCTCATAGTACAGGAGTAGGCTGGTCATGCCACTTCCTCGTGTCTTCTCTGTGGTCACGTAGGTAACACCACAAGGAAACACACAGTGCAATTTACTGTTGTTCCTTGCTCAATCTGGAAAGCGCTTGTGTCTAATAGCTGAGAATTTTAATGATACACATGAAGGCTTTATGGTCGTTAATTTCTTTACGTTCTCTCGCCTTCAACTGAAGCAGCAGCTAGGCCAATTACCAAGTGACACCAAGGAGATGAAGTGGCAAAATGGCGATTTATTGAAACAGACACATCCTTATATAACCTACGCCTTTTTGTCTACACCCACTGTATTACACTAAGATTCTTCCAGAATATGGGGAAGGGCCTGTCACATCACAACAAGCTACCGTCCCAGCTGTCCCAACAGCGAAGCAACCAGGTAACAAGAGATTCATTCTGGTGCCGTGTGAACTCCTTTCTTACGCCTTCGATTTCAGTCATCTTCAGGGATCGACAAACAGTAACAGAGATTTCCTCCTCATCACTCTCTTCTTCATGACACTTTTCCTTTTTCCTTTCTCGGTACTTATCCAGACCTGTCACCTGGATCTTCTGTTGCCTCCTCCTCCACTTCTTTTTTCCGTTCTAGACGTGAGGACACCCATTTCCATTTCTTGCCTTCCACAAGGGCAACTGATATTGTTACTGGTGCCTCCTGTGACTGATCAAAATTGACTTGGGGATTTCCCTTTTTGGCTAGAACCTCAGCTCGGAAATTCTCTCTTTTTGGAACAGTGTTATATAGAGCACGGTAAGCACAAGCCAAGCCCCAAATAAGTCATACCCCCTTAGATCTATCTAGGCTGCGCCATCCCTGACTCAAATACTGGCTTAGTTTCTCGGGATCCCACAGGTGTTCAAGAGTTAAATCCCATGACATTGCGGGCCCCCATGTGTTGGCGAACCTGAAGGCAAAAGTCAGCGTTCTAGGACAAACAACCACACACCAATATAGTTAAATATAGCTGTGTCCATCTATTGCCTGAAGAGCCGTACTTTTATAGCAAACAAACAAGGGTGTTCAAAAATCACACGTACTAATTGGAAGAAAGCTTCTGCAATAAGAACCCTAAAACCCCGCTTCAAAGCCACGAGCCTTTCACTCTTTTGCTAGAGGTGTCCTTGGTTCTCATGCTGTTTATCCTGCTCTGCAGCTGCTGCTCTGTAAAGTGCTTATCTTGATCCATGGCTGCTGCTCTGTAAAATTCTTCTTGTATTACAACAGAATGGCAGTTCCCTGGGGTCTCCAGCACACCCCCAGCCAGCTGGCAAATGCCACTGAGGACCTTTAGGAAAGACATGCCCTGGGTAGTGACAATGTTCACTGGACAACTGTGAGCCCCACAATGGGTCTCGTACCTGTGTGCCATCTTCTGAACACCAGTAGCACGGTGTAGATGCAAGGCCCAGCCAGGCAAAATCAAAACATGCTTCTGGAAGGGGATCCTTTCTGAAGAGTCGTTACACTAATGAGAGGACCACAAACATTCACTCAGCGAACTCCAAATCTCTGTGCCTTTGCAGGCCTAGGGTCTTGTTTGGTTCACAGAGACATGGTGGGTTGATTCTCAGCTCTGTACTGTAGCAAATGGGGTACAGATTCTGCATGACGGATGGGCAAGGAAGAAGAGAAAAGGCTGCTGCCATCCATGAGAGGGCACTGAGCTCTGCCTGGGGATGGCAGAGGAGCCAGCTGAGAACTGATGGAAAGGGCTCAGAGAGGAGAGCGGCAGATTCTGTTCCTTGCTTCCTGATCAGGAAGAACAAGAAGAGGGGACAGGCAGGAATCTGAGTTACAGCTGGAATGGAATTGTTTTCTTCAGACTGTCTGCTGTGGTGCAGTGTTTTGGTTCTAGGAGAAAACCATTGATAACACTCTGATGTTTACAGCTGCTGCTAAGCAGTGTTGTACAGAGCCAAGGCCATGGTCAGTGGAGGGCACATGGAGCTGGGAGGGAACAGAGTGAGGACAGCTGACTGATAGTGGCCAAAGGGACGTTCTCTATCAGCTGACAGCAAGCAGAAATTGTATTGAAAGGGGTGGGAGTTCATCTCAGTCTCTTCACTGCTCAGGGCCCAGCTGAGCATCAGTCTGGTGGTGCTGAGCAAGTGCTTGTGCATCAGTTGTTACATACAATTCCATATCAACGGATATATAGTGATAACTATTACTCCACTTCTTTTATCTCTCTTAGTAAACTGCTTTGTTACATCCCAGAAGTTGTACTCTTTTTCCCAGTTCTCATCCCCATCCCACTGGGAATTGGGCAGTGCACAAAGCACTGTGTGCTGCTGAGCCACATGTTGGGTTCAACAACCACTGTCATTTTGGTGCCTGATGTGAGGCTCCAAGGGTTGAGATAGCAGCACATCTGTCCAGAGCGGACAGGGCTTTGTGGGAGCTGGAGAAGTGCAGGCCATGGTGCTGATATGTGTGGATGTGCTCCCTATGTGTGGAGCTTGTTGAGTCTTCTCATGAAGCTTCACTGCACAGCTCCTTACTTGGTGCTTGGATGCTGCATTAGGGTATTTATTTTGCTATGCTGTTTGACCTCAGTTTGTACCACGATAAAATTGGCAGCTGACAAAGTGAAGTTTTGTGCACATTCAGCTCTGCGGTCATCTTTGGGTTTTGGAAGTAATATTGTCCATATGATTAGGAATTACACAATTTACATTGTCGCCTCTGTGAGTCCGGGGGTGTACTGGATATTGTGTTGAGGGACATGGTTTAGTGGGAGCTATAGGTAATAGGTGAACGGTTGGACTGGATGATCTTTTAGGCCTTTTCCAACCTTGGTGATTCTATGAATCTATGATTGAGGTTAAACAATTATTCAGGAATATCAGTGAGAGATCTGCCCCAAGGTGAGAAGGCTCTGCATGGCAGAGGGTGTGGGACGGTCTGGGCAGCTGCCTGGAGTGGTGGGCACCCCCAGGGCTTTGGAACTTCATCTCCGAGCAACTGCAGGATCCTGAGAAACTGGTAGAATATTGGGGGCAGGTCTGCTGTGGCACTGGTAACCCCCAAGAGGCACAAATGACTGCAGTGTGCCAGATCCAGAGAGCTGGATCTGCTGACAGTGCTGCAGCCTCTGCAACTCCTGGCACAGACCATGCAGCAGCTCCAAGGTTTTGCTACACGTCCTGCAGTTGCTCCAAGCTCTGGGCAGATCCCTCTGTCACTCCACCCCTCATAATGAGCTCTGCAGTTACTCCTGCTACGGGTCCTGTAGCTGTTCCAAGTATGGTAATAAGAAAATGGTACAAATTCCTCCCAAGGGAGGAAGTACAGCCCTGCGGTGGCTCCAACCCCTCCAATGAGCCCAGTGGCTGCTCCAACATAGTCACAGGTCCTGTGGTGGTTCCAGCTCTGGCAATGAACTCTGAGGTCACTTCAACTCCTGCAACAGCCCAACAGCCACTTCAGCTCCTACAGTGAACCCTGTGGCTGTTAAAACCCCTGCAACTAATCCTGGACTTGCAGACAGATGCGCATAGGGATTAGTTCATATATGTTTGCAACTGCATATGTTGTATATGTGTGAAAATACACTAAATATATTATATATGTATAAATACATTTGTCATAATTATTATCCTTTTCTTTTTCTCTTTGTCTCAACCCATAAACCTTAAACCACAGCACTGCCTTGAGATGCTTACGGATCTCCTTGGGACTATTCAATCTGATCTGGTCACACAGTGAAGAGCACCTGAAGATCTCAAGGTTTTCTCAGGGAGCAGCTCCTGAGGTATATTCCTTACACCAGCTTTGGAAGAGGCCTCCCTCCAGTTCTCTGGTCCTGCTCTAAAGGGGCCCTCTTGTTATGGCAGTGCCAGCAAGGAGACCAGCTCTGACAGACCTGTTCATATTGCCGGCTACTGACTGCAGCCCTGGATTGCTGCTGTAGAGGCAACAGGACTGTTGTGAGACACACAAGACCTTCAGGACTGCACAAATGAGAGGACTCAAGAGCACTGCAGCACTGGTAAGAGCACATGAATGAAAAGAGCACGTTGAGCTGCTGTCTGTGGCTGTACCTCCCCAAATCCAGGCAAAGTAGGAAGAAAGAAAATCTAAGTAAGTCTATTTTGAAAGCTTTTTAGGTATCTTATAACATATTCAGGGAATCTGGTTCCATGTTTACATGAGTTCTTGGAGTGAGAAAATGGAAATTAGGTAGGAAAGAATTTAAATACATTTTTATTTATAAGTTCAATAACATTTTTTTTTTGCACATTCCTATATCTCACATAATCAAACAGACAAAGATGCATAAAACATAAAGAACCACCACTGGGAATCCTATTGAGGAAGTTGTGCATTTTATTGTAGCTGGAATAGTGCTTATTGCAACACCTTCCTGAAAGCGTGCTTGATCTCCCTGTTCCTCATGCTGTAGATAATAGGGTTTAGTGTTGGAGGAACCACTGCATACAGAAGTGCCACTGTCAGATCCAGGAGTGGGGAGGAAATGGACGGGGGCTTCAGGTAGGCAAAAGCACCAGTGCTGAGAAACAGGGAGACCACAGCCAGGTGAGGGAGGCACATGGAGAAGGCTTTGTGCCGTCCCTGCTTAGAGGGCATCCTCAGCACAGCCATGAAGATGTGCACATAGGACACAACTATGAAAACAAAGCAACCAAAGCCTAAACTGACACCAAAAAAGAGAAATACAAATTCCATGAGGTAGGAGCCAGAGCAGGAGAGCTTGAGGATCTGTGGGATTTCACAGAAAAACTGGTTGACAACATTGCCTTGGCAGAGAGGCAGTGAAAACGTACTGGCAGTGTGCAGCAGGGAATAGAGAACCCCAGTGCCCCAGGCAGCTGCTGCCATGGTGGCACAAGCTCTGCTGTCCATCAAGGTCCCGTAGTGCAGGGGCTTGCAGATGGCAACGTAGCGGTCATAGGACATGATGGTGAGAAGGGAATACTCTGCTGAGAGGAAGAAGGAAAAGAAAAAGAGCTGTGCAGCACATCCTGTGTAGGAGATGGCCCTGGTGTCCCAGAGGGCGTTGGCCATGGCTTTGGGGAGAGTGGTGGAGATGCTGCCCAGGTCGAGGAGGGCCAGGTTGAGGAGGAAGAAGCACATGGGGGTGTGCAGGCGGCGGTCGCAGGCTACGGCTGTGCTGATGAGGTCGTTGCCCAGGAGGGCAGCCAGGTAGATGCCCAGGAAGAGCCAGAAGTGCAGGAGCTGCAGCTGCCGCGTGTCTGCCAACGGCAGCAGGAGGAACTCGCTGATGGAGCTGCTGTTGGACATCTGCTGTTGTTGGGCTTGGAGTCCTGCTCAGAGTGCAGAAGATAATGACAAGTCCAGACCATTCTCAGACACACTCCTCCTGCTATAATATGAAATGTTTTTATTCTCTTACAACAGTGTACATTTAGCACCATTACTTGCATTTAATTTCATGTATTTCAGCATTCCTTAAGCAGAAGCAGCATATGGAGCTCTAACCTTCCTTTTATTTTCTTATGCCTTCTCCCTGGATATTTTCATCTGTTTCATGTCTCATATCTTTACCCCAAGTGCTCTTAGAGCCCCCTACCCGAGCTTCTGTGGCATTCAGTTTCAGTTAGAAAATGCTGACTGTTTGTAGGATAAGTGAATTATTCATGCCTACAGAAAATGATGATAATTCCATCCTTCGAGAAAGGGGAGACTGAAAGCACATCATGTGTGAGTGTTCACAAAACAAGCAATTGATTGATGAAAAATTCTCAGAACTCTTATTGCCCCTTTTAGATTTCTGACTCCAAACCTCTTTGCCTCAGAACAGGAAATGGAAACCCCCTGCCTTGGCTCTCCTCTTGCAAAGTGCCCTCAGAAACATTCCGTTGTGCAGTGGAGTTGTGATCCCCTGCCCCAGGCAGCAGCTGTGGCAGCACAAGCCCTGCCGGGGGGCTCCTTCCCCCCACCCGTCTCCCCGCAGCACCCTGGGCAGCTCCCCGGGCAGGCTCAGTGCTGAGCCTGGCAGGCGGCAGAGTCCCATACCCGGCACACAGCCGCTGGGGCACAGCAGGGACCCTGCTCTGCAGGACAGCCCTGGGCACCCGCCTGCAGCCCCGGCTGCACAGCCTGCAGCCGTGCTGGGACATGCAGCCCTCAGGGCTGTGATTTCATACTGCAGTATGGAAGCCCTCAGCTGGAGCAGAAGGCTTTTTCCACAGTAAAGAAACATGCAGTGCCTGCATCCAGATCTCCTATGGGATATCCCAAATTAAGTTGACCCTCTATGAAAAGCAGCTCATGGTCTGCAGTGAGACTTACCCTGTCATGGTCTGTGAGCAATGCTCCTGCAGTGAGCTCACAGCCCGCTCACACCACACACATCCTGCAAGCTCTCTTCAGTTTCTCTCCTCTCCTTCTGTCACCTGCAGGCTGTGCTGTGCACAAGAGCTGCTCCTGGGCACAGCTGTCTCTCTGCAGCTCTGCCCACTTTTATGAGCTCCCTGTGTCCCAGGAGCCTGGACAGGCAAGCAGCAGATTATGTCATTTTTATCTTTCCGACTTGTCTCCCCTGACATGTCCCTGGGTCCTCATGGCCAACAGCTCCTGAAAGACAACAGCATCATGACTGTGCTTTGAAATTCGCTCAATTAACCACCACATGTCCAGTGGTCAGTGACTGATTGGAGACATATGGGGAGTGCTCCCAGAGATCGTTTGATGAAACAATAAGGGCAACCAGACAAG
The DNA here is from genome assembly GCF_054131305.1 of Coturnix japonica. Classification (NCBI taxonomy): domain Eukaryota; kingdom Metazoa; phylum Chordata; class Aves; order Galliformes; family Phasianidae; genus Coturnix; species Coturnix japonica. Next base: position 3,337,780 of record NC_140687.1, on the reverse strand, counting down.
GAAGGCAAGGTTTGGACTTTCCCTGTGCAGGGCAGTGATCCAGCTGAGGCAGTGCAGGAGTCTCATCCCTTGACAGAAATCCTGGAGCTGAAATGGGATTCAGCTCCCTACACACCCACAGGAGCTGGGATTCCTCTGGTTCAGTTCAGAAGAGCACAAGGAGTTGCCTGCATGTGAGCTCCTGCTCTGAGTCCTCGGACCTTCAGCTGGGAGGCAGCTGCTCACACACAGACACTGGGTGATGCCCAAGGTGCCTGGGCTGCTCCTGATGTGTGCCAGTGCTTGTAAACCATGTGGGAAATCCGTGAGATAGACAGCTTTTTCCTGGGCATCAGCCGAGGGCCAGAGAGGGGATAGCACTGGCTGTCTGGTGAATTCACTCACAGCTGCAAGAGCAGCACAGGGCCTTCAGGAAAGCCATGCCCATGGTGTGACCATGTTGCTGTGTCAACTCCAAGGCCCACGATCAGTCTAATGTTTGTGTGCCACCTTCTGCACACTGATACCATAGATGAGCTATCCAGTCAGGCTATGTCCAGTGATGCTTTCCAATTAGGATGTTTACTTCTGTGGTTTTGCACTAATGCAAACACCAACACACAAGAAGCTAGAAATCTTGATAGAGCTGCAGGCCTGAGCTCCTGTTTGGACCATGGGGACACAGTTTAATGGCTTCCACAACTGCACTGTAGCACAAGGGGGATACCGAGTCTTTAGGATGGATGGGCGAGGAGATAAAGAAGGGTGAATGCCCTCTGTGAGAGTGCACTGAGCTCTGCCTGGGGATGGAAGAGCAGACAGGTCAGAGCTAATGGAAATGGCAAACAGAGGAGACCATCAGTGTCTTTTCCTGTCTTCCTGATCAGGGAGAGTAAATGGAAGGTGCCCTCTGCAGACAGATGGGAATCTGATGTTGTCTGTCCCTTGTCCCATTTGGTGGCCTTTGTCACTCCATTATCTGCAGCAGGGACAGCACAGCAGGGCATGTGGCATCCAGCAGATCCCTGGAGAGCACAGATGGCAGCTTCTTGACCAAGCAGTGGAGGAACCAAAGAGGAGAGGTGCTCTGCTGGATCTCATACTCTCCGGCATGGAAGGACTTGTGGGAACTGCGAAGGTGAAAGGGGCATCAGGCCACGTGCAAGATGCAAATGTATCTCTTTTTATTTATTTTGAGGCTGTAAGCTTAATAGTTGATCATAAATGTCAATAAAACTGAAACAAATAATTGAAGACAAAGATGGAAATCAATGAAAATGTGTTAACCCTTCTCAACATGAAAAATTCTCATGAGTCTTGTTCCATTTTAAGTTGTAAATATGAATCTTTGAGGTGATTTGATGTCTTTTTTTTTTCTTTTACTGAAACTACAATGTTTTCCAGAACTGTGTTCGCTGGACACAAATGTCTTCAGATTCAGAGACACAGACAGTGGTGCCAGTGCCAATGCCCTGTGACTATAGCCCGGTGCCCAGCACTACTCTTCCCTGCTGCCTATTTGATGTGTCTCATCCTCCAAGTTTTTTCAGCTCTCCTAAAGAAATGGCCATGGTTAAGGGCATGTTTTCAGCAGGCCATTTGGGCACAAACTACTCCCACTGCCCTCCAGATTTCTCCATCCCTTGCTCTTTGTTCAGTCAGATACCTCCCAATTATCTGTCTGATTTCTGACTTTCAGGGGGATTACTGGAATTTGTTCCATCTCCCCAAAGTCTGAGAATCAGTGAGAATGTGTTAACCCGTCTCAATGTGTGAAATACTCACAAGTCCTGATCAATTTTAAGTTGATACCTCTCAACTACCTGGCTGATCTATCCCAGGGAGATTACTGGAATTTGCTCTATCTACCAGAGTCTGATGGCCTCTGTTGTCAACTACTTCACTGTGATTCAATCTATCCTATCCTACCTCAGAATAAATCATTTCTTTTAAAAGTATTCCATATTGAAGACAAACTTCAATAGATGCAGCTTGAACATGGCATGCAGTTGATCACTGTGTTTTACTGTTCATTCAATTGCATCACCTTTCTTTCCATTTGCTGGCCAGATAAAAAAGAGAAATCTTTCCTTTTCCATGTGTAGCTGGTTCTCTGAGGAAAGCCAGTGGGAGTTGGTGCAAAGCAGTTTTAACACTGAGCGGATGAATGCAGAGGAGAAGAGTGATGTGAAGAAAAGTGATGCAAGTCCCATAGGTCCATTGTGAGCAGAAATTGGGTGGGGAGGTTGAGAAGGACCTTTGTCAACACAGTAACAGTACAGAACTCATTGGGACATCCTGGATTGGTATCAGTTGCACAGTGCTGCTTTAATGTCTTCTTTAAACCCAACTATAAATAAATAGACAATAAATTTATACTGGATTCTTTAAGCTCTCTCCAGATATCCCTCCTTTTTGCTGAACAAGTTCTGATAACCTGAAGAAGATAACAAGATGGCATAAGGCACAGGAGATTCTTTAGGTTATAATGGTCCCAGGGTGCATTTGATGCTGAGTTCATCAGCCTCTAGTGCAGAGAGAAGTTTGCACAAAGTGCTCAACAAGACAAAGTCAGAAGTAACAGTGAAGTTTCTTGGAGTATTAATGGGCCAGCTGAGGAACATTACCAAGTAAGCTTCCCAAGGGACTTGTTAGAGAAGATAACTGGAAGCCATGACTACAGGCAGGCAAAGGCACTGGCATGCTAAGAAACCTCTCCTTTGCCTTACAAAGCAGACAGGTCAAGCCCTGATTGCAAGACCAGTGGTAGAGAGGTCCTGTATGTCATGTTGGCTCTGGGCATTTCCTGAGGCAATGTGTTGGAATTTTGTATGATGTTAAATGAAAGACATGGGGACAGAAGATCCCAGGCTCTACATGTGGTGCAAGGACGCTGTGAGGTTCATGTCCCATATGAGACCTATGTTTCATTGCAGGATGTGAGCAGGGATGTGAGAAGGGCCCAGTCTGAACAAGCAGCCAATCCTTGTGAAACTCTGAACTTCAGATCTCTCGGTTTCAGTGCCCTCCTTTGCACATTCTCCCAGAGTTTGAAGTCCTTTATGTTCTGTGGTGCCCAGAACATAGTGAGGCAGTAGCAATGCAGAGCAGAGGGACAACCCTTTCCCTCACCCAGCTGGCAATAAGTTGCTTCATGCACTCCAGGGGACTGTTGTCTTTCCTGGCTGCCTTGGCACACTGCTGACTCACATTCAGTGTGATGCTGACCAGCACCCCAACCCTTTCCAGTCAGAATCCTCTCCAGTGTCCCATATCCAGTCAGTGTGTATGTCCAGCATTGCCCCTACCCAGGTGCACAATCAGGCACTTGTTCTTGTTATACGTTATGCACTTGGTGCTTAATACCAACTGGTACCCACTTCTCTGACTTGTCCACATCTCTCTGCAAGTCCTCTCCACCCTCAGTGGAGGCAACAGCACCTCCTCATCTGGTCTCATCAGCAAACTTGCTCAGAACGTCTTCTAGTCCTGCATGCAAGTCATCTGCATAAACATGAAAGGAAAGTGGCCCCAAAATGGAACCCTGGGGACCCCGACAGTGACCATCTACCAGCCTGATGGAAAAAACTGACTATAATCCTTTGGGACTGACCTACTGGCCAACTGCTCACCCACCACATTGTGTTTCTGTCTAGCCATATGCAGAACATTCTGTCCAGAAGGTTGTTGTGAGAAACAGTATCAAAATCTCCACTGAAATCCTCAAGGATTACATCAACTGGCTTCCCTTGGTCAACTAAACGGATAACTGTGTCACAAAATGAGCTTAAATTAAACAGGACCTTTGCCTCACAAACTTGTGTTGGCTGCGACCAATGACAGAATTGTCCTTCAGCTGTTTTTCCATAACCCCCACCATCATTTTCTCCATAATTTTACCAGGCTCTGGACTGACAGGTCCATAATTGCCCATGTCATCTTTCTTGCTCTTCCTTACAATGAGACAACATTTGCCAGCTTCCTGTCAGCTGGCATGACCCTAGACTTCTTTAGATGCAATTGAAATGAGAGCCCAGAGCACACTAAGTTTTCATCATTGAAAGAAAGTAGATGTGCCATAGCTTTGCAATGCCTTGAACTCCAGAGTATGCCACAGATGGAGCAGAGGGGAAGATTTGCCTCTTCTGTAGTGAACTCATTCTTTTGGTAAGCAGAATAACACTACCTGATACATGGGGACTGTGTCTCTGCTCTGCTCTGCTCAGCTCACAGGGCAGCGGTCTGGCAGGGTGTTGCTCTCATGTCAATGCAGGTAAACTCACTTTAATCCTTTTTCCTCTGTAAATGCTTCCTCTATTTCTATGCTCAGATACACTTCCACATTCCCTCAACTACACTTTCATATATCATTAACAATTACACTTTCTTATACCATCAAAACAGTTTGTCAAAACGTACAGTTCTTCAGTTCACATAAACTCCCTTAATACAGTCTGTATTCTTCAGTTATAAACACTGTGCCACAGAACCAGCACTGATTGAACCACCTCCCTCACACACTTCCTCGCAAGCAGTACATAGTATTACATAAATGGGTTGACACTCATTGGTCGGGTGGAATGTACACCTCTCCTCAGGACAATCTTACTAATCTACAGAGTACAAACTCCCGTCTTCTTACATACAAGCAGAAAGTACATATGAGTGGACAGACAACACAGTCTTTCACTTTGTCCGTGTCTGGCCATTTCCCTCACAGGAGGAAGGAAACATGGATCGGGACTCGGCACTCACCCTGCAGCTGTTCTGTGTCTCACTCACACCACACTCACTCTGACATTTAGATCAAAAACCATGGTTTATTCATACTACACAATGCTGACAACGTTTTCTAGCTGGAATCTTAATAACACTCATACTCTGGTCGACCAGTTGCAAACGTTAATGTTTTTCCCAGAGTCGGCTTGACACACGGTACCAAACACTTAAAGCAGATGATAATATTGAACATACAACCTATAACCCCCGTGATTACAACTTGGAGAACCCAGGCTACCATTTGACAGGCTATCCACTATATCCCATACCCGTAGGAGAGACCAACCTAGGTCCCTCCTATTGTCACCCACCTGGGAGAGAGTACTTGTTCTTGTTTCCATTCATATGACATACAGTTCCCTTTCATAGGAACACACCCAAGGAGTCTTCCTACCCCAGCTGGCAACCAAAGCCATGAGCTCACCTCCCTGGGAGCAGCACGTATGGCTGTAAACTGTGTAGGATGTCTCCTCAAGACATATGGGCTCCACTTACCATACACATACCTGGTCCACCTATGGGTGGTCCTTGTCTGTCCCTGCAGTGATCAGGTGAGGAAGGGAGTCCTTCAGAGAAATCTCAGGGTGCGCCAAAAGTGTCTCCCTCTCAGCTGGTCCTGCAGCGAACAGAGCTGGTCCCACCTGGGCCGCCAAATTGACTACAGGAATTGAACTCTATAACCTCTATAACTGATACAGTCTCCCATGACAGCCTTATAACAAAGCTGAGGAAGTATGGGATAGGTGATTGGACAGTGAAGTGGGTCGAGAATTGGCTGACTGGCAGAGTGCAGAGTGTTGTCGTTGGCGGTGCAGTGTCTGGCTGAGGGCCTGTAACGAGCGGCATCCCCCAGGGGTCTGTGCTCAGTCCGGTCTTGTTCAACATCTTCATCAATGACCACCCTCAGCAAGTTTGCTGATGACACGAAGTTGGGAGGATTGGCTGACACGCCTGAAGGCTGTGCTGCCATTCAGCGAGACCTGGACAGGCTGGAGAGCCGGGCAGTAAGAAACCGGATGAGGTTTAACAAAAGCAAGTGTAGAGTCTTGCACCTAGGGAGAAATAATTGCATGCACCGGTACAGGCTGGGGGAAGAGCTGCTGGGGAGGAGCTCTGCTGAGAGGGACCTGGGCGTCCTGGTGGACGACAGATTAACCATGAGCCAGCAGTGTGCCCTTGTAGCCAAAAAAGCCAATGGCATCCTGGGGTGCATTAAAAAGAGCGTGTCCAGCAGGTCGAAGGAGGTGATCCTCCCCCTCTACTCTGCCCTGGTGAGGCCTCATCTGGAATATTGTGTCCAGTTCTGGGCTCCCCAGTAAAAAAAAGACAGGGATTTCTTAGAAAGAGTCCAGCAGAGGGCCACTAAGATGGTGAAGGGCCTGGAGCATCTCCCCAATGAGGAGAGACTGAGGGAACTGGGTCTGTTTAGCCTTGAGAAAAGAAGGCTGAGAGGGGACAGGATCCAGGTTCTATAAATATTTGAGGTGTGGGGGGCAAAGTGTTGAGGCCAGACTCTTTTCAGCAGTGTGTGGAGACGGGACAAGGGGAAACAGACAGAAACTGCACCATAGGAAGTTCTGCACTAATGTGTGCAATAACTTCTTTACGGTGAGAGTGACAGAGCACTGGAACAGGCTGCCTAGGGTGGTTGTGGAATCTCCTTCTCTGGAGATATTCAAGACCTGCCTGGATGCTGAGCTGTGCAACGTGGTGTAGGGAACCTGCTTTGGCAGGGGGCTGGACTCAGTGGTCTCTGGAGGTCCCTTCCAACCCCTACAATTCTGTGATTCTGTGAATATCATGGAGTTGTTTGGATGGGGAAAGACTACCCCTTTGAATGACCTTTTGTCAGGGCATGTCCTGGGATTCCTAGGATCCTCAAAATGCAGCACTGCTTCTGTCACTGAAAAATGGGGCCCTGTGTGGGACGGAGGGAGGGTCCATGAGTCCCTGGCCCACCTGACTGAGTATTTCCATGGTCTTAGCAAAGACATACTTACAACTTGAGAATGACAGTTAGCTGTGTTCATGGTGGCATGGCCACTTTTAATGGCCTTGAACTGTCTGAACATAACTGAAGAGGCTCAGGCTGATGCAAATCAGCTATTGAATGATAGTGTTGAAAAACTGGAAAGACAGGTGGCAGTTTTGATGGGGAAAAAACCTAATTCAATCATTCTCCTATGGAAGATCAGGAACATCTCTCTGGAAGACCATGGGGACCCTGTACAAGGGAATCTGTATAAAATGGACTCTGTAAATGAAGGCACTAAAAGGTCAGATTTTGAGGTTCCATTTGGTCTAGATCTATTTGAGATCTGACTGATTGTAACCCAAAAATGAAAAAAAAAAAAAAAAAAAATGCAGGATAGGCTGGTGGGAGTGCCCTGACCAGTATCCAACCCCCCAAACCCTGCTGCCCATAATACAGCAGCTGAACTGATGGATATAGTACAGTGGTTTAGACAGAAACCAAGAGAGCATGCCAGCATAGCTGCTCTGGTTATGGGACATGGAGGCAGAAAGCGCTGTGGTGAATGGACTGGAAATTTCAAAACTGACATCCATTACTACTCACCCTGCCCTCAGGCAAAGACTGTATGCTCTGTCCAACATAATGAGGATAGCCATTTGATCAGTGAATGATTTATGGCTGTGTGTCATATAACATGGCCAAATAAGAATGACATACCATTAAATATCAGCCTGTGGTCCTCTATGGAGGACTAACAAAATTATATTAGAGAATTAGGCATGAAAGAGGCAATCTATGAAGATGATTTTGAGAGCCCAGTCAATAAATTTTTCATCAGGAACGAGGGATCTCATCCTACAGCCATCACCTTTACATCAGTATGGGTCTATGTTATCCATACTGAACCCCCCAGTGGCCCTCAGGTGCTGTAATACAACAGGCTGCCCAATTGATGGGGAGACAAGAGTGCCTACGGCCAGATGCAGGCTCTGAATGGTGGTGGAAAGGTCTGAGAAAGGCAGAGAACCATCTGCTGCCATGACTTAGGCGTCCAGCCCCTAAGGTAATCCAGTCTGGATCCATTAGGGTCTTGAGACAACAAATGTTTAAAGACCAGATTAGAGCAGGAGTTCAGTTTAAAAAGATTGATGGACAGCATAATCAGGAAAAAATATCTGTTAAACAGGCCCAAGCACTGAGTATTTATAGTCCAACCTTTTCAGCCAAACTAGATGTGAATGTAACTCAAGAAGGGTCTGGATGGGGGCTCTGGCAGAGCCAGAGTTCTTTGTGAACCCCTATGAGGTTTTGGCCACAGGTTTGGCATGGAGCAGAATAAAGATACATCACAGTTGAAAAGCATTTATTGGCTACCTATTCTACACTACAGGTGGTAGAACCAGTAGCTCAGATTTCAGAGGTTATCGTTAAACAACAAGGCCAGTCCAGGGGTGGGTAAAAGATCTAACACACATCTCTATGATGGGGGTGGCCCAATCACAAGCAGTGGTGCGCTCAGTTGTTCTGCTTGCCTGCTCCTCAAGGAGTTAAGAGAAATCTATGCCTGTTGCGTGTTCGAGTGCATGCGCAATGCCATGTGGAGGGCTTATCACAATAAAGATTGGCGGATTTGCTGCGTAGACCGGTCAGAACTCAGATCTGCGTTGTGCTTCCTGTGGCACCAAACGCCCAACAGTGGCAGTTCCGTGTATTGGCCAGCAGGTGGCAGCAGAGACCACGGAAAGAACGTCTGAGGGCCAGACCCTGGGGATCCGTTCTCTTTTGATTATAGGGGAAGAACACAAAGATGGAAGAGGAGGGAAGGGGGAAAAAAAAAAGAAAAAAAGAAAAAACCAAACCACAGCAAACAAATAAAAACTTCTCTAAATGTAGCAAACTTGAATGTCTGTCAATAAATAAATGAGTAATTGAATTGATGTCCGTTTCAGACAGTCCCCTGTAGAATCAGGGTAAGGGTTAGGATTAGAGTTACATTGCAGGTTAATGCTGTTATCTTTAGAGCTCCTGTGAGGGTTGGGGTCTGGGTCAGGTGTTTAAAAAATGAAATGAAAAAAGAATTAAAAAAATATATTGAAAGCTTCAGATTTCCTTAATCTTTGTGGGAATCATATAATGTGCAACTCAGATCTACCTCTTCGTACCTCTTTTGTGGTGTAGGGAACCTGCTTTGGCAGGGGGACTGGACTCAGTGGTCTCTGGAGGTCCCTTCCAACCCCTACAATTCTGTGATTCTGTGAATATCATGGAGTTGTTTGGATGGGGAAAGACTACCCCTTTGAATGACCTTTTGTCAGGGCATGTCCTGGGATTCCTAGGATCCTCAAAATGCAGCACTGCTTCTGTCACTGAAAAATGGGGCCCTGTGTGGGACGGAGGGAGGGTCCATGAGTCCCTGGCCCACCTGACTGAGTATTTCCATGGTCTTAGCAAAGACATACTTACAACTTGAGAATGACAGTTAGCTGTGTTCATGGTGGCATGGCCACTTTTAATGGCCTTGAACTGTCTGAACATAACTGAAGAGGCTCAGGCTGATGCAAATCAGCTATTGAATGATAGTGTTGAAAAATTGGAAAGACAGGTGGCAGTTTTGATGGGAAAAAACCTAATTCAATCATTCTCCTATGGAAGATCAGTAACAACTGTCTGGAGGACCATGGGGGCCCTGTACAAGGGAATCTGTATAAAATGGACTCTGTAAATGAAGGCACTAAAAGGTCAGATTTTGAGGTTCCATTTGGACTAGATCTATTTGAGATCTGACTGATTGTAACCCAAAAATGAAAAAAAAAAAAAAAAAAAAATGCAGGATAGGCTGGTGGGAGTGCCCTGACCAGTGTCCACCCCCCAAACCCTGCTGCCCATAATACAGCATCTGAACTGATGGATATAGTACAGTGGTTTAGACAGAAACCAAGAGAGCATGCCAGCATAGCTGCTCTGGTTATGGGACATGGAGGCAGAAAGTGCTATGGTGAATGGACTGGAAATTTCAAAACTGACATCCATTACTACTAACCCTGCCCTCAGGCAAAGACTTTATGCTCTTGTCTGGAGGGCTTATCGCAATAAAGATTGGCGGATTTGCTGCGTAGACCGGTCAGAACTCAGATCTGCGTTGTGCTTCCTGCGGCACCAAACGCCCAACAGTGGCAGTTCCGCTTATTGGCCAGCAGGTGGCAGCAGAGACCACGGAAAGAACGTCTGCGGGACAAACCCTGGGGATCCGTTCTTTTGATTATAGGGGAAGAACACAAAGATGGAAGAGGAGGGAAGGGGGAAAAAAAAAAGAAAAAAAAAAATCAAACCACAGCAAACAAATAAAAACTTCTCCAAACGTAGCAAACGTGAATGTCTGTCAATAAATTAATGAGTAATTAAATTGATATCCCTTTCCCGCCCCCCCCCCCCCCCCCCCCCCCAACTTCTGAGATGAAAAAAAAACACTTCTTTTAGAAGAAAACAGAGTAGTAACAACTTCTGTACCTACATTCACCACTCTGAGATCCTGTCTGGGTCTCCCAAGGCTTGTAAATAACCACTGGGTCGGTTCTGATGTCGCGTGATTTGTTGTCAGTTCTCTCATGGTTCTCCGGTCAGTTCTCCGGTGCCAGGATCTGCCACAGGGCATTCTGACCACGGGCATCATGTTTCTACGCTGCCGCCTGCATTTAACAGGCAATGGGACTGCCCAGCATGTGCAAGGCAGCACCTCTTTCACACCACCAGAATGTTTAAGGCTGTTGGGATTGTTGTTAGCGTCCCATTAACACTGAGGCTAGAGATACCCTTAGGATTGACATTACTATTAGCATTACTTTGATGGTGCCCTATCTGGGTCATTTCCAGGGGATGTCAGGAGTAAGGCACAGTGTCAGGAGAAAAAGAACAGACTCTGTTACTTTATAAACGTGATAATAGAGAGAGTTCATTGGAAAAAATACAACTCTTAAATAATGCAAAGCATGCTTCTGATTGGATGCAGGCATCATCTGGGCTCTGATTAATATTACTCTTAAGGTAAAGATTATTGTTACCATAATGATTTTTTTTTTGGATTATGATCAGGGTTAAGGTTCCTTTTGCTACAAACTTCTAGCATCATTTTTGTTGTTGCATTTGGAGTTAGGGACGATTTTAGAATCAGGGTAAGGGTTAGGATTAGAGTTACATTGCTGGTTAATGCTGTTATCTTTACAGCTCCTGTGAGGGTTGGGGTCTGGGTCAGGTGTTTAAAAATGAAATGAAAAAAGAATTAAAAAAATATATTGAAAGCTTCAGATTTCCTTAATCTTTGTGGGAATCATATAATCTGCAACTCAGATCTACCTCTTCGTGCAGTGACTGCCTGTAAATTTGCTGGAGCCTAATATAATATGGCCTTGTGCTTTCCACTAACTCACCTTCATTTCATTTTCATTACATTTGCTTGGTAGTCAGATTTTGGTGTGTGGATATTTTAAAACAATCTGACTGACATTAGCAAAAAATTAAAAATAAAATTAAAAAAAATGCACAACAGCATCGTATCAATTTTTATAGATAAGATAAAGAAGAGCAGTTTCCCTTAGTTTTCTGTGCCTCTTTACTTTCTTACCCTCTCCCCTTGTGTGAGAAACTCTCAAAGTCAAAGATTTCTAGTTAGGCAAAGATGGCAGCGATAGCAGCAGTGCTTATTCATTATTGCAATACTGCGCGCACATCCCCTATTGGCAAGGGAGAAACTGCACACCAGTCAGTGAAATCAATTCTGTTCTGTGCCCTAAACCCACTGCAGGTGATGCTCTCATGGCTCTCATTGGTTGAGCATCTCAGGCTCACAGACTCCTCGAGACTGTGGCTAGGATTCATTTCCATAGAAGGTCAATTACCAACCTCTTGTTTTTAGGTCTGCCTTGTACTTTTCTGCGGACAGAGAAGGGCAATGTTTCCAAAAGTCACTACATTCATTCTGTCCTGTGCTGGGCTCTACCCACCCTGTATTTATCTTGTGCTTGTCTCAATTCTCCCCATGTCAGAATGCCCCCAGTCTGAACTTAATTCTGTTCAGCAACTTTCTTGGTGGAAAAACTACTTATACAGCTGTTTTACAAGAGGGTTATACATTCAGTTAGGGCCTACACTATGTACTGAAAATACTGGAAACTTCCACTGCAAAAACACAATCTACCTCTCCCATCTGTGCAGCCTTGCAGACCCAGAGCATGCCAGGTTATTTCTGCTTTCATAGCATTTGCATGCTGTAGGGTGAGCACAAGGTTCTGCTGCTTGATTCTTCTGCAAGAGCTGCCTACCGGCAAATGGTTGCAGGGATGGAGGATGTGACAGAAAGCATTTGTCTCCACAAGAGCAGAGTTACATTCAGTGCAGAGTGTGAGCGTCAGGTTGGTGTGGAAAAGCACTGACACGCTGGGGATGATGCAGTGCTCACATGTCTAACACTCACAGACATTACTGTCAGAAGGATGGTGCTGTGTTGTGCTTCTACCTTTGGCAGCCCCTGGAGAAATGCTATGGCACACAGAACACCTTTGTATTGCACTGACTGCTGCCATGCAGCATGGATTTAACACACCAAATCCAGAGGAGCATGACTGCATCTAACTGCCCTGAGAAAAACTACTGTAGCTGAAGAGATGAGGAGGCAGCTGCTCATCTGCAGAACAAGCAGTACTGCCAGACATTGGGCCAGGTGAGCACCTCCTGCTGCAGCGTGATGATGACAGGGCTGGAGATGATCTGCAAAGCCAGCTTAAAAGTGGGAGACGTGAGTCAACATGGCAGGAGGACAGAGGTGTTAGGGAGCAGCCAAGGCATCAAAGAGTATCAGAAGGCTTTGAAAAGTATCACAAAGTGACAGCCAGGAAGACTGGGATATATCATGAGCAGCAACCTGGATGCTAGAGATTATTTGCTCCCATACAAAATGGTAGAGATCTTGCTGCAGACATCCCAAAGCCAGGCAAAATGGGAACCCAGAGCTCTGCCTGCACGAACCCCACAGCCATAGCATTGCAAGCTGAGCTGCCTTGCTGTTTGTTGCATTCATCCCAATCCCTGTGATTGAAGACTCAGAATGCAGTCGAGGCGATGACTGAGCATGAGAGTGACTTTATTCAATAAAAGACAGGAGGGCTTGAGAGGTCAAGGGTGAAGATGGGACTCCTCTTGTCAAGATGAGAGTGGCTCAGAGCTGGTGCTGCTGCCTGGTGCCTGGGACTGGCAGCCTGACTCTAAGTCCCCATCTAAGATGCTCAGCTTCACCTCACTGATGCTGCCCTGCTCCTGCATGGTGGTGCTGCTGCTGGGACACTCGGGCTGTGCTTGGGATGGGCAGCACTGCAAAGGCGCTGGGTCACAATCCAGGCAGGTGACTGCTGTGTCTGGCAGGCTCAGGTCAGGAGCTTCAGCAGAGCCAGGAGATATGAGAGCATGAACGTGGATGAGCCCCTTGTGTCCATCACTGTTACCATGTGGAAGGCTGTCATCCGAATTGCAGCGATTCATGCTTAATAAGAACTCTCCATTGATGGAAAGACACTGCTTGGTTTGGATCTTTGGGGTTGACAAGGGCTCGAATCACCTAGGAAGGCATAGAAACACAAGGGTTAGTTTCAAACATTTGCAAGTTGAATCATGAAAGGTTGTTGATACTTGGTAATAGAGTGGCGGCAGGAAGAAGCAAGTAGGCTTGAAGCAGCATAGCCACTGTCTTGAAAGTGATCCTCATTCAGGTCCAGCTCGTGTGTTGTTTCACTGTAATCTGCTTCTTTGGGTCTACCTAGTGGGCAGCAACACTCGAGCTGTTACTGATATCATTGAAAAGAACTGGAGACAATTGTTCTATTCCTAAGAGCTTCAAGGTGCCTAGAAGCACAAATAGAAACCAGCAGTATTTCATCACTTCACCAAAAGGAAGGTCAAACACCTGAGCTGTGAAGAGCAGTTACAGAACCTATGCATAAGATCACACCAGACATACTTTGTTCTAACAACAGTTATGGCACATAGTCCATTTCCTTCAATATTCCCAAAATGAAATGATGTGGAGCATTACAGGGAAAGAAACACTGCACACAGACACTATGACCCTGATTAGACTCAAGCAGCAGACTTAAAACAAGTCAGAGTTTTTGATTCCAGGATATTTCAGGACCTATCGTGTGAAATTCAGTTACACAACAGTGCCTAGGTGCCTGCGTTTCAAGCAACTTTCAGATCACAGCCATGTAAAATAAAAACAAATTCAGTGCAGAAATAGCAAGCCTGTACCTTAATACTCATGAGATTATCCATTTTTTACTGCATTCTGACTAAGTTCTAAAACTTGCTCATCCCAGTTCACTTCAACAAGTTCCACCAGTTCAAGCAATGCAGTTCTGAGATCCGGTGTATGTTAGGCAGATAGAATTGAACAGTGCAGAAATAATCTCTGACAGCTTTAAGAGCTCTGTTCTGCTTACAAACTCTCAGTCCAAAACTATTCACAGTTTTAAGGAAATGAACACCTGAAGCAGTTGGATCATCTGCCATTTGCCGCATTCTGCTTCTTGGCATCATGATTAGCACAAAGGGTTTTCTGCTGTCCTGCAGAGATGGACAAAGTCCTGCTTACAAATGGACCAGGTTTCAGTGTACAGCAGAGTTTGTACCAGACTAACAAGCCACGTCATTCAATTCATGTGCTCAGGTTGTTATGCACTCCGAAAGGAAACAGAACTAACTGTTGGATTCTGAAGGCAATCTGTGGGGTCCTACATTACCTCCTGATTCTGGAAGAGGAAATTCTAATAGCAAATGCAGAACTTTGATCTTTGTAGACATGAGAAGACCTGGCATTTAGGAACATTCATTTCAGGGAAATCAAATGATGTGTCTATATTTTTACTACAGATAGTATAGGGAGCAGCCAGTTGAAGAACCAGATACAAAAAAATCCAGCCCATTGGCAGGAAAATACTTCTCCTTAAATTCTGTATGCTATCATGGTACAGAATTAGGCTACAGTGCCACATAGGCCAACCAAGCGTAGAACCAAATCCACAAAATACTGGTAGACAAAGCAGCAAAAACAGGGACAATATTCAGCAGACTGTGCTGTGGCCTTTCTACCCACAGCTCAGCATGTTCTGCCATCCGAAAAGCAAGGCCTCTTGTCAAGCTCAGCTATTTCCCTTCTCAGTGTATTCTAGCACCACTGATACCCACTGGTATCCTCCTGTAGAGTGCCATCATATTGTCATCATCCAAAGGAAAAACCCACACAGCAGAGCATACAGCACTACACCCATGCTCCAAATATCCGCCTGAAAAACAAAAAGACAAGCTTACAAACCTGAAGCACCTCAAATGGCTTCCTGACAGACTGGATTGTCTGCCCTTGCCAAAGCCCACATATAGCCCATGAAAAGCTGGCTCTTTCACTCAGGAAAAAGAGCCTTATCGTCCCAGAGAAAGCATATAACCCTCATTCAATTGCCCTTCCACTCAGCTTAGAGCACTACTAAAACCAGCATCTTCACCTTAGCTCATCACACTGCTGCACTTCCTTTTACAAGGATTTCACTGGCAAAAATGAAATCAAAGCCGTCACAAGGGATTTAGCACAGTTACGTGTTACTGGCTACGAGAGCTGTCAGCACAGTCACCTGTCTGGCTTTGCTGCTGTTCGGTTCTCTTTATGTAGAGGCACAACAAGGTTCAGACACAGTGCAGTTCTCACTTTGACTGTAAAGAAAAAGGAGGCTTGAAAAGCAGCGTGTGGAAAACAAAGAAACAAGAATTAGAACAACAGTGGGGCCATGGCACTTGTAGGAATTGCTCCGCCTTTAACAGCGATTCAAGAAGTACGAGGGCATCCCAAACCAGACCAGTTTGGACAGATTAACAACTGCAAGTAGTGGGTTCCAAAATTCCAGACATGAAATCAAAGCTGGAAAAACTCTTCACATTTTCATCTCTCAATTTTTAGTACATTGTGCATTACAACGGAAACAATTCTTCACATACAACTTGGAAGCTAAAGACAAGTCTGACAAAACAGACTGCACAGAAATGATGGATAATTAACAGAGCAAATTGCTCTTTCAAACACTTAGTAATAGAAAGAGATCTCTGAAGTTGCTGTTCTGTAGAGCCCCAAAGCAGTCGCTTGAGGCAGTTCAGGATTAGCCAGAGACAAACCAGCCAGCTGTGTGAACTGAGACCAATTGCACTTTTCTAGTCTGTGGCCACTGACAGCTTCTGAGAGCTACCAAGCGATGCAACCTAGCAGAATTCAGAAGGGAAACCAAGAGAGCCTACCTGAGCTCCACTGCCTTTAAATGCTCTGTGGAGAGGGAAGGGAAAGAGGGGAAAACAAACACCGCTCTACATCCCTCTGAGCCAACAGACACTTTGCCCTGGATTAGCTCTGGTGCTGCATAAGCTGGGCTTCCACAGCATGTGTTCAGGCGGTAATCAAGGCCTGCCTGGAATAACACAAAAAATAGAGAGAAACGTTTGCTTTAACAGAGTTTATGTCTTCTGGTCATAACACTTGAGAAGCCTCAGAGGCTTCTTCTCCTGTGCATATTTTCATTCATCTTAGAGTTTG
Source organism: Coturnix japonica (assembly GCF_054131305.1). NCBI lineage: Eukaryota > Metazoa > Chordata > Aves > Galliformes > Phasianidae > Coturnix > Coturnix japonica. The sequence goes on along the minus strand of NC_140687.1, from coordinate 3,321,431 downwards.
CTTTCATTCAATGTGACCTCTCTAGGCAAATATTGTCTAAGACCATGAGCATCACATAAATGTGCAGATCTCAAGCTGCTCACTTATCTAGTACCCTTCGCATGATGCTTTATTTTCCTCAGCTGATCATCTAGATTTTGTCTGTTGATTGTGCAACAACAGCCTGTTGATCTCGATTACCTGTGAGAGGCTCTAACTTTGGCCAGGAAAAATCATTTGAGGATCAGTAATTATCTGGGACTCAGTAAGTCTTCCCATGCTTTCATAACAGCAGAGATACACACACACACAAACTCGTGGAACCCCACTGCTTTGCACAATCCTGTGCACACTCACGTGTGTCATGCACTGATTTCCCAGCCAGTCCTCATAGGGTCTCTTACTTAGGACGGGAGTGTAGGGGAGCAGCCAGAAGCTGTTTGCATTCCCTGCTGTCTGCTGGGCAGCTTTGCTGGAGATGCTTGGGTTGCTTTGTTTTTCCTTGGGAGGTGGGAAGGAGCTTTGGGTTGGAGGCACATCCCGTGCCAGAGCATCCCAATGGCACGTGTGGGGCACTGATCTGCAGCAGATGAAGGGGAGGAGGTCCCAGCACAGCTCTGCACCATGCTCTGCCACACTGGGCAGCTTGTTCCTGGCTCAGCAGCGTCATCAGACAAGAAGCAGGGAAGGAAATCAAGGATGGGGGGTACCATCAAACGCAGTTAGTGCATGCCTGTGCAAGACAAACAGACCCAGAGCTTGCAGGTTGTTCCTGCTTTTGTAGCATTTGTGTGCTGTAGCTGAGCAAAAGGTTCTGCTGCTTGAATCTTCTTCTGCAAGAGCCACCTACCGGTAAATGTCTGCGGGGATGTAGTCGGTGTGCACATCTGAAGCCATTTGAGAACCTAGTCGTTCTTGCTGCAGGACCCCTGTCTTCTGTTAAAAGCTGAACGGTCCCCAGAGCACCTGTTTCCATCAGCTACCACCATCCAAAGCAGCCAGCCTTCTTACAGTCACCTGGCCCAAACATCCCTTTTGCTCTACACTTGATTCCTGCAAGAGATGGGAGCTCGGCACGCACACCATCCTTCCAACACCCCATCCCTGCAGCAAGGGATCACAGCGCTGGCACAGCTGAAACAAAAAGGGTGTGCGAGTTTCCTGTTAGCACTCAGTGTGAACCAATCTACCACTGAGCAACACCGTGAGTCCCCACTCACCTCAGCACAGGTCAACCTGTAACCCCAACCTTCCCCTATCCATGTGCACACGCACACCCATTCACCACCCTGCCTGCTTTGCACACCCCCATGCACACTCTGCATCGTGTGCCCTCCTTTGCATTCACAGACGTGTGCAAACCATCCCTGGGAACACCTACGTGCCTACACCTTCCACAAACACCCCTTTGTGTGCACCTGTGTGCAACCCAACTCCTCAGCACACGCACGCGTTTGTGCCACCCTGGCCATGCACTCACCACGTGCCCTCCAGCAACCAAGGATTGCAGAGATGCTCCAGACTGTGCCAGAGATGGAATCTCAGAGTGCTGGGACATTATTGATCACTAAGGAAAACACTTGGAAGCATATTCAATCTGCAGAAGCTGTAATTACTGGGCACAGTTAGCTTTCCTATGGCTCAGCTGGAGGAGGCGGGTGCTCTCATACATCTGAGACACTCGCACAATGTTGGGATCATTCTGATGGAAACTATGTCTTCAGATATCATGGTTAAAACCATCCAAGATGATCATGCAGAGCCTTAGCTCTTGAGCAGCACTTCCTCCCCACCCTTCACTACTCCAAGCAGCTCCAACAAACTTCTCAGAAGAAATCCAGGCCAGCACAGACCTGGCAGACCAGAACCAAGTGCAGCTTGTGGGACGGCAGTGCCCACTCCTTGCTTCCACCCTGCTCCAGCAGGTTAAGGAGTCTGAGCCTCACTGGCCTTTGACAACTCAAGACTTTCAGCACCTCATGCCAACATTTCTCACTAAGATACACCTAAGGCATTGAATTCTCTTCTCACTACCTCCTCCCAGTCCTCCCCTAGGAACAGAAACAATTCAGATTCTACAGCAAACTACAGCATCTGCACTGCAAGAGCACACTGAACCACCTGCAACAATGAAACATGGTTTTGGAGAGTGGGTATGAAAACACACCTTTAGACAGCTGTCTCCCTGTAGCCAAAAGGAAACCAAGAAGGAAAAGTCCAGCCTGAAACATGCCCATGCTACTAGCCCAGGTTTTTCACAGTCAATGCAGAATCCATCCTGTTCTTGAGGTAACAAACGACCAGTGAGTCTCCCGTTGCTCCACCCCTTCTCCTTCAAAGCCTGAAAAAGAAAGAATAAACAAGCAGAAGAAACCCAGACGTACCTTTCCACACACAGAGCAGAAAGTGGAACAGCAGTTGTCTCCTTCCTGAGACATGGTGGGGAGCATCCCAGAGGAAGCCCAAGTTCTTTGCTTCTCTCCACAGGGACTTCAAGCACTCTTGGCAAGAGCTGCTTTGGTTCTTTCTTCAATTGCTTCCATCACCAGAATCTCCTTTGGAAAAGGAACCCGAATGAAAGAATCAGCAAATGAAAAAGAATGAGCAATAGCCACTTTACCAGCTTTCTTCTGACACTCAATTTAGACTCTTGACTCGGGCAAGGTCTTAAAATCAACTGGTTACAAGAACTGTCCCAAAATATATCCAGCTTCTGTACAGCTGCCATTCTTTCTGACAGCGAGTGTAATCACAGAATCATAGAATGGCCCGGGTTGGAAGGGACCTCAAGGATCATGAAGATCAATCACCTCCCTGTCCCTGCTGGCCATCCCCTCTTCTGATGGAGCCCAGGGGACCATTTGCTCTCTGAGCTGCAAGAGCACGCTGATGGCTCACGTTCTGTTTTTCATCCACCAGGACCCCCAGGTCCTTCTCTGCGGGGCTTCTCTTAAGGACTGCTCCTCCCAGTCTGTAGAAATGCCTGGGATTCCTCCAGCCCAAGTGCAAAACCTTGCACTTTGCTGTGTTCAACCTCATTAGATTCACGTAGGCCAACCTCTCGGTTGAGCTCCCTCTGAATGGCATCCCTTCCTTCCACTGCGTCAGCCGCACCACTCAGCAAACAGCAGAAGGTGCACTCCATTGCATCATTGGTGTCTCTGATAACCATGTAAAAAAGCACTGGTCCCAAGACAGACTCCTGGATGACACCACTTGTTATCGGCCTCCACCTGGACATAGAACCATGAATCACCACCCTCTGTCTGTGGCCTTTCAACCAATCCCTTATCCACCAGGTGGTCCACCTGTCAAATCCACATCCCTCCAGTTTAGAGATAAGGATGTGGTGGAGGGCAATGTCAAAGATCTTGCTCAAGTCCAGGTCAATGACATCTGTTACCTTCCTTTTGTCCACAAATGCCGTCACTCCATCATAGAAGGCCACCAGACTGGTTAGGCATGGCCTTCCCCTGCTAAAGCCACGCTGCCTGTCTTGGATCACATGCTCATTTCTTATGTGATCAAGCATGTCTTTGAGGCAGATCTGTTCTTCACCATCTACATCAGTTACACATTTGAATCAAATAATTGGTGTTCCTGTCACCAAGAAAACCTCTTTGTCTTCTACTCCTGCTGCACTTCTGTGCTTTCATCAGAAGCAAAGGAAGAGACCACCTCCTAGATCCAAATTTTAAGAAACCAACACCCAATAGGTGTCATCTGAAGTAAAATAGCAGAGAAATTAAGATGACTCTTCTGCATCCAGCTTGGATCACTCCCTCACTCAGGCACACCACCATCAGATCAAGGAGATGCTGCCTTCAGCTTAGAGACTGTATGGGAAATCACAGCTTGAACCTCTGATTAATCAGCTGAGGCAAGTATTGGGTCAGCTGCGGGAGCACAGGTGAGAGTAATCTAGCTGTGCTCCCAGAAGGGGTGGACCTCGACTCAACCTCCTCTGAGACCTCATTTAAAGGCTGACCACCACTGAGACAGCATGTCTTAGAGATTGCTCCCTAGTTGAGGCTGCCTCAGCTTTCTAGTCAAGGTATCGATATTGGTGAGTTTCCCTTTGCTAATAACCTTAGGCTATTTACCACCATCTTGGTTAATATCTTTTTATTAACCACCCTTACAGAGACCATAAGGGTTTGGGCTTCCAAACTCTCAGCAAGCATTTGGATCAGCCAGCTTCCTGCCGAGGAGCCCCCTGCATCACTGCTGCCTATTCTGGTACCGGACCCGCAGATGCTTCAGAGCTCATTAGCAGGGACTTCCTTCCTCCCCTCAGCAGCTGCTCCTGCACTCACCTTCATTCCTACTCAGATACCGGCCGCTTCCAGCACCAGCTGACCTGCAAGACACAGAAAGGAAAGGTGGGAGTCATGCAAACGCACAAGCCCAAGGCTGTGTCACCACCACACATGGCAGCCTCGGGAAGTCAGCTGAAACTACAGCCTTTGTCAGAATGGAAACAGGCACCGTCAATTAAGTGTGACCTCTGAACTCATTGCCACCATCAGAAATAGGCACTGAAATCGCTCACTTCACTGCAGCTGGTTAACTCCAAATTCTTTTGCTTTTGGGAAAATGCGGACACGGAATTGAAGGACACCAGAAAAACGACATCTACTTCATTGTAGGTGGTTAAGCTTGGAAGCAGGACTTGAGCAAGAAATGCTTCTCAGCTCCTTGAAAGGCACTAATCCTGACCTCTGCCACAGGTGGCTGAGTGACACAAAAGTTGAGCTGCCCATTCAGAAGCACATGGAGCAGGCCATGGAGCGGTTACATACCAACACATGAACAGGCACTTTCCCATTGGAAGGGAAATCCCTTCTCCCTGCCATGCCATGCCCACACCGCTCCTCAGGGCTGCACTGACAGCACAGACAGAATTGAAACATCTTTTGTCATCATTGTGGTTTTTCACAGACCCAGACAATGAGATACTGGGTTGCTGTGTGGGTTCCCAGGCGGCACTGCCATTTCCAAGCCATTGCTTCCTAGGGGCACAGAAAGGAAAACGCCTGAACAAAATTTCACCCAGAGATTGCTATTTTACCATTCTTCCATGCAAAACAGGAGGACAGTACAGCGGATTTGTGCAGCTGCATCAACACCCTGGGTGCTAAAGGAATGCAAAGACAGAAATATCAAAACTACAAGGAGGGAAGCTATGTTTAGTAATATCTTTTCTCATTTACAACAGGCAGTTGGCACTACTAAAGGAAAATCCCAGGCCTCAGGTTCTGACAGTGCGACAATCTGGCACGGACTCAGATGTGAGTGATCCAAATGGTTTATTCCAGGTTCTAATACCACTTCTGTGAATTCACACGTTTTCTCTCTTAACTTTCCCACAGCCTTCACATGTCCACAGAACATCCCACAAACTCTCCTTTACGGCGCACGTAGGCACTCATCCCACCAGAGCCATCAGTCATTCCTAGCCATGTGCTTCTCCTCCAGTCACGGACAGTATCACACGGCCATAATGCATCTTAAATGACTTAGTTTTTCTGTTCTTTCTGGAGGTGTCCTTGGTTCCTAGCCTTACCTTCTCATGCCGTTCATCTTCCTCTGCAGCTCCTGCTCTGAAGAGTCTTCTTATGTTCCCACATGACAGGAAGAAAATGAAGACACAACCCCTGCCACCAAGGTCAGCTCTGCAGCACACGTTACCTGAGGAGCACTTGGCTACTCATGCAAACTGCACAGTGCCAGGAAGATTGTTACATGTTGCACTTCTTCTTCTCCTGGCTCAGAAATTAAATTTTCTACCTAGAAAATGGAAAACAAACAAACAAGCAAACAAAAAACAACAACAACAAAAAACACCTCACCTGACATAAAGGAGACATGATTGTTACTATGGAATTCCGGAGGGCAAGGTATTTGCCCTCTCTATGAAGAAGCTGACTGCAAAGGACTAAGAACAGCCACGATCACGTTGAGAACTTGCGGGTAAAATTCGGGACTGAACCAATAATGGGCTTCTGGAGGTGAGGGTCTGCTCCAGGCCGCCTGGTCAAGGGAGCCTGTTGATGGGCCCTGCTTACTGCAGCTACCAGAAGCACCGCGCTCACTGACTCTCAACTTGATGGGGGATTCCAGTCAGGCTGGGAAATCAGCATGGCTGGCTGCAAGCTGTCTGAGAGACTGCTGGACTGCACTGGGAATAACTTTGTGGGCCAAGCATTAAGCACACCAAGCAGAAGGGAAGGTATTGGACAGACCGACCAGAGGTCAAGCGTTGCTGGACCTGCTGCTCACCAACGCTGAGGAGATCATCAAAGGCGTCAAGGTTGGAGGCTGCCTGGGCTCCAGCGATCATGCCCTGGTTGAGTTTGTGATCTCAAGCGATGTGGGCCTGGCAAAGAGCAGGACCAGGATGCTCAACTTTAGAAGAGCAGACTTCAAGCTACTCAATGGAATGCTGGCCAAGATCCCCTGGCGCGCTGCCCTCAAAGATAAGGACGTTGAGGAGAGCTGGCTACTGTTCAAGGATGCCCTCCTGGCAGCACAAGAGGTCTCCATTCCCCTGATTAAGAAAGTGGGCAGGAGAGGTAGAAAACCGGCATGGCTCAGCAAGGACCTGCTAAGAGAACTGAGGGTGAAGAAAGGGGTGTACAAGCTCTGGAAACAAGGCTGTGTCACCCGGGAAGAATACAGGGATGCCGTCCGAACTTGCAGATGTGGGATCAGGAAAGCCAAGGCTCAGGCAGAACTGAACTTGGCGAGGGATGTGAAAAACAACAAGAAAACCTTCTACAGGTACATTGGCCAGAAGAGACAGGCCAAAATGGGCGTGCCTACTCTGGTAAATTTAAAAGGAGAAATGGCTTCAACAGACGAAGAGAAAGCTGAGGTGCTGAATGAGTTCTTCACCTCGGTCTTCACTGGTGGCCAGGATTCTAGTCTTTTTCACGTCCCTAAGTCTTGCACCCCCATACCTCCATGTGGGGACCAAGGAGGTAAATCCCTCCCACTGTAAGGGTAGAGCAAGTCCGAGAGTGCCTCCTTAGACTGAATGAGTATAAGTCTATGGGGCCAGATGGCGTGCATCCCAGGGTCCTGAAGGAGCTGGCTGAGGTGGTTGCTGAGCCGCTCTCCATCATATTTGAGAAGTCATGGCTGTCAGGTGAGGTCCCGGATGATTGGAGGAAGGGTCACGTCACTCCCATTTACAAGAAGGGGAGCAGGGACGACCCGGGTAACTACAGGCCGGTGAGTCTCACCTCTGTGCCTGGGAAGATTATGGAACAGATCCTCCTGGACAACATGCTTGATCGCATAAAGAACAAGCATGTGATCCGAGACAGCCAGCATGGCTTCACCAGGGGAAGGTCATGCTTAACTAATCTTGTGGCCTTCTATGATGGAGTGGTGGCGTTGGTGGATGAAGGGAAGGCGACCGATGTCATTTACCTGGACCTGAGCAAGGCCTTTGACATGGTCCCCCATCACATCCTCATCTCCAAATTGGAGGGAGGTGGATTTGATGGGTGGACAACTAGATGGATAAGCAATTGGTTGAAAGGCCGCAGACAGAGGGTGGTGGTCAATGGCTCTATGTCCAGGTGGAGGCCGGTAACGAGCGGCGTCCCTCAAGGGTCTGTCTTGGGACCGGTGCTCTTTAACATCTTTATTAATGACATCGATGAGGGAATGGAGTGCACCCTCAGCAAGTTTGCTGATGACACCAAGCTGAGTGGTGCAGTCGATACGGTGGAGGGAACAGATGCCATTCAGAGGGACCTTGACAGGCTGGAAAGCTGGGCTCGGGTGAACCTAATGAGGTTCAACACGGCAAAGTGCAAAGTTTTGCACTTGGGCCGGAAGAACCCCAGGCACCTGTACAGGCTGGGAGGAGTTGTCCTTGAGAGCAGCTCGGCTGAAAAAGACCTAGGGGTCCTGATAGATGAGAAACTTAACATGAGCCAGCAGTGCGCTCTGGCAGCCCGGAAAGCAAATGGGATCCTGGGCTCCATCAGGAGAGGGGTGGTCAGCAGGGATAGGGAGGTGATCGTCCCTCTCTACTCTGCTCTTGTGAGGCCCCATCTGGAGTACTGTGTCCAGGTGTGGAGCCCTCAGTACAAAAAAGATATGGAAATTTTGGAAAGGGTCCAGAGGAGGGCCACAAAGATGATCAGGGGGCTGGAGCACCTCCCCTATGAGGACAGGCTGAGGGAGTTGGGTTTGTTCAGCCTGGAGAAGAGAAGGTTGCGAGGTGACCTCATTGCAGCCTTTCAGTACCTGAAGGGAACTTACTCGCAGGAGGGGAGTAAACTCTTCGAAAGGGCTGATAATAGCAGGACTAGGGGAAATGGTTTTAAGTTGAAGGAGGGAAGATTTAGGTTGGATGTTAGGGGAAAGTTCTTTACTAGAAGGGTGGTTAGGTCCTGGAACAGGCTGCCCAGTGAGGTTGTGGATGCCCCGTCCTTGGAGGTGTTCAAGACCAGGTTGGACAGGGCCCTGGGCAACCTGATCTAGTAAATGTGTATGTTTGGTGGCCCTGCTAGGCACGGGGGTTGGAACTACATGATCCTTGAGGTCCCTTCCAACCTGGGTAATTCTGTGATTCTGTGAAGGGAAGCATTACTGGACATGCTGCACAGCAGGGGTTAAGACTGGAGGTGGTCAGGGCTGTAGTGACCATGCCCTCCTAGAGTTCCTCATCTCAAGGAATGCGGGCCTGGCAAAAAGCAAAGTCAGGACCCTGAGCTTCAGGAGAGTCAGCTGCAGCCTGTTCAAAGAATTCTTGGACGAGAGACACTGGAAAACTGTTCTTAGGGGCAAAGGGTTCAAACATCCCTTTGTGTGCACCTGTGTGCAGCCCAACTCCTCAGCACAGCCCTGTGCAAGCACACATTTGTGCCACCGCATCCACGCACTATCTATGTGCTCACACACACTCACACAACCACATCCCTTAGTGCAGCCCTGTGCGCACACACACTCACACATGTGTAACCCCTTCCTTTCACTCCCAAAGTGCACGCACACACCGGTACCACAATGTCCTTGTGCAGCTCCAACACTCTGCACACCCCTGTGCACGTACATATATGTGCATGCTCGTCCTTGCACACATACCCACAGACCTACACACACCTGAGCAACACCACTGGTTTGTACACTCATGGACACAAATGTGTGTACAACACCATCCATGCACAAATACACACACACACACACGGATCCCCACTGCTTTGCACAATGCTGTGCACACTCACGTGTGTCATGCACTGATTTCCCATCCAGTCCTCGAGGGGTCACTTACTTAGGACAGGAGTGCAGGGGAGCAGCCAGAAGCTGTTTGCATTCCCTGCTGTCTGCTGGGCAGCTTTGCTGGAGATGCTTGAGTTGCTTTGCTTTTCCTTGGGAGGTGGGAAGGAGCTTTGAATTTGAGGCACATCCCGTGCCAGAGCATCCCGATGGCACAAGGGGGATCAGGGCCCCTCTATTGGTTACCTCGGTGGCTTGCAGCAACTGGAACTTTTTGCCTATTGAGAAAGCTAAAAAGTGTGAGTTCCTCCTGACCCATATCAACAAAAATCTCAACCATAAAAAAGAGACGTCTTCGTATTCAAGCAAATGACAACAGTAAGACCATGCATGTTGTTTTGTTGTATTTCCTCTGTAATCATGGGGAGGATATGAAGAAGTGGTATAATTCATCCACTTCTGCACTTCAGGCACAAGTTCCTTAGAATTGGAAGAGACCCTTAAAGGCCATCTAGCCCAGCTCCCCTGCAATAAAAAGGGACATTCACAGCTAGATCAGGTTGCTCACAGCCTGGTCATTAGTCATCCCAGAGGCAAAACACACACTGAATGATCTCTCCTTCAGTCATAAATCCTTGGAGACAACAGCATTGACACTGCATGTTACTGAAGCAGTAAAAGAAATTGCTCCTGTAACTCTCCTTGTGTTAAGTAAAATGATGATAAAAAGCAATGGAATGCTTTGGCAGGACACCAAAACCATCCTCCTTCCTTGATATCTGCTGCAATGGAACCTTCCACTGGAAGAAAGCCTCTGATGACTTGTCACCCCAGAGAGGTCAGCTTTAGAAGCAGGACTGCTGCACAATAGAATGAACTGGAGCTCCTTAGCATCTCTTACATCCAGGAGGGGTGTGATCAGACCCACCTATCACCTTCAGGTGCGCTTTCTGACACCTTGTCTGACTTCACTGTCACTGTGCCAGCATCCTCAGGCTTAACCTGCTTCATTGTCAGTGTGCAGCAATTGCCAACGTTCTTGATGTCATTGTAATTGTTGGTGTAAAGGAGGTTGCCATTCAGGAACCATTCCACGTCCTCGTCATTATGGGACAGCTCGCAGGAGAAGACAGCAGAGCTCTCTTCTTCAATTTCTACATCCTGCAGGTGCTTCGTTACTTCTACATTGCGGGCTGTGGGGAAACAAGGTGAACTGTTACCACTGTTACTATAAATCATACTGGGATGTGGTAGAATGGTTGGACTAGATGATCTTTGTGTAATCATCTATGTGAAGATAATACATGTATAAAGTTAGCAGGAGAGAACGGCAGAAGTCAACCTCAAGAAGAGAAATCTGAAGTGAAATAGGACATGGAAGAGGCCACCCTCCCTGCTCATACCTTCAGCTGTCAGCGTGGCCTCAGTCTCTGCAATTCCTGCCTTGCACTTGTACACACCAGCATCATCGGGCTTCAGCTTCAGAATTCTGAGCTCTACTGAATGCTTATCCCTCTTGATCTTGTACTTCTCAGAGGGCTCGATGGGTGTGCGGCCCTTGAACCATTTCACAACCTTTGGAGAAGGCCTGAAGTCACAGGACAGGATGACAGAATGACGTTCCAAAGCTGTCTTGTCCTCCAACTTCCTGGTGATTTCTATATGGTAATCTGCAAAGCAGGGGTGGAAGAGAAGAAAGGATGAGGACAATTGGAAGAAGAGGAAAGTCTCTTGCGTGTATTCCATTCCAATTAATGTCAAGTTCACAATGGTTCTTTGAACGACTCTAAAGATAAAACAAACGATTGTCTATAGGGAATGCCATTGACTACATTTCTATGAAGTAATACTGTACAGTATCTACCAAATGCAAGGTCCAGCTCTTGTTCTGTGCTTATTAAATTGCTCCCAATTGTTGAGGCTTTTATTCAAATAAGAGTGAGTTGAAAATATAACAAGTACTTTAGGATGTGAATGGATAATCTTACGCTGGGGACAACAGCAGATAAAAAGCCTGCAAGTTTCTTTCAGATGAAATCAATGACAAACCGCACCAAATTTAGGTGCTACCAAACTTAAACTTGTCTAGTTCAGAAATACAATTAATTTCACCTGATTTGACTTCTTTGCTATAGCCAAGGACAAAACCTCAGCTCTGTAAATCTGAATAGTAAGCACATCACAGCTATTCAAACACATCTTTTACTGAGATGCAGCTGTCTCATTTAGTGTCCAACGACTTTGAACTGGAAATGGAGCAGACCAAAGCAGAATCTAAACATGGCTTCTACAAGGACTGATCAAATGCGGCCACCGTCAAATTCAAAGTATCTGATACAGAAGGATCACACTCACTGTCAGACAAAACCTCTTTGGAGAGGTGAACTGACTGCCCTGTTCACCCCCACTTTGGAAATAACTGCACTCATTTCCTACCTGCTCCCAGCAGTGTGGGATGGTGGGATAGCATCACACTTCCCACACTAAGCATCCCACCATGTCACTTGTTCCACCTAAACCTCAGTCCCAAAACAAAAGGGGAACTCGCTTCTGAACCCTCTTCACTTCATTTCAGATGTCTTATATGCTTGATCTCCAACCCACCCCCCACTCAGGAGAAAGACCCCCCGCTTACACCCTACCATCTTGTTGCATTCTGATGTTGTCATCAGCCTTCAGCTTGTTGTCCTCTTTGTACCACTGGGTCTGAACCTCATCGTGTGAAATCTCACAGACAAAAGATGCACTCCCATATTCATTCACTTCCACATCTTCCAGTGCTTTAACAATCTTGATATCTCCAGCTGTGAAACAGTAGAGATATATTTGTCAGGGTATTTCCAGAACTGAGTGCAGCATCTTTTCCTTACACATATTTGCATAGAAAATAAGTAGGATTATGTTTTATTCTAAACCATCATCCATTCCTGAGTCATTTCTCTCTTCAACACAGTCAATGCATTATTGCCCTTGAACTTAAAGACAGACCTACTAGCTACAATGGAGCTCCCTGAAAACAGTTTTCATGGAAACCAGAATCTCATTTATTCTAAAACCTTTCAAGCAAAATTAAGGGTAGAAAAACAATAGAACTGACTGAATCTTTAAGGTCATTTAGTTCCAGTCCCCCTGCTATAGGCAGGGACACCTCCCTCCACACCAACTCTTCTCCTCAGGGTCAAGGCTTCTCTCAAATCATTCTCCTCTAAGCCTGTGCCTGTGCTTGGGATTGCCCTGACCCAGGTGCAGGGCCTTGTACTTGGCCACACTCAAGTTCATGAGGCTGCCAAGGGCCCACCTCTCCAGCCTGTCCAGGTCCCTCTGAGTAGCATCCCTTCCCTCTAGCACATCAACAGCACCGCTCAGCTTGGTGTCATCTGCAAACTTGCTGAGGCTGCATTTGATTCCACTCTCCATGTTGCCTACAAAAATGTTAAATAACACTGGTCCCAACACCACCCTCCACCTGGACACTGAGCTATTGACTGCAGCTCTCTGAGTGTGACCATCCAGACAGTTCCCTATCCTGCAACTGGTCCATCCATCAAAACCATTTTTCTCCAGTTTGGTGACCAGGATGTCATGCAGGACGGGATCAAATGCTCTGCACAAGTCCAAGTAGATGATGTCAGTTGCTCTCCCATTATCCACTGATGCTGTTACTCCATCATGAAAGGCCACCAAGTTTGTCAGACATGGCTTGACCTTGATGAAGCCATATTGGTTACCACCAATTACCTCATCTTTATTTTCCAAACTATGCCAAGGAGAACTAGACAGAACTCTACAGTGTTGTGTCACTACAAACCTGTCTGAACCATTGGCTTCTCTGCATGCTCATCACTAGTCTCTCCTTAGCTTGTGTGCCTACAAACAATGTATGGGGAATGTCAGCCACAAATCTTACCTAGGGGACATCTTTGCTTCAAAATCCTTTGAACATCACACAATCCCTTTTAACTCTCCAGGTCTGCATTTAGTTATGTCAGAATCAGGCCATATTTCTGTGCTGCTATATCCCTTTCCTTCTGAAGGGCCTGGATACAACTTGGATTAACCTCAGGAGAAGAGTTCCTGCATAGAATCATAGATTTACCCAGGTTGGAAAAGACATTGAAGATCATCAAGTCCAACCGCAGCCTAACCAGTACCCTAACTCTAAAAACCCTACACTAAATCACATCCCTGAGTACCACATCCAAAAGGCTCTTAAATACAACCAGGGATGGTGATTCAACCACCTTTCTGGGGAGCCTATTCCAGTACCTAAAATCTCTAGTATCTAAATCTCTCTAAAAGAGCACAGGTATTAATCTGACCAGAAAGGTTCCTGTTTGTTTATAAAATGAGCCTTTTCTGCTCCATCTTGCATAGGCCACTGGGCACAGGGTAGCTGGGAGACCACAGAAAAAGTGGTTCTGTGAGCAATAGGGAAACTACTGCCTAATCCAACTCCTCCAATCTCTGCGCTCTGCCAGCATGTCTAAATAGGGTGGCAGATACACACAGGAGATAAATATTTCCACTTCCCTCAGCCAACACTGCTCTGAATTTCTATGGGACACACAGTTAGATGAAAAGGCATTTGACAAAGAAGGAAATGAAAGAGTTTAATCTGCTGTGTCATTCTCTCGGTAGCCAGAATAACTAACCCTCGCCAGTGTTAGTTCAAAGAATAGGCAGATTTTATCTCCTGACATGAGCAGTAATTCAAAGAAGCTGGTATATGATCCAGTATCCTGCATATTCACTGCAGGCAGGAAAAGACATTATGAGATAAGGGAGATCTACACATCACTTGTTATGAACACCTCATAAAGATAAAACCACACACAAGAGGAGAGTTTAGGAAGAGGACCACTCTTGGACTACTTTCCAAGAGGCATCAATTAGTAACTCTCTTCGCTCATTTTTCACACTACTCCACAGTGTCCTCCTGAGCCCCCTTACTCCTGTTGCCAACTGCTGATGCAGGGAATCCTGAGGAACCAAGGATTCATAGTTGTTCCATCAGTAGTCCTTGGTCAGCTCTCCCTCCCTGCCCCTTCTGTTTTGATCCCACTAACCAAATTTTAGTTAGTCTGAAAAGAGGATGGAAACCTCCGCAGCAATTAGTTTCTAAATATCTTGCAATGGGCAGCTTGTAGGAGCCCCATCTCAATGCCCACAGCACAGGAGGCAGGACTGCTTAGCCCATGCACTAGTGCATTTACCAGCACAGATGTAAGCCCAGATCTATGCACACCAAATACAGGCTCTCAGTTTGCACAAGGAGGCATCCATGGAGCTGAAGTATTAGGCAGATATTGTGGTGGGGCAGCAGTTATTGAGACGCCAGACAGAAAGGACACAGATAACGTGGCAACTCAGCTTTACCATTATGACTGATGATGGAACATCTAATTTCACTGCTCAAAAGAGAACTTCCATATAACTGGAAAGAATGAAATTCACAGGGGAAACCACACACAGACACACACAAAAGCAATACAAAGGAGATGAAGGATGGTTCACATACTAGTGATTCACTCTGAGACGCAAGCAAATGAAAGAGTATCCCCAACCATTTGCCTCCTAAAATGCTAAGTACATAAACTCATTGCTGTGATAACTCTGCCAGACGTGAGTCATACACTGTAAAACCTTATGGGGTCAATCAGTTTAACTTCATAAATTCATTACACCAACAAAAACAGACCATCGTGTCCAGGCTGGTTCATTTCAGCTCTTCAAAGCTGTTGGTAAAACTGCCTGAGAGCTGAAATGCTTACCAGCAAAAGCTAAAAACTGTAAATCAAATGTAATAGGCTGGCTTTGTCTACTGTATAGAAATGATGCCTGAAAAAAAGAAAATAAAAAAGAACGTAAACCAGAACAAATGGAATGGCTACATAAAACAGCCAGTACTGAAACAGCAACCCAACCTGGTTGCAGAATGAGAGAGAAAATGAGAGTTCACCAAAGTCATGGGACAGGACACATGTTCATGTTCATGCTAACACTGAACCCAAGTGGCCACATGAGGACAGCATCTAGTAGGAAATCAGAAAAAAGCATCCTTTCATACGTCCCTTGGGAAGGTGGCATCTACCAGGGCACAACAGACCCATGTGTTCAGTAACAAGTCTGATGCTTCAGAGCCCAATGATGAGCTACAAACTGGGGTTTAACCAATGCAACACATGGAGGGAAAATCTGTCTTGAGCATAAAGAAGAAAGAGAAAGGTATCCAAAAGGACTAACCAAGAAATGCCCAAACTGCCCATGAAGCATTTCTTCCCGTGGTGCAAAATACCACAAGAGGATTTATTTGCTCTTTCAGTTAAACATAAAATGAACCTTTAGGGTAGCTGATGTCTTGTCTTAGGCTGCTCAGCATGTGGATGTTCCCTGATCTTCATATTCACACTTGTGAATAATGAGACTTCTCTTATTTCCCTGGGAAGTAATGCCCACTTTTTTACTTTGACAGAGCTCCTTCCCATCCTAGAAGGGAAAATATCAAGTCAGATCTCCATTAGTCCTTCCATCTCTGCACTCAGCAAAGGGAGCCTTCAGATCTATGCTTAATTCACCCACTCCCCTAGAATTAATGGAACTGTGCTTACTGGAACATATGCTGAAGCTTAAGCACAGTGCAGTGTTTTCAACATGAAGGAATGGCTATAGAACATGCATAAATTCTGGCTGACCTATGACAGCTTAAAGCACTGCGGAGGACTGTTAACAAGCCTGTTTGGACATCACCTTGAATAAATGACGTTATCCCCAAGTAAGGGAAGGAACAGCTGAGCACCGGGGAGGTACACAAAGTGCCAGAGCAAATTCTCACACTGTCAGGTGCAAAGAAAACTGAGATTTCACCCCAAAAACCCAGTTCACAACAAGGCTACAAAATCCCGGCTGAGAATTTCTGTGTTAGACTTGAAGCTCAAGACTGTACTGTAGTTCAACCAACAATATTTTGTGCAGCATGACCTAAAAAGTTCACAATAAAACCAAAACAAACTTCAATTTCAACTTGATAAATGAACTCAGGACATAATAACAAAGAGTGCTGATCTGGGCAAATAAAAGAGCATAAAGAAAAGAGAGCAGTGAAAAAGCTATCAAGGAAAAGCTCAGACTCGCATCCCTTGGAAGTGAAATTAAAGGCTCTCATTCATTTCCAGAGAAGTCAGAAAGGAAAATACCATTACATGCCATACCTTGAACCACTTGACGTCCATGTTGGGCCTGGACAGCTCACACTCAAATGTGACCTTGTCCTTCTCAATGACGCTACTGTCTGCCAATGGTTTGCTGATTTTCACAGGCAATTCTGAGAAGGAGAAAGAAGAATGTGGATTTAGTTGGGAACTTAGTTTTGTTCATAACCAGGTCCATGGGTGCTGTTAAATGGATCCTTCCAGATGGAAAAAACATTTCAGGTGGCCTCCTAGATTTTACCCCTTTTTGTGTTGCACGCAAGACTGAAAAAAAAAATTACTTCTGCAAAGTTCTTCTTGTCATAAGGAAACAAATATTTGGGGAATGGCAGAACCAGGTAAAATTTTCCTTCACGTCAAGAAAGTATAAATTTCACTCTCATGCTCTTGGTGTGGTTTCTGCTATGATTATTTGGACTAATTAAGCTTCTCCCTGATGAAAGCCTAGAAGTATATCACAAGAAGGACCAACTTACCCGTGACCTTTTATTTGTCTTACTCAAGCATCTCCTCCTGACCAAAACTGACAATAAAAGATTCAGCCAGACTACAGGTTTGAGCAGCTGAGTTGTTTCTAGGATCTCCTGCAATCTCAAGCTTGGAACACACACTTGTCTTTTGACTAAGTGTCTCTTATAGTGCAGTAAAACAACAGGTTTTCACACGGCGATTCCTCATTTACCTTGATCTGAAATCATTCTCAAACCATGTGGGATCAGTCCAGGGAGAAGGGGAGGAGAGGGGAAGGGAAAGGGGAAGTCCACAGTCCTCTAAAATCAGGCTTCTTAGCCTAAAGCTCAACAGCAAATAGCAGTCCACTTCCCCACATTGCTAGACTCCGAGCATTTAAAGAACATCAGCTGACCTCATTATGAGCTCTAACATAGCCAAAGGAATTCATATATTCAAATATTCTCTTGAGTGATGAGAAATATGGAGCATAACTTCAGACTTCTGCTGTTAAACTCTCACTTCTATCATAAACCAGAGTAAGAGTTCAATGCTGTTTTAGATGGAGGACTCATATTTTAAATAACTCATCTCATTAAGGCTTGGATTCCCTACTACAATTAGTTAAATTCCAGTTTGGATCATGCTTCACCTTGGATCACTTAGGGCTTCAGCCACTTATTGGAACTAACTCAATTTGTCTACAGAGAAGCTGTTTTCTATAGCAACAATAAGCTGTGATTGCAACTGGATGTCGGGAGAGCACAAATCCCGCAGTTATCCTGTACCAACATCCTCTCCTTCCATCAGAACAGCAAGTTTTTAAACCAGACTCATGCAAGCTTGCATGACACACCTTGTGTAAAACTGTTGGCAGCCATCAGGACAGCCAGTTGCTTCCTGTATAGACACTGTTCCATCAGTTTTGTTTTTTTGTCTCGCTAGAACAACAGCCAGTGTCTGAAAACTCCCACAACTGAAGCAACCACGCTGATATACCGCAGTCACTGG
Source organism: Coturnix japonica (assembly GCF_054131305.1). Taxonomy (NCBI): domain Eukaryota; kingdom Metazoa; phylum Chordata; class Aves; order Galliformes; family Phasianidae; genus Coturnix; species Coturnix japonica. The sequence goes on along the minus strand of NC_140687.1, from coordinate 3,303,546 downwards.
AGGTGCTCAAGAGCCACGGGTATGTGGCACTGGGGACGTGGTTAGTAAGTCCAGTGAGGGTGGGCTGGGTTGGACTCAGCTATCTCAGTGGTCTTTTCCAGCCTTGGGTGCAACTTGTAAGAGGGAATGAAGCAGCAAACTGCCCAGCACTGAGCTGCATTCTTCTGACACATGGTATCAGTGAACTGCTGTATTTCCCTATCTTCTCTGGAGCTATTGATCTAACCTAACTGAAAAAGTAAGCCTGAACCTAGATATAAATCAGGATCATAGTCACCCATGGTTGCTTATATATTCAGAAAGACACTCCAGAGGGTAATTCAGCGCATCTAGAAATTAAAGTAGAAGTTCCTTAGTCAAAAATATTCCACAGCCAGATTTTCACCTCGCTACCACTACATTAAAAAGGAGAATCCAACTTGTGGTGTGGGTCATTGATGTTGTTCCGGGGGGAATTGTGGCTGTTCCATGCCCACAGGGTAGAAGACAGCCAGTCTTCCTCTAAGCCACATAAAAAGCTGCTTAGTGCTCCCAAAGCGAATGCTCACCAGTTGTTTCCAACTTGAAGGTCATCTTCTGGCCAGCAGCCTCGCAGATGTATTCTCCAGCATCTTTCTTCTCCAGCTGCTCCACAACCAGACGCCGTGTTTTGCCCACAGATTCCATTCTGAACTTTCTGGAGGAGGCAAGCAGTCTTCCATCCTTGTACCATTTTACTTCTGTTGGATCCTGTGCTACTTCACAGCTGAGGGAGGCACTTGCTGCCAGGGCAGCACTCACCTCTTTCTGCACCTGCTCCTGGTTTATAAACACAGGTTTTGGCTCTGAGGGAAGAAAAGAAAAAGTATTGACTGAAGGACCGAAATGAGACCAACTTGCAGGTTTGTATGTACAGGTTGGAACAGGTTTAGGTTACCACTTGTGCCCAAACTAATAGCCTTCACTAGAGAATATCAGCTCTTCTGTTGAAACAAAGTGTCAAATCTAGGCAAGAAAGAACCTAGGAACTGAAGGAACCAAGAGGGTCCTTGAACACCAGTCCCATGGTTGCAAGTCACTATGCAAACATATTGAACCCAAAAGAACATCTGTCCTGCAGGCAACCAAAACCTGAGTTCCTTTTACTTAAGACCCACTGTGAAACATCAAAACACATAAACATGTGATAGTCAAACCACTGGCTGCCTTTTCATGACCCAGAACAGTACTCCTGGCTTCCTGAACAGACTCCTCATGGCCTCTACCATTGCCACAACTGTGACTGTCAAAGGCACAAAGGAAATATGCTCACCAACGCAGTCCTTTGTTCTTTGTGTGTGATTTGCAGATATCTATCTTACTTTGAGCTCTGGCAATAGTCAGCTCTACCAGGTCTCTTACTGTGAGTAGCAGACTCACCTATCCAGATGCAGCCTCCAACATAAAGGCATAGTAAAAAGGCAGTGTACTACTAGGAGAAGTTCCTGCTTCTCCTGCCATGAAAGGCTGCACGTAGAACATGCACTCCAGCCTCACTGCACATACTTATCTTAGTCAAATGTTTAGGTGAACAAGAATTACAGTTTGGGATCTCAGGCACAGGAGAGATTTGAATAATATCTTGAATATTGCTTCCACTGTACATATATTACTAATTATTGCTCTACAGACAGACTGAAACAGGTCTTTGTGTCATACTGAAACCAAATACTTTCTACAAACCCAGGCAATCAAGTCTAGGGAAAAAACCTCAGCACAGACTACAGTGATCCAGGTGCAGTATAATAGAAACTAGATTTTACTTTACTGTTCTCTGCTGTATTTCATACAACACCTGTCTTACCTGTGACATGAATCTTGAAGGTGAGTTTCTGGCCAGCAGCCTCGCAGCTGTACTCCCCTGCATCTTTCTTCTCCACCTGGCTCACCACCAGCCGACGCTGTTTGCCCTCTGACTCTACCTTGAACTTCTTGCTCGAGGTGATCAGTTTCCCCTCCTTTTATCACTTGACCTCTGTGATAAAATGTTTGCTCATTAAGACCGGGATGTGGTAGCATTGTGGTGGAGTGCTTGTTCATTAGGACCGGGATATAATGGTGGAATATGGAGGCCACAAAGGTTGCAGAACACTCTAATTTTATGGGTAGATTGTGTACTCTGCGTAGTTACAGGCAAAGCGCGCCCCGAAGGATACAAAGTTCCACGGAAGGACCAACCAAGGAACGACACACCAAGTCGCACGATCACAACCGACCAATTAAAGGACAATACGCTCGGGATGGACAATAAAAAAGAAGTTGCAAGGGATGGGACAGCGCGGCAGTTGGAGGAACAATAAACCCCCTGTCGCCCAGCGCTGAATTGCCTTTTAGTTTTACCCGCTACAATTAATAAAAGTTTATAATTGGAACATTATTGGCTCATTGCTTATAAATTGATGACAACCTCCATCTTCTCCTGGGCCACCTCGCAGCTCAGCGTGGCATTTTTCTGTTGTGCAGCCTTCACCACCTTCTGTACCTTCTCCTTGTTTGTAAATACAAATTCTGGCTCTGAAAAGAGAGAGATACATTAGTTTGGCCTCTTGAAAGAAGAGCAGGTTTTGGGGAAGGAGTCAGAAAAATGAATCAGTTCTCCCAGTCTGATGCCCCAAGAGAATGATGTGGAGAGAAGTTGTGCAATTTATGGATGCCCCATCCCTGAAAACATTCAAGTCTAGGCTGGATGGGTGTTAGAGCAACCTAGTCTCAAAGAATGTGTTCCTTTCCAGGACAGAGATTGGAACTGGATGATCCTCCAGGTCCCTTCCAACAAAAGGCATTCTGTGATGCTTCTTGTATGACTCTCATGACTCTTTCGTCCCCTAGCTGCCATTTACTTATGTCTTCAAAACATCAACTTATACAAAACATTCCTGTAGTATTCTCTCCCATGCTAAATGAGCCCTTCCAAGACAAAAACATGTTACATAGAGCACACCCCCTAGTGCTTGACACAAAGCCCCTGTTCTGAAACTTCCTGAGACGCAGCTGCATTGCAGAGTTGTTCTAGTGGTACAGGCACGTGGGAATGGAGAAGTGCAATCAGAACTTTCTTGTCTATGGCCTCATTCCCACAGCAAAAGGAAATTCCTGAAGATTTTAAAAGATGGAGCTGCCTCACAACTGTATTTAGAATAATTTGTTCAATTTCCTCATCAGAAATTAACCACCCCAAAGTTCAGCTCCAAAAATTTTAAGCATAGCAGGGAAAACTTACAAACTAATGACCGTTTTCTAAAACATTCTAGAATGAAAGGCCAAAATGTGTTCTCTCTCACCTGTGACATGAATCTTGAAGGTGAGTTTCTGGCCAGCAGCCTCGCAGCTGTACTCCCCTGCATCTTTCTTCTCTACCTGGATCACCACCAGCCGACACTGTTTGCCCTCTGACTCCACCTTGAACTTCTTGCTCGAGGTGATCAGTTTCCCCTCCTTGTACCACTTCACCTCCATCTTCTCCTGGGCCACCTCGCAGCTCAGCGTGGCATTTTGAGTCAGTGCAGCCTTCACCTCCTTTTGTACCTTGTCCTTGTTTGTAAACACGTCTTCTTTCTCTGCAGGGACATCACAACAGTCACACCATTTTGCTGTAGTCTGCTGCAGAGCTTACTCCAGTTCCCCATTTTCATTATACTTGCCCTTCACAGGGACCATCATGATGCCTCATTAAGACAGGAAAATACTTTCCCCTCTATTTTGCCTTGGGAAATGAATAGGCATATCATTTCATATCATATCATAAATCTAAACATTTCGCAGTCTGATAGCAGATTTGGACATGAGATTTAGAACACCTGCATGCACTGCTGAACCTCCTCCCTTCTCTTTGTTTCTTCTGATGTCTCTCTACATTTCCAGTAAATCAGAAGGGAATGGCCCTCTAGAACAGGTTGCCCAAGGAGACTGTGGATGCTCCATCCCTGCAGGCATTCAAGGCCAGGCTGGATGTGGTTCTGGGCAGCCTGGGCTGCTGGTTGGCAACCCTGCACATAGGAAGAAGGGGGTTGGAACTGGATGAGCACTGTGGGCCTTTGCAACCCAGGCCATTTATGAGTCTGATTAGTGGCATTTTCCACCTCATTGTGTCATTCAAATTTTGTAACCAGATCTCATCAAACACCTCCCCTTTTCTCACTCCTTGCATGCCTGGTGTGCTCTTGCACTGTAACCCTGCAGACACCAGCTGACTACAAGAGCTGCACAAGTTACCCTCCTTGCCTATTGTTTGTTGCAGTAATTCATTCCTGGATGGAAAAGCACATGTAGAAAAGTGTTGCTATGACACTAGATGACAAAGAAAGTCCTATAGCCAAAATGTTTTGCACCAGAGAGGCTGTAAGTTGATCCTCCAAATGCAAGACACACAAAATGAAGTGTTCCTTTATCTCTGGGATTCCAAGCATTTTCTCACCTCTGACTTTCACTTGGAATGTTGCTTTGTCATCTTTTGTTTCACAGCTGTAGCTCCCTTGGTCTTTCAGGGTCACATTTTTGACCATGAGCTTGCGGTGCGTCCCCTGGGAGATGATGGTTGTCCTCTGGTCCTGCTTCACCTCTATTTGATCTTTCTTCTATACGACAGCTCCGCTTGCAGCTGACACCTCACACACCAGCTCCAGGTCTTCAGAAGGACTGACTGATATTTCTGGAGTCGTTTTGGACTTGCTGACAAAATTAATGGCTTCATCTGAAGAAAAAAAGAGAAAGTGGTTTACATCCTGACTCAGGCTTATTCAGCACAGCATTAAGATACAGTTTGAACTGATTGTAATGTCTCTGCTCATTACATCTGGGGGATCAAGTTTCACCTCTGGAGGTACTCACATACAAACGTGTGCTTGATTCTCCTGTGTAAGGAAAGAGTAAGTTCTATGCAGACAGTTCTTATTTCTTCTAATCAATTCTGTATTCTGCACATGTTCTTCTGAAGCTAAAATGAAGGCAGCTAAGTAACCTGTTTGCAATACATGAACAAACCAATTCAACACCTTGTCTCTAAGCTAACTAGCAGCGTTTGATGAGCACATCAGTATTTCATGCCCTTCATTCCATCCAGACTGTATTGGCAATAACTATGCTGGTATTAACAAGGATAGCAATTACAAGCAAAATGGTAGAAATACAGAAGATATAAGGAAAAGGGAACTCACCAGAGCTGCGGCGATCCTCCCTGGTGAGCGATCTCCAAGAGATGCTGCCTCAGTGAGGGTCAACCCTTAAATGAGGTCTCAGAGGAGGTGGAGTCGAACTCCACCCCTCCAGGGAGCACAGCTACATAACTTTCACCTGTGCTCCCACAGCTGACCCCACACTTGCCTCAGCTGATCAATCAGTGGTTCACATTGTGATCTCCCATACACTCCACCCCTTCACAACGTGAACCAATGATTAGGTGAGTTCCCCTTATTACAGAGACCCAATCACGACGCTGATACAATCTCCCGTCGCATTAGATGTTGATATTATTCAAATGATGATGATTGGATGGGTGTTTATGATCTTCCATGGGCCAGTGCTTGATAGATGTTACCGGAGACAAATCATCTTGAAGTGCAGGTCCGTCTGCGTTTCATCAGTCCAGAGTAATGGTCCTAGAGGCTTAGAATCAATCTTAAGGGGAGTAATATAGATGTTTCAAGGGTACTAGGAGGGGAAGATCCGCCCTCCAGGGCAAGATACAGGCCGTATTCTTATCTTGGGTCAATACTTCTGCTTGTACTGGATTATGTCCCGGCCTCCGATACCATACCCTCTGGCCAGATATCTGTGGCTGTATAACTATATCTGGCACCAGAGGAGGAGTCTTGATCTGCCATAGGGACATAATAGGTGTTCCTTTAGCAATAAAGGCCGGAGTATTGACCACGATGTCAGTAGGCCATGTACCTATCACCGAGGGGGTGACTGAACCTCCCACCTCCAATAATCTCCCCCAAGGTGCAAGTAGGCCACACCATTTGGGTCCTACCTGCACCTTCCAAGGCCAATTTATCTTATGGATTCCCGGTTCTAAATTCTCAGGGGCAGGGAGCAGAAGATTATTTTCAGTACCAACCTGCGGTTTTACCTTATTATCGGTGCCTGTAATTTGGATCCTAAGAGGGGAGGCCCATATAGTTTGTAACATTTTCAGGGCACTGGGTCTGCCATCCCGAGGTCTTTCATTCAGGTCCTGCACGGTTTCATATAATCTTTTTGTCCACCCCTGCAGGGACTGAGAGTCTGTTTTCAGGGCAGCCTTAAGGATACCATTATAACGTTCAATAAGGCCTGCCCCTGTTGGGTTATATGGCAGGTGGAATCGCCATTCAATGTTGTTTTCTTCTGCCCAGCGCTGTATCATCGCTCCAGTGAAGTGAGTCCCTTGGTCACTCTCGATAACTTGAGGTGTCCCGTATGCAGACATCAGTTTAGTAAGTGCCTTAATTGTGTATGCTTGATTTGCCTTTGGTACAGGATAGGCTTGCAGCAGTCCACTTACAGTGTCAACGCAGGTCAGGGCATATCTCGCCCCCTCAGACCGAGGGAGGGGCCCAATGTAGTCGACCTGCCATCTCTGAAGAGGACTATATCCTCTAGCAATGTGGGATGTTGTTTCAGGCAACGGTCTCGGTCTCATCTTTGAGCAAGCATCGCAATCCTGACATGCTTGAACGATATCAGATAGTTGTACAGGCAGCCCCCATGCTTTAGCAGCTGCCCACATTATCTTCTGTCCAGCATGCCGTAGCTTCTGATGTAACCAACGGGCAATATTTTCAGATTGTGAATTCTCAATCCATCGGATTCGGGCCAGTGTGTCAGCTTCATCATTTCCTGGTGACTGCAAGGGTTGATGACCAGAGACATGGTAGACACATACTGTCCTGTGTTTGACCGTATTCCAAATGTCTACCCACATGTCTTTACCCCAAATCGGTCGGGCGTGGATAGTCCATTCCTGGGTAGCCCATTGCGTAATCCACAGAGTGAGCCCCCGGTACACAGCCCAACTATCTGTACAGATGTTCAGGACGCCGTCACCAGGTTCTTTAGTTATAACCATCCACACGGCTCGCAATTCTGCCCATTGGCTGCTTTGACCATCCCCCTCATCAAACCAGATGGTCTCAGTAGAGGGATGGTATGCTATTGCTCGCCACTTGCTCGGGTTGCCTCTGCTGGACCCATCCGTATACCAGGCATCTTCAGGAATAGGATATCTTCCTTCCTGAACGGGACTCTTCTCTGGTGGAGCAACCATCGGTTCTTTTGATGTATCACTGTGATACGTCACTGGGCCTAGGATCTTCTGTAGTTCTTCTTTAAGTGGAGATGAAGACAGACTGCTTCTCTGGCTTAGATAGGCGACCCATCGTGCCACCGTTTGTGCTTGGGCCACCCCCGTCTTAGGAAGGTGAGTCAAATCTCTCACCCACCCCTGGATTGGTAATGAAGTCTTAACTATGACCTCTGCTGTTTGCGTTATCGGCTCTACTGCTTGTAATGCCGAATAGGCAGCCAATAACTGTTTCTCAATCATGCTATATCGTTCTTCTGCTCCGTGCCAAACCTGAGACCAGAATCCAATGGGGGTTCGAACAGAACTCTGGCGTTGCCACAGGCCCCAGCCAAAACCATCTTGAGTAACATGAACATCTAGTTCAGCTGGGAGGGTCGGATCAAATATACCCAACGCCTGAGCTTGTTTAACTGCCAGTTTTGCCTGTTGGAAAGCATCCTGTTCTATCTTTCCCCAATTCCATGATTGACCCTTCTTTGTAAGCTTGTATAATGGCCTTAATAGCTGAGCTAAATGAGGTATAAAGGAGCGCCAATACCCCAATATACCCAAACATTCTTGCAATTGTTTTGATGTTGTAGGGACTGGAAACGCTTGGACTTTATCTACTACCGCACTGGGTAGTACTTTGGTTTTCCCGGACCAAATCACTCCCAGGAATTTTACAGATAGCCCCGGACCTTGCACCTTCTGTGGGTTTATAGCCCACCCTCTTTTCTGCAGGTAAGCTATCAACAAATCTGCTGCTTGTCTCACCGCCTCTAACGAATCGGATGTTAACAGGAGGTCATCAATATAATGATATAAATTGACATTATTTGGCTTTTCCCACTTAGCCAGATCACGTGCCACTAAATTATGACAAAAAGTGGGCGAATGTACGTACCCTTGGGGTAGGACCTGGAAAGTCCATTGCCTCCCTTCCCATGTAAATGCAAACTGATCTTGCGATTCTTCACTGATTGGAATACTGAAGAATGCATTCGCCAAATCCAAGACACAGTGATATGTTTTGATTTCCCTGCTTAGTGTGTCCATTAGGGAGGCAATATTGGGTACAGCTGCATGAACAGGTGGCGTGACCTTATTTAATTCCCTATAGTCTACTGTCATCCTCCATGTTCCATCCAGTTTTCGCACTGGCCATATTGGGGAGTTATATGGGCTATGTGCAGGCCTTATAATACCCACTCTTTCTAATTCCTGCACCGTCTTTGTTATTTCATCCTGCCCACCCGGGAGTCTGTACTGTTTCACATTAGTAATCCGGCGTGGCTTCGGCAAACAAATAGGCTCATGTTTTGCATGGCCTCTCAATATTGTCTGGATTGCCCGGATACTAATGCATCTCTGCCGCAATCGGAACTCTCCCACTGTTGTATGGAGAGCCAGACCCCACAGGATATCAATTCCTAATATATACTCTGGAATTGGGGCAATGGATACCTTGTACTCCCGTGGTGGAAGACGCCCGACCCCCAGTTTTACCCAGGTTTGGGTGACCGGAATGGTTTGTCCCCCAAAACCTCCAATCATCACTCTATTACCTTTAAATTTAGTTGGGTCTCCATATATTATAGATGTCTCTGCCCCGGTATCAACTAGGGCCATAACCTTCTGTATATTCTTTCGGGACCAGTATATCGTCAGTTCCACATAGGGCCTCCGGTCCCGTCTAGAGGCCCTAGGAGGACTGACATCCCTCGTCAAGCCATGAACTGAGCCAGATTCAAGTCTTTTACCTCCGATACCTCCGGTGTCATAACCCGAGGCACCTGAGGTGGCTTCTTTTTCCTATTTGGAACTATAAAATCTTCTAAATTCCATGTTGTTGTTGGTCGCCGCTCTATAAATCTTATCCCTGGCCTTTTGGGTTTATTCTGAAATTTTTGTTCATCCTTCAGTTGCTTCCACAACTGAAGGAGAACCTGATTGGGCTGCCCATCAATTTTTGAAAACTGAACGCCTGCCCGGAGCAGATCATTAAACATTTGTTTCCGGGATACCCTAACAGGTCCTGCCCGAGAAGTTCGCGGGGCCGATCTTCTGGCTCGCACTATTGGAAAAGCCTCGGCATCCTCAATCACCCTGATATTGCACTTAGCTCGTAAACGCTCAGTTTCTCCGAGGTCTGCTACCAATTGGGCGGCTTGTTGGACTACTGCCTCTGCGGATACTACTGGATTAAGTATGGAAACCAAGGTTCCATACATATGAGAGGGTGCTTACTGTAAAATTAGGTCCCTCATTCCCGCAGAAAATTTAACCATATCAGGGCTATCGAATGTGTCTTCGTAGATAGCCTCTCTCATACCTAATTCGCGTATATAATTTTGAAGGTCTTCCATAGAAGACCACATCCCTGTGTTTACTGGCATGTCAGTTTTATTTGTCCACACCATGCGGCAAGCAGCCATTATCCATTCTACAATTGAATGGTTTTCTTCAGGGAACTGAGTCCCAGCATACAGTCTCTGCCGAAGGGCAGGATGTACTGTTATTGTGGCCAACTTAGATACTTCGGGGCCACTAACCAGTACACTATCTGCCCCTGAATCCCATAACCGTAATAACCAAGCCGGAACACTTTCCCTTGGCCTTTGCCTAAATCGTTGCACTAGGTCCATGAGTTCAGTAGGCGTATATGGACGGGCTGTTACATGTAAAACAGATTCGGCAGGGGGCCATTGATCAGGAGGCACTCCTGCTGGTCGATCTTGAATTTTCTTTGTTTTTTGAGTTATTACTGGACGGACTTCTAGTGAGTCCGTCTCAGATGGTTTTTCTAGATCAGATTTAGTGATCTTATTTTGATTCATTTCTTCAGGATCTTGATCGTCATTAAATGAAATGTATCTAATTTGAGGGTTGGAGGAAGAAAATGACGGTTTTTTTCCTGTCAATAGATTGATCTCACCCTCCAATTTTTCAATACGGGCCTTTAACAATTCATTTTCATGTGCAATGTTGTTTGATTTTAACTCTGCCCGATTTAAAGCATTTAATAATGGCCAGGCTGCCATAGATGCAGCCATTCGCTTTTCTTTTGTAATTAAGATATCTTTTTGTAGTCCTAGAAAGTAATCAGTTAGACAATAGGCGTCCATGTTATTTGGTACTCTTAAAGGGCCCCATTGTTCAATAATTGTTGCTAATTGGTAATATGGGGACGCCTCAAAACCTGGAATTTGTCCAGGAAGGCATGTCCCTAAGGGGGTGGTCTTCTCCCCCTTGTACCAATTAAAGATTTTCCACACAAAGGACATTTTTTTTTTTCCTTATATTTCTAGATGCCAAGTCAGTGGCTCCTGCCTGGCTTGCCAAATGTATTGGCAATAACTATGCTGGTATTAACAAGGATAGCAATTACAAGTAAAATGGTAGAAATACAGAAGATATAAGGAAAAGGGAACTCACCAGAGCTGAGGTGATCCTCCCTGGTGAGCAATCCCCAAGAGATGCTGCCTCAGTGAGGGTCAGCCCTTAAATGAGGTCTCAGAGGAGGTGGAGTCGAACTCCACCCCTCCAGGGAGCACAGCTACATAACTTTCACCTGTGCTCCCACAGCTGACCCCACACTTGCCTCAGCTGATCAATCAGTGGTTCACATTGTGATCTCCCATACACAGACAGAACCTGCCTGAGGAGCAAGCTGATGGCTGTCAGCTACAGGCAGACCTAGCTTTGTACTGCATTTCTTAGAGCAACAACTGTTGCTTTCAGTCACTGAATATACCAAGGCCAATTACGATGCCAGGAACATTTATGGCATCAGTGAACAAAAAATGCGTTAAAAATTGTAATAGACAGGAGCCATTTATTCTTTTATAACTAGGTGACCAAAGAACAACAGTCCTTCTAGAGTCAAGCTGTTAAGAACTAATAGCATCAATCAATATCACATAGATAGATTACTTCCCTGCCCTAAGACCATCTTGCGACCATTTGGTGCTCCTAATTAAGCCCTCTTGATGGCATTTTGTCTGAGCCTGCGACATTTTGTGATAGGAGTTACTGCTAGTGTTCCCTTAACCCTACACCAAAGTAGGAGGCATCCATTCTCAGGGAATCATGCAGGCTTCCTCTGTATTTGATGCTCAGAGACAGCCCCAGAACTTTTTAAATCTTAGCTTAGCTCTCATCCAATAATGTTCATCAAACAGTGCAACTTGTCCTTTGGGGATGCCTTTGTTCTGCATCAACCAGTTCCAACGGAGTCTTCTTGGCTTGTTTTAGATCAGTTTTTCAACAGATAAAGCCAGGGTCTTTGAATTACAAAGTGAAATTGCAGAATGCATGATTCTCAACCAAACAGAACAGCAGGTGGGATGCAGGGTGAATACCTGAACCAACACCACCTGCAAGCAATCCTTCAATATCTTAGGAATCTCTAGCCACCCCAAATCCAGTGTTGTGCTTGATCTATCATCTCTGCTGAGTTTTTAGCTAAGCTGATGGTGAGCATCACGGTGGTGATGGGTGAGCAGTCAGACTAGAGGGTCTTAATCAACCGTAAGGATCCTGTGATCAGAGGAACGTGAATGTGCTGTTAAAGGTCACAAGCGCTGCACTGCAGCATGAGCATACACAGCGAAAGGCTTTCAGTAGAGCTTCAGTTCATAAATGAGGACTGGGTTATGGAAAATAGGCTCAAGATATAAAACAGAAAACAGATCTTAACGCCAGGTTCTGTGAATGCAACCAGCTGAATTTCACAGATATTGAATTTCAATGACAATTTCTTGTGTTATTTTACCCTCCAGCTCCACCCTGAACAGGAACATGTCAGTGACAAGCATTACTCCTCCAGGCTTGACCTAACAGTGCTTTACTTGCACTATGAGCTAATGGCTGTGCTTACAGCACCTCAGGGAGACACCTCAGAGATCACAATGTCCTTCGGGTACAGCAGGAGACACTCAACTCTCCAAATGTGGAGTTTAATTTGTCCAAAGAGGAGACAGGATTCCCATGCTAATAACTTAGGACCATTTCAGTCATAGGTTTAAAGATGATGTAAGTGCTGAGGCAATACATGAACTAGATGAATGAAGCCCAGATGTCAGGGCTCAAGTCGTGACTCCAGCCCCAGCTGGAGCTAAGGCTGTCTTGAATTCATCACAACACAGTTACATTATTTGCTCATACTGTGGATTTGCATAGGGACAACAGGAAGGTCAGAATTGCTTCAATAGAGCTATGCAATCTTTGTCCTAAATACTGGAAACCCACAGCGTTGGACAAATAAAATGAATTAAGTCTGAAGTGCTTTACATGGATTGTGATCCTATGTTTGCCTCACAAACTTACCTGAGACTTTCCAATCAAAAATCAGAGTGTCATCTCCAATTGTGTAGATGTATGTTCCCTCGTCTTCTTTCGTTACAGCTGAAGCCACAAGCTTATGCAGTTTCCCTTTATCTTCCATTGTGAATTTCTTACTGGTCTTGATTTCTTTGCCATTTTTGTACCACTTCACCATGACATTGGCTTCAGAGGTCTCAGAAACAAATTCAGCTTGTTTTCCAGCAACGGCCCTGATTACTCCTCCACTTGTCTCTTTGATTACGAAGTTTGCCAGTGCTGAAACAAAATATGAAGACACAAAATACATATGATGGTAAAGAACTGCAGGGACATTGGTGACCATGAGGCATTCATTTATCATAAGATCAAACGTGCACGTTTAGTCCTAGTTCTAATTGCTAGATTCTAATTCAGAAGCTGGCAAATTGGCAGCTTTTATAAACCACGTGCCAGATTACCTTATCTCCACAAGTTGAAGGACGTACACTGTACAGGGGACAGAGCCAAAGGAAGAAGCCCAAGGCTTCAAGAAAATGTCTAAAATAGGAAAACTGAGGAAAGAATTGGAACAAGCAAACTAGAAGGAAATCAATGGAGGGGGTATCTATTACTGCACTGTAACCCCCTGGCAAACAAATCGAGCCTAAAAGATAGAGATATCACTTAGGACTGAAAAGAAAAAAGAAAAAAAAGAATTCCTTTATGGAAATTAATTGGAGTGCAAAAGTTAGATGATAAAACTGGCCCTTATTAACACACAGTGGAATAATTGACTTCAAAGATTCAAAATCTCACCACTGTCTTAGCCAAAAGTTCAAGCCTAAGTCCACGGTCCTATTTTACTGAGGGTAATTGAGCTTGTTTTCCAACTTCTTGTTAACATATCATTTCAAAACAGCGCACACAACTGAGTTGGGTCTGTTGAGACAGCGCAGTCAGAGCTGCTAAAATCAAAGTCTGGATTATGCATGCATTTGTTCTGCAGTTCCAAGAACACGCATGTATAATACAAATTCAACAACGTTCTACAGAATGCCTGTATTTAGGAGCTCGAGAGCCAGCTGATGGACACTGGGATGACTGAGATCCTGTCAATACATTTAACTCCATCCTATCATACAGTCAAATTTCATTCATTTTTTCAGGAACTGTCTCTTATCATTGTAGTCCCGTCACCACTGCTGGATGTGAGCCCAACCACACAAAAGCAGCTGCTGGTTTTCACTGCAGATACTGCAGTAAGGAGAAACAGCCTCCAGACTGGACCAGCTGAGCGTGGCCCTACCAGGATTTGCTCCAAAGGTCTTATTACCAGTAGTGCTTCCCGATGAAATACATGGGGGTCCTCCTTTGATTCCAACCCCAACCCACCCCACCATGCCCCCTGATAACAACCATCAGGGCCACATCTCGACAGCTCCTGAACACCTCCAGGGATCCCACCACCTACCTGGGCAGCCTGTGCCAGTTAATTCTATGGGCAGACCTGCCAGTATGAAATATTATGCTAACATGACAAAGAGAGAGAAGAAAAGCAAAATTAAGACTAGCTGACAAGCCTTGGCAGGAAGTTCTGCTCTCCATCAATTTAGTCCCTGTGACTCTTCACAGGTGTTTTCTACATTTGGGATCACTGCTACAAAAAGAGATGTTGACATCATCTCTTGTGGCCACCCTGACAGAAGAGCAGGAAGGCTGGGATGCTCTTTTTCCTGTCTTTCCCTTGATTTCCTCTATATCTTAGGGACGAATCACAGGACAGAACACAGAAATCAAATGGCTCTACAAAGCAGATTGGCCAGTTCAAGTCAAAACAGCCACTGAAAACACCCCAGATGCTGTCTGACAACAGCTGGACTGTCGGGGAGTCAGGTGAATGCAGTCTGCTGGCCCTGGGCAGGAAGAGGACAGCCCAGACTGTCACATACCTTTCACTGAAAGCTGATAGAGCATTTTATCCCCCTCACAGATGCACTGATAACTTGCAGCATCATCCATTGAGTCGTTGTGAATTTTCAGGGTGTGTTTCTTCCCCACAATTTGCAGTTCATAATTTTCACTGGCCTTGAGCTCCTTCCCATCCTTCATCCACTCCACAGTAGCGCCTGTGTCTGAAAGCTCAGCCTGCAGTTTGGCTTCCTCACGCAGCCAAGCGCAGATCTTTTCTACATCTTTGCTCTTCTTGGTAAATCTCACTGCAGCACCTGTCAGGAGCAAAGGCCTCGTTATTTCAATTTAGATCAGGCTAACGTGGTCAATGTTTGCTGCAACATCTCTGAAAAAGTATCACCTTCTGTTCCTGCACTCATCATTGTGTCAGTGCTGAGCAATTCACGATATTTCATTTGGTCTTCTTGCTGGATTTACTAAGTAAAAATCAACCAAACATCTCCTTCTACTGATTAATAATGCTCTAAACATGCTTCTGCAGAGGTTTCCACCCAATGACAAACAGGTCCTCCCATCATGAATGTTTATTTGTTCTACTTTGTCATGCAAAGCTGATTGATAGAGATATTATTGGAATGATTGCTCCCCTACTTCTAAACTATTCCAGTGCAATCAGAAAGGCTGTCTGAACCTGCAGCTGAAAGTACTTCTCTATGGTCATGCAGTGGTAAACCTGGTGACTGAATGCACTGGCCAATAGCTGTGAACTGCAGACATTCATCAGCTGGCATGCTTGCACGTTGTTGTAAGGTCAATAGTAAACATGGCATCCCCTCCAGGTACAGCTTCACCAGTTGTTAGGGGGGATTTCACAGCCAGGACTGGGTCTGAGGAAGAACATGTATGTCTTAATGCTCTTTAGATGCAAGTCTGGTATCTCATTTAGAGATGGAAGATTAAATCATAGGTACATTTCTACTTCTCCCTTTGCATGAGTGCTAGAAGAAGCACTTCTGTGCTTAAGATCTGTTACAGAAAGTTCTGCCTCTTGCACATGTGAGATATCAAAAGATAAGGATATTCATGTCTCTGTCACAGAAACAACTCGTATCACTTTAGTGGTAGCTGGAGGTTGATAGGAGATAGGAGAACTAGGAATAAAGGAAAGCCTTTGGTGTGTTAATGCACTGCTAACCTTAAAGTCAAAGGAAGCATCTTTAGGGAACCAACACAGCTGCTCAGCACACACTGACCCATTTCCATTGGGGTTTTTGTGCTTACCAAGGTGCACGCTCCCTGGGAATTCCAGAGACGGGCTCTGTCCATGCGCATTGGCTGCAGACACTCGGAACTGATCATCAGTCTCTTCAGACAGATTGCTCACCGTGAACTCTGGGACGGGGACATGAGACTCGTGGCACCTCACCCAGGTGAAGCCAGTTAGTTTCTTGCATTCCACAATGTAGCCATCGACTGGAATGGGGCGGTGCATCTTCGGAGGGGACCATGCCAGCGTCACTGAGGTTTCTGTTTTATTTTTCACCACGGGGTCAGTTGGGGGCTGGGTGGGAGGTTTTCTGGGAGCTGAACAGAAATAAATTTCAGAAATATTAGCATAAGGTCATGTAGGCTGGAAAAGACCTTCAAAAGACCTTCAAAATCAGCAGACTCAACTTTCAGCATGACCTACTGAGTCCCACCATTAACTACTGTGGTACCTGAGGACATACATGACAAGCTTATTCCTGCAGGTATTTACATAGTGAATATATTCACCCTCTGGTTGCTTTGGAACATTTTAGAGGTTAAAATCCCATCAGACTTTTTCACTGTGTGCAGCCACTGATACAGGCAGGAGGCTGGGAATTACCTGATGGGCTCTAGTTACAGACTACTGACACAGTAAAGGATTGATTTCATTTAATTTTGGCCATCAGAAAGTTTGGTGTCTGGTTTCAGTCACCCATCTGGACTCCAATTATAATCATATGGAGAACAGCACATTCAGGAGAACTCATCTCAATAAACCTGAATGAAATCACAGAATCATAGGATCATGGGAGGGCTTGGGTTGGAAGAAACCTTCAAGATCATTAAGTGCTAGATGCCAAAGGTCCCACTAACACAGTATTAAGCCAAAAGCTAGATGCTGGAATCAGATCTCCTGACCTTACCATCAGAAACTGAGATGTCATATTTTGCTCAGAGGTGCCTGCTTGTAGGAGGGACAGCTTCCGAGCTTTTTCTGCTCCAGGAACCAGCTCGAGCTTCAGAATTTAAACAGCAGTCAGAAATTAAACTGAGCTTTGTCACCTCCATCAAATAGAAGGAGTGGTTGGGTGGTACAGCTTTCCAAATCACTTAGAAACTGTCACAACAATCAGATGCCTACCTTTCCTTTTTTAACTTGTTAATACATAGAGCTTAATAGCATCAGAATGCCCCAAGCACTTCAGACAACAGGACAGCTGTAAACCCTTCTTTAAGGATTCCTTTGTTTAACCACTGAGTAACTGTAATTCAGTGGTGCTGGTAGGAGAAGGGAAGTCCTAATCTTCCCAGATGGTGAACAGAGTTGATGTTCACATGCAGACTGGTGCTGCAGCAGAGCCAGAAACCACTCATTTGGGAAACACAGCACCAAGAAAATAATGGGAATAGCTTCATAAAATCAGGAGCTTCACTCAAATTTCATGTCAGATCTATAATTCTTCCTATTTTCAGGAAGAAATGATTTCCCTTTTTCTTGTAGTTTTATTTTCTTTTCCTTTCCAGCAAGCAGCTTTGTAGCTTACAAATTGTTTTCTAATCACCTCCTGGTGTGGACAAATCACACAGGTCTGACTCCATGTTTTACATAGTTAGCATATTATATTTGTTCCACTATGGAACTGTACAGTCATAGAATGGCCTGGGTTGAAAAGGATCCCAAAGATCATCCAGTTCCAACCCCCTGCTATGTGCAGGGACGCCATCCACCAGACCAGGCTGCCCAGAGCCACATCCAGCCTGGCCTTGAATGCCTGCAGGGATGGGGCATCCACAGCCTCCTTGGGCAACCTGTTCCAGTGCGTCACCACCCTCTGAGTGAAAAACATCTTCCTAAGATCCAACCTGATCCACAACCCCTACACACCCTCAGAGCCCCCTAGAGCCCCTAGTCCTCCTATTGCCCACCACAGCCCCATATGCCCACTAGAGTCCCCCTCAACTCTCTTTACAGGCCCTGCACAGCTCTATATAACAGTCTTATAGAACTACCTCTAGTAGAAGCAATCTCCACACAGAGATCCTTTCCCAGCACACTGCGCCACGGGGGGAGCAAAACGGGGGGGGGGCACATACACACACAGCGCCGGGGGGGCCCGTAACCGACCCCCACCCATCCTTTAAAGGGGTGGGGGGTCCGTTTTAATGGGGGGGGGGGCGAGATCACCTTCACCCCCCACCCCCCCATCCCCACCCCATCCTTTAAAAGGGGGGTGTCCATTTTGGTGTTGGGGGGCAGTGACAATCCGCCCCCCCACCCCATCGTTTAAAGGAGGGGGGGTCCGAGACCACCCCCCCCACCCCATCTTTTAAGGGGGGGGGTCAGGGGCTCATGGGGGGCAGCACATCGTGCACAACATTGTGGGGGGGGGGGCTTTAAAAGGGGGGGGTTACAAAAAGCATAGCTCTCAACTATAGATGGGATTGGGGGGGGCTCAATCGATGGGGGGGGGCCCTTCATGCAGGGGGGGCACAGCGTAAGTCAGCGGCTTTGAGGGGGGGTGTTGGGGCTGTTTGGCCTTTGGGGGGGTTATTGTGTGCCCCACCCCCACCACCCCCACACACAATGGGGTGTTAATGTGGGGGGGGGGGGCTTAGATTAGTTGCGTTCCCTATAGCACTGCCCCCCCCCGTCATTAACCCCCCCGCTTTATCCTTACGGCTGAGCCCCCCCCCGACAGCGCCCCATTCATCTTGATGGGGGGGGGGTTTGTCACACGACCCCGGCGCGGCTTACGGGACATCTTCGACCCCACCCCACCCCCCATAACCCCACCCGGGGGGGGAGGGGGCGATGTGGTGAGTGGGGGGGGGTTCCGGAGGTGGGGGTGAGCAAAGCGCAATATGGGGGGGGGGGTCCTATAACTGGAGGGCAGCGGCTGCACAAAGAGCCCGCGGGGGTCGGAGAGCAGCACTTTGGCTGGGGGGGGTCCACGGGGTCCGGGGGTAATGCTGCCCCACCCCCTCCCCCACCCCCCACTGCCGACCCCCCCCCCGCGTTGCCCCCCCGCCCCAACGTCAGCTCCTGCGGCAGCTCCTCGTCGCTCTCCTCCTCCTCTTCCTCGTCTGGGGGGTCAATATGTGGGGGGGGGGGTCCCATCGGGCAGCGGCAGCTCCGCCGGCTCCGATTGGCTGAGCCGCAGTGCGCGGGAGCGGCTGTTGTGTGCCGGTCGGTGGAGGGGAGGCTCTTCATGGAGCTGCCCCGCAGCCAACAACAGCCTGAATGAGATCCTGGAGTCCCAGACGCTGGAGGATGAGCTGGGAAAGAGCAGAGGCTCCCCACAGAAGGGCAAATCACGTCTGATAACGTGAGTGTGGAGCACAGCCAGCCCCTTCCTCACATGTGTGGGGCTTCCATGTTCCTCTGTGCCCATTGCAATGTGCCACCCCAATCCTGCTGCCCAGCCAGGAGTGGATGGGATGAGCAGGTTGGGATGCACAGAGCAGTGCTCAGACATTGCTGGGACATTTGTGCACTGCTGTTGAGCTTCCCTTTGTGCAGCAGGGGAGAGGATGGAGGTTTACAGGTGGATGGTTGTTATTTCTATGGCATTGCACAGGTGGTAGAACCATGTCCATTCCCAAACTTATTCCAGGGCATGCGGGAATTTGTGCAGTTGTAGTTCCTGAATTGTGCTATTTAAAACCCTCCTGTAAATGGGGATGTTTTGTAATGCCTGCTGGGGCTGCAGGCAGCATTGCCTTCCTCCTTAGGGGGCAGGTTTAATCACAAGCCTCCCTATTTCCTATCACAAACGTCCTACAAACCATGTCTGGGCATTGCTGTCTCGGCCTGGATCTCAGCTCCTGAGACTGTCAGATGTGAAGCAGCAGCAGCTGGGACAGGGCTGGCTCTGTGTGCCCTCTCTGGGTCTGTGGGCACAGAGTGGGGCAGAGGGATGACTGTGAGAGGGAGGAATTGCCCAGCCACAAGAAAGAGGAAATCAGCTGAAAAGGGGAGATTTGAGAAGCACTGAGGCTGTGGCTGCTTTGACAGTAAGAAGAAACCAAGCTGTCACTGTGCAGATGGGAACTCCAGTAGGAGAGCTGTGGTGGCTTTACAGATGGCAGACAGCAGCTGGAGTGTAGAGCCAAGGGTAGGGGGGGGATCTTCCTCTTAGCAATGCCATGCAAAGAATGATGCAGACTCCTGCAGGGTCGGCTTTGCTGTGTGACCCTGGGTGGAAGCAGCTGGAAGGTCTCAGCCCTTCTGCATTATCCCAGGAGCTGGGGCAGTGCTCGGTCTCATCCCACCTCTGCTAATAGCAAATGCAGAATCCCTTATCTGAGTGCCCTTTTCTCTCATGTAGAGTCACCAACCCTGGGAAGTTCACAAAAAGTTTGGGTGTTGTGTTGAGGGATGTGATTTAACTGGGAAGTATTGGTGATGGTTGGACTGGATGATCATAAGATCATCCAGATCATAAGATCTGAGATCATAAGATCATAAGATCATCCAGGTCTTTTCCAACCTTGAAAATTCTATGGAGTTGTAGCAGATTGTGGGGGTGTAGGTGTGGTATATATATGTACACAGATGGGAATATCCGTATGGAAAAGATAGATCCATGTGTGTTCTGGGCTGCACTGAAAAAGGGGTGGCCAGCAGGAGAGGGAGGTGATTGTCCACTCCTGCTCAGCTCTTGTGAGGCCATATTTGCAGCACTGTGTCCAGGCCTGGGAAGGATGTGGAGCTGTTGGGGGGGGTCCAGAGGAGGGCCACTGTGATGATCAGAGGGCTGGAGCAGCTCTCCTATGTGGAAAGGTGGAGGGATCTGGGCTTGTTTAGCCTGGAGAATGGAAGGCTGTGGGGAGACCTCATTGTGGCCTTTGAGTACTTGAAGGGAGCGTATAAACAGGAGGGGGAATGGCTGTTTATGAGGGTGGATAATGATAGGACAAGGGGGAATGGTTTAAAACTGAGACTGGGGAGGTATAGGTTGGATCTTAGGTAGATGTTTTTTGCTCAGAGGGTGGTGACACACTGGAACAGGTTGCCCAAGGAGGCTGTGGATGCCCCATTCAAGGCCTGCAGGCATTCAAGGCCAGGTTGGATGGGCTCTGTCCATGAGCATTGACTGCAGACACTTGGAACTGATCATCACCCTCTGCAGACAGATTTACAGCCCCTGCACAGCTCTATATAACAGTCTTATAGAACTACCTCTAGTAGAAGCAATCTCCACACAGAGATCTTTTCCCAGCGCCCCTTTGTGACATCATAATGCCCCTTTGTGACATCATAACACCCTTTGTGACATCATAATGCACCTTTCTGATGTCATAATGCCCCTTTCTGACGTCATAATGACCCATTGTGATGTCTTAATGCCCCTTTGTGACGTCATAATGCCCTTTGTGATGTCATAATGCCATTTGAGACGTCATAAGGCTCCTTTGTTTTCATAATGCCTCTTTGTGACGTGATAATGCCTCTTTGTGACGTCATAATGCCCTTTGTGACGTCTTAATTCCCCTTTGTGATGTCTTAATGCTCTTTTGTGATGTCACAATACCCCTTTGTGATGTCATAACACCCCTTTGTGACATCATAATGCCCCTTTCAGACGTCATAATGACCCTTTTTTGACGTCATAATTCCCCTTTGTGATGTCATAATGCTTCTTTGTGGTGTCATAACGCCCTTTGTGACGTCATAATGCCCTTTGAGACGTCATAATGCTCCTTTGTGATGTCATAATGCTCCTTTGTGATTCATAATGCCCTTTGTGATGTCATAATGCCCTTTCTGACGTCATAATGCCCCTTTGTGGTGTCATAATGCTTCTTTGTGAGGTATCTGTGGTGCCATTGATAATGAAGTGTGATGAACTGGAAGGCTTTCAGTAGAATTGCAGCCCTAACATAAACAATGACTTGAACTCTGGAATTCTGTGTAAAATCATTAGCTAGCTTGTGGTCCGGGTCTTCAAACCAAAGGCTGTGAGGTGCTGCTCTTGTTGACGCAGGCTGTGAAAGATGACTTGAGCTCTAAGAGTAATTTCCCTTCTGCTCTTTATATGAACGTCAAATCCACAATTAGAATATTAAGAAGATAATATAAAATTTTGTGCTGCTGGACTGAGGACTTCCATTAGCTGTTAGCCATAGTTTGGAACTTGCAAAGCAATCATATTGGAGCCTTGCTGGGCAACCTGCTCCAGTGTCTCACCACACCCACAGTAAAGCATTTCTTCCTAATATCCAATCCTAATCTACCTTCTTCCCATGTAAAGCCATTTCCCCTCATTCTGTTGCTACCTGCCCTTATGAAAAGTCCCTCCCCAGCCTTCCCTGTAGGCCCTCTTCAGATACTGGAAGGCCACTCTAAGGTCTCCTTGGAGTCTTCTCCAGGCTGAAGAGCCCCATCTCTCTCAGCCTGTGCACATAGTAGAGGTGCTTTCAGCCCTCTCTGATCACCTTCATGGCCCTCCTCTGGACCTGCCTGAACATCTCCAAGTCCTTCTTGTGTTGAGGGCTCCAGAACTGCGTGCAGTGCTCCAGATGGGGTTTCAATGAGAGGAGTGTGGAGGGGGAGCACCACCTCCCTCGACCTGCTGGTCATGCTTCTGTGCTTTAAGCTTATGCTTTAAGGTCCTATATGCTTTAAGGTTTAGATAGTGCAGTCGCCTCACCTCTTCAGGTTTATCTGTGAAGGTCCCTTCCAAGTGAACCGTGCTGATCCAGACAGTTCGGATTGCTCATTAAAGTGTTTTAGTAAGTTGGGCTGGTCCTACGAAGCAGTATGACTGCAGTAAGCAGTGTACATGGTGCGCTGTGAGTACTGCACACATTCCTCTTGGCAGCTTGTGGAACAGAAACTGTGCATTGTTTGGATTGTGTAAGTATTCCTGTTGGTCTCTTGTGATGCTTACCTTCTTAGAGCACCTTTCCTCGTTTGGCTCTACATATTTTGGTACCTTACTTGTTCTGTTTGGCTTAGCAGGGAAGGTCTTCTTCTGAAGCATCCTCAGTCTTGGTCTGGGCAGCATACTTAGAAATGACATGGACGTTACATGAGTGGGTGGTCAAAGGGGGGAAGAACTCACCTTTCTGATCTGTTTCCTTTTAGAACACAGTCCTGGAGAGGATTTGCTTTCCTTGTTTCCTGGAGACTTGGATTCTTAGATGGTTTTGACTGCAGCTATTTCTGATGTTAATTCCTTTTTCTGTACTTTAGTAGCCAAGTGCAAGTGGAGTGCTTTGGGAATTGTCTGAAGTTGCCAGGTTGCGTGTGATCACATATGTAACGTGGAGTTATGTGTGGTGCCAGTGATAATTAAGTGTGATGAACTTGAAGGCTTTCAGTACAATTTCAGCCCTAATGTAAACAGTGACTTGAACTCTGGAATTCTGTGTAAAATCATTAGCTAGCTTGTGGTCCAGGTCTTGAAACCAAAGGCTATGAGGTGCTGCTCTTGTTGACGCAGGCTGTGAAAGATGACTTGAGCTCTAAGAGTAATTTCCCTTCTGCTCTTTATATGAACGTCATATCAACAATTAGAATATTAAGAACATAATATAAAAGTTGTTGCTGCTGGCCTGTGGACTTCCATTAGCTGTTAGCCATAGTTTGGAACTTGCAAACCAATCTTATTTAGACTTTAGTGGTGAAATCTTCTGATGAAATCTTCCTTCTAATTCTGCAAAAGAATCTCGGTGGAACATTTCTGTCTGAAAAGGCTCTGGCATATGAAGATGTGCCAGACTGCAGCCATGTGCCAGATGCGTTTGGATCCATGGAATTTTCTGATGTAGCTTCAGTGTTTGAAGAATCTCCACTCGATCTAAATACTCAGAAAACAAAGCAGGTGTGTGAAGATGTACAGCTAGTTTCTTACAGAAAAAATACAGCTCTTAATCTAGAAATCTGCTTCTCATTGTATCTAGTGCTTACTCCATATTTAAGTATCTAGTGGACCTTGACCAAAGGAAGATAAAGATAGAGCAAAGAAGTATGTTAAGCATAAATTTTGTTGCCTTCTACCTGTAGGCCATGGTTGGTTTGACGTGATCCCTAACTCCAGTGTTTGGTTTGCACAGAAACAGCAAGCAAGGGAACAAGTAAAGGAGTCAGTGAGGATTTTAAAACACAATGGGAAGCGATAAGGCACAGTTAATAAGATTCTGGAGTTAGGCTGGAGGTAGGCAGAGGTTGAAAGGTACCGAAAGAAATTCAATCTTACTGTGTTGGACAACAAAATCCACTGTGATATTATTCAAATTTTTAACTAAACCAAGTGATAATTCATATTTATGTTTAGATAAGCTGGTGAGGGTTAATCCTCAATGGAGAATTGAGATGAACAAATAAAAAAATGGTGTTTGACAGTCTATAAGAAACGAACTTATTCTAGGAGAGAATCAGAGTTTTCAACTGTTTTGTTCAATAGCCAAATAATGTATGATATTTTTATAAGCATTGTGTCTGACCTTCTCAGCTGTTAGAATTTCTTTGACAGTAACTTCTCCGGCTGTGATCAGAAAACCTTTTGTTCCGTCTCTGGCACCATTCGAGGCATGATACTCAACTGGGTGATATGGAATTCACACTGTCAACTCCAGTGACAAGAAAAGTGGCATCTAAGAAGCGTGCAAACACAGAGAATGTTGATGCAGAGTCAGTGTTAAGAAATGAGCTGCCCTTTGCATTTCCTGCTCCAAAGGCCTTCTTTTCGAAGAGCCAGACAGAGAAGCAAGTAGAAGGCATATCTTTTTAGGCGCCTACTTCCAAAGGTATGTTGTATCTAACAAATGGAAACCTAGAACATGTGTAGCTTAGGAATTTTTTACTTTTAATATGAATGCAGTACTTGTAGGTCCTAAAATTCTGAAAGGTTTCAGTGTGGGGTTTATTTGGTCACAGCACATACAGCTGCCATCCTGTACATCTGACAGTGCACTGCAAGCGGTTTAACCATATATCAGGGCATGGTACACGTCTGTTAATGATAGAAGTTCTCACAGTTTCACAAGGAGCATGCCTTGAGATGCATTCAGATAATGAGATAAGTGCTGTGTTCCTAAAACTAGCATGTGTCTCCACTCTCCATCGAGATTTAGTAGATAATTTCTTTAACAATTATGATGAGAGTTTTGTTTTGTTTTTATTTTTTTCTGGGCTATTATTTTGAGTGAAAGAAAAGGGTATGCTTTTATTTAAGCGAGCTTTTGATTGCATCATGCTTCTAAATTAAATGTAACCTACCTAATTCCTCATGATAGCATACGAGTACTTGCGTGTATCTGTTCTCCCTAATAGAGGGAGAAGAGACTCAGTGAACCTGGACAGTGTTACCCAGGGTTGTGAGAACAGCTAAATGATTGTTGAGAACTGGTCAACTCGTGAGCCTGAGACCTGGGATCCTCCATCCTAGGGTGGAACTTTACTGGAGCACGTGGGTGCCACAGCAAAAAAAGGACTGTGTACAATAGACTGAGAGTTTGCTGAGTTTCTTGGTTTACAGAAAGCACAAATAACTCAGCAGCAAGTGACGTATTTGGGATAGGAGATGACAGCTGGACTTTGAACCTTAAGGACTGCCAAGAAAGAAGCCATCTGCTCAACCCCTGAGCTGCAAACTGCCAAGGAACTCCATACGTTGCCAGGAATGACAGGAGGGTGTCAACCATGGATACACAGCTACGGACTGATGGTAAACTTGAAACAGCTTGAAGTGAGTAAGGGATATCCAGGGTGCACTGGTGCTCAATATTCAAGAAGCCCATCAATCTACACTGGGCCAAAGGATACCAGTTTTAATATCTCATGCAGTGTTTACTGTATTGGAGGCAAAAGGGGGACATTGGCTTTCACCCCACAGAATCACAGAATCACAGAATTACCCGGGTTGGAAGGGACCTCAAGGATCATGTAGTTCCAACCCCCCTGCCTAGCAGGGCCACCAAACATACACATTTACTAGATCAGGTTGCCCAGGGCCCCGTCCAACCTGGTCTTGAACACCTCCAAGGACGGGGCATCCACAACCTCACTGGGCAGCCTGTTCCAGGACCTAACCACCCTTCTAGTAAAGAACTTTCCCCTAACATCCAACCTAAATCTTCCCTCCTTCAACTTAAAACCATTTCCCCTAGTCCTGCTATTATCAGCCCTTTCGAAGAGTTTACTCCCCTCCTGGGAGTAAGTTCCCTTCAGGTACTGAAAGGCTGCAATGAGGTCACCCCGCAACCTTCCCTTCTCCAGGCTGAACAAACCCAACTCCCTCAGCCTGTCCTCATAGGGGAGGTGCTCCAGCCCCCTGATCATCTTCCTGTACCTCCTCTGGACCCTTTCCAAAATCTCCATATCTTTTTTGTACTGAGGGCTCCACACCTGGACACAGTACTCCAGATGGGGCCTCACAAGAGCAGAGTAGAGAGGGACGATCACCTCCCTATCCCTGCTGACCACCCCTCTCCTGATGGAGCCCAGGATCCCATTTGCTTTCTGGGCTGCCAGAGCGCACTGCTGGCTCATGTTAAGTTTCTCATCTATCAGGACCCCTAGGTCTTTTTCAGCCGAGCTGCTCTCAAGGACAACTCCTCCCAGCCTGTACAGGTGCCTGGGGTTCTTCCGGCCCAAGTGCAAAACCTTGCACTTTGCTGTGTTGAACCTCATTAGGTTCACCCGAGCCCAGCTTTCCAGCCTGTCAAGGTCCCTCTGAATGGCATCTGTTCACCCCAAAGATTCCCGAAATACCAGGCCATCCTGGTAGAGCAGGGTGATATAGAAATAATTGTAACTACTATTGCCAACCCAGTATCTTTCCTTAGCAGAACTCCCCTGGTGGAGAACCAGGATGACATCACTGCTTTGAAACAACTGATGCTGCACATTACATCCAGTCGGTTGGAGCTGAAGGACGAACCCTTAGAAGATGCAGAAGACGCCTGATTTACCAGCAGCTGCAGTTTTGTGAGACAAGGAGGCTTTAAGGCAGGACATGCAGTAACTGCTACTGAGCAGGGAATGGAAGCACAACCATCAGCCATGGGGACTACCCCTCAGAAGGCTGAAATAACTGCCTTGACGAGAGCCTTAATGATATGGACAGATGCTAAATATGTGTTTGGGGTGTCACACGCTCATAGTACCATCTGAAAAGAGCAAGGATTGCTCACACACAAGGAAAAGAGCGTGATGTAAATGTACCTATGTTGTAGGGCACAGTTCTCTATCCAGGCCCAAGTCTGTGTGGGTGTCTCCTCTATCCACAAAGCTGCTCACACTGCAGGAGGCACAGGCTGAGAGGAGAGGCCAGAGCAGCTCTCCCACTGTGACACGGAGCAGCAGAATACAAGTAAAGGAAGGCCCCACAGCTGTACTGGGAAGATTCCACACAGTCATCAATTTTTCATCTGAAAGGTAAAGAGGAATTCCCTTTTCTGCCCCTATCATCATTGGTCGGGTGAGTAGCAATGATGCCCGGTGTGCTTCCATCAATGGAGCAGAATAGGCGGAAGGCTGGGGTGCAGGCTGACCTCTGCTGAGGTGAGTGGGGGCTCAGGGTGTTGCTCAGTGGTAGATTTGTTCACACTGAGTTCTAACAGGAAACTTGCTCAACATCGAAGGCCTTGCAAAAGTCTGGCTGAGTGATGTCAGTTGCTTTTCCTTTCCCTACTGATGCTGTCACTCCACTGTAGAAGGCCACCAAAGCGACCAGGCTGCATGTCTCCGTTTCCGCTGTTTCTCCATTTCCTTCTTGTTGCTCCCTGTAACCAGCAGGTTCAGCCATGCTGCTTTCCTGCCTCCTCTACTGTGTTTCATGTGGTCGGGATGGAGCTCAGAGCTCCAGCTCTGAGTAAGGTTTTCTGAGAAAGTTACCATCTCTTTTCCATTCCTTTACCCCTAAAAACAGTTTTCCAGTGTCTCTCATGCAAGAATTCTTTGAACAGCCTGCAGCTGACTCTCCTGAAGCTCAGGATCCTGACTTTGCTTTTTGCCAGGCCTGCATTCCTTGAGATGAGGAACTCTAGGAGGGCATGGTCACTACAGCCCTGACCACCTCCAGTCTTAACCCCTGCTGTGCACCATGTCCAGTAATGCTTCCCTTCTGCTTGGTGTGCTTAATACTTGACCCACAAAGTTATTGTCAGTGCACTCCAGCAGGCTCTCAGACAGCTTGCAGCAACTGGGATTGGTGCTGGGTGGTTGCTGGGAGGTGTCTCAGCAGAAAAGCTGGGCTGGGGTGGGTGTGCTATGTCAGTCCTCATCGCAGCTGGCAGAGAGAGTTAGAGGAGGGTGATGGGTGCTGCCTGCTCTCAGTGCTACTGCACTGCATTTGGGGCACAGCAGCACACTGGTGAGTGAGCTGGGAGGGAGACGGACTGCTGCTGTGCATGGCTAGGCCAGAGCTGGAGGATTGTCAAACGTGAGTCATGCTGGTGCAGCCATTTCAGCTGCAGCAGGAGTAGAAGACAAAGAGGTTTTGTAGAGGACAGAGGGTGGTGATTCATGGTTTGATGTCCAGGTGGAGGCCGATAACAAGTGGTGTCATCCAGGAGTCTGTCTTGGGACCAGTGCTTTTTTACATGGTTATCAGAGACACCAATGATGCAATGGAGTGCACCCTCTGCTGTTTGCTGAGTGGTGCGGCTGACGCAGTGGAAGGAAGGGATGCCATTCAGAGGGAGCTCAACCGAGAGGTTGGCCTACGTGAATCTAATGAGGTTGAACACAGCAAAGTGCAAGGTTTTGCACTTGGGCTGGAGGAATCCCAGGCATTTCTACGGACTGGGAGGAGCAGTCCTTAAGAGAAGCCCCGCAGAGAAGGACCTGGGGGTCCTGGTGGATGAAAAACAGAACGTGAGCCATCAGCGTGCTCTTGCAGCTCAGAGAGCAAATGGTCCCCTGGGCTCCATCAGAAGAGGGGATGGCCAGCAGGGACAGGGAGGTGATTGATCTTCATGATCCTTGAGGTCCCTTCCAACCCGGGCCATTCTATGATTCTGTGATTACACTCGCTGTCAGAAATAACAGCAGCTGTACAGAAGCTGGATATATTTTGGGACAGTTCTTGTAACCAGCTGATTTTAAGACCTTGCCCGAATTGGGGGTCTAAATTGCATGTTAGGAGAAAGCTGGTAAAGTGGCTATTGCTCATTCTTTTTCATTTGCTGATTCTTTCATTCGGGTTCCTTTTCCAAAGGAGATTCTGGTGATGGAAGCAATTGAAGAAAGAACAAAAGCAGCTCTTGCCAAGAATGCTTGAAGTCCCTGTGGAGAGAAGCAAAGAACTTGGGCTTCCTCTGGGATGCTCCCCACCATGTCTCAGGAAGGAGACAACTGCTGTTCCACTTTCTGCTCTTTGTGTGGAAAGGTACGTCTGGGTTTTCTTCTACCTGTTTTTCTTTTTCTGGCTTTGAAGGAGAAGGGGAGGAGCAAGAGGAGAATCACTGGTCATTTGTTACCTCAAGAACAGGATGGATTCTGCATTCACTGTGAGAAACTTGGGCTAGTAGCATGGGCATGTTTCAGGCTGGACTCTTCTTTTGCTACTTGGTTTCCTTTTGGCTACAGGGAGACAGCTGTCTAAAGGCGTGTTTTCAGACCCACTCTCCAAAACCATGTTTCATTGTTGCAGGTGGTTCAGTGTGCTCTTGCAGGGTAGATGCTGTAGTTTGCTGTAGAATCTAAAT
This sequence comes from Coturnix japonica, assembly GCF_054131305.1. NCBI lineage: Eukaryota > Metazoa > Chordata > Aves > Galliformes > Phasianidae > Coturnix > Coturnix japonica. The sequence goes on along the minus strand of NC_140687.1, from coordinate 3,274,136 downwards.
GGTTTCTGTTCCTAGGGGAGGACTGAGAGGAGGTAGTGAGAAGAGAATTCAATGCCTTAGGTGTATCTTAGTGAGAAATGTTGGCATGAGGTGCTGAAAGTCTTGAGTTGTCAAAGGCCAGTGATGCTCAGACTCCTTAACCTGCTGGAGCAGGGTGGAAGCAAGGAGTGGGCACTGCCGTCCCACAAGCTGCACTTGGTTCTGGTCTGCCAGGTCTGTGCTGGCCTGGATTTCTTCTGAGAAGTTTGTTGGAGCTGCTTGGAGTAGTGAAGGGTGGGGAAGAAGTGCTGCTCCAGAGCTATGAGACGTGCAGCTCCTTCTGAAGTGCTCCTGATAAGGACGGAGCGCATTTGCTGCAGCTTTCTCTGCAGATGTGCTCCTCACCTTGAAATCCTCCTGGTTTGTCCTCAGCTCCTGACCACGGCCTGTTCTCTGTTTTGCAGGCTGATAACATGCAGAAGCCGCAGCTGGTGCGTGCTATGTCATCTTTAAACGTACCAGCATTTGCGGCAGCCCATGTTATTAAGAGCCACGTCACCCAGGGGCCAGATGAGCTCTCTCTGGAGGTAAGCAGTTCCAGGCATTCCGTGTTGTCGTGCATAGAAGAGGGCAGTCCTTTCTGCTTTGTTTTCCTACCAGATTAGCTGAATCTGGGATTGATGTTTCAATCTCTTTCAGGTCAGAGATCTGGTGAGCATTGTTGATATGAGGACATATCAACAGGCTGAGCCCCTGGTGGAGAGGCAAGCGTGGCTTTGAGGTAGGCACACGTTTTTGACTAGAGAGCACAACTTCAGTAGAGTTGGGAATCTCAGCTTGGAGCTGCTCTGCCTGCAACGGATGGCTGCTGGATGCAAACAGTTGCCCTGTGTCACTGTCAGTGGACCTTCCCTTTGGCTCTGGGCTCGGGCTAATGCTCACCTGTCTTTTTGTTCTAATTACAGGTTGGGCTTTTCCCTGGTGAGTGCATGGAACTCATCAGCGGAAAAGTTCCCGATTCCCTCCTCAATTCATTGCCAAAGCCAGGTGCGTAATTTACATTTGATAACGCGAGTTAGTCAAATAGGGTCAGAATGTTACTTTCAGGGGGTTTGTTTATGCCCAAGTTCAGCAAGCTTAGAAAGAGAACTACAGTAATCTCCTTGGGCACCTCCAGGGATGGGGAAAATCCATTCTTACGTGTCCTTGTTGGGAATGTTCTTCCCGTTGTTACATGCTCTGTCGAATGCATTGCGCTCAGCTTCGTCCAACCGAGCCAGGCCTGAAATGAACTGGTTTCTTTGTTTTGTTGCGCAGAGCCAAAGAAATGGGGCAAGCTCATCAACGGCCTTTGTTCCCTGGTGAAGGCCAGCCCCGGGAGAGCAAAGCAGCCTGAGCCTCCGACATTCTCCGGATCCATGTCCTTGCTTGACATCGTTGAGAGGTATTTAGCCTTGAGGACTTGAGGGCTGAGCTGTAGGAATGGAAGCATCCTCTGCTGTTTGAAACAGAGGGCGTTTCTAAGCTGTGTTTCAGCAGAAAGCAGGCAGTGCCCAGAACAGGCAACTTTTGGCCAGGGCTCGGTGCAGCTCTTCCATCACCCTGCACCACGTCTGACAGCATGCTCTGTTTTCTCTGCAGAATTAGTTCTCCCAGTAAGAGGGCAGAGTCAGCAGCTGGCAGTTGGTGTTCCTGCTTCTGCCTGGGCAAACCATCCCCTGTGGCCAAACACCAACTGCAGAGCAGTGCCAGGGAGCCCTCTGAAGCAGAAGTCTTGGTCCTGGCAGGTAAGGGTGCAAGTCCAGCTTACAAAACACTGCTTGTCAGCAACACAGGTAGAATTCATGCTTTCAGTGGGCTTGTACCTCCTTCTGGCATTCAAGCCCGTCTTGATCCCTGTCTTTCCCAAATGAGTCTCTTGTCAACACAAGAGCTGGACCTGCACGTGGATCACTTTCAAGACAGTGACACTGTTGCTAGAAGCCTATTTGCTTCTGCCCACCACCACTACATAGCCAAATGTCAAGAATCTCCATGGTTCATCTTATGAACGTTCGACACTAACTGCTGTACATCTGCTCCTTCCTAGGTGACCCGAGCCCTTGTATATCCCCAAGACGCAGGGCATGTTATGATGACGCATCTTCCATCAATGAAGAGTTGTTACTAAGCACAGAATGCTGCAGTTCAGATGAAAGCCTTCCGTATAACATCAGCTATCAAGAGAAGAAGGTCATCATCGTTGAAGCCTTCATTCATCCCATCCCTACTGAAGCTGCTGACCTGAGCCCACCAGACACCTCAGGCACCAGCCTGGACTCAATGTCTCTGCAGTGCAGCCCAGCCCAAGCACAGCCCGAGTGCCCCGACAGCAGCACCACCATGCAGGCTCAGGTCAGCATCACCGAGGAGAAGCTGAGCATCTCGCAGGGGGGCACAGAATCAGGACACGAGTCCCAGGCTCTGGGCAACAGCACGGTCTCTGAGCAGCTCTCATGATTACAAGAGAGGATGAGTCCCATCTTTCCTCCAGACCTCACACCCCCTCCTTTCTCCTATTGAATAAAGGCACGCTCGTGCTCAATCAACGCCTTGACTGAATTCCGAGTTTTCATTCGCAGAGATTGGGATGAGTGCAAGAAACTGCAAGGCAGCTCAGCTTACAACACTCTGGCTGTGGGGTTTGTGCAGCCGAGCTCTGGGTGTGTTCCCATTTTGCCTGACTTTGGGATGCCTGCAGCGAGAGCTCTGCTGCCGTTGTGTATGGCAGCAAATAGTCTCTAGCATCCTGGATGCTGCTCATGAAAACCCCAAGCTTCCTGGCTGTGGCTGTGATGCTTTTCAGGGCCTTTTGATGCTCTTTGATGCCGTGGCTGCTCCCTAACACCTCTGTCCTCCCGCCGTGTCCATTCCTGGCTCTCACCTGTGAGCTGTCCCTGCAGATCATCTCCAGCCCTGCCATCATCGTGCTGCGGCAGGAGGAACTCGCCCTGACCAACATCAGGCAGTGCTGCCTGCCTCTCTCACTCTCTAGACCAAGTGTAACTACGCTGTCATGGAGACAAATGCTTCTGTCACATCCTCCATCCCTGCAGACATTTACCGGTAGGTGGCTCTTGCAGAAGAAGATTCAAGCAGCAGAACCTTTTGCTCAGCTACAGCACACAAATGCTACAAAAGCAGGAATAACCCGCAAGCTCTGGGTCTGTTTGTCTTGCACAGGCATGCACTAACTGCGTTTGATGGTACCCCCCATCCTTGATTTCCTTCCCTGCTCCTTGTCTGATGGCGCTGCTGAGCCAGGAACAAGCTGCCCAGTGTGGCAGAGCATGGTGCAGGGCTGTGCTGGGACCTCCTCCCCTTCATCTGCTGCAGATCAGTGCCACACACGTGCCATCGAGATGCTCTGGCACGGGATGTGCCTCCAACCCAAAGCTCCTTCCCACCTCCCAAGGAAAAGCAAAGCAACCCAAGCATCTCCAGCAAAGCTGCCCAGCAGACAGCAGGGAATGCAAACAGCTTCTGGCTGCTCCCCTACACTCCTGTCCTAAGTAATAGACCCCATGAGGACTGGCTGGGAAATCAGTGCATGACACATGTGAGTGTGCACAGGATTGTGCAAAGCAGTGGGGTTCCATGAGTTTGTGTGTGTGTGTATCTCTGCTGTTATGAAAGCATGGGAAGACTGCCTTACTGAGTCCCAGATAATTACTTATCCTCAAATGATTTTTCCTGGCCAAAGTTAGAGCCTCTCACAGGTAATCGAGACCAACAGGCTGTTGTTGCACAATCAACAGACACAATCTAGATGAATAGCTGAGGAAAATAAAGCATCATGCCAAGGGTACTAGATAAGTGAGCAGCTTGAGATCTGCACATTTATGTGATACTCATGGTCTTAGACAATATTTGCTTAGTGAGGTCACATAGAATGAAAGTAAAATAGAAGAAGTGCAATTGGTCTCAGTTCACAGCTGGCTGGTTCGTCTCAGGCTAATCCTGAACTGCCTCAAGCGACTGCTTTGGTGCTCTACAGAACAGCAACTTCAGAGATCTCTTTCTATTACTAAGTGTTTGAAAGAGCAATTTGCTCTGTTAATTATCCATCATTTCTGTGCAGTCTGTTTTGTCAGACTTGTCTTTAGTTTCCAAGTTGTATGTGAAGAATTGTTTCCGTTGTAATGCACAATGTACTAAAAATTGAGAGATGAAAATGTGAAGAGTTTTTCCAGCTTTGATTTCATGTCTGGAATTTTGGAACCCACTACTTGCAGTTGTTAATCTGTCCAAACTGGTCTGGTTTGGAATGCCCTCATCCTTCTTGAATCGCTGTTAAAGGCGGAGCAATTCCTACAAGTGCCATGGCCCCACTGTTGTTCTAATTCTTGTTTCTTTGTTTTCCACACGCTGCTTTTCAAGCCTCCTTTTTCTTTACAGTCAAAGTGAGAACTGCACTGTGTCTGAACCTTGTTGTGCCTCTACATAAAGAGAACCGAACAGCAGCAAAGCCAGACAGGTGACTGTGCTGACAGCTCTCGTAGCCAGTAACACGTAACTGTGCTAAATCCCTTGTGACGGCTTTGATTTAATTTTTGCCAGTGAAATCCTTGTAAAAGGAACTGCAGCAGTGTGATGAGCTAAGGTGAAGATGCTGGTTTTAGTAGTGCTCTAAGCTGAGTGAAAGGGCAATTGAATGAGGGTTATATGCTTTCTCTGGGACGATAAGGTTTTATTTCCTGAGTGAAAGAGCCAGCTTTTCATGGGCTATATGTGGGCTTTGGCAAGGGCAGACAATCCAGTCTGTCAGGAAGCCATTTGAGGTGCTTCAGGTTTGTAAGCTTGTCTTTTTGTTTTTCAGGCGGATATTTGGAGCATGGGTGTACTGCTGTATGCTCTGCTGTGTGGGTTTTTCCTTTGGATGATGACAATATGATGGCACTCTACAGGAGGATACCAGTGGGTATCAGTGGTGCTAGAATACACTGAGAAGGGAAATAGCTGAGCTTGACAAGAGGCCTTGCTTTTCGGATGGCAGAACATGCTGAGCTGTGGGTAGAAAGGCCTGTCTGCTGAATATTGTCCCTGTTTTTGCTGCTTTGTCTACCAGTATTTTGTGGATTTGGTTCTACACTTGGTTGGCCTATGTGGCACTGTAGCCTAATTCTGTACCATGATAGCATACAGAATTTAAGGAGAAGTATTTTCTTGCCAATGGGCTGGATTTTTTGTATCTGGTTCTTCAACTGGCTGCTCCCTATACTATCTGTAGTAAAAAATACAGACACATCATTTGATTTCCCTGAAATGAATGTTCCTAAATGCCAGCTCTTCTCATGTCTACAAAGATCAAAGTTCTGCATTTGCTATTAGAATTTCCTCTTCCAGAATCAGGAGGTAATGTAGGACCCCACAGATTGCCTTCAGAATCCAACAGTTAGTTCTGTTTCCTTTCGGAGTGCATAACAACCTGAGCACATGAATTGAATGGCATGGCTTTTTAGTCTGGTACAAACTCTGCTGTACACTGAAACTTGGTCCATTTGTAAGCAGGACTTTTTCCATCTCTGCAGGACAGCAGAAAACCCTTTGTGCTAATCATGATGCCAAGAAGCAGAATGCGGCAGATGATCCAACTGCTTCAGGTGTTCATTTCCTTAAAACTGAGAATAGTTTTGGACTGAGAGTTTGTAAGCAGAACAGAGCTCTTAAAGCTGTCAGAGATTATTTCTGCACTGTTCAATTCTATCTGCACAACATACACAGGATCTCAGAACTGCGTTGCTTGAATTGGTGGAACTTGCTGAAGTGAACTGGGATGAGCAAGTTTTAGAACTTAGTCAGAGTGCTGTAAAAAATGGATAATCTCATGAGTATTAAGGTACAGGCTTGCTATTTCTGCACTGAATTTGTTTTTATTTTACATGGCTGTGATCTGAAAGTTGCTTGAAACGCAGGCACCTAGGCACTGTTGTATAACTGAATTTCACACGATAGGTCCTGAAATATCCTGGAATCAAAAACTCTGACTTGTTTTAAGTCTGCTGCTTGAGTCTAATCAGGGTCATAGTGTCTGTGTGCAGTGTTTCTTTCCCTGTAATGCTCCACATCATTTCATTTTGGGAATATTGAAGGAAATGGACTATGTGCCATAACTGTTGTTAGAACAAAGTATGTCTGGTGTGATCTTATGCATAGGTTCTGTAACTGCTCTTCACAGCTCAGGTGTTTGACCTTCCTTTTGGTGAAGTGATGAAATACTGCTGGTTTCTATTTGTGCTTCTAGGCACCTTGAAGCTCTTAGGAATAGAACAATTGTCTCCAGTTCTTTTCAATGATATCAGTAACAGCTCGAGTGTTGCTGCCCACTAGGTAGACCCAAAGAAGCAGATTACAGTGAAACAACACACGAGCTGGACCTGAATGAGGATCACTTTCAAGACAGTGGCTATGCTGCTTCAAGCCTACTTGCTTCTTCCTGCCGCCACTCTATTACCAAGTATCAACAACCTTTCATGATTCAACTTGCAAATGTTTGAAACTAACCCTTGTGTTTCTATGCCTTCCTAGGTGATTCGAGCCCTTGTCAACCCCAAAGATCCAAACCAAGCAGTGTCTTTCCATCAATGGAGAGTTCTTATTAAGCATGAATCGCTGCAATTCGGATGACAGCCTTCCACATGGTAACAGTGATGGACACAAGGGGCTCATCCACGTTCATGCTCTCATATCTCCTGGCTCTGCTGAAGCTCCTGACCTGAGCCTGCCAGACACAGCAGTCACCTGCCTGGATTGTGACCCAGCGCCTTTGCAGTGCTGCCCATCCCAAGCACAGCCCGAGTGTCCCAGCAGCAGCACCACCATGCAGGAGCAGGGCAGCATCAGTGAGGTGAAGCTGAGCATCTTAGATGGGGACTTAGAGTCAGGCTGCCAGTCCCAGGCACCAGGCAGCAGCACCAGCTCTGAGCCACTCTCATCTTGACAAGAGGAGTCCCATCTTCACCCTTGACCTCTCAAGCCCTCCTGTCTTTTATTGAATAAAGTCACTCTCATGCTCAGTCATCGCCTCGACTGCATTCTGAGTCTTCAATCACAGGGATTGGGATGAATGCAACAAACAGCAAGGCAGCTCAGCTTGCAATGCTATGGCTGTGGGGTTCGTGCAGGCAGAGCTCTGGGTTCCCATTTTGCCTGGCTTTGGGATGTCTGCAGCAAGATCTCTACCATTTTGTATGGGAGCAAATAATCTCTAGCATCCAGGTTGCTGCTCATGATATATCCCAGTCTTCCTGGCTGTCACTTTGTGATACTTTTCAAAGCCTTCTGATACTCTTTGATGCCTTGGCTGCTCCCTAACACCTCTGTCCTCCTGCCATGTTGACTCACGTCTCCCACTTTTAAGCTGGCTTTGCAGATCATCTCCAGCCCTGTCATCATCACGCTGCAGCAGGAGGTGCTCACCTGGCCCAATGTCTGGCAGTACTGCTTGTTCTGCAGATGAGCAGCTGCCTCCTCATCTCTTCAGCTACAGTAGTTTTTCTCAGGGCAGTTAGATGCAGTCATGCTCCTCTGGATTTGGTGTGTTAAATCCATGATGCATGGCAGCAGTCAGTGCAATACAAAGGTGTTCTGTGTGCCATAGCATTTCTCCAGGGGCTGCCAAAGGTAGAAGCACAACACAGCACCATCCTTCTGACAGTAATGTCTGTGAGTGTTAGACATGTGAGCACTGCATCATCCCCAGCGTGTCAGTGCTTTTCCACACCAACCTGACTCTCACACTCTGCACTGAATGTAACTCTGCTCTTGTGGAGACAAATGCTTTCTGTCACATCCTCCATCCCTGCAACCATTTGCCGGTAGGCAGCTCTTGCAGAAGAATCAAGCAGCAGAACCTTGTGCTCACCCTACAGCATGCAAATGCTATGAAAGCAGAAATAACCTGGCATGCTCTGGGTCTGCAAGGCTGCACAGATGGGAGAGGTAGATTGTGTTTTTGCAGTGGAAGTTTCCAGTATTTTCAGTACATAGTGTAGGCCCTAACTGAATGTATAACCCTCTTGTAAAACAGCTGTATAAGTAGTTTTTCCACCAAGAAAGTTGCTGAACAGAATTAAGTTCAGACTGGGGGCATTCTGACATGGGGAGAATTGAGACAAGCACAAGATAAATACAGGGTGGGTAGAGCCCAGCACAGGACAGAATGAATGTACTGACTTTTGGAAACATTGCCCTTCTCTGTCCGCAGAAAAGTACAAGGCAGACCTAAAAACAAGAGGTTGGTAATTGACCTTCTATGGAAATGAATCCTAGCCACAGTCTCGAGGAGTCTGTGAGCCTGAGATGCTCAACCAATGAGAGCCATGAGAGCATCACCTGCAGTGGGTTTAGGGCACAGAACAGAATTGATTTCACTGACTGGTGTGCAGTTTCTCCCTTGCCAATAGGGGATGTGCGCGCAGTATTGCAATAATGAATAAGCACTGCTGCTATCGCTGCCATCTTTGCCTAACTAGAAATCTTTGACTTTGAGAGTTTCTCACACAAGGGGAGAGGGTAAGAAAGTAAAGAGGCACAGAAAACTAAGGGAAACTGCTCTTCTTTATCTTATCTATAAAAATTGATACGATGCTGTTGTGCATTTTTTTTAATTTTATTTTTAATTTTTTGCTAATGTCAGTCAGATTGTTTTAAAATATCCACACACCAAAATCTGACTACCAAGCAAATGTAATGAAAATGAAATGAAGGTGAGTTAGTGGAAAGCACAAGGCCATATTATATTAGGCTCCAGCAAATTTACAGGCAGTCACTGCACGAAGAGGTAGATCTGAGTTGCACATTATATGATTCCCACAAAGATTAAGGAAATCTGAAGCTTTCAATATATTTTTTTAATTCTTTTTTCATTTCATTTTTAAACACCTGACCCAGACCCCAACCCTCACAGGAGCTGTAAAGATAACAGCATTAACCAGCAATGTAACTCTAATCCTAACCCTTACCCTGATTCTAAAATCGTCCCTAACTCCAAATGCAACAACAAAAATGATGCTAGAAGTCTGTAGCAAAAGGAACCTTAACCCTGATCATAATCCAAAAAAAAAATCATTATGGTAACAATAATCTTTACCTTAAGAGTAATATTAATCAGAGCCCAGATGATGCCTGCATCCAATCAGAAGCATGCTTTGCATTATTTAAGAGTTGTATTTTTTCCAATGAACTCTCTCTATTATCACGTTTATAAAGTAACAGAGTCTGTTCTTTTTCTCCTGACACTGTGCCTTACTCCTGACATCCCCTGGAAATGACCCAGATAGGGCACCATCAAAGTAATGCTAATAGTAATGTCAATCCTAAGGGTATCTCTAGCCTCAGTGTTAATGGGACGCTAACAACAATCCCAACAGCCTTAAACATTCTGGTGGTGTGAAAGAGGTGCTGCCTTGCACATGCTGGGCAGTCCCATTGCCTGTTAAATGCAGGCGGCAGCGTAGAAACATGATGCCCGTGGTCAGAATGCCCTGTGGCAGATCCTGGCACCGGAGAACTGACCGGAGAACCATGAGAGAACTGACAACAAATCACGCGACATCAGAACCGACCCAGTGGTTATTTACAAGCCTTGGGAGACCCAGACAGGATCTCAGAGTGGTGAATGTAGGTACAGAAGTTGTTACTACTCTGTTTTCTTCTAAAAGAAGTGGTTTTTTTTCATCTCAGAAGTTGGGGGGGGGGGGGGGGGGGGGGGGGCGGGAAAGGGATATCAATTTAATTACTCATTAATTTATTGACAGACATTCACGTTTGCTACGTTTGGAGAAGTTTTTATTTGTTTGCTGTGGTTTGGTTTTTCTTTTTTTCTTTTTTTTTTCCCCCTTCCCTCCTCTTCCATCTTTGTGTTCTTCCCCTATAATCAAAAGAACGGATCCCCAGGGTTTGTCCCGCAGACGTTCTTTCCGTGGTCTCTGCTGCCACCTGCTGGCCAATAAGCGGAACTGCCACTGTTGGGCGTTTGGTGCCGCAGGAAGCACAACGCAGATCTGAGTTCTGACCGGTCTACGCAGCAAATCCGCCAATCTTTATTGCGATAAGCCCTCCAGACAAGAGCATAAAGTCTTTGCCTGAGGGCAGGGTTAGTAGTAATGGATGTCAGTTTTGAAATTTCCAGTCCATTCACCATAGCACTTTCTGCCTCTATGTCCCATAACCAGAGCAGCTATGCTGGCATGCTCTCTTGGTTTCTGTCTAAACCACTGTACTATATCCATCAATTCAGCTGCTGTATTATGGGCAGCAGGGTTTGGGGGGTGGACACTGGTCAGGGCACTCCCACCAGCCTATCCTGCATTTTTTTTTTTTTTTTTTCATTTTTGGGTTACAATCAGTCAGATCTCAAATAGATCTAGTCATAATGGAACCTCAAAATCTGACCTTTTAGTGCCTTCATTTACAGAGTCCATTTTATACAGATTCCCTTGTACAGGGCCCCCATGGTCCTCCAGACAGTTGTTACTGATCTTCCATAGGAGAATGATTGAATTAGGTTTTTTCCCATCAAAACTGCCACCTGTCTTTCCAATTTTTCAACACTATCATTCAATAGCTGATTTGCATCAGCCTGAGCCTTTTCAGTTATGTTCAGACAATTCAAGGCCATTAAAAGTGGCCATGCCACCATGAATACAGCTAACTGTCATTCTCAAGTTGTAAGTATGTCTTTGCTAAGACCATGGAAATACTCAGTCAGGTGGGCCAGGGACTCATGGACCCTCCCTCCGTCCCACACAGGGCCCCATTTTTCAGTGACAGAAGCAGTGCTGCATTTTGAGGATCCTAGGAATCCCAGGACATGCCCTGACAAAAGGTCATTCAAAGGGGTAGTCTTTCCCCATCCAAACAACTCCATGATATTCACAGAATCACAGAATTGTAGGGGTTGGAAGGGACCTCCAGAGACCACTGAGTCCAGTCCCCCTGCCAAAGCAGGTTCCCTACACCACAAAAGAGGTACGAAGAGGTAGATCTGAGTTGCACATTATATGATTCCCACAAAGATTAAGGAAATCTGAAGCTTTCAATATATTTTTTTAATTCTTTTTTCATTTCATTTTTTAAACACCTGACCCATACCCCAACCCTCACAGGAGCTGTAAAGATAACAGCATTAACCTGCAATGTAACTCTAATCCTAACCCTTACCCTGATTCTACAGGGGACTGTCTGAAACGGACATCAATTCAATTACTCATTTATTTATTGACAGACATTCAAGTTTGCTACGTTTGGAGAAGTTTTTATTTGTTTGCTGTGGTTTGGTTTTTTCTTTTTTTCTTTTTTTTTCCCCCCTTCCCTCCTCTTCCATCTTTGTGTTCTTCCCCTATAATCAAAAGAGAACGGATCCCCAGGGTCTGTCCCGCAGACGTTCTTTCCGTGGTCTCTGCTGCCACCTGCTGGCCAATACACGGAACTGCCACTGTTGGGCGTTTGGTGCCACAGGAAGCACAACGCAGATCTGAGTTCTGACCGGTCTACGCAGCAAATCCGCCAATCTTTATTGTGATAAGCCCTCCACATGGCATTGCGCATGCACTCGAACACGCAACAGGCATAGATTTCTCTTAACTCCTTGAGGAGCAGGCAAGCAGAACAACTGAGCGCACCACTGCTTGTGATTGGGCCACCCCCATCATAGAGATGTGTGTTAGATCTTTTACCCACCCCTGGACTGGCCTTGTTGTTTAACGATAACCTCTGAAATCTGAGCTACTGGTTCTACCACCTGTAGTGTAGAATAGGTAGCCAATAAATGCTTTTCAACTGTGATGTATCTTTATTCTGCTCCATGCCAAACCTGTGGCCAAAACCTCATAGGGGTTCACAAAGAACTCTGGCTCTGCCAGAGCCCCCATCCAGACCCTTCTTGAGTTACATTCACATCTAGTTTGGCTGAAAAGGTTGGACTATAAATACTCAGTGCTTGGGCCTGTTTAACAGATATTTTTTCCTGATTATGCTGTCCATCGATCTTTTTAAACTGAACTCCTGCTCTAATCTGGTCTTTAAACATTTGTTGTCTCAAGACCCTAATGGGTCCAGACTGGATTACCTTAGGGGCTGGACGCCTAAGTCATGGCAGCAGATGGTTCTCTGCCTTTCTCAGACCTTTCCACCACCATTCAGAGCCTGCATCTGGCCGTAGGCACTCTTGTCTCCCCATCAATTGGGCAGCCTGTTGTATTACAGCACCTGAGGGCCACTGGGGGGTTCAGTATGGATAACATAGACCCATACTGATGTAAAGGTGATGGCTGTAGGATGAGATCCCTCGTTCCTGATGAAAAATTTATTGACTGGGCTCTCAAAATCATCTTCATAGATTGCCTCTTTCATGCCTAATTCTCTAATATAATTTTGTTAGTCCTCCATAGAGGACCACAGGCTGATATTTAATGGTATGTCATTCTTATTTGGCCATGTTATATGACACACAGCCATAAATCATTCACTGATCAAATGGCTATCCTCATTATGTTGGACAGAGCATACAGTCTTTGCCTGAGGGCAGGGTGAGTAGTAATGGATGTCAGTTTTGAAATTTCCAGTCCATTCACCACAGCGCTTTCTGCCTCCATGTCCCATAACCAAAGCAGCTATGCTGACATGCTCTCTTGGTTTCTGTCTAAACCACTGTACTATATCCATCAGTTCAGCTGCTGTATTATGGGCAGCAGGGTTTGGGGGGTTGGATACTGGTCAGGGCACTCCCACCAGCCTATCCTGCATTTTTTTTTTTTTTTTTTTTCATTTTTGGGTTACAATCAGTCAGATCTCAAATAGATCTAGACCAAATGGAACCTCAAAATCTGACCTTTTAGTGCCTTCATTTACAGAGTCCATTTTATACAGATTCCCTTGTACAGGGTCCCCATGGTCTTCCAGAGAGATGTTCCTGATCTTCCATAGGAGAATGATTGAATTAGGTTTTTTCCCCATCAAAACTGCCACCTGTCTTTCCAGTTTTTCAACACTATCATTCAATAGCTGATTTGCATCAGCCTGAGCCTCTTCAGTTATGTTCAGACAATTCAAGGCCATTAAAAGTGGCCATGCCACCATGAACACAGCTAACTGTCATTCTCAAGTTGTAAGTATGTCTTTGCTAAGACCATGGAAATACTCAGTCAGGTGGGCCAGGGACTCATGGACCCTCCCTCCGTCCCACACACGGCCCCATTTTTCAGTGACAGAAGCAGTGCTGCATTTTGAGGATCCTAGGAATCCCAGGACATGCCCTGACAAAAGGTCATTCAAAGGGGTAGTCTTTCCCCATCCAAACAACTCCATGATATTCACAGAATCACAGAATTGTAGGGGTTGGAAGGGACCTCCAGAGACCACTGAGTCCAGCCCCCTGCCAAAGCAGGTTCCCTACACCACGTTGCACAGCTCAGCATCCAGGCAGGTCTTGAATATCTCCAGAGAAGGAGATTCCACAACCACCCTAGGCAGCCTGTTCCAGTGCCCTGTCACTCTCACCGTAAAGAAGTTATTGCACACATTAGTGCAGAACTTCCTATGGTGCAGTTTCTGTCTGTTTCCCCTTGTCCCGTCTCCACACACTGCTGAAAAGAGTCTGGCCTCAACACTTTGCCCCCCACACCTCAAATATTTATAGAACCTGGATCCTGTCCCCTCTCAGCCTTCTTTTCTCAAGGCTAAACAGACCCAGTTCCCTCAGTCTCTCCTCATTGGGGAGATGCTCCAGGCCCTTCACCATCTTAGTGGCCCTCTGCTGGACTCTTTCTAAGAAATCCCTGTCTTTTTTTTACTGGGGAGCCCAGAACTGGACACAATATTCCAGATGAGGCCTCACCAGGGCAGAGTAGAGGGGGAGGATCACCTCCTTCGACCTGCTGGACACGCTCTTTTTAATGCACCCCAGGATGCCATTGGCTTTTTTGGCTACAAGGGCACACTGCTGGCTCATGGTTAATCTGTCGTCCACCAGGACGCCCAGGTCCCTCTCAGCAGAGCTCCTCCCCAGCAGCTCTTCCCCCAGCCTGTACCGGTGCATGCAATTATTTCTCCCTAGGTGCAAGACTCTACACTTGCTTTTGTTAAACCTCATCCGGTTTCTTACTGCCCGGCTCTCCAGCCTGTCCAGGTCTCGCTGAATGGCAGCACAGCCTTCAGGCGTGTCAGCCAATCCTCCCAACTTCGTGTCATCAGCAAACTTGCTGAGGGTGGTCATTGATGAAGATGTTGAACAAGACCGGACTGAGCACAGACCCCTGGGGGATGCCGCTCGTTACAGGCCCTCAGCCAGACACTGCACCGCCAACGACAACACTCTGCACTCTGCCAGTCAGCCAATTCTCGACCCACTTCACTGTCCAATCACCTATCCCATACTTCCTCAGCTTTGTTATAAGGATGTCATGGGAGACTGTATCAGTTATAGAGGTTATAGAGTTCAATTCCTGTAGTCAATTTGGCGGCCCAGGTGGGACCAGCTCTGTTCGCTGCAGGACCAGCTGAGAGGGAGACACTTTTGGCGCACCCTGAGATTTCTCTGAAGGACTCCCTTCCTCACCTGATCACTGCAGGGACAGACAAGGACCACCCATAGGTGGACCAGGTATGTGTATGGTAAGTGGAGCCCATATGTCTTGAGGAGACATCCTACACAGTTTACAGCCATACGTGCTGCTCCCAGGGAGGTGAGCTCATGGCTTTGGTTGCCAGCTGGGGTAGGAAGACTCCTTGGGTGTGTTCCTATGAAAGGGAACTGTATGTCATATGAATGGAAACAAGAACAAGTACTCTCTCCCAGGTGGGTGACAATAGGAGGGACCTAGGTTGGTCTCTCCTACGGGTATGGGATATAGTGGATAGCCTGTCAAATGGTAGCCTGGGTTCTCCAAGTTGTAATCACGGGGGTTATAGGTTGTATGTTCAATATTATCATCTGCTTTAAGTGTTTGGTACCGTGTGTCAAGCCGACTCTGGGAAAAACATTAACGTTTGCAACTGGTCGACCAGAGTATGAGTGTTATTAAGATTCCAGCTAGAAAACGTTGTCAGCATTGTGTAGTATGAATAAACCATGGTTTTTGATCTAAATGTCAGAGTGAGTGTGGTGTGAGTGAGACACAGAACAGCTGCAGGGTGAGTGCCGAGTCCCGATCCATGTTTCCTTCCTCCTGTGAGGGAAATGGCCAGACACGGACAAAGTGAAAGACTGTGTTGTCTGTCCACTCATATGTACTTTCTGCTTGTATGTAAGAAGACGGGAGTTTGTACTCTGTAGATTAGTAAGATTGTCCTGAGGAGAGGTGTACATTCCACCCGACCAATGAGTGTCAACCCATTTATGTAATACTATGTACTGCTTGCGAGGAAGTGTGTGAGGGAGGTGGTTCAATCAGTGCTGGTTCTGTGGCACAGTGTTTATAACTGAAGAATACAGACTGTATTAAGGGAGTTTATGTGAACTGAAGAACTGTACGTTTTGACAAACTGTTTTGATGGTATAAGAAAGTGTAATTGTTAATGATATATGAAAGTGTAGTTGAGGGAATGTGGAAGTGTATCTGAGCATAGAAATAGAGGAAGCATTTACAGAGGAAAAAGGATTAAAGTGAGTTTACCTGCATTGACATGAGAGCAACACCCTGCCAGACCGCTGCCCTGTGAGCTGAGCAGAGCAGAGCAGAGACACAGTCCCCATGTATCAGGTAGTGTTATTCTGCTTACCAAAAGAATGAGTTCACTACAGAAGAGGCAAATCTTCCCCTCTGCTCCATCTGTGGCATACTCTGGAGTTCAAGGCATTGCAAAGCTATGGCACATCTACTTTCTTTCAATGATGAAAACTTAGTGTGCTCTGGGCTCTCATTTCAATTGCATCTAAAGAAGTCTAGGGTCATGCCAGCTGACAGGAAGCTGGCAAATGTTGTCTCATTGTAAGGAAGAGCAAGAAAGATGACATGGGCAATTATGGACCTGTCAGTCCAGAGCCTGGTAAAATTATGGAGAAAATGATGGTGGGAGTTATGGAAAAACAGCTGAAGGACAATTCTGTCATTGGTCGCAGCCAACACAAGTTTGTGAGGCAAAGGTCCTGTTTAATTTAAGCTCATTTTGTGACACAGTTATCCGTTTAGTTGACCAAGGGAAGCCAGTTGATGTAATCCTTGAGGATTTCAGTGGAGATTTTGATACTGTTTCTCACAACAACCTTCTGGACAGAATGTTCTGCATATGGCTAGACAGAAACACAATGTGGTGGGTGAGCAGTTGGCCAGTAGGTCAGTCCCAAAGGATTATAGTCAGTTTTTTCCATCAGGCTGGTAGATGGTCACTGTCGGGGTCCCCAGGGTTCCATTTTGGGGCCACTTTCCTTTCATGTTTATGCAGATGACTTGAATGCAGGACTAGAAGACGTTCTGAGCAAGTTTGCTGATGAGACCAGATGAGGAGGTGCTGTTGCCTCCACTGAGGGTGGAGAGGACTTGCAGAGAGATGTGGACAAGTCAGAGAAGTGGGTACCAGTTGGTACTAAGCACCAAGTGCATAAAGTATAACAAGAACAAGTGCCTGATTGTGCACCTGGGTAGGGGCAATGCTGGACATACACACTGACTGGATATGGGACACTGGAGAGGATTCTGACTGGAAAGGGTTGGGGTGCTGGTCAGCATCACACTGAATGTGAGTCAGCAGTGTGCCAAGGCAGCCAGGAAAGACAACAGTCCCCTGGAGTGCATGAAGCAACTTATTGCCAGCTGGGTGAGGGAAAGGGTTGTCCCTCTGCTCTGCATTGCTACTGCCTCACTATGTTCTGGGCACCACAGAACATAAAGGACTTCAAACTCTGGGAGAATGTGCAAAGGAGGGCACTGAAACCGAGAGATCTGAAGTTCAGAGTTTCACAGGGATTGGCTGCTTGTTCAGACTGGGCTCTTCTCACATCCCTGCTCACATCCTGCAATGAAACATAGGTCTCATATGGGACATGAACCTCACAGCGTCCTTGCACCACATGTAGAGCCTGGGATCTTCTGTCCCCATGTCTTTCATTTAACATCATACAAAATTCCAACACATTGCCCCAGGAAATGCCCAGAGCCAACATGACATACAGGACCTCTCTACCACTGGTCTTGCAATCAGGGCTTGACCTGTCTGCTTTGTAAGGCAAAGGAGAGGTTTCTTAGCATGCCAGTGCCTTTGCCTGCCTGTAGTCATGGCTTCCAGTTATCTTCTCTAACAAGTCCCTTGGGAAGCTTACTTGGTAATGTTCCTCAGCGGGCCCATTAATACTCCAAGAAACTTCACTGTTACTTCTGACTTTGTCTTGTTGAGCACTTTGTGCAAACTTCTCTCTGCACTAGAGGCTGATGAACTCAGCATCAAATGCACCCTGGGACCATTATAACCTAAAGAATCTCCTGTGCCTTATGCCATCTTGTTATCTTCTTCAGGTTATCAGAACTTGTTCAGCAAAAAGGAGGGATATCTGGAGAGAGCTTAAAGAATCCAGTATAAATTTATTGTCTATTTATTTATAGTTGGGTTTAAAGAAGACATTAAAGCAGCACTGTGCAACTGATACCAATCCAGGATGTCCCAATGAGTTCTGTACTGTTACTGTGTTGACAAAGGTCCTTCTCAACCTCCCCACCCAATTTCT
Organism: Coturnix japonica; assembly: GCF_054131305.1. Taxonomy (NCBI): domain Eukaryota; kingdom Metazoa; phylum Chordata; class Aves; order Galliformes; family Phasianidae; genus Coturnix; species Coturnix japonica. The sequence continues at coordinate 3,256,459 of NC_140687.1, read as the reverse complement.
GCTCACAATGGACCTATGGGACTTGCATCACTTTTCTTCACATCACTCTTCTCCTCTGCATTCATCCGCTCAGTGTTAAAACTGCTTTGCACCAACTCCCACTGGCTTTCCTCAGAGAACCAGCTACACATGGAAAAGGAAAGATTTCTCTTTTTTATCTGGCCAGCAAATGGAAAGAAAGGTGATGCAATTGAATGAACAGTAAAACACAGTGATCAACTGCATGCCATGTTCAAGCTGCATCTATTGAAGTTTGTCTTTCATATGGAATACTTTTAAAAGAAATGATTTATTCTGAGGTAGGATAGGATAGATTGAATCACAGTGAAGTAGTTGACAACAGAGGCCATCAGACTCTGGTAGATAGAGCAAATTCCAGTAATCTCCCTGGGATAGATCAGCCAGGTAGTTGAGAGGTATCAACTTAAAATTGATCAGGACTTGTGAGTATTTCACACATTGAGACGGGTTAACACATTCTCACTGATTCTCAGACTTTGGGGAGATGGAACAAATTCCAGTAATCCCCCTGAAAGTCAGAAATCAGACAGATACTTGGGAGGTATCTGACTGAACAAAGAGCAAGGGATGGAGAAATCTGGAGGGCAGTGGGAGTAGTTTGTGCCCAAATGGCCTGCTGAAAACATGCCCTTAACCATGGCCATTTCTTTAGGAGAGCTGAAAAAACTTGGAGGATGAGACACATCAAATAGGCAGCAGGGAAGAGTAGTGCTGGGCACCGGGCTATAGTCACAGGGCATTGGCACTGGCACCACTGTCTGTGTCTCTGAATCTGAAGACATTTGTGTCCAGCGAACACAGTTCTGGAAAACATTGTAGTTTCAGTAAAAGAAAAAAAAAGACATCAAATCACCTCAAAGATTCATATTTACAACTTAAAATGGAACAAGACTCATGAGAATTTTTCATGTTGAGAAGGGTTAACACAATTTCAATGATTTCCATCTTTGTCTTCAATTATTTGTTTCAGTTTTATTGACATTTATGATCAACTATTAAGCTTACAGCCTCAAAATAAATAAAAAGAGATACATTTGCATCTTGCACGTGGCCTGATGCCCCTTTCACCTTCGCAGTTCCCACAAGTCCTTCCATGCCGGAGAGTATGAGATCCAGCAGAGCACCTCTCCTCTTTGGTTCCTCCACTGCTTGGTCAAGAAGCTGCCATCTGTGCTCTCCATGGATCTGCTGGATGCCACATGCCCTGCTGTGCTGTCCCTGCTGCAGATAATGGAGTGACAAAGGCCACCAAATGGGACAAGGGACAGACAACATCAGATTCCCATCTGTCTGCAGAGGGCACCTTCCATTTACTCTCCCTGATCAGGAAGACAGGAAAAGACACTGATGGTCTCCTCTGTTTGCCATTTCCATTAGCTCTGACCTGTCTGCTCTTCCATCCCCAGGCAGAGCTCAGTGCACTCTCACAGAGGGCATTCACCCTTCTTTATCTCCTCGCCCATCCATCCTAAAGACTCGGTATCCCCCTTGTGCTACAGTGCAGTTGTGGAAGCCATTAAACTGTGTCCCCATGGTCCAAACAGGAGCTCAGGCCTGCAGCTCTATCAAGATTTCTAGCTTCTTGTGTGTTGGTGTTTGCATTAGTGCAAAACCACAGAAGTAAACATCCTAATTGGAAAGCATCACTGGACATAGCCTGACTGGATAGCTAATCTATGGTATCAGTGTGCAGAAGGTGGCACACAAACATTAGACTGATCGTGGGTCTTGGAGTTGACACAGCAACATGGTCACACCATGGGCATGGCTTTCCTGAAGGCCCTGTGCTGCTCTTGCAGCTGTGAGTGAATTCACCAGACAGCCAGTGCTATCCCCTCTCTGGCCCTCGGCTGATGCCCAGGAAGGAGCTGTCTATCTCAGGGATTTCCCACATGGTTTACAAGCACTGGCACACATCAGGAGCAGCCCAGGCACCTTGGGCATCACCCAGTGTCTGTGTGTGAGCAGCTGCCTCCCAGCTGAAGGTCCGAGGACTCAGAGCAGGAGCTCACATGCAGGCAACTCCTTGTGCTCTTCTGAACTGAACCAGAGGAATCCCAGCTCCTGTGGGTGTGTAGGGAGCTGAATCCCATTTCAGCTCCAGGATTTCTGTCAAGGGATGAGACTCCTGCACTGCCTCAGCTGGATCACTGCCCTGCACAGGGAAAGTCCAAACCTTGCCTTCCTTGTCTGGTTGCCCTTATTGTTTCATCAAACGATCTCTGGGAGCACTCCCCATATGTCTCCAATCAGTCACTGACCACTGGACATGTGGTGGTTAATTGAGCGAATTTCAAAGCACAGTCATGATGCTGTTGTCTTTCAGGAGCTGTTGGCCATGAGGACCCAGGGACATGTCAGGGGAGACAAGTCGGAAAGATAAAAATGACATAATCTGCTGCTTGCCTGTCCAGGCTCCTGGGACACAGGGAGCTCATAAAAGTGTGCAGGGCTGCAGAGAGACAGCTGTGCCCAGGAGCAGCTCTTGTGCACAGCACAGCCTGCAGGTGACAGAAGGAGAGGAGAGAAACTGAAGAGAGCTTGCAGGATGTGTGTGGTGTGAGCGGGCTGTGAGCTCACTGCAGGAGCATTGCTCACAGACCATGACAGGGTAAGTCTCACTGCAGACCATGAGCTGCTTTTCATAGAGGGTCAACTTAATTTGGGACATCCCATAGGAGATCTGGATGCAGGCACTGCATGTTTCTTTACTGTGGAAAAAGCCTTCTGCTCCAGCTGAGGGCTTCCATACTGCAGTATGAAATCACAGCCCTGAGGGCTGCATGTCCCAGCACGGCTGCAGGCTGTGCAGCCGGGGCTGCAGGCGGGTGCCCAGGGCTGTCCTGCAGAGCAGGGTCCCTGCTGTGCCCCAGGGGCTGTGTGCCGGGTATGGGACTCTGCCGCCTGCCAGGCTCAGCACTCAGCCTGCCCGGGGAGCTGCCCAGGGTGCTGCAGGGAGACGGGTGGGGGGAAGGAGCCCCCCGGCAGGGCTTGTGCTGCCACAGCTGCTGCCTGGGGCAGGGGATCACAACTCCACTGCACAACGGAATGTTTCTGAGGGCACTTTGCAAGAGGAGAGCCAAGGCAGGGGGTTTCCATTTCCTGTTCTGAGGCAAAGAGGTTTGGAGTCAGAAATCTAAAAGGGGCAATAAGAGTTCTGAGAATTTTTCATCAATCAATTGCTTGTTTTGTGAACACTCACACATGATGTGCTTTCAGTCTCCCCTTTCTCGAAGGATGGAATTATCATCATTTTCTGTAGGCATGAATAATTCACTTATCCTACAAACAGGCAGCATTTTCTAACTGAAACTGAATGCCACAGAAGCTCGGGTAGGGGGCTCTAAGAGCACTTGGGGTAAAGATATGAGACATGAAACAGATGAAAATATCCAGGGAGAAGGCATAAGAAAATAAAAGGAAGGTTAGAGCTCCATATGCTGCTTCTGCTTAAGGAATGCTGAAATACATGAAATTAAATGCAAGTAATGGTGCTAAATGTACACTGTTGTAAGAGAATAAAAACATTTCATATTATAGCAGGAGGAGTGTGTCTGAGAATGGTCTGGACTTGTCATTATCTTCTGCACTCTGAGCAGGACTCCAAGCCCAACAACAGCAGATGTCCAACAGCAGCTCCATCAGCGAGTTCCTCCTGCTGCCGTTGGCAGACACGCAGCAGCTGCAGCTCCTGCACTTCTGGCTCTTCCTGGGCATCTACCTGGCTGCCCTCCTGGGCAACGGCCTCATCAGCACAGCCGTAGCCTGCGACCGCCGCCTGCACACCCCCATGTACTTCTTCCTCCTCAACCTGGCCCTCCTCGACCTGGGCTGCATCTCCACCACTCTCCCCAAAGCCATGGCCAACGCCCTCTGGGACACCAGGGCCATCTCCTACACAGGATGTGCTGCACAGCTCTTTTTCTTTTCCTTCTTCCTCTCAGCAGAGTATTCCCTTCTCACCATCATGTCCTATGAACGCTACGTTGCGATCTGCAAGCCCCTGCACTACGGGACCTTGATGGACAGCAGAGCTTGTGCCACCATGGCAGCAGCTGCCTGGGGCACTGGGGTTCTCTATTCCCTGCTGCACACTGCCAGTACGTTTTCACTGCCTCTCTGCCAAGGCAATGTTGTCAACCAGTTTTTCTGTGAAATCCCACAGATCCTCAAGCTCTCCTGCTCTGGCTCCTACCTCATGGAATTTTTATTTCTCTTTTTTGGTGTCAGTTTAGGCTTTGGTTGCTTTGTTTTCATAGTTGTGTCCTATGTGCACATCTTCATGGCTGTGCTGAGGATGCCCTCTGAGCAGGGACGGCACAAAGCCTTCTCCATGTGCCTCCCTCACCTGGCTGTGGTCTCCCTGTTTCTCAGCACTGGTGCTTTTGCCTACCTGAAGCCCCCGTCCATTTCCTCCCCACTCCTGGATCTGACAGTGGCACTTCTGTATGCAGTGGTTCCTCCAACACTAAACCCTATTATCTACAGCATGAGGAACAGGGAGATCAAGCACGCTTTCAGGAAGGTGTTGCAATAAGCACTATTCCAGCTACAATAAAATGCACAACTTCCTCAATAGGATTCCCAGTGGTGGTTCTTTATGTTTTATGCATCTTTGTCTGTTTGATTATGTGAGATATAGGAATGTGCAAAAAAAAAAATGTTATTGAACTTATAAATAAAAATGTATTTAAATTCTTTCCTACCTAATTTCCATTTTCTCACTCCAAGAACTCATGTAAACATGGAACCAGATTCCCTGAATATGTTATAAGATACCTAAAAAGCTTTCAAAATAGACTTACTTAGATTTTCTTTCTTCCTACTTTGCCTGGATTTGGGGAGGTACAGCCACAGACAGCAGCTCAACGTGCTCTTTTCATTCATGTGCTCTTACCAGTGCTGCAGTGCTCTTGAGTCCTCTCATTTGTGCAGTCCTGAAGGTCTTGTGTGTCTCACAACAGTCCTGTTGCCTCTACAGCAGCAATCCAGGGCTGCAGTCAGTAGCCGGCAATATGAACAGGTCTGTCAGAGCTGGTCTCCTTGCTGGCACTGCCATAACAAGAGGGCCCCTTTAGAGCAGGACCAGAGAACTGGAGGGAGGCCTCTTCCAAAGCTGGTGTAAGGAATATACCTCAGGAGCTGCTCCCTGAGAAAACCTTGAGATCTTCAGGTGCTCTTCACTGTGTGACCAGATCAGATTGAATAGTCCCAAGGAGATCCGTAAGCATCTCAAGGCAGTGCTGTGGTTTAAGGTTTATGGGTTGAGACAAAGAGAAAAAGAAAAGGATAATAATTATGACAAATGTATTTATACATATATAATATATTTAGTGTATTTTCACACATATACAACATATGCAGTTGCAAACATATATGAACTAATCCCTATGCGCATCTGTCTGCAAGTCCAGGATTAGTTGCAGGGGTTTTAACAGCCACAGGGTTCACTGTAGGAGCTGAAGTGGCTGTTGGGCTGTTGCAGGAGTTGAAGTGACCTCAGAGTTCATTGCCAGAGCTGGAACCACCACAGGACCTGTGACTATGTTGGAGCAGCCACTGGGCTCATTGGAGGGGTTGGAGCCACCGCAGGGCTGTACTTCCTCCCTTGGGAGGAATTTGTACCATTTTCTTATTACCATACTTGGAACAGCTACAGGACCCGTAGCAGGAGTAACTGCAGAGCTCATTATGAGGGGTGGAGTGACAGAGGGATCTGCCCAGAGCTTGGAGCAACTGCAGGACGTGTAGCAAAACCTTGGAGCTGCTGCATGGTCTGTGCCAGGAGTTGCAGAGGCTGCAGCACTGTCAGCAGATCCAGCTCTCTGGATCTGGCACACTGCAGTCATTTGTGCCTCTTGGGGGTTACCAGTGCCACAGCAGACCTGCCCCCAATATTCTACCAGTTTCTCAGGATCCTGCAGTTGCTCGGAGATGAAGTTCCAAAGCCCTGGGGGTGCCCACCACTCCAGGCAGCTGCCCAGACCGTCCCACACCCTCTGCCATGCAGAGCCTTCTCACCTTGGGGCAGATCTCTCACTGATATTCCTGAATAATTGTTTAACCTCAATCATAGATTCATAGAATCACCAAGGTTGGAAAAGGCCTAAAAGATCATCCAGTCCAACCGTTCACCTATTACCTATAGCTCCCACTAAACCATGTCCCTCAACACAATATCCAGTACACCCCCGGACTCACAGAGGCGACAATGTAAATTGTGTAATTCCTAATCATATGGACAATATTACTTCCAAAACCCAAAGATGACCGCAGAGCTGAATGTGCACAAAACTTCACTTTGTCAGCTGCCAATTTTATCGTGGTACAAACTGAGGTCAAACAGCATAGCAAAATAAATACCCTAATGCAGCATCCAAGCACCAAGTAAGGAGCTGTGCAGTGAAGCTTCATGAGAAGACTCAACAAGCTCCACACATAGGGAGCACATCCACACATATCAGCACCATGGCCTGCACTTCTCCAGCTCCCACAAAGCCCTGTCCGCTCTGGACAGATGTGCTGCTATCTCAACCCTTGGAGCCTCACATCAGGCACCAAAATGACAGTGGTTGTTGAACCCAACATGTGGCTCAGCAGCACACAGTGCTTTGTGCACTGCCCAATTCCCAGTGGGATGGGGATGAGAACTGGGAAAAAGAGTACAACATCTGGGATGTAACAAAGCAGTTTACTAAGTGAGATAAAAGAAGTGGAGTAATAGTTATCACTATATATCCGTTGATATGGAATTGTATGTAACAACTGATGCACAAGCACTTGCTCAGCACCACCAGACTGATGCTCAGCTGGGCCCTGAGCAGTGAAGAGACTGAGATGAACTCCCACCCCTTTCAATACAATTTCTGCTTGCTGTCAGCTGATAGAGAACGTCCCTTTGGCCACTATCAGTCAGCTGTCCTCACTCTGTTCCCTCCCAGCTCCATGTGCCCTCCACTGACCATGGCCTTGGCTCTGTACAACACTGCTTAGCAGCAGCTGTAAACATCAGAGTGTTATCAATGGTTTTCTCCTAGAACCAAAACACTGCACCACAGCAGACAGTCTGAAGAAAACAATTCCATCCCAGCTGTAACTCAGATTCCTGCCTGTCCCCTCTTCTTGTTCTTCCTGATCAGGAAGCAAGGAACAGAATCTGCCGCTCTCCTCTCTGAGCCCTTTCCATCAGTTCTCAGCTGGCTCCTCTGCCATCCCCAGGCAGAGCTCAGTGCCCTCTCATGGATGGCAGCAGCCTTTTCTCTTCTTCCTTGCCCATCCGTCATGCAGAATCTGTACCCCATTTGCTACAGTACAGAGCTGAGAATCAACCCACCATGTCTCTGTGAACCAAACAAGACCCTAGGCCTGCAAAGGCACAGAGATTTGGAGTTCGCTGAGTGAATGTTTGTGGTCCTCTCATTAGTGTAACGACTCTTCAGAAAGGATCCCCTTCCAGAAGCATGTTTTGATTTTGCCTGGCTGGGCCTTGCATCTACACCGTGCTACTGGTGTTCAGAAGATGGCACACAGGTACGAGACCCATTGTGGGGCTCACAGTTGTCCAGTGAACATTGTCACTACCCAGGGCATGTCTTTCCTAAAGGTCCTCAGTGGCATTTGCCAGCTGGCTGGGGGTGTGCTGGAGACCCCAGGGAACTGCCATTCTGTTGTAATACAAGAAGAATTTTACAGAGCAGCAGCCATGGATCAAGATAAGCACTTTACAGAGCAGCAGCTGCAGAGCAGGATAAACAGCATGAGAACCAAGGACACCTCTAGCAAAAGAGTGAAAGGCTCGTGGCTTTGAAGCGGGGTTTTAGGGTTCTTATTGCAGAAGCTTTCTTCCAATTAGTACGTGTGATTTTTGAACACCCTTGTTTGTTTGCTATAAAAGTACGGCTCTTCAGGCAATAGATGGACACAGCTATATTTAACTATATTGGTGTGTGGTTGTTTGTCCTAGAACGCTGACTTTTGCCTTCAGGTTCGCCAACACATGGGGGCCCGCAATGTCATGGGATTTAACTCTTGAACACCTGTGGGATCCCGAGAAACTAAGCCAGTATTTGAGTCAGGGATGGTGCAGCCTAGATAGATCTAAGGGGGTATGACTTATTTGGGGCTTGGCTTGTGCTTACCGTGCTCTATATAACACTGTTCCGAAAAGAGAGAATTTCCGAGCTGAGGTTCTAGCCAAAAAGGGAAATCCCCAAGTCAATTTTGATCAGTCACAGGAGGCACCAGTAACAATATCAGTTGCCCTTGTGGAAGGCAAGAAATGGAAATGGGTGTCCTCACGTCTAGAACGGAAAAAAGAAGTGGAGGAGGAGGCAACAGAAGATCCAGGTGACAGGTCTGGATAAGTACCGAGAAAGGAAAAAGGAAAAGTGTCATGAAGAAGAGAGTGATGAGGAGGAAATCTCTGTTACTGTTTGTCGATCCCTGAAGATGACTGAAATCGAAGGCGTAAGAAAGGAGTTCACACGGCACCAGAATGAATCTCTTGTTACCTGGTTGCTTCGCTGTTGGGACAGCTGGGACGGTAGCTTGTTGTGATGTGACAGGCCCTTCCCCATATTCTGGAAGAATCTTAGTGTAATACAGTGGGTGTAGACAAAAAGGCGTAGGTTATATAAGGATGTGTCTGTTTCAATAAATCGCCATTTTGCCACTTCATCTCCTTGGTGTCACTTGGTAATTGGCCTAGCTGCTGCTTCAGTTGAAGGCGAGAGATCGTAAAGAAATTAACGACCATAAAGCCTTCATGTGTATCATTAAAATTCTCAGCTATTAGACACAAGCGCTTTCCAGATTGAGCAAGGAACAACAGTAAATTGCACTGTGTGTTTCCTTGTGGTGTTACCTACGTGACCACAGAGAAGACACGAGGAAGTGGCATGACCAGCCTACTCCTGTACTATGAGCACGGGTGAGGGAACTACAAAACAGTCCAACCACCAGTACGGCTGCTCCAGTTATCACAGGTAACCAATAGAGGGGCCCTGCCCTCATTCAAGGGAGTGGAAGGGATAATAGAGTTTATTGGACTGTGTGGATTTGATGGCCTAGCACATCAGAACCACAGAAATATAAGGCACTGGTGGATACTGGTGCACAGTGCACCCTAATGCCCTCCAGTCATGAAGGGACAGAATCAATCCATATTTCTGGATATCTCTCAAGAATTGACTGTGTTGGAGGCTGAAATAAGCCTCACTGGTAAAGACTGGAAAAAACATCCTATGTGAGTGGTCCAGGGTTTCCGTTCATACTTGGTATTGAGGATACCTCAGAAGAGGGCATTTCAAGGATACTAAGGGGTATCACTGGGCCTTTGGAATCGCTGCTGTAGATATGGACAACATTAAGCAGCTGTCTGTTTTGCCTGGCCTGTCAGAGGACCCGTCTGTTGTGAGGCTGCTACGAGTAAAAATAAAAGAGCAGCAGGTACCGATTGCTACAAAGACAGTGCACAGACGGCAGTATCGCACCAACAGGGATTCCTTGCTCCCCATTCATGATTTGATTCGCCAGTTGGAGAATCAGGGAGTGATCAGTAAAACTCACTCACCTTTTAACAGCTCCATATGGCCAGTGCATAAAGCCAGTGGAGAATGGAGGCTGACAGTAGACTACCGTGGCCTGAATGAGGTCACACCCCCACTGAGTGCTGCTGTGCTGGAGAGCAAATAATTCAAATTCTTCTATGAGCCAGTTTTGCTATTAAGTGAAGCAAAGTAAAAGGGCCTGCCCAGGAAATTCAGTTCTTAGGTATAAAGTGGCAGGATGGATGTCATCACATCCAAACAGTGATTGACAAAATCACTGCCATGTCTCCACCAACTAGCAAGAAAGAGACACAATCTTTCCTGGGTGCAGTGGGCTTTTGGAGGATGCACATTCCAAACTACAGCCTCATTGTAAGCCCCCTTTATCAGGTGATGCAGAAGAAGAATGATTTTGCATAGGGCCCAGAGCAGCAGCAGGCTTTTGAACAGATTAAACAGGAGATAGCCTGTGCCATGGACCTGGGGCCAGTACGGACTGGACAGGATGTAAAGAACATCCTCTATACTGCTGCTGGAGAGAAAGGTCCCACTTGGAGTTTGTGGCAAAGAGCCTCAGGAGGGACCCAAGGCCGACCCCTGGGATTCTGGAGCTGAGCGTACAAGGGGTCTGAAGAGTGCTACACTCCAACTGAGAAGGAGATCTTAGCCGCGTATGAGGGGGCTCGGGCTGCTTCCGAAGTAGCTGGTACTGAAATGCAGCTCTTTCTGGCACCTCGACTGTCAATGATGAACCGGATGTTGAAAGGGGAGGTTCTCTCCACCCATCATGCTACCGATGCCACCTGGAGCAAGTGGATTGCACTGATTAGACAACAAGCGCGGATGGGGAACCTCAATCGTCCAGGAATTTTAGAAGTGATCATGAACTGGACTGAAGATAAAAAGTTTGGAACATCACCAGGAGAAGAGGTGTCATGTGCTAAAGCGGCCCCACCATACATCGAACTACCAGAAAATGAAAAGAAATATGCTCTTTTCACTGATGGATCATTTCATATTGTAGGGAAGCATCGGAGATGGAAAGCTGCTGTTTGGAGCCCCACACGACAGGTCGCAGAGGCCACTGAAGGTAAAGGAGAATCAAGTCAGTTTGCAGAGGTAAAAGCTGTCCAGCTGACCTTAGATGTGGCTGAACGGGAGAGGTGGCCAATGCTTTATCTTTATACTGACTCATGGATGGTGGCAAATGCCTTATGGGGGTTGTTACAGCAGTGGGAACAAAATAACTGGCAACGGAGGTGTAAACCTATTTGGGCTGCTGAACTGTAGAAAAACATAACTGCTCAAAAAAAAGATATGATTGTAAAGGTGTGTCACGTGGATGCACACTTGCCCAAGAGTCGGGCTATTGCAGAACAACAAAACAACCATCAGGTAGGTCGAGCTGCCAGAATTGAGGTGGCTCAAATAGACTTGGACTGGCAGAACAAGAGTGAATTATTTCAAGCTTGATGGTTCCATGAGACCTCAGGCCATCAAGGAATGGACATAACATATAATTGGGCTAGAGACTGAGGGGTGGACTTAACTATGGATGCTATTGCACTGGTTATTCATGACTGTGAATCATGTGCCATAATTAAACAAGCCAAGAATATGAAGCCTCTCTGGGGGGAAGGCCAAGGCAAAAGTATAAATATGGGGAGGAGTGACAGGTGAATGATGTCACCTTGCCAGGATCTCATAATGATAAGCGTTTTGTGCTTACCATGGTGGAAGCAACCACTGGGTGGCTTGAAACATACGCAGTACCCCATGCTACTGCCAGAAACACAATATTGGGTTGTTAGAAACAAGTCCTATAGAGACATGACACCTCAGAAAGAACTGAGTCTCATAATGGGACACATTTCAAAAATTCCCTTAATAAATACTTGGGCCAAAGTTCATGGCATTGAGTGGATTTATCATATCCCCTACCATGCACCAGCTTCTGGTAAAATTAAAAGATACAATGGGGTGTTGAAAACTATGTTGAAAGCAATGGGTGGTGGAACACTGAAGCACTGGGAAAAGCATTTGCATGTGGTGCAAGGATGCTGTTAAAGTTCATATCCCACATGTGCCCTGTGTCTCATCACAGGATGTGGGGTGTGAGAAGGGCCCAGTCTGAACAAGCAGTCAATCCCAGTGAAACTCTGAACTTCAGATCTCTCAGTTCCAGTGCCCTCCTGTGCACACTCTCCCATAGTTTGATGTTCTTTATGTTCTGCATTGCCCAGAAGTGCACCCAGTGCTCCAGGTGAGGCAGTAGCAATGCAGAGCAAAGAGGGACAAACCTTTCTCCCACCCAGCTGGCAATAAATTGCTTGATGCACTTTAGGGGACTGTTGGCCTTCTTGGCTGGCTGGGCACACTGCTGACTCACTTAAAATTTTATGTTGAGCAGGACCCCCAATCCTTTTCAGTCAGACGTCTCTCATGTGTCCAATATACAGACAGTGTTTATGTCCAGGGTTGCCCATACCCAGGTGCACAATCAGGCACTTGTTCTTGTTATACTTTATGCACTTGGTGCTTAGTACCAACTGGTACCCACTTCTCTGACTTGTCCACATCTCTCTGCAAGTCCTCTCCACCCTCAGTGGAGGCAACAACACCTCCTCATCTGGTCTCATCAGCAAACTTGCTCAGAACATCTTCTAGTCCTGCATGCAAGTCATCTGCATAAACATGAAAGGAAAGTGGCCCTAAAATGGAACCCTGGGGAGCTCTGACAGTGACCATCTACCAGCCCAATGGAACCCACGGACTATAATCCTTTGGGACAGAACTACTGGCCAACTGCTCACCCACCACTGCTGGTGAACCTGAAAGGCAAAATGTCAGCGTGCTGGGTCAAACAGAGAAACACCAATATAGTTACATATAGCTGCATCAATTTATTGCCCGAAAGCCAGACTTTTATAGGAGACAGACAAGGGTGTCCAAAAATCACACACGCTAGTTGGAGGAAAGCTACTGCAATAACAACCCTATAACCCCCCTTCAAAGCCACGAGCCATTCATTCTTTTCCTAGAGATGTCCTTTGTTCTCATGCTGTTTATCCTGCTCCGCAGCTGCTGCTCTGTGAACTCCTTATCTCAATCCATGGCTGCTGCTCTGTAAAATTCTTCTTGTATTACAACACACCACGTTCTGTTTCTGTCTAGCTGTATGCAGGAATTTCTGTCCAGAAGGGTGCTGGAGAAATAGTATCAAAAGCTCTACTGAAATCCTCAAGGATTACATCAACTGCCTTCCCTTGTTCAGCTCAATGGATAAAGGTGTCATAAAAAGACCTGAAATTAAATAGGACCTTCCCCTCTGTATCTTGTGTTGTCTGTGACCTGTCCTTCAGTTGTTTTTCCATAACTCCCACCATCATTTTCTCCATAATTTTACCAAGCACTGTAGTGAGACTGACAGGTCCATAGTTGCCCGTGTCATCTTTCTTGCTCTTCCTTACAATGAGACAACATTTGCCAGCTTCCTGTCAACAGGTATGACCCTAGATTTATTAGATGCCATTGAAATGCGAGCCCAGAGCATGCTAAAGTGTCATCAGTGCAAGAACGTAGATGTGCCATAGCTTTGCAATGCCTTGAAATCCAGACTATGCCACAGATGGAGCAGAGAGGAAGATCTGCCTCTTCTGTTCTGAGCTCATCCTTTTGATAAGCTGAATATCACTACATACTCCATGGGGTCAGGTGCAAAAGACACAATGGGTGCCCTAAGCACGTGGCTGAGGTGGTATTTAGGATGGCCAAGAATACCTCCCTTCTGGCCCTCAGCTGATGCTCCAGAAGGAGGTGTCTATCTCATAGATTTTCCGTCACAGTTTACAAGCACTAGCACAAAACTAGGATCACCCAAGGCATCTTGGGCATCACTGAGAGACTGTGTATGAGTAGTGCAGTCCCTGTGGAATAAAAACCAAGGATTCAGATGAGGGACTCACACACAGACACCTCACTGTGCACATCTGAACTCAGCTAGGTGAACTTGTAGCTCCTGTGGTTCTTTGAAAAACTGATCCCAATTCAGCCCCAGGGTTTCCATCTGAGGATGAGATGCCTAACGCTAGAATAAGGATGGGATGGTCTGTTGATAACAGGACAAATGGAAACGGATTTAAATTAAAAAGGGGAGACATAGGTTAGATGTGAGGAACCTATATTTTTACACAGCAACACTGGAAAAAGTTGCCCTCAGAGGCTGTGCATGCCCAATGGATGGGATCCTGGGTTTACTCTGGGTTTACCCTCACGTCAGTCCATGTTTCTACTCATACTTTTGTCTAGGTGAACTCTCACTTTACTCAAGGTTTTACTCACAGTTTACCATCAGGGAGTGTGATCGGGAGATGGGCTGGTGGAGTGACTTGCTGGCATCCCCGAGGGAAGGCTGCCAGGCAGATACCCCCAGAAAAGTGGTTGACTCCCTGCCCTGTCACAGTCAGACAGACCTGACTGATGAGAAGGGTTGGAAGAGAGTCCCAACTCAACATCACAGGAGCTCCCCCATGCCTGCCTAGCCCTCGACCCCTGATCCATCTAAGCAACAGGTTTGACACTCTGAAATCTGAAGGAGATAAGAATGGGGAGGCAATGGAGGATCTGCCTAGGAGGAAACCTAATGCAAGGCAGTCACTACCAAGCCTTGTGACTTCCTCTGCCATGAAAGAAAGAAGGGTGGCCGTGGTGGGTGACTCCCTTCTCAGAGGAATAGAGGGCCCCATTTGCAGACTGGACCCCAGTTGTCAGTAAGTCTGCTGCCTTCTTGGTTTCAGGTCAGGGACATAATGAGGAAACTCCCAGTGCTGGTTAGGTCCACTGATTATTTTCCACTACTCATAGTTTAGGTGGGCAGTGATGAAATTTCTTAGATAAGACTACAAACTATAAAAAGAGATTTCAGGAATTTAGGCCATTTAGTTCACAAAGTGGGAGATCAAGTGATTTTTTGTTCTATACCTTCAGTGGCAGTGAGGGACACAGAGCAGGCTTGGAAAGCAAAGCAATGAACAATTGTCTCAGAGGTTGGTACTGAGCCAGAAACTTTGAGTTCTTTGATCACAGGACAGTTTACTTGGCCCATGGTCTGTTATCCATGAATGGAACCCAACTGTCTCAAAGGGGGAAGTGAATCCTAGCATAGACGGTAGCGGGGCTTATCGAAAGAGCTTTAAACTAGCTACGATGGGGGAGTGGACAAAACAGGGCTTACCAGAGATAAGCCTAGGGAAATGCTGTTTGAGCTGGGAGAGAGGCAGATGCCTCAGCTGAAGTGCATCTACACCAACGCACGCAGCTTGGTCAACAAGCAAGAGGAGCTGGAAGCAACTGTGCATCTGACAAACCATGACCTAGTTGCTATTACCGACCCATGGTGGGACCACTGCCATGACTGGAGTGCTGTGATGGATGGTTACAAGCTCTTCAGAAGGGATAGAGGAGGAAGGAAGGGTGGTGGTGTGGCCCTTTATATTAAAGAGAGTTTTGATGTTGAAGAGCTTGGGCTTCAGAATGAAGTGCATGTTTGTAAGGATCGGGGGAAAGGCCTGTAAGTGTGACATCTTGCTAAAGGTTTCTTATAGACCGCCTAATTGATGGGTGAGGCATTCTATGAGCAGCTTACTGAAGTCGCAAGATTGCCAGCACTCATTTTCTTGGGAGACTACAACTTCTCTGATATATGCTGGGAATATAATAAATAGCAGAGGAATCAGTCCAAGAGGTTTATAGATTGCATGCAAGACAGCTTCCTTACACAGCTGGTATGAAGTCCTACCAGGGGTGGTTCCTTGCTAGACCTGCTCTTCACTAACAGTGAAGGACTGGTAGGAGTTGAGAAGGTTGGGGACTGTCTTGGGCAGAGTGGCCATGAAATGGTAGAATTCTCTATTCTTGGAGATGTCAGAAGGGTGACTAGCAAAACTACTATCCTGAACTTCTAGAGGGCGGACTTTGACCTGTTCAGGACACTTGTAGCACAGGTCCCTTGGGAGTCGCTCCTTATGGGTAAAGGGGTCCAGGAAGCCTGGACACTCCTCAAGATGGAAATCTTAAAGGCACGAGATCAGGCTGTCCCTGAATGCCATAAGGTGAGCCATAGGGGAAGAAGACCAGTGCAGATGAACTGGGAAAAACTATTGAGACTCAGGAAGAAAAAGAGAATCTCCGTCCTCTGGAAGAAGGGGCTGGGTACTTGGGGAGATTACAAGGAAGTTGCTAAGGCATGCAGGGAGGAAGTTAGGAAGGCACATTAATTCCCTGTCCCTTAATCCATGCCCAGAGCTTCTCAGCCATGTCACTGCCAACTGTAAGCTCCATGCAGAGTTCAAGTGGGACACAGAGGGCACAGCCTTCTGCTGGGTGGATGCAAGTGTTGGTGGAACCAGATGGGACAAAGCCCTCCCACCATGCCCTCCTGGGAAAATGGCCACCCCAAGAATGGCAGTCTGCCTCCTCCATGACCCCATCTGAAATGCTCCTGCACTGATTGATTATAGGGCTTTAAACCAGGTCCAAATGGGGAAGGGTGGGGAATTGGATGTGACAGAGAAGGGCTGAGGGATATTGTTGCTGTTGGAGATTGAATGGAAAGCCTCTGAGTTGTTCTATAGGATTGTGTGAGGATTCCTCAGAGAAAGTCTTGTTGCCAATACCCCGTCCTAAATCTTACTGTGTACCCTCTGGGGGTAACCCCAACCTACTGCTGCCCTAAAGTGCCTGTAGACCAGTGCGGGTAGCATGGGAAATAAACGGGACAAATCAAGAGAAAACCACAGAGCTTTTCCTTTCATGCAGGCTGCTGATTCTGAGCAAGGCCCTGAACATCAGTACCACAGTGTAGATGCAAGACCCAGACAGGCTAAATCAAAGCATGCTTCTGGAAGGGGATGCTTTCTGAAGAATCCTTACACTAATGAGAGGACCACAAACATTCACTCAGCGAACTCCAAATCTCTGTGCCTTTGCAGGCCTAGGGTCTTGTTTGGTTCACAGAGACACGGTGGGTTGATTCTCAGCTCTGTACTGTAGCAAATGGGGTACAGATTCTGCATGACGGATGGGCAAGGAAGAAGAGAAAAGGCTGCTGCCATCCATGAGAGGGCACTGAGCTCTGCCTGGGGATGGCAGAGGAGCCAGCTGAGAACTGATGGAAAGGGCTCAGAGAGGAGAGCGGCAGATTCTGTTCCTTGCTTCCTGATCAGGAAGAACAAGAAGAGGGGACAGGCAGGAATCTGGGTTACAGCTGGGATGGAATTGTTTTCTTCAGACTGTCTGCTGTGGTGCAGTGTTTTGGTTCTAGGAGAAAACCATTGATAACACTCTGATGTTTACAGCTGCTGCTAAGCAGTGTTGTACAGAGCCAAGGCCATGGTCAGTGGAGGGCACATGGAGCTGGGAGGGAACAGAGTGAGGACAGCTGACTGATAGTGGCCAAAGGGACGTTCTCTATCAGCTGACAGCAAGCAGAAATTGTATTGAAAGGGGTGGGAGTTCATCTCAGTCTCTTCACTGCTCAGGGCCCAGCTGAGCATCAGTCTGGTGGTGCTGAGCAAGTGCTTGTGCATCAGTTGTTACATACGATTCTATATCAACGGATATATAGTGATTACTATTACTCCTCTCCTTTTATCTCTCCTAGTAAACTGCTTTGTTACAACCCAGAAGTTGTACTCTTTTTCCCAGTTCTCATCCCCATCCCACTGGGAATGGGGCAGTGCACAAAGCACTGTGAGCTGCTGAGCCACATGTTGGGTTCAACAACCACAGTCATTTTGGTGCCTGATGTGAGGCTCCAAGGGTTGTGGTAACAGCACATCTGTCCAGAGTGGACAGGGCTTTGTGGGAGTTGGAGATGTGCAGGCCATGGTGCTGATAGTTTCCCTATTTGTGAAGCTTGCTGAGTCTTCTCATGAAGCTGCATTTCACAGCTCCTTGCTTGCTGCTTGTTTTCCCTGCTGCATCATTTGTCAACTCTGGATGCTGGATTAGGGTATTTATTTTGCTATGCTGTTTGACCTTGGTTTGTACCACGATAAAATTGGCAAAGTGAAGTTTTGTGCACATTCAGCTCTTTGGACATCTTTGGGTTTTGGAAGTAATATTGTTGGTATGATTAGGAATTACACATTTTACACTGTCGTCCCTGGGAGACCAGGGGTATTCAAGGAGAGACTGGATATTGTGTTGAGGGACATGGTTAAGTGGGAGCTATTGGTAATAGGTGAACGGTTGGATTGGATGATCTTTCAGGCCTTTTCCAGCCTTGGTGATTCTATGATTCTAGGATGGAGGTTAAACAATTATTCAGGAATATCAGTGAGAGATCTGCCCCAAGGTGAGAAGGCTCTGCATGGCAGGGGGTGTGGGACAGTCTGGGCAGCTGCCTGGAGTGGTGGGCACCCCCAGGGCTTTGGAACTTCATCTCCGAGCAACTGCAGGATCCTGAGAAACTGGTAGAATATTGGAGACAGGTCTGCTGTGGCACTGGTAATCCTAAAAAGGCCCAAATGACTGCAGTGTGCCAGGGCCTGGCCCACACCTACTGAGCTGTGTTCAACACTATTCAGCATCTTCAAGGGGAAGAGAGCTGGATCTGCTGACATTGCTGCAGCTTCTGCAACTCCTGGCACAGTCCCTGCAATAGCTCCAAGTTTTTGCTACACATCCTGCAGTTGCTCCAAGCTCTGGACAGATCCCACTGTCACTCCACCCCTCATAAGGAGCTCTGCGGTCACTTATGCTACAGGTCCTGTAGCTGTTCCAAGTATTGAGATAAGAAAATTAAGCAAACCACTGAGTGCTGCTGTAGAGACGACGGGACTGCTGTGAGACACACAAGACCTTCAGGCCTGTAGAAATGAGAGGACTCGAATCCTCTGTGCACTGTATCAGTGTAAAGAGAGGAGGAATGAAAAGAACTAGTTGTGCTTCTATCTGTGGCTGTACCTTCCCCAAATCCAGACAAAGTTGGATAAGATAAGAGCTAAGGAAAAGCGTATTTTGAATGCTATTTATTTATCTCTTAACCTATTCGGGGAATCTGGTTCCATGTTTACATGAGCTCTTGGAGTGAGAAAATGGATAGTAGGTGTGAAAGAAGTGAAACAAATTTTTATTTATAAGTTCAATAACATTTTTTTGCACATTGCTTTATCTCACATAATCAATCAATCAAAGATGCATAAAAGATGAAGAACCATCACTGGGAATCATGCGATGAAGATGTGCACTTTATTGAAGCGGGAATAGTGAGTATTGCAACACCTTCCTGAGAGCGTGCTTGATCTCCCTGTTCCTCATGCTGTAGATAATAGGGTTCAGTGTTGGAGGAACCACTGAGTACAGAAGTGCCACTGTCAGATCCAGGAGTGGGGAGGGAATGGAGGGGGGCTTCAGGTAGGCAAAAGCACCAGTGCTGAGAAACAGGGAGACCACGGCCAGGTGAGGGAGGCACGTGGAGAAGGCTTTGCGCCGTCCCTGCTCAGAGGGCATCCTCAGCACAGCCACGAAGATCTGCACATAGGACACAACTATGAAAACATAGCAGCCTACGTCTAAACTGATAGTAAAAATGAGAAACACAACTTCCCTGAGATTTGATTCTGAGCAGGAGAGCTTGAGGATCTGGGGAATTTCACAGAAAAACTGGTTGACAACATTGCCTTGGCAGAGAGGCAGTGAAAACGTACTGGCAGTGTGCAGCAGGGAATTGAGAACCCCAGTGCCCCAGGCAGCTGCTGCCATGGTGGCACAAGCTCTGCTGTCCATCAAGGTCCCGTAGTGCAGGGGCTTGCAGATGGCAACATAGCGGTCATAGGACATGATGGTGAGAAGGGAATACTCTGCTGAGAGGAAGAAGGTAAAGAAAAAGAGCTGTGCAGCACATCCTGTGTAGGAGATGGCCCTGTTGTCCCAGAGGGCGTTGGGCATGGCTTTGGGGAGAGTGGTGGAGATGCTGCCCAGGTCGAGGAGGGCCAGGTTGAGAAGGAAGAAGTACATGGGGGTGTGCAGGCGGCGGTCGCAGGCTACGGCTGTGCTGATGAGGCCGTTGCCCAGGAGGGCAGCCAGGTAGATGCCCAGGAAGAGCCAGAAGTGCAGGAGCTGCAGCTGCCGCGTGTCTGCCAACGGCAGCAGGAGGAACCCACTGATGGAGCTGCTGTTGGGCATCTGCTGTTGTTGGGCTTGGAGTCCTGCTCAGAGTGCAGAAGATAATGACAAGTCCAGACCATTCTCAGAGGCACTACTCCTGCTATACTATGAAATGTTTTAATTCTCCTACAACAGTGTACATTTAGCACCATTACTTGCATTTAATTTCATGTATTTCAGCATTCCTTAAGCAGAAGCAGCATATGGAGCTCTAACCTTCCTCTTATTTTCTTATCCCTTCTCCCTGGATATTTTCATCTGTTTCATGTCTCATATCTTTACCCCAAGTGCTCTTAGAGCCCCCTACCCGAGCTTCTGTGGCATTCAGTTTCAGTTAGAAAATGCTGCCTGTTTGTAGGATAAGTGAATTATTCATGCCTACAGAAAATGAAGATAATTCCATCCTTCGAGAAAGGGGAGACTGAAAGCACATCATGTGTGAGTGTTCACAAAACAAGCAATTGATTGATGAAAAATTCTCAGAACTCTTATTGCCCCTTTTAGATTTCTGACTCCAATCCTCTTTGCCTCAGAACAGGAAATGGAAACCCCCTGCCTTGGCTCTCCTCTTGCAAAGTGCCCTCAGAAACATTCAGTTGTGCAGTGGAGCTGTGATCCCCTGCCCCAGGCAGCAGCTGTGGCAGCACAAACCCTGCCGGGGGCTCCTTACCCCACACGTCTCCCCGCAGCGCCCTGGGCAGCTCCCCGGGCAGGCTGAGTGCTGAGCCTGGCAGGCGGCAGAGTCCCATACCCGGCACACAGCCCCTGGGGCACAGCAGGGACCCTGCTCTGCAGGACAGCCCTGGGCACCCGTCTCAGCTGGAGCAGAAAGCTTTTTCCACAGTAAAGAAACATGCAGTGCCTGCAGTCAGATCTCCTATGGGATGTCCCAGTTATAGTTACCCCTTAATTAAAAGCAGCTCATGGTCAGCTGTGAGACTTACCTTGTCATGGTCTGTGAGCAATGCTCCTGCAGTGAGTTCACAGCCCGCTCACACCACACACATCCTGCAAGCTCTCTCCAATTTCTCTCCTCTCCTTCTGTCACCTGCAGGCTGTGCTGTGCACGGGATCTGCTCCTGGGCACAGCTGTCTCTCTGCAGCTCTGCCCACTTTTATGAGCTCCCTGTGTCCCAGGAACCTGGACAAGCAAGCAGCAGATTATGTCATTTTTATCCTTCCCACTCATTTCCCCTGACATGTCCCTGGGTCCTCATGGCCAACAGCTCCTGAAAGACAACAGCATCATGACTGTGCTTTGAAATCCACTCAATTAACCACCACATGTCCAGTGGTCAGTGACTGATTGGAGACATATGGGGAGTGCTCCCAGAGATCGTTTGATGAAACAATAAGGGCAACCAGACAAGGAAGGCGAGGTTTGGACTTTCCCTGTGCAGGGCAGTGATCCAGCTGAGGCAGCGCAGGAGTCTCATCCCTTGACAGAAATCCTGGAGCTGAAATGGGATTCGGCTCCCCACAGAACCACAGGAGCTGGGATTTCTCTGGTTCAGTTCAGAAGTGCACAAGGAGTTGCCTGCATGTGAGCTCCTGCTCTGAGTCCTCGGTCCTTCAGCTGGGAGGCAGCAGCTCACACACAGACACTGGGTGATGCCCAAGGTGCCTGGGCTGCTCCTGATGTTTGCAAGTGCTTGTAAACCGTGTGGGAAATCCCTGAGATAGACACCTCCTTCCTGGGCATCAGCTGAGGGCCAGAGAGGGGATAGCACCGGCTGTCCGGTGAATTCACTCACAGCTACAAGAGCAGCACAGGGCCTTCAGGAAAGCCATGCCCATGGTGTGTCCGTGCTGCTACGTCACCTCCAAGACCCACGATCGGTCTAATGTTTGTGTGCCACCTTCTGCACACTGATTCTATAGATGAGCTATCCAGTCAGGCAATGTCCAGTGATGCTTTTCAATTAGGATATTTACTTCTGTGCTTTTGCACTAATGCAAACACCAACACACAAGAAGCTAGAAATCTTGGTAGAGCTGCAGGCCTGAGCTCCTGTTTGGACCATGGGGACACAGTTTAATGGTTTCCACAACTGCACTGTAGCACAAGGGGGATACCGAGTCTTTAGGATGGATGGGCGAGGAGACAAAGAAGGGCGACTGCCCTCTGTGAGAGTGCACTGAGCTCTGCCTGGGGATGGAAGAGCAGACAGGTCAGAGCTAATGGAAATGGCAAACAGAGGAGACCATCAGTGTCTTTTCCTGTCTTCCTGATCAGGGAGAGTAAATGGAAGGTGCCCTCTGCAGACAGATGGGAATCTGATGTTGTCTGTCCCTTGTCCCATTTGGTGGCCTTTGTCACTCCATTATCTGTGGCAGGGACAGCACAGCAGGGCATGTGGCATCCAGCAGATCCATGGAGAGCACAGATGGCAGCTTCTTGACCAAGCAGTGGAGGAACCAAAGAGGAGAGGTGCTCTGCTGGATCTCATACTCTCCGGCATGGAAGGACTTGTGGGAACTGTGAAGGTGAAAGGGGCATCAGGCCATGTGCAAGATGCAAATGTATCTCTTTTAATTTATTTATTTATTTTGAGGCTGTAAGCTTAATAGTTGATCATAAATGTCAATAAAACTGAAACAAATAATTGAAGACAAAGATGGAAATCAATGAAAATGTGTTAACCCTTCTCAACATGAAAAATTCTCATGAGTCTTGTTCCATTTTAAGTTGTAAATATGAATCTTTGAGGTGATTTGATGTCTTTTTTTTTCTTTTACTGAAACTACAATGTTTTCCAGAACTGTGTTCGCTGGACACAAATGCCTTCAGGTTCAGAGACACAGACAGCGGTGCCAGTGCCAATGCCCTGTGACTGTAGCCTGGTGCCCAGCACTACTCTTCCCTGCTGCCTATTTGATGTGCCTCATCCTCCAAGTTTTTTCAGCTCTCCTAAAGAAATGGCCATGGTTAAGGGCATGTTTTCAGCAGGCCATTTGGGCACACACTACTCCCACTGCCCTCCAGATTTCTCCATCCCTTGCTCTTTGTTCAGTCAGATACCTCCCAATTATCTGTCTGATTTCTGACTTTCAGGGGGATTACTGGAATTTGTTCCATCTCCCCAAAGTCTGATGGAATGTGTTGTCAACTCCTTCACTGTGATTTGATCTATCCCTTCCTATCTATTCTTTTTCTTTTTCTTCTTATACTTTTTCTTTTTCTCAATCACTGTCTCTTTTTTATTAAGGCACGAAGTCTGAAAGATGTTCATTAATGTCAGTAAAAGTGAAAAACAGAGTTGGAGACAAAGATATAAATCAATGAGAATGTGTTAACCCATCTCAATGTGTGAAATACTCACAAGTCCTGATCAGTTTTAAGTTGATACCTCTCAACTACCTGGCTGATCTATCCCAGGAAGATTACTGGAATTTGCTCCATCTCTCAGAGTCTGATGGCCTCTGTTGTCAACTACTTCACTGTGATTCAATCTATCCTATCCTACCTCAGAATAAATCATTTCTTTTAAAAATATTCCATATGAAAGACAAACTTCAATAGATGCCGCTTGAACATGGCATGCAGTTGATCACTGTGTTTTACTGTTCATTCAATTGCATCACCTTTCTTTCCATTTGCTGGCCAGATAAAAAAGAGAAATCTTTCCTTTTCCATGTGTAGCTGGTTCTCTGAGGAAAGCCAGTGGGAGTTGGTGCAAAGCAGTTTTAACACTGAGCGGATGAATGCAGAGGAGAAGAGTGATGTGAAGAAAAGTGATGCAAGTCCCATAGGTCCATTGTGAGCAGAAATTGGGTGGGGAGGTTGAGAAGGACCTTTGTCAACACAGTAACAGTACAGAACTCATTGGGACATCCTGGATTGGTATCAGTTGCACAGTGCTGCTTTAATGTCTTCTTTAAACCCAACTATAAATAAATAGACAATAAATTTATACTGGATTCTTTAAGCTCTCTCCAGATATCCCTCCTTTTTGCTGAACAAGTGTCACGGGTTACTTAGATTTACCTATGCCCGTGACAGGGGAAGCCACCCCGTGGGCCCCCCTCCCGGGGCCCGGAAAGGAGGGGGAAAAAGGGAGTGGGATAAAACAGCGACAATCTAAGGAGGAAAAACTTATTTTACTAAATATGATACCGAAATACAAGATAACACAATATAATATAATTGAGGCTAACAAATTGAACGAAACAGAGAGAGAGAGTCCCCGAAAACCGAGAGGCCTACTGTGAACTCTAGGCGACACGGCTGGAACGCTTCCCACTCACCGAGAAGTTCGAGAGAAGGAGGAGGGCACTCCAGCCTGGGAACGAGATTATACAGCATCCTGGTCCCGTGACTTATCATTAACCCTGTTGTTCTCTGGGATATGTAGTCTTCTTCTGTGGACTGCACATTCAATAGAAGTATCCATACTTTACATGATGTTATGATGTGGAATACTGATAGCAGAATTACAAAATTACAAAACCATGACAACAAGTTCTGATAACCTGAAGAAGATAACAAGATGGCATAAGGCACAGGAGACTCTTTAGGTTATAATGGGCCCCAGGGTGCATTTGATGCTGAGTTCATCAGCCTCTAGTGCAGAGAGAAGTTTGCACAAAGTGCTCAACAAGACAAAGTCAGAAGTAACAGTGAAGTTTCTTGGAGTATTAATGGGCCCACTGAGGGCCATTACCAAGTAAGCTTCCCAAGGGACTTGTTAGAGAAGATAACTGGAAGCCATGACTACAGGCAGGCAAAGGCACTGGCATGCTAAGAAACCTCTCCTTTGCCTTACGAAGCAGACAGGTCAAGCCCTGATTGCAAGACCAGTGGTAGAGAGATCCTGTCTCTCATGTTGGCTCCTGGCATTTCCTGGGGCAATGGGTTGGAGGTCCGTATGATGTTAAATGAAAGACATGGGGACAGAAGATCCCAGGCTCTACATGTGGTGCAAGGACGCTGTGAGGTTCATGTCCCATATGAGACCTATGTTTCATTGCAGGATGTGAGAAGGGATGTGAGAAGGGCCCAGTCTGAACAAGCAGTCAATCCCTGTGAAACTCTGAACTTCAGATCTCTCAGTTCCAGTGCCCTCGTTTGCACATTCTCCCAGAGTTTGAAGTCCTTTATGTTCTGCGGTGCACAATCAGGCACTTGTTCTTGTTATACGTTATGCACTTGGTGCTTAGTACCAACTGGTACCCACTTCTCTGACTTGTCCACATCTCTCTGCAAGTCCTCTCCACCCTCAGTGGAGGCAACAGCACCTCCTCATCTGGTCTCATCAGCAAACTTGCTCAGAACGTCTTCTAGTCCTGCATTCAAGTCATCTGCATAAACATGAAAGGAAAGTGGCCCCAAAATGGAACCCTGGGGACCCCGACAGTGACCATCTACCAGCCTGATGGAAAAAACTGACTATAATCCTTTGGGACTGACCTACTGGCCAACTGCTCACCCACCACATTGTGTTTCTGTCTAGCCATATGCAGAACATTCTGTCCAGAAGGTTGTTGTGAGAAACAGTATCAAAATCTCCACTGAAATCCTCAAGGATTACATCAACTGGCTTCCCTTGGTCAACTAAACGGATAACTGTGTCACAGAATGAGCTTAAATTAAACAGGACCTTCGCCTCACAAACTTGTGTTGGCTGCAACCAATGACAGAATTGTCCTTCAGCTGTTTTTCCATAACTCCCACCATCATTTTCTCCATAATTTTACCAGGCTCTGGACTGACAGGTCCATAATTGCCCATGTCATCTTTCTTGCTCTTCCTTACAATGAGACAACATTTGCCAGCTTCCTGTCAGCTGGCATGACCCTAGACTTCTTTAGATGCAATTGAAATGACAGCCCAGAGCATACTAAGGCGTCATCATTGAAAGAAAGTAGATGTGCCATAGCTTTGCAATGTCTTGAACTCCAGAGTATGCCACAAATGGAGCAGAGGGGAAGATTTGCCTCTTCTGTAGTGAACTCATTCATTTGGTAAGCAGAATAACACTACCTGATACATGAGGACTGTGTCTCTGCTCTGCTCTGCTCAGCTCACAGGGCAGAGGTTCAGGGTGTTGCTCTCATGTCAGTGCAGGTAAACTCACTTTAACCTTTTTTCTTCTGTAAATGCTTCCTCTGTTTGTATGCTCAGATACACTTCCACATTCCCTCAAGTACACTTCCATATATCATTAACAATTAAACTTTCTTATACCATCAAAAATGTTTGTCAAACAGTACAGTTCTACAGTTCACATAAACTCCCTTAATACAGTCTGTATTCTTCAGTTATAAACACTGTGCCACAGAACCAGCACTGATTGAACCACCTCCCTCACACACTTCCTCGCAAGCAGTACATAGTATTACATAAATGGGTTGACATTCATTGGTCGCGTGGAATGTACACCTCTCCTCAGGACAATCTTACTAATCTACAGAGTACAAACTCCCGTCTTCTTACATACAAGCAGAAAGTACATATGAGTGGACAGACAACACAGTCTTTCACTTTGTCCGTGTCTGGCCATTTCCCTCACAGGAGGAAGGAAACATGGATCGGGACTCGGCACTCACCCTGCAGCTGTTCTGTGTCTCACTCACACCACACTCACTCTGACATTTAGATCAAAAACCATGGTTTATTCATACTACACAATGCTGACAACGTTTTCTAGCTGGAATCTTAATAACACTCATACTCTGGTCGACCAGTTGCAAACGTTAATGTTTTTCCCAGAGTCGGCTTGACACACGGTACCAAACACTTAAAGCAGATGATAATATTGAACATACAACCTATAACCCCCGTGATTACAACTTGGAGAACCCAGGCTACCATTTGACAGGCTATCCACTATATCCCATACCCGTAGGAGAGACCAACCTAGGTCCCTCCTATTGTCAACTACCTGGGAGAGAGTATTTGTTCTTGTTTCCATTCATATGACATACAGTTCCCTTTCATAGGAACTCACCCAAGGAGTCTTCCTACCCAGCTGGCAACCAAAGCCATGAGCTCACCTCCCTGGGAGCAGCACGTATGGCTGTAAACTGTGTAGGATGTCTCCTCAAGACATATGGGCTCTACTTACCATACACATACCTGGTCCACCTATGGGTGGTCCTTGTCTGTCCCTGCAGTGATCAGGTGAGGAAGGGAGTCCTTCAGAGAAATCTCAGGGTGCGCCAAAAGTGTCTCCCTCTCAGCTGGTCCTGCAGCGAACAGAGCTGGTCCCACCTGGGCCGCCAAATTGACTACAGGAATTGAACTCTATAACCTCTATAACTGATACAGTCTCCCATGACATACTTATAACAAAGCTGAGGAAGTATGGGATAGGTGATTGGACAGTGAAGTGGGTCGAGAACTGGCTGACTGGCAGAGTGCAGAGGGTTGTCGTTGGCGATGCAGTGTCTGGCTGCAGGGCTGTAACTAGCGGCGTCCCCCAGGGGTCTGTGCTGGGTCCGGTCTTGTTCAACATCTTCATCAACGACCTTGATGAGGGGATAGTGACCACCCTCAGCAAGTTTGCTGATGACACGAAGTTGGGAGGATTGGCTGACACGCCTGAAGGCTGTGCTGCCATTCAGCGAGACCTGGATAGGCTGGAGAGCTGGGCAGTAAGACACCGGATGAGGTTTAACAAAAGCAAGTGTAGAGTCTTGCACCTGGGTAGAAATAATTGCATGCACCAGTACAGGCTGGGGGAAGAGCTGCTGGAGAGGAGCTCTGCTGAGAGGGATCTGGGCGTCCTGGTGGACGACAGATTGACCATGAGCCAGCAGTGTGCCCTTGTAGCCAAAAAAGCCAATGGCATCCTGGGGTGCATTAAAAAGAGCGTGTCCAGCAGGTCGAAGGAGGTGATCCTCCCCCTCTACTCTGCCCTGGTGAGGCCTCATCTGGAATATTGTGTCCAGTTCTGGGCTCCCCAGTACAAAAAAGACAGGGATCTCTTGGAAAGAGTCCAGTGGAGGACCACAAAGATGGTGAAGGGCCTGGAGCATCTCCCCTATGAGGAGAGACTTAGGGAACTGGGTCTGTTTAGCCTTGAGAAAAGAAGGCTGAGAGGGGACCTGATCCAGGTCTATAAATATTTGAGGTGTGGGGGGCAAAGAGGTGAGGCCAGACTCTTTTCAGCAGTGTGTGGAGGAGGGACAAGGGGAAACAGACAGAAACTGCACCATAGGAAATTCTGCACTAATGTGTGCAATAACTTCTTTATGGTGAGAGTGACAGAGCACTGGAACAGGCTGCCTAGGGTGGTTGTGGAATCTCCTTCTCTGGAGATATTCAAGACCTGCCTGGATGCTGAGCTGTGCAACGTGGTGTAGGGAACCTGCTTTGGCAGGGGGACTGGACTCAGTGGTCTCTGGAGGTCCCTTCCAACCCCTACAATTCTGTGATTCTGTGAATATCATGGAGTTGTTTGGATGGGGAAAGACTACCCCTTTGAATGACCTTTTGTCAGGGCATGTCCTGGGATTCCTAGGATCCTCAAAATGCAGCACTGCTTCTGTCACTGAAAAATGGGGCCCTGTGTGGGACGGAGGGAGGGTCCATGAGTCCCTGGCCCACCTGACTGAGTATTTCCATGGTCTTAGCAAAGACATACTTACAACTTGAGAATGACAGTTAGCTGTGTTCATGGTGGCATGGCCACTTTTAATGGCCTTGAACTGTCTGAACATAACTGAAGAGGCTCAGGCTGATGCAAATCAGCTATTGAATGATAGTGTTGAAAAACTGGAAAGACAGGTGGCAGTTTTGATGGGGAAAAAACCTAATTCAATCATTCTCCTATGGAAGATCAGGAACATCTCTCTGGAAGACCATGGGGACCCTGTACAAGGGAATCTGTATAAAATGGACTCTGTAAATGAAGGCACTAAAAGGTCAGATTTTGAGGTTCCATTTGGTCTAGATCTATTTGAGATCTGACTGATTGTAACCCAAAAATGAAAAAAAAAAAAAAAAAAAATGCAGGATAGGCTGGTGGGAGTGCCCTGACCAGTATCCAACCCCCCAAACCCTGCTGCCCATAATACAGCAGCTGAACTGATGGATATAGTACAGTGGTTTAGACAGAAACCAAGAGAGCATGTCAGCATAGCTGCTTTGGTTATGGGACATGGAGGCAGAAAGCGCTGTGGTGAATGGACTGGAAATTTCAAAACTGACATCCATTACTACTCACCCTGCCCTCAGGCAAAGACTGTATGCTCTGTCCAACATAATGAGGATAGCCATTTGATCAGTGAATGATTTATGGCTGTGTGTCATATAACATGGCCAAATAAGAATGACATACCATTAAATATCAGCCTGTGGTCCTCTATGGAGGACTAACAAAATTATATTAGAGAATTAGGCATGAAAGAGGCAATCTATGAAGATGATTTTGAGAGCCCAGTCAATAAATTTTTCATCAGGAACGAGGGATCTCATCCTACAGCCATCACCTTTACATCAGTATGGGTCTATGTTATCCATACTGAACCCCCCAGTGGCCCTCAGGTGCTGTAATACAACAGGCTGCCCAATTGATGGGGAGACAAGAGTGCCTACGGCCAGATGCAGGCTCTGAATGGTGGTGGAAAGGTCTGAGAAAGGCAGAGAACCATCTGCTGCCATGACTTAGGCGTCCAGCCCCTAAGGTAATCCAGTCTGGACCCATTAGGGTCTTGAGACAACAAATGTTTAAAGACCAGATTAGAGCAGGAGTTCAGTTTAAAAAGATCGATGGACAGCATAATCAGGAAAAAATATCTGTTAAACAGGCCCAAGCACTGAGTATTTATAGTCCAACCTTTTCAGCCAAACTAGATGTGAATGTAACTCAAGAAGGGTCTGGATGGGGGCTCTGGCAGAGCCAGAGTTCTTTGTGAACCCCTATGAGGTTTTGGCCACAGGTTTGGCATGGAGCAGAATAAAGATACATCACAGTTGAAAAGCATTTATTGGCTACCTATTCTACACTACAGGTGGTAGAACCAGTAGCTCAGATTTCAGAGGTTATCGTTAAACAACAAGGCCAGTCCAGGGGTGGGTAAAAGATCTAACACACATCTCTATGATGGGGGTGGCCCAATCACAAGCAGTGGTGCGCTCAGTTGTTCTGCTTGCCTGCTCCTCAAGGAGTTAAGAGAAATCTATGCCTGTTGCGAGTTCGAGTGCATGCGCAATGCCATGTGGAGGGCTTATCACAATAAAGATTGGCGGATTTGCTGCGTAGACCGGTCAGAACTCAGATCTGCGTTGTGCTTCCTGTGGCACCAAACGCCCAACAGTGGCAGTTCCGTGTATTGGCCAGCAGGTGGCAGCAGAGACCACGGAAAGAACGTCTGCGGGACAGACCCTGGGGATCCGTTCTCTTTTGATTATAGGGGAAGAACACAAAGATGGAAGAGGAGGGAAGGGGGGAAAAAAAAAGAAAAAAAGAAAAAACCAAACCACAGCAAACAAATAAAAACTTCTCCAAACGTAGCAAACTTGAATGTCTGTCAATAAATAAATGAGTAATTGAATTGATGTCCGTTTCAGACAGTCCCCTGTAGAATCAGGGTAAGGGTTAGGATTAGAGTTACATTGCAGGTTAATGCTGTTATCTTTACAGCTCCTGTGAGGGTTGGGGTATGGGTCAGGTGTTTAAAAAATGAAATGAAAAAAGAATTAAAAAAATATATTGAAAGCTTCAGATTTCCTTAATCTTTGTGGGAATCATATAATGTGCAACTCAGATCTACCTCTTCGTGCAGTGACTGCCTGTAAATTTGCTGGAGCCTAATATAATATGGCCTTGTGCTTTCCACTAACTCACCTTCATTTCATTTTCATTACATTTGCTTGGTAGTCAGATTTTGGTGTGTGGATATTTTAAAACAATCTGACTGACATTAGCAAAAAATTAAAAATAAAATTAAAAAAAATGCACAACAGCATCGTATCAATTTTTATAGATAAGATAAAGAAGAGCAGTTTCCCTTAGTTTTCTGTGCCTCTTTACTTTCTTACCCTCTCCCCTTGTGTGAGAAACTCTCAAAGTCAAAGATTTCTAGTTAGGCAAAGATGGCAGCGATAGCAGCAGTGCTTATTCATTATTGCAATACTGCGCGCACATCCCCTATTGGCAAGGGAGAAACTGCACACCAGTCAGTGAAATCAATTCTGTTCTGTGCCCTAAACCCACTGCAGGTGATGCTCTCATGGCTCTCATTGGTTGAGCATCTCAGGCTCACAGACTCCTCGAGACTGTGGCTAGGATTCATTTCCATAGAAGGTCAATTACCAACCTCTTGTTTTTAGGTCTGCCTTGTACTTTTCTGCGGACAGAGAAGGGCAATGTTTCCAAAAGTCAGTACATTCATTCTGTCCTGTGCTGGGCTCTACCCACCCTGTATTTATCTTGTGCTTGTCTCAATTCTCCCCATGTCAGAATGCCCCCAGTCTGAACTTAATTCTGTTCAGCAACTTTCTTGGTGGAAAAACTACTTATACAGCTGTTTTACAAGAGGGTTATACATTCAGTTAGGGCCTACACTATGTACTGAAAATACTGGAAACTTCCACTGCAAAAACACAATCTACCTCTCCCATCTGTGCAGCCTTGCAGACCCAGAGCATGCCAGGTTATTTCTGCTTTCATAGCATTTGCATGCTGTAGGGTGAGCACAAGGTTCTGCTGCTTGATTCTTCTGCAAGAGCTGCCTACCGGCAAATGGTTGCAGGGATGGAGGATGTGACAGAAAGCATTTGTCTCCACAAGAGCAGAGTTACATTCAGTGCAGAGTGTGAGAGTCAGGTTGGTGTGGAAAAGCACTGACACGCTGGGGATGATGCAGTGCTCACATGTCTAACACTCACAGACATTACTGTCAGAAGGATGGTGCTGTGTTGTGCTTCTACCTTTGGCAGCCCCTGGAGAAATGCTATGGCACACAGAACACCTTTGTATTGCACTGACTGCTGCCATGCATCATGGATTTAACACACCAAATCCAGAGGAGCATGACTGCATCTAACTGCCCTGAGAAAAACTACTGTAGCTGAAGAGATGAGGAGGCAGCTGCTCATCTGCAGAACAAGCAGTACTGCCAGACATTGGGCCAGGTGAGCACCTCCTGCTGCAGCGTGATGATGACAGGGCTGGAGATGATCTGCAAAGCCAGCTTAAAAGTGGGAGACGTGAGTCAACATGGCACGAGGACAGAGGTGTTAGGGAGCAGCCAAGGCATCAAAGAGTATCAGAAGGCTTTGAAAAGTATCACAAAGTGACAGCCAGGAAGACTGGGATATATCATGAGCAGCAACCTGGATGCTAGAGATTATTTGCTCCCATACAAAATGGTAGAGATCTTGCTGCAGACATCCCAAAGCCAGGCAAAATGGGAACCCAGAGCTCTGCCTGCACGAACCCCACAGCCATAGCATTGCAAGCTGAGCTGCCTTGCTGTTTGTTGCATTCATCCCAATCCCTGTGATTGAAGACTCAGAATGCAGTCGAGGCGATGACTGAGCATGAGAGTGACTTTATTCAATAAAAGACAGGAGGGCTTGAGAGGTCAAGGGTGAAGATGGGACTCCTCTTGTCAAGATGAGAGTGGCTCAGAGCTGGTGCTGCTGCCTGGTGCCTGGGACTGGCAGCCTGACTCTAAGTCCCCATCTAAGATGCTCAGCTTCACCTCACTGATGCTGCCCTGCTCCTGCATGGTGGTGCTGCTGCTGGGACACTCGGGCTGTGCTTGGGATGGGCAGCACTGCAAAGGCGCTGGGTCACAATCCAGGCAGGTGACTGCTGTGTCTGGCAGGCTCAGGTCAGGAGCTTCAGCAGAGCCAGGAGATATGAGAGCATGAACGTGGATGAGCCCCTTGTGTCCATCACTGTTACCATGTGGAAGGCTGTCATCCGAATTGCAGCGATTCATGCTTAATAAGAACTCTCCATTGATGGAAAGACACTGCTTGGTTTGGATCTTTGGGGTTGACAAGGGCTCGAATCACCTAGGAAGGCATAGAAACACAAGGGTTAGTTTCAAACATTTGCAAGTTGAATCATGAAAGGTTGTTGATACTTGGTAATAGAGTGGCGGCAGGAAGAAGCAAGTAGGCTTGAAGCAGCATAGCCACTGTCTTGAAAGTGATCCTCATTCAGGTCCAGCTCGTGTGTTGTTTCACTGTGATCTGCTTCTTTGGGTCTACCTAGTGGGCAGCAACACTCGAGCTGTTACTGATATCATTGAAAAGAACTGGAGACAATTGTTCTATTCCTAAGAGCTTCAAGGTGCCTAGAAGCACAAATAGAAACCAGCAGTATTTCATCACTTCACCAAAAGGAAGGTCAAACACCTGAGCTGTGAAGAGCAGTTACAGAACCTATGCATAAGATCACACCAGACATACTTTGTTCTAACAACAGTTATGGCACATAGTCCATTTCCTTCAATATTCCCAAAATGAAATGATGTGGAGCATTACAGGGAAAGAAACACTGCACACAGACACTATGACCCTGATTAGACTCAAGCAGCAGACTTAAAACAAGTCAGAGTTTTTGATTCCAGGATATTTCAGGACCTATCGTGTGAAATTCAGTTACACAACAGTGCCTAGGTGCCTGCGTTTCAAGCAACTTTCAGATCACAGCCATGTAAAATAAAAACAAATTCAGTGCAGAAATAGCAAGCCTGTACCTTAATACTCATGAGATTATCCATTTTTTACAGCACTCTGACTAAGTTCTAAAACTTGCTCATCCCAGTTCACTTCAGCAAGTTCCACCAATTCAAGCAACGCAGTTCTGAGATCCTGTGTATGTTGTGCAGATAGAATTGAACAGTGCAGAAATAATCTCTGACAGCTTTAAGAGCTCTGTTCTGCTTACAAACTCTCAGTCCAAAACTATTCTCAGTTTTAAGGAAATGAACACCTGAAGCAGTTGGATCATCTGCCGCATTCTGCTTCTTGGCATCATGATTAGCACAAAGGGTTTTCTGCTGTCCTGCAGAGATGGACAAAGTCCTGCTTACAAATGGACCAGGTTTCAGTGTACAGCAGAGTTTGTACCAGACTAACAAGCCACGTCATTCAATTCATGTGCTCAGGTTGTTATGCACTCCGAAAGGAAACAGAACTAACTGTTGGATTCTGAAGGCAATCTGTGGGGTCCTACATTACCTCCTGATTCTGGAAGAGGAAATTCTAATAGCAAATGCAGAACTTTGATCTTTGTAGACATGAGAAGAGCTGGCATTTAGGAACATTCATTTCAGGGAAATCAAATGATGTGTCTATATTTTTACTACAGATAGTATAGGGAGCAGCCAGTTGAAGAACCAGATACAAAAAAATCCAGCCCATTGGCAGGAAAATACTTCTCCTTAAATTCTGTATGCTATCATGGTACAGAATTAGGCTACAGTGCCACATAGGCCAACCAAGCGTAGAACCAAATCCACAAAATACTGGTAGACAAAGCAGCAAAAACAGGGACAATATTCAGCAGACTGTGCTGTGGCCTTTCTACCCACAGCTCAGCATGTTCTGCCATCCGAAAAGCAAGGCCTCTTGTCAAGCTCAGCTATTTCCCTTCTCAGTGTATTCTAGCACCACTGATACACACTGGTATCCTCCTGTAGAGTGCCATCATATTGTCATCATCCAAAGGAAAAACCCACACAGCAGAGCATACAGCAGTACACCCATGCTCCAAATATCCGCCTGAAAAACTAAAAGACAAGCTTACAAACCTGAAGCACCTCAAATGGCTTCCTGACAGACTGGATTGTCTGCCCTTGCCAAAGCCCACATATAGCCCATGAAAAGCTGGCTCTTTCCCTCAGGAAATAAAACCTTATCGTCCCAGAGAAAGCATATAACCCTCATTCAATTGCCCTTTCACTCAGCTTAGAGCACTACTAAAACCAGCATCTTCACCTTAGCTCATCACACTGCTGCACTTCCTTTTACAAGGATTTCACTGGCAAAAATTAAATCAAAGCCGTCACAAGGGATTTAGCACAGTTACGTGTTACTGGCTATGAGAGCTGTCAGCACAGTCACCTGTCAGGCTTTGCTGCTGTTCTATTTATGTAGAGGCACAACAAGGTTCAGACACCTCACAGTGCAGTTCTCACTTTGACTGTAAAGAAAAAGGAGGCTTGAAAAGCAGTGTGTGGAAAACAAAGAAACAAGAATTAGAACAACAGTGGGGCAATGGCACTTGTAGGAATTGCTCCGCCTTTAACAGCGATTCAAGAAGGATGAGGGCATTCCAAACCAGACCAGTTTGGACAGATTAACAACTGCAAGTAGTGGGTTCCAAAATTCCAGACATGAAATCAAAGCTGGAAAAACTCTTCACATTTTTATCTCTCAATTTTTAGTACATAGTGCATTACAACGGAAACAATTCTTCACATACAACTTGGAAGCTAAAGACAAGTCTGACAAAACAGACTGCACAGAAATGATGGATAATTAACAGAGCAAATTGCTCTTTCAAACACTTAGTAATAGAAAGAGATCTCTGAAGTTGCTGTTCTGTAGAGCACCAAAGCAGTCGCT
Organism: Coturnix japonica; assembly: GCF_054131305.1. Classification (NCBI taxonomy): domain Eukaryota; kingdom Metazoa; phylum Chordata; class Aves; order Galliformes; family Phasianidae; genus Coturnix; species Coturnix japonica. Next base: position 3,221,185 of record NC_140687.1, on the reverse strand, counting down.
TGAGGCAGTTCAGAATTAGCCTGAGGCGAACCAGCCAGCTGTGAACTGAGACCAATTGCACTTCTTCTATTTTACTTTCATTCTATGTGACCTCACTAAGCAAATATTGTCTAAGACCATGAGTATCACATAAATGTGCAGATCTCAAGCTGCTCACTTATCTAGTACCCTTGGCATGATGCTTTATTTTCCTCAGCTATTCATCTAGATTGTGTCTGTTGATTGTGCAACAACAGCCTGTTGGTCTCGATTACCTGTGAGAGGCTCTAACTTTGGCCAGGAAAAATCATTTGAGGATAAGTAATTATCTGGGACTCTGTAAGGCAGTCTTCCCATGCTTTCATAACAGCAGAGATACACACACACACAAACTCGTGGAACCCCACTGCTTTGCACAATCCTGTGCACACTCACATGTGTCATGCACTGATTTCCCAGCCAGTCCTCATGGGGTCTATTACTTAGGACAGGAGTGTAGGGGAGCAGCCAGAAGCTGTTTGCATTCCCTGCTGTCTGCTGGGCAGCTTTGCTGGAGATGCTTGGGTTGCTTTGCTTTTCCTTGGGAGGTGGGAAGGAGCTTTGGGTTGGAGGCACATCCCGTGCCAGAGCATCTCGATGGCACGTGTGTGGCACTGATCTGCAGCAGATGAAGGGGAGGAGGTCCCAGCACAGCCCTGCACCATGCTCTGCCACACTGGGCAGCTTGTTCCTGGCTCAGCAGCGCCATCAGACAAGGAGCAGGGAAGGAAATCAAGGATGGGGGGTACCATCAAACGCAGTTAGTGCATGCCTGTGCAAGACAAACAGACCCAGAGCTTGCGGGTTATTCCTGCTTTTGTAGCATTTGTGTGCTGTAGCTGAGCAAAAGGTTCTGCTGCTTGAATCTTCTTCTGCAAGAGCCACCTACCGGTAAATGTCTGCAGGGATGGAGGATGTGACAGAAGCATTTGTCTCCATGACAGCGTAGTTACACTTGGTCTAGAGAGTGAGAGAGGCAGGCAGCACTGCCTGATGTTGGTCAGGGCGAGTTCCTCCTGCCGCAGCACGATGATGGCAGGGCTGGAGATGATCTGCAGGGACAGCTCACAGGTGAGAGCCAGGAATGGACACGGCGGGAGGACAGAGGTGTTAGGGAGCAGCCACAGCATCAAAGAGCATCAAAAGGCCCTGAAAAGCATCACAGCCACAGCCAGGAAGCTTGGGGTTTTCATGAGCAACATCCAGGATGCTAGAGACTATTTGCTGCCATACACAACGGCAGCAGAGCTCTCGCTGCAGGCATCCCAAAGTCAGGCAAAATGGGAACACACCCAGAGCTCGGCTGCACAAACCCCACAGCCAGAGTGTTGTAAGCTGAGCTGCCTTGCAGTTTCTTGCACTCATCCCAATCTCTGCGAATGAAAACTCGGAATTCAGTCAAGGCGTTGATTGAGCACGAGCGTGCCTTTATTCAATAGGAGAAAGGAGGGGGTGTGAGGTCTGGAGGAAAGATGGGACTCATCCTCTCTTGTAATCATGAGAGCTGCTCAGAGACCGTGCTGTTGCCCGGAGCCTGGGACTCGTGTCCTGATTCTGTGCCCCCCTGCGAGATGCTCAGCTTCTCCTCGGTGATGCTGACCTGAGCCTGCATGGTGGTGCTGCTGTCGGGGCACTCGGGCTGTGCTTGGGCTGGGCTGCACTGCAGAGACATTGAGTCCAGGCTGGTGCCTGAGGTGTCTGGTGGGCTCAGGTCAGCAGCTTCAGTAGGGATGGGATGAATGAAGGCTTCAACGATGATGACCTTCTTCTCTTGATAGCTGATGTTATACGGAAGGCTTTCATCTGAACTGCAGCATTCTGTGCTTAGTAACAACTCTTCATTGATGGAAGATGTGTCATCGTAACATGCCCTGCGTCTTGGGGATATACAAGGGCTCGGGTCACCTAGGAAGGAGCAGATGTACAGCAGTTAGTGTCGAACGTTCATAAGATGAACCATGGAGATTCTTGACATTTGGCTATGTAGTGGTGGTGGGCAGAAGCAAATAGGCTTCTAGCAACAGTGTCACTGTCTTGAAAGTGATCCACGTGCAGGTCCAGCTCTTGTGTTGACAAGAGACTCATTTGGGAAAGACAGGGATCAAGACGGGCTTGAACGCCAGAAGGAGGTACAAGCCCACTGAAAGCATGAATTCTACCTGTGTTGCTGACAAGCAGTGTTTTGTAAGCTGGACTTGCACCCTTACCTGCCAGGACCAAGACTTCTGCTTCAGAGGGCTCCCTGGCACTGCTCTGCAGTTGGCGTTTGGCCACAGGGGATGGTTTGCCCAGGCAGAAGCAGGAACACCAACTGCCAGCTGCTGACTCTGCCCTCTTACTGGGAGAACTCATTCTGCAGAGAAAACAGAGCATGCTGTCAGACGTGGTGCAGGGTGATGGAAGAGCTGCACCGAGCCCTGGCCAAAAGTTGCCTGTTCTGGGCACTGCCTGCTTTCTGCTGAAACACAGCTTAGAAACGCCCTCTGTTTCAAACAGCAGAGGATGCTTCCATTCCTACAGCTCAGCCCTCAAGTCCTGAAGGCTAAATACCTCTCAACGATGTCAAGCAAGGACATGGATCCGGAGAATGTCGGAGGCTCAGGCTGCTTTGCTCTCCCGGGGCTGGCCTTCACCAGGGAACAAAGGCCGTTGATGAGCTTGCCCCATTTCTTTGGCTCTGCGCAACAAAACAAAGAAACCAGTTCATTTCAGGCCTGGCTCGGTTGGACGAAGCTGAGCGCAATGCATTCGACAGAGCATGTAACAACGGGAAGAACATTCCCAACAAGGACACGCAAGAATGGATTTTCCCCATCCCTGGAGGTGCCCAAGGAGATTACTGTAGTTCTCTTTCTAAGCTTGCTGAACTTGGGCATAAACAAACCCCCTGAAAGTAACGTTCTGACTCTATTTGACTAACTCGCGTTGTCAAATGTAAATTACGCACCTGGCTTTGGCAATGAATTGAGGAGGGAATCGGGAACTTTTCCGCTGATGAGTTCCATGCACTCACCAGGGAAAAGCCCAACCTGTAATTAGAACAAAAAGACAGGTGAGCATTAGCCCGAGCCCAGAGCCAAAGGGAAGGTCCACTGACAGTGACACAGGGCAACTGTTTGCATCCAGCAGCCATCCGTTGCAGGCAGAGCAGCTCCAAGCTGAGATTCCCAAGTCTACTGAAGTTGCGCTCTCTAGTCAAAAACGTGTGCCTACCTCAAAGCCACGCTTGCCTCTCCACCAGGGGCTCAGCCTGTTGATATGTCCTCATATCAACAATGCTCACCAGATCTCTGACCTGAAAGAGATTGAAACATCAATCCCAGATTCAGCTAATCTGGTAGGAAAACAAAGCAGAAAGGACTGCCCTCTTCTATGCACGACAACACGGAATGTCTGGAACTGCTTACCTCCAGAGAGAGCTCATCTGGCCCCTGGGTGACGTGGCTCTTAATAACATGGTCTGCCGCAAATGCTGGTACGTTTAAAGATGACATAGCACGCACCAGCTGCGGCTTCTGCATGTTATCAGCCTGCAAAACAGAGAACAGGCCGTGGTCAGGAGCTGAGGACAAACCAGGAGGATTTCAAGGTGAGGAGCACATCTGCAGAGAAAGCTGCAGCAAATGCGCTCCGTCCTTATCAGGAGCACTTCAGAAGGAGCTGCACGTCTCATAGCTCTGGAGCAGCACTTCTTCCCCACCCTTCACTACTCCAAGCAGCTCCAACAAACTTCTCAGAAGAAATCCAGGCCAGCACAGACCTGGCAGACCAGAACCAAGTGCAGCTTGTGTGACGGCAGTGCCCACTCCTTGCTTCCACCCTGCTCCAGCAGGTTAAGGAGTCTGAGCATCACTGGCCTTTGACAACTCAAGACTTTCAGCACCTCATGCCAACATTTCTCACTAAGATACACCTAAGGCATTGAATTCTCTTCTCACTACCTCCTCTCAGTCCTCCCCTAGGAACAGAAACCATTTAGATTCTACAGCAAACTACAGCATCTACCCTGCAAGAGCACATTGAACCACCTGCAACAATGAAACATGGTTTTGGAGAGTGGGTCTGAAAACACACCTTTAGACAGCTGTCTCCCTGTAGCCAAAAGGAAACCAAGTAGCAAAAGAAGAGTCCAGCCTGAAACATGCCCATGCTACTAGCCCAAGTTTCTCACAGTGAATGCAGAATCCATCCTGTTCTTGAGGTAACAAATGACCAGTGGGTCTCCTCTTGCTCCACCCCTTCTCCTTCAAAGCCAGAAAAAGAAAAACAGGTAGAAGAAAACCCAGACGTACCTTTCCACACAAAGAGCAGAAAGTGGAACAGCAGTTGTCTCCTTCCTGAGACATGGTGGGGAGCATCCCAGAGGAAGCCCAAGTTCTTTGCTTCTCTCCACAGGGACCTCAAGCATTCTTGGCAAGAGCTGCTTTTGTTCTTTCTTCAATTGCTTCCATCACCAGAATCTCCTTTGGAAAAGGAACCCGAATGAAAGAATCAGCAAATGAAAAAGAATGAGCAATAAAACCACTTTACCAGCTTTCTCCTAACATGCAATTTAGACCTCCAATTCGGGCAAGGTCTTAAAATCAGCTGGTTACAAGAACTGTCCCAAAATATATCCAGCTTCTGTACAGCTGCTGTTATTTCTGACAGTGAGTGTAATCACAGAATCATAGAATGGCCCGGGTTGGAAGGGACCTCAAGGATCATGAAGATCAATCACCTCCCTGTCCCTGCTGGCCATCCCCTCTTCTGATGGAGCCCAGGGGACCATTTGCTCTCTGAGCTGCAAGAGCACGCTGATGGCTCACGTTCTGTTTTTCATCCACCAGGACCCCCAGGTCCTTCTCTGCGGGGCTTCTCTTAAGGACTGCTCCTCCCAGTCTGTAGAAATGCCTGGGATTCCTCCAGCCCAAGTGCAAAACCTTGCACTTTGCTGTGTTCAACCTCATTAGATTCACGTAGGCCAACCTCTCGGTTGAGCTCCCTCTGAATGGCATCCCTTCCTTCCACTGCGTCAGCCGCACCACTCAGCAAACAGCAGAGGGTGCACTCCATTGCATCATTGGTGTCTCTGATAACCATGTAAAAAAGCACTGGTCCCAAGACAGACTCCTGGATGACACCACTTGTTATCGGCCTCCACCTGGACATCAAACCATGAATCACCACCCTCTGTCCTCTACAAAACCTCTTTGTCTTCTACTCCTGCTGCAGCTGCAATGGCTGCACCAGCATGACTCACGTTTGACAATCCTCCAGCTCTGGCCTAGCCATGCACAGCAGCAGTCCGTCTCCCTCCCAGCTCACTCACCAGTGTGCTGCTGTGCCCCAAATTCAGTGCAGTAGCACTGAGAGCAGGCAGCACCCATCACCCTCCTCTAACTCTCTCTGCCAGCTGCGATGAGGACTGACATAGCACGCCCACCCCAGCCCAGCTTTTCTGCTGAGACACCTCCCAGCAACCACCCAGCACCAATCCCAGTTGCTGCAAGCTGTCTGAGAGCCTGCTGGAGTGCACTGACAATAACTTTGTGGGTCAAGTATTAAGCACACCAAGCAGAAGGGAAGCATTACTGGACATGGTGCACAGCAGGGGTTAAGACTGGAGGTGGTCAGGGCTGTAGTGACCATGCCCTCCTAGAGTTCCTCATCTCAAGGAATGCAGGCCTGGCAAAAAGCAAAGTCAGGATCCTGAGCTTCAGGAGAGTCAGCTGCAGGCTGTTCAAAGAATTCTTGCATGAGAGACACTGGAAAACTGTTTTTAGGGGTAAAGGAATGGAAAAGAGATGGTAACTTTCTCAGAAAACCTTACTCAGAGCTGGAGCTCTGAGCTCCATCCCGACCACACGAAACACAGTAGAGGAGGCAGGAAAGCAGCATGGCTGAACCTGCTGGTTACAGGGAGCAACAAGAAGGAAATGGAGAAACAGCGGAAACGGAGACATGCAGCCTGGTCGCTTTGGTGGCCTTCTACAGTGGAGTGACAGCATCAGTAGGGAAAGGAAAAGCAACTGACATCACTCAGCCAGACTTTTGCAAGGCCTTCGATGTTGAGCAAGTTTCCTGTTAGAACTCAGTGTGAACAAATCTACCACTGAGCAACACCCTGAGCCCCTACTCACCTCAGCAGAGGTCAGCCTGCACCCCAGCCTTCCGCCTATTCTGCTCCATTGATGGAAGCACACCGGGCATCATTGCTACTCACCCGACCAATGATGATAGGGGCAGAAAAAGGTATTCCTCTTTACCTTTCAGATGAAAAATTGATGACTGTGTGGAATCTTCCCAGTACAGCTGTGGGGCCTTCCTTTACTTGTATCCTGCTGCTCCGTGTCACAGTGGGAGAGCTGCTCTGGCCTCTCCTCTCAGCCTGTGCCTCCTGCAGTGTGAGCAGCTTTGTGGATAGAGGAGACACCCACACAGACTTGGGCCTGGATAGAGAACTGTGCCCTACAACATAGGTACATTTACATCACGCTCTTTTCCTTGTGTGTGAGCAATCCTTGCTCTTTTCAGATGGTACTATGAGCGTGTGACACCCCAAACACATATTTAGCATCTGTCCATATCATTAAGGCTCTCGTCAAGGCAGTTATTTCAGCCTTCTGAGGGGTAGTCCCCATGGCTGATGGTTGTGCTTCCATTCCCTGCTCAGTAGCAGTTACTGCATGTCCTGCCTTAAAGCCTCCTTGTCTCACAAAACTGCAGCTGCTGGTAAATCAGGCGTCTTCTGCATCTTCTAAGGGTTCGTCCTTCAGCTCCAACCGACTGGATGTAATGTGCAGCATCAGTTGTTTCAAAGCAGTGATGTCATCCTGGTTCTCCACCAGGGGAGTTCCGCTAAGGAAAGATACTGGGTTGGCAATAGTAGTTACAATTATTTCTATATCACCCTGCTCTACCAGGATGGCCTGGTATTTCGGGAATCTTTGGGGTGAACAGATGCCATTCAGAGGGACCTTGACAGGCTGGAAAGCTGGACTCGGGTGAACCTAATGAGGTTCAACACAGCAAAGTGCAAGGTTTTGCACTTGGGCCGGAAGAACCCCAGGCACCTGTACAGGCTGGGAGGAGTTGTCCTTGAGAGCAGCTCGGCTGAAAAAGACCTAGGGGTCCTGATAGATGAGAAACTTAACATGAGCCAGCAGTGCGCTCTGGCAGCCCGGAAAGCAAATGGGATCCTGGGCTCCATCAGGAGAGGGGTGGTCAGCAGGGATAGGGAGGTGATCGTCCCTCTCTACTCTGCTCTTGTGAGGCCCCATCTGGAGTACTGTGTCCAGGTGCGGAGCCCTCAGTACAAAAAAGATATGGAGATTTTGGAAAGGGTCCAGAGGAGGGACAGGAAGATGATCAGGGGGCTGGAGCACCTCCCCTATGAGGACAGGCTGAGGGAGTTGGGTTTGTTCAGCCTGGAGAAGAGAAGGTTGCGGGGTGACCTCATTGCAGCCTTTCAGTACCTGAAGGGAACTTACTCCCAGGAGGGGAGTAAACTCTTCGAAAGGGCTGATAATAGCAGGACTAGGGGAAATGGTTTTAAGTTGAAGGAGGGAAGATTTAGGTTGGATGTTAGGGGAAAGTTCTTTACTAGAAGGGTGGTTAGGTCCTGGAACAGGCTGCCCAGTGAGGTTGTGGATGCCCCGTCCTTGGAGGTGTTCAAGACCAGGTTGGACGGGGCCCTGGGCAACCTGATCTAGTAAAGGCGTATGTTTGGTGGCCCTGCTAGGCAGGGGGGTTGGAACTACATGATCCTTGAGGTCCCTTCCAACCCGGGTAATTCTGTGATTCTGTGATTCTGTGGGGTGAAAGCCAATGTCCCCCTTTTGCCTCCAATACAGTAAACACTGCATGAGATATTAAAACTGGTATCCTTTGGCCCAGTGTAGATTGATGGGCTTCTTGAATATTGAGCACCAGTGCACCCTGGATATCCCTTACTCACTTCAAGCTGTTTCAAGTTTACCATCAGTCCGTAGCTGTGTATCCATGGTTGGCACCCTCCTGTCATTCCTGGCAACGTATGGAGTTCCTTGGCAGTTTGCAGCTCAGGGGTTGAGCAGATGGCTTCTTTCTTGGCAGTCCTTAAGGTTCAAAGTCCAGCTGTCATCTCCTATCCCAAATACGTCACTTGCTGCTGAGTTATTTGTGCTTTCTGTAAACCAAGAAACTCAGCAAACTCTCAGTCTATTGTACACAGTCCTTTTTTTGCTGTGGCACCCACGTGCTCCAGTAAAGTTCCACCCTAGGATGGAGGATCCCAGGTCTCAGGCTCACGAGTTGACCAGTTCTCAACAATCATTTAGCTGTTCTCACAACCCTGGGTAACACTGTCCAGGTTCACTGAGTCTCTTCTCCCTCTATTAGGGAGAACAGATACACGCAAGTACTCGTATGCTATCATGAGGAATTCAGTAGGTTACATTTAATTTAGAAGCATGATGCAATCAAAAGCTCGCTTAAATAAAAGCATACCCTTTTCTTTCACTCAAAATAATAGCCCAGAAAAAAATAAAAACAAAACAAAACTCTCATCATAATTGTTAAAGAAATTATCTACTAAATCTCGATGGAGAGTGGAGACACATGCTAGTTTTAGGAACACAGCACTTATCTCATTATCTGAATGCATCTCAAGGCATGCTCCTTGTGAAACTGTGAGAACTTCTATCATTAACAGACGTGTACCATGCCCTGATATATGGTTAAACCGCTTGCAGTGCACTGTCAGATGTACAGGATGGCAGCTGTATGTGCTGTGACCAAATAAACCCCACACTGAAACCTTTCAGAATTTTAGGACCTACAAGTACTGCATTCATATTAAAAGTAAAAAATTCCTAAGCTACACATGTTCTAGGTTTCCATTTGTTAGATACAACATACCTTTGGAAGTAGGCGCCTAAAAAGATATGCCTTCTACTTGCTTCTCTGTCTGGCTCTTCGAAAAGAAGGCCTTTGGAGCAGGAAATGCAAAGGGCAGCTCATTTCTTAACACTGACTCTGCATCAACATTCTCTGTGTTTGCACGCTTCTTAGATGCCACTTTTCTTGTCACTGGAGTTGACAGTGTGAATTCCATATCACCCAGTTGAGTATCATGCCTCGAATGGTGCCAGAGACGGAACAAAAGGTTTTCTGATCACAGCCGGAGAAGTTACTGTCAAAGAAATTCTAACAGCTGAGAAGGTCAGACACAATGCTTATAAAAATATCATACATTATTTGGCTATTGAACAAAACAGCTGAAAACTCTGATTCTCTCCTAGAATAAGTTCGTTTCTTATAGACTGTCAAACACCATTTTTTTATTTGTTCATCTCAATTCTCCATTGAGGATTAACCCTCACCAGCTTATCTAAACATAAATATGAATTATCACTTGGTTTAGTTAAAAATTTGAATAATATCACAGTGGATTTTGTTGTCCAACACAGTAAGATTGAATTTCTTTCGGTACCTTTCAACCTCTGCCTACCTCCAGCCTAACTCCAGAATCTTATTAACTGTGCCTTATCGCTTCCCATTGTGTTTTAAAATCCTCACTGACTCCTTTACTTGTTCCCTTGCTTGCTGTTTCTGTGCAAACCAAACACTGGAGTTAGGGATCACGTCAAACCAACCATGGCCTACAGGTAGAAGGCAACAAAATTTATGCTTAACATACTTCTTTGCTCTATCTTTATCTTCCTTTGGTCAAGGTCCACTAGATACTTAAATATGGAGTAAGCACTAGATACAATGAGAAGCAGATTTCTAGATTAAGAGCTGTATTTTTTCTGTAAGAAACTAGCTGTACATCTTCACACACCTGCTTTGTTTTCTGAGTATTTAGATCGAGTGGAGATTCTTCAAACACTGAAGCTACATCAGAAAATTCCATGGATCCAAACGCATCTGGCACATGGCTGCAGTCTGGCACATCTTCATATGCCAGAGCCTTTTCAGACAGAAATGTTCCACCGAGATTCTTTTGCAGAATTAGAAGGAAGATTTCATCAGAAGATTTCACCACTAAAGTCTAAATATGATTGGTTTGCAAGTTCCAAACTATGGCTAACAGCTAATGGAAGTCCACAGGCCAGCAGCAACAACTTTTATATTATGTTCTTAATATTCTAATTGTTGATATGACGTTCATATAAAGAGCAGAAGGGAAATTACTCTTAGAGCTCAAGTCATCTTTCACAGCCTGCGTCAACAAGAGCAGCACCTCATAGCCTTTGGTTTCAAGACCTGGACCACAAGCTAGCTAATGATTTTACACAGAATTCCAGAGTTCAAGTCACTGTTTACATTAGGGCTGAAATTGTACTGAAAGCCTTCAAGTTCATCACACTTAATTATCACTGGCACCACACATAACTCCACGTTACATATGTGATCACACGCAACCTGGCAACTTCAGACAATTCCCAAAGCACTCCACTTGCACTTGGCTACTAAAGTACAGAAAAAGGAATGAACATCAGAAATAGCTGCAGTCAAAACCATCTAAGAATCCAAGTCTCCAGGAAACAAGGAAAGCAAATCCTCTCCAGGACTGTGTTCTAAAAGGAAACAGATCAGAAAGGTGAGTTCTTCCCCCCTTTGACCACCCACTCATGTAACGTCCATGTCATTTCTAAGTATGCTGCCCAGACCAAGACTGAGGATGCTTCAGAAGAAGACCTTCCCTGCTAAGCCAAACAGAACAAGTAAGGTACCAAAATATGTAGAGCCAAACGAGGAAAGGTGCTCTAAGAAGGTAAGCATCACAAGAGACCAACAGGAATACTTACACAATCCAAACAATGCACAGTTTCTGTTCCACAAGCTGCCAAGAGGAATGTGTGCAGTACTCACAGCGCACCATGTACACTGCTTACTGCAGTCATACTGCTTCGTAGGACCAGCCCAACTTACTAAAACACTTTAATGAGCAATCCGAACTGTCTGGATCAGCACGGTTCACTTGGAAGGGACCTTCACAGATAAACCTGAAGAGGTGAGGCGACTGCACTATCTAAACCTTAAAGCATATAGGACCTTAAAGCATAAGCTTAAAGCACAGAAGCATGACCAGCAGGTCGAGGGAGGTGGTGCTGCCCCTCCACACTCCTCTCATTGAAACCCCATCTGGAGCACTGCACGCAGTTCTGGAGCCCTCAACACAAGAAGGACTTGGAGATGTTCAGGCAGGTCCAGAGGAGGGCCATGAAGGTGATCAGAGAGGGCTGAAAGCACCTCTACTATGTGCACAGGCTGAGAGAGATGGGGCTCTTCAGCCTGGAGAAGACTCCAAGGAGACCTTAGAGTGGCCTTCCAGTATCTGAAGAGGGCCTACAGGGAAGGCTGGGGAGGGACTTTTCATAAGGGCAGGTAGCAACAGAATGAGGGGAAATGGCTTTACATGGGAAGAAGGTAGATTAGGATTGGATATTAGGAAGAAATGCTTTACTGTGGGTGTGGTGAGACACTGGAGCAGGTTGCCCAGCAAGGCTCCAATATGATTGCTTTGCAAGTTCCAAACTATGGCTAACAGCTAATGGAAGTCCTCAGTCCAGCAGCACAAAATTTTATATTATCTTCTTAATATTCTAATTGTGGATTTGACGTTCATATAAAGAGCAGAAGGGAAATTACTCTTAGAGCTCAAGTCATCTTTCACAGCCTGCGTCAACAAGAGCAGCACCTCACAGCCTTTGGTTTGAAGACCCGGACCACAAGCTAGCTAATGATTTTACACAGAATTCCAGAGTTCAAGTCATTGTTTATGTTAGGGCTGCAATTCTACTGAAAGCCTTCCAGTTCATCACACTTCATTATCAATGGCACCACAGATACCTCACAAAGAAGCATTATGACACCACAAAGGGGCATTATGACGTCAGAAAGGGCATTATGACATCACAAAGGGCATTATGAATCACAAAGGAGCATTATGACATCACAAAGGAGCATTATGACGTCTCAAAGGGCATTATGACGTCACAAAGGGCGTTATGACACCACAAAGAAGCATTATGACATCACAAAGGGGAATTATGACGTCAAAAAGGGTCATTATGACGTCTGAAAGGGGCATTATGATGTCACAAAGGGGTGTTATGACATCACAAAGGGGTATTGTGACATCACAAAAGAGCATTAAGACATCACAAAGGGGAATTAAGACGTCACAAAGGGCATTATGACGTCACAAAGAGGCATTATCACGTCACAAAGAGGCATTATGAAAACAAAGGAGCCTTATGACGTCTCAAATGGCATTATGACATCACAAAGGGCATTATGACGTCACAAAGGGGCATTAAGACATCACAATGGGTCATTATGACGTCAGAAAGGGGCATTATGACATCAGAAAGGTGCATTATGATGTCACAAAGGGTGTTATGATGTCACAAAGGGGCATTATGATGTCACAAAGGGGCGCTGGGAAAAGATCTCTGTGTGGAGATTGCTTCTACTAGAGGTAGTTCTATAAGACTGTTATATAGAGCTGTGCAGGGGCTGTAAATCTGTCTGCAGAGGGTGATGATCAGTTCCAAGTGTCTGCAGTCAATGCTCATGGACAGAGCCCATCCAACCTGGCCTTGAATGCCTGCAGGCCTTGAATGGGGCATCCACAGCCTCCTTGGGCAACCTGTTCCAGTGTGTCACCACCCTCTGAGCAAAAAACATCTACCTAAGATCCAACCTATACCTCCCCAGTCTCAGTTTTAAACCATTCCCCCTTGTCCTATCATTATCCACCCTCATAAACAGCCATTCCCCCTCCTGTTTATACGCTCCCTTCAAGTACTCAAAGGCCACAATGAGGTCTCCCCACAGCCTTCCATTCTCCAGGCTAAACAAGCCCAGATCCCTCCACCTTTCCACATAGGAGAGCTGCTCCAGCCCTCTGATCATCACAGTGGCCCTCCTCTGGACCCCCCCCAACAGCTCCACATCCTTCCCAGGCCTGGACACAGTGCTGCAAATATGGCCTCACAAGAGCTGAGCAGGAGTGGACAATCACCTCCCTCTCCTGCTGGCCACCCCTTTTTCAGTGCAGCCCAGAACACACATGGATCTATCTTTTCCATACGGATATTCCCATCTGTGTACATATATATACCACACCTACACCCCCACAATCTGCTACAACTCCATAGAATTTTCAAGGTTGGAAAAGACCTGGATGATCTTATGATCTTATGATCTCAGATCTTATGATCTGGATGATCTTATGATCATCCAGTCCAACCATCACCAATACTTCCCAGTTAAATCACATCCCTCAACACAACACCCAAACTTTTTGTGAACTTCCCAGGGTTGGTGACTCTACATGAGAGAAAAGGGCACTCAGATAAGGGATTCTGCATTTGCTATTAGCAGAGGTGGGATGAGACCGAGCACTGCCCCAGTTCCTGGGATAATGCAGAAGGGCTGAGACCTTCCAGCTGCTTCCACCCAGGGTCACACAGCAAAGCCGACCCTGCAGGAGTCTGCATCATTCTTTGCATGGCATTGCTAAGAGGAAGATCCCCCCCCTACCCTTGGCTCTACACTCCAGCTGCTGTCTGCCATCTGTAAAGCCACCACAGCTCTCCTACTGGAGTTCCCATCTGCACAGTGACAGCTTGGTTTCTTCTTACTGTCAAAGCAGCCACAGCCTCAGTGCTTCTCAAATCTCCCCTTTTCAGCTGATTTCCTCTTTCTTGTGGCTGGGCAATTCCTCCCTCTCACAGTCATCCCTCTGCCCCACTCTGTGCCCACAGACCCAGAGAGGGCACACAGAGCCAGCCCTGTCCCAGCTGCTGCTGCTTCACATCTGACAGTCTCAGGAGCTGAGATCCAGGCCGAGACAGCAATGCCCAGACATGGTTTGTAGGACGTTTGTGATAGGAAATAGGGAGGCTTGTGATTAAACCTGCCCCCTAAGGAGGAAGGCAATGCTGCCTGCAGCCCCAGCAGGCATTACAAAACATCCCCATTTACAGGAGGGTTTTAAATAGCACAATTCAGGAACTACAACTGCACAAATTCCCGCATGCCCTGGAATAAGTTTGGGAATGGACATGGTTCTACCACCTGTGCAATGCCATAGAAATAACAACCATCCACCTGTAAACCTCCATCCTCTCCCCTGCTGCACAAAGGGAAGCTCAACAGCAGTGCACAAATGTCCCAGCAATGTCTGAGCACTGCTCTGTGCATCCCAACCTGCTCATCCCATCCACTCCTGGCTGGGCAGCAGGATTGGGGTGGCACATTGCAATGGGCACAGAGGAACATGGAAGCCCCACACATGTGAGGAAGGGGCTGGCTGTGCTCCACACTCACGTTATCAGACGTGATTTGCCCTTCTGTGGGGAGCCTCTGCTCTTTCCCAGCTCATCCTCCAGCGTCTGGGACTCCAGGATCTCATTCAGGCTGTTGTTGGCTGCGGGGCAGCTCCATGAAGAGCCTCCCCTCCACCGACCGGCACACAACAGCCGCTCCCGCGCACTGCGGCTCAGCCAATCGGAGCCGGCGGAGCTGCCGCTGCCCGATGGGACCCCCCCCCCCACATATTGACCCCCCAGACGAGGAAGAGGAGGAGGAGAGCGACGAGGAGCTGCCGCAGGAGCTGACGTTGGGGCGGGGGGGCAACGCGGGGGGGGGGTCGGCAGTGGGGGGTGGGGGAGGGGGTGGGGCAGCATTACCCCCGGACCCCGTGGACCCCCCCCAGCCAAAGTGCTGCTCTCCGACCCCCGCGGGCTCTTTGTGCAGCCGCTGCCCTCCAGTTATAGGACCCCCCCCCCCATATTGCGCTTTGCTCACCCCCACCTCCGGAACCCCCCCCCACTCACCACATCGCCCCCTCCCCCCCCGGGTGGGGTTATGGGGGGTGGGGTGGGGTCGAAGATGTCCCGTAAGCCGCGCCGGGGTCGTGTGACAAACCCCCCCCCCATCAAGATGAATGGGGCGCTGTCGGGGGGGGGCTCAGCCGTAAGGATAAAGCGGGGGGGTTAATGACGGGGGGGGGCAGTGCTATAGGGAACGCAACTAATCTAAGCCCCCCCCCCCCACATTAACACCCCATTGTGTGTGGGGGTGGTGGGGGTGGGGCACACAATAACCCCCCCAAAGGCCAAACAGCCCCAACACCCCCCCTCAAAGCCGCTGACTTACGCTGTGCCCCCCCTGCATGAAGGGCCCCCCCCCATTGATTGAGCCCCCCCCAATCCCATCTATAGTTGAGAGCTATGCTTTTTGTAACCCCCCCCTTTTAAAGCCCCCCCCCCCACAATGTTGTGCACGATGTGCTGCCCCCCATGAGCCCCTGACCCCCCCCCTTAAAAGATGGGGTGGGGGGGGTGGTCTCGGACCCCCCCTCCTTTAAACGATGGGGTGGGGGGGCGGATTGTCACTGCCCCCCAACACCAAAATGGACACCCCCCTTTTAAAGGATGGGGTGGGGATGGGGGGGTGGGGGGTGAAGGTGATCTCGCCCCCCCCCCCATTAAAACGGACCCCCCACCCCTTTAAAGGATGGGTGGGGGTCGGTTACGGGCCCCCCCGGCGCTGTGTGTGTATGTGCCCCCCCCCCGTTTTGCTCCCCCCGTGGCGCAGTGTGCTGGGAAAGGATCTCTGTGTGGAGATTGCTTCTACTAGAGGTAGTTCTATAAGACTGTTATATAGAGCTGTGCAGGGCCTGTAAAGAGAGTTGAGGGGGACTCTAGTGGGCATATGGGGCTGTGGTGGGCAATAGGAGGACTAGGGGCTCTAGGGGGCTCTGAGGGTGTGTAGGGGTTGTGGATCAGGTTGGATCTTAGGAAGATGTTTTTCACTCAGAGGGTGGTGACGCACTGGAACAGGTTGCCCAAGGAGGCTGTGGATGCCCCATCCCTGCAGGCATTCAAGGCCAGGCTGGATGTGGCTCTGGGCAGCCTGGTCTGGTGGATGGCGTCCCTGCACATAGCAGGGGGTTGGAACTGGATGATCTTTGGGATCCTTTTCAACCCAGGCCATTCTATGACTGTACAGTTCCATAGTGGAACAAATATAATATGCTAACTATGTAAAACATGGAGTCAGACCTGTGTGATTTGTCCACACCAGGAGGTGATTAGAAAACAATTTGTAAGCTACAAAGCTGCTTGCTGGAAAGGAAAAGAAAATAAAACTACAAGAAAAAGGGAAATCATTTCTTCCTGAAAATAGGAAGAATTATAGATCTGACATGAAATTTGAGTGAAGCTCCTGATTTTATGAAGCTATTCCCATTATTTTCTTGGTGCTGTGTTTCCCAAATGAGTGGTTTCTGGCTCTGCTGCAGCACCAGTCTGCATGTGAACATCAACTCTGTTCACCATCTGGGAAGATTAGGACTTCCCTTCTCCTACCAGCACCACTGAATTACAGTTACTCAGTGGTTAAACAAAGGAATCCTTAAAGAAGGGTTTACAGCTGTCCTGTTGTCTGAAGTGCTTGGGGCATTCTGATGCTATTAAGCTCTATGTATTAACAAGTTAAAAAAGAAAAGGTAGGCATCTGATTGTTGTGACAGTTTCTAAGCGATTTGGAAAGCTGTACCACCCAACCACTCCTTCTATTTGATGGAGGTGACAAAGCTCAGTTTAATTTCTGACTGCTGTTTAAATTCTGAAGCTCGAGCTGGTTCCTGGAGCAGAAAAAGCTCGGAAGCTGTCCCTCCTACAAGCAGGCACCTCTGAGCAAAATATGACATCTCAGTTTCTGATGGTAAGGTCAGGAGATCTGATTCCAGCATCTAGCTTTTGGCTTAATACTGTGTTAGTGGGACCTTTGGCATCTAGCACTTAATGATCTTGAAGGTTTCTTCCAACCCAAGCCCTCCCATGATCCTATGATTCTGTGATTTCATTCAGGTTTATTGAGATGAGTTCTCCTGAATGTGCTGTTCTCCATATGATTATAATTGGAGTCCAGATGGGTGACTGAAACCAGACACCAAACTTTCTGATGGCCAAAATTAAATGAAATCAATCCTTTACTGTGTCAGTAGTCTGTAACTAGAGCCCATCAGGTAATTCCCAGCCTCCTGCCTGTATCAGTGGCTGCACACAGTGAAAAAGTCTGATGGGATTTTAACCTCTAAAATGTTCCAAAGCAACCAGAGGGTGAATATATTCACTATGTAAATACCTGCAGGAATAAGCTTGTCATGTATGTCCTCAGGTACCACAGTAGTTAATGGTGGGACTCAGTAGGTCATGCTGAAAGTTGAGTCTGCTGATTTTGAAGGTCTTTTGAAGGTCTTTTCCAGCCTACATGACCTTATGCTAATATTTCTGAAATTTATTTCTGTTCAGCTCCCAGAAAACCTCCCACCCAGCCCCCAACTGACCCCGTGGTGAAAAATAAAACAGAAACCTCAGTGACGCTGGCATGGTCCCCTCCGAAGATGCACCGCCCCATTCCAGTCGATGGCTACATTGTGGAATGCAAGAAACTAACTGGCTTCACCTGGGTGAGGTGCCACGAGTCTCATGTCCCCGTCCCAGAGTTCACGGTGAGCAATCTGTCTGAAGAGGCTGATGATCAGTTCCGAGTGTCTGCAGTCAATGCGCATGGACAGAGCCCGTCTCTGGAATTCCCAGGGAGCGTGCACCTTGGTAAGCACAAAAACCCCAATGGAAATGGGTCAGTGTGTGCTGAGCAGCTGTGTTGGTTCCCTAAAGATGCTTCCTTTGACTTTAAGGTTAGCAGTGCATTAACACACCAAAGGCTTTCCTTTATTCCTAGTTCTCCTATCTCCTATCAACCTCCAGCTACCACTAAAGTGATACGAGTTGTTTCTGTGACAGAGACATGAATATCCTTATCTTTTGATATCTCACATGTGCAAGAGGCAGAACTTTCTGTAACAGATCTTAAGCACAGAAGTGCTTCTTCTAGCACTCATGCAAAGGGAGAAGTAGAAATGTACCTATGATTTAATCTTCCATCTCTAAATGAGATACCAGACTTGCATCTAAAGAGCATTAAGACATACATGTTCTTCCTCAGACCCAGTCCTGGCTGTGAAATCCCCCCTAACAACTGGTGAAGCTGTACCTGGAGGGGATGCCATGTTTACTATTGACCTTACAACAACGTGCAAGCATGCCAGCTGATGAATGTCTGCAGTTCACAGCTATTGGCCAGTGCATTCAGTCACCAGGTTTACCACTGCATGACCATAGAGAAGTACTTTCAGCTGCAGGTTCAGACAGCCTTTCTGATTGCACTGGAATAGTTTAGAAGTAGGGGAGCAATCATTCCAATAATATCTCTATCAATCAGCTTTGCATGACAAAGTAGAACAAATAAACATTCATGATGGGAGGACCTGTTTGTCATTGGGTGGAAACCTCTGCAGAAGCATGTTTAGAGCATTATTAATCAGTAGAAGGAGATGTTTGGTTGATTTTTACTTAGTAAATCCAGCAAGAAGACCAAATGAAATATCGTGAATTGCTCAGCACTGACACAATGATGAGTGCAGGAACAGAAGGTGATACTTTTTCAGAGATGTTGCAGCAAACATTGACCACGTTAGCCTGATATAAATTGAAATAACGAGGCCTTTGCTCCTGACAGGTGCTGCAGTGAGATTTACCAAGAAGAGCAAAGATGTAGAAAAGATCTGCGCTTGGCTGCGTGAGGAAGCCAAACTGCAGGCTGAGCTTTCAGACACAGGCGCTACTGTGGAGTGGATGAAGGATGGGAAGGAGCTCAAGGCCAGTGAAAATTATGAACTGCAAATTGTGGGGAAGAAACACACCCTGAAAATTCACAACGACTCAATGGATGATGCTGCAAGTTATCAGTGCATCTGTGAGGGGGATAAAATGCTCTATCAGCTTTCAGTGAAAGGTATGTGACAGTCTGGGCTGTCCTCTTCCTGCCCAGGGCCAGCAGACTGCATTCACCTGACTCCCCGACAGTCCAGCTGTTGTCAGACAGCATCTGGGGTGTTTTCAGTGGCTGTTTTGACTTGAACTGGCCAATCTGCTTTGTAGAGCCATTTGATTTCTGTGTTCTGTCCTGTGATTCGTCCCTAAGATATAGAGGAAATCAAGGGAAAGACAGGAAAAAGAGCATCCCAGCCTTCCTGCTCTTCTGTCAGGGTGGCCACAAGAGATGATGTCAACATCTCTTTTTGTAGCAGTGATCCCAAATGTAGAAAACACCTGTGAAGAGTCACAGGGACTAAATTGATGGAGAGCAGAACTTCCTGCCAAGGCTTGTCAGCTAGTCTTAATTTTGCTTTTCTTCTCTCTCTTTGTCATGTTAGCATAATATTTCATACTGGCAGGTCTGCCCATAGAATTAACTGGCACAGGCTGCCCAGGTAGGTGGTGGGATCCCTGGAGGTGTTCAGGAGCTGTCGAGATGTGGCCCTGATGGATGTTATCAGGGGGCATGGTGGGGTGGGTTGGGGTTGGAATCAAAGGAGGACCCCCATGTATTTCATCGGGAAGCACTACTGGTAATAAGACCTTTGGAGCAAATCCTGGTAGGGCCACGCTCAGCTGGTCCAGTCTGGAGGCTGTTTCTCCTTACTGCAGTATCTGCAGTGAAAACCAGCAGCTGCTTTTGTGTGGTTGGGCTCACATCCAGCAGTGGTGACGGGACTACAATGATAAGAGACAGTTCCTGAAAAAATGAATGAAATTTGACTGTATGATAGGATGGAGTTAAATGTATTGACAGGATCTCAGTCATCCCAGTGTCCATCAGCTGGCTCTCGAGCTCCTAAATACAGGCATTCTGTAGAACGTTGTTGAATTTGTATTATACATGCATGTTCTTGGAACTGCAGAACAAATGCATGCATAATCCAGACTTTGATTTTAGCAGCTCTGACTGCGCTGTCTCAACAGACCCAACTCAGTTGTGTGCGCTGTTTTGAAATGATATGTTAACAAGAAGTTGGAAAACAAGCTCAATTACCCTCAGTAAAATAGGACCGTGGACTTAGGCTTGAACTTTTGGCTAAGACAGTGGTGAGATTTTGAATCTTTGAAGTCAATTATTCCACTGTGTGTTAATAAGGGCCAGTTTTATCATCTAACTTTTGCACTCCAATTAATTTCCATAAAGGAATTCTTTTTTTTCTTTTTTCTTTTCAGTCCTAAGTGATATCTCTATCTTTTAGGCTTGATTTGTTTGCCAGGGGGTTACAGTGCAGTAATAGATACCCCCTCCATTGATTTCCTTCTAGTTTGCTTGTTCCAATTCTTTCCTCAGTTTTCCTATTTTAGACATTTTCTTGAAGCCTTGGGCTTCTTCCTTTGGCTCTGTCCCCTGTACAGTGTATGTCCTTCAACTTGTGGAGATAAGGTAATCTGGTACGTGGTTTATAAAAGCTGCCAATTTGCCAGCTTCTGAATTAGAATCTAGCAATTAGAACTAGGACTAAACGTGCACGTTTGATCTTATGATAAATGAATGCCTCATGGTCACCAATGTCCCTGCAGTTCTTTACCATCATATGTATTTTGTGTCTTCATATTTTGTTTCAGCACTGGCAAACTTCGTAATCAAAGAGACAAGTGGAGGAGTAATCAGGGCCGTTGCTGGAAAACAAGCTGAATTTGTTTCTGAGACCTCTGAAGCCAATGTCATGGTGAAGTGGTACAAAAATGGCAAAGAAATCAAGACCAGTAAGAAATTCACAATGGAAGATAAAGGGAAACTGCATAAGCTTGTGGCTTCAGCTGTAACGAAAGAAGACGAGGGAACATACATCTACACAATTGGAGATGACACTCTGATTTTTGATTGGAAAGTCTCAGGTAAGTTTGTGAGGCAAACATAGGATCACAATCCACGTAAAGCACTTCAGACTTAATTCATTTTATTTGTCCAACGCTGTGGGTTTCCAGTATTTAGGACAAAGATTGCATAGCTCTATTGAAGCAATTCTGACCTTCCTGTTGTCCCTATGCAAATCCACAGTATGAGCAAATAATGTAACTGTGTTGTGATGAATTCAAGACAGCCTTAGCTCCAGCTGGGGCTGGAGTCACGACTTGAGCCCTGACATCTGGGCTTCATTCATCTAGTTCATGTATTGCCTCAGCACTTACATCATCTTTAAACCTATGACTGAAATGGTCCTAAGTTATTAGCATGGGAATCCTGTCTCCTCTTTGGACAAATTAAACTCCACATTTGGAGAGTTGAGTGTCTCCTGCTGTACCCGAAGGACATTGTGATCTCTGAGGTGTCTCCCTGAGGTGCTGTAAGCACAGCCATTAGCTCATAGTGCAAGTAAAGCACTGTTAGGTCAAGCCTGGAGGAGTAATGCTTGTCACTGACATGTTCCTGTTCAGGGTGGAGCTGGAGGGTAAAATAACACAAGAAATTGTCATTGAAATTCAATATCTGTGAAATTCAGCTGGTTGCATTCACAGAACCTGGCGTTAAGATCTGTTTTCTGTTTTATATCTTGAGCCTATTTTCCATAACCCAGTCCTCATTTATGAACTGAAGCTCTACTGAAAGCCTTTCGCTGTGTATGCTCATGCTGCAGTGCAGCGCTTGTGACCTTTAACAGCACATTCACGTTCCTCTGATCACAGGATCCTTACGGTTGATTAAGACCCTCTAGTCTGACTGCTCACCCATCACCACCGTGATGCTCACCATCAGCTTAGCTAAAAACTCAGCAGAGATGATAGATCAAGCACAACACTGGATTTGGGGTGGCTAGAGATTCCTAAGATATTGAAGGATTGCTTGCAGGTGGTGTTGGTTCAGGTATTCACCCTGCATCCCACCTGCTGTTCTGTTTGGTTGAGAATCATGTATTCTGCAATTTCACTTTGTAATTCAAAGACCCTGGCTTTATCTGTTGAAAAACTGATCTAAAACAAGCCAAGAAGACTCCGTTGGAACTGGTTGATGCAGAACAAAGGCATCCCCAAAGGACAAGTTGCACTGTTTGATGAACATTATTGGATGAGAGCTAAGCTAAGATTTAAAAAGTTCTGGGGCTGTCTCTGAGCATCAAATACAGAGGAAGCCTGCATGATTCCCTGAGAATGGATACCTTAATCCTACTTTGGTGTAGGGTTAAGGGAACACTAGCAGTAACTCCTATCACAAAATGTCGCATGGCTCAGACAAAATGCCATCAAGAGGGCTTAATTAGGAGCACCAAATGGTCGCAAGATGGTCTTAGGGCAGGGAAGTAATCTATCTATGTGATATTGATTGATGCTATTAGTTCTTAACAGCTTGACTCTAGAAGGACTGTTGTTCTTTGGTCACCTAGTTATAAAAGAATAAATGGCTCCTGTCTATTACAATTTTTAACGCATTTTTTGTTCACTGATGCCATAAATGTTCCTGGCATAGTAATTGGCCTTGGTATATTCAGTGACTGAAAGCAACAGTTGTTGCTCTAAGAAATGCAGTACAAAGCTAGGTCTGCCTGTAGCTGACAGCCATCAGCTTGCTCCTCAGGCAGGTTCTGTCTGTGTATGGGAGATCACAATGTGAACCACTGATTGATCAGCTGAGGCAAGTGTGGGGTCAGCTGTGGGAGCACAGGTGAAAGTTATGTAGCTGTGCTCCCTGGAGGGGTGGAGTTCGACTCCACCTCCTCTGAGACCTCATTTAAGGGCTGACCCTCACTGAGGCAGCATCTCTTGGAGATTGCTCACCAGGGAGGATCGCCTCAGCTCTGGTGAGTTCCCTTTTCCTTATATCTTCTGTATTTCTACCATTTTACTTGTAATTGCTATCCTTGTTAATACCAGCATAGTTATTGCCAATACATTTGGCAAGCCAGGCAGGAGCCACTGACTTGGCATCTAGAAATATAAGGAAAAAAAAAAATGTCCTTTGTGTGGAAAATCTTTAATTGGTACAAGGGGGAGAAGACCACCCCCTTAGGGACATGCCTTCCTGGACAAATTCCAGGTTTTGAGGCGTCCCCATATTACCAATTAGCAACAATTATTGAACAATGGGGCCCTTTAAGAGTACCAAATAACATGGACGCCTATTGTCTAACTGATTACTTTCTAGGACTACAAAAAGATATCTTAATTACAAAAGAAAAGCGAATGGCTGCATCTATGGCAGCCTGGCCATTATTAAATGCTTTAAATCGGGCAGAGATAAAATCAAACAACATTGCACATGAAAATGAATTGTTAAAGGCCCGTATTGAAAAATTGGAGGGTGAGATCAATCTATTGACAGGAAAAAAACCGTCATTTTCTTCCTCCAACCCTCAAATTAGATACATTTCATTTAATGACGATCAAGATCCTGAAGAAATGAATCAAAATAAGATCACTAAATCTGATCTAGAAAAACCATCTGAGACGGACTCACTAGAAGTCCGTCCAGTAATAACTCAAAAAACAAAGAAAATTCAAGATCGACCAGCAGGAGTGCCTCCTGATCAATGCCCCCCTGCCGAATCTGTTTTACATGTAACAGCCCGTCCATATACGCCTACTGAACTCATGGACCTAGTGCAACGATTTAGGCAAAGGCCAAGGGAAAGTGTTCCGGCTTGGTTATTACGGTTATGGGATTCAGGGGCAGATAGTGTACTGGTTAGTGGCCCCGAAGTATCTAAGTTGGCCACAATAACAGTACATCCTGCCCTTCGGCAGAGACTGTATGCTGGGACTCAGTTCCCTGAAGAAAACCATTCAATTGTAGAATGGATAATGGCTGCTTGCCGCATGGTGTGGACAAATAAAACTGACATGCCAGTAAACACAGGGATGTGGTCTTCTATGGAAGACCTTCAAAATTATATACGCGAATTAGGTATGAGAGAGGCTATCTACGAAGACACATTCGATAGCCCTGATATGGTTAAATTTTCTGCGGGAATGAGGGACCTAATTTTACAGTAAGCACCCTCTCATATGTATGGAACCTTGGTTTCCATACTTAATCCAGTAGTATCCGCAGAGGCAGTAGTCCAACAAGCCGCCCAATTGGTAGCAGACCTCGGAGAAACTGAGCGTTTACGAGCTAAGTGCAATATCAGGGTGATTGAGGATGCCGAGGCTTTTCCAATAGTGCGAGCCAGAAGATCGGCCCCGCGAACTTCTCGGGCAGGACCTGTTAGGGTATCCCGGAAACAAATGTTTAATGATCTGCTCCGGGCAGGCGTTCAGTTTTCAAAAATTGATGGGCAGCCCAATCAGGTTCTCCTTCAGTTGTGGAAGCAACTGAAGGATGAACAAAAATTTCAGAATAAACCCAAAAGGCCAGGGATAAGATTTATAGAGCGGCGACCAACAACAACATGGAATTTAGAAGATTTTATAGTTCCAAATAGGAAAAAGAAGCCACCTCAGGTGCCTCGGGTTATGACACCGGAGGTATCGGAGGTAAAAGACTTGAATCTGGCTCAGTTCATGGCTTGACGAGGGATGTCAGTCCTCCTAGGGCCTCTAGACGGGACCGGAGGCCCTATGTGGAACTGACGATATACTGGTCCCGAAAGAATATACAGAAGGTTATGGCCCTAGTTGATACCGGGGCAGAGACATCTATAATATATGGAGACCCAACTAAATTTAAAGGTAATAGAGTGATGATTGGAGGTTTTGGGGGACAAACCATTCCGGTCACCCAAACCTGGGTAAAACTGGGGGTCGGGCGTCTTCCACCACGGGAGTACAAGGTATCCATTGCCCCAATTCCAGAGTATATATTAGGAATTGATATCCTGTGGGGTCTGGCTCTCCATACAACAGTGGGAGAGTTCCGATTGCGGCAGAGATGCATTAGTATCCGGGCAATCCAGACAATATTGAGAGGCCATGCAAAACATGAGCCTATTTGTTTGCCGAAGCCACGCCGGATTACTAATGTGAAACAGTACAGACTCCCGGGTGGGCAGGATGAAATAACAAAGACGGTGCAGGAATTAGAAAGAGTGGGTATTATAAGGCCTGCACATAGCCCATATAACTCCCCAATATGGCCAGTGCGAAAACCGGATGGAACATGGAGGATGACAGTAGACTATAGGGAATTAAATAAGGTCACGCCACCTGTTCATGCGGCTGTACCCAATATTGCCTCCCTAATGGACACACTAAGCAGGGAAATCAAAACATATCACTGTGTCTTGGATTTGGCGAATGCATTCTTCAGTATTCCAATCAGTGAAGAATCGCAAGATCAGTTTGCATTTACATGGGAAGGGAGGCAATGGACTTTCCAGGTCCTACCCCAAGGGTACGTACATTCGCCCACTTTTTGTCATAATTTAGTGGCACGTGATCTGGCTAAGTGGGAAAAGCCAAATAATGTCAATTTATATCATTATATTGATGACCTCCTGTTAACATCCGATTCGTTAGAGGCGGTGAGACAAGCAGCAGATTTGTTGATAGCTTACCTGCAGAAAAGAGGGTGGGCTATAAACCCACAGAAGGTGCAAGGTCCGGGGCTATCTGTAAAATTCCTGGGAGTAATTTGGTCCGGGAAAACCAAAGTACTACCCAGTGCAGTAGTAGATAAAGTCCAAGCGTTTCCAGTCCCTACAACATCAAAACAATTGCAAGAATGTTTGGGTATATTGGGGTATTGGCGCTCCTTTATACCTCATTTAGCTCAGCTATTAAGGCCATTATACAAGCTTACAAAGAAGGGTCAATCATGGAATTGGGGAAAGATAGAACAGGATGCTTTCCAACAGGCAAAACTGGCAGTTAAACAAGCTCAGGCGTTGGGTATATTTGATCCGACCCTCCCAGCTGAACTAGATGTTCATGTTACTCAAGATGGTTTTGGCTGGGGCCTGTGGCAACGCCAGAGTTCTGTTCGAACCCCCATTGGATTCTGGTCTCAGGTTTGGCACGGAGCAGAAGAACGATATAGCATGATTGAGAAACAGTTATTGGCTGCCTATTCGGCATTACAAGCAGTAGAGCCGATAACGCAAACAGCAGAGGTCATAGTTAAGACTTCATTACCAATCCAGGGGTGGGTGAGAGATTTGACTCACCTTCCTAAGACGGGGGTGGCCCAAGCACAAACGGTGGCACGATGGGTCGCCTATCTAAGCCAGAGAAGCAGTCTGTCTTCATCTCCACTTAAAGAAGAACTACAGAAGATCCTAGGCCCAGTGACGTATCACAGTGATACATCAAAAGAACCGATGGTTGCTCCACCAGAGAAGAGTCCCGTTCAGGAAGGAAGATATCCTATTCCTGAAGATGCCTGGTATACGGATGGGTCCAGCAGAGGCAACCCGAGCAAGTGGCGAGCAATAGCATACCATCCCTCTACTGAGACCATCTGGTTTGATGAGGGGGATGGTCAAAGCAGCCAATGGGCAGAATTGCGAGCCGTGTGGATGGTTATAACTAAAGAACCTGGTGACGGCGTCCTGAACATCTGTACAGATAGTTGGGCTGTGTACCGGGGGCTCACTCTGTGGATTACGCAATGGGCTACCCAGGAATGGACTATCCACGCCCGACCGATTTGGGGTAAAGACATGTGGGTAGACATTTGGAATACGGTCAAACACAGGACAGTATGTGTCTACCATGTCTCTGGTCATCAACCCTTGCAGTCACCAGGAAATGATGAAGCTGACACACTGGCCCGAATCCGATGGATTGAGAATTCACAATCTGAAAATATTGCCCGTTGGTTACATCAGAAGCTACGGCATGCTGGACAGAAGATAATGTGGGCAGCTGCTAAAGCATGGGGGCTGCCTGTACAACTATCTGATATCGTTCAAGCATGTCAGGATTGCGATGCTTGCTCAAAGATGAGACCGAGACCGTTGCCTGAAACAACATCCCACATTGCTAGAGGATATAGTCCTCTTCAGAGATGGCAGGTCGACTACATTGGGCCCCTCCCTCGGTCTGAGGGGGCGAGATATGCCCTGACCTGCGTTGACACTGTAAGTGGACTGCTGCAAGCCTATCCTGTACCAAAGGCAAATCAAGCATACACAATTAAGGCACTTACTAAACTGATGTCTGCATACGGGACACCTCAAGTTATCGAGAGTGACCAAGGGACTCACTTCACTGGAGCGATGATACAGCGCTGGGCAGAAGAAAACAACATTGAATGGCGATTCCACCTGCCATATAACCCAACAGGGGCAGGCCTTATTGAACGTTATAATGGTATCCTTAAGGCTGCCCTGAAAACAGACTCTCAGTCCCTGCAGGGGCGGACAAAAAGATTATATGAAACCGTGCGGGACCTGAATGAAAGACCTCGGGATGGCAGACCCAGTGCCCTGAAAATGTTACAAACTATATGGGCCTCCCCTCTTAGGATTCAAATTACAGGCACCGATAATAAGGTAAAACCGCAGGTTGGTACTGAAAATAATCTTCTGCTCCCTGCCCCTGAGAATTTAGAACCGGGAATCCATAAGATAAATTGGCCTTGGAAGGTGCAGGTAGGACCCAAATGGTGTGGCCTACTTGCACCTTGGGGGAGATTATTGGAGGTGGGAGGTTCAGTCACCCCCTCGGTGATAGGTACATGGCCTACTGACATCGTGGTCAATACTCCGGCCTTTATTGCTAAAGGAACACCTATTATGTCCCTATGGCAGATCAAGACTCCTCCTCTGGTGCCAGATATAGTTATACAGCCACAGATATCTGGCCAGAGGGTATGGTATCGGAGGCCGGGACATAATCCAGTACAAGCAGAAGTATTGACCCAAGATAAGAATACGGCCTGTATCTTGCCCTGGAGGGCGGATCTTCCCCTCCTAGTACCCTTGAAACATCTATATTACTCCCCTTAAGATTGATTCTAAGCCTCTAGGACCATTACTCTGGACTGATGAAACGCAGACAGACCTGCACTTCAAGATGATTTGTCTCCGGTAACATCTATCAAGCACTGGCCCATGGAAGATCATAAACACCCATCCAATCATCATCATTTGAATAATATCAACATCTAATGCGACGGGAGATTGTATCAGCGTCGTGATTGGGTCTCTGTAATAAGGGGAACTCACCTAATCATTGGTTCACGTTGTGAAGGGGTGGAGTGTATGGGAGATCACAATGTGAACCACTGATTGATCATCTGAGGCAAGTGTGGGGTCAGCTGTGGGAGCACAGGTGAAAGTTATGTAGCTGTGCTCCCTGGAGGGGTGGAGTTCGACTCCACCTCCTCTGAGACCTCATTTAAGGGCTGACCCTCACTGAGGCAGCATCTCTTGGAGATCGCTCACCAGGGAGGATCGCCTCAGCTCTGGTGAGTTCCCTTTTCCTTATATCTTCTGTATTTCTACCATTTTGCTTGTAATTGCTATCCTTGTTAATACCAGCATAGTTATTGCCAATACAGTCTGGATGGAATGAAGGGCATGAAATACTGATGTGCTCATCAAACGCTGCTTGTTAGCTTAGAGACAAGGTGTTGAATTGGTTTGTTCATGTATTGCAAACAGGTTACTTAGCTGCCTTCATTTTAGCTTCAGAAGAACATGTGCAGAATACAGAATTGATTAGAAGAAATAAGAACTGTCTGCATAGAACTTACTCTTTCCTTACACAGGAGAATCAAGCACACGTTTGTATGTGAGTACCTTCAGAGGTGAAACTTGATCCCCCAGATGTAATGAGCAGAGACATTACAATCAGTTCAAACTGTATCTTAATGCTGTGCTGAATAAGCCTGAGTCAGGATGTAAACCACTTTCTCTTTTTTTCTTCAGATGAAGCCATTAATTTTGTCAGCAAGTCCAAAACGACTCCAGAAATATCAGTCAGTCCTTCTGAAGACCTGGAGCTGGTGTGTGAGGTGTCAGCTGCAAGCGGAGCTGTCGTATAGAAGAAAGATCAAATAGAGGTGAAGCAGGACCAGAGGACAACCATCATCTCCCAGGGGACACACCGCAAGCTCATGGTCAAAAATGTGACCCTGAAAGACCAAGGGAGCTACAGCTGTGAAACAAAAGATGACAAAGCAACATTCCAAGTGAAAGTCAGAGGTGAGAAAATGCTTGGAATCCCAGAGATAAAGGAACACTTCATTTTGTGTGTCTTGCATTTGGAGGATCAACTTACAGCCTCTCTGGTGCAAAACATTTTGGCTATAGGACTTTCTTTGTCATCTAGTGTCATAGCAACACTTTTCTACATGTGCTTTTCCATCCAGGAATGAATTACTGCAACAAACAATAGGCAAGGAGGGTAACTTGTGCAGCTCTTGTAGTCAGCTGGTGTCTGCAGGGTTACAGTGCAAGAGCACACCAGGCATGCAAGGAGTGAGAAAAGGGGAGGTGTTTGATGAGATCTGGTTACAAAATTTGAATGACACAATGAGGTGGAAAATGCCACTAATCAGACTCATAAATGGCCTGGGTTGCAAAGGCCCACAGTGCTCATCCAGTTCCAACCCCCTTCTTCCTATGTGCAGGGTTGCCAACCAGCAGCCCAGGCTGCCCAGAACCACATCCAGCCTGGCCTTGAATGCCTGCAGGGATGGAGCATCCACAGTCTCCTTGGGCAACCTGTTCTAGAGGGCCATTCCCTTCTGATTTACTGGAAATGTAGAGAGACATCAGAAGAAACAAAGAGAAGGGAGGAGGTTCAGCAGTGCATGCAGGTGTTCTAAATCTCATGTCCAAATCTGCTATCAGACTGCGAAATGTTTAGATTTATGATATGATATGAAATGATATGCCTATTCATTTCCCAAGGCAAAATAGAGGGGAAAGTATTTTCCTGTCTTAATGAGGCATCATGATGGTCCCTGTGAAGGGCAAGTATAATGAAAATGGGGAACTGGAGTAAGCTCTGCAGCAGACTACAGCAAAATGGTGTGACTGTTGTGATGTCCCTGCAGAGAAAGAAGCCGTGTTTACAAACAAGGACAAGGTACAAAAGGAGGTGAAGGCTGCACTGACTCAAAATGCCACGCTGAGCTGCGAGGTGGCCCAGGAGAAGATGGAGGTGAAGTGGTACAAGGAGGGGAAACTGATCACCTCGAGCAAGAAGTTCAAGGTGGAGTCAGAGGGCAAACAGTGTTGGCTGGTGGTGATCCAGGTAGAGAAGAAAGATGCAGGGGAGTACAGCTGCGAGGCTGCTGGCCAGAAACTCACCTTCAAGATTCATGTCACAGGTGAGAGAGAACACATTTTGGCCTTTCATTCTAGAATGTTTTAGAAAACGGTCATTAGTTTGTAAGTTTTCCCTGCTATGCTTAAAATTTTTGGAGCTGAACCTTGGGGTGGTTAATTTCTGATGAGGAAATTGAACAAATTATTCTAAATACAGTTGTGAGGCAGCTCCATCTTTTAAAATCTTCAGGAATTTCCTTTTGCTGTGGGAATGAGGCCATAGACAAGAAAGTTCTGATTGCACTTCTCCATTCCCACGTGCCTGTACCACTAGAACAACTCTGCAATGCAGCTGCGTCTCAGGAAGTTTCAGAACAGGGGCTTTGTGTCAAGCACTAGGGGGTTTGCTCTATGTAACATGTTTTTGTCTTGGAAGGGCTCATTTAGCATGGGAGAGAATACTACAGGAATGTTTTGTATAAGTTGATGTTTTGAAGACATAAGTAAATGGCAGCTAGGGGACGAAAGAGTCATGAGAGTCATACAAGAAGCATCACAGAATGCCTTTTGTTGGAAGGGACCTGGAGGATCATCCAGTTCCAATCTCTGTCCTGGAAAGGAACACATTCTTTGAGACTAGGTTGCTCTAACACCCATCCAGCCTAGACTTGAATGTTTTCAGGGATGGGGCATCCATAAATTGCACAACTTCTCTCCACATCATTCTCTTGGGGCATCAGACTGGGAGAACTGATTCATTTTTCTGACTCCTTCCCCAAAACCTGCTCTTCTTTCAAGAGGCCAAACTAATGTATCTCTCTCTTTTCAGAGCCAGAATTTGTATTTACAAACAAGGAGAAGGTACAGAAGGTGGTGAAGGCTGCAACAACAGAAAAATGCCACGCTGAGCTGCGAGGTGGCCCAGGAGAAGATGGAGGTTGTCATCAATTTATAAGCAATGAGCCAATAATGTTCCAATTATAAACTTTTATTAATTGTAGCGGGTAAAACTAAAAGGCAATTCAGCGCTGGGCGACAGGGGAATCCTCGTTCCTCCAACTGCCGCGCCTTCCCGTCCCTTGCAACTTCTTTTGTAAGGTCCATCCCGAGTGTATTGTCCTTTAATTGGTCGGTCGTGATCGTGCCACTTGGTGTGTCGTTCCTTGGTTGGTCCTTCCGTGAAACTTTGTATCCATCGGGGCGCGCTTTGCCTGTAACTACGCAGAGTACACAATCTACCCATAAAATTAGAGTGTTCTGCAACCTTTGTGGCCTCCATATTCCACCATTATATCCTGGTCCTAATGAACAAGCACTCCACCACAATGCTACCACATCCCGGTCTTAATGAGCAAACATTTTATCACAGAGGTCAAGTGATAAAAGGAGGGGAAACTGATCACCTCGAGCAAGAAGTTCAAGGTAGAGTCAGAGGGCAAACAGCGTCGGCTGGTGGTGAGCCAGGTGGAGAAGAAAGATGCAGGGGAGTACAGCTGCGAGGCTGCTGGCCAGAAACTCACCTTCAAGATTCATGTCACAGGTAAGACAGGTGTTGTATGAAATACAGCAGAGAACAGTAAAGTAAAATCTAGTTTCTATTATACTGCACCTGGATCACTGTAGTCTGTGCTGAGGTTTTTTCCCTAGACTTGATTGCCTGGGTTTGTAGAAAGTATTTGGTTTCAGTATGACACAAAGACCTGTTTCAGTCTGTCTGTAGAGCAATAATTAGTAATATATGTACAGTGGAAGCAATATTCAAGATTGTGATAAAATGTTTGCTCATTAAGACCGGGATGTAGTAGCATTGTGGTGGAGTGCTTGTTCATTAGGACCGGGATGTGATGGTGGAATATGGAGGCCACAAGGGTTGCAGAACACTCTAATTTTATGGGTAGATTGTGTACTCTGCATAGTTACAGGCAAAGCGCGCCCCGATGGATACAAAGTTTCACGGAAGGACCAACCAAGGAACGACACACCAAGTGGCACGATCACGACCGACCAATTAAAGGACAATACACTCGGGATGGACCTTACAAAAGAAGTTGCAAGGGACGGGAAGGCGCGGCAGTTGGAGGAACGAGGATTCCCCTGTCGCCCAGCGCTGAATTGCCTTTTTGTTTTACCCGCTACAATTAATAAAAGTTTCTAATTGGAACATTATCGGCTCATTGCTTATAAATTGATGACAAAGATATTATTCAAATCTCTCCTGTGCCTGAGATCCCAAACTGTAATTCTTGTTCACCTAAACATTTGACTAAGATAAGTATGTGCAGTGAGGCTGGAGTGCATGTTCTACGTGCAGCCTTTCATGGCAGGAGAAGCAGGAACTTCTCCTAGTAGTACACTGCCTTTTTACTATGCCTTTATGTTGGAGGCTGCATCTGGATAGGTGAGTCTGCTACTCACAGTAAGAGACCTGGTAGAGCTGACTATTGCCAGAGCTCAAAGTAAGATAGATATCTGCAAATCACACACAAAGAACAAAGGACTGCGTTGGTGAGCATATTTCCTTTGTGCCTTTGACAGTCACAGTTGTGGCAATGGTAGAGGCCATGAGGAGTCTGTTCAGGAAGCCAGGAGTACTGTTCTGGGTCATGAAAAGGCAGCCAGTGGTTTGACTATCACATGTTTATGTGTTTTGATGTTTCACAGTGGGTCTTAAGTAAAAGGAACTCAGGTTTTGGTTGCCTGCAGGACAGATGTTCTTTTGGGTTCAATATGTTTGCATAGTGACTTGCAACCATGGGACTGGTGTTCAAGGACCCTCTTGGTTCCTTCAGTTCCTAGGTTCTTTCTTGCCTAGATTTGACACTTTGTTTCAACAGAAGAGCTGATATTCTCTAGTGAAGGCTATTAGTTTGGGCACAAGTGGTAACCTAAACCTGTTCCAACCTGTACATACAAACCTGCAAGTTGGTCTCATTTCGGTCCCTCAGTCAATACTTTTTCTTTTCTTCCCTCAGAGCCAAAACCTGTGTTTATAAACCAGGAGCAGGTGCAGAAAGAGGTGAGTGCTGCCCTGGCAGCAAGTGCCTCCCTCAGCTGTGAAGTAGCACAGGATCCAACAGAAGTAAAATGGTACAAGGATGGAAGACGGCTTGCCTCCTCCATAAAGTTCAGAATGGAATCTGTGGGCAAAACACGGCGTCTGGTTGTGGAGCAGCTGGAGAAGAAAGATGCTGGAGAATACATCTGCGAGGCTGCTGGCCAGAAGATGACCTTCAAGTTGGAAACAACTGGTGAGCATTCGCTTTGGGAGCACTAAGCAGCTTTTTATGTGGCTTAGAGGAAGACTGGCTGTCTTCTACCCTGTGGGCATGGAACAGCCACAATTCCCCCCGGAACAACATCAATGACCCACACCACAAGTTGGATTCTCCTTTTTAATGTAGTGGTAGCGAGGTGAAAATCTGGCTGTGGAATATTTTTGACTAAGGAACTTCTACTTTAATTTCTAGATGCGCTGAATTACCCTCTGGAGTGTCTTTCTGAATATATAAGCAACCATGGGTGACTATGATCCTGATTTATATCTAGGTTCAGGCTTACTTTTTCAGTTAGGTTAGATCAATAGCTCCAGAGAAGATAGGGAAATACAGCAGTTCACTGATACCATGTGTCAGAAGAATGCAGCTCAGTGCTGGGCAGTTTGCTGCTTCATTCCCTCTTACAAGTTGCACCCAAGGCTGGAAAAGACCACTGAGATAGCTGAGTCCAACCCAGCCCACCCTCACTGGACTTACTAACCACGTCCCCAGTGCCACATACCCGTGGCTCTTGAGCACCTCCAGTGACTGCGGTATATCAGCGTGGTTGCTTCAGTTGTGGGAGTTTTCAGACACTGGCTGTTGTTCTAGCGAGACAAAAAACCAAAACTGATGGAACAGTGTCTATACAGGAAGCAACTGGCTGTCCTGATGGCTGCCAACAGTTTTACACAAGGTGTGTCATGCAAGCTTGCATGAGTCTGGTTTAAAAACTTGCTGTTCTGATGGAAGGAGAGGATGTTGGTACAGGATAACTGCGGGATTTGTGCTCTCCCGACATCCAGTTGCAATCACAGCTTATTGTTGCTATAGAAAACAGCTTCTCTGTAGACAAATTGAGTTAGTTCCAATAAGTGGCTGAAGCCCTAAGTGATCCAAGGTGAAGCATGATCCAAACTGGAATTTAACTAATTGTAGTAGGGAATCCAAGCCTTAATGAGATGAGTTATTTAAAATATGAGTCCTCCATCTAAAACAGCATTGAACTCTTACTCTGGTTTATGATAGAAGTGAGAGTTTAACAGCAGAAGTCTGAAGTTATGCTCCATATTTCTCATCACTCAAGAGAATATTTGAATATATGAATTCCTTTGGCTATGTTAGAGCTCATCATGAGGTCAGCTGATGTTCTTTAAATGCTCGGAGTCTAGCAATGTGGGGAAGTGGACTGCTATTTGCTGTTGAGCTTTAGGCTAAGAAGCCTGATTTTAGAGGACTGTGGACTTCCCCTTTCCCTTCCCCTCTCCTCCCCTTCTCCCTGGACTGATCCCACATGGTTTGAGAATGATTTCAGATCAAGGTAAATGAGGAATCGCCGTGTGAAAACCTGTTGTTTTACTGCACTATAAGAGACACTTAGTCAAAAGACAAGTGTGTGTTCCAAGCTTGAGATTGCAGGAGATCCTAGAAACAACTCAGCTGCTCAAACCTGTAGTCTGGCTGAATCTTTTATTGTCAGTTTTGGTCAGGAGGAGATGCTTGAGTAAGACAAATAAAAGGTCACGGGTAAGTTGGTCCTTCTTGTGATATACTTCTAGGCTTTCATCAGGGAGAAGCTTAATTAGTCCAAATAATCATAGCAGAAACCACACCAAGAGCATGAGAGTGAAATTTATACTTTCTTGACGTGAAGGAAAATTTTACCTGGTTCTGCCATTCCCCAAATATTTGTTTCCTTATGACAAGAAGAACTTTGCAGAAGTAATTTTTTTTTTCAGTCTTGCGTGCAACACAAAAAGGGGTAAAATCTAGGAGGCCACCTGAAATGTTTTTTCCATCTGGAAGGATCCATTTAACAGCACCCATGGACCTGGTTATGAACAAAACTAAGTTCCCAACTAAATCCACATTCTTCTTTCTCCTTCTCAGAACTGCCTGTGAAAATCAGCAAACCATTGGCAGACAGTAGCGTCATTGAGAAGGACAAGGTCACATTTGAGTGTGAGCTGTCCAGGCCCAACATGGACGTCAAGTGGTTCAAGGTATGGCATGTAATGGTATTTTCCTTTCTGACTTCTCTGGAAATGAATGAGAGCCTTTAATTTCACTTCCAAGGGATGCGAGTCTGAGCTTTTCCTTGATAGCTTTTTCACTGCTCTCTTTTCTTTATGCTCTTTTATTTGCCCAGATCAGCACTCTTTGTTATTATGTCCTGAGTTCATTTATCAAGTTGAAATTGAAGTTTGTTTTGGTTTTATTGTGAACTTTTTAGGTCATGCTGCACAAAATATTGTTGGTTGAACAATACAATTGGTTGAACTGTACAATTGAACTACAGTACAGTCTTGAGCTTCAAGTCTAACACAGAAATTCTCAGCCGGGATTTTGTAGCCTTGTTGTGAACTGGGTTTTTGGGGTGAAATCTCAGTTTTCTTTGCACCTGACAGTGTGAGAATTTGCTCTGGCACTTTGTGTACCTCCCTGGTGCTCAGCTGTTCCTTCCCTTACTTGGGGATAACGTCATTTATTCAAGGTGATGTCCAAACAGGCTTGTTAACAGTCCTCCGCAGTGCTTTAAGCTGTCATAGGTCAGCCAGAATTTATGCATGTTCTATAGCCATTCCTTCATGTTGAAAACACTGCACTGTGCTTAAGCTTCAGCATATGTTCCAGTAAGCACAGTTCCATTAATTCTAGGGGAGTGGGTGAATTAAGCATAGATCTGAAGGCTCCCTTTGCTGAGTGCAGAGATGGAAGGACTAATGGAGATCTGACTTGATATTTTTTCTTCTAGGATGGGAAGGAGCTCTGTCAAAGTAAAAAAGTGGGCATTACTTCCCAGGGAAATAAGAGAAGTCTCATTATTCACAAGTGTGAATATGAAGATCAGGGAACATCCACATGCTGAGCAGCCTAAGACAAGACATCAGCTACCCTAAAGGTTCATTTTATGTTTAACTGAAAGAGCAAATAAATCCTCTTGTGGTATTTTGCACCACGGGAAGAAATGCTTCATGGGCAGTTTGGGCATTTCTTGGTTAGTCCTTTTGGATACCTTTCTCTTTCTTCTTTATGCTCAAGACAGATTTTCCCTCCATGTGTTGCATTGGTTAAACCCCAGTTTGTAGCTCATCATTGGGCTCTGAAGCATCAGACTTGTTACTGAACACATGGGTCTGCTGTGCCCTGGTAGATGCCACCTTCCCAAGGGACGTATGAAAGGATGCTTTTTTCTGATTTCCTACTAGATGCTGTCCTCATGTGGCCACTTGGGTTCAGTGTTAGCATGAACATGAACATGTGTCCTGTCCCATGACTTTGGTGAACTCTCATTTTCTCTCTCATTCTGCAACCAGGTTGGGTTGCTGTTTCAGTACTGGCTGTTTTATGTAGCCATTCCATTTGTTCTGGTTTACGTTCTTTTTTATTTTCTTTTTTTCAGGCATCATTTCTATACAGTAGACAAAGCCAGCCTATTACATTTGATTTACAGTTTTTAGCTTTTGCTGGTAAGCATTTCAGCTCTCAGGCAGTTTTACCAACAGCTTTGAAGAGCTGAAATGAACCAGCCTGGACACGATGGTCTGTTTTTGTTGGTGTAATGAATTTATGAAGTTAAACTGATTGACCCCATAAGGTTTTACAGTGTATGACTCACGTCTGGCAGAGTTATCACAGCAATGAGTTTATATACTTAGCATTTCAGGAGGCAAATGGTTGGGGATACTCTTTCATTTGCTTGCGTCTCAGAGTGAATCACTAGTATGTGAACCATCCTTCATCTCCTTTGTATTGCTTTTGTGTGTGTCTGTGTGTGGTTTCCCCTGTGAATTTCATTCTTTCCAGTTATATGGAAGTTCTCTTTTGAGCAGTGAAATTAGATGTTCCATCATCAGTCATAATGGTAAAGCTGAGTTGCCACGTTATCTGTGTCCTTTCTGTCTGGCGTCTCAATAACTGCTGCCCCACCACAATATCTGCCTAATACTTCAGCTCCATGGATGCCTCCTTGTGCAAACTGAGAGCCTGTATTTGGTGTGCATAGATCTGGGCTTACATCTGTGCTGGTAAATGCACTAGTGCATGGGCTAAGCAGTCCTGCCTCCTGTGCTGTGGGCATTGAGATGGGGCTCCTACAAGCTGCCCATTGCAAGATATTTAGAAACTAATTGCTGCGGAGGTTTCCATCCTCTTTTCAGACTAACTAAAATTTGGTTAGTGGGATCAAAACAGAAGGGGCAGGGAGGGAGAGCTGACCAAGGACTACTGATGGAACAACTATGAATCCTTGGTTCCTCAGGATTCCCTGCATCAGCAGTTGGCAACAGGAGTAAGGGGGCTCAGGAGGACACTGTGGAGTAGTGTGAAAAATGAGCGAAGAGAGTTACTAATTGATGCCTCTTGGAAAGTAGTCCAAGAGTGGTCCTCTTCCTAAACTCTCCTCTTGTGTGTGGTTTTATCTTTATGAGGTGTTCATAACAAGTGATGTGTAGATCTCCCTTATCTCATAATGTCTTTTCCTGCCTGCAGTGAATATGCAGGATACTGGATCATATACCAGCTTCTTTGAATTACTGCTCATGTCAGGAGATAAAATCTGCCTATTCTTTGAACTAACACTGGCGAGGGTTAGTTATTCTGGCTACCGAGAGAATGACACAGCAGATTAAACTCTTTCATTTCCTTCTTTGTCAAATGCCTTTTCATCTAACTGTGTGTCCCATAGAAATTCAGAGCAGTGTTGGCTGAGGGAAGTGGAAATATTTATCTCCTGTGTGTATCTGCCACCCTATTTAGACATGCTGGCAGAGCGCAGAGATTGGAGGAGTTGGATTAGGCAGTAGTTTCCCTATTGCTCACAGAACCACTTTTTCTGTGGTCTCCCAGCTACCCTGTGCCCAGTGACCTATGCAAGATGGAGCGGAAAAGGCTCATTTTATGAACAAACAGGAACCTTTCTGGTCAGATTAATACCTGTGCTCTTTTAGAGAGATTTAGATACTAGAGATTTTAGGTACTGGAATAGGCTCCCCAGAAAGGTGGTTGAATCACCATCCCTGGTTGTGTTTAAGAGCCTTTTGGATGTGGTACTCAGGGATATGATTTAGTGTAGGGTTTTTAGAGTTAGGGTACTGGTTAGGCTGCGGTTGGACTTGATGATCTTCAATGTCTTTTCCAACCTGGGTAAATCTATGATTCTATGCAGGAACTCTTCTCCTGAGGTTAATCCAAGTTGTATCGAGGCCCTTCAGAAGGAAAGGGATATAGCAGCACAGAAATATGGCCTGATTCTGACATAACTAAATGCAGACCTGGAGAGTTAAAAGGGATTGTGTGATGTTCAAAGGATTTTGAAGCAAAGATGTCCCCTAGGTAAGATTTGTGGCTGACATTCCCCATACATTGTTTGTAGGCACACAAGCTAAGGAGAGACTAGTGATGAGCATGCAGAGAAGCCAATGGTTCAGACAGGTTTGTAGTGACACAACACTGTAGAGTTCTGTCTAGTTCTCCTTGGCATAGTTTGGAAAATAAAGATGAGGTAATTGGTGGTAACCAATATGGCTTCATCAAGGTCAAGCCATGTCTGACAAACTTGGTGGCCTTTCATGATGGAGTAACAGCATCAGTGGATAATGGGAGAGCAACTGACATCATCTACTTGGACTTGTGCAGAGCATTTGATCCCGTCCTGCATGACATCCTGGTCACCAAACTGGAGAAAAATGGTTTTGATGGATGGACCAGTTGCAGGATAGGGAACTGTCTGGATGGTCACACTCAGAGAGCTGCAGTCAATAGCTCAGTGTCCAGGTGGAGGGTGGTGTTGGGACCAGTGTTATTTAACATTTTTGTAGGCAACATGGAGAGTGGAATCAAATGCAGCCTCAGCAAGTTTGCAGATGACACCAAGCTGAGCGGTGCTGTTGATGTGCTAGAGGGAAGGGATGCTACTCAGAGGGACCTGGACAGGCTGGAGAGGTGGGCCCTTGGCAGCCTCATGAACTTGAGTGTGGCCAAGTACAAGGCCCTGCACCTGGGTCAGGGCAATCCCAAGCACAGGCACAGGCTTAGAGGAGAATGATTTGAGAGAAGCCTTGACCCTGAGGAGAAGAGTTGGTGTGGAGGGAGGTGTCCCTGCCTATAGCAGGGGGACTGGAACTAAATGACCTTAAAGATTCAGTCAGTTCTATTGTTTTTCTACCCTTAATTTTGCTTGAAAGGTTTTAGAATAAATGAGATTCTGGTTTCCATGAAAACTGTTTGCAGGGAGCTCCATTGTAGCTAGTAGGTCTGTCTTTAAGTTCAAGGGCAATAATGCATTGACTGTGTTGAAGAGAGAAATGACTCAGGAATGGATGATGGTTTAGAATAAAACATAATCCTACTTATTTTCTATGCAAATATGTGTAAGGAAAAGATGCTGCACTCAGTTCTGGAAATACCCTGACAAATATATCTCTACTGTTTCACAGCTGGAGATATCAAGATTGTTAAAGCACTGGAAGATGTGGAAGTGAATGAATATGGGAGTGCATCTTTTGTCTGTGAGATTTCACACGATGAGGTTCAGACCCAGTGGTACAAAGAGGACAACAAGCTGAAGGCTGATGACAACATCAGAATGCAACAAGATGGTAGGGTGTAAGCGGGGGGTCTTTCTCCTGAGTGGGGGGTGGGTTGGAGATCAAGCATATAAGACATCTGAAATGAAGTGAAGAGGGTTCAGAAGCGAGTTCCTCTTTTGTTTTGGGACTGAGGTTTAGGTGGAACAAGTGACATGGTGGGATGCTTAGTGTGGGAAGTGTGATGCTATCCCACCATCCCACACTGCTGGGAGCAGGTAGGAAATGAGTGCAGTTATTTCCAAAGTGGGGGTGAACAGGGCAGTCAGTTCACCTCTCCAAAGAGGTTTTGTCTGACAGTGAGTGTGATCCTTCTGTATCAGATACTTTGAATTTGACGGTGGCCGCATTTGATCAGTCCTTGTAGAAGCCATGTTTAGATTCTGCTTTGGTCTGCTCCATTTCCAGTTCAAAGTCGTTGGACACTAAATGAGACAGCTGCATCTCAGTAAAAGATGTGTTTGAATAGCTGTGATGTGCTTACTATTCAGATTTACAGAGCTGAGGTTTTGTCCTTGGCTATAGCAAAGAAGTCAAATCAGGTGAAATTAATTGTATTTCTGAACTAGACAAGTTTAAGTTTGGTAGCACCTAAATTTGGTGCGGTTTGTCATTGATTTCATCTGAAAGAAACTTGCAGGCTTTTTATCTGCTGT
This sequence comes from Coturnix japonica, assembly GCF_054131305.1. Lineage (NCBI taxonomy): Eukaryota > Metazoa > Chordata > Aves > Galliformes > Phasianidae > Coturnix > Coturnix japonica. The sequence continues at coordinate 3,180,642 of NC_140687.1, read as the reverse complement.
TGTCCCCAGCGTAAGATTATCCATTCACATCCTAAAGTACTTGTTATATTTTCAACTCACTCTTATTTGAATAAAAGCCTCAACAATTGGGAGCAATTTAATAAGCACAGAACAAGAGCTGGACCTTGCATTTGGTAGATACTGTACAGTATTACTTCATAGAAATGTAGTCAATGGCATTCCCTATAGACAATCGTTTGTTTTATCTTTAGAGTCGTTCAAAGAACCATTGTGAACTTGACATTAATTGGAATGGAATACACGCAAGAGACTTTCCTCTTCTTCCAATTGTCCTCATCCTTTCTTCTCTTCCACCCCTGCTTTGCAGATTACCATATAGAAATCACCAGGAAGTTGGAGGACAAGACAGCTTTGGAACGTCATTCTGTCATCCTGTCCTGTGACTTCAGGCCTTCTCCAAAGGTTGTGAAATGGTTCAAGGGCCGCACACCCATCGAGCCCTCTGAGAAGTACAAGATCAAGAGGGATAAGCATTCAGTAGAGCTCAGAATTCTGAAGCTGAAGCCCGATGATGCTGGTGTGTACAAGTGCAAGGCAGGAATTGCAGAGACTGAGGCCACGCTGACAGCTGAAGGTATGAGCAGGGAGGGTGGCCTCTTCCATGTCCTATTTCACCTCAGATTTCTCTTCTTGAGGTTGACTTCTGCCGTTCTCTCCTGCTAACTTTATACATGTATTATCTTCACATAGATGATTACACAAAGATCATCTAGTCCAACCATTCTACCACATCCCAGTATGATTTATAGTAACAGTGGTAACAGTTCACCTTGTTTCCCCACAGCCCGCAATGTAGAAGTAACGAAGCACCTGCAGGATGTAGAAATTGAAGAAGAGAGCTCTGCTGTCTTCTCCTGCGAGCTGTCCCATAATGACGAGGACGTGGAATGGTTCCTGAATGGCAACCTCCTTTACACCAACAATTACAATGACATCAAGAACGTTGGCAATTGCTGCACACTGACAATGAAGCAGGTTAAGCCTGAGGATGCTGGCACAGTGACAGTGAAGTCAGACAAGGTGTCAGAAAGCGCACCTGAAGGTGATAGGTGGGTCTGATCACACCCCTCCTGGATGTAAGAGATGCTAAGGAGCTCCAGTTCATTCTATTGTGCAGCAGTCCTGCTTCTAAAGCTGACCTCTCTGGGGTGACAAGTCATCAGAGGCTTTCTTCCAGTGGAAGGTTCCATTGCAGCAGATATCAAGGAAGGAGGATGGTTTTGGTGTCCTGCCAAAGCATTCCATTGCTTTTTATCATCATTTTACTTAACACAAGGAGAGTTACAGGAGCAATTTCTTTTACTGCTTCAGTAACATGCAGTGTCAATGCTGTTGTCTCCAAGGATTTATGACTGAAGGAGAGATCATTCAGTGTGTGTTTTGCCTCTGGGATGACTAATGACCAGGCTGTGAGCAACCTGATCTAGCTGTGAATGTCCCTTTTTATTGCAGGGGAGCTGGGCTAGATGGCCTTTAAGGGTCTCTTCCAATTCTAAGGAACTTGTGCCTGAAGTGCAGAAGTGGATGAATTACACCACTTCTTCATATCCTCCCCATGATTACAGAGGAAATACAACAAAACAACATGCATGGTCTTACTGTTGTCATTTGCTTGAATACGAAGACGTCTCTTTTTTATGGTTGAGATTTTTGTTGATATGGGTCAGGAGGAACTCACACTTTTTAGCTTTCTCAATAGGCAAAAAGTTCCAGTTGCTGCAAGCCACCGAGGTAACCAATAGAGGGGCCCTGATCCCCCTTGTGCCATCGGGATGCTCTGGCACGGGATGTGCCTCAAATTCAAAGCTCCTTCCCACCTCCCAAGGAAAAGCAAAGCAACTCAAGCATCTCCAGCAAAGCTGCCCAGCAGACAGCAGGGAATGCAAACAGCTTCTGGCTGCTCCCCTGCACTCCTGTCCTAAGTAAGTGACCCCTCGAGGACTGGATGGGAAATCAGTGCATGACACACGTGAGTGTGCACAGCATTGTGCAAAGCAGTGGGGATCCGTGTGTGTGTGTGTGTATTTGTGCATGGATGGTGTTGTACACACATTTGTGTCCATGAGTGTACAAACCAGTGGTGTTGCTCAGGTGTGTGTAGGTCTGTGGGTATGTGTGCAAGGACGAGCATGCACATATATGTACGTGCACAGGGGTGTGCAGAGTGTTGGAGCTGCACAAGGACATTGTGGTACCGGTGTGTGCGTGCACTTTGGGAGTGAAAGGAAGGGGTTACACATGTGTGAGTGTGTGTGCGCACAGGGCTGCACTAAGGGATGTGGTTGTGTGAGTGTGTGTGAGCACATAGATAGTGCGTGGATGCGGTGGCACAAATGTGTGCTTGCACAGGGCTGTGCTGAGGAGTTGGGCTGCACACAGGTGCACACAAAGGGATGTTTGAACCCTTTGCCCCTAAGAACAGTTTTCCAGTGTCTCTCGTCCAAGAATTCTTTGAACAGGCTGCAGCTGACTCTCCTGAAGCTCAGGGTCCTGACTTTGCTTTTTGCCAGGCCCGCATTCCTTGAGATGAGGAACTCTAGGAGGGCATGGTCACTACAGCCCTGACCACCTCCAGTCTTAACCCCTGCTGTGCAGCATGTCCAGTAATGCTTCCCTTCACAGAATCACAGAATCACAGAATTACCCGGGTTGGAAGGGACCTCAAGGATCATGTAGTTCCAACCCCCCTGCCTAGCAGGGCCACCAAACTTACACATTTACTAGATCAGGTTGCCCAGGGCCCTGTCCAACCTGGTCTTGAACACCTCCAAGGACGGGGCATCCACAACCTCACTGGGCAGCCTGTTCCAGGACCTAACCACCCTTCTAGTAAAGAACTTTCCCCTAACATCCAACCTAAATCTTCCCTCCTTCAACTTAAAACCATTTCCCCTAGTCCTGCTATTATCAGCCCTTTCGAAGAGTTTACTCCCCTCCTGGGAGTAAGTTCCCTTCAGGTATTGAAAGGCTGCAATGAGGTCACCTCGCAACCTTCTCTTCTCCAGGCTGAACAAACCCAACTCCCTCAGCCTGTCCTCATAGGGGAGGTGCTCCAGCCCCCTGATCATCTTTGTGGCCCTCCTCTGGACCCTTTCCAAAATTTCCATATCTTTTTTGTACTGAGGGCTCCACACCTGGACACAGTACTCCAGATGGGGCCTCACAAGAGCAGAGTAGAGAGGGACGATCACCTCCCTATCCCTGCTGACCACCCCTCTCCTGATGGAGCCCAGGATCCCATTTGCTTTCCGGGCTGCCAGAGCGCACTGCTGGCTCATGTTAAGTTTCTCATCTATCAGGACCCCTAGGTCTTTTTCAGCCGAGCTGCTCTCAAGGACAACTCCTCCCAGCCTGTACAGGTGCCTGGGGTTCTTCCGGCCCAAGTGCAAAACCTTGCACTTTGCCGTGTTGAACCTCATTAGGTTCACCCGAGCCCAGCTTTCCAGCCTGTCAAGGTCCCTCTGAATGGCATCTGTTCCCTCCACCGTATCGACTGCACCACTCAGCTTGGTGTCATCAGCAAACTTGCTGAGGGTGCACTCCATTCCCTCATCGATGTCATTAATAAAGATGTTAAAGAGCACCGGTCCCAAGACAGACCCTTGAGGGACGCCGCTCGTTACCGGCCTCCACCTGGACATAGAGCCATTGACCACCACCCTCTGTCTGCGGCCTTTCAACCAATTGCTTATCCATCTAGTTGTCCACCCATCAAATCCACCTCCCTCCAATTTGGAGATGAGGATGTGATGGGGGACCATGTCAAAGGCCTTGCTCAGGTCCAGGTAAATGACATCGGTCGCCTTCCCTTCATCCACCAACGCCGTCACTCCATCATAGAAGGCCACAAGATTAGTTAAGCATGACCTTCCCCTGGTGAAGCCATGCTGGCTGTCTCGGATCACATGCTTGTTCTTTATGCGATCAAGCATGTTGTCCAGGAGGATCTGTTCCATAATCTTCCCAGGCACAGAGGTGAGACTCACCGGCCTGTAGTTACCCGGGTCGTCCCTGCTCCCCTTCTTGTAAATGGGAGTGACGTGACCCTTCCTCCAATCATCCGGGACCTCACCTGACAGCCACGACTTCTCAAATATGATGGAGAGCGGCTCAGCAACCACCTCAGCCAGCTCCTTCAGGACCCTGGGATGCACGCCATCTGGCCCCATAGACTTATACTCATTCAGTCTAAGGAGGCACTCTCGGACTTGCTCTACCCTTACAGTGGGGAGGGATTTACCTCCTTGGTCCCCACATGGAGGTATGGGGGTGCAAGACTTAGGGACGTGGAAAAGACTAGAATCCTGGCCACCAGTGAAGACCGAGGTGAAGAACTCATTCAGCACCTCAGCTTTCTCTTCATCTGTTGAAGCCATTTCTCCTTTTAAATTTACCAGAGTAGGCACGCCCATTTTGGCCTGTCTCTTCTGGCCAATGTACCTGTAGAAGGTTTTCTTGTTGTTTTTCACATCCCTCGCCAAGTTCAGTTCTGCCTGAGCCTTGGCTTTCCTGATCCCACATCTGCAAGTTCGGACGGCATCCCTGTATTCTTCCCGGGTGACACAGCCTTGTTTCCAGAGCTTGTACACCCCTTTCTTCACCCTCAGTTCTCTTAGCAGGTCCTTGCTGAGCCATGCCGGTTTTCTACCTCTCCTGCCCACTTTCTTAATCAGGGGAATGGAGACCTCTTGTGCTGCCAGGAGGGCATCCTTGAACAGTAGCCAGCTCTCCTCAACGTCCTTATCTTTGAGGGCAGCGCGCCAGGGGATCTTGGCCAGCATTCCATTGAGTAGCTTGAAGTCTGCTCTTCTAAAGTTGAGCATCCTGGTCCTGCTCTTTGCCAGGCCCACATCGCTTGAGATCACAAACTCAACCAGGGCATGATCGCTGGAGCCCAGGCAGCCTCCAACCTTGACGCCTTTGATGATCTCCTCAGCGTTGGTGAGCAGCAGGTCCAGCAACGCTTGACCTCTGGTCGGTCTGTCCAATACCTTCCCTTCTGCTTGGTGTGCTTAATGCTTGGCCCACAAAGTTATTCCCAGTGCAGTCCAGCAGTCTCTCAGACAGCTTGCAGCCAGCCATGCTGATTTCCCAGCCTGACTGGAATCCCCCATCAAGTTGAGAGTCAGTGAGCGCGGTGCTTCTGGTAGCTGCAGTAAGCAGGGCCCATCAACAGGCTCCCTTGACCAGGCGGCCTGGAGCAGACCCTCACCTCCAGAAGCCCATTATTGGTTCAGTCCCGAATTTTACCCGCAAGTTCTCAACGTGATCGTGGCTGTTCTTAGTCCTTTGCAGTCAGCTTCTTCATAGAGAGGGCAAATACCTTGCCCTCCGGAATTCCATAGTAACAATCATGTCTCCTTTATGTCAGGTGAGGTGTTTTTTGTTGTTGTTGTTTTTTGTTTGCTTGTTTGTTTGTTTTCCATTTTCTAGGTAGAAAATTTAATTTCTGAGCCAGGAGAAGAAGAAGTGCAACATGTAACAATCTTCCTGGCACTGTGCAGTTTGCATGAGTAGCCAAGTGCTCCTCAGGTAACGTGTGCTGCAGAGCTGACCTTGGTGGCAGGGGTTGTGTCTTCATTTTCTTCCTGTCATGTGGGAACATAAGAAGACTCTTCAGAGCAGGAGCTGCAGAGGAAGATGAACGGCATGAGAAGGTAAGGCTAGGAACCAAGGACACCTCCAGAAAGAACAGAAAAACTAAGTCATTTAAGATGCATTATGGCCGTGTGATACTGTCCGTGACTGGAGGAGAAGCACATGGCTAGGAATGACTGATGGCTCTGGTGGGATGAGTGCCTACGTGCGCCGTAAAGGAGAGTTTGTGGGATGTTCTGTGGACATGTGAAGGCTGTGGGAAAGTTAAGAGAGAAAACGTGTGAATTCACAGAAGTGGTATTAGAACCTGGAATAAACCATTTGGATCACTCACATCTGAGTCCGTGCCAGATTGTCGCACTGTCAGAACCTGAGGCCTGGGATTTTCCTTTAGTAGTGCCAACTGCCTGTTGTAAATGAGAAAAGATATTACTAAACATAGCTTCCCTCCTTGTAGTTTTGATATTTCTGTCTTTGCATTCCTTTAGCACCCAGGGTGTTGATGCAGCTGCACAAATCCGCTGTACTGTCCTCCTGTTTTGCATGGAAGAATGGTAAAATAGCAATCTCTGGGTGAAATTTTGTTCAGGCGTTTTCCTTTCTGTGCCCCTAGGAAGCAATGGCTTGGAAATGGCACTGCCGCCTGGGAACCCACACAGCAACCCAGTATCTCATTGTCTGGGTCTGTGAAAAACCACAATGATGACAAAAGATGTTTCAATTCTGTCTGTGCTGTCAGTGCAGCCCTGAGGAGCGGTGTGGGCATGGCATGGCAGGGAGAAGGGATTTCCCTTCCAATGGGAAAGTGCCTGTTCATGTGTTGGTATGTAACCGCTCCATGGCCTGCTCCATGTGCTTCTGAATGGGCAGCTCAACTTTTGTGTCACTCAGCCACCTGTGGCAGAGGTCAGGATTAGTGCCTTTCAAGGAGCTGAGAAGCATTTCTTGCTCAAGTCCTGCTTCCAAGCTTAACCACCTACAATGAAGTAGATGTCGTTTTTCTGGTGTCCTTCAATTCCGTGTCCGCATTTTCCCAAAAGCAAAAGAATTTGGAGTTAACCAGCTGCAGTGAAGTGAGCGATTTCAGTGCCTATTTCTGATGGTGGCAATGAGTTCAGAGGTCACACTTAATTGACGGTGCCTGTTTCCATTCTGACAAAGGCTGTAGTTTCAGCTGACTTCCCGAGGCTGCCATGTGTGGTGGTGACACAGCCTTGGGCTTGTGCGTTTGCATGACTCCCACCTTTCCTTTCTGTGTCTTGCAGGTCAGCTGGTGCTGGAAGCGGCCGGTATCTGAGTAGGAATGAAGGTGAGTGCAGGAGCAGCTGCTGAGGGGAGGAAGGAAGTCCATGCTAATGAGCTCTGAAGCATCTGCGGGTCCAGTACCAGAATAGGCAGCAGTGATGCAGGGGGCTCCTCGGCAGGAAGCTGGCTGATTCAAATGCTTGCTGAGAGTTTGGAAGCCCAAACCCTTATGGTCTCTGTAAGGGTGGTTAATAAAAAGATATTAACCAAGATGGTGGTAAATAGCCTAAGGTTATTAGCAAAGGGAAACTCACCAATATCGATACCTTGACTAGAAAGCTGAGGCAGCCTCAACTAGGGAGCAATCTCTAAGACATGCTGTCTAAGTGGTGGTCAGCCTTTAAATGAGGTCTCAGAGGAGGTTGAGTCGAGGTCCACCCCTTCTGGGAGCACAGCTAGATTACTCTCACCTGTGCTCCCGCAGCTGACCCAATACTTGCCTCAGCTGATTAATCAGAGGTTCAAGCTGTGATTTCCCATACAGTCTCTAAGCTGAAGGCAGCATCTCCTTGATCTGATGGTGGTGTGCCTGAGTGAGGGAGTGATCCAAGCTGGATGCAGAAGAGTCATCTTAATTTCTCTGCTATTTTACTTCAGATGACACCTATTGGGTGTTGGTTTCTTAAAATTTGGATCTAGGAGGTGGTCTCTTCCTTTGCTTCTGATGAAAGCACAGAAGTGCAGCAGGAGTAGAAGACAAAGAGGTTTTCTTGGTGACAGGAACACCAATTATTTGATTCAAATGTGTAACTGATGTAGATGGTGAAGAACAGATCTGCCTCAAAGACATGCTTGATCACATAAGAAATGAGCATGTGATCCAAGACAGGCAGCGTGGCTTTAGCAGGGGAAGGCCATGCCTAACCAGTCTGGTGGCCTTCTATGATGGAGTGACGGCATTTGTGGACAAAAGGAAGGTAACAGATGTCATTGACCTGGACTTGAGCAAGATCTTTGACATTGCCCTCCACCACATCCTTATCTCTAAACTGGAGGGATGTGGATTTGACAGGTGGACCACCTGGTGGATAAGGGATTGGTTGAAAGGCCACAGACAGAGGGTGGTGATTCATGGTTCTATGTCCAGGTGGAGGCCGATAACAAGTGGTGTCATCCAGGAGTCTGTCTTGGGACCAGTGCTTTTTTACATGGTTATCAGAGACACCAATGATGCAATGGAGTGCACCTTCTGCTGTTTGCTGAGTGGTGCGGCTGATGCAGTGGAAGGAAGGGATGCCATTCAGAGGGAGCTCAACCGAGAGGTTGGCCTACGTGAATCTAATGAGGTTGAACACAGCAAAGTGCAAGGTTTTGCACTTGGGCTGGAGGAATCCCAGGCATTTCTACAGACTGGGAGGAGCAGTCCTTAAGAGAAGCCCCGCAGAGAAGGACCTGGGGGTCCTGGTGGATGAAAAACAGAACGTGAGCCATCAGCGTGCTCTTGCAGCTCAGAGAGCAAATGGTCCCCTGGGCTCCATCAGAAGAGGGGATGGCCAGCAGGGACAGGGAGGTGATTGATCTTCATGATCCTTGAGGTCCCTTCCAACCCGGGCCATTCTATGATTCTGTGATTACACTCGCTGTCAGAAAGAATGGCAGCTGTACAGAAGCTGGATATATTTTGGGACAGTTCTTGTAACCAGTTGATTTTAAGACCTTGCCCGAGTCAAGAGTCTAAATTGAGTGTCAGAAGAAAGCTGGTAAAGTGGCTATTGCTCATTCTTTTTCATTTGCTGATTCTTTCATTCGGGTTCCTTTTCCAAAGGAGATTCTGGTGATGGAAGCAATTGAAGAAAGAACCAAAGCAGCTCTTGCCAAGAGTGCTTGAAGTCCCTGTGGAGAGAAGCAAAGAACTTGGGCTTCCTCTGGGATGCTCCCCACCATGTCTCAGGAAGGAGACAACTGCTGTTCCACTTTCTGCTCTGTGTGTGGAAAGGTACGTCTGGGTTTCTTCTGCTTGTTTATTCTTTCTTTTTCAGGCTTTGAAGGAGAAGGGGTGGAGCAACGGGAGACTCACTGGTCGTTTGTTACCTCAAGAACAGGATGGATTCTGCATTGACTGTGAAAAACCTGGGCTAGTAGCATGGGCATGTTTCAGGCTGGACTTTTCCTTCTTGGTTTCCTTTTGGCTACAGGGAGACAGCTGTCTAAAGGTGTGTTTTCATACCCACTCTCCAAAACCATGTTTCATTGTTGCAGGTGGTTCAGTGTGCTCTTGCAGTGCAGATGCTGTAGTTTGCTGTAGAATCTGAGTTGTTTCTGTTCCTAGGGGAGGACTGGGAGGAGGTAGTGAGAAGAGAATTCAATGCCTTAGGTGTATCTTAGTGAGAAATGTTGGCATGAGGTGCTGAAAGTCTTGAGTTGTCAAAGGCCAGTGAGGCTCAGACTCCTTAACCTGCTGGAGCAGGGTGGAAGCAAGGAGTGGGCACTGCCGTCCCACAAGCTGCACTTGGTTCTGGTCTGCCAGGTCTGTGCTGGCCTGGATTTCTTCTGAGAAGTTTGTTGGAGCTGCTTGGAGTAGTGAAGGGTGGGGAGGAAGTGCTGCTCAAGAGCTAAGGCTCTGCATGATCATCTTGGATGGTTTTAACCATGATATCTGAAGACATAGTTTCCATCAGAATGATCCCAACATTGTGCGAGTGTCTCAGATGTATGAGAGCACCCGCCTCCTCCAGCTGAGCCATAGGAAAGCTAACTGTGCCCAGTAATTACAGCTTCTGCAGATTGAATATGCTTCCAAGTGTTTTCCTTAGTGATCAATAATGTCCCAGCACTCTGAGATTCCATCTCTGGCACAGTCTGGAGCATCTCTGCAATCCTTGGTTGCTGGAGGGCACGTGGTGAGTGCATGGACAGGGTGGCACAAACGCGTGCGTGTGCTGAGGAGTTGGGTTGCACACAGGTGCACACAAAGGGGTGTTTGTGGAAGGTGTAGGCACATAGGTGTTCCCAGGGATGGTTTGCACACGTCTGTGAATGCAAAGGAGGGCTCACGATGCAGAGTGTGCATGGGGGTGTGCAAAGCAGGCAGGGTGGTGAATGGGTGTGCGTGTGCACATGGATAGGGGAAGGTTGGGGTTACAGGTTGACCTGTGCTGAGGTGAGTGGGGACTCACGGTGTTGCTCAGTGGTAGATTGGTTCACACTGAGTGCTAACAGGAAACTCGCACACCCTTTTTGTTTCAGCTGTGCCAGCGCTGTGATCCCTTGCTGCAGGGATGGGGTGTTGGAAGGATGGTGTGCGTGCCGAGCTCCCATCTCTTGCAGGAATCAAGTGTAGAGCAAAAGGGATGTTTGGGCCAGGTGACTGTAAGAAGGCTGGCTGCTTTGGATGGTGGTAGCTGATGGAAACAGGTGCTCTGGGGACCGTTCAGCTTTTAACAGAAGACAGGGGTCCTGCAGCAAGAACGACTAGGTTCTCAAATGGCTTCAGACGTGCACACCGACTACATCCCCGCAGACATTTACCGGTAGGTGGCTCTTGCAGAAGAAGATTCAAGCAGCAGAACCTTTTGCTCAGCTACAGCACACAAATGCTACAAAAGCAGGAACAACCTGCAAGCTCTGGGTCTGTTTGTCTTGCACAGGCATGCACTAACTGCGTTTGATGGTACCCCCCATCCTTGATTTCCTTCCCTGCTTCTTGTCTGATGACGCTGCTGAGCCAGGAACAAGCTGCCCAGTGTGGCAGAGCATGGTGCAGAGCTGTGCTGGGACCTCCTCCCCTTCATCTGCTGCAGATCAGTGCCCCACACGTGCCATTGGGATGCTCTGGCACGGGATGTGCCTCCAACCCAAAGCTCCTTCCCACCTCCCAAGGAAAAACAAAGCAACCCAAGCATCTCCAGCAAAGCTGCCCAGCAGACAGCAGGGAATGCAAACAGCTTCTGGCTGCTCCCCTACACTCCCGTCCTAAGTAAGAGACCCTATGAGGACTGGCTGGGAAATCAGTGCATGACACACGTGAGTGTGCACAGGATTGTGCAAAGCAGTGGGGTTCCACGAGTTTGTGTGTGTGTGTATCTCTGCTGTTATGAAAGCATGGGAAGACTTACTGAGTCCCAGATAATTACTGATCCTCAAATGATTTTTCCTGGCCAAAGTTAGAGCCTCTCACAGGTAATCGAGATCAACAGGCTGTTGTTGCACAATCAACAGACACAATCTAGATGATCAGCTGAGGAAAATAAAGCATCATGCGAAGGGTACTAGATAAGTGAGCAGCTTGAGATCTGCACATTTATGTGATGCTCATGGTCTTAGACAATATTTGCCTAGAGAGGTAACATTGAATGAAAGCAAACTCTAAGATGAATGAAACTATGCACAGGAGAAGAAGCCTCTGAGGCTTCTCAAGTGTTATGACCAGAAGACATAAACTCTGTTAAAGCAAACGTTTCTCTCTATTTTTTGTGTTATTCCAGGCAGGCCTTGATTACCGCCTGAACACATGCTGTGGAAGCCCAGCTTATGCAGCACCAGAGCTAATCCAGGGCAAAGTGTCTATTGGCTCAGAGGGATGTAGAGCGGTGTTTGTTTTCCCCTCTTTCCCTTCCCTCTCCACAGAGCATTTAAAGGCAGTGGAGCTCAGGTAGGCTCTCTTGGTTTCCCTTCTGAATTCTGCTAGGTTGCATCGCTTGGTAGCTCTCAGAAGCTGTCAGTGGCCACAGACTAGAAAAGTGCAATTGGTCTCAGTTCACACAGCTGGCTGGTTTGTCTCAGGCTAATCCTGAACTGCCTCAAGCGACTGCTTTGGGGCTCTACAGAACAGCAACTTCAGAGATCTCTTTCTATTACTAAGTGTTTGAAAGAGCAATTTGCTCTGTTAATTATCCATCATTTCTGTGCAGTCTGTTTTGTCAGACTTGTCTTTAGCTTCCAAGTTGTATGTGAAGAATTGTTTCCGTTGTAATGCACAATGAACTAAAAATTGAGAGATGAAAATGTGAAGAGTTTTTCCAGCTTTGATTTCATGTCTGGAATTTTGGAACCCACTACTTGCAGTTGTTAATCTGTCCAAACTGGTCTGGTTTGGGATGCCCTCATCCTTCTTGAATCGCTTTTAAAGGCGGAGCAATTCCTACAAGTGCCATGGCCCCACTGTTGTTCTAATTCTTGTTTCTTTGTTTTCCACACGCTGCTTTTCAAGCCTCCTTTTTCTTTACAGTCAAAGTGAGAACTGCACTGTGTCTGAACCTTGTTGTGCCTCTACATAAAGAGAACCGAACAGCAGCAAAGCCAGACAGGTGACTGTGCTGACAGCTCTCGTAGCCAGTAACACGTAACTGTGCTAAATCCCTTGTGACGGCTTTGATTTAATTTTTGCCAGTGAAATCCTTGTAAAAGGAACTGCAGCAGTGTGATGAGCTAAGGTGAAGATGCTGGTTTTAGTAGTGCTCTAAGCTGAGTGAAAGGGCAATTGAATGAGGGTTATATGCTTTCTCTGGGACGATAAGGTTTTATTTCCTGAGTGAAAGAGCCAGCTTTTCATGGGCTATATGTGGGCTTTGGCAAGGGCAGACAATCCAGTCTGTCAGGAAGCCATTTGAGGTGCTTCAGGTTTGTAAGCTTGTCTTTTTGTTTTTCAGGCGGATATTTGGAGCATGGGTGTACTGCTGTATGCTCTGCTGTGTGGGTTTTTCCTTTGGATGATGACAATATGATGGCACTCTACAGGAGGATACCAGTGGGTATCAGTGGTGCTAGAATACACTGAGAAGGGAAATAGCTGAGCTTGACAAGAGGCCTTGCTTTTCGGATGGCAGAACATGCTGAGCTGTGGGTAGAAAGGCCACAGCACAGTCTGCTGAATATTGTCCCTGTTTTTGCTGCTTTGTCTACCAGTATTTTGTGGATTTGGTTCTACGCTTGGTTGGCCTATGTGGCACTGTAGCCTAATTCTGTACCATGATAGCATACAGAATTTAAGGAGAAGTATTTTCCTGCCAATGGGCTGGATTTTTTTGTATCTGGTTCTTCAACTGGCTGCTCCCTATACTATCTGTAGTAAAAATATAGACACATCATTTGATTTCCCTGAAATGAATGTTCCTAAATGCCAGCTCTTCTCATGTCTACAAAGATCAAAGTTCTGCATTTGCTATTAGAATTTCCTCTTCCAGAATCAGGAGGTAATGTAGGACCCCACAGATTGCCTTCAGAATCCAACAGTTAGTTCTGTTTCCTTTCGGAGTGCATAACAACCTGAGCACATGAATTGAATGACGTGGCTTGTTAGTCTGGTACAAACTCTGCTGTACACTGAAACCTGGTCCATTTGTAAGCAGGACTTTGTTCATCTCTGCAGGTCAGCAGAAAACCCTTTGTGCTAATCATGATGCCAAGAAGCAGAATGCGGCAAATGGCAGATGATCCAACTGCTTCAGGTGTTCATTTCCTTAAAACTGTGAATAGTTTTGGACTGAGAGTTTGTAAGCAGAACAGAGCTCTTAAAGCTGTCAGAGATTATTTCTGCACTGTTCAATTCTATCTGCCTAACATACACCGGATCTCAGAACTGCATTGCTTGAACTGGTGGAACTTGTTGAAGTGAACTGGGATGAGCAAGTTTTAGAACTTAGTCAGAATGCAGTAAAAAATGGATAATCTCATGAGTATTAAGGTACAGGCTTGCTATTTCTGCACTGAATTTGTTTTTATTTTACATGGCTGTGATCTGAAAGTTGCTTGAAACGCAGGCACCTAGGCACTGTTGTGTAACTGAATTTCACACGATAGGTCCTGAAATATCCTGGAATCAAAAACTCTGACTTGTTTTAAGTCTGCTGCTTGAGTCTAATCAGGGTCATAGTGTCTGTGTGCAGTGTTTCTTTCCCTGTAATGCTCCACATCATTTCATTTTGGGAATATTGAAGGAAATGGACTATGTGCCATAACTGTTGTTAGAACAAAGTATGTCTGGTGTGATCTTATGCATAGGTTCTGTAACTGCTCTTCACAGCTCAGGTGTTTGACCTTCCTTTTGGTGAAGTGATGAAATACTGCTGGTTTCTATTTGTGCTTCTAGGCACCTTGAAGCTCTTAGGAATAGAACAATTGTCTCCAGTTCTTTTCAATGATATCAGTAACAGCTCGAGTGTTGCTGCCCACTAGGTAGACCCAAAGAAGCAGATTACAGTGAAACAACACACGAGCTGGACCTGAATGAGGATCACTTTCAAGACAGTGGCTATGCTGCTTCAAGCCTACTTGCTTCTTCCTGCCGCCACTCTATTACCAAGTATCAACAACCTTTCATGATTCAACTTGCAAATGTTTGAAACTAACCCTTGTGTTTCTATGCCTTCCTAGGTGATTCGAGCCCTTGTCAACCCCAAAGATCCAAACCAAGCAGTGTCTTTCCATCAATGGAGAGTTCCTATTAAGCATGAATCGCTGCAATTCGGATGACAGCCTTCCACATGGTAACAGTGATGGACACAAGGGGCTCATCCACGTTCATGCTCTCATATCTCCTGGCTCTGCTGAAGCTCCTGACCTGAGCCTGCCAGACACAGCAGTCACCTGCCTGGATTGTGACCCAGCGCCTTTGCAGTGCTGCCCATCCCAAGCACAGCCCGAGTGTCCCAGCAGCAGCACCACCATGCAGGAGCAGGGCAGCATCAGTGAGGTGAAGCTGAGCATCTTAGATGGGGACTTAGAGTCAGGCTGCCAGTCCCAGGCACCAGGCAGCAGCACCAGCTCTGAGCCACTCTCATCTTGACAAGAGGAGTCCCATCTTCACCCTTGACCTCTCAAGCCCTCCTGTCTTTTATTGAATAAAGTCACTCTCATGCTCAGTCATCGCCTCGACTGCATTCTGAGTCTTCAATCACAGGGATTGGGATGAATGCAACAAACAGCAAGGCAGCTCAGCTTGCAATGCTATGGCTGTGGGGTTCGTGCAGGCAGAGCTCTGGGTTCCCATTTTGCCTGGCTTTGGGATGTCTGCAGCAAGATCTCTACCATTTTGTATGGGAGCAAATAATCTCTAGCATCCAGGTTGCTGCTCATGATATATCCCAGTCTTCCTGGCTGTCACTTTGTGATACTTTTCAAAGCCTTTTGATACTCTTTGATGCCTTGGCTGCTCCCTAACACCTCTGTCCTCCTGCCATGTTGACTCGCGTCTCCCACTTTTAAGCTGGCTTTGCAGATCATCTCCAGCCCTGTCATCATCACGCTGCAGCAGGAGGTGCTCACCTGGCCCAATGTCTGGCAGTACTGCTTGTTCTGCAGATGAGCAGCTGCCTCCTCATCTCTTCAGCTACAGTAGTTTTTCTCAGGGCAGTTAGATGCAGTCATGCTCCTCTGGATTTGGTGTGTTAAATCCATGCTGCATGGCAGCAGTCAGTGCAATACAAAGGTGTTCTGTGTGCCATAGCATTTCTCCAGGGGCTGCCAAAGGTAGAAGCACAACACAGCACCATCCTTCTGACAGTAATGTCTGTGAGTGTTAGACATGTGAGCACTGCATCATCCCCAGCGTGTCAGTGCTTTTCCACACCAACCTGACTCTCATACTCTGCACTGAATGTAACTCTGCTCTTGTGGAGACAAATGCTTTCTGTCACATCCTCCATCCCTGCAACCATTTGCTGGTAGGCAGCTCTTGCAGAAGAATCAAGCAGCAGAACCTTGTGCTCACCCTACAGCATGCAAATGCTATGAAAGCAGAAATAACCTGGCATGCTCTGGGTCTGCAAGGCTGCACAGATGGGAGAGGTAGATTGTGTTTTTGCAGTGGAAGTTTCCAGTATTTTCAGTACATAGTGTAGGCCCTAACTGAATGTATAACCCTCTTGTAAAACAGCTGTATAAGTAGTTTTTCCACCAAGAAAGTTGCTGAACAGAATTAAGTTCAGACTGGGGGCATTCTGACATGGGGAGAATTGAGACAAGCACAAGATAAATACAGGGTGGGTAGAGCCCAGCACAGGACAGAATGAATGTACTGACTTTTGGAAACATTGCCCTTCTCTGTCCGCAGAAAAGTACAAGGCAGACCTAAAAACAAGAGGTTGGTAATTGACCTTCTATGGAAATGAATCCTAGCCACAGTCTCGAGGAGTCTGTGAGCCTGAGATGCTCAACCAATGAGAGCCATGAGAGCATCACCTGCAGTGGGTTTAGGGCACAGAACAGAATTGATTTCACTGACTGGTGTGCAGTTTCTCCCTTGCCAATAGGGGATGTGCGCGCAGTATTGCAATAATGAATAAGCACTGCTGCTATCGCTGCCATCTTTGCCTAACTAGAAATCTTTGACTTTGAGAGTTTCTCACACAAGGGGAGAGGGTAAGAAAGTAAAGAGGCACAGAAAACTAAGGGAAACTGCTCTTCTTTATCTTATCTATAAAAATTGATACGATGCTGTTGTGCATTTTTTTTAATTTTATTTTTAATTTTTTGCTAATGTCAGTTAGATTGTTTTAAAATATCCACACACCAAAATCTGACTACCAAGCAAATGTAATGAAAATGAAATGAAGGTGAGTTAGTGGAAAGCACAAGGCCATATTATATTAGGCTCCAGCAAATTTACAGGCAGTCACTGCACGAAGAGGTAGATCTGAGTTGCACATTATATGATTCCCACAAAGATTAAGGAAATCTGAAGCTTTCAATATATTTTTTTAATTCTTTTTTCATTTCATTTTTAAACACCTGACCCAGACCCCAACCCTCACAGGAGCTGTAAAGATAACAGCATTAACCAGCAATGTAACTCTAATCCTAACCCTTACCCTGATTCTAAAATCGTCCCTAACTCCAAATGCAACAACAAAAATGATGCTAGAAGTTTGTAGCAAAAGGAACCTTAACCCTGATCATAATCCAAAAAAAAAATCATTATGGTAACAATAATCTTTACCTTAAGAGTAATATTAATCAGAGCCCAGATGATGCCTGCATCCAATCAGAAGCATGCTTTGCATTATTTAAGAGTTGTATTTTTTCCAATGAACTCTCTCTATTATCACGTTTATAAAGTAACAGAGTCTGTTCTTTTTCTCCTGACACTGTGCCTTACTCCTGACATCCCCTGGAAATGACCCAGATAGGGCACCATCGAAGTAATGCTAATAGTAATGTCAATCCTAAGGGTATCTCTAGCCTCAGTGTTAATGGGACGCTAACAACAATCCCAACAGCCTTAAACATTCTGGTGGTGTGAAAGAGGTGCTGCCTTGCACATGCTGGGCAGTCCCATTGCCTGTTAAATGCAGGCGGCAGCGTAGAAACATGATGCCCGTGGTCAGAATGCCCTGTGGCAGATCCTGGCACCGGAGAACTGACCTGAGAACCATGAGAGAACTGACAACAAATCACGCGACATCAGAACCGACCCAGTGGTTATTTACAAGCCTTGGGAGACCCAGACAGGATCTCAGAGTGGTGAATGTAGGTACAGAAGTTGTTACTACTCTGTTTTCTTCTAAAAGAATTGGTTTTTTTTCATCTCAGAAGTTTGGGGGGGGGGGGGGGGGGGGGGGGCGGGAAAGGGATATCAATTTAATTACTCATTAATTTATTGACAGACATTCACGTTTGCTACGTTTGGAGAAGTTTTTATTTGTTTGCTGTGGTTTGATTTTTTTTTCTTCTTTTTTTTTTCCCCCTTCCCTCCTCTTCCATCTTTGTGTTCTTCCCCTATAATCAAAAGAACGGATCCCCAGGGTCTGTCCCGCAGACGTTCTTTCCGTGGTCTCTGCTGCCACCTGCTGGCCAATAAGCGGAACTGCCACTGTTGGGCGTTTGGTGCCGCAGGAAGCACGACGCAGATCTGAGTTCTGACCGGTCTACGCAGCAAATCCGCCAATCTTTATTGCGATAAGCCCTCCAGACAAGAGCATAACGTCTTTGCCCGAGGGCAGGGTTAGTAGTAATGGATGTCAGTTTTGAAATTTCCAGTCCATTCACCATAGCACTTTCTGCCTCCATGTCCCATAACCAAAGCAGCTATGCTGGCATGCTCTCTTGGTTTCTGTCTAAACCACTGTACTATATCCATCAGTTCAGCTGCTGTATTATGGGCAGCAGGGTTTGGGGGGTGGACACTGGTCAGGGCACTCCCACCAGCCTATCCTGCATTTTTTTTTTTTTTTTTTTTTCATTTTTGGGTTACAATCAGTCAGATCTCAAATAGATCTAGTCCAAATGGAACCTCAAAATCTGACCTTTTAGTGCCTTCATTTACAGAGTCCATTTTATACAGATTCCCTTGTACAGGGCCCCCACGGTCCTCCAGACAGTTGTTACTGATCTTCCATAGGAGAATGATTGAATTAGGTTTTTTCCCATCAAAACTGCCACCTGTCTTTCCAATTTTTCAACACTATCATTCAATAGCTGATTTGCATCAGCCTGAGCCTCTTCAGTTATGTTCAGACAGTTCAAGGCCATTAAAAGTGGCCATGCCACCATGAACACAGCTAACTGTCATTCTCAAGTTGTAAGTATGTCTTTGCTAAGACCATGGAAATACTCAGTCAGGTGGGCCAGGGACTCATGGACCCTCCCTCCGTCCCACACAGGGCCCCATTTTTCAGTGACAGAAGCAGTGCTGCATTTTGAGGATCCTAGGAATCCCAGGACATGCCCTGACAAAAGGTCATTCAAAGGGGTAGTCTTTCCCCATCCAAACAACTCCATGATATTCACAGAATCACAGAATTGTAGGGGTTGGAAGGGACCTCCAGAGACCTCTGAGTCCAGTCCCCCTGCCACAGCAGGTTCCCTACACCACGTTGCACAGCTCAGCATCCAGGCAGGTCTTGAATATCTCCAGAGAAGGAGATTCCACAACCACCCTAGGCAGCCTGTTCCAGTGCTCTGTCACTCTCACCATAAAGAAGTTATTGCACACATTAGTGCAGAATTTCCTATGGTGCAGTTTCTGTCTGTTTCCCATTGTCCCTCCTCCACACACTGCTGAAAAGAGTCTGGCCTCACCTCTTTGCCCCCCACACCTCAAATATTTATAGACCTGGATCAGGTCCCCTCTCAGCCTTCTTTTCTCAAGGCTAAACAGACCCAGTTCCCTAAGTCTCTCCTCATAGGGGAGATGCTCCAGGCCCTTCACCATCTTTGTGGTCCTCCACTGGACTCTTTCCAAGAGATCCCTGTCTTTTTTGTACTGGGGAGCCCAGAACTGGACACAATATTCCAGATGAGGCCTCACCAGGGCAGAGTAGAGGGGGAGGATCACCTCCTTCGACCTGCTGGACACGCTCTTTTTAATGCACCCCAGGATGCCATTGGCTTTTTTGGCTACAAGGGCACACTGCTGGCTCATGGTCAATCTGTCATCCACCAGGACGACCAGATCCCTCTCAGCAGAGCTCCTCTCCAGCAGCTCTTCCCCCAGCCTGTACTGGTGCATGCAATTATTTCTACCCAGGTGCAAGACTCTACACTTGCTTTTGTTAAACCTCATCCGGTGTCTTACTGCCCAGCTCTCCAGCCTGTCCAGGTCTCGCTGAATGGCAGCACAGCCTTCAGGCATGTCAGCCAATCCTCCCAACTTCGTGTCATCAGCAAACTTGCTGAGGGTGGTCACACAGCTAGAAAACGTTGTCAGCATTGTGTAGTATGAATAAACCATGGTTTTTGATCTAAATGTCAGAGTGAGTGTGGTGTGAGTGAGACACAGAACAGCTGCAGGGTGAGTGCCGAGTCCCGATCCATGTTTCCTTCCTCCTGTGAGGGAAATGGCCAGACACGGACAAAGTGAAAGACTGTGTTGTCTGTCCACTCATATGTACTTTCTGCTTGTATGTAAGAAGACGGGAGTTTGTACTCTGTAGATTAGTAAGATTGTCCTGAGGAGAGGTGTACATTCCACCCGACCAATGAGTGTCAACCCATTTATGTAATACTATGTACTGCTTGCGAGGAAGTGTGTGAGGGAGGTGGTTCAATCAGTGCTGGTTCTGTGGCACAGTGTTTATAACTGAAGAATACAGACTGTATTAAGGGAGTTTATGTGAACTGAAGAACTGTACGTTTTGACAAACTGTTTTGATGGTATAAGAAAGTGTAATTGTTAATGATATATGGAAGTGTACTTGAGGGAATGTGGAAGTGTATCTGAGCATACAAACAGAGGAAGCATTTACAGAAGAAAAAAGGTTAAAGTGAGTTTACCTGCACTGACATGAGAGCAACACCCTGAACCTCTGCCCTGTGAGCTGAGCAGAGCAGAGCAGAGACACAGTCCTCATGTATCAGGTAGTGTTATTCTGCTTACCAAAAGAATGAGTTCACTACAGAAGAGGCAAATCTTCCCCTCTGCTCCATTTGTGGCATACTCTGGAGTTCAAGACATTGCAAAGCTATGGCACATCTACTTTCTTTCAATGATGACGCCTTAGTATGCTCTGGGCTGTCATTTCAATTGCATCTAAAGAAGTCTAGGGTCATGCCAGCTGACAGGAAGCTGGCAAATGTTGTCTCATTGTAAGGAAGAGCAAGAAAGATGACATGGGCAATTATGGACCTGTCAGTCCAGAGCCTGGTAAAATTATGGAGAAAATGATGGTGGGAGTTATGGAAAAACAGCTGAAGGACAATTCTGTCATTGGTTGCAGCCAACACAAGTTTGTGAGGCGAAGGTCCTGTTTAATTTAAGCTCATTCTGTGACACAGTTATCCGTTTAGTTGACCAAGGGAAGCCAGTTGATGTAATCCTTGAGGATTTCAGTGGAGATTTTGATACTGTTTCTCACAACAACCTTCTGGACAGAATGTTCTGCATATGGCTAGACAGAAACACAATGTGGTGGGTGAGCAGTTGGCCAGTAGGTCAGTCCCAAAGGATTATAGTCAGTTTTTTCCATCAGGCTGGTAGATGGTCACTGTCGGGGTCCCCAGGGTTCCATTTTGGGGCCACTTTCCTTTCATGTTTATGCAGATGACTTGAATGCAGGACTAGAAGACGTTCTGAGCAAGTTTGCTGATGAGACCAGATGAGGAGGTGCTGTTGCCTCCACTGAGGGTGGAGAGGACTTGCAGAGAGATGTGGACAAGTCAGAGAAGTGGGTACCAGTTGGTACTAAGCACCAAGTTCATAACGTATAACAAGAACAAGTGCCTGATTGTGCACCGCAGAACATAAAGGACTTCAAACTCTGGGAGAATGTGCAAACGAGGGCACTGGAACTGAGAGATCTGAAGTTCAGAGTTTCACAGGGATTGACTGCTTGTTCAGACTGGGCCCTTCTCACATCCCTGCTCACATCCTGCAATGAAACATAGGTCTCATATGGGACATGAACCTCACAGCGTCCTTGCACCACATGTAGAGCCTGGGATCTTCTGTCCCCATGTCTTTCATTTAACATCATACGGACCTCCAACCCATTGCCCCAGGAAATGCCAGGAGCCAACATGAGAGACAGGATCTCTCTACCACTGGTCTTGCAATCAGGGCTTGACCTGTCTGCTTCGTAAGGCAAAGGAGAGGTTTCTTAGCATGCCAGTGCCTTTGCCTGCCTGTAGTCATGGCTTCCAGTTATCTTCTCTAACAAGTCCCTTGGGAAGCTTACTTGGTAATGGCCCTCAGTGGGCCCATTAATACTCCAAGAAACTTCACTGTTACTTCCGACTTTGTCTTGTTGAGCACTTTGTGCAAACTTCTCTCTGCACTAGAGGCTGATGAACTCAGCATCAAATGCACCCTGGGGCCCATTATAACCTAAAGAATCTCCTGTGCCTTATGCCATCTTGTTATCTTCTTCAGGTTATCAGAACTTGTTCAGCAAAAAGGAGGGATATCTGGAGAGAGCTTAAAGAATCCAGTATAAATTTATTGTCTATTTATTTATAGTTGGGTTTAAAGAAGACATTAAAGCAGCACTGTGCAACTGATACCAATCCAGGATGTCCCAATGAGTTCTGTACTGTTACTGTGTTGACAAAGGTCCTTCTCAACCTCCCCACCCAATTTCTGCTCACAATGGACCTATGGGACTTGCATCACTTTTCTTCACATCACTCTTCTCCTCTGCATTCATCCGCTCAGTGTTAAAACTGCTTTGCACCAACTCCCACTGGCTTTCCTCAGAGAACCAGCTACACATGGAAAAGGAAAGATTTCTCTTTTTTATCTGGCCAGCAAATGGAAAGAAAGGTGATGCAATTGAATGAACAGTAAAACACAGTGATCAACTGCATGCCATGTTCAAGCGGCATCTATTGAAGTTTGTCTTTCATATGGAATATTTTTAAAAGAAATGATTTATTCTGAGGTAGGATAGGATAGATTGAATCACAGTGAAGTAGTTGACAACAGAGGCCATCAGACTCTGAGAGATGGAGCAAATTCCAGTAATCTTCCTGGGATAGATCAGCCAGGTAGTTGAGAGGTATCAACTTAAAACTGATCAGGACTTGTGAGTATTTCACACATTGAGATGGGTTAACACATTCTCATTGATTTATATCTTTGTCTCCAACTCTGTTTTTCACTTTTACTGACATTAATGAACATCTTTCAGACTTCGTGCCTTAATAAAAAAGAGACAGTGATTGAGAAAAAGAAAAAGTATAAGAAGAAAAAGAAAAAGAATAGATAGGAAGGGATAGATCAAATCACAGTGAAGGAGCTGACAACACATTCCATCAGACTTTGGGGAGATGGAACAAATTCCAGTAATCCCCCTGAAAGTCAGAAATCAGACAGATAATTGGGAGGTATCTGACTGAACAAAGAGCAAGGGATGGAGAAATCTGGAGGGCAGTGGGAGTAGTGTGTGCCCAAATGGCCTGCTGAAAACATGCCCTTAACCATGGCCATTTCTTTAGGAGAGCTGAAAAAACTTGGAGGATGAGGCACATCAAATAGGCAGCAGGGAAGAGTAGTGCTGGGCACCAGGCTACAGTCACAGGGCATTGGCACTGGCACCGCTGTCTGTGTCTCTGAACCTGAAGGCATTTGTGTCCAGCGAACACAGTTCTGGAAAACATTGTAGTTTCAGTAAAAGAAAAAAAAAGACATCAAATCACCTCAAAGATTCATATTTACAACTTAAAATGGAACAAGACTCATGAGAATTTTTCATGTTGAGAAGGGTTAACACATTTTCATTGATTTCCATCTTTGTCTTCAATTATTTGTTTCAGTTTTATTGACATTTATGATCAACTATTAAGCTTACAGCCTCAAAATAAATAAATAAATTAAAAGAGATACATTTGCATCTTGCACATGGCCTGATGCCCCTTTCACCTTCACAGTTCCCACAAGTCCTTCCATGCCGGAGAGTATGAGATCCAGCAGAGCACCTCTCCTCTTTGGTTCCTCCACTGCTTGGTCAAGAAGCTGCCATCTGTGCTCTCCATGGATCTGCTGGATGCCACATGCCCTGCTGTGCTGTCCCTGCCACAGATAATGGAGTGACAAAGGCCACCAAATGGGACAAGGGACAGACAACATCAGATTCCCATCTGTCTGCAGAGGGCACCTTCCATTTACTCTCCCTGATCAGGAAGACAGGAAAAGACACTGATGGTCTCCTCTGTTTGCCATTTCCATTAGCTCTGACCTGTCTGCTCTTCCATCCCCAGGCAGAGCTCAGTGCACTCTCACAGAGGGCAGTCGCCCTTCTTTGTCTCCTCGCCCATCCATCCTAAAGACTCGGTATCCCCCTTGTGCTACAGTGCAGTTGTGGAAACCATTAAACTGTGTCCCCATGGTCCAAACAGGAGCTCAGGCCTGCAGCTCTACCAAGATTTCTAGCTTCTTGTGTGTTGGTGTTTGCATTAGTGCAAAAGCACAGAAGTAAACATCCTAATTGAAAAGCATCACTGGACATTGCCTGACTGGATAGCTCATCTATAGAATCAGTGTGCAGAAGGTGGCACACAAACATTAGACCGATCGTGGGTCTTGGAGGTGACGTAGCAGCACGGACACACCATGGGCATGGCTTTCCTGAAGGCCCTGTGCTGCTCTTGTAGCTGTGAGTGAATTCACCGGACAGCCGGTGCTATCCCCTCTCTGGCCCTCAGCTGATGCCCAGGAAGGAGGTGTCTATCTCAGGGATTTCCCACACGGTTTACAAGCACTTGCAAACATCAGGAGCAGCCCAGGCACCTTGGGCATCACCCAGTGTCTGTGTGTGAGCTGCTGCCTCCCAGCTGAAGGACCGAGGACTCAGAGCAGGAGCTCACATGCAGGCAACTCCTTGTGCACTTCTGAACTGAACCAGAGAAATCCCAGCTCCTGTGGTTCTGTGGGGAGCCGAATCCCATTTCAGCTCCAGGATTTCTGTCAAGGGATGAGACTCCTGCGCTGCCTCAGCTGGATCACTGCCCTGCACAGGGAAAGTCCAAACCTCGCCTTCCTTGTCTGGTTGCCCTTATTGTTTCATCAAACGATCTCTGGGAGCACTCCCCATATGTCTCCAATCAGTCACTGACCACTGGACATGTGGTGGTTAATTGAGTGGATTTCAAAGCACAGTCATGATGCTGTTGTCTTTCAGGAGCTGTTGGCCATGAGGACCCAGGGACATGTCAGGGGAAATGAGTGGGAAGGATAAAAATGACATAATCTGCTGCTTGCTTGTCCAGGTTCCTGGGACACAGGGAGCTCATAAAAGTGGGCAGAGCTGCAGAGAGACAGCTGTGCCCAGGAGCAGATCTCGTGCACAGCACAGCCTGCAGGTGACAGAAGGAGAGGAGAGAAATTGGAGAGAGCTTGCAGGATGTGTGTGGTGTGAGCGGGCTGTGAACTCACTGCAGGAGCATTGCTCACAGACCATGACAAGGTAAGTCTCACAGCTGACCATGAGCTGCTTTTAATTAAGGGGTAACTATAACTGGGACATCCCATAGGAGATCTGACTGCAGGCACTGCATGTTTCTTTACTGTGGAAAAAGCTTTCTGCTCCAGCTGAGACGGGTGCCCAGGGCTGTCCTGCAGAGCAGGGTCCCTGCTGTGCCCCAGGGGCTGTGTGCCGGGTATGGGACTCTGCCGCCTGCCAGGCTCAGCACTCAGCCTGCCCAGGGAGCTGCCCAGGGCGCTGCGGGGAGACGTGTGGGGTAAGGAGCCCCCGGCAGGGTTTGTGCTGCCACAGCTGCTGCCTGGGGCAGGGGATCACAGCTCCACTTCACAACTGAATGTTTCTGAGGGCACTTTGCAAGAGGAGAGCCAAGGCAGGGGGTTTCCATTTCCTGTTCTGAGGCAAAGAGGTTTGGAGTCAGAAATCTAAAAGGGGCAATAAGAGTTCTGAGAATTTTTCATCAATCAATTGCTTGTTTTGTGAACACTCACACATGATGTGCTTTCAGTCTCCCCTTTCTCGAAGGATGGAATTATCTTCATTTTCTGTAGGCATGAATAATTCACTTATCCTACAAACAGGCAGCATTTTCTAACTGAAACTGAATGCCACAGAAGCTCGGGTAGGGGGCTCTAAGAGCACTTGGGGTAAAGATATGAGACATGAAACAGATGAAAATATCCAGGGAGAAGGGATAAGAAAATAAGAGGAAGGTTAGAGCTCCATATGCTGCTTCTGCTTAAGGAATGCTGATCTACATGAAATTAAATGCAAGTAATGGTGCTAAATGTACACTGTTGTAGGAGAATTAAAACATTTCATAGTATAGCAGGAGTAGTGCCTCTGAGAATGGTCTGGACTTGTCATTATCTTCTGCACTCTGAGCAGGACTCCAAGCCCAACAACAGCAGATGCCCAACAGCAGCTCCATCAGCGAGTTCCTCCTGCTGCCGTTGGCAGACACGCGGCAGCTGCAGCTCCTGCACTTCTGGCTCTTCCTGGGCATCTACCTGGCTGCCCTCCTGGGCAACGGCCTCATCAGCACAGCCGTAGCCTGCGACCGCCGCCTGCACACCCCCATGTACTTCTTCCTCCTCAACCTGGCCCTCCTCGACCTGGGCAGCATCTCCACCACTCTCCCCAAAGCCATGCCCAACGCCCTCTGGGACAACAGGGCCATCTCCTACACAGGATGTGCTGCACAGCTCTTTTTCTTTACCTTCTTCATGTCAGCAGAGTATTCCCTTCTCACCATCATGTCCTATGACCGCTATGTTGCCATCTGCAAGCCCCTGCACTACGGGACCTTGATGGACAGCAGAGCTTGTGCCACCATGGCAGCAGCTGCCTGGGGCACTGGGGTTCTCAATTCCCTGCTGCACACTGCCAGTACGTTTTCACTGCCTCTCTGCCAAGGCAATGTTGTCAACCAGTTTTTCTGTGAAATTCCCCAGATCCTCAAGCTCTCCTGCTCAGAATCAAATCTCAGGGAAGTTGTGTTTCTCATTTTTACTATCAGTTTAGACGTAGGCTGCTATGTTTTCATAGTTGTGTCCTATGTGCAGATCTTCATGGCTGTGCTGAGGATGCCCTCTGAGCAGGGACGGCGCAAAGCCTTCTCCATGTGCCTCCCTCACCTGGCCGTGGTCTCCCTGTTTCTCAGCACTGGTGCTTTTGCCTACCTGAAGCCCCCCTCCATTCCCTCCCCACTCCTGGATCTGACAGTGGCACTTCTGTACTCAGTGGTTCCTCCAACACTGAACCCTATTATCTACAGCATGAGGAACAGGGAGATCAAGCACGCTCTCAGGAAGGTGTTGCAATACTCACTATTCCCGCTTCAATAAAGTGCACATCTTCATCGCATGATTCCCAGTGATGGTTCTTCATCTTTTATGCATCTTTGATTGATTGATTATGTGAGATATAGCAACGTGCAAAAAAATGTTATTGAACTTATAAATAAAAATTTGTTTCACTTCTTTCACACCTACTATCCATTTTCTCACTCCAAGAGCTCATGTAAACATGGAACCAGATTCCCCGAATAGGTTAAGAGATAAATAAATAGCATTCAAAATACGCTTTTCCTTAGCTCTTCTCTTATCCAACTTTGTCTGGATTTGGGGAAGGTACAGCCACAGATAGAAGCACAACTAGTTCTTTTCATTCCTCCTCTCTTTACACTGATACAGTGCACAGAGGATTCGAGTCCTCTCATTTCTACAGGCCTGAAGGTCTTGTGTGTCTCACAGCAGTCCCGTCGTCTCTACAGCAGCACTCAGTGGTTTGCTTAATTTTCTTATCTCAATACTTGGAACAGCTACAGGACCTGTAGCATAAGTGACCGCAGAGCTCCTTATGAGGGGTGGAGTGACAGTGGGATCTGTCCAGAGCTTGGAGCAACTGCAGGATGTGTAGCAAAAACTTGGAGCTATTGCAGGGACTGTGCCAGGAGTTGCAGAGGCTGCAGCAATGTCAGCAGATCCAGCTCTCTTCCCCTTGAAGATGCTGAATAGTGTTGAACACAGCTCAGTAGGTGTGGGCCAGGCCCTGGCACACTGCAGTCATTTGGGCCTTTTTAGGATTACCAGTGCCACAGCAGACCTGTCTCCAATATTCTACCAGTTTCTCAGGATCCTGCAGTTGCTCGGAGATGAAGTTCCAAAGCCCTGGGGGTGCCCACCACTCCAGGCAGCTGCCCAGACTGTCCCACACCCCCTGCCATGCAGAGCCTTCTCACCTTGGGGCAGATCTCTCACTGATATTCCTGAATAATTGTTTAACCTCAATCCTAGAATCATAGAATCACCAAGGCTGGAAAAGGCCTGAAAGATCATCCAATCCAACCGTTCACCTATTACCAATAGCTCCCACTTAACCATGTCCCTCAACACAATATCCAGTCTCTCCTTGAATACCCCTGGTCTCCCAGAGACGACAGTGTAAAATGTGTAATTCCTAATCATACCAACAATATTACTTCCAAAACCCAAAGATGTCCAAAGAGCTGAATGTGCACAAAACTTCACTTTGCCAATTTTATCGTGGTACAAACCAAGGTCAAACAGCATAGCAAAATAAATACCCTAATCCAGCATCCAGAGTTGACAAATGATGCAGCAGGGAAAACAAGCAGCAAGCAAGGAGCTGTGAAATGCAGCTTCATGAGAAGACTCAGCAAGCTTCACAAATAGGGAAACTATCAGCACCATGGCCTGCACATCTCCAACTCCCACAAAGCCCTGTCCACTCTGGACAGATGTGCTGTTACCACAACCCTTGGAGCCTCACATCAGGCACCAAAATGACTGTGGTTGTTGAACCCAACATGTGGCTCAGCAGCTCACAGTGCTTTGTGCACTGCCCCATTCCCAGTGGGATGGGGATGAGAACTGGGAAAAAGAGTACAACTTCTGGGTTGTAACAAAGCAGTTTACTAAGAGAGATAAAAGGAGAGGAGTAATAGTAATCACTATATATCCGTTGATATAGAATCGTATGTAACAACTGATGCACAAGCACTTGCTCAGCACCACCAGACTGATGCTCAGCTGGGCCCTGAGCAGTGAAGAGACTGAGATGAACTCCCACCCCTTTCAATACAATTTCTGCTTGCTGTCAGCTGATAGAGAACGTCCCTTTGGCCACTATCAGTCAGCTGTCCTCACTCTGTTCCCTCCCAGCTCCATGTGCCCTCCACTGACCATGGCCTTGGCTCTGTACAACACTGCTTAGCAGCAGCTGTAAACATCAGAGTGTTATCAATGGTTTTCTCCTAGAACCAAAACACTGCACCACAGCAGACAGTCTGAAGAAAACAATTCCATCCCAGCTGTAACTCAGATTCCTGCCTGTCCCCTCTTCTTGTTCTTCCTGATCAGGAAGCAAGGAACAGAATCTGCCGCTCTCCTCTCTGAGCCCTTTCCATCAGTTCTCAGCTGGCTCCTCTGCCATCCCCAGGCAGAGCTCAGTGCCCTCTCATGGATGGCAGCAGCCTTTTCTCTTCTTCCTTGCCCATCCGTCATGCAGAATCTGTACCCCATTTGCTACAGTACAGAGCTGAGAATCAACCCACCGTGTCTCTGTGAACCAAACAAGACCCTAGGCCTGCAAAGGCACAGAGATTTGGAGTTCGCTGAGTGAATGTTTGTGGTCCTCTCATTAGTGTAAGGATTCTTCAGAAAGCATCCCCTTCCAGAAGCATGCTTTGATTTAGCCTGTCTGGGTCTTGCATCTACACTGTGGTACTGATGTTCAGGGCCTTGCTCAGAATCAGCAGCCTGCATGAAAGGAAAAGCTCTGTGGTTTTCTCTTGATTTGTCCCGTTTATTTCCCATGCTACCCGCACTGGTCTACAGGCACTTTAGGGCAGCAGTAGGTTGGGGTTACCCCCAGAGGGTACACAGTAAGATTTAGGACGGGGTATTGGCAACAA
Source organism: Coturnix japonica (assembly GCF_054131305.1). Taxonomy (NCBI): domain Eukaryota; kingdom Metazoa; phylum Chordata; class Aves; order Galliformes; family Phasianidae; genus Coturnix; species Coturnix japonica. The sequence goes on along the minus strand of NC_140687.1, from coordinate 3,151,491 downwards.
GACTTTCTCTGAGGAATCCTCACACAATCCTATAGAACAACTCAGAGGCTTTCCATTCAATCTCCAACAGCAACAATATCCCTCAGCCCTTCTCTGTCACATCCAATTCCCCACCCTTCCCCATTTGGACCTGGTTTAAAGCCCTATAATCAATCAGTGCAGGAGCATTTCAGATGGGGTCATGGAGGAGGCAGACTGCCATTCTTGGGGTGGCCATTTTCCCAGGAGGGCATGGTGGGAGGGCTTTGTCCCATCTGGTTCCACCAACACTTGCATCCACCCAGCAGAAGGCTGTGCCCTCTGTGTCCCACTTGAACTCTGCATGGAGCTTACAGTTGGCAGTGACATGGCTGAGAAGCTCTGGGCATGGATTAAGGGACAGGGAATTAATGTGCCTTCCTAACTTCCTCCCTGCATGCCTTAGCAACTTCCTTGTAATCTCCCCAAGTACCCAGCCCCTTCTTCCAGAGGACGGAGATTCTCTTTTTCTTCCTGAGTCTCAATAGTTTTTCCCAGTTCATCTGCACTGGTCTTCTTCCCCTATGGCTCACCTTATGGCATTCAGGGACAGCCTGATCTCGTGCCTTTAAGATTTCCATCTTGAGGAGTGTCCAGGCTTCCTGGACCCCTTTACCCATAAGGAGCGACTCCCAAGGGACCTGTGCTACAAGTGTCCTGAACAGGTCAAAGTCCGCCCTCTAGAAGTTCAGGATAGTAGTTTTGCTAGTCACCCTTCTGACATCTCCAAGAATAGAGAATTCTACCATTTCATGGCCACTCTGCCCAAGACAGTCCCCAACCTTCTCAACTCCTACCAGTCCTTCACTGTTAGTGAAGAGCAGGTCTAGCAAGGAACCACCCCTGGTAGGACTTCATACCAGCTGTGTAAGGAAGCTGTCTTGCATGCAATCTATAAACCTCTTGGACTGATTCCTCTGCTATTTATTATATTCCCAGCATATATCAGAGAAGTTGTAGTCTCCCAAGAAAATGAGTGCTGGCAATCTTGCGACTTCAGTAAGCTGCTCATAGAATGCCTCACCCATCAATTAGGCGGTCTATAAGAAACCTTTAGCAAGATGTCACACTTACAGGCCTTTCCCCCGATCCTTACAAACATGCACTTCATTCTGAAGCCCAAGCTCTTCAACATCAAAACTCTCTTTAATATAAAGGGCCACACCACCACCCTTCCTTCCTCCTCTATCCCTTCTGAAGAGCTTGTAACCATCCATCACAGCACTCCAGTCATGGCAGTGGTCCCACCATGGGTCGGTAATAGCAACTAGGTCATGGTTTGTCAGATGCACAGTTGCTTCCAGCTCCTCTTGCTTGTTGACCAAGCTGCGTGCGTTGGTGTAGACGCACTTCAGCTGAGGCATCTGCCTCTCTCCCAGCTCAAACAGCATTTCCCTAGGCTTATCTCTGGTAAGCCCTGTTTTGTCCATTCCCCCATCGTAGCTAGTTTAAAGCTCTTTCGATAAGCCCCGCTACCGTCTATGCTAGGATTCACTTCCCCCTTTGAGACAGTTGGGTTCCATTCATGGATAACAGACCATGGGCCAAGTAAACTGTCCTGTGATCAAAGAACTCAAAGTTTCTGGCTCAGTACCAACCTCTGAGACAATTGTTCATTGCTTTGCTTTCCAAGCCTGCTCTGTGTCCCTCACTGCCACTGAAGGTATAGAACAAAAAATCACTTGATCTCCCACTTTGTGAACTAAATGGCCTAAATTCCTGAAATCTCTTTTTATAGTTTGTAGTCTTATCTAAGAAATTTCATCACTGCCAACCTAAACTATGAGTAGTGGAAAATAATCAGTGGACCTAGCCAGCATTGGGAGTTTCCTCATTATGTCCCTGACCTGAAACCAAGAAGGCAGCAGACTTACTGACAACTGGGGTCCAGTCTGCAAATGGGGCCCTCTATTCCTCTGAGAAGGGAGTCACCCACCACGGCCACCCTTCATTCTTTCATGGCAGAGGAAGTCACAAGGCTTGGTAGTGACTGCCTTGCATTAGGTTTCCTCCTAGGCAGATCCTCCATTGCCTCCCCATTCTTATCTCCTTCAGATTTCAGAGTGTCAAACCTGTTGCTTAGATGGATCAGGGGTCGAGGGCTAGGCAGGCATGGGGGGGCTCCTGTGATGTTGAGTTGGGACTCTCTTCCAACCCTTCTCATCAGTCAGGTCTGTCTGACTGTGACAGGGCAGGGAGTCAACCACTTTTCTGGGGGTATCTGCCTGGCAGCCTTCCCTCGGGGATGCCAGCAAGTCACTCCACCAGCCCATCTCCCGATCACACTCCCTGATGGTAAACTGTGAGTAAAACCTTGAGTAAAGTGAGAGTTCACCTAGACAAAAGTATGAGTAGAAACATGGACTGACGTGAGGGTAAACCCAGAGTAAACCCAGGATCCCATCCATTGGGCATGCACAGCCTCTGAGGGCAACTTTTTCCAGTGTTGCTGTGTAAAAATATAGGTTCCTCACATCTAACCTATGTCTCCCCTTTTTAATTTAAATCCGTTTCCATTTGTCCTGTTATCAACAGACCATCCCATCCTTATTCTAGCGTTAGGCATCTCATCCTCAGATGGAAACCCTGGGGCTGAATTGGGATCAGTTTTTCAAAGAACCACAGGAGCTACAAGTTCACCTAGCTGAGTTCAGATGTGCACAGTGAGGTGTCTGTGTGTGAGTCCCTCATCTGAATCCTTGGTTTTTATTCCACAGGGACTGCACTACTCATACACAGTCTCTCAGTGATGCCCAAGATGCCTTGGGTGATCCTAGTTTTGTGCTAGTGCTTGTAAACTGTGACGGAAAATCTATGAGATAGACACCTCCTTCTGGAGCATCAGCTGAGGGCCAGAAGGGAGGTATTCTTGGCCATCCTAAATACCACCTCAGCCACGTGCTTAGGGCACCCATTGTGTCTTTTGCACCTGACCCCATGGAGTATGTAGTGATATTCAGCTTATCAAAAGGATGAGCTCAGAACAGAAGAGGCAGATCTTCCTCTCTGCTCCATCTGTGGCATAGTCTGGATTTCAAGGCATTGCAAAGCTATGGCACATCTACGTTCTTGCACTGATGACACTTTAGCATGCTCTGGGCTCGCATTTCAATGGCATCTAATAAATCTAGGGTCATACCTGTTGACAGGAAGCTGGCAAATGTTGTCTCATTGTAAGGAAGAGCAAGAAAGATGACACGGGCAACTATGGACCTGTCAGTCTCACTACAGTGCTTGGTAAAATTATGGAGAAAATGATGGTGGGAGTTATGGAAAAACAACTGAAGGACAGGTCACAGACAACACAAGATACAGAGGGGAAGGTCCTATTTAATTTCAGGTCTTTTTATGACACCTTTATCCATTGAGCTGAACAAGGGAAGGCAGTTGATGTAATCCTTGAGGATTTCAGTAGAGCTTTTGATACTATTTCTCCAGCACCCTTCTGGACAGAAATTCCTGCATACAGCTAGACAGAAACAGAACGTGGTGTGTTGTAATACAAGAAGAATTTTACAGAGCAGCAGCCATGGATTGAGATAAGGAGTTCACAGAGCAGCAGCTGCGGAGCAGGATAAACAGCATGAGAACAAAGGACATCTCTAGGAAAAGAATGAATGGCTCGTGGCTTTGAAGGGGGGTTATAGGGTTGTTATTGCAGTAGCTTTCCTCCAACTAGCGTGTGTGATTTTTGGACACCCTTGTCTGTCTCCTATAAAAGTCTGGCTTTCGGGCAATAAATTGATGCAGCTATATGTAACTATATTGGTGTTTCTCTGTTTGACCCAGCACGCTGACATTTTGCCTTTCAGGTTCACCAGCAGTGGTGGGTGAGCAGTTGGCCAGTAGTTCTGTCCCAAAGGATTATAGTCCGTGGGTTCCATTGGGCTGGTAGATGGTCACTGTCAGAGCTCCCCAGGGTTCCATTTTAGGGCCACTTTCCTTTCATGTTTATGCAGATGACTTGCATGCAGGACTAGAAGATGTTCTGAGCAAGTTTGCTGATGAGACCAGATGAGGAGGTGTTGTTGCCTCCACTTAGGGTGGAGAGGACTTGCAGAGAGATGTGGACAAGTCAGAGAAGTGGGTACCAGTTGGTACTAAGCACCAAGTGCATAACGCATAACAAGAACAAGTGCCTGATTGTGCACCTGGGTATGGGCAACCCTGGACATAAACACTGTCTGTATATTGGACACATGAGAGACGTCTGACTGAAAAGGATTGGGGGTCCTGCTCAACATAAAATTTTAAGTGAGTCAGCAGTGTGCCCAGCCAGCCAAGAAGGCCAACAGTCCCCTAAAGTGCATCAAGCAATCTATTGCCAGCTGGGTGGGAGAAAGGTTTGTCCCTCTTTGCTCTGCATTGCTACTGCCTCACCTGGAGCACTGGGTGCACTTCTGGGCAATGCAGAACATAAAGAACATCAAACTATGGGAGAGTGTGCACAGGAGGGCACTGGAACTGAGAGATCTGAAGTTCAGAGTTTCACTGGGATTGACTGCTTGTTCAGACTGGGCCCTTCTCACACCCCACATCCTGTGATGAGACACAGGGCACATGTGGGATATGAACTTTAACAGCATCCTTGCACCACATGCAAATGCTTTTCCCAGTGCTTCAGTGTTCCACCACCCATTGCTTTCAACATAGTTTTCAACACCCCATTGTATCTTTTAATTTTACCAGAAACTGGTGCATGGTAGGGGATATGATAAATCCACTCAATGCCATGAACTTTGGCCCAAGTATTTATTAAGGGAATTTTTGAAATGTGTCCCATTATGAGACTCAGTTCTTTCTGAGGTGTCATGTCTCTATAGGACTTGTTTCTAACAACCCAATATTGTGTTTCTGGCAGTAGCATGGGGTACTGCGTATGTTTCAAGCCACCCAGTGGTTGCTTCCACCATGGTAAGCACAAAACGCTTATCATTATGAGATCCTGGCAAGGTGACATCATTCACCTGTCACTCCTCCCCATATTTATACTTTTGCCTTGGCCTTCCCCCCAGAGAGGCTTCATATTCTTGGCTTGTTTAATTATGGCACATGATTCACAGTCATGAATAACCAGTGCAATAGCATCCATAGTTAAGTCCACCCCTCAGTCTCTAGCCCAATTATATGTTATGTCCATTCCTTGATGGCCTGAGGTCTCATGGAACCATCAAGCTTGAAATAATTCACTCTTGTTCTGCCAGTCCAAGTCTATTTGAGCCACCTCAATTCTGGCAAAACTACCTGATGGTTGTTTTGTTGTTCTGCAATAGCCCGACTCTTGGGCAAGTGTGCATCCACGTGACACACCTTTACAATCATATCTTTTTTTTGAGCAGTTATGTTTTTCTACAGTTCAGCAGCCCAAATAGGTTTACACCTCCGTTGCCAGTTATTTTGTTCCCACTGCTGTAACAACCCCCATAAGGCATTTGCCACCATCCATGAGTCAGTATAAAGATAAAACATTGGCCACCTCTCCCGTTCAGCCACATCTAAGGTCAGCTGGACAGCTTTTACCTCTGCAAACTGACTTGATTCTCCTTTACCTTCAGTGGCCTCTGCGACCTGTCGTGTGGGGCTCCAAACAGCAGCTTTCCATCTCCGATGCTTCCCTACAATATGAAATGATCCATCAGTGAAAAGAGCATATTTCTTTTCATTTTCTGGTAGTTCGATGTATGGTGGGGCCGCTTTAGCACATGACACCTCTTCTCCTGGTGATGTTCCAAACTTTTTATCTTCAGTCCAGTTCATGATCACTTCTAAAATTCCTGGACGATTGAGGTTCCCCATCCGCGCTTGTTGTCTAATCAGTGCAATCCACTTGCTCCAGGTGGCATCGGTAGCATGATGGGTGGAGAGAACCTCCCCTTTCAACATCCGGTTCATCATTGACAGTCGAGGTGCCAGAAAGAGCTGCATTTCAGTACCAGCTACTTCGGAAGCAGCCCGAGCCCCCTCATACGCGGCTAAGATCTCCTTCTCAGTTGGAGTGTAGCACTCTTCAGACCCCTTGTACGCTCAGCTCCAGAATCCCAGGGGTCGGCCTTGGGTCCCTCCTGAGGCTCTTTGCCACAAACTCCAAGTGGGACCTTTCCCTCCAGCAGCAGTATAGAGGATGTTCTTTACATCCTGTCCAGTCCGTACTGGCCCCAGGTCCATGGCACAAGCTATCTCCTGTTTAATCTGTTCAAAAGCCTGCTGCTGCTCTGGGCCCTATGCAAAATCATTCTTCTTCTGCATCACCTGATAAAGGGGGCTTACAATGAGGCTGTAGTTTGGAATGTGCATCCTCCAAAAGCCCACTGCACCCAGGAAAGATTGTGTCTCTTTCTTGCTAGTTGGTGGAGACATGGCAGTGATTTTGTCAATCACTGTTGGGATGTGATGACATCCATCCTGCCACTTTATACCTAAGAACTGAATTTCCTGGGCAGGCCCTTTTACTTTGCTTCACTTAATAGCAAAACTGGCTCATAGAAGAATTTGAATTATTTGCTCTCCAGCACAGCAGCACTCAGTGGGGGTGTGACCTCATTCAGGCCACGGTAGTCTACTGTCAGCCTCCATTCTCCACTGGCTTTACGCACTGGCCATATGGAGCTGTTAAAAGGTGAGTGAGTTTTACTGATCACTCCCTGATTCTCCAACTGGCGAATCAAATCATGAATGGGGAGCAAGGAATCCCTGTTGGTGCGATACTGCCGTCTGTGCACTGTCTTTGTAGCAATCGGTACCTGCTGCTCTTTTATTTTTACTCGTAGCAGCCTCACAACAGACGGGTCCTCTGACAGGCCAGGCAAAACAGACAGCTGCTTAATGTTGTCCATATCTACAGCAGCGATTCCAAAAGCCCAGTGATACCCCTTAGTATCCTTGAAATGCCCTCTTCTGAGGTATCCTCAATACCAAGTATGAACGGAAACCCTGGACCACTCACATAGGATGTTTTTTCCAGTCTTTACCAGTGAGGCTTATTTCAGCCTCCAACACAGTCAATTCTTGAGAGATATCCAGAAATATGGATTGATTCTGTCCCTTCATGACTGGAGGGCATTAGGGTGCACTGTGCACCAGTATCCACCAGTGCCTTATATTTCTGTGGTTCTGATGTGCTAGGCCATCAAATCCACACAGTCCAATAAACTCTATTATCCCTTCCACTCCCTTGAATGAGGGCAGGGCCCCTCTATTGGTTACCTGTGATAACTGGAGCAGCCGTACTGGTGGTTGGACTGTTTTGTAGTTCCCTCACCCGTGCTCATAGTACAGGAGTAGGCTGGTCATGCCACTTCCTCGTGTCTTCTCTGTGGTCACGTAGGTAACACCACAAGGAAACACACAGTGCAATTTACTGTTGTTCCTTGCTCAATCTGGAAAGCGCTTGTGTCTAATAGCTGAGAATTTTAATGATACACATGAAGGCTTTATGGTCGTTAATTTCTTTACGATCTCTCGCCTTCAACTGAAGCAGCAGCTAGGCCAATTACCAAGTGACACCAAGGAGATGAAGTGGCAAAATGGCGATTTATTGAAACAGACACATCCTTATATAACCTACGCCTTTTTGTCTACACCCACTGTATTACACTAAGATTCTTCCAGAATATGGGGAAGGGCCTGTCACATCACAACAAGCTACCGTCCCAGCTGTCCCAACAGCGAAGCAACCAGGTAACAAGAGATTCATTCTGGTGCCGTGTGAACTCCTTTCTTACGCCTTCGATTTCAGTCATCTTCAGGGATCGACAAACAGTAACAGAGATTTCCTCCTCATCACTCTCTTCTTCATGACACTTTTCCTTTTTCCTTTCTCGGTACTTATCCAGACCTGTCACCTGGATCTTCTGTTGCCTCCTCCTCCACTTCTTTTTTCCGTTCTAGACATGAGGACACCCATTTCCATTTCTTGCCTTCCACAAGGGCAACTGATATTGTTACTGGTGCCTCCTGTGACTGATCAAAATTGACTTGGGGATTTCCCTTTTTGGCTAGAACCTCAGCTCGGAAATTCTCTCTTTTCGGAACAGTGTTATATAGAGCACGGTAAGCACAAGCCAAGCCCCAAATAAGTCATACCCCCTTAGATCTATCTAGGCTGCGCCATCCCTGACTCAAATACTGGCTTAGTTTCTCGGGATCCCACAGGTGTTCAAGAGTTAAATCCCATGACATTGCGGGCCCCCATGTGTTGGCGAACCTGAAGGCAAAAGTCAGCGTTCTAGGACAAACAACCACACACCAATATAGTTAAATATAGCTGTGTCCATCTATTGCCTGAAGAGCCGTACTTTTATAGCAAACAAACAAGGGTGTTCAAAAATCACACGTACTAATTGGAAGAAAGCTTCTGCAATAAGAACCCTAAAACCCCACTTCAAAGCCACGAGCCTTTCACTCTTTTGCTAGAGGTGTCCTTGGTTCTCATGCTGTTTATCCTGCTCTGCAGCTGCTGCTCTGTAAAGTGCTTATCTTGATCCATGGCTGCTGCTCTGTAAAATTCTTCTTGTATTACAACAGAATGGCAGTTCCCTGGGGTCTCCAGCACACCCCCAGCCAGCTGGCAAATGCCACTGAGGACCTTTAGGAAAGACATGCCCTGGGTAGTGACAATGTTCACTGGACAACTGTGAGCCCCACAATAGGTCTCGTACCTGTGTGCCATCTTCTGAACACCAGTAGCACGGTGTAGATGCAAGGCCCAGACAGGCAAAATCAAAACATGCTTCTGGAAGGGGATCCTTTCTGAAGAGTCGTTACACTAATGAGAGGACCACAAACATTCACTCAGCGAACTCCAAATCTCTGTGCCTTTGCAGGCCTAGGGTCTTGTTTGGTTCACAGAGACATGGTGGGTTGATTCTCAGCTCTGTACTGTAGCAAATGGGGTACAGATTCTGCATGACGGATGGGCAAGGAAGAAGAGAAAAGGCTGCTGCCATCCATGAGAGGGCACTGAGCTCTGCCTGGGGATGGCAGAGGAGCCAGCTGAGAACTGATGGAAAGGGCTCAGAGAGGAGAGCGGCAGATTCTGTTCCTTGCTTCCTGATCAGGAAGAACAAGAAGAGGGGACAGGCAGGAATCTGAGTTACAGCTGGGATGGAATTGTTTTCTTCAGACTGTCTGCTGTGGTGCAGTGTTTTGGTTCTAGGAGAAAACCATTGATAACACTCTGATGTTTACAGCTGCTGCTAAGCAGTGTTGTACAGAGCCAAGGCCATGGTCAGTGGAGGGCACATGGAGCTGGGAGGGAACAGAGTGAGGACAGCTGACTGATAGTGGCCAAAGGGACGTTCTCTATCAGCTGACAGCAAGCAGAAATTGTATTGAAAGGGGTGGGAGTTCATCTCAGTCTCTTCACTGCCCAGGGTCCAGCTGAGCATCAGTCTGGTGGTGCTGAGCAAGTGCTTGTGCATCAGTTGTTACATACAATTCCATATCAACGGATATATAGTGATAACTATTACTCCACTTCTTTTATCTCTCTTAGTAAACTGCTTTGTTACATCCCAGAAGTTGTACTCTTTTTCCCATTTCTCATCCCCATCCCACTGGGAATTGGGCAGTGCACAAAGCACTGTGTGCTGCTGAGCCACATGTTGGGTTCAACAACCACTGTCATTTTGGTGCCTGATGTGAGGCTCCAAGGGTTGAGATAGCAGCACATCTGTCCAGAGCGGACAGGGCTTTGTGGGAGCTGGAGAAGTGCAGGCCATGGTGCTGATATGTGTGGATGTGCTCCCTATGTGTGGAGCTTGTTGAGTCTTCTCATGAAGCTTCACTGCACAGCTCCTTACTTGGTGCTTGGATGCTGCATTAGGGTATTTATTTTGCTATGCTGTTTGACCTCAGTTTGTACCACGATAAAATTGGCAGCTGACAAAGTGAAGTTTTGTGCACATTCAGCTCTGCGGTCATCTTTGGGTTTTGGAAGTAATATTGTCCATATGATTAGGAATTACACAATTTACATTGTCGCCTCTGTGAGTCCGGGGGTGTACTGGATATTGTGTTGAGGGACATGGTTTAGTGGGAGCTATAGGTAATAGGTGAACGGTTGGACTGGATGATCTTTTAGGCCTTTTCCAACCTTGGTGATTCTATGAATCTATGATTGAGGTTAAACAATTATTCAGGAATATCAGTGAGAGATCTGCCCCAAGGTGAGAAGGCTCTGCATGGCAGAGGGTGTGGGACGGTCTGGGCAGCTGCCTGGAGTGGTGGGCACCCCCAGGGCTTTGGAACTTCATCTCCGAGCAACTGCAGGATCCTGAGAAACTGGTAGAATATTGGGGGCAGGTCTGCTGTGGCACTGGTAACCCCCAAGAGGCACAAATGACTGCAGTGTGCCAGATCCAGAGAGCTGGATCTGCTGACAGTGCTGCAGCCTCTGCAACTCCTGGCACAGACCATGCAGCAGCTCCAAGGTTTTGCTACACGTCCTGCAGTTGCTCCAAGCTCTGGGCAGATCCCTCTGTCACTCCACCCCTCATAATGAGCTCTGCAGTTACTCCTGCTACGGGTCCTGTAGCTGTTCCAAGTATGGTAATAAGAAAATGGTACAAATTCCTCCCAAGGGAGGAAGTACAGCCCTGCGGTGGCTCCAACCCCTCCAATGAGCCCAGTGGCTGCTCCAACATAGTCACAGGTCCTGTGGTGGTTCCAGCTCTGGCAATGAACTCTGAGGTCACTTCAACTCCTGCAACAGCCCAACAGCCACTTCAGCTCCTACAGTGAACCCTGTGGCTGTTAAAACCCCTGCAACTAATCCTGGACTTGCAGACAGATGCGCATAGGGATTAGTTCATATATGTTTGCAACTGCATATGTTGTATATGTGTGAAAATACACTAAATATATTATATATGTATAAATACATTTGTCATAATTATTATCCTTTTCTTTTTCTCTTTGTCTCAACCCATAAACCTTAAACCACAGCACTGCCTTGAGATGCTTACGGATCTCCTTGGGACTATTCAATCTGATCTGGTCACACAGTGAAGAGCACCTGAAGATCTCAAGGTTTTCTCAGGGAGCAGCTCCTGAGGTATATTCCTTACACCAGCTTTGGAAGAGGCCTCCCTCCAGTTCTCTGGTCCTGCTCTAAAGGGGCCCTCTTGTTATGGCAGTGCCAGCAAGGAGACCAGCTCTGACAGACCTGTTCATATTGCCGGCTACTGACTGCAGCCCTGGATTGCTGCTGTAGAGGCAACAGGACTGTTGTGAGACACACAAGACCTTCAGGACTGCACAAATGAGAGGACTCAAGAGCACTGCAGCACTGGTAAGAGCACATGAATGAAAAGAGCACGTTGAGCTGCTGTCTGTGGCTGTACCTCCCCAAATCCAGGCAAAGTAGGAAGAAAGAAAATCTAAGTAAGTCTATTTTGAAAGCTTTTTAGGTATCTTATAACATATTCAGGGAATCTGGTTCCATGTTTACATGAGTTCTTGGAGTGAGAAAATGGAAATTAGGTAGGAAAGAATTTAAATACATTTTTATTTATAAGTTCAATAACATTTTTTTTTTTGCACATTCCTATATCTCACATAATCAAACAGACAAAGATGCATAAAACATAAAGAACCACCACTGGGAATCCTATTGAGGAAGTTGTGCATTTTATTGTAGCTGGAATAGTGCTTATTGCAACACCTTCCTGAAAGCGTGCTTGATCTCCCTGTTCCTCATGCTGTAGATAATAGGGTTTAGTGTTGGAGGAACCACTGCATACAGAAGTGCCACTGTCAGATCCAGGAGTGGGGAGGAAATGGACGGGGGCTTCAGGTAGGCAAAAGCACCAGTGCTGAGAAACAGGGAGACCACAGCCAGGTGAGGGAGGCACATGGAGAAGGCTTTGTGCCGTCCCTGCTCAGAGGGCATCCTCAGCACAGCCATGAAGATGTGCACATAGGACACAACTATGAAAACAAAGCAACCAAAGCCTAAACTGACACCAAAAAAGAGAAATACAAATTCCATGAGGTAGGAGCCAGAGCAGGAGAGCTTGAGGATCTGTGGGATTTCACAGAAAAACTGGTTGACAACATTGCCTTGGCAGAGAGGCAGTGAAAACGTACTGGCAGTGTGCAGCAGGGAATAGAGAACCCCAGTGCCCCAGGCAGCTGCTGCCATGGTGGCACAAGCTCTGCTGTCCATCAAGGTCCCGTAGTGCAGGGGCTTGCAGATGGCAACATAGCGGTCATAGGACATGATGGTGAGAAGGGAATACTCTGCTGAGAGGAAGAAGGAAAAGAAAAAGAGCTGTGCAGCACATCCTGTGTAGGAGATGGCCCTGGTGTCCCAGAGGGCGTTGGCCATGGCTTTGGGGAGAGTGGTGGAGATGCAGCCCAGGTCGAGGAGGGCCAGGTTGAGGAGGAAGAAGTACATGGGGGTGTGCAGGCGGCAGTCGCAGGCTACGGCTGTGCTGATGAGGCCGTTGCCCAGGAGGGCAGCCAGGTAGATGCCCAGGAAGAGCCAGAAGTGCAGGAGCTGCAGCTGCCGCGTGTCTGCCAACGGCAGCAGGAGGAACTCGCTGATGGAGCTGCTGTTGGACATCTGCTGTTGTTGGGCTTGGAGTCCTGCTCAGAGTGCAGAAGATAATGACAAGTCCAGACCATTCTCAGACACACTCCTCCTGCTATAATATGAAATGTTTTTATTCTCTTACAACAGTGTACATTTAGCACCATTACTTGCATTTAATTTCATGTATTTCAGCATTCCTTAAGCAGAAGCAGCATATGGAGCTCTAACCTTCCTTTTATTTTCTTATGCCTTCTCCCTGGATATTTTCATTTGTTTCATGTCTCTTATCTTTACCCCAAGTGCTCTTAGAGCCCCCTACCCGAGCTTCTGTGGCATTCAGTTTCAGTTAGAAAATGCTGCCTGTTTGTAGGATAAGTGAATTATTCATGCCTACAGAAAATGAAGATAATTCCATCCTTCGAGAAAGGGGAGACTGAAAGCACATCATGTGTGAGTGTTCACAAAACAAGCAATTGATTGATGAAAAATTCTCAGAACTCTTATTGCCCCTTTTAGATTTCTGACTCCAAACCTCTTTGCCTCAGAACAGGAAATGGAAACCCCCTGCCTTGGCTCTCCTCTTGCAAAGTGCCCTCAGAAACATTCCGTTGTGCAGTGGAGTTGTGATCCCCTGCCCCAGGCAGCAGCTGTGGCAGCACAAGCCCTGCCGGGGGGCTCCTTCCCCCCACCCGTCTCCCTGCAGCACCCTGGGCAGCTCCCCGGGCAGGCTGAGTGCTGAGCCTGGCAGGCGGCAGAGTCCCATACCCGGCACACAGCCCCTGGGGCACAGCAGGGACCCTGCTCTGCAGGACAGCCCTGGGCACCCGCCTGCAGCCCCGGCTGCACAGCCTGCAGCCGTGCTGGGACATGCAGCCCTCAGGGCTGTGATTTCATACTGCAGTATGGAAGCCCTCAGCTGGAGCAGAAGGCTTTTTCCACAGTAAAGAAACATGCAGTGCCTGCATCCAGATCTCCTATGGGATGTCCCAAATTAAGTTGACCCTCTATGAAAAGCAGCTCATGGTCTGCAGTGAGACTTACCCTGTCATGGTCTGTGAGCAATGCTCCTGCAGTGAGTTCACAGCCCGCTCACACCACACACATCCTGCAAGCTCTCTTCAGTTTCTCTCCTCTCCTTCTGTCACCTGCAGGCTGTGCTGTGCACAAGAGCTGCTCCTGGGCACAGCTGTCTCTCTGCAGCCCTGCACACTTTTATGAGCTCCCTGTGTCCCAGGAGCCTGGACAGGCAAGCAGCAGATTATGTCATTTTTATCTTTCCGACTTGTCTCCCCTGACATGTCCCTGGGTCCTCATGGCCAACAGCTCCTGAAAGACAACAGCATCATGACTGTGCTTTGAAATTCGCTCAATTAACCACCACATGTCCAGTGGTCAGTGACTGATTGGAGACATATGGGGAGTGCTCCCAGAGATCGTTTGATGAAACAATAAGGGCAACCAGACAAGGAAGGCAAGGTTTGGACTTTCCCTGTGCAGGGCAGTGATCCAGCTGAGGCAGTGCAGGAGTCTCATCCCTTGACAGAAATCCTGGAGCTGAAATGGGATTCAGCTCCCTACACACCCACAGGAGCTGGGATTCCTCTGGTTCAGTTCAGAAGAGCACAAGGAGTTGCCTGCATGTGAGCTCCTGCTCTGAGTCCTCGGACCTTCAGCTGGGAGGCAGCTGCTCACACACAGACACTGGGTGATGCCCAAGGTGCCTGGGCTGCTCCTGATGTGTGCCAGTGCTTGTAAACCATGTGGGAAATCCCTGAGATAGACAGCTCCTTCCTGGGCATCAGCCGAGGGCCAGAGAGGGGATAGCACTGGCTGTCTGGTGAATTCACTCACAGCTGCAAGAGCAGCACAGGGCCTTCAGGAAAGCCATGCCCATGGTGGGACCATGTTGCTGTGTCAACTCCAAGGCCCACGATCAGTCTAATGTTTGTGTGCCACCTTCTGCACACTGATACCATAGATTAGCTATCCAGTCAGGCTATGTCCAGTGATGCTTTCCAATTAGGATGTTTACTTCTGTGGTTTTGCACTAATGCAAACACCAACACACAAGAAGCTAGAAATCTTGATAGAGCTGCAGGCCTGAGCTCCTGTTTGGACCATGGGGACACAGTTTAATGGCTTCCACAACTGCACTGTAGCACAAGGGGGATACCGAGTCTTTAGGATGGATGGGCGAGGAGATAAAGAAGGGTGAATGCCCTCTGTGAGAGTGCACTGAGCTCTGCCTGGGGATGGAAGAGCAGACAGGTCAGAGCTAATGGAAATGGCAAACAGAGGAGACCATCAGTGTCTTTTCCTGTCTTCCTGATCAGGGAGAGTAAATGGAAGGTGCCCTCTGCAGACAGATGGGAATCTGATGTTGTCTGTCCCTTGTCCCATTTGGTGGCCTTTGTCACTCCATTATCTGCGGCAGGGACAGCACAGCAGGGCATGTGGCATCCAGCAGATCCCTGGAGAGCACAGATGGCAGCTTCTTGACCAAGCAGTGGAGGAACCAAAGAGGAGAGGTGCCCTGCTGGATCTCATACTCTCCGGCATGGAAGGACTTGTGGGAACTGCGAAGGTGAAAGGGGCATCAGGCCACGTGCAAGATGCAAATGTATCTCTTTTTATTTATTTTGAGGCTGTAAGCTTAATAGTTGATCATAAATGTCAATAAAACTGAAACAAATAATTGAAGACAAAGATGGAAATCATTGAAATTGTGTTAACCCTTCTCAACATGAAAAATTCTCATGAGTCTTGTTCCATTTTAAGTTGTAAATATGAATCTTTGAGGTGATTTGATGTCTTTTTTTTTCTTTTACTGAAACTACAATGTTTTCCAGAACTCTGTTCGCTGGACACAAATGTCTTCAGATTCAGAGACACAGACAGTGGTGCCAGTGCCAATGCCCTGTGACTATAGCCCGGTGCCCAGCACTACTCTTCCCTGCTGCCTATTTGATGTGTCTCATCCTCCAAGTTTTTTCAGCTCTCCTAAATAAATGGCCATGGTTAAGGGCATGTTTTCAGCAGGCCATTTGGGCACAAACTACTCCCACTGCCCTCCAGATTTCTCCATCCCTTGCTCTTTGTTCAGTCAGATACCTCCCAATTATCTGTCTGATTTCTGACTTTCAGGGGGATTACTGGAATTTGTTCCATCTCCCCAAAGTCTGAGAATCAGTGAGAATGTGTTAACCCGTCTCAATGTGTGAAATACTCAGAAGTCCTGATCAATTTTAAGTTGATATCTCTCAACTACCTGGCTGATCTATCCCAGGGAGATTACTGGAATTTGCTCTATCTACCAGAGTCTGATGGCCTCTGTTGTCAACTACTTCACTGTGATTCAATCTATCCTATCCTACCTCAGAATAAATCATTTCTTTTAAAAGTATTCCATATGAAAGACAAACTTCAATAGATGCAGCTTGAACATGGCATGCAGTTGATCACTGTGTTTTACTGTTCATTCAATTGCATCACCTTTCTTTCCATTTGCTGGCCAGATAAAAAAGAGAAATCTTTCCTTTTCCATGTGTAGCTGGTTCTCTGAGGAAAGCCAGTGGGAGTTGGTGCAAAGCAGTTTTAACACTGAGCGGATGAATGCAGAGGAGAAGAGTGATGTGAAGAAAAGTGATGCAAGTCCCATAGGTCCATTGTGAGCAGAAATTGTGTGGGGAGGTTGAGAAGGACCTTTGTCAACACAGTAACAGTACAGAACTCATTGGGACATCCTGGATTGGTATCAGTTGCACAGTGCTGCTTTAATGTCTTCTTTAAACCCAACTATAAATAAATAGACAATAAATTTATACTGGATTCTTTAAGCTCTCTCCAGATATCCCTCCTTTTTGCTGAACAAGTTCTGATAACCTGAAGAAGATAACAAGATGGCATAAGGCACAGGAGATTCTTTAGGTTATAATGGTCCCAGGGTGCATTTGATGCTGAGTTCATCAGCCTCTAGTGCAGAGAGAAGTTTGCACAAAGTGCTCAACAAGACAAAGTCAGAAGTAACAGTGAAGTTTCTTGGAGTATTAATGGGCCCGCTGAGGAACATTACCAAGTAAGCTTCCCAAGGGACTTGTTAGAGAAGATAACTGGAAGCCATGACTACAGGCAGGCAAAGGTACTGGCATGCTAAGAAACCTCTCCTTTGCCTTACAAAGCAGACAGGTCAAGCCCTGATTGCAAGACCAGTGGTAGAGAGGTCCTGTATGTCATGTTGGCTCTGGGCATTTCCTGGGGCAATGTGTTGGAATTTTGTATGATGTTAAATGAAAGACATGGGGACAGAAGATCCCAGGCTCTACATGTGGTGCAAGGATGCTGTGAGGTTCATGTCCCATATGAGACCTATGTTTCATTGCAGGATGTGAGCAGGGATGTGAGAAGGGCCCAGTCTGAACAAGCAGCCAATCCCTGTGAAACTCTGAACTTCAGATCTCTCGGTTTCAGTGCCCTCCTTTGCACATTCTCCCAGAGTTTGAAGTCCTTTATGTTCTGTGGTGCCCAGAACATAGTGAGGCAGTAGCAATGCAGAGCAGAGGGACAACCCTTTCCCTCACCCAGCTGGCTATAAGTTGCTTCATGCACTCCAGGGGACTGTTGTCTTTCCTGGCTGCCTTGGCACACTGCTGACTCACATTCAGTGTGATGCTGACCAGCACCCCAACCCTTTCCAGTCAGAATCCTCTCCAGTGTCCCATATCCAGTCAGTGTGTATGTCCAGCATTGCCCCTACCCAGGTGCACAATCAGGCACTTGTTCTTGTTATACTTTATGCACTTGGTGCTTAGTACCAACTGGTACCCACTTCTATGACTTGTCCACATCTCTCTGCAAGTCCTCTCCACCCTCAGTGGAGGCAACAGCACCTCCTCATCTGGTCTCATCAGCAAACTTGCTCAGAACGTCTTCTAGTCCTGCATTCAAGTCATCTGCATAAACATGAAAGGAAAGTGGCCCCAAAATGGAACCCTGGGGACCCCGACAGTGACCATCTACCAGCCTGATGGAAAAAACTGACTATAATCCTTTGGGACTGACCTACTGGCCAACTGCTCACCCACCACATTGTGTTTCTGTCTAGCCATATGCAGAACATTCTGTCCAGAAGGTTGTTGTGAGAAACAGAATCAAAATCTCCACTGAAATCCTCAAGGATTACATCAACTGGCTTCCCTTGGTCAACTAAACGGATAACTGTGTCACAAAATGAGCTTAAATTAAACAGGACCTTTGCCTCACAAACTTGTGTTGTCTGCGACCAATGACAGAATTGTCCTTCAGCTGTTTTTCCATAACTCCCACCATCATTTTCTCCATAATTTTACCAGGCTCTGGACTGACAGGTCCATAATTGCCCATGTCATCTTTCTTGCTTTTCCTTACAATGAGACAACATTTGCCAGCTTCCTGTCAGCTGGCATGACCCTAGACTTCTTTAGATGCAATTGAAATGAGAGCCCAGAGCACACTAAGTTTTCATCATTGAAAGAAAGTAGATGTGCCATAGCTTTGCAATGCCTTGAACTCCAGAGTATGCCACAGATGGAGCAGAGGGGAAGATTTGCCTCTTCTGTAGTGAACTCATTCTTTTGGTAAGCAGAATAACACTACCTGATACATGGGGACTGTGTCTCTGCTCTGCTCTGCTCAGCTCACAGGGCAGCGGTCTGGCAGGGTGTTGCTCTCATGTCAATGCAGGTAAACTCACTTTAATCCTTTTTCCTCTGTAAATGCTTCCTCTATTTCTATGCTCAGATACACTTCCACATTCCCTCAAGTACACTTTCATATATCATTAACAATTACACTTTCTTATACCATCAAAACAGTTTGTCAAAACGTACAGTTCTTCAGTTCACATAAACTCCCTTAATACAGTCTGTATTCTTCAGTTATAAACACTGTGCCACAGAACCAGCACTGATTGAACCACCTCCCTCACACACTTCCTCGCAAGCAGTACATAGTATTACATAAATGGGTTGACACTCATTGGTCGGGTGGAATGTACACCTCTCCTCAGGACAATCTTACTAATCTACAGAGTACAAACTCCCGTCTTCTTACATACAAGCAGAAAGTACATATGAGTGGACAGACAACACAGTCTTTCACTTTGTCCGTGTCTGGCCATTTCCCTCACAGGAGGAAGGAAACATGGATCGGGACTCGGCACTCACCCTGCAGCTGTTCTGTGTCTCACTCACACCACACTCACTCTGACATTTAGATCAAAAACCATGGTTTATTCATACTACACAATGCTGACAACGTTTTCTAGCTGGAATCTTAATAACACTCATACTCTGGTCGACCAGTTGCAAACGTTAATGTTTTTCCCAGAGTCGGCTTGACACACGGTACCAAACACTTAAAGCAGATGATAATATTGAACATACAACCTATAACCCCCGTGATTACAACTTGGAGAACCCAGGCTACCATTTGACAGGCTATCCACTATATCCCATACCCGTAGGAGAGACCAACCTAGGTCCCTCCTATTGTCACCCACCTGGGAGAGAGTACTTGTTCTTGTTTCCATTCATATGACATACAGTTCCCTTTCATAGGAACTCACCCAAGGAGTCTTCCTACCCCAGCTGGCAACCAAAGCCATGAGCTCACCTCCCTGGGAGCAGCACGTATGGCTGTAAACTGTGTAGGATGTCTCCTCAAGACATATGGGCTCCACTTACCATACACATACCTGGTCCACCTATGGGTGGTCCTTGTCTGTCCCTGCAGTGATCAGGTGAGGAAGGGAGTCCTTCAGAGAAATCTCAGGGTGCGCCAAAAGTGTCTCCCTCTCAGCTGGTCCTGCAGCGAACAGAGCTGGTCCCACCTGGGCCGCCAAATTGACTACAGGAATTGAACTCTATAACCTCTATAACTGATACAGTCTCCCATGACATACTTATACCAAAGCTGAGGAAGTATGGGATAGGTGATTGGACAGTGAAGTGGGTCGAGAATTGGCTGACTGGCAGAGTGCAGAGTGTTGTCGTTGGCGGTGCAGTGTCTGGCTGAGGGCCTGTAACGAGCGGCATCCCCCAGGGGTCTGTGCTCAGTCCGGTCTTGTTCAACATCTTCATCAATGACCACCCTCAGCAAGTTTGCTGATGACACGAAGTTGGGAGGATTGGCTGACACACCTGAAGGCTGTGCTGCCATTCAGCGAGACCTGGACAGGCTGGAGAGCCGGGCAGTAAGAAACCGGATGAGGTTTAACAAAAGCAAGTGTAGAGTCTTGCACCTAGGGAGAAATAATTGCATGCACCGGTACAGGCTGGGAGAAGAGCTGCTGGGGAGGAGCTCTGCTGAGAGGGACCTGGGCGTCCTGGTGGACGACAGATTGACCATGAGCCAGCAGTGTGCCCTTGTAGCCAAAAAAGCCAATGGCATCCTGGGGTGCATTAAAAAGAGCGTGTCCAGCAGGTCGAAGGAGGTGATCCTCCCCCTCTACTCTGCCCTGGTGAGGCCTCATCTGGAATATTGTGTCCAGTTCTGGGCTCCCCAGTACAAAAAAGACAGGGATCTCTTGGAAAGAGTCCAGTGGAGGACCACAAAGATGGTGAAGGGCCTGGAGCATCTCCCCAATGAGGAGAGACTGAGGGAACTGGGTCTGTTTAGCCTTGAGAAAAGAAGGCTGAGAGGGGACAGGATCCAGGTTCTATAAATATTTGAGGTGTGGGGGGCAAAGTGTTGAGGCCAGACTCTTTTCAGCAGTGTGTGGAGACGGGACAAGGGGAAACAGACAGAAACTGCACCATAGGAAGTTCTGCACTAATGTGTGCAATAACTTCTTTACGGTGAGAGTGACAGAGCACTGGAACAGGCTGCCTAGGGTGGTTGTGGAATCTCCTTCTCTGGAGATATTCAAGACCTGCCTGGATGCTGAGCTGTGCAACGTGGTGTAGGGAACCTGCTTTGGCAGGGGGACTGGACTCAGTGGTCTCTGGAGGTCCCTTCCAACCCCTACAATTCTGTGATTCTGTGAATATCATGGAGTTGTTTGGATGGGGAAAGACTACCCCTTTGAATGACCTTTTGTCAGGGCATGTCCTGGGATTCCTAGGATCCTCAAAATGCAGCACTGCTTCTGTCACTGAAAAATGGGGCCCTGTGTGGGACGGAGGGAGGGTCCATGAGTCCCTGGCCCACCTGACTGAGTATTTCCATGGTCTTAGCAAAGACATACTTACAACTTGAGAATGACAGTTAGCTGTGTTCATGGTGGCATGGCCACTTTTAATGGCCTTGAACTGTCTGAACATAACTGAAGAGGCTCAGGCTGATGCAAATCAGCTATTGAATGATAGTGTTGAAAAACTGGAAAGACAGGTGGCAGTTTTGATGGGGAAAAAACCTAATTCAATCATTCTCCTATGGAAGATCAGGAACATCTCTCTGGAAGACCATGGGGACCCTGTACAAGGGAATCTGTATAAAATGGACTCTGTAAATGAAGGCACTAAAAGGTCAGATTTTGAGGTTCCATTTGGACTAGATCTATTTGAGATCTGACTGATTGTAACCCAAAAATGAAAAAAAAAAAAAAAAAAATGCAGGATAGGCTGGTGGGAGTGCCCTGACCAGTATCCAACCCCCCAAACCCTGCTGCCCATAATACAGTAGCTGAACTGATGGATATAGTACAGTGGTTTAGACAGAAACCAAGAGAGCATGCCAGCATAGCTGCTCTGGTTATGGGACATGGAGGCAGAAAGCGCTGTGGTGAATGGACTGGAAATTTCAAAACTGACATCCATTACTACTCACCCTGCCCTCAGGCAAAGACTGTATGCTCTGTCCAACATAATGAGGATAGCCATTTGATCAGTGAATGATTTATGGCTGTGTGTCATATAACATGGCCAAATAAGAATGACATACCATTAAATATCAGCCTGTGGTCCTCTATGGAGGACTAACAAAATTATATTAGAGAATTAGGCATGAAAGAGGCAATCTATGAAGATGATTTTGAAAGCCCAGTCAATAAATTTTTCATCAGGAACGAGGGATCTCATCCTACAGCCATCACCTTTACATCAGTATGGGTCTATGTTATCCATACTGAACCCCCCAGTGGCCCTCAGGTGCTGTAATACAACAGGCTGCCCAATTGATGGGGAGACAAGAGTGCCTACGGCCAGATGCAGGCTCTGAATGGTGGTGGAAAGGTCTGAGAAAGGCAGAGAACCATCTGCTGCCATGACTTAGGCGTCCAGCCCCTAAGGTAATCCAGTCTGGACCCATTAGGGTCTTGAGACAACAAATGTTTAAAGACCAGATTAGAGCAGGAGTTCAGTTTAAAAAGATCGATGGACAGCATAATCAGGAAAAAATATCTGTTAAACAGGCCCAAGCACTGAGTATTTATAGTCCAACCTTTTCAGCCAAACTAGATGTGAATGTAACTCAAGAAGGGTCTGGATGGGGGCTCTGGCAGAGCCAGAGTTCTTTGTGAACCCCTATGAGGTTTTGGCCACAGGTTTGGCATGGAGCAGAATAAAGATACATCACAGTTGAAAAGCATTTATTGGCTACCTATTCTACACTACAGGTGGTAGAACCAGTAGCTCAGATTTCAGAGGTTATCGTTAAACAACAAGGCCAGTCCAGGGGTGGGTAAAAGATCTAACACACATCTCTATGATGGGGGTGGCCCAATCACAAGCAGTGGTGCGCTCAGTTGTTCTGCTTGCCTGCTCCTCAAGGAGTTAAGAGAAATCTATGCCTGTTGCGTGTTCGAGTGCATGCGCAATGCCATGTGGAGGGCTTATCACAATAAAGATTGGCGGATTTGCTGCGTAGACCGGTCAGAACTCAGATCTGCGTTGTGCTTCCTGTGGCACCAAACGCCCAACAGTGGCAGTTCCGTGTATTGGCCAGCAGGTGGCAGCAGAGACCACGGAAAGAACGTTTGCGGGACAGACCCTGGGGATCCGTTCTCTTTTGATTATAGGGGAAGAACACAAAGATGGAAGAGGAGGGAAGGGGGAAAAAAAAAAGAAAAAAAGAAAAAACCAAACCACAGCACACAAATAAAAACTTCTCCAAACGTAGCAAACTTGAATGTCTGTCAATAAATAAATGAGTAATTGAATTGATGTCCGTTTCAGACAGTCCCCTGTAGAATCAGGGTAAGGGTTAGGATTAGAGTTACATTGCAGGTTAATGCTGTTATCTTTACAGCTCCTGTGAGGGTTGGGGTCTGGGTCAGGTGTTTAAAAAATGAAATGAAAAAAGAATTAAAAAAATATATTGAAAACTTCAGATTTCCTTAATCTTTGTGGGAATCATATAATGTGCAACTCAGACCTACCTCTTCGTGCAGTGACTGCCTGTAAATTTGCTAGAGCCCAATATAATATGGCCTTGTGCTTTACGCTAACTCACCTTCATTTCATTTTCATTAAATTTGCTTGGTAGTCAGATTTTGGTGTGTGGATATTTTAAAACAATCTGACATTGGCAAAAAATTAAAAATAAATAAATAAATGCACGACAGCATCAATTGTATCAATTTTTATAGATAAGAAGAGCAGTTTTCCTTAGTTTTCTGTGCCTCTTTACTTTCTTACCCTCTCCCCTTGTGTGAGAAACTCTCAAAGTCAAAGATTTCTAGTTAGGCAAAGATGGCAGCGATAGCAGCAGTGCTTATTCATTATTGCAATACTGCGCGCACATCCCCTATTGGCAAGGGAGAAACTGCACACCAGTCAGTGAAATCAATTCTGTTCTGTGCCCTAAACCCACTGCAGGTGACGCTCTCATGGCTCTCATTGGTTGAGCATCTCAGGCTCACAGACTCCTCGAGACTGTGGCTAGGATTCATTTCCATAGAAGGTCAATTACCAACCTCTTGTTTTTAGGTCTGCCTTGTACTTTTCTGCGGACAGAGAAGGGCAATGTTTCCAAAAGTCAGTACATTCATTCTGTCCTGTGCTGGGCTCTACCCACCCTGTATTTATCTTGTGCTTGTCTCAATTCTCCCCATGTCAGAATGCCCCCAGTCTGAACTTAACTCTGTTCAGCAACTTTCTTGGTGGAAAAACTACTTATACAGCTGTTTTACAAGAGGGTTATACATTCAGTTAGGGCCTACACTATGTACTGAAAATACTGGAAACTTCCACTGCAAAAACACAATCTACCTCTCCCATCTGTGCAGCCTTGCAGACCCAGAGCATGCCAGGTTATTTCTGCTTTCATAGCATTTGCATGCTGTAGGGTGAGCACAAGGTTCTGCTGCTTGATTCTTCTGCAAGAGCTGCCTACCGGCAAATGGTTGCAGGGATGGAGGATGTGACAGAAAGCATTTGTCTCCACAAGAGCAGAGTTACATTCAGTGCAGAGTGTGAGAGTCAGGTTGGTGTGGAAAAGCACTGACACGCTGGGGATGATGCAGTGCTCACATGTCTAACACTCACAGACATTACTGTCAGAAGGATGGTGCTGTGTTGTGCTTCTACCTTTGGCAGCCCCTGGAGAAATGCTATGGCACACAGAACACCTTTGTATTGCACTGACTGCTGCCATGCAACATGGATTTAACACACCAAATCCAGAGGAGCATGACTGCATCTAACTGCCCTGAGAAAAACTACTGTAGCTGAAGAGATGAGGAGGCAGCTGCTCATCTGCAGAACAAGCAGTACTGCCAGACATTGGGCTTGGTGAGCACCTCCTGCTGCAGCGTGATGATGACAGTGCTGGAGATCTGCAAAGCCAGCTTAAAAGTGGGAGACGTGAGTCAACATGGCAGGAGGACAGAGGTGTTAGGGAGCAGCCAAGGCATCAAAGAGTATCAGAAGGCTTTGAAAGGTATCACAAAGCAACAGCCAGGAAGACTGGGATTATCATGAGCAGCAACCTGGATGCT
This sequence comes from Coturnix japonica, assembly GCF_054131305.1. Taxonomy (NCBI): domain Eukaryota; kingdom Metazoa; phylum Chordata; class Aves; order Galliformes; family Phasianidae; genus Coturnix; species Coturnix japonica. Next base: position 3,127,027 of record NC_140687.1, on the reverse strand, counting down.
AGAGATTATTTGCTCCCATACAAAATGGTAGAGATCTTGCTGCAGACATCCCAAAGCCAGGCAAAATGGGAACCCAGAGCTCTGCCTGCACGAACCCCACAGCCAGAGTGTTGCAAGCTGAGCTGCCTTGCTGTTTGTTGCATTCATCCCAATCCCTGTGAATGAAGACTCAGAATGCAGTCAAGGCGATGATTGAGCATGTAAGTGACTTAATTCAATAAAAGACAGGAGGGCTTGAGAGGTCAAGGGTGAAGATGGGACTCCTCTTGTCAAGATGAGAGTGGCTCAGAGCTTGTGCTGCTGCCTGGTGCCTGGGACTGGCAGCCTGACTCTAAGTCCCCATCTAAGATGCTCAGCTTCACCTCACTGATGCTGCCCTGCTCCTGCATGGTGGTGCTGCTGCTGGGGCACTCGGGCTGTGCTTGGGATGGGCAGCACTGCAAAGGCGCTGGGTCACAATCCAGGCAGGTGACTGCTGTGTCTGGCAGGCTCAGGTCAGCATCTTCAGCAGAGCCAGGAGATATGAGAGAATGAACGTGGATGAGCCCCTTGTGTCCATCACTGTTACCATGTGGAAGGCTGTCATCCAAATTGCAGCGATTCGTGCTTAATAAGAACTCTCCATTGATGGAAACACACTGCACATCACTACTTGGTTTGGATCTTTGGGGTTGACAAGGGCTCGAATTACCTAGGAAGGCATAGAAACACAAGGGTTAGTGTCAAACGTTTGCAAGTTGAATCATGAAAGAGGTTGTTGATATTTGGTAATAGAGTGGCGGCAGGAAGAAGCAAATAGGCTTCAAGCAACAGAGCCACTGTCTTGAAAGTGATCCTCATTCAGGTCCAGCTCGTGTGTTGTTTCACTGTAATCTGCTTCTTTGGGTCTACCTAGTGGGCAGCAGCACTCGAGCTGTTACTGATATCACTGAAAAGAACTGGAGACAATTGTTCTATTCCTAAGAGCTTCAAGGTGCCCAGAAGCACAAATAGAAACCAGCAGTATTTAATCACTTCACCAAAAGGAAGGTCAAACACCTGAGCTGTGAAGAGCAGTTACAGAACCTATGCATAAGATCACACCAGACATACTTTGTTCTAACAACAGTTATGGCACATAGTCCATTTCCTTCAATATTCCCAAAATGAAATGATGTGGAGCATTACAGGGAAAGAAACACTGCACACAGACACTATGACCCTGATTATACTCAAGCAGCAGACTTAAAACAAGTCAGAGTTTTTGATTCCAGGATATTTCAGGACCTATCACGTGTGAAATTCAGTTACACAACAGTGCCTAGGTGCCTGCGTTTCAAGCAACTTTCAGATCACAGCCATGTAAAATAAAAACAAATTCAGTGCAGAAATAGCAATCCTGTACCTTAATACTCATGAGATTATCCATTTTTTACTGCATTCTGACTAAGTTCTAAAACTTGCTCATCCCAGTTCACTTCAACAAGTTCCACCAATTCAAGCAACGCAGTTCTGAGATCCTGTGTATGTTGTGCAGATAGAATTGAACAGTGCAGAAATAGTCTCTGACAGCTTTAAGAGCTCCGTTCTGCTTACAAACTCTCAGTCCAAAACTATTCAGTTTTAAGGAAATGAACACCTGAAGCAGTTGGATCATCTGCCGCATTCTGCTTCTTGGCATCATGATTAGCACAAAGGGTTTTCTGCTGTCCTGCAGAGATGGAAAAAGTCCTGCTTACAAATGGACCAAGTTTCAGTGTACAGCAGAGTTTGTACCAGACTAATAAGCCACGTCATTCAATTCATGTGCTCAGGTTGTTATGCACTCCGAAAGGAAACAGAACTAACTGCTGGATTCTGAAGGCAATCTGTGGGGTCCTACATTACCTCCTGATTCTGGAAGAGGAAATTCTAATAGCAAATGCAGAACTTCGATCTTTGTAGACATGAGAAGAGCTGGCATTTAGGAACATTCATTTCAGGGAAATCAAATGATGTGTCTGTATTTTTACTACAGATAGTATAGGGAGCAGCCAGTTGAAGAACCAGATACAAAAAATCCAGACCATTGGCAAGAAAATACTTCTCCTTAAATTCTGTATGCTATCATGGTACAGAATTAGGCTACAGTGCCACATAGGCCAACCAAGCGTAGAACAAATTCCACTAAATACTGGGAGACAAAGCAGCAAAAACAGGGACAATATTCAGCAGACAGGCCTTTCTACTCACAGCTCAGCATGTTCTGCCATCCGAAAAGCAAGGCCTCTTGTCAAGCTCAGCTATTTCCCTTCTCAGTGTATTCTAGCACCACTGATACCCACTGGTATCCTCCTGTAGAGTGCCATCATATTGTCATCATCCAAAGGAAAAACCCACACAGCAGAGCATACAGCACTACACCCATGCTCCAAATATCCGCCTGAAAAACAAAAAGACAAGCTTACAAACCTGAAGCACCTCAAATGGCTTCCTGACAGACTGTATTGTCTGCCCTTGCCAAAGCCCACATATAGCCCATGAAAAGCTGGCTCTTTCCCTCAGGAAAAAAAACCTTATCGTCCCAGAGAAAGCATATAACCCTCATTCAATTGCCCTTCCACTCAGCTTAGAGCACTACTAAAACCAGCATCTTCACCTTAGCTCATCACACTGCTGCAGTTCCTTTTACAAGGATCTCACTGGCAAAAATGAAATCAAAGCTGTCACAAGGGATTTAGCACAGTTACGTGTTACTGGCTACGAGAGCTGTCAGCACAGTCACCTGTCAGGCTTTGCTGCTGTTCTCTTTATGTAGAGGCACAACAAGGTTCAGACACCTCACAGTGCAGTTCTCACTTTGACTGTAAAGAAAAAGGAGGCTTGAAAAGCATTGTGTGGAAAACAAAGAAACAAGAATTAGAACAACAGTGGGGCCAAGGCACTTGTAGGAATTGCTTCGCCTTTAACAGCAGAGCGATTCAAGAAGGATGAGGGCATTCCAAACCAAACCAGTTTGGACAGATTAACAACTGCAAGTAGTGGGTTCCAAAATTCCAGACATGAAATCAAAGCTGGAAAAACTCTTTGCATTTACATCTCTCAATTTTTAGTACATTGTGCATTACAACGGAAACAATTCTTCACATACAACTTGGAAGCTAAAGACAAGTCTGACAACACAGACTGCACAGAAATGATGGATAATTAACAGAGCAAATTGCTCTTTCAAACACTTAGTAATAGAAAGAGATCTCTGAAGCTGCTGTTCTGTAGAGACCCAAAGCAGTCACTTGAGGCAGTTCATGATTAGCCAGAGACAAACCAGCCAGCTGTGTGAACTGAGACCAATTGCACTTTTCTAGTCTGTGGCCACTGACAGCTTCTGAGATCTACCAAGCGATGCAACCTAGCAGAATTCAGAAGGGAAACCAAGAGAGCCTACCTGAGCTCCACTGCCTTTAAATGCTCTGTGGAGAGGGAAGGGAAAGAGGGGAAAACAAACACCGCTCTACATCCCTCTGAGCCAATAGACGCTTTGCCCTGGATTAGCTCTGGTGCTGCATAAGCTGGGCTTCCACAGCATGTGTTCAGGCGGTAATCAAGGCCTGCCTGGAATAACACAAAAAATAGAGAGAAACGTTTGCTTTAACAGAGTTTATGTCTTCTGGTCATAACACTTGAGAAGCCTCAGAGGCTTCTTCTCCTGTGCATATTTTCATTCATCTTAGATTTTGCTTTCATTCAATGTGACCTCTCTAGGCAAATATTGTCTAAGACCATGAGTATCACATAAATGTGCAGATCTCAAGCTGCTCACTTATCTAGTACCCTTTGCATGATGCTTTATTTTCCTCAGCTAATCATCTAGATTGTGCCTGTTGATTGTGCAACAACAGCTTGTTGGTCTCGATTACCTGTGAGAGGCTCTAAATTTGGCCAGGAAAAATCATTTGAGGATAAGTAATTATCTGGGACTCAGTAAGTCTTCCCATGCTTTCATAACAGCAGAGATACACACACACACAAACTCGTGGAACCCCACTGCTTTGCACAATCCTGTGCACACTCACGTGTGTCATGCACTGATTTCCCATCCAGTCCTCGAGGGGTCACTTACTTAGGACAGGAGTGCAGGGGAGCAGCCAGAAGCTGTTTGCATTCCCTGCTGTCTGCTGGGCAGCTTTGCTGGAGATGCTTGGGTTGCTTTGTTTTTCCTTGGGAGGTGGGAAGGAGCTTTGGGTTGGAGGCACATCCCGTGCCAGAGCATCCCAATGGCACGTGTGGGGCACTGATCTGCAGCAGATGAAGGGGAGGAGGTCCCAGCACAGCTCTGCACCATGCTCTGCCACACTGGGCAGCTTGTTCCTGGCTCAGCAGCGTCATCAGACAAGAAGCAGGGAAGGAAATCAAGGATGGGGGGTACTATCAAACGCAGTTAGTGCATGCCTGTGCAAGACAAACAGACCCAGAGCTTGCGGGTTGTTCCTGCTTTTGTACCATTTGTGTGCTGTAGCTGAGCAAAAGGTTCTGCTGCTTGAATCTTCTTCTGCAAGAGCCACCTACCGGTAAATGTCTGCGGGGATGTACTCGGTGTGCACTTCTGAAGCCATTTGAGAACCTAGTCGTTCTTGCTGCAGGACCCCTGTCTTCTGTTAAAAGCTGAACGGTCCCCAGAGCACCTGTTTCCATCAGCTACCACCATCCAAAGCAGCCAGCCTTCTTACAGTCACCTGGCCCAAACATCCCTTTTGCTCTACACTTGATTCCTGCAAGAGATGGGAGCTTGGCACGCACACCATCATTCCAACACCCCACCCCAGCAGCAAGGGATCACAGCGCTGGCACAGCTGAAACAAAAAGGGTGTGTGAGTTTCCTGTTAGCACTCAGTGTGAACAAATCTACCACTGAGCAACACCGTGAACCCCCACTCACCTCAGCACAGGTCAACCTGTAACCCCAGCCTTCCCCTATCCATGTACACACGCACACCCATTCACCACCCTGCCTGCTTTGCACACCCCCATGCACGCACTGCATCGTGTGCCCTCCTTTGCATTCACAGACATGTGCCAACCACCCCTGGGAACACGTACGTGCCTACACCTTCCACAAACACCCCTTTGTGTGCACCTGTGTGCAACCCAACTCCTCAGCACACGCACACGTTTGTGCCACACTGTCTACGCACTCACCACGTGCCCTCCAGCACCCAAGGATTGCAGAGATGCTCCAGACTGTGCCAGAGATGAAATATCACAGTGCTGGGACATGATTGATCACTAAGGAAAACACTTGGAAGCATATTCAATCTGTGGAAGCTGTAATTACTGGGCACAGTTAGCTTTCCTATGGCTCAGCTGGAGGAGGCGGGTGCTCTCAGACATCTGAGACACTTCCACAATGCTGGGATCATTCTGACGGAAACTATGTCTTCAGATATCATGGTTAAAACCATCCAAGATGATCATGCAGAGCCTTAGCTCTTGAGCAGCACTTCTTCCCCACCCTTCACTACTCCAAGCAGCTCCAACAAACTTCTCAGAAGAAATCCAGGCCAGCACAGACCTGGCAGACCAGAACCAAGTGCAGCTTGCGGGAGGGCAGTGCCCACTCCTTGCTTCCACCCTGCTCCAGCAGGTTAAGGAGTCTGAGCCTCACTGGCCTTTGACAGCTCAAGACTTTCAGCACCTCATGCCAACATTTCTCACTAAGATACACCTCAGGCATTGAATTCTCTTCTCACTACCTCCTCCCAGTCCCCCCCTAACAACCGAAACAATTCAGATTCTACAGCAAACACATCTACCTTGCAAGAGCACACTGAACTACCTGCAACAATGAAACATGGTTTTGGAGAGTGGGTTTGAAAACACACCTTTAGACAGCTGTCTCCCTGTAGCCAAAAGGAAACCAAGTAGCAAAAGATGAGTCCAGCCTGAAACATGCCCGTGCTACTAGCCCAGGTTTTTCACAGTGAATGCAGAATCCATCCTGTTCTTGAGGTAACAAACGACCAGTGAGTCTCCCGTTGCTCCACCCCTTCTCCTTCAAAGCCTGAAAAAGAAAGAAAAAACAAGCAGAAGAAACCCAGACGCACCTTTCCACACACAGAGCAGAAAGTGAAACAGCAGTTGTCTCCTTCCTGAGACATGGTGGGGAGCACCCCAGAGGAAGCCCAAGTTCTTTGCTTCTCTCCACAGGGACTTCAAGCACTCTTGGCAAGAGCTGCTTTGGTTCTTTCTTCAACTGCTTCCATCACCAGAATCTCCTTTGGAAAAGGAACCCTAGAGAAAGAATCAGCAAATGAAAAAGAATGAGCAATAACCACTTTCCCAGCATTCTTCTGACATGCAATTAATACTCTTGACTCGGGCAAGGTCTTAAAATCAGCTGGTTACAAGAACTGTCCCAAAATATATCCAGCTTCTGTACAGCTGCCGTTATTTCTGACAGCGAGTGTAATCACAGAATCATAGATTGGCCTGGGTTGGAAGGGACCTCAAGGATCATGAAGATCAATCACCTCCCTGTCCCTGCTGGCCATCCCCTCTTCTGATGGAGCCCAGGGGACCATTTGCTCTCTGAGCTGCAAGAGCACGCTGATAGCTCACGTTCTGTTTTTCATCCACCAGGACCCCCAGGTCCTTCTCTGCGGGGCTTCTCTTAAGGACTGCTCCTCCCAGTCTGTAGAAATGCCTGGGATTCCTCCAGCCCAAGTGCAAAACCTTGCACTTTGCTGTGTTGAACCTCATTAAATTCACCTAGGCCAACCTCTCGGTTGAGCTCCCTCTGAATGGCATCCCTTCCTTCCACTGCGTCAGCCGCACCACTCAGCAAACAGCAGTGGGTGCACTCCATTGCATCATTGGTGTCTCTGATAACCATGTAAAAAAGCACTGGTCCCAAGACAGACTCCTGGATGACACCACTTGTTATCGGCCTCCACCTGGACATCAAACCATGAGTCACCACCCTCTGTCCTTTACAAAACCTCTTTGTCTTCTACTCCTGCTGCAGCTGCAATGGCTGCACCAGCATGACTCACGTGTTTGACAATCCTCCAGCTCTGGCCTAGCCATGCACAGCAGCAGTCCGTCTCCCTCCCAGCTCACTCACCAGTGTGCTGCTGTGCCCCAAATTCAGTGCAGCAGCATTGAGAGCAGGCAGCACCCATCACCCTCCTCTAACTCTCTCTGCCAGCTGCGATGAGGACTGACACAGCACGCCCACCCCAGCCCAGCTTTTCTGCTGAGACACCTCCCAGCAACCACCCAGCACCAATCCCAGTTGCTGCAAACTGTCTGAGAGCCTGCTGGAGTGCACTGACAATAACTTTGTGGGCCAAGCATTAAGCACACCAAGCAGAAGGGAAGCATTACTGGACATGCTGAACAGCAGGGGTTAAGACTGGAGGTGGTCAGGGCTGTAGTGACCATGCCCTCCTAGAGTTCCTCATCTCAAGGAATGTGTGCCTGGCAAAAAGCAAAGTCAGGACCCTGAGCTTCAGGAGAGTCAGCTGCAGGCTGTTCAAAGAATTCTTGCATGAGAGACACTGGAAAACTGTTTTTAGGGGTAAAGGAATGGAAAAGAGATGGTAACTTTCTCAGAAAACCTTTCTCAGAGCTGGAGCTCTGAGCTCCATCCCGACCACACGAAACACAGCAGAGGAGGCAGGAAAGCAGCATGGCTGAACCTGCTGGTTACAGGGAGCAACAAGAAGGAAATGGAGAAACAGCGGAAACGGAGACATGCAGCCTGGTCGCTTTGGTGGCCTTCTACAGTGGAGTGACAGCATCAGTAGGGAAAGGAAAAGCAACTGACATCACTCAGCCAGACTTTTGCAAGGCCTTCGATGTTGAGCAAGTTTCCTGTTAGAACTCAGTGTGAACAAATCTACTACTGAGCAACACCCTGAGCCCCCACTCACCTCAGCAGAGGAAAGCCTGCACCCCAGCCTTCCGCCTATTCTGCTCCATTGATGGAAGCACACCGGGCATCATTGCTACTCACCCGACCAATGATGATAGGGGCAGAAAAGGGAATTCCTCTTTACCTTTCAGATGAAAAATTGATGACTGTGTGGAATCTTCCCAGTACCGCTGCGGGGCCTTCCTTTACTTGTATCCTGCTGCTCCGTGTCACAGTGGGAGAGCTGCTCTGGCCTCTCCTCTCAGCCTGTGCCTCCTGCAGTGTGAGCAGCTTTGTGGATAGAGGAGAAACCCACACAGACTTGGGCCTGGATAGAGAACTGTGCCCTACAACATAGGTACATTTACATCATGCTCTTTTCCTTGTGTGTGAGCAATCCTTGCTCTTTTCAGATGGTACTATGAGCGTGTGACACCCCAAACACATAGTTAGCATCTGTCCATATCATTAAGGCTCTCGTCAAGGCAGTTATTTCAGCCTTCTGAGGGGTAGTCCCCACGGCTGATGGTTGTGCTTCCATTCCCTGCTCAGTAGCAGTTACTGCATGTCCTGCCTTACAGCCTCCTTGTCTCACAAAACTGCAGCTGCTGGTAAACCAGGCGTCTTCTGTATCTTCTAAGGGTTCGTCCTTCAGCTCCGACCGACTGGATGTAATGTGCAGCATCAGTTGTTTCAAAGCAGTGATGTCATCCTGGTTCTCCACCAGGGGAGTTCCACTAAGGAAAGATACTGGGTTGGCAATAGTAGTTACAATTATTTCTATATCACCCTGCTCTACCAGGATGGCCTGGTATTTCGGGAATCTTTGGGGTGAAAGCCAATGTCCCCCTTTTGCCTCCAATACAGTAAACACTGCATGAGATATTAAAACTGGTATCCTTTGGCCCAGTGTAGATTGATGGGCTTCTTGAATATTGAGCACCAGTGCACCCTGGATATCCCTTACTCACTTCAAGCTGTTTCAAGTTTACCATCAGTCCATAGCTGTGTATCCATGGTCGGCACCCTCCTGTCATTCCTGGCAACGTATGGAGTTCCTTGGCAGTTTGCAGCTCAGGGGTTGAGCAGATGGCTTCTTTCTTGGCAGTCCTTAAGGTTCAAAGTCCAGCTGTCATCTCCTATCCCAAATACGTCACTTGCTGCTGAGTTATTTGTGCTTTCTGTCAACCAAGAAACTCAGCAAACTCTCAGTCTATTGTACACAGTCCTTTTGTTGCTGTGGCACCCACGTGCTCCAGTAAAGTTCCACCCTAGGATGGAGGATGCCAGGTCTCAGGCTCACGAGTTGACCAGTTCTCAACAATCATTCAGCTGTTCTCACAACCCTGGGTAACACTGTCCAGGTTCACTGAGTCTCTTCTCCCTCTATTAGGGAGAACAGATACACGCAAGTACTCGTATGCTATCATGAGGAATCCAGTAGGTTACATTTAATTTAGAAGCATGATGCAATCAAAAGCTCGCTTAAATAAAAGCATACCCTTTTCTTTCACTCAAAATAATAGCCCAGAAAAAAATAAAAACAAAACAAAACCCTCATCATAATTGTTAAAGAAATTATCTACTAGATCTCAATGGAGAGTGGAGACACATGCTAGTTTTAGGAACACAGCGCTTATCTCATTATCTGAATGCATCTCAAGGCATGCTCCTTGTGAAACTGTGAGAACTTCTATCATTAACAGACATGTACCGTGCCCTGATATATGGTTAAACCGCTTGCAGTGCACTGTCAGATGTACAGGCTGGCAGCTGTATGTGCTGTGACCAAATAAACCCCACACTGAAACCTTTCAGAATTTTAGGATCTACAAGTATTGCATTCATATTTAAAGTAAAAAATTCCTAAGCTACACATGTTCTAGGTTTCCATTTGTTAGATACAACATACCTTTGGAAGTAGGCGCCTGAAAGGATATGCCTTCTACTTGCTTCTCTGTCTGGCTCTTCGAAAAGAAGGCCTTTGGAGCAGGAAATGCAAAGGGCAGCTCATTTCTTAACGCTGACTCTGCATCAACATTCTCTGTGTTTGCACGCTGCTTAGATGCCACTTTTCTTGTCACTGGAGTTGACAGTGTGAATTCCATATCACCCAGTTGAGTATCATGCCTCGAATGCTGCCAGAGACGGAACAAAAGGTTTTCTGATCACAGCCGGAGAAGTTACTGTCAAAGAAATTCTAACAGCTGAGAAGGTCAGACACAATGCTTATAAAAATATCATACATTATTTGGCTATTGAACAAAACAGTTGAAAACTCTGATTCTCTCCTAGAATAAGTTCGTTTCTTATAGACTGTCAAACAACATTTTTTTATTTGTTCATCTCAATTCTCCATTGAGGATTAACCCTAACCAGCTTATCTAACCATAAATATGAATTATCACTTGGTTTAGTTAAAAATTTGAATAATATCACAGTGGATTTTTTTGTCCAACACAGTAAGATTGAATTTCTTTCGATACCTTTCAACCTCTGCCTACCTCCAGCCTAACTCCAGAATCTTATTAACTGTGCCTTATCTCTTCCCATTGTGTTTTAAAATCCTCACTGACTCCTTTACTTGTTCCCTTGCTTGCTGTTTCTGTGCAAACCAAACACTGGAGTTAGGGATCACGTCAAACCAACCATGGCCTACAGGTAGAAGGCAACAAAATTTATGCTTAACATACTTCTTTGCTCTATCTTTATCTTCCTTTGGTCAAGGTCCACTAGATACTTAAATATGGAGTAAGCACTAGATACAATGAGAAGCAGATTTCTAGATTAAGAGCTGTATTTTTTCTGTAAGAAACTAGCTGTACATCTTCACACACCTGCTTTGTTTTCTGAGTATTTAGATCGAGTGGAGATTCTTCAAACACTGAAGCTACATCAGAAAATTCCATGGATCCAAACGCATCTGGCACATGGCTACAGTCTGGCACATCTTCATATGCCAGAGCCTTTTCAGACGGAAATGTTCCATCGAGATTCTTTTGCAGAATTAGAAGGAAGATTTCATCAGAAGATTTCATCACCAAAGTCTAAATACGATTGCTTTGCAAGTTCCAAACTATGGCTAACAGCTAATGGAAGCCCACAGGCCAGCAGCACAAACTTTTATATTATGTTCTTAATATTCTAATTGTTGATATGACGTTCCTATCAAGAGCAGAAGGGAAATTACTCTTAGAGCTCAAGTCATCTTTCACAGCCTGTGTCAACAAGAGCAGCACCTCATACCCTTTGGTTTCAAGACCCGGACCACAAGCTAGCTAATGATTTTACACAGAATTCCAGAGTTCATGTCACTGTTTACATTAGGGCTGAAATTGTACTGAAAGCCTTCAAGTTCATCACACTTAATTATCACTGGCACCACACATAACTCCATGTTACATATGTGATCACACGCAACCTGGCAACTTCAGACAATTTCCAAAGCACTCCACTTGCACTTGGCTACTAAAGTACAGAAAAAGGAATTAACATCAGAAATAGCTGCAGTCAAAACCATCTAACAATCCAAGTCTCCAGGAAACAAGGAAAGCAAATCCTCTCCAGGACTGTGTTCTAAAAGGAAACAGATCAGAAAGGTGAGTTCTTCCCCCCTTTGACCACCCACTCATGTAACGTCCATGTCATTTCTAAGTATGCTGCCCAGACCAAGACTGAGGATGCTTCAGAAGAAGACCTTCCCTGCTAAGCCAAACAGAACAAGTAAGGTACCAAAATATGTAGAGCCAAACGAGGAAAGGTGCTCTAAGAAGGTAAGCATCACAAGAGACCAACAGGAATACTTACACAATCCAAACAATGCACAATTTCTGTTCCACAAGCTGCCAAGAGGAATGTGTGCAGTACTCACAGCGCACCATGTACACTGCTTACTGCAGTCATACTGCTTCGTAGGACCAGCCCAACTTACTAAAACATTTTAATGAGCAGTCCGAACTGTCTGGGTCAGCACGGTTCACTTGGAAGGGACCTTCACAGATAAACCTGAAGAGGTGAGGCGACTGCACTATCTAAACCTTAAAGCATATAGGACCTTAAAGCATAAGCTTAAAGCACAGAAGCATGACCAGCAGGTCGAGGGAGGTGGTGCTGCCCCTCCACACTCCTCTCATTGAAACCCCATCTGGAGCACTGCACGCAGTTCTGGAGCCCTCAACACAAGAAGGACTTGGAGATGTTCAGGCAGGTCCAGAGGAGGGCCATGAAGGTGATCAGAGAGGGCTGAAAGCACCTCTACTATGTGCACAGGCTGAGAGAGATGGGGCTCTTCAGCCTGGAGAAGACTCCAAGGAGACCTTAGAGTGGCCTTCCAGTATCTGAAGAGGGCCTACAGGGAAGGCTGGGGAGGGACTTTTCATAAGGGCAGGTAGCAACAGAATGAGGGGAAATGGCTTTACATGGGAAGAAGGTAGATTAGGATTGGATATTAGGAAGAAATGCTTTACTGTGGGTGTGGTGAGACACTGGAGCAGGTTGCCCAGCAAGGCTCCAATATGATTGCTTTGCAAGTTCCAAACTATGGCTAACAGCTAATGGAAGTCCTCAGTCCAGCAGCACAAAATTTTATATTATCTTCTTAATATTCTAATTGTGGATTTGACGTTCATATAAAGAGCAGAAGGGAAATTACTCTTAGAGCTCAAGTCATCTTTCACAGCCTGCGTCAACAAGAGCAGCACCTCACAGCCTTTGGTTTGAAGACCCGGACCACAAGCTAGCTAATGATTTTACACAGAATTCCAGAGTTCAAGTCATTGTTTATGTTAGGGCTGCAATTCTACTGAAAGCCTTCCAGTTCATCACACTTCATTATCAATGGCACCACAGATACCTCACAAAGAAGCATTATGACACCACAAAGGGGCATTATGACGTCAGAAAGGGCATTATGACATCACAAAGGGCATTATGAATCACAAAGGAGCATTATGACATCACAAAGGAGCATTATGACGTCTCAAAGGGCATTATGACGTCACAAAGGGCGTTATGACACCACAAAGAAGCATTATGACATCACAAAGGGGAATTATGACGTCAAAAAAGGGTCATTATGACGTCTGAAAGGGGCATTGTGATGTCACAAAGGGGTGTTATGACATCACAAAGGGGTATTGTGACATCACAAAAGAGCATTAAGACATCACAAAGGGGAATTAAGACGTCACAAAGGGCATTATGACGTCACAAAGAGGCATTATCACGTCACAAAGAGGCATTATGAAAACAAAGGAGCCTTATGACGTCTCAAATGGCATTATGACATCACAAAGGGCATTATGACGTCACAAAGGGGCATTAAGACATCACAATGGGTCATTATGACGTCAGAAAGGGGCATTATGGCATCAGAAAGGTGCATTATGATGTCACAAAGGGTGTTATGATGTCACAAAGGGGCATTATGATGTCACAAAGGGGCGCTGGGAAAAGATCTCTGTGTGGAGATTGCTTCTACTAGAGGTAGTTCTATAAGACTGTTATATAGAGCTGTGCAGGGGCTGTAAATCTGTCTGCAGAGGGTGATGATCAGTTCCAAGTGTCTGCAGTCAATGCTCATGGACAGAGCCCATCCAACCTGGCCTTGAATGCCTGCAGGCCTTGAATGGGGCATCCACAGCCTCCTTGGGCAACCTGTTCCAGTGTGTCACCACCCTCTGAGCAAAAAACATCTACCTAAGATCCAACCTATACCTCCCCAGTCTCAGTTTTAAACCATCCCCCCTTGTCCTATCATTATCCACCCTCATAAACAGCCATTCCCCCTCCTGTTTATACGCTCCCTTCAAGTACTCAAAGGCCACAATGAGGTCTCCCCACAGCCTTCCATTCTCCAGGCTAAACAAGCCCAGATCCCTCCACCTTTCCTCATAGGAGAGCTGCTCCAGCCCTCTGATCATCACAGTGGCCCTCCTCTGGACCCCCCCCAACAGCTCCACATCCTTCCCAGGCCTGGACACAGTGCTGCAAATATGGCCTCACAAGAGCTGAGCAGGAGTGGACAATCACCTCCCTCTCCTGCTGGCCACCCCTTTTTCAGTGCAGCCCAGAACACACATGGATCTATCTTTTCCATACGGATATTCCCATCTGTGTACATATATATACCACACCTACACCCCCACAATCTGCTACAACTCCATAGAATTTTCAAGGTTGGAAAAGACCTGGATGATCTTATGATCTTATGATCTCAGATCTTATGATCTGGATGATCTTATGATCATCCAGTCCAACCATCACCAATACTTCCCAGTTAAATCACATCCCTCAACACAACACCCAAACTTTTTGTGAACTTCCCAGGGTTGGTGACTCTACATGAGAGAAAAGGGCACTCAGATAAGGGATTCTGCATTTGCTATTAGCAGAGGTGGGATGAGACCGAGCACTGCCCCAGCTCCTGGGATAATGCAGAAGGGCTGAGACCTTCCAGCTGCTTCCACCCAGGGTCACACAGCAAAGCCGACCCTGCAGGAGTCTGCATCATTCTTTGCATGGCATTGCTAAGAGGAAGATCCCCCCCCTACCCTTGGCTCTACACTCCAGCTGCTGTCTGCCATCTGTAAAGCCACCACAGCTCTCCTACTGGAGTTCCCATCTGCACAGTGACAGCTTGGTTTCTTCTTACTGTCAAAGCAGCCACAGCCTCAGTGCTTCTCAAATCTCCCCTTTTCAGCTGATTTCCTCTTTCTTGTGGCTGGGCAATTCCTCCCTCTCACAGTCATCCCTCTGCCCCACTCTGTGCCCACAGACCCAGAGAGGGCACACAGAGCCAGCCCTGTCCCAGCTGCTGCTGCTTCACATCTGACAGTCTCAGGAGCTGAGATCCAGGCCGAGACAGCAATGCCCAGACATGGTTTGTAGGACGTTTGTGATAGGAAATAGGGAGGCTTGTGATTAAACCTGCCCCCTAAGGAGGAAGGCAATGCTGCCTGCAGCCCCAGCAGGCATTACAAAACATCCCCATTTACAGGAGGGTTTTAAATAGCACAATTCAGGAACTACAACTGCACAAATTCCCGCATGCCCTGGAATAAGTTTGGGAATGGACATGGTTCTACCACCTGTGCAATGCCATAGAAATAACAACCATCCACCTGTAAACCTCCATCCTCTCCCCTGCTGCACAAAGGGAAGCTCAACAGCAGTGCACAAATGTCCCAGCAATGTCTGAGCACTGCTCTGTGCATCCCAACCTGCTCATCCCATCCACTCCTGGCTGGGCAGCAGGATTGGGGTGGCACATTGCAATGGGCACAGAGGAACATGGAAGCCCCACACATGTGAGGAAGGGGCTGGCTGTGCTCCACACTCACGTTATCAGACGTGATTTGCCCTTCTGTGGGGAGCCTCTGCTCTTTCCCAGCTCATCCTCCAGCGTCTGGGACTCCAGGATCTCATTCAGGCTGTTGTTGGCTGCGGGGCAGCTCCATGAAGAGCCGCCCCTCCACCGACCGGCACACAACAGCCGCTCCCGCGCACTGCGGCTCAGCCAATCGGAGCCGGCGGAGCTGCCGCTGCCCGATGGGAGCCCCCCCTCCACATATTGACCCCCCAGACGAGGAAGAGGAGGAGGAGAGTGACGAGGAGCTGCCGCAGGAGCTGACGTTGGGGCGGGGGGGCAACGCGGGGGGGGGGTCGGCAGTGGGGGGTGGGGGAGGGGGTGGGGCAGCATTACCCCCGGACCCCGTGGACCCCCCCCAGCCAAAGTGCTGCTCTCCGACCCCCGCGGGCTCTTTGTGCAGCCGCTGCCCTCCAGTTATAGGACCCCCCCCCATATTGCGCTTTGCTCACCCCCACCTCCGGAACCCCCCCCCCCACTCACCACATCGCCCCCTCCCCCCCCGGGTGGGGTTATGGGGGGTGGGGTGGTGTTGACGATGTGCCGTAAGCCGCGCCGGGGTCGTGTGACAAACCCCCCCCCCCATCAAGATGAATGGGGCGCTGTCGGGGGGGGGGCTCAGCCGTAAGGATAAAGCGGGGGGGTTAATGACGGGGGGGGGCAGTGCTATAGGGAACGCAACTAATCTAAGCCCCCCCCCCCCACATTAACACCCCATTGTGTGTGGGGGTGGTGGGGGTGGGGCACACAATAACCCCCCCAAAGGCCAAACAGCCCCAACACCCTCCCTCAAAGCCGCTGACTTACGCTGTGCCCCCCCTGCATGAAGGGCCCCCCCCCATCGATTGAGCCCCCCCCAATCCCATCTATAGTTGAGAGCTATGCTTTTTGTAACCCCCTGCTTTTAAAGCCCCCCCCCCCCACAATGTTGTGCACGATGTGCTGCCCCCCATGAGCCCCTGACCCCCCCCCTTAAAAGATGGGGTGGGGGGGGTGGTCTTGGACCCCCCCTCCTTTAAATGATGGGGTGGGGGGGCGGATTGTCACTGCCCCCCAACACCAAAATGGACACCCCCCTTTTAAAGGATGGGGTGGGGATGGGGGGGTGGGGGTTGAAGGTGATCTCGGCCCCCCCCCCATTAAAACGGACCCCCCACCCCTTTAAAGGATGGGTGGGGGTCGGTTACGGGCCCCCCCGGCGCTGTGTATGTGCCCCCCCCCGTTTTGCTCCCCCCGTGGCGCAGTGTGCTGGGAAAGGATCTCTGTGTGGAGATTGCTTCTACTAGAGGTAGTTCTATAAGACTGTTATATAGAGCTGTGCAGGGCCTGTAAAGAGAGTTGAGGGGGACTCTAGTGGGCATATGGGGCTGTGGTGGGCAATAGGAGGACTAGGGGCTCTAGGGGGCTCTGAGGGTGTGTAGGGGTTGTGGATCAGGTTGGATCTTAGGAAGATGTTTTTCACTCAGAGGGTGGTGACGCACTGGAACAGGTTGCCCAAGGAGGCTGTGGATGCCCCATCCCTGCAGGCATTCAAGGCCAGGCTGGATGTGGCTCTGGGCAGCCTGGTCTGGTGGATGGCGTCCCTGCACATAGCAGGGGGTTGGAACTGGATGATCTTTGGGATCCTTTTCAACCCAGGCCATTCTATGACTGTACAGTTCCATAGTGGAACAAATATAATATGCTAACTATGTAAAACATGGAGTCAGACCTGTGTGATTTGTCCACACCAGGAGGTGATTAGAAAACAATTTGTAAGCTACAAAGCTGCTTGCTGGAAAGGAAAAGAAAATAAAACTACAAGAAAAAGGGAAATCATTTCTTCCTGAAAATAGGAAGAATTATAGATCTGACATGAAATTTGAGTGAAGCTCCTGATTTTATGAAGCTATTCCCATTATTTTCTTGGTGCTGTGTTTCCCAAATGAGTGGTTTCTGGCTCTGCTGCAGCACCAGTCTGCATGTGAACATCAACTCTGTTCACCATCTGGGAAGATTAGGACTTCCCTTCTCCTACCAGCACCACTGAATTACAGTTACTCAGTGGTTAAACAAAGGAATCCTTAAAGAAGGGTTTACAGCTGTCCTGTTGTCTGAAGTGCTTGGGGCATTCTGATGCTATTAAGCTCTATGTATTAACAAGTTAAAAAAGAAAAGGTAGGCATCTGATTGTTGTGACAGTTTCTAAGCGATTTGGAAAGCTGTACCACCCAACCACTCCTTCTATTTGATGGAGGTGACAAAGCTCAGTTTAATTTCTGACTGCTGTTTAAATTCTGAAGCTCGAGCTGGTTCCTGGAGCAGAAAAAGCTCGGAAGCTGTCCCTCCTACAAGCAGGCACCTCTGAGCAAAATATGACATCTCAGTTTCTGATGGTAAGGTCAGGAGATCTGATTCCAGCATCTAGCTTTTGGCTTAATTCTGTGTTAGTGGGACCTTTGGCATCTAGCACTTAATGATCTTGAAGGTTTCTTCCAACCCAAGCCCTCCCATGATCCTATGATTCTGTGATTTCATTCAGGTTTATTGAGATGAGTTCTCCTGAATGTGCTGTTCTCCATATGATTATAATTGGAGTCCAGATGGGTGACTGAAACCAGACACCAAACTTTCTGATGGCCAAAATTAAATGAAATCAATCCTTTACTGTGTCAGTAGTCTGTAACTAGAGCCCATCAGGTAATTCCCAGCCTCCTGCCTGTATCAGTGGCTGCACACAGTGAAAAAGTCTGATGGGCTTTTAACCTCTAAAATGTTCCAAAGCAACCAGAGGGTGAATATATTCACTATGTAAATACCTGCAGGAATAAGCTTGTCATGTATGTCCTCAGGTACCACAGTAGTTAATGGTGGGACTCAGTAGGTCATGCTGAAAGTTGAGTCTGCTGATTTTGAAGGTCTTTTGAAGGTCTTTTCCAGCCTACATGACCTTATGCTAATATTTCTGAAATTTATTTCTGTTCAGCTCCCAGAAAACCTCCCACCCAGCCCCCAACTGACCCCGTGGTGAAAAATAAAACAGAAACCTCAGTGACGCTGGCATGGTCCCCTCCGAAGATGCACCGCCCCATTCCAGTCGATGGCTACATTGTGGAATGCAAGAAACTAACTGGCTTCACCTGGGTGAGGTGCCACGAGTCTCATGTCCCCGTCCCAGAGTTCACGGTGAGCAATCTGTCTGAAGAGGCTGATGATCAGTTCCGAGTGTCTGCAGTCAATGCGCATGGACAGAGCCCGTCTCTGGAATTCCCAGGGAGCGTGCACCTTGGTAAGCACAAAAACCCCAATGGAAATGGGTCAGTGTGTGCTGAGCAGCTGTGTTGGTTCCCTAAAGATGCTTCCTTTGACTTTAAGGTTAGCAGTGCATTAACACACCAAAGGCTTTCCTTTATTCCTAGTTCTCCTATCTCCTATCAACCTCCAGCTACCACTAAAGTGATACGAGTTGTTTCTGTGACAGAGACATGAATATCCTTATCTTTTGATATCTCACATGTGCAAGAGGCAGAACTTTCTGTAACAGATCTTAAGCACAGAAGTGCTTCTTCTAGCACTCATGCAAAGGGAGAAGTAGAAATGTACCTATGATTTAATCTTCCATCTCTAAATGAGATACCAGACTTGCATCTAAAGAGCATTAAGACATACATGTTCTTCCTCAGACCCAGTCCTGGCTGTGAAATCCCCCCTAACAACTGGTGAAGCTGTACCTGGAGGGGATGCCATGTTTACTATTGACCTTACAACAACGTGCAAGCATGCCAGCTGATGAATGTCTGCAGTTCACAGCTATTGGCCAGTGCATTCAGTCACCAGGTTTACCACTGCATGACCATAGAGCAGTACTTTCAGCTGCAGGTTCAGACAGCCTTTCTGATTGCACTGGAATAGTTTAGAAGTAGGGGAGCAATCATTCCAATAATATCTCTATCAATCAGCTTTGCATGACAAAGTAGAACAAATAAACATTCATGATGGGAGGACCTGTTTGTCATTGGGTGGAAACCTCTGCAGAAGCATGTTTAGAGCATTATTAATCAGTAGAAGGAGATGTTTGGTTGATTTTTACTTAGTAAATCCAGCAAGAAGACCAAATGAAATATCGTGAATTGCTCAGCACTGACACAATGATGAGTGCAGGAACAGAAGGTGATACTTTTTCAGAGATGTTGCAGCAAACATTGACCACGTTAGCCTGATATAAATTGAAATAACGCGGCCTTTGCTCCTGACAGGTGCTGCAGTGAGATTTACCAAGAAGAGCAAAGATGTAGAAAAGATCTGCGCTTGGCTGCGTGAGGAAGCCAAACTGCAGGCTGAGCTTTCAGACACAGGCGCTACTGTGGAGTGGATGAAGGATGGGAAGGAGCTCAAGGCCAGTGAAAATTATGAACTGCAAATTGTGGGGAAGAAACACACCCTGAAAATTCACAACGACTCAATGGATGATGCTGCAAGTTATCAGTGCATCTGTGAGGGGGATAAAATGCTCTATCAGCTTTCAGTGAAAGGTATGTGACAGTCTGGGCTGTCCTCTTCCTGCCCAGGGCCAGCAGACTGTATTCACCTGACTCCCCGACAGTCCAGCTGTTGTCAGACAGCATCTGGGGTGTTTTCAGTGGCTGTTTTGACTTGAACTGGCCAATCTGCTTTGTAGAGCCATTTGATTTCTGTGTTCTGTCCTGTGATTCGTCCCTAAGATATAGAGGAAATCAAGGGAAAGACAGGAAAAAGAGCATCCCAGCCTTCCTGCTCTTCTGTCAGGGTGGCCACAAGAGATGATGTCAACATCTCTTTTTGTAGCAGTGATCCCAAATGTAGAAAACACCTGTGAAGAGTCACAGGGACTAAATTGATGGAGAGCAGAACTTCCTGCCAAGGCTTGTCAGCTAGTCTTAATTTTGCTTTTCTTCTCTCTCTTTGTCATGTTAGCATAATATTTCATACTGGCAGGTCTGCCCATAGAATTAACTGGCACAGGCTGCCCAGGTAGGTGGTGGGATCCCTGGAGGTGTTCAGGAGCTGTCGAGATGTGGCCCTGATGGATGTTATCAGGGGGCATGGTGGGGTGGGTTGGGGTTGGAATCAAAGGAGGACCCCCATGTATTTCATCGGGAAGCACTACTGGTAATAAGACCTTTGGAGCAAATCCTGGTAGGGCCACGCTCAGCTGGTCCAGTCTGGAGGCTGTTTCTCCTTACTGCAGTATCTGCAGTGAAAACCAGCAGCTGCTTTTGTGTGGTTGGGCTCACATCCAGCAGTGGTGACGGGACTACAATGATAAGAGACAGTTCCTGAAAAAATGAATGAAATTTGACTGTATGATAGGATGGAGTTAAATGTATTGACAGGATCTCAGTCATCCCAGTGTCCATCAGCTGGCTCTCGAGCTCCTAAATACAGGCATTCTGTAGAACGTTGTTGAATTTGTATTATACATGCGTGTTCTTGGAACTGCAGAACAAATGCATGCATAATCCAGACTTTGATTTTAGCAGCTCTGACTGCGCTGTCTCAACAGACCCAACTCAGTTGTGTGCGCTGTTTTGAAATGATATGTTAACAAGAAGTTGGAAAACAAGCTCAATTACCCTCAGTAAAATAGGACCGTGGACTTAGGCTTGAACTTTTGGCTAAGACAGTGGTGAGATTTTGAATCTTTGAAGTCAATTATTCCACTGTGTGTTAATAAGGGCCAGTTTTATCATCTAACTTTTGCACTCCAATTAATTTCCATAAAGGAATTCTTTTTTTTCTTTTTTCTTTTCAGTCCTAAGTGATATCTCTATCTTTTAGGCTTGATTTGTTTGCCAGGGGGTTACAGTGCAGTAATAGATACCCCCTCCATTGATTTCCTTCTAGTTTGCTTGTTCCAATTCTTTCCTCAGTTTTCCTATTTTAGACATTTTCTTGAAGCCTTGGGCTTCTTCCTTTGGCTCTGTCCCCTGTACAGTGTACGTCCTTCAACTTGTGGAGATAAGGTAATCTGGTACGTGGTTTATAAAAGCTGCCAATTTGCCAGCTTCTGAATTAGAATCTAGCAATTAGAACTAGGATTAAACGTGCACGTTTGATCTTATGATAAATGAATGCCTCATGGTCACCAATGTCCCTGCAGTTCTTTACCATCATATGTATTTTGTGTCTTCATATTTTGTTTCAGCACTGGCAAACTTCGTAATCAAAGAGACAAGTGGAGGAGTAATCAGGGCCGTTGCTGGAAAACAAGCTGAATTTGTTTCTGAGACCTCTGAAGCCAATGTCATGGTGAAGTGGTACAAAAATGGCAAAGAAATCAAGACCAGTAAGAAATTCACAATGGAAGATAAAGGGAAACTGCATAAGCTTGTGGCTTCAGCTGTAACGAAAGAAGACGAGGGAACATACATCTACACAATTGGAGATGACACTCTGATTTTTGATTGGAAAGTCTCAGGTAAGTTTGTGAGGCAAACATAGGATCACAATCCATGTAAAGCACTTCAGACTTAATTCATTTTATTTGTCCAACGCTGTGGGTTTCCAGTATTTAGGACAAAGATTGCATAGCTCTATTGAAGCAATTCTGACCTTCCTGTTGTCCCTATGCAAATCCACAGTATGAGCAAATAATGTAACTGTGTTGTGATGAATTCAAGACAGCCTTAGCTCCAGCTGGGGCTGGAGTCACGACTTGAGCCCTGACATCTGGGCTTCATTCATCTAGTTCATGTATTGCCTCAGCACTTACATCATCTTTAAACCTATGACTGAAATGGTCCTAAGTTATTAGCATGGGAATCCTGTCTCCTCTTTGGACAAATTAAACTCCACATTTGGAGAGTTGAGTGTCTCCTGCTGTACCCGAAGGACATTGTGATCTCTGAGGTGTCTCCCTGAGGTGCTGTAAGCACAGCCATTAGCTCATAGTGCAAGTAAAGCACTGTTAGGTCAAGCCTGGAGGAGTAATGCTTGTCACTGACATGTTCCTGTTCAGGGTGGAGCTGGAGGGTAAAATAACACAAGAAATTGTCATTGAAATTCAATATCTGTGAAATTCAGCTGGTTGCATTCACAGAACCTGGCGTTAAGATCTGTTTTCTGTTTTATATCTTGAGCCTATTTTCCATAACCCAGTCCTCATTTATGAACTGAAGCTCTACTGAAAGCCTTTCGCTGTGTATGCTCATGCTGCAGTGCAGCGCTTGTGACCTTTAACAGCACATTCACGTTCCTCTGATCACAGGATCCTTACGGTTGATTAAGACCCTCTAGTCTGACTGCTCACCCATCACCACCGTGATGCTCACCATCAGCTTAGCTAAAAACTCAGCAGAGATGATAGATCAAGCACAATACTGGATTTGGGGTGGCTAGAGATTCCTAAGATATTGAAGGATTGCTTGCAGGTGGTGTTGGTTCAGGTATTCACCCTGCATCCCACCTGCTGTTCTGTTTGGTTGAGAATCATGCATTCTGCAATTTCACTTTGTAATTCAAAGACCCTGGCTTTATCTGTTGAAAAACTGATCTAAAACAAGCCAAGAAGACTCCGTTGGAACTGGTTGATGCAGAACAAAGGCATCCCCAAAGGACAAGTTGCACTGTTTGATGAACATTATTGGATGAGAGCTAAGCTAAGATTTAAAAAGTTCTGGGGCTGTCTCTGAGCATCAAATACAGAGGAAGCCTGCATGATTCCCTGAGAATGGATACCTCCTACTTTGGTGTAGGGTTAAGGGAACACTAGCAGTAACTCCTATCACAAAATGTCGCATGGCTCAGACAAAATGCCATCAAGAGGGCTTAATTAGGAGCACCAAATGGTCGCAAGATGGTCTTAGGGCAGGGAAGTAATCTATCTATGTGATATTGATTGATGCTATTAGTTCTTAACAGCTTGACTCTAGAAGGACTGTTGTTCTTTGGTCACCTAGTTATAAAAGAATAAATGGCTCCTGTCTATTACAATTTTTAACGCATTTTTTGTTCACTGATGCCATAAATGTTCCTGGCATAGTAATTGGCCTTGGTATATTCAGTGACTGAAAGCAACAGTTGTTGCTCTAAGAAATGCAGTACAAAGCTAGGTCTGCCTGTAGCTGACATCCATCAGCTTGCTCCTCAGGCAGGTTCTGTCTGTGTATGGGAGATCACAATGTGAACCACTGATTGATCAGCTGAGGCAAGTGTGGGGTCAGCTGTGGGAGCACAGGTGAAAGTTATGTAGCTGTGCTCCCTGGAGGGGTGGAGTTCGACTCCACCTCCTCTGAGACCTCATTTAAGGGCTGACCCTCACTGAGGCAGCATCTCTTGGAGATTGCTCACCAGGGAGGATCACCTCAGCTCTGGTGAGTTCCCTTTTCCTTATATCTTCTGTATTTCTACCATTTTACTTGTAATTGCTATCCTTGTTAATACCAGCATAGTTATTGCCAATACATTTGGCAAGCCAGGCAGGAGCCACTGACTTGGCATCTAGAAATATAAGGAAAAAAAAAAATGTCCTTTGTGTGGAAAATCTTTAATTGGTACAAGGGGGAGAAGACCACCCCCTTAGGGACATGCCTTCCTGGACAAATTCCAGGTTTTGAGGCGTCCCCATATTACCAATTAGCAACAATTATTGAACAATGGGGCCCTTTAAGAGTACCAAATAACATGGACGCCTATTGTCTAACTGATTACTTTCTAGGACTACAAAAAGATATCTTAATTACAAAAGAAAAGCGAATGGCTGCATCTATGGCAGCCTGGCCATTATTAAATGCTTTAAATCGGGCAGAGATAAAATCAAACAACATTGCACATGAAAATGAATTGTTAAAGGCCCATATTGAAAAATTGGAGGGTGAGATCAATCTATTGACAGGAAAAAAACCGTCATTTTCTTCCTCCAACCCTCAAATTAGATACATTTCATTTAATGACGATCAAGATCCTGAAGAAATGAATCAAAATAAGATCACTAAATCTGATCTAGAAAAACCATCTGAGACGGACTCACTAGAAGTCCGTCCAGTAATAACTCAAAAAACAAAGAAAATTCAAGATCGACCAGCAGGAGTGCCTCCTGATCAATGGCCCCCTGCCGAATCTGTTTTACATGTAACAGCCCGTCCATATACACCTACTGAACTCATGGACCTAGTGCAACGATTTAGGCAAAGGCCAAGGGAAAGTGTTCCGGCTTGGTTATTACGGTTATGGGATTCAGGGGCAGATAGTGTACTGGTTAGTGGCCCCGAAGTATCTAAGTTGGCCACAATAACAGTACATCCTGCCCTTCGGCAGAGACTGTATGCTGGGACTCAGTTCCCTGAAGAAAACCATTCAATTGTAGAATGGATAATGGCTGCTTGCCGCATGGTGTGGACAAATAAAACTGACATGCCAGTAAACACAGGGATGTGGTCTTCTATGGAAGACCTTCAAAATTATATACGCGAATTAGGTATGAGAGAGGCTATCTACGAAGACACATTCGATAGCCCTGATATGGTTAAATTTTCTGCGGGAATGAGGGACCTAATTTTACAGCAAGCACCCTCTCATATGTATGGAACCTTGGTTTCCATACTTAATCCAGTAGTATCCGCAGAGGCAGTAGTCCAACAAGCCGCCCAATTGGTAGCAGACCTCGGAGAAACTGAGCGTTTACGAGCTAAGCGCAATATCAGGGTGATTGAGGATGCCGAGGCTTTTCCAATAGTGCGAGCCAGAAGATCGGCCCCGCGAACTTCTCGGGCAGGACCTGTTAGGGTATCCCGGAAACAAATGTTTAATGATCTGCTCCGGGCAGGCGTTCAGTTTTCAAAAATTGATGGGCAGCCCAATCAGGTTCTCCTTCAGTTGTGGAAGCAACTGAAGGATGAACAAAAATTTCAGAATAAACCCAAAAGGCCAGGGATAAGATTTATAGAGCGGCGACCAACAACAACATGGAATTTAGAAGATTTTATAGTTCCAAATAGGAAAAAGAAGCCACCTCAGGTGCCTCGGGTTATGACACCGGAGGTATCGGAGGTAAAAGACTTGAATCTGGCTCAGTTCATGGCTTGACGAGGGATGTCAGTCCTCCTAGGGCCTCTAGACGGGACCGGAGGCCCTATGTGGAACTGACGATATACTGGTCCCGAAAGAATATACAGAAGGTTATGGCCCTAGTTGATACCGGGGCAGAGACATCTATAATATATGGAGACCCAACTAAATTTAAAGGTAATAGAGTGATGATTGGAGGTTTTGGGGGACAAACCATTCTGGTCACCCAAACCTGGGTAAAACTGGGGGTCGGGCGTCTTCCACCACGGGAGTACAAGGTATCCATTGCCCCAATTCCAGAGTATATATTAGGAATTGATATCCTGTGGGGTCTGGCTCTCCATACAACAGTGGGAGAGTTCCGATTGCAGCAGAGATGCATTAGTATCCGGGCAATCCAGACAATATTGAGAGGCCATGCAAAACATGAGCCTATTTGTTTGCCGAAGCCACGCCGGATTACTAATGTGAAACAGTACAGACTCCCGGGTGGGCAGGATGAAATAACAAAGACGGTGCAGGAATTAGAAAGAGTGGGTATTATAAGGCCTGCACATAGCCCATATAACTCCCCAATATGGCCAGTGCGAAAACCGGATGGAACATGGAGGATGACAGTAGACTATAGGGAATTAAATAAGGTCACGCCACCTGTTCATGCGGCTGTACCCAATATTGCCTCCCTAATGGACACACTAAGCAGGGAAATCAAAACATATCACTGTGTCTTGGATTTGGCGAATGCATTCTTCAGTATTCCAATCAGTGAAGAATCGCAAGATCAGTTTGCATTTACATGGGAAGGGAGGCAATGGACTTTCCAGGTCCTACCCCAAGGGTACGTACATTCGCCCACTTTTTGTCATAATTTAGTGGCACGTGATCTGGCTAAGTGGGAAAAGCCAAATAATGTCAATTTATATCATTATATTGATGACCTCCTGTTAACATCCGATTCGTTAGAGGCGGTGAGACAAGCAGCAGATTTGTTGATAGCTTACCTGCAGAAAAGAGGGTGGGCTATAAACCCACAGAAGGTGCAAGGTCCGGGGCTATCTGTAAAATTCCTGGGAGTAATTTGGTCCGGGAAAACCAAAGTACTACCCAGTGCGGTAGTAGATAAAGTCCAAGCGTTTCCAGTCCCTACAACATCAAAACAATTGCAAGAATGTTTGGGTATATTGGGGTATTGGCGCTCCTTTATACCTCATTTAGCTCAGCTATTAAGGCCATTATACAAGCTTACAAAGAAGGGTCAATCATGGAATTGGGGAAAGATAGAACAGGATGCTTTCCAACAGGCAAAACTGGCAGTTAAACAAGCTCAGGCGTTGGGTATATTTGATCCGACCCTCCCAGCTGAACTAGATGTTCATGTTACTCAAGATGGTTTTGGCTGGGGCCTGTGGCAACGCCAGAGTTCTGTTCGAACCCGCATTGGATTCTGGTCTCAGGTTTGGCACGGAGCAGAAGAACGATATAGCATGATTGAGAAACAGTTATTGGCTGCCTATTCGGCATTACAAGCAGTAGAGCCGATAACGCAAACAGCAGAGGTCATAGTTAAGACTTCATTACCAATCCAGGGGTGGGTGAGAGATTTGACTCACCTTCCTAAGACGGGGGTGGCCCAAGCACAAACGGTGGCACGATGGGTCGCCTATCTAAGCCAGAGAAGCAGTCTGTCTTCATCTCCACTTAAAGAAGAACTACAGAAGATCCTAGGCCCAGTGACGTATCACAGTGATACATCAAAAGAACCGATGGTTGCTCCACCAGAGAAGAGTCCCGTTCAGGAAGGAAGATATCCTATTCCTGAAGATGCCTGGTATACGGATGGGTCCAGCAGAGGCAACCCGAGCAAGTGGCGAGCAATAGCATACCATCCCTCTACTGAGACCATCTGGTTTGATGAGGGGGATGGTCAAAGCAGCCAATGGGCAGAATTGCGAGCCGTGTGGATGGTTATAACTAAAGAACCTGGTGACGGCGTCCTGAACATCTGTACAGATAGTTGGGCTGTGTACCGGGGGCTCACTCTGTGGATTACGCAATGGGCTACCCAGGAATGGACTATCCACGCCCGACCGATTTGGGGTAAAGACATGTGGGTAGACATTTGGAATACGGTCAAACACAGGACAGTATGTGTCTACCATGTCTCTGGTCATCAACCCTTGCAGTCACCAGGAAATGATGAAGCTGACACACTGGCCCGAATCCGATGGATTGAGAATTCACAATCTGAAAATATTGCCCGTTGGTTACATCAGAAGCTATGGCATGCTGGACAGAAGATAATGTGGGCAGCTGCTAAAGCATGGGGGCTGCCTGTACAACTATCTGATATCGTTCAAGCATGTCAGGATTGCGATGCTTGCTCAAAGATGAGAC
Organism: Coturnix japonica; assembly: GCF_054131305.1. Classification (NCBI taxonomy): domain Eukaryota; kingdom Metazoa; phylum Chordata; class Aves; order Galliformes; family Phasianidae; genus Coturnix; species Coturnix japonica. The sequence continues at coordinate 3,099,374 of NC_140687.1, read as the reverse complement.
CGAGACCGTTGCCTGAAACAACATCCCACATTGCTAGAGGATATAGTCCTCTTCAGAGATGGCAGGTCGACTACATTGGGCCCCTCCCTCGGTCTGAGGGGGCGAGATATGCCCTGACCTGCGTTGACACTGTAAGTGGACTGCTGCAAGCCTATCCTGTACCAAAGGCAAATCAAGCATACACAATTAAGGCACTTACTAAACTGATGTCTGCATACGGGACACCTCAAGTTATCGAGAGTGACCAAGGGACTCACTTCACTGGAGCGATGATACAGCGCTGGGCAGAAGAAAACAACATTGAATGGCGATTCCACCTGCCATATAACCCAACAGGGGCAGGCCTTATTGAGCGTTATAATGGTATCCTTAAGGCTGCCCTGAAAACAGACTCTCAGTCCCTGCAGGGGTGGACAAAAAGATTATATGAAACCGTGCGGGACCTGAATGAAAGACCTTGGGATGGCAGACCCAGTGCCCTGAAAATGTTACAAACTATATGGGCCTCCCCTCTTAGGATCCAAATTACAGGCACCGATAATAAGGTAAAACCGCAGGTTGGTACTGAAAATAATCTTCTGCTCCCTGCCCCTGAGAATTTAGAACCGGGAATCCATAAGATAAATTGGCCTTGGAAGGTGCAGGTAGGACCCAAATGGTGTGGCCTACTTGCACCTTGGGGGAGATTATTGGAGGTGGGAGGTTCAGTCACCCCCTCGGTGATAGGTACATGGCCTACTGACATCGTGGTCAATACTCCGGCCTTTATTGCTAAAGGAACACCTATTATGTCCCTATGGCAGATCAAGACTCCTCCTCTGGTGCCAGATATAGTTATACAGCCACAGATATCTGGCCAGAGGGTATGGTATCGGAGGCCGGGACATAATCCAGTACAAGCAGAAGTATTGACCCAAGATAAGAATACGGCCTGTATCTTGCCCTGGAGGGCGGATCTTCCCCTCCTAGTACCCTTGAAACATCTATATTACTCCCCTTAAGATTGATTCTAAGCCTCTAGGACCATTACTCTGGACTGATGAAACGCAGACAGACCTGCACTTCAAGATGATTTGTCTCCGGTAACATCTATCAAGCACTGGCCCATGGAAGATCATAAACACCCATCCAATCATCATCATTTGAATAATATCAACATCTAATGCGACGGGAGATTGTATCAGCGTCGTGATTGGGTCTCTGTAATAAGGGGAACTCACCTAATCATTGGTTCACGTTGTGAAGGGGTGGAGTGTATGGGAGATCACAATGTGAACCACTGATTGATCAGCTGAGGCAAGTGTGGGGTCAGCTGTGGGAGCACAGGTGAAAGTTATGTAGCTGTGCTCCCTGGAGGGGTGGAGTTCGACTCCACCTCCTCTGAGACCTCATTTAAGGGCTGACCCTCACTGAGGCAGCATCTCTTGGAGATTGCTCACCAGGGAGGATCGCCTCAGCTCTGGTGAGTTCCCTTTTCCTTATATCTTCTGTATTTCTACCATTTTGCTTGTAATTGCTATCCTTGTTAATACCAGCATAGTTATTGCCAATACAGTCTGGATGGAATGAAGGGCATGAAATACTGATGTGCTCATCAAACGCTGCTTGTTAGCTTAGAGACAAGGTGTTGAATTGGTTTGTTCATGTATTGCAAACAGGTTACTTAGCTGCCTTCATTTTAGCTTCAGAAGAACATGTGCAGAATACAGAATTGATTAAAAGAAATAAGAACTGTCTGCATAGAACTTACTCTTTCCTTACACAGGAGAATCAAGCACACGTTTGTATGTGAGTACCTCCAGAGGTGAAACTTGATCCCCCAGATGTAATGAGCAGAGACATTACAATCAGTTCTAACTGTATCTTAATGCTGTGCTGAATAAGCCTGAGTCAGGATGTAAACCACTTTCTCTTTTTTTCTTCAGATGAAGCCATTAATTTTGTCAGCAAGTCCAAAACGACTCCAGAAATATCAGTCAGTCCTTCTGAAGACCTGGAGCTGGTGTGTGAGGTGTCAGCTGCAAGCGGAGCTGTCGTATAGAAGAAAGATCAAATAGAGGTGAAGCAGGACCAGAGGACAACCATCATCTCCCAGGGGACGCACCGCAAGCTCATGGTCAAAAATGTGACCCTGAAAGACCAAGGGAGCTACAGCTGTGAAACAAAAGATGACAAAGCAACATTCCAAGTGAAAGTCAGAGGTGAGAAAATGCTTGGAATCCCAGAGATAAAGGAACACTTCATTTTGTGTGTCTTGCATTTGGAGGATCAACTTACAGCCTCTCTGGTGCAAAACATTTTGGCTATAGGACTTTCTTTGTCATCTAGTGTCATAGCAACACTTTTCTACATGTGCTTTTCCATCCAGGAATGAATTACTGCAACAAACAATAGGCAAGGAGGGTAACTTGTGCAGCTCTTGTAGTCAGCTGGTGTCTGCAGGGTTACAGTGCAAGAGCACACCAGGCATGCAAGGAGTGAGAAAAGGGGAGGTGTTTGATGAGATCTGGTTACAAAATTTGAATGACACAATGAGGTGGAAAATGCCACTAATCAGACTCATAAATGGCCTGGGTTGCAAAGGCCCACAGTGCTCATCCAGTTCCAACCCCCTTCTTCCTATGTGCAGGGTTGCCAACCAGCAGCCCAGGCTGCCCAGAACCACATCCAGCCTGGCCTTGAATGCCTGCAGGGATGGAGCATCCACAGTCTCCTTGGGCAACCTGTTCTAGAGGGCCATTCCCTTCTGATTTACTGGAAATGTAGAGAGACATCAGAAGAAACAAAGAGAAGGGAGGAGGTTCAGCAGTGCATGCAGGTGTTCTAAATCTCATGTCCAAATCTGCTATCAGACTGCGAAATGTTTAGATTTATGATATGATATGAAATGATATGCCTATTCATTTCCCAAGGCAAAATAGAGGGGAAAGTATTTTCCTGTCTTAATGAGGCATCATGATGGTCCCTGTGAAGGGCAAGTATAATGAAAATGGGGAACTGGAGTAAGCTCTGCAGCAGACTACAGCAAAATGGTGTGACTGTTGTGATGTCCCTGCAGAGAAAGAAGACGTGTTTACAAACAAGGACAAGGTACAAAAGGAGGTGAAGGCTGCACTGACTCAAAATGCCGCGCTGAGCTGCGAGGTGGCCCAGGAGAAGATGGAGGTGAAGTGGTACAAGGAGGGGAAACTGATCACCTCGAGCAAGAAGTTCAAGGTGGAGTCAGAGGGCAAACAGTGTCGGCTGGTGGTGATCCAGGTAGAGAAGAAAGATGCAGGGGAGTACAGCTGCGAGGCTGCTGGCCAGAAACTCACCTTCAAGATTCATGTCACAGGTGAGAGAGAACACATTTTGGCCTTTCATTCTAGAATGTTTTAGAAAACGGTCATTAGTTTGTAAGTTTTCCCTGCTATGCTTAAAATTTTTGGAGCTGAACTTTGGGGTGGTTAATTTCTGATGAGGAAATTGAACAAATTATTCTAAATACAGTTGTGAGGCAGCTCCATCTTTTAAAATCTTCAGGAATTTCCTTTTGCTGTGGGAATGAGGCCATAGACAAGAAAGTTCTGATTGCACTTCTCCATTCCCACGTGCCTGTACCACTAGAACAACTCTGCAATGCAGCTGCGTCTCAGGAAGTTTCAGAACAGGGGCTTTGTGTCAAGCACTAGGGGGTGTGCTCTATGTAACATGTTTTTGTCTTGGAAGGGCTCATTTAGCATGGGAGAGAATACTACAGGAATGTTTTGTATAAGTTGATGTTTTGAAGACATAAGTAAATGGCAGCTAGGGGACGAAAGAGTCATGAGAGTCATACAAGAAGCATCACAGAATGCCTTTTGTTGGAAGGGACCTGGAGGATCATCCAGTTCCAATCTCTGTCCTGGAAAGGAACACATTCTTTGAGACTAGGTTGCTCTAACACCCATCCAGCCTAGACTTGAATGTTTTCAGGGATGGGGCATCCATAAATTGCACAACTTCTCTCCACATCATTCTCTTGGGGCATCAGACTGGGAGAACTGATTCATGTTTCTGACTCCTTCCCCAAAACCTGCTCTTCTTTCAAGAGGCCAAACTAATGTATCTCTCTCTTTTCAGAGCCAGAATTTGTATTTACAAACAAGGAGAAGGTACAGAAGGTGGTGAAGGCTGCAACAACAGAAAAATGCCACGCTGAGCTGCGAGGTGGCGCAGGAGAAGATGGAGGTTGTCATCAATTTATAAGCAATGAGCCAATAATGTTCCAATTATAAACTTTTATTAATTGTAGCGGGTAAAACTAAAAGGCAATTCAGCGCTGGGCGACAGGGGGATTATTGTTCCTCCAACTGCCGCGCCGTCCCGTCCCTTGCAACTTCTTTTGTATTGTCCATCCCGAGCGTATTGTCCTTTAATTGGTCGGTTGTGATCGTGCGACTTGGTGTGTCGTTCCTTGGTTGGTCCTTCCGTGGAACTTTGTATCCATCGGGGCGCGCTTTGCCTGTAACTACGCAGAGTACACAATCTACCCATAAAATTAGAGTGTTCTGCAACCTTTGTGGCCTCCATATTCCACCATTATATCCCGGTCCTAATGAACAAGCACTCCACCACAATGCTACCACATCCCGGTCTTAATGAGCAAACATTTTATCACAGAGGTCAAGTGATAAAAGGAGGGGAAACTGATCACCTCGAGCAAGAAGTTCAAGGTAGAGTCAGAGGGCAAACAGCGTCGGCTGGTGGTGAGCCAGGTGGAGAAGAAAGATGCAGGGGAGTACAGCTGCGAGGCTGCTGGCCAGAAACTCACCTTCAAGATTCATGTCACAGGTAAGACAGGTGTTGTATGAAATACAGCAGAGAACAGTAAAGTAAAATCTAGTTTCTATTATACTGCACCTGGATCACTGTAGTCTGTGCTGAGGTTTTTTCCCTAGACTTGATTGCCTGGGTTTGTAGAAAGTATTTGGTTTCAGTATGACACAAAGACCTGTTTCAGTCTGTCTGTAGAGCAATAATTAGTAATATATGTACAGTGGAAGCAATATTCAAGATATTATTCAAATCTCTCCTGTGCCTGAGATCCCAAACTGTAATTCTTGTTCACCTAAACATTTGACTAAGATAAGTATGTGCAGTGAGGCTGGAGTGCATGTTCTACGTGCAGCCTTTCATGGCAGGAGAAGCAGGAACTTCTCCTAGTAGTACACTGCCTTTTTACTATGCCTTTATGTTGGAGGCTGCATCTGGATAGGTGAGTCTGCTACTCACAGTAAGAGACCTGGTAGAGCTGACTATTGCCAGAGCTCAAAGTAAGATAGATATCTGCAAATCACACACAAAGAACAAAGGACTGCGTTGGTGAGCATATTTCCTTTGTGCCTTTGACAGTCACAGTTGTGGCAATGGTAGAGGCCATGAGGAGTCTGTTCAGGAAGCCAGGAGTACTGTTCTGGGTCATGAAAAGGCAGCCAGTGGTTTGACTATCACATGTTTATGTGTTTTGATGTTTCACAGTGGGTCTTAAGTAAAAGGAACTCAGGTTTTGGTTGCCTGCAGGACAGATGTTCTTTTGGGTTCAATATGTTTGCATAGTGACTTGCAACCATGGGACTGGTGTTCAAGGACCCTCTTGGTTCCTTCAGTTCCTAGGTTCTTTCTTGCCTAGATTTGACACTTTGTTTCAACAGAAGAGCTGATATTCTCTAGTGAAGGCTATTAGTTTGGGCACAAGTGGTAACCTAAACCTGTTCCAACCTGTACATACAAACCTGCAAGTTGGTCTCATTTCGGCCCCTCAGTCAATACTTTTTCTTTTCTTCCCTCAGAGCCAAAACCTGTGTTTATAAACCAGGAGCAGGTGCAGAAAGAGGTGAGTGCTGCCCTGGCAGCAAGTGCCTCCCTCAGCTGTGAAGTAGCACAGGATCCAACCGAAGTAAAATGGTACAAGGATGGAAGACTGCTTGCCTCCTCCAGAAAGTTCAGAATGGAATCTGTGGGCAAAACACGGCGTCTGGTTGTGGAGCAGCTGGAGAAGAAAGATGCTGGAGAATACATCTGCGAGGCTGCTGGCCAGAAGATGACCTTCAAGTTGGAAACAACTGGTGAGCATTCGCTTTGGGAGCACTAAGCAGCTTTTTATGTGGCTTAGAGGAAGACTGGCTGTCTTCTACCCTGTGGGCATGGAACAGCCACAATTCCCCCCGGAACAACATCAATGACCCACACCACAAGTTGGATTCTCCTTTTTAATGTAGTGGTAGCGAGGTGAAAATCTGGCTGTGGAATATTTTTGACTAAGGAACTTCTACTTTAATTTCTAGATGCGCTGAATTACCCTCTGGAGTGTCTTTCTGAATATATAAGCAACCATGGGTGACTATGATCCTGATTTATATCTAGGTTCAGGCTTACTTTTTCAGTTAGGTTAGATCAATAGCTCCAGAGAAGATAGGGAAATACAGCAGTTCACTGATACCATGTGTCAGAAGAATGCAGCTCAGTGCTGGGCAGTTTGCTGCTTCATTCCCTCTTACAAGTTGCACCCAAGGCTGGAAAAGACCACTGAGATAGCTGAGTCCAACCCAGCCCACCCTCACTGGACTTACTAACCACGTCCCCAGTGCCACATACCCGTGGCTCTTGAGCACCTCCAGTGACTGCGGTATATCAGCGTGGTTGCTTCAGTTGTGGGAGTTTTCAGACACTGGCTGTTGTTCTAGCGAGACAAAAAACCAAAACTGATGGAACAGTGTCTATACAGGAAGCAACTGGCTGTCCTGATGGCTGCCAACAGTTTTACACAAGGTGTGTCATGCAAGCTTGCATGAGTCTGGTTTAAAAACTTGCTGTTCTGATGGAAGGAGAGGATGTTGGTACAGGATAACTGCGGGATTTGTGCTCTCCCGACATCCAGTTGCAATCACAGCTTATTGTTGCTATAGAAAACAGCTTCTCTGTAGACAAATTGAGTTAGTTCCAATAAGTGGCTGAAGCCCTAAGTGATCCAAGGTGAAGCATGATCCAAACTGGAATTTAACTAATTGTAGTAGGGAATCCAAGCCTTAATGAGATGAGTTATTTAAAATATGAGTCCTCCATCTAAAACAGCATTGAACTCTTACTCTGGTTTATGATAGAAGTGAGAGTTTAACAGCAGAAGTCTGAAGTTATGCTCCATATTTCTCATCACTCAAGAGAATATTTGAATATATGAATTCCTTTGGCTATGTTAGAGCTCATAATGAGGTCAGCTGATGTTCTTTAAATGCTCGGAGTCTAGCAATGTGGGGAAGTGGACTGCTATTTGCTGTTGAGCTTTAGGCTAAGAAGCCTGATTTTAGAGGACTGTGGACTTCCCCTTTCCCTTCCCCTCTCCTCCCCTTCTCCCTGGACTGATCCCACATGGTTTGAGAATGATTTCAGATCAAGGTAAATGAGGAATCGCTGTGTGAAAACCTGTTGTTTTACTGCACTATAAGAGACACTTAGTCAAAAGACAAGTGTGTGTTCCAAGCTTGAGATTGCAGGAGATCCTAGAAACAACTCAGCTGCTCAAACCTGTAGTCTGGCTGAATCTTTTATTGTCAGTTTTGGTCAGGAGGAGATGCTTGAGTAAGACAAATAAAAGGTCACGGGTAAGTTGGTCCTTCTTGTGATATACTTCTAGGCTTTCATCAGGGAGAAGCTTAATTAGTCCAAATAATCATAGCAGAAACCACACCAAGAGCATGAGAGTGAAATTTATACTTTCTTGACGTGAAGGAAAATTTTACCTGGTTCTGCCATTCCCCAAATATTTGTTTCCTTATGACAAGAAGAACTTTGCAGAAGTAATTTTTTTTTTCAGTCTTGCGTGCAACACAAAAAGGGGTAAAATCTAGGAGGCCACCTGAAATGTTTTTTCCATCTGGAAGGATCCATTTAACAGCACCCATGGACCTGGTTATGAACAAAACTAAGTTCCCAACTAAATCCACATTCTTCTTTCTCCTTCTCAGAATTGCCTGTGAAAATCAGCAAACCATTGGCAGACAGTAGCGTCATTGAGAAGGACAAGGTCACATTTGAGTGTGAGCTGTCCAGGCCCAACATGGACGTCAAGTGGTTCAAGGTATGGCATGTAATGGTATTTTCCTTTCTGACTTCTCTGGAAATGAATAAGAGCCTTTAATTTCACTTCCAAGGGATGCGAGTCTGAGCTTTTCCTTGATAGCTTTTTCACTGCTCTCTTTTCTTTATGCTCTTTTATTTGCCCAGATCAGCACTCTTTGTTATTATGTCCTGAGTTCATTTATCAAGTTGAAATTGAAGTTTGTTTTGGTTTTATTGTGAACTTTTTAGGTCATGCTGCACAAAATATTGTTGGTTGAACTACAGTACAGTCTTGAGCTTCAAGTCTAACACAGAAATTCTCAGCCGGGATTTTGTAGCCTTGTTGTGAACTGGGTTTTTGGGGTGAAATCTCAGTTTTCTTTGCACCTGACAGTGTGAGAATTTGCTCTGGCACTTTGTGTACCTCCCCGATGCTCAGCTGTTCCTTCCCTTACTTGGGGATAACGTCATTTATTCAAGGTGATGTCCAAACAGGCTTGTTAACAGTCCTCCGCAGTGCTTTAAGCTGTCATAGGTCAGCCAGAATTTATGCATGTTCTATAGCCATTCCTTCATGTTGAAAACACTGCACTGTGCTTAAGCTTCAGCATATGTTCCAGTAAGCACAGTTCCATTAATTCTAGGGGAGTGGGTGAATTAAGCATAGATCTGAAGGCTCCCTTTGCTGAGTGCAGAGATGGAAGGACTAATGGAGATCTGACTTGATATTTTCCCTTCTAGGATGGGAAGGAGCTCTGTCAAAGTAAAAAAGTGGGCATTACTTCCCAGGGAAATAAGAGAAGTCTCATTATTCACAAGTGTGAATATGAAGATCAGGGAACATCCACATGCTGAGCAGCCTAAGACAAGACATCAGCTACCCTAAAGGTTCATTTTATGTTTAACTGAAAGAGCAAATAAATCCTCTTGTGGTATTTTGCACCACGGGAAGAAATGCTTCATGGGCAGTTTGGGCATTTCTTGGTTAGTCCTTTTGGATACCTTTCTCTTTCTTCTTTATGCTCAAGACAGATTTTCCCTCCATGTGTTGCATTGGTTAAACCCCAGTTTGTAGCTCATCATTGGGCTCTGAAGCATCAGACTTGTTACTGAACACATGGGTCTGCTGTGCCCTGGTAGATGCCACCTTCCCAAGGGACGTATGAAAGGATGCTTTTTTCTGATTTCCTACTAGATGCTGTCCTCATGTGGCCACTTGGGTTCAGTGTTAGCATGAACATGAACATGTGTCCTGTCCCATGACTTTGGTGAACTCTCATTTTCTCTCTCATTCTGCAACCAGGTTGGGTTGCTGTTTCAGTACTGGCTGTTTTATGTAGCCATTCCATTTGTTCTGGTTTACGTTCTTTTTTATTTTCTTTTTTTCAGGCATCATTTCTATACAGTAGACAAAGCCAGCCTATTACATTTGATTTACAGTTTTTAGCTTTTGCTGGTAAGCATTTCAGCTCTCAGGCAGTTTTACCAACAGCTTTGAAGAGCTGAAATGAACCAGCCTGGACACGATGGTCTGTTTTTGTTGGTGTAATGAATTTATGAAGTTAAACTGATTGACCCCATAAGGTTTTACAGTGTATGACTCACGTCTGGCAGAGTTATCACAGCAATGAGTTTATATACTTAGCATTTCAGGAGGCAAATGGTTGGGGATACTCTTTCATTTGCTTGCATCTCAGAGTGAATCACTAGTATGTGAACCATCCTTCATCTCCTTTGTATTGCTTTTGTGTGTGTCTGTGTGTGGTTTCCCCTGTGAATTTCATTCTTTCCAGTTATATGGAAGTTCTCTTTTGAGCAGTGAAATTAGATGTTCCATCATCAGTCATAATGGTAAAGCTGAGTTGCCACGTTATCTGTGTCCTTTCTGTCTGGCGTCTCAATAACTGCTGCCCCACCACAATATCTGCCTAATACTTCAGCTCCATGGATGCCTCCTTGTGCAAACTGAGAGCCTGTATTTGGTGTGCATAGATCTGGGCTTACATCTGTGCTGGTAAATGCACTAGTGCATGGGCTAAGCAGTCCTGCCTCCTGTGCTGTGGGCATTGAGATGGGGCTCCTACAAGCTGCCCATTGCAAGATATTTAGAAACTAATTGCTGCGGAGGTTTCCATCCTCTTTTCAGACTAACTAAAATTTGGTTAGTGGGATCAAAACAGAAGGGGCAGGGAGGGAGAGCTGACCAAGGACTACTGATGGAACAACTATGAATCCTTGGTTCCTCAGGATTCCCTGCATCAGCAGTTGGCAACAGGAGTAAGGGGGCTCAGGAGGACACTGTGGAGTAGTGTGAAAAATGAGCGAAGAGAGTTACTAATTGATGCCTCTTGGAAAGTAGTCCAAGAGTGGTCCTCTTCCTAAACTCTCCTCTTGTGTGTGGTTTTATCTTTATGAGGTGTTCATAACAAGTGATGTGTAGATCTCCCTTATCTCATAATGTCTTTTCCTGCCTGCAGTGAATATGCAGGATACTGGATCATATACCAGCTTCTTTGAATTACTGCTCATGTCAGGAGATAAAATCTGCCTATTCTTTGAACCAACACTGGCGAGGGTTAGTTATTCTGGCTACCGAGAGAATGACACAGCAGATTAAACTCTTTCATTTCCTTCTTTGTCAAATGCCTTTTCATCTAACTGTGTGTCCCATAGAAATTCAGAGCAGTGTTGGCTGAGGGAAGTGGAAATATTTATCTCCTGTGTGTATCTGCCACCCTATTTAGACATGCTGGCAGAGCGCAGAGATTGGAGGAGTTGGATTAGGCAGTAGTTTCCCTATTGCTCACAGAACCACTTTTTCTGTGGTCTCCCAGCTACCCTGTGCCCAGTGGCCTATGCAAGATGGAGCGGAAAAGGCTCATTTTATGAACAAACAGGAACCTTTCTGGTCAGATTAATACCTGTGCTCTTTTAGAGAGATTTAGATACTAGAGATTTTAGGTACTGGAATAGGCTCCCCAGAAAGGTGGTTGAATCACCATCCCTGGTTGTGTTTAAGAGCCTTTTGGATGTGGTACTCAGGGATATGATTTAGTGTAGGGTTTTTAGAGTTAGGGTACTGGTTAGGCTGCGGTTGGACTTGATAATCTTCAATGTCTTTTCCAACCTGGGTAAATCTATGATTCTATGCAGGAACTCTTCTCCTGAGGTTAATCCAAGTTGTATCCAGGCCCTTCAGAAGGAAAGGGATATAGCAGCACAAAAATATGGCCTGATTCTGACATAACTAAATGCAGACCTGGAGAGTTAAAAGGGATTGTGTGATGTTCAAAGGATTTTGAAGCAAAGTTGTCCCCTAGGTAAGATTTGTGGCTGACATTCCCCATACATTGTTTGTAGGCACACAAGCTAAGGAGAGACTAGTGATGAGCATGCAGAGAAGCCAATGGTTCAGACAGGTTTGTAGTGACACAACACTGTAGAGTTCTGTCTAGTTCTCCTTGGCATAGTTTGGAAAATAAAGATGAGGTAATTGGTGGTAACCAATATGGCTTCATCAAGGTCAAGCCATGTCTGACAAACTTGGTGGCCTTTCATGATGGAGTAACAGCATCAGTGGATAATGGGAGAGCAACTGACATCATCTACTTGGACTTGTGCAGAGCATTTGATCCCGTCCTGCATGACATCCTGGTCACCAAACTGGAGAAAAATGGTTTTGATGGATGGACCAGTTGCAGGATAGGGAACTGTCTGGATGGTCACACTCAGAGAGCTGCAGTCAATAGCTCAGTGTCCAGGTGGAGGGTGGTGTTGGGACCAGTGTTATTTAACATTTTTGTAGGCAACATGGAGAGTGGAATCAAATGCAGCCTCAGCAAGTTTGCAGATGACACCAAGCTGAGCGGTGCTGTTGATGTGCTAGAGGGAAGGGATGCTACTCAGAGGGACCTGGACAGGCTGGAGAGGTGGGCCCTTGGCAGCCTCATGAACTTGAGTGTGGCCAAGTACAAGGCCCTGCACCTGGGTCAGGGCAATCCCAAGCACAGGCACAGGCTTAGAGGAGAATGATTTGAGAGAAGCCTTGACCCTGAGGAGAAGAGTTGTTGTGGAGGGAGGTGTCCCTGCCTATAGCAGGGGGACTGGAACTAAATGACCTTAAAGATTCAGTCAGTTATATTGTTTTTCTACCCTTAATTTTGCTTGAAAGGTTTTAGAATAAATGAGATTCTGGTTTCCATGAAAACTGTTTGCAGGGAGCTCCATTGTAGCTAGTAGGTCTGTCTTTAAGTTCAAGGGCAATAATGCATTGACTGTGTTGAAGAGAGAAATGACTCAGGAATGGATGATGGTTTAGAATAAAACATAATCCTACTTATTTTCTATGCAAGTATGTGTAAGGAAAAGATGCTGCACTCAGTTCTGGAAATACCCTGACAAATATATCTCTACTGTTTCACAGCTGGAGATATCAAGATTGTTAAAGCACTGGAAGATGTGGAAGTGAATGAATATGGGAGTGCATCTTTTGTCTGTGAGATTTCACACGATGAGGTTCAGACCCAGTGGTACAAAGAGGACAACAAGCTGAAGGCTGATGACAACATCAGAATGCAACAAGACGGTAGGGTGTAAGCGGGGGGTCTTTCTCCTGAGTGGGGGGTGGGTTGGAGATCAAGCATATAAGACATCTGAAATGAAGTGAAGAGGGTTCAGAAGCGAGTTCCCCTTTTGTTTTGGGACTGAGGTTTAGGTGGAACAAGTGACATGGTGGGATGCTTAGTGTGGGACGTGTGATGCTATCCCACCATCCCACACTGCTGGGAGCAGGTAGGAAATGAGTGCAGTTATTTCCAAAGTGGGGGTGAACAGGGCAGTCAGTTCACCTCTCCAAAGAGGTTTTGTCTGACAGTGAGTGTGATCCTTCTGTATCAGATACTTTGAATTTGACGGTGGCCGCATTTGATCAGTCCTTGTGGAAGCCATGTTTAGATTCTGCTTTGGTCTGCTCCATTTCCAGTTCAAAGTCGTTGGACACTAAATGAGACAGCTGCATCTCAGTAAAAGATGTGTTTGAATAGCTGTGATGTGCTTACTATTCAGATTTACAGAGCTGAGGTTTTGTCCTTGGCTATAGCAAAGAAGTCAAATCAGGTGAAATTAATTGTATTTCTGAACTAGACAAGTTTAAGTTTGGTAGCACCTAAATTTGGTGCGGTTTGTCATTGATTTCATCTGAAAGAAACTTGCAGGCTTTTTATCTGCTGTTGTCCCCAGCGTAAGATTATCCATTCACATCCTAAAGTACTTGTTATATTTTCAACTCACTCTTATTTGAATAAAAGCCTCAACAATTGGGAGCAATTTAATAAGCACAGAACAAGAGCTGGACCTTGCATTTGGTAGATACTGTACAGTATTACTTCATAGAAATGTAGTCAATGGCATTCCCTATAGACAATCGTTTGTTTTATCTTTAGAGTCGTTCAAAGAACCATTGTGAACTTGACATTAATTGGAATGGAATACACGCAAGAGACTTTCCTCTTCTTCCAATTGTCCTCATCCTTTCTTCTCTTCCACCCCTGCTTTGCAGATTACCATATAGAAATCACCAGGAAGTTGGAGGACAAGACAGCTTTGGAACGTCATTCTGTCATCCTGTCCTGTGACTTCAGGCCTTCTCCAAAGGTTGTGAAATGGTTCAAGGGCCGCACACCCATCGAGCCCTCTGAGAAGTACAAGATCAAGAGGGATAAGCATTCAGTAGAGCTCAGAATTCTGAAGCTGAAGCCCGATGATGCTGGTGTGTACAAGTGCAAGGCAGGAATTGCAGAGACTGAGGCCACGCTGACAGCTGAAGGTATGAGCAGGGAGGGTGGCCTCTTCCATGTCCTATTTCACCTCAGATTTCTCTTCTTGAGGTTGACTTCTGCCGTTCTCTCCTGCTAACTTTATATATGTATTATCTTCACATAGATGATTACACAAAGATCATCTAGTCCAACCATTCTACCACATCCCAGTATGATTTATAGTAACAGTGGTAACAGTTCACCTTGTTTCCCCACAGCCCGCAATGTAGAAGTAACGAAGCACCTGCAGGATGTAGAAATTGAAGAAGAGAGCTCTGCTGTCTTCTCCTGCGAGCTGTCCCATAATGACGAGGACGTGGAATGGTTCCTGAATGGCAACCTCCTTTACACCAACAATTACAATGACATCAAGAACGTTGGCAATTGCTGCACACTGACAATGAAGCAGGTTAAGCCTGAGGATGCTGGCACAGTGACAGTGAAGTCAGACAAGGTGTCAGAAAGCGCACCTGAAGGTGATAGGTGGGTCTGATCACACCCCTCCTGGATGTAAGAGATGCTAAGGAGCTCCAGTTCATTCTATTGTGCAGCAGTCCTGCTTCTAAAGCTGACCTCTCTGGGGTGACAAGTCATCAGAGGCTTTCTTCCAGTGGAAGGTTCCATTGCAGCAGATATCAAGGAAGGAGGATGGTTTTGGTGTCCTGCCAAAGCATTCCATTGCTTTTTATCATCATTTTACTTAACACAAGGAGAGCTACAGGAGCAATTTCTTTTACTGCTTCAGTAACATGCAGTGTCAATGCTGTTTTCTCCAAGGATTTATGACTGAAGGAGAGATCATTCAGTGTGTGTTTTGCCTCTGGGATGACTAATGACCAGGCTGTGAGCAACCTGATCTAGCTGTGAATGTCCCTTTTTATTGCAGGGGAGCTGGGCTAGATGGCCTTTAAGGGTCTCTTCCAATTCTAAGGAACTTGTGCCTGAAGTGCAGAAGTGGATGAATTATACCACTTCTTCATATCCTCCCCATGATTACAGAGGAAATACAACAAAACAACATGCATGGTCTTACTGTTGTCATTTGCTTGAATACGAAGACGTCTCTTTTTTATGGTTGAGATTTTTGTTGATATGGGTCAGGAGGAACTCACACTTTTTAGCTTTCTCAATAGGCAAAAAGTTCCAGTTGCTGCAAGCCACCGAGGTAACCAATAGAGGGGCCCTGATCCCCCTTGTGCCATCGGGATGCTCTGGCACGGGATATGCCTCAAATTCAAAGCTCCTTCCCACCTCCCAAGGAAAAGCAAAGCAACTCAAGCATCTCCAGCAAAGCTGCCCAGCAGACAGCAGGGAATGCAAACAGCTTCTGGCTGCTCCCCTGCACTCCTGTCCTAAGTAAGTGACCCCTCGAGGACTGGATGGGAAATCAGTGCATGACACACGTGAGTGTGCACAGCATTGTGCAAAGCAGTGGGGATCCATGTGTGTGTGTGTGTGTGTGTATTTGTTCATGGATGGTGTTGTACACACATTTGTGTCCATGAGTGTACAAACCAGTGGTGTTGCTCAGGTGTGTGTAGGTCTGTGGGTATGTGTGCAAGGACGAGCATGCACATATATGTACGTGCACAGGGGTGTGCAGAGTGTTGGAGCTGCACAAGGACATTGTGGTACCGGTGTGTGCGTGCACTTTGGGAGTGAAAGGAAGGGGTTACACATGTGTGAGTGTGTGTGCGCACAGGGCTGCACTAAGGGATGTGGTTGTGTGAGTGTGTGTGAGCACATAGATAGTGCGTGGATGCGGTGGCACAAATGTGTGCTTGCACAGGGCTGTGCTGAGGAGTTGGGCTGCACACAGGTGCACACAAAGGGATGTTTGAACCCTTTGCCCCTAAGAACAGTTTTCCAGTGTCTCTCGTCCAAGAATTCTTTGAACAGCCTGCAGCTGACTCTCCTGAAGCTCAGGGTCCTGACTTTGCTTTTTGCCAGGCCCGCATTCCTTGAGATGAGGAACTCTAGGAGGGCATGGTCACTACAGCCCTGACCACCTCCAGTCTTAACCCCTGCTGTGCAGCATGTCCAGTAATGCTTCCCTTCACAGAATCACAGAATCACAGAATTACCCGGGTTGGAAGGGACCTCAAGGATCATGTAGTTCCAACCCCCCTGCCTAGCAGGGCCACCAAACATACACATTTACTAGATCAGGTTGCCCAGGGCCCTGTCCAACCTGGTCTTGAACACCTCCAAGGACGGGGCATCCACAACCTCACTGGGCAGCCTGTTCCAGGACCTAACCACCCTTCTAGTAAAGAACTTTCCCCTAACATCCAACCTAAATCTTCCCTCCTTCAACTTAAAACCATTTCCCCTAGTCCTGCTATTATCAGCCCTTTCGAAGAGTTTACTCCCCTCCTGGGAGTAAGTTCCCTTCAGGTATTGAAAGGCTGCAATGAGGTCACCTCGCAACCTTCTCTTCTCCAGGCTGAACAAACCCAACTCCCTCAGCCTGTCCTCATAGGGGAGGTGCTCCAGCCCCCTGATCATCTTTGTGGCCCTCTTCTGGACCCTTTCCAAAATTTCCATATCTTTTTTGTACTGAGGGCTCCACACCTGGACACAGTACTCCAGATGGGGCCTCACAAGAGCAGAGTAGAGAGGGACGATCACCTCCCTATCCCTGCTGACCACCCCTCTCCTGATGGAGCCCAGGATCCCATTTGCTTTCCGGGCTGCCAGAGCGCACTGCTGGCTCATGTTAAGTTTCTCATCTATCAGGACCCCTAGGTCTTTTTCAGCCGAGCTGCTCTCAAGGACAACTCCTCCCAGCCTGTACAGGTGCCTGGGGTTCTTCCGGCCCAAGTGCAAAACCTTGCACTTTGCCGTGTTGAACCTCATTAGGTTCACCCGAGCCCAGCTTTCCAGCCTGTCAAGGTCCCTCTGAATGGCATCTGTTCCCTCCACCGTATCGACTGCACCACTCAGCTTGGTGTCATCAGCAAACTTGCTGAGGGTGCACTCCATTCCCTCATCGATGTCATTAATAAAGATGTTAAAGAGCACCGGTCCCAAGACAGACCCTTGAGGGACGCCGCTCGTTACCGGCCTCCACCTGGACATAGAGCCATTGACCACCACCCTCTGTCTGCGGCCTTTCAACCAATTGCTTATCCATCTAGTTGTCCACCCATCAAATCCACCTCCCTCCAATTTGGAGATGAGGATGTGATGGGGGACCATGTCAAAGGCCTTGCTCAGGTCCAGGTAAATGACATCGGTCGCCTTCCCTTCATCCACCAACGCCGTCACTCCATCATAGAAGGCCACAAGATTAGTTAAGCATGACCTTCCCCTGGTGAAGCCATGCTGGCTGTCTCGGATCACATGCTTGTTCTTTATGCGATCAAGCATGTTGTCCAGGAGGATCTGTTCCATAATCTTCCCAGGCACAGAGGTGAGACTCACCGGCCTGTAGTTACCCGGGTCGTCCCTGCTCCCCTTCTTGTAAATGGGAGTGACGTGACCCTTCCTCCAATCATCCGGGACCTCACCTGACAGCCACGACTTCTCAAATATGATGGAGAGCGGCTCAGCAACCACCTCAGCCAGCTCCTTCAGGACCCTGGGATGCACGCCATCTGGCCCCATAGACTTATACTCATTCAGTCTAAGGAGGCGCTCTCGGACTTGCTCTACCCTTACAGTGGGGAGGGATTTACCTCCTTGGTCCCCACATGGAGGTATGGGGGTGCAAGACTTAGGGACGTGAAAAAGACTAGAATCCTGGCCACCAGTGAAGACCGAGGTGAAGAACTCATTCAGCACCTCAGCTTTCTCTTCATCTGTTGAAGCCATTTCTCCTTTTAAATTTACCAGAGTAGGCACGCCCATTTTGGCCTGTCTCTTCTGGCCAATGTACCTGTAGAAGGTTTTCTTGTTGTTTTTCACATCCCTCGCCAAGTTCAGTTCTGCCTGAGCCTTGGCTTTCCTGATCCCACATCTGCAAGTTCGGACGGCATCCCTGTATTCTTCCCGGGTGACACAGCCTTGTTTCCAGAGCTTGTACACCCCTTTCTTCACCCTCAGTTCTCTTAGCAGGTCCTTGCTGAGCCATGCCGGTTTTCTACCTCTCCTGCCCACTTTCTTAATCAGGGGAATGGAGAACTCTTGTGCTGCCAGGAGGGCATCCTTGAACAGTAGCCAGCTCTCCTCAACGTCCTTATCTTTGAGGGCAGCGCGCCAGGGGATCTTGGCCAGCATTCCATTGAGTAGCTTGAAGTCTGCTCTTCTAAAGTTGAGCATCCTGGTCCTGCTCTTTGCCAGGCCCACATCGCTTGAGATCACAAACTCAACCAGGGCATGATCGCTGGAGCCCAGGCAGCCTCCAACCTTGACGCCTTTGATGATCTCCTCAGCGTTGGTGAGCAGCAGGTCCAGCAACGCTTGACCTCTGGTCGGTCTGTCCAATACCTTCCCTTCTGCTTGGTGTGCTTAATGCTTGGCCCACAAAGTTATTCCCAGTGCAGTCCAGCAGTCTCTCAGACAGCTTGCAGCCAGCCATGCTGATTTCCCAGCCTGACTGGAATCCCCCATCAAGTTGAGAGTCAGTGAGCGCGGTGCTTCTGGTAGCTGCAGTAAGCAGGGCCCATCAACAGGCTCCCTTGACCAGGCGGCCTGGAGCAGACCCTCACCTCCAGAAGCCCATTATTGGTTCAGTCCCGAATTTTACCCGCAAGTTCTCAACGTGATCATGGCTGTTCTTAGTCCTTTGCAGTCAGCTTCTTCATAGAGAGGGCAAATACCTTGCCCTCCGGAATTCCATAGTAACAATCATGTCTCCTTTATGTCAGGTGAGGTGTTTTTTGTTGTTGTTGTTTTTTGTTTGCTTGTTTGTTTGTTTTCCATTTTCTAGGTAGAAAATTTAATTTCTGAGCCAGGAGAAGAAGAAGTGCAACATGTAACAATCTTCCTGGCACTGTGCAGTTTGCATGAGTAGCCAAGTGCTCCTCAGGTAACGTGTGCTGCAGAGCTGACCTTGGTGGCAGGGGTTGTGTCTTCATTTTCTTCCTGTCATGTGGGAACATAAGAAGACTCTTCAGAGCAGGAGCTGCAGAGGAAGATGAACGGCATGAGAAGGTAAGGCTAGGAACCAAGGACACCTCCAGAAAGAACAGAAAAACTAAGTCATTTAAGATGCATGATGGCCGTGTGATACTGTCCGTGACTGGAGGAGAAGCACATGGCTAGGAATGACTGATGGCTCTGGTGGGATGAGTGCCTACGTGCGCCGTAAAGGAGAGTTTGTGGGATGTTCTGTGGACATGTGAAGGCTGTGGGAAAGTTAAGAGAGAAAACGTGTGAATTCACAGAAGTGGTATTAGAACCTGGAATAAACCATTTGGATCACTCACATCTGAGTCCGTGCCAGATTGTCGCACTGTCAGAACCTGAGGCCTGGGATTTTCCTTTAGTAGTGCCAACTGCCTGTTGTAAATGAGAAAAGATATTACTAAACATAGCTTCCCTCCTTGTAGTTTTGATATTTCTGTCTTTGCATTCCTTTAGCACCCAGGGTGTTGATGCAGCTGCACAAATCCGCTGTACTGTCCTCCTGTTTTGCATGGAAGAATGGTAAAATAGCAATCTCTGGGTGAAATTTTGTTCAGGCGTTTTCCTTTCTGTGCCCCTAGGAAGCAATGGCTTGGAAATGGCAGTGCCGCCTGGGAACCCACACAGCAACCCAGTATCTCATTGTCTGGGTCTGTGAAAAACCACAATGATGACAAAAGATGTTTCAATTCTGTCTGTGCTGTCAGTGCAGCCCTGAGGAGCGGTGTGGGCATGGCATGGCAGGGAGAAGGGATTTCCCTTCCAATGGGAAAGTTGCTGTTCATGTGTTGGTATGTAACCGCTCCATGGCCTGCTCCATGTGCTTCTGAATGGGCAGCTCAACTTTTGTGTCACTCAGCCACCTGTGGCAGAGGTCAGGATTAGTGCCTTTCAAGTAGCTGAGAAGCATTTCTTGCTCAAGTCCTGCTTCCAAGCTTAACCACCTACAATGAAGTAGATGTCGTTTTTCTGGTGTCCTTCAAGTCCGTGTCCGCATTTTCCCAAAAGCAAAAGAATTTGGAGTTAACCAGCTGCAGTGAAGTGAGCGATTTCAGTGCCTATTTCTGATGGTGGCAATGAGTTCAGAGGTCACACTTAATTGACGGTGCCTGTTTCCATTCTGACAAAGGCTGTAGTTTCAGCTGACTTCCCGAGGCTGCCATGTGTGGTGGTGACACAGCCTTGGGCTTGTGCGTTTGCATGACTCCCACCTTTCCTTTCTGTGTCTTGCAGGTCAGCTGGTGCTGGAAGCGGCCGGTATCTGAGTAGGAATGAAGGTGAGTGCAGGAGCAGCTGCTGAGGGGAGGAAGGAAGTCCATGCTAATGAGCTCTGAAGCATCTGCGGGTCCGGTACCAGAATAGGCAGCAGTGATGCAGGGGGCTCCTCGGCAGGAAGCTGGCTGATCCAAATGCTTGCTGAGAGTTTGGAAGCCCAAACCCTTATGGTCTCTGTAAGGGTGGTTAATAAAAAGATATTAACCAAGATGGTGGTAAATAGCCTAAGGTTATTAGCAAAGGGAAACTCACCAATATCGATACCTTGACTAGAAAGCTGAGGCAGCCTCAACTAGGGAGCAATCTCTAAGACATGCTGTCTCAGTGGTGGTCAGCCTTTAAATGAGGTCTCAGAGGAGGTTGAGTCGAGGTCCACCCCTTCTGGGAGCACAGCTAGATTACTCTCACCTGTGCTCCCGCAGCTGACCCAATACTTGCCTCAGCTGATTAATCAGAGGTTCAAGCTGTGATTTCCCATACAGTCTCTAAGCTGAAGGCAGCATCTCCTTGATCTGATGGTGGTGTGCCTGAGTGAGGGAGTGATCCAAGCTGGATGCAGAAGAGTCATCTTAATTTCTCTGCTATTTTACTTCAGATGACACCTATTGGGTGTTGGTTTCTTAAAATTTGGATCTAGGAGGTGGTCTCTTCCTTTGCTTCTGATGAAAGCACAGAAGTGCAGCAGGAGTAGAAGACAAAGAGGTTTTCTTGGTGACAGGAACACCAATTATTTGATTCAAATGTGTAACTGATGTAGATGGTGAAGAACAGATCTGCCTCAAAGACATGCTTGATCACATAAGAAATGAGCATGTGATCCAAGACAGGCAGCATGGCTTTAGCAGGGGAAGGCCATGCCTAACCAGTCTGGTGGCCTTCTATGATGGAGTGACGGCATTTGTGGACAAAAGGAAGGTAACAGATGTCATTGACCTGGACTTGAGCAAGATCTTTGACATTGCCCTCCACCACATCCTTATCTCTAAACTGGAGGGATGTGGATTTGACAGGTGGACCACCTGGTGGATAAGGGATTGGTTGAAAGGCCACAGACAGAGGGTGGTGATTCATGGTTCTATGTCCAGGTGGAGGCCGATAACAAGTGGTGTCATCCAGGAGTCTGTCTTGGGACCAGTGCTTTTTTACATGGTTATCAGAGACACCAATGATGCAATGGAGTGCACCTTCTGCTGTTTGCTGAGTGGTGCGGCTGACGCAGTGGAAGGAAGGGATGCCATTCAGAGGGAGCTCAACTGAGAGGTTGGCCTACGTGAATCTAATGAGGTTGAACACAGCAAAGTGCAAGGTTTTGCACTTGGGCTGGAGGAATCCCAGGCATTTCTACAGACTGGGAGGAGCAGTCCTTAAGAGAAGCCCCGCAGAGAAGGACCTGGGGGTCCTGGTGGATGAAAAACAGAACGTGAGCCATCAGCGTGCTCTTGCAGCTCAGAGAGCAAATGGTCCCCTGGGCTCCATCAGAAGAGGGGATGGCCAGCAGGGACAGGGAGGTGATTGATCTTCATGATCCTTGAGGTCCCTTCCAACCCGGGCCATTCTATGATTCTGTGATTACACTCGCTGTCAGAAAGAATGGCAGCTGTACAGAAGCTGGATATATTTTGGGACAGTTCTTGTAACCAGTTGATTTTAAGACCTTGCCCGAGTCAAGAGTCTAAATTGAGTGTCAGAAGAAAGCTGGTAAAGTGGCTATTGCTCATTCTTTTTCATTTGCTGATTCTTTCATTCGGGTTCCTTTTCCAAAGGAGATTCTGGTGATGGAAGCAATTGAAGAAAGAACCAAAGCAGCTCTTGCCAAGAGTGCTTGAAGTCCCTGTGGAGAGAAGCAAAGAACTTGGGCTTCCTCTGGGATGCTCCCCACCATGTCTCAGGAAGGAGACAACTGCTGTTCCACTTTCTGCTCTGTGTGTGGAAAGGTACGTCTGGGTTTCTTCTGCTTGTTTATTCTTTCTTTTTCAGGCTTTGAAGGAGAAGGGGTGGAGCAACGGGAGACTCACTGGTCGTTTGTTACCTCAAGAACAGGATGGATTCTGCATTGACTGTGAAAAACCTGGGCTAGTAGCATGGGCATGTTTCAGGCTGGACTTTTCCTTCTTGGTTTCCTTTTGGCTACAGGGAGACAGCTGTCTAAAGGTGTGTTTTCATACCCACTCTCCAAAACCATGTTTCATTGTTGCAGGTGGTTCAGTGTGCTCTTGCAGTGCAGATGCTGTAGTTTGCTGTAGAATCTGAATTGTTTCTGTTCCTAGGGGAGGACTGGGAGGAGGTAGTGAGAAGAGAATTCAATGCCTTAGGTGTATCTTAGTGAGAAATGTTGGCATGAGGTGCTGAAAGTCTTGAGTTGTCAAAGGCCAGTGAGGCTCAGACTCCTTAACCTGCTGGAGCAGGGTGGAAGCAAGGAGTGGGCACTGCCGTCCCACAAGCTGCACTTGGTTCTGGTCTGCCAGGTCTGTGCTGGCCTGGATTTCTTCTGAGAAGTTTGTTGGAGCTGCTTGGAGTAGTGAAGGGTGGGGAGGAAGTGCTGCTCAAGAGCTAAGGCTCTGCATGATCATCTTGGATGGTTTTAACCATGATATCTGAAGACATAGTTTCCATCAGAATGATCCCAACATTGTGCGAGTGTCTCAGATGTATGAGAGCACCCGCCTCCTCCAGCTGAGCCATAGGAAAGCTAACTGTGCCCAGTAATTACAGCTTCTGCAGATTGAATATGCTTCCAAGTGTTTTCCTTAGTGATCAATAATGTCCCAGCACTCTGAGATTCCATCTCTGGCACAGTCTGGAGCATCTCTGCAATCCTTGGTTGCTGGAGGGCACGTGGTGAGTGCATGGACAGGGTGGCACAAACGCGTGCGTGTGCTGAGGAGTTGGGTTGCACACAGGTGCACACAAAGGGGTGTTTGTGGAAGGTGTAGGCACGTAGGTGTTCCCAGGGATGGTTTGCACACGTCTGTGAATGCAAAGGAGGGCACACGATGCAGAGTGTGCATGGGGGTGTGCAAAGCAGGCAGGGTGGTGAATGGGTGTGCGTGTGCACATGGATAGGGGAAGGTTGGGGTTACAGGTTGACCTGTGCTGAGGTGAGTGGGGACTCACGGTGTTGCTCAGTGGTAGATTGGTTCACACTGAGTGCTAACAGGAAACTCGCACACCCTTTTTGTTTCAGCTGTGCCAGCGCTGTGATCCCTTGCTGCAGGGATGGGGTGTTGGAAGGATGGTGTGCGTGCCGAGCTCCCATCTCTTGCAGGAATCAAGTGTAGAGCAAAAGGGATGTTTGGGCCAGGTGACTGTAAGAAGGCTGGCTGCTTTGGATGGTGGTAGCTGATGGAAACAGGTGCTCTGGGGACCGTTCAGCTTTTAACAGAAGACAGGGGTCCTGCAGCAAGAACGACTAGGTTCTCAAATGGCTTCAGACGTGCACACCGACTACATCCCCGCAGACATTTACCGGTAGGTGGCTCTTGCAGAAGAAGATTCAAGCAGCAGAACCTTTTGCTCAGCTACAGCACACAAATGCTACAAAAGCAGGAACAACCTGCAAGCTCTGGGTCTGTTTGTCTTGCACAGGCATGCACTAACTGCGTTTGATGGTACCCCCCATCCTTGATTTCCTTCCCTGCTTCTTGTCTGATGACGCTGCTGAGCCAGGAACAAGCTGCCCAGTGTGGCAGAGCATGGTGCAGAGCTGTGCTGGGACCTCCTCCCCTTCATCTGCTGCAGATCAGTGCCCCACACGTGCCATTGGGATGCTCTGGCACGGGATGTGCCTCCAACCCAAAGCTCCTTCCCACCTCCCAAGGAAAAACAAAGCAACCCAAGCATCTCCAGCAAAGCTGCCCAGCAGACAGCAGGGAATGCAAACAGCTTCTGGCTGCTCCCCTACACTCCCGTCCTAAGTAAGAGACCCTATGAGGACTGGCTGGGAAATCAGTGCATGACACACGTGAGTGTGCACAGGATTGTGCAAAGCAGTGGGGTTCCACGAGTTTGTGTGTGTGTGTATCTCGGCTGTTATGAAAGCATGGGAAGACTGCCTTACTGAGTCCCAGATAATTACTTATCCTCAAATGATTTTTCCTGGCCAAAGTTAGAGCCTCTCACAGGTAATCGAGATCAACAGGCTGTTGTTGCACAATCAACAGACACAATCTAGATGATCAGCTGAGGAAAATAAAGCATCATGCGAAGGGTACTAGATAAGTGAGCAGCTTGAGATCTGCACATTTATGTGATGCTCATGGTCTTAGACAATATTTGCCTAGAGAGGTCACATTGAATGAAAGCAAACTCTAAGATGAATGAAAATATGCACAGGAGAAGAAGCCTCTGAGGCTTCTCAAGTGTTATGACCAGAAGACATAAACTCTGTTAAAGCAAGCGTTTCTCTCTATTTTTTGTGTTATTCCAGGCAGGCCTTGATTACCGCCTGAACACATGCTGTGGAAGCCCAGCTTATGCAGCACCAGAGCTAATCCAGGGCAAAGTGTCTATTGGCTCAGAGGGATGTAGAGCGGTGTTTGTTTTCCCCTCTTTCCCTTCCCTCTCCACAGAGCATTTAAAGGCAGTGGAGCTCAGGTAGGCTCTCTTGGTTTCCCTTCTGAATTCTGCTAGGTTGCACACTTCTTTTAGAAGTATTTCGCACATTGAGATGGGTTAACACATTCTCATTGATTTATATCTTTGTCTCCAACTCTGTTTTTCACTTTTACTGACATTAATGAACATCTTTCAGACTTCGTGCCTTAATAAAAAAGAGACAGTGATTGAGAAAAAGAAAAAGTATAAGAAGAAAAAGAAAAAGAATAGATAGGAAGGGATAGATCAAATCACAGTGAAGGAGTTGACAACACATTCCATCAGACTTTGGGGAGATGGAACAAATTCCAGTAATCCCCCTGAAAGTCAGAAATCAGACAGATAATTGGGAGGTATCTGACTGAACAAAGAGCAAGGGATGGAGAAATCTGGAGGGCAGTGGGAGTAGGTTGTGCCCAAATGGCCTGCTGAAAACATGCCCTTAACCATGGCCATTTCTTTAGGAGAGCTGAAAAAACTTGGAGGATGAGACACATCAAATAGGCAGCAGGGAAGAGTAGTGCTGGGCACCGGGCTATAGTCACAGGGCATTGGCACTGGCACCACTGTCTGTGTCTCTGAATCTGAAGACATTTGTGTCCAGCGAACACAGTTCTGGAAAACATTGTAGTTTCAGTAAAAGAAAAAAAAAGACATCAAATCACCTCAAAGATTCATATTTACAACTTAAAATGGAACAAGACTCATGAGAATTTTTCATGTTGAGAAGGGTTAACACAATTTCAATGATTTCCATCTTTGTCTTCAATTATTTGTTTCAGTTTTATTGACATTTATGATCAACTATTAAGCTTACAGCCTCAAAATTTATAAAAAGAGATACATTTGCATCTTGCACGTGGCCTGATGCCCCTTTCACCTTCGCAGTTCCCACAAGTCCTTCCATGCCGGAGAGTATGAGATCCAGCAGAGCACCTCTCCTCTTTGGTTCCTCCACTGCTTGGTCAAGAAGCTGCCATCTGTGCTCTCCAGGGATCTGCTGGATGCCACATGCCCTGCTGTGCTGTCCCTGCTGCAGATAATGGAGTGACAAAGGCCACCAAATGGGACAAGGGACAGACAACATCAGATTCCCATCTGTCTGCAGAGGGCACCTTCCATTTACTCTCCCTGATCAGGAAGACAGGAAAAGACACTGATGGTCTCCTCTGTTTGCCATTTCCATTAGCTCTGACCTGTCTGCTCTTCCATCCCCAGGCAGAGCTCAGTGCACTCTCACAGAGGGTATTCACCCTTCTTTATCTCCTTGCCCATCCATCCTAAAGACTTGGTATCCCCCTTGTGCTACAGTGCAGTTGTGGAAGCCATTAAACTGTGTCCCCATGGTCCAAACAGGAGCTCAGGCCTGCAGCTCTATCAAGATTTCTAGCTTCTTGTGTGTTGGTGTTTGCATTAGTGCAAAACCACAGAAGTAAACATCCTAATTGGAAAGCATCACTGGACATAGCCTGACTGGATAGCTAATCTATGGTATCAGTGTGCAGAAGGTGGCACACAAACATTAGACTGATCGTGGGCCTTGGAGTTGACACAGCAACATGGTCACACCATGGGCATGGCTTTCCTGAAGGCCCTGTGCTGCTCTTGCAGCTGTGAGTGAATTCACCAGACAGCCAGTGCTATCCCCTCTCTGGCCCTCGGCTGATGCCCAGGAAGGAGCTGTCTATCTCAGGGATTTCCCACATGGTTTACAAGCACTGGCACACATCAGGAGCAGCCCAGGCACCTTGGGCATCACCCAGTGTCTGTGTGTGAGCAACTGCCTCCCAGCTGAAGGTCCGAGGACTCAGAGCAGGAGCTCACATGCAGGCAACTCCTTGTGCTCTTCTGAACTGAACCAGAGGAATCCCAGCTCCTGTGGGTGTGTAGGGAGCTGAATCCCATTTCAGCTCCAGGATTTCTGTCAAGGGATGAGACTCCTGCGCTGCCTCAGCTGGATCACTGCCCTGCACAGGGAAAGTCCAAACCTTGCCTTCCTTGTCTGGTTGCCCTTATTGTTTCATCAAACGATCTCTGGGAGCACTCCCCATATGTCTCCAATCAGTCACTGACCACTGGACATGTGGTGGTTAATTGAGCGAATTTCAAAGCACAGTCATGATGCTGTTGTCTTTCAGGAGCTGTTGGCCATGAGGACCCAGGGACATGTCAGGGGAGACAAGTTGGAAAGATAAAAATGACATAATCTGCTGCTTGCTTGTCCAGGCTCCTGGGACACAGGGAGCTCATAAAAGTGTGCAGGGCTGCAGAGAGACAGCTGTGCCCAGGAGCAGCTCTTGTGCACAGCACAGCCTGCAGGTGACAGAAGGAGAGGAGAGAAACTGAAGAGAGCTTGCAGGATGTGTGTGGTGTGAGCGGGCTGTGAGCTCACTGCAGGAGCATTGCTCACAGACCATGACAGGGTAAGTCTCACTGCAGACCATGAGCTGCTTTTCATAGAGGGTCAACTTAATTTGGGACATCCCATAGGAGATCTGGATGCAGGCACTGCATGTTTCTTTACTGTGGAAAAAGCCTTCTGCTCCAGCTGAGGGCTTCCATACTGCAGTATGAAATCACAGCCCTGAGGGCTGCATGTCCCAGCACGGCTGCAGGCTGTGCGGCCGGGGCTGCAGGCGGGTGCCCAGGGCTGTCCTGCAGAGCAGGGTCCCTGCTGTGCCCCAGGGGCTGTGTGCCGGGTATGGGACTCTGCCGCCTGCCAGGCTCAGCACTCAGCCTGCCCGGGGAGCTGCCCAGGGTGCTGCAGGGAGACAGGTGGGGGGAAGGAGCCCCCCGGCAGGGCTTGTGCTGCCACAGCTGCTGCCTGGGGCAGGGGATCACAACTCCACAACACAAGGGAATGTTTCTGAGGGCACTTTGCAAGAGGAGAGCCAAGGCAGGGGGTTTCCATTTCCTGTTCTGAGGCAAAGAGGTTTGGAGTCAGAAATCTAAAAGGGGCAATAAGAGTTCTGAGAATTTTTCATCAATCAATTGCTTGTTTTGTGAACACTCACACATGATGTGCTTTCAGTCTCCCCTTTCTCGAAGGATGGAATTATCATCATTTTCTGTAGGCATGAATAATTCACTTATCCTACAAACAGGCAGCATTTTCTAACTGAAACTGAATGCCACAGAAGCTCGGGTAGGGGGCTCTAAGAGCACTTGGGGTAAAGATATGAGACATGAAACAGATGAAAATATCCAGGGAGAAGGCATAAGAAAATAAAAGGAAGGTTAGAGCTCCATATGCTGCTTCTGCTTAAGGAATGCTGAAATACATGAAATTAAATGCAAGTAATGGTGCTAAATGTACACTGTTGTAAGAGAATAAAAACATTTCATATTATAGCAGGAGGAGTGTGTCTGAGAATGGTCTGGACTTGTCATTATCTTCTGCACTCTGAGCAGGACTCCAAGCCCAACAACAGCAGATGTCCAACAGCAGCTCCATCAGCGAGTTCCTCCTGCTGCCGTTGGCAGACACGCGGCAGCTGCAGCTCCTGCACTTCTGGCTCTTCCTGGGCATCTACCTGGCTGCCCTCCTGGGCAACGGCCTCATCAGCACAGCCGTAGCCTGCGACCGCCGCCTGCACACCCCCATGTACTTCTTCCTCCTCAACCTGGCCCTCCTCGACCTGGGCAGCATCTCCACCACTCTCCCCAAAGCCATGCCCAACGCCCTCTGGGACACCAGGGCCATCTCCTACACAGGATGTGCTGCACAGCTCTTTTTCTTTACCTTCTTCCTCTCAGCAGAGTATTCCCTTCTCACCATCATGTCCTATGAACGCTACGTTGCGATCTGCAAGCCCCTGCACTACGGGACCTTGATGGACAGCAGAGCTTGTGCCACCATGGCAGCAGCTGCCTGGGGCACTGGGGTTCTCTATTCCCTGCTGCACACTGCCAGTACGTTTTCACTGCCTCTCTGCCAAGGCAATGTTGTCAACCAGTTTTTCTGTGAAATCCCACAGATCCTCAAGCTCTCCTGCTCTGGCTCCTACCTCATGGAATTTGTATTTCTCTTTTTTGGTGTCAGTTTAGGCTTTGGTTGCTTTGTTTTCATAGTTGTGTCCTATGTGCACATCTTCATGGCTGTGCTGAGGATGCCCTCTGAGCAGGGACGGCACAAAGCCTTCTCCATGTGCCTCCCTCACCTGGCTGTGGTCTCCCTGTTTCTCAGCACTGGTGCTTTTGCCTACCTGAAGCCCCCGTCCATTTCCTCCCCACTCCTGGATCTGACAGTGGCACTTCTGTATGCAGTGATTCCTCCAACACTAAACCCTATTATCTACAGCATGAGGAACAGGGAGATCAAGCACGCTTTCAGGAAGGTGTTGCAATAAGCACTATTCCAGCTACAATAAAATGCACAACTTCCTCAATAGGATTCCCAGTGGTGGTTCTTTATGTTTTATGCATCTTTGTCTGTTTGATTATGTGAGATATAGGAATGTGCAAAAAAAAAATGTTATTGAACTTATAAATAAAAATGTATTTAAATTCTTTCCTACCTAATTTCCATTTTCTCACTCCAAGAACTCATGTAAACATGGAACCAGATTCCCTGAATATGTTATAAGATACCTAAAAAGCTTTCAAAATAGACTTACTTAGATTTTCTTTCTTCCTACTTTGCCTGGATTTGGGGAGGTACAGCCACAGACAGCAGCTCAACGTGCTCTTTTCATTCATGTGCTCTTACCAGTGCTGCAGTGCTCTTGAGTCCTCTCATTTGTGCAGTCCTGAAGGTCGTGTGTGTCTCACAACAGTCCTGTTGCCTCTACAGCAGCAATCCAGGGCTGCAGTCAGTAGCCGGCAATATGAACAGGTCTGTCAGAGCTGGTCTCCTTGCTGGCACTGCCATAACAAGAGGGCCCCTTTAGAGCAGGACCAGAGAACTGGAGGGAGGCCTCTTCCAAAGCTGGTGTAAGGAATATACCTCAGGAGCTGCTCCCTGAGAAAACCTTGAGATCTTCAGGTGCTCTTCACTGTGTGACCAGATCAGATTGAATAGTCCCAAGGAGATCCGTAAGCATCTCAAGGCAGTGCTGTGGTTTAAGGTTTATGGGTTGAGACAAAGAGAAAAAGAAAAGGATAATAATTATGACAAATGTATTTATACATATATAATATATTTAGTGTATTTTCACACATATACAACATATGCAGTTGCAAACATATATGAACTAATCCCTATGCGCATCTGTCTGCAAGTCCAGGATTAGTTGCAGGGGTTTTAACAGCCACAGGGTTCACTGTAGGAGCTGAAGTGGCTGTTGGGCTGTTGCAGGAGTTGAAGTGACCTCAGAGTTCATTGCCAGAGCTGGAACCACCACAGGACCTGTGACTATGTTGGAGCAGCCACTGGGCTCATTGGAGGGGTTGGAGCCACCGCAGGGCTGTACTTCCTCCCTTGGGAGGAATTTGTACCATTTTCTTATTACCATACTTGGAACAGCTACAGGACCCGTAGCAGGAGTAACTGCAGAGCTCATTATGAGGGGTGGAGTGACAGAGGGATCTGCCCAGAGCTTGGAGCAACTGCAGGACATGTAGCAAAACCTTGGAGCTGCTGCATGGTCTGTGCCAGGAGTTGCAGAGGCTGCAGCACTGTCAGCAGATCCAGCTCTCTGGATCTGGCACACTGCAGTCATTTGTGCCTCTTGGGGGTTACCAGTGCCACAGCAGACCTGCCCCCAATATTCTACCAGTTTATCAGGATCCTGCAGTTGCTCGGAGATGAAGTTCCAAAGCCCTGGGGGTGCCCACCACTCCAGGCAGCTGCCCAGACCGTCCCACACCCTCTGCCATGCAGAGCCTTCTCACCTTGGGGCAGATCTCTCACTGATATTCCTGAATAATTGTTTAACCTCAATCATAGATTCATAGAATCACCAAGGTTGGAAAAGGCCTAAAAGATCATCCAGTCCAACCGTTCACCTATTACCTATAGCTCCCACTAAACCATGTCCCTCAACACAATATCCAGTACACCCCCGGACTCACAGAGGCGACAATGTAAATTGTGTAATTCCTAATCATATGGACAATATTACTTCCAAAACCCAAAGATGACCGCAGAGCTGAATGTGCACAAAACTTCACTTTGTCAGCTGCCAATTTTATCGTGGTACAAACTGAGGTCAAACAGCATAGCAAAATAAATACCCTAATGCAGCATCCAAGCACCAAGTAAGGAGCTGTGCAGTGAAGCTTCATGAGAAGACTCAACAAGCTCCACACATAGGGAGCACATCCACACATATCAGCACCATGGCCTGCACTTCTCCAGCTCCCACAAAGCCCTGTCCGCTCTGGACAGATGTGCTGCTATCTCAACCCTTGGAGCCTCACATCAGGCACCAAAATGACAGTGGTTGTTGAACCCAACATGTGGCTCAGCAGCACACAGTGCTTTGTGCACTGCCCAATTCCCAGTGGGATGGGGATGAGAACTGGGAAAAAGAGTACAACTTCTGGGATGTAACAAAGCAGTTTACTAAGAGAGATAAAAGAAGTGGAGTAATAGTTATCACTGTATATCCGTTGATATGGAATTGTATGTAACAACTGATGCACAAGCACTTGCTCAGCACCACCAGACTGATGCTCAGCTGGACCCTGGGCAGTGAAGAGACTGAGATGAACTCCCACCCCTTTCAATACAATTTCTGCTTGCTGTCAGCTGATAGAGAACGTCCCTTTGGCCACTATCAGTCAGCTGTCCTCACTCTGTTCCCTCCCAGCTCCATGTGCCCTCCACTGACCATGGCCTTGGCTCTGTACAACACTGCTTAGCAGCAGCTGTAAACATCAGAGTGTTATCAATGGTTTTCTCCTAGAACCAAAACACTGCACCACAGCAGACAGTCTGAAGAAAACAATTCCATTCCAGCTGTAACTCAGATTCCTGCCTGTCCCCTCTTCTTGTTCTTCCTGATCAGGAAGCAAGGAACAGAATCTGCCGCTCTCCTCTCTGAGCCCTTTCCATCAGTTCTCAGCTGGCTCCTCTGCCATCCCCAGGCAGAGCTCAGTGCCCTCTCATGGATGGCAGCAGCCTTTTCTCTTCTTCCTTGCCCATCCGTCATGCAGAATCTGTACCCCATTTGCTACAGTACAGAGCTGAGAATCAACCCACCATGTCTCTGTGAACCAAACAAGACCCTAGGCCTGCAAAGGCACAGAGATTTGGAGTTCGCTGAGTGAATGTTTGTGGTCCTCTCATTAGTGTAAGGATTCTTCAGAAAGGATCCCCTTCCAGAAGCATGTTTTGATTTTGCCTGGCTGAGCCTTGCATCTACACCGTGCTACTGGTGTTCAGAAGATGGCACACAGATACGAGACCCATTGTGGGGCTCACAGTTGTCCAGTGAACATTGTCACTACCCAGGGCATGTCTTTCCTAAAGGTCCTCAGTGGCATTTGCCAGCTGGCTGGGGGTGTGCTGGAGACCCCAGGGAACTGCCATTCTGTTGTAATACAAGAAGAATTTTACAGAGCAGCAGCCATGGATCAAGATAAGCACTTTACAGAGCAGCAGCTGCAGAGCAGGATAAACAGCATGAGAACCAAGGACACCTCTAGCAAAAGAGTGAAAGGCTCGTGGCTTTGAAGCGGGGTTTTAGGGTTCTTATTGCAGAAGCTTTCTTCCAATTAGTACGTGTGATTTTTGAACACCCTTGTTTGTTTGCTATAAAAGTACGGCTCTTCAGGCAATAGATGGACACAGCTATATTTAACTATATTGGTGTGTGGTTGTTTGTCCTAGAACGCTGACTTTTGCCTTCAGGTTCGCCAACACATGGGGGCCCGCAATGTCATGGGATTTAACTCTTGAACACCTGTGGGATCCCGAGAAACTAAGCCAGTATTTGAGTCAGGGATGGCGCAGCCTAGATAGATCTAAGGGGGTATGACTTATTTGGGGCTTGGCTTGTGCTTACCGTGCTCTATATAACACTGTTCCGAAAAGAGAGAATTTCCGAGCTGAGGTTCTAGCCAAAAAGGGAAATCCCCAAGTCAATTTTGATCAGTCACAGGAGGCACCAGTAACAATATCAGTTGCCCTTGTGGAAGGCAAGAAATGGAAATGGGTGTCCTCACGTCTAGAACGGAAAAAAGAAGTGGAGGAGGAGGCAACAGAAGATCCAGGTGACAGGTCTGGATAAGTACCGAGAAAGGAAAAAGGAAAAGTGTCATGAAGAAGAGAGTGATGAGGAGGAAATCTCTGTTACTGTTTGTCGATCCCTGAAGATGACTGAAATCGAAGGCGTAAGAAAGGAGTTCACACGGCACCAGAATGAATCTCTTGTTACCTGGTTGCTTCGCTGTTGGGACAGCTGGGACGGTAGCTTGTTGTGATGTGACAGGCCCTTCCCCATATTCTGGAAGAATCTTAGTGTAATACAGTGGGTGTAGACAAAAAGGCGTAGGTTATATAAGGATGTGTCTGTTTCAATAAATCGCCATTTTGCCACTTCATCTCCTTGGTGTCACTTGGTAATTGGCCTAGCTGCTGCTTCAGTTGAAGGCGAGAGATCGTAAAGAAATTAACGACCATAAAGCCTTCATGTGTATCATTAAAATTCTCAGCTATTAGACACAAGCGCTTTCCAGATTGAGCAAGGAACAACAGTAAATTGCACTGTGTGTTTCCTTGTGGTGTTACCTACGTGACCACAGAGAAGACACGAGGAAGTGGCATGACCAGCCTACTCCTGTACTATGAGCACGGGTGAGGGAACTACAAAACAGTCCAACCACCAGTACGGCTGCTCCAGTTATCACAGGTAACCAATAGAGGGGCCCTGCCCTCATTCAAGGGAGTGGAAGGGATAATAGAGTTTATTGGACTGTGTGGATTTGATGGCCTAGCACATCAGAACCACAGAAATATAAGGCACTGGTGGATACTGGTGCACAGTGCACCCTAATGCCCTCCAGTCATGAAGGGACAGAATCAATCCATATTTCTGGATATCTCTCAAGAATTGACTGTGTTGGAGGCTGAAATAAGCCTCACTGGTAAAGACTGGAAAAAACATCCTATGTGAGTGGTCCAGGGTTTCCGTTCATACTTGGTATTGAGGATACCTCAGAAGAGGGCATTTCAAGGATACTAAGGGGTATCACTGGGCCTTTGGAATCGCTGCTGTAGATATGGACAACATTAAGCAGCTGTCTGTTTTGCCTGGCCTGTCAGAGGACCCGTCTGTTGTGAGGCTGCTACGAGTAAAAATAAAAGAGCAGCAGGTACCGATTGCTACAAAGACAGTGCACAGACGGCAGTATCGCACCAACAGGGATTCCTTGCTCCCCATTCATGATTTGATTCGCCAGTTGGAGAATCAGGGAGTGATCAGTAAAACTCACTCACCTTTTAACAGCTCCATATGGCCAGTGCGTAAAGCCAGTGGAGAATGGAGGCTGACAGTAGACTACCGTGGCCTGAATGAGGTCACACCCCCACTGAGTGCTGCTGTGCTGGAGAGCAAATAATTCAAATTCTTCTATGAGCCAGTTTTGCTATTAAGTGAAGCAAAGTAAAAGGGCCTGCCCAGGAAATTCAGTTCTTAGGTATAAAGTGGCAGGATGGATGTCATCACATCCCAACAGTGATTGACAAAATCACTGCCATGTCTCCACCAACTAGCAAGAAAGAGACACAATCTTTCCTGGGTGCAGTGGGCTTTTGGAGGATGCACATTCCAAACTACAGCCTCATTGTAAGCCCCCTTTATCAGGTGATGCAGAAGAAGAATGATTTTGCATAGGGCCCAGAGCAGCAGCAGGCTTTTGAACAGATTAAACAGGAGATAGCCTGTGCCATGGACCTGGGGCCAGTACGGACTGGACAGGATGTAAAGAACATCCTCTATACTGCTGCTGGAGAG
Organism: Coturnix japonica; assembly: GCF_054131305.1. NCBI lineage: Eukaryota > Metazoa > Chordata > Aves > Galliformes > Phasianidae > Coturnix > Coturnix japonica. Next base: position 3,064,645 of record NC_140687.1, on the reverse strand, counting down.
AAAGGTCCCACTTGGAGTTTGTGGCAAAGAGCCTCAGGAGGGACCCAAGGCCGACCCCTGGGATTCTGGAGCTGAGCGTACAAGGGGTCTGAAGAGTGCTACACTCCAACTGAGAAGGAGATCTTAGCCGCGTATGAGGGGGCTCGGGCTGCTTCCGAAGTAGCTGGTACTGAAATGCAGCTCTTTCTGGCACCTCGACTGTCAATGATGAACCGGATGTTGAAAGGGGAGGTTCTCTCCACCCATCATGCTACCGATGCCACCTGGAGCAAGTGGATTGCACTGATTAGACAACAAGCGCGGATGGGGAACCTCAATCGTCCAGGAATTTTAGAAGTGATCATGAACTGGACTGAAGATAAAAAGTTTGGAACATCACCAGGAGAAGAGGTGTCATGTGCTAAAGCGGCCCCACCATACATCGAACTACCAGAAAATGAAAAGAAATATGCTCTTTTCACTGATGGATCATTTCATATTGTAGGGAAGCATCGGAGATGGAAAGCTGCTGTTTGGAGCCCCACACGACAGGTCGCAGAGGCCACTGAAGGTAAAGGAGAATCAAGTCAGTTTGCAGAGGTAAAAGCTGTCCAGCTGACCTTAGATGTGGCTGAACGGGAGAGGTGGCCAATGCTTTATCTTTATACTGACTCATGGATGGTGGCAAATGCCTTATGGGGGTTGTTACAGCAGTGGGAACAAAATAACTGGCAACGGAGGTGTAAACCTATTTGGGCTGCTGAACTGTAGAAAAACATAACTGCTCAAAAAAAAGATATGATTGTAAAGGTGTGTCACGTGGATGCACACTTGCCCAAGAGTCGGGCTATTGCAGAACAACAAAACAACCATCAGGTAGGTCGAGCTGCCAGAATTGAGGTGGCTCAAATAGACTTGGACTGGCAGAACAAGAGTGAATTATTTCAAGCTTGATGGTTCCATGAGACCTCAAGCCATCAAGGAATGGACATAACATATAATTGAGCTAGAGACTGAGGGGTGGACTTAACTATGGATGCTATTGCACTGGTTATTCATGACTGTGAATCATGTGCCATAATTAAACAAGCCAAGAATATGAAGCCTCTCTGGGGGGAAGGCCAAGGCAAAAGTATAAATATGGGGAGGAGTGACAGGTGAATGATGTCACCTTGCCAGGATCTCATAATGATAAGCGTTTTGTGCTTACCATGGTGGAAGCAACCACTGGGTGGCTTGAAACATACGCAGTACCCCATGCTACTGCCAGAAACACAATATTGGGTTGTTAGAAACAAGTCCTATAGAGACATGACACCTCAGAAAGAACTGAGTCTCATAATGGGACACATTTCAAAAATTCCCTTAATAAATACTTGGGCCAAAGTTCATGGCATTGAGTGGATTTATCATATCCCCTACCATGCACCAGCTTCTGGTAAAATTAAAAGATACAATGGGGTGTTGAAAACTATGTTGAAAGCAATGGGTGGTGGAACACTGAAGCACTGGGAAAAGCATTTGCATGTGGTGCAAGGATGCTGTTAAAGTTCATATCCCACATGTGCCCTGTGTCTCATCACAGGATGTGGGGTGTGAGAAGGGCCCAGTCTGAACAAGCAGTCAATCCCAGTGAAACTCTGAACTTCAGATCTCTCAGTTCCAGTGCCCTCCTGTGCACACTCTCCCATAGTTTGATGTTCTTTATGTTCTGCATTGCCCAGAAGTGCACCCAGTGCTCCAGGTGAGGCAGTAGCAATGCAGAGCAAAGAGGGACAAACCTCTCTCCCACCCAGCTGGCAATAAATTGCTTGATGCACTTTAGGGGACTGTTGGCCTTCTTGGCTGGCTGGGCACACTGCTGACTCACTTAAAATTTTATGTTGAGCAGGACCCCCAATCCTTTTCAGTCAGACGTCTCTCATGTGTCCAATATACAGACAGTGTTTATGTCCAGGGTTGCCCATACCCAGGTGCACAATCAGGCACTTGTTCTTGTTATACTTTATGCACTTGGTGCTTAGTACCAACTGGTACCCACTTCTCTGACTTGTCCACATCTCTCTGCAAGTCCTCTCCACCCTCAGTGGAGGCAACAACACCTCCTCATCTGGTCTCATCAGCAAACTTGCTCAGAACATCTTCTAGTCCTGCATGCAAGTCATCTGCATAAACATGAAAGGAAAGTGGCCCTAAAATGGAACCCTGGGGAGCTCTGACAGTGACCATCTACCAGCCCAATGGAACCCACGGACTATAATCCTTTGGGACAGAACTACTGGCCAACTGCTCACCCACCACTGCTGGTGAACCTGAAAGGCAAAATGTCAGCGTGCTGGGTCAAACAGAGAAACACCAATATAGTTACATATAGCTGCATCAATTTATTGCCCGAAAGCCAGACTTTTATAGGAGACAGACAAGGGTGTCCAAAAATCACACACGCTAGTTGGAGGAAAGCTACTGCAATAACAACCCTATAACCCCCCTTCAAAGCCACGAGCCATTCATTCTTTTCCTAGAGATGTCCTTTGTTCTCATGCTGTTTATCCTGCTCCGCAGCTGCTGCTCTGTGAACTCCTTATCTCAATCCATGGCTGCTGCTCTGTAAAATTCTTCTTGTATTACAACACACCACGTTCTGTTTCTGTCTAGCTGTATGCAGGAATTTCTGTCCAGAAGGGTGCTGGAGAAATAGTATCAAAAGCTCTACTGAAATCCTCAAGGATTACATCAACTGCCTTCCCTTGTTCAGCTCAATGGATAAAGGTGTCATAAAAAGACCTGAAATTAAATAGGACCTTCCCCTCTGTATCTTGTGTTGTCTGTGACCTGTCCTTCAGTTGTTTTTCCATAACTCCCACCATCATTTTCTCCATAATTTTACCAAGCACTGTAGTGAGACTGACAGGTCCATAGTTGCCCGTGTCATCTTTCTTGCTCTTCCTTACAATGAGACAACATTTGCCAGCTTCCTGTCAACAGGTATGACCCTAGATTTATTAGATGCCATTGAAATGCGAGCCCAGAGCATGCTAAAGTGTCATCAGTGCAAGAACGTAGATGTGCCATAGCTTTGCAATGCCTTGAAATCCAGACTATGCCACAGATGGAGCAGAGAGGAAGATCTGCCTCTTCTGTTCTGAGCTCATCCTTTTGATAAGCTGAATATCACTACATACTCCATGGGGTCAGGTGCAAAAGACACAATGGGTGCCCTAAGCACGTGGCTGAGGTGGTATTTAGGATGGCCAAGAATACCTCCCTTCTGGCCCTCAGCTGATGCTCCAGAAGGAGGTGTCTATCTCATAGATTTTCCGTCACAGTTTACAAGCACTAGCACAAAACTAGGATCACCCAAGGCATCTTGGGCATCACTGAGAGACTGTGTATGAGTAGTGCAGTCCCTGTGGAATAAAAACCAAGGATTCAGATGAGGGACTCACACACAGACACCTCACTGTGCACATCTGAACTCAGCTAGGTGAACTTGTAGCTCCTGTGGTTCTTTGAAAAACTGATCCCAATTCAGCCCCAGGGTTTCCATCTGAGGATGAGATGCCTAACGCTAGAATAAGGATGGGATGGTCTGTTGATAACAGGACAAATGGAAACGGATTTAAATTAAAAAGGGGAGACATAGGTTAGATGTGAGGAACCTATATTTTTACACAGCAACACTGGAAAAAGTTGCCCTCAGAGGCTGTGCATGCCCAATGGATGGGATCCTGGGTTTACTCTGGGTTTACCCTCACGTCAGTCCATGTTTCTACTCATACTTTTGTCTAGGTGAACTCTCACTTTACTCAAGGTTTTACTCACAGTTTACCATCAGGGAGTGTGATCGGGAGATGGGCTGGTGGAGTGACTTGCTGGCATCCCCGAGGGAAGGCTGCCAGGCAGATACCCCCAGAAAAGTGGTTGACTCCCTGCCCTGTCACAGTCAGACAGACCTGACTGATGAGAAGGGTTGGAAGAGAGTCCCAATTCAACATCACAGGAGCCCCCCCATGCCTGCCTAGCCTTCGACCCCTGATCCATCTAAGCAACAGGTTTGACACTCTGAAATCTGAAGGAGATAAGAATGGGGAGGCAATGGAGGATCTGCCTAGGAGGAAACCTAATGCAAGGCAGTCACTACCAAGCCTTGTGACTTCCTCTGCCATGAAAGAAAGAAGGGTGGCCGTGGTGGGTGACTCCCTTCTCAGAGGAATAGAGGGCCCCATTTGCAGACTGGACCCCAGTTGTCAGTAAGTCTGCTGCCTTCTTGGTTTCAGGTCAGGGACATAATGAGGAAACTCCCAATGCTGGTTAGGTCCACTGATTATTTTCCACTACTCATAGTTTAGGTGGGCAGTGATGAAATTTCTTAGATAAGACTACAAACTATAAAAAGAGATTTCAGGAATTTAGGCCATTTAGTTCACAAAGTGGGAGATCAAGTGATTTTTTGTTCTATACCTTCAGTGGCAGTGAGGGACACAGAGCAGGCTTGGAAAGCAAAGCAATGAACAATTGTCTCAGAGGTTGGTACTGAGCCAGAAACTTTGAGTTCTTTGATCACAGGACAGTTTACTTGGCCCATGGTCTGTTATCCATGAATGGAACCCAACTGTCTCAAAGGGGGAAGTGAATCCTAGCATAGACGGTAGCGGGGCTTATCGAAAGAGCTTTAAACTAGCTACGATGGGGGAGTGGACAAAACAGGGCTTACCAGAGATAAGCCTAGGGAAATGCTGTTTGAGCTGGGAGAGAGGCAGATGCCTCAGCTGAAGTGCGTCTACACCAACGCACGCAGCTTGGTCAACAAGCAAGAGGAGCTGGAAGCAACTGTGCATCTGACAAACCATGACCTAGTTGCTATTACCGACCCATGGTGGGACCACTGCCATGACTGGAGTGCTGTGATGGATGGTTACAAGCTCTTCAGAAGGGATAGAGGAGGAAGGAAGGGTGGTGGTGTGGCCCTTTATATTAAAGAGAGTTTTGATGTTGAAGAGCTTGGGCTTCAGAATGAAGTGCATGTTTGTAAGGATCGGGGGAAAGGCCTGTAAGTGTGACATCTTGCTAAAGGTTTCTTATAGACCGCCTAATTGATGGGTGAGGCATTCTATGAGCAGCTTACTGAAGTCGCAAGATTGCCAGCACTCATTTTCTTGGGAGACTACAACTTCTCTGATATATGCTGGGAATATAATAAATAGCAGAGGAATCAGTCCAAGAGGTTTATAGATTGCATGCAAGACAGCTTCCTTACACAGCTGGTATGAAGTCCTACCAGGGGTGGTTCCTTGCTAGACCTGCTCTTCACTAACAGTGAAGGACTGGTAGGAGTTGAGAAGGTTGGGGACTGTCTTGGGCAGAGTGGCCATGAAATGGTAGAATTCTCTATTCTTGGAGATGTCAGAAGGGTGACTAGCAAAACTACTATCCTGAACTTCTAGAGGGCGGACTTTGACCTGTTCAGGACACTTGTAGCACAGGTCCCTTGGGAGTCGCTCCTTATGGGTAAAGGGGTCCAGGAAGCCTGGACACTCCTCAAGATGGAAATCTTAAAGGCACGAGATCAGGCTGTCCCTGAATGCCATAAGGTGAGCCATAGGGGAAGAAGACCAGTGCAGATGAACTGGGAAAAACTATTGAGACTCAGGAAGAAAAAGAGAATCTCCGTCCTCTGGAAGAAGGGGCTGGGTACTTGGGGAGATTACAAGGAAGTTGCTAAGGCATGCAGGGAGGAAGTTAGGAAGGCACATTAATTCCCTGTCCCTTAATCCATGCCCAGAGCTTCTCAGCCATGTCACTGCCAACTGTAAGCTCCATGCAGAGTTCAAGTGGGACACAGAGGGCACAGCCTTCTGCTGGGTGGATGCAAGTGTTGGTGGAACCAGATGGGACAAAGCCCTCCCACCATGCCCTCCTGGGAAAATGGCCACCCCAAGAATGGCAGTCTGCCTCCTCCATGACCCCATCTGAAATGCTCCTGCACTGATTGATTATAGGGCTTTAAACCAGGTCCAAATGGGGAAGGGTGGGGAATTGGATGTGACAGAGAAGGGCTGAGGGATATTGTTGCTGTTGGAGATTGAATGGAAAGCCTCTGAGTTGTTCTATAGGATTGTGTGAGGATTCCTCAGAGAAAGTCTTGTTGCCAATACCCCGTCCTAAATCTTACTGTGTACCCTCTGGGGGTAACCCCAACCTACTGCTGCCCTAAAGTGCCTGTAGACCAGTGCGGGTAGCATGGGAAATAAACGGGACAAATCAAGAGAAAACCACAGAGCTTTTCCTTTCATGCAGGCTGCTGATTCTGAGCAAGGCCCTGAACATCAGTACCACAGTGTAGATGCAAGACCCAGACAGGCTAAATCAAAGCATGCTTCTGGAAGGGGATGCTTTCTGAAGAATCCTTACACTAATGAGAGGACCACAAACATTCACTCAGCGAACTCCAAATCTCTGTGCCTTTGCAGGCCTAGGGTCTTGTTTGGTTCACAGAGACACGGTGGGTTGATTCTCAGCTCTGTACTGTAGCAAATGGGGTACAGATTCTGCATGACGGATGGGCAAGGAAGAAGAGAAAAGGCTGCTGCCATCCATGAGAGGGCACTGAGCTCTGCCTGGGGATGGCAGAGGAGCCAGCTGAGAACTGATGGAAAGGGCTCAGAGAGGAGAGCGGCAGATTCTGTTCCTTGCTTCCTGATCAGGAAGAACAAGAAGAGGGGACAGGCAGGAATCTGAGTTACAGCTGGGATGGAATTGTTTTCTTCAGACTGTCTGCTGTGGTGCAGTGTTTTGGTTCTAGGAGAAAACCATTGATAACACTCTGATGTTTACAGCTGCTGCTAAGCAGTGTTGTACAGAGCCAAGGCCACGGTCAGTGGAGGGCACATGGAGCTGGGAGGGAACAGAGTGAGGACAGCTGACTGATAGTGGCCAAAGGGACGTTCTCTATCAGCTGACAGCAAGCAGAAATTGTATTGAAAGGGGTGGGAGTTCATCTCAGTCTCTTCACTGCCCAGGGTCCAGCTGAGCATCAGTCTGGTGGTGCTGAGCAAGTGCTTGTGCATCAGTTGTTACATACGATTCTATATCAACGGATATATAGTGATTACTATTACTCCTCTCCTTTTATCTCTCTTAGTAAACTGTTTTGTTACAACCCAGAAGTTGTACTCTTTTTCCCAGTTCTCATCCCCATCCCACTGGGAATGGGGCAGTGCACAAAGCACTGTGAGCTGCTGAGCCACATGTTGGGTTCAACAACCACAGTCATTTTGGTGCCTGATGTGAGGCTCCAAGGGTTGTGGTAACAGCACATCTGTCCAGAGTGGACAGGGCTTTGTGGGAGTTGGAGATGTGCAGGCCATGGTGCTGATAGTTTCCCTATTTGTGAAGCTTGCTGAGTCTTCTCATGAAGCTGCATTTCACAGCTCCTTGCTTGCTGCTTGTTTTCCCTGCTGCATCATTTGTCAACTCTGGATGCTGGATTAGGGTATTTATTTTGCTATGCTGTTTGACCTTGGTTTGTACCACGATAAAATTGGCAAAGTGAAGTTTTGTGCACATTCAGCTCTTTGGACATCTTTGGGTTTTGGAAGTAATATTGTTGGTATGATTAGGAATTACACATTTTACACTGTCGTCTCTGGGAGACCAGGGGTATTCAAGGAGAGACTGGATATTGTGTTGAGGGACATGGTTAAGTGGGAGCTATTGGTAATAGGTGAACGGTTGGATTGGATGATCTTTCAGGCCTTTTCCAGCCTTGGTGATTCTATGATTCTAGGATTGAGGTTAAACAATTATTCAGGAATATCAGTGAGAGATCTGCCCCAAGGTGAGAAGGCTCTGCATGGCAGGGGGTGTGGGACAGTCTGGGCAGCTGCCTGGAGTGGTGGGCACCCCCAGGGCTTTGGAACTTCATCTCCGAGCAACTGCAGGATCCTGAGAAACTGGTAGAATATTGGAGACAGGTCTGCTGTGGCACTGGTAATCCTAAAAAGGCCCAAATGACTGCAGTGTGCCAGGGCCTGGCCCACACCTACTGAGCTGTGTTCAACACTATTCAGCATCTTCAAGGGGAAGAGAGCTGGATCTGCTGACATTGCTGCAGCCTCTGCAACTCCTGGCACAGTCCCTGCAATAGCTCCAAGTTTTTGCTACACATCCTGCAGTTGCTCCAAGCTCTGGACAGATCCCACTGTCACTCCACCCCTCATAAGGAGCTCTGCGGTCACTTATGCTACAGGTCCTGTAGCTGTTCCAAGTATTGAGATAAGAAAATTAAGCAAACCCCTGAGTGCTGCTGTAGAGACGACGGGACTGCTGTGAGACACACAAGACCTTCAGGCCTGTAGAAATGAGAGGACTCGAATCCTCTGTGCACTGTATCAGTGTAAAGAGAGGAGGAATGAAAAGAACTAGTTGTGCTTCTATCTGTGGCTGTACCTTCCCCAAATCCAGACAAAGTTGGATAAGATAAGAGCTAAGGAAAAGCGTATTTTGAATGCTATTTATTTATCTCTTAACCTATTCGGGGAATCTGGTTCCATGTTTACATGAGCTCTTGGAGTGAGAAAATGGATAGTAGGTGTGAAAGAAGTGAAACAAATTTTTATTTATAAGTTCAATAACATTTTTTTGCACGTTGCTATATCTCACATAATCAATCAATCAAAGATGCATAAAAGATGAAGAACCATCACTGGGAATCATGCGATGAAGATGTGCACTTTATTGAAGCGGGAATAGTGAGTATTGCAACACCTTCCTGAGAGCGTGCTTGATCTCCCTGTTCCTCATGCTGTAGATAATAGGGTTCAGTGTTGGAGGAACCACTGAGTACAGAAGTGCCACTGTCAGATCCAGGAGTGGGGAGGGAATGGAGGGGGGCTTCAGGTAGGCAAAAGCACCAGTGCTGAGAAACAGGGAGACCACGGCCAGGTGAGGGAGGCACGTGGAGAAGGCTTTGCGCCGTCCCTGCTCAGAGGGCATCCTCAGCACAGCCACGAAGATCTGCACATAGGACACAACTATGAAAACATAGCAGCCTACGTCTAAACTGATAGTAAAAATGAGAAACACAACTTCCCTGAGATTTGATTCTGAGCAGGAGAGCTTGAGGATCTGGGGAATTTCACAGAAAAACTGGTTGAAAAAAATTGCCTTGGCAGAGAGGCAGTGAAAACGTACTGGCAGTGTGCAGCAGGGAATTGAGAACCCCAGTGCCCCAGGCAGCTGCTGCCATGGTGGCACAAGCTCTGCTGTCCATCAAGGTCCCGTAGTGCAGGGGCTTGCAGATGGCAACATAGCGGTCATAGGACATGATGGTGAGAAGGGAATACTCTGCTGACATGAAGAAGGTAAAGAAAAAGAGCTGTGCAGCACATCCTGTGTAGGAGATGGCCCTGTTGTCCCAGAGGGCGTTGGCCATGGCTTTGGGGAGAGTGGTGGAGATGCTGCCCAGGTTGAGGAGGGCCAGGTTGAGGAGGAAGAAGTACATGGGGGTGTGCAGGCGGCGGTCGCAGGCTACGGCTGTGCTGATGAGGCCGTTGCCCAGGAGGGCAGCCAGGTAGATGCCCAGGAAGAGCCAGAAGTGCAGGAGCTGCAGCTGCCGCGTGTCTGCCAACGGCAGCAGGAGGAACTCACTGATGGAGCTGCTGTTGGGCATCTGCTGTTGTTGGGCTTGGAGTCCTGCTCAGAGTGCAGAAGATAATGACAAGTCCAGACCATTCTCAGAGGCACTACTCCTGCTATACTATGAAATGTTTTAATTCTCCTACAACAGTGTACATTTAGCACCATTACTTGCATTTAATTTCATGTAGATCAGCATTCCTTAAGCAGAAGCAGCATATGGAGCTCTAACCTTCCTCTTATTTTCTTATCCCTTCTCCCTGGATATTTTCATCTGTTTCATGTCTCATATCTTTACCCCAAGTGCTCTTAGAGCCCCCTACCCGAGCTTCTGTGGCATTCAGTTTCAGTTAGAAAATGCTGCCTGTTTGTAGGATAAGTGAATTATTCATGCCTACAGAAAATGAAGATAATTCCATCCTTCGAGAAAGGGGAGACTGAAAGCACATCATGTGTGAGTGTTCACAAAACAAGCAATTGATTGATGAAAAATTCTCAGAACTCTTATTGCCCCTTTTAGATTTCTGACTCCAAACCTCTTTGCCTCAGAACAGGAAATGGAAACCCCCTGCCTTGGCTCTCCTCTTGCAAAGTGCCCTCAGAAACATTCAGTTGTGCAGTGGAGCTGTGATCCCCTGGCCCAGGCAGCAGCTGTGGCAGCACAAACCCTGCCGGGGGCTCCTTACCCCACACGTCTCCCCGCAGCGCCCTGGGCAGCTCCCCGGGCAGGCTGAGTGCTGAGCCTGGCAGGCGGCAGAGTCCCATACCCGGCACACAGCCCCTGGGGCACAGCAGGGACCCTGCTCTGCAGGACAGCCCTGGGCACCCGTCTCAGCTGGAGCAGAAAGCTTTTTCCACAGTAAAGAAACATGCAGTGCCTGCAGTCAGATCTCCTATGGGATGTCCCAGTTATAGTTACCCCTTAATTAAAAGCAGCTCATGGTCAGCTGTGAGACTTACCTTGTCATGGTCTGTGAGCAATGCTCCTGCAGTGAGTTCACAGCCCGCTCACACCACACACATCCTGCAAGCTCTCTCCAATTTCTCTCCTCTCCTTCTGTCACCTGCAGGCTGTGCTGTGCACGAGATCTGCTCCTGGGCACAGCTGTCTCTCTGCAGCTCTGCCCACTTTTATGAGCTCCCTGTGTCCCAGGAACCTGGACAAGCAAGCAGCAGATTATGTCATTTTTATCCTTCCCACTCATTTCCCCTGACATGTCCCTGGGTCCTCATGGCCAACAGCTCCTGAAAGACAACAGCATCATGACTGTGCTTTGAAATCCACTCAATTAACCACCACATGTCCAGTGGTCAGTGACTGATTGGAGACATATGGGGAGTGCTCCCAGAGATCGTTTGATGAAACAATAAGGGCAACCAGACAAGGAAGGCGAGGTTTGGACTTTCCCTGTGCAGGGCAGTGATCCAGCTGAGGCAGCGCAGGAGTCTCATCCCTTGACAGAAATCCTGGAGCTGAAATGGGATTCGGCTCCCCACAGAACCACAGGAGCTGGGATTTCTCTGGTTCAGTTCAGAAGTGCACAAGGAGTTGCCTGCATGTGAGCTCCTGCTCTGAGTCCTCGGTCCTTCAGCTGGGAGGCAGCTGCTCACACACAGACACTGGGTGATGCCCAAGGTGCCTGGGCTGCTCCTGATGTTTGCAAGTGCTTGTAAACCGAGTGGGAAATCCCTGAGATAGACACCTCCTTCCTGGGCATCAGCTGAGGGCCAGAGAGGGGATAGCACCGGCTGTCCGGTGAATTCACTCACAGCTACAAGAGCAGCACAGGGCCTTCAGGAAAGCCATGCCCATGGTGTGTCCGTGATGCTACGTCACCTCCAAGACCCACGATCGGTCTAATGTTTGTGTGCCACCTTCTGCACACTGATTCTATAGATGAGCTATCCAGTCAGGCAATGTCCAGTGATGCTTTTCAATTAGGATATTTACTTCTGTGCTTTTGCACTAATGCAAACACCAACACACAAGAAGCTAGAAATCTTGGTAGAGCTGCAGGCCTGAGCTCCTGTTTGGACCATGGGGACACAGTTTAATGGTTTCCACAACTGCACTGTAGCACAAGGGGGATACCGAGTCTTTAGGATGGATGGGCGAGGAGACAAAGAAGGGCGACTGCCCTCTGTGAGAGTGCACTGAGCTCTGCCTGGGGATGGAAGAGCAGACAGGTCAGAGCTAATGGAAATGGCAAACAGAGGAGACCATCAGTGTCTTTTCCTGTCTTCCTGATCAGGGAGAGTAAATGGAAGGTGCCCTCTGCAGACAGATGGGAATCTGATGTTGTCTGTCCCTTGTCCCATTTGGTGGCCTTTGTCACTCCATTATCTGTGGCAGGGACAGCACAGCAGGGCATGTGGCATCCAGCAGATCCATGGAGAGCACAGATGGCAGCTTCTTGACCAAGCAGTGGAGGAACCAAAGAGGAGAGGTGCTCTGCTGGATCTCATACTCTCCGGCATGGAAGGACTTGTGGGAACTGTGAAGGTGAAAGGGGCATCAGGCCATGTGCAAGATGCAAATGTATCTCTTTTAATTTATTTATTTATTTTGAGGCTGTAAGCTTAATAGTTGATCATAAATGTCAATAAAACTGAAACAAATAATTGAAGACAAAGATGGAAATCAATGAAAATGTGTTAACCCTTCTCAACATGAAAAATTCTCATGAGTCTTGTTCCATTTTAAGTTGTAAATATGAATCTTTGAGGTGATTTGATGTCTTTTTTTTTCTTTTACTGAAACTACAATGTTTTCCAGAACTGTGTTCGCTGGACACAAATGCCTTCAGGTTCAGAGACACAGACAGCGGTGCCAGTGCCAATGCCCTGTGACTGTAGCCTGGTGCCCAGCACTACTCTTCCCTGCTGCCTATTTGATGTGTCTCATCCTCCAAGTTTTTTCAGCTCTCCTAAAGAAATGGCCATGGTTAAGGGCATGTTTTCAGCAGGCCATTTGGGCACAAACTACTCCCACTGCCCTCCAGATTTCTCCATCCCTTGCTCTTTGTTCAGTCAGATACCTCCCAATTATCTGTCTGATTTCTGACTTTCAGGGGGATTACTGGAATTTGTTCTATCTCCCCAAAGTCTGATGGAATGTGTTGTCAACTCCTTCACTGTGATTTGATCTATCCCTTCCTATCTATTCTTTTTCTTTTTCTTCTTATACTTTTTCTTTTTCTCAATCACTGTCTCTTTTTTATTAAGGCACGAAGTCTGAAAGATGTTCATTAATGTCAGTAAAAGTGAAAAACAGAGTTGGAGACAAAGATATAAATCAATGAGAATGTGTTAACCCATCTCAATGTGTGAAATACTCACAAGTCCTGATCAGTTTTAAGTTGATACCTCTCAACTACCTGGCTGATCTATCCCAGGAAGATTACTGGAATTTGCTCCATCTCTCAGAGTCTGATGGCCTCTGTTGTCAACTACTTCACTGTGATTCAATCTATCCTATCCTACCTCAGAATAAATCATTTCTTTTAAAAGTATTCCATATGAAAGACAAACTTCAATAGATGCCGCTTGAACATGGCATGCAGTTGATCACTGTGTTTTACTGTTCATTCAATTGCATCACCTTTCTTTCCATTTGCTGGCCAGATAAAAAAGAGAAATCTTTCCTTTTCCATGTGTAGCTGGTTCTCTGAGGAAAGCCAGTGGGAGTTGGTGCAAAGCAGTTTTAACACTGAGCGGATGAATGCAGAGGAGAAGAGTGATGTGAAGAAAAGTGATGCAAGTCCCATAGGTCCATTGTGAGCAGAAATTGGGTGGGGAGGTTGAGAAGGACCTTTGTCAACACAGTAACAGTACAGAACTCATTGGGACATCCTGGATTGGTATCAGTTGCACAGTGCTGCTTTAATGTCTTCTTTAAACCCAACTATAAATAAATAGACAATAAATTTATACTGGATTCTTTAAGCTCTCTCCAGATATCCCTCCTTTTTGCTGAACAAGTTCTGATAACCTGAAGAAGATAACAAGATGGCATAAGGCACAGGAGATTCTTTAGGTTATAATGGGCCCCAGGGTGCATTTGATGCTGAGTTCATCAGCCTCTAGTGCAGAGAGAAGTTTGCACAAAGTGCTCAACAAGACAAAGTCAGAAGTAACAGTGAAGTTTCTTGGAGTATTAATGGGCCCGCTGAGGAACATTACCAAGTAAGCTTCCCAAGGGACTTGTTAGAGAAGATAACTGGAAGCCATGACTACAGGCAGGCAAAGGCACTGGCATGCTAAGAAACCTCTCCTTTGCCTTACGAAGCAGACAGGTCAAGCCCTGATTGCAAGACCAGTGGTAGAGAGATCCTGTCTCTCATGTTGGCTCCTGGCATTTCCTGGGGCAATGGGTTGGAGGTCCGTATGATGTTAAATGAAAGACATGGGGACAGAAGATCCCAGGCTCTACATGTGGTGCAAGGACGCTGTGAGGTTCATGTCCCATATGAGACCTATGTTTCATTGCAGGATGTGAGCAGGGATGTGAGAAGGGCCCAGTCTGAACAAGCAGCCAATCCCTGTGAAACTCTGAACTTCAGATCTCTCAGTTCCAGTGCCCTCGTTTGCACATTCTCCCAGAGTTTGAAGTCCTTTATGTTCTGCGGTGCACAATCAGGCACTTGTTCTTGTTATACGTTATGCACTTGGTGCTTAGTACCAACTGGTACCCACTTCTCTGACTTGTCCACATCTCTCTGCAAGTCCTCTCCACCCTCAGTGGAGGCAACAGCACCTCCTCATCTGGTCTCATCAGCAAACTTGCTCAGAACGTCTTCTAGTCCTGCATTCAAGTCATCTGCATAAACATGAAAGGAAAGTGGCCCCAAAATGGAACCCTGGGGACCCCGACAGTGACCATCTACCAGCCTGATGGAAAAAACTGACTATAATCCTTTGGGACTGACCTACTGGCCAACTGCTCACCCACCACATTGTGTTTCTGTCTAGCCATATGCAGAACATTCTGTCCAGAAGGTTGTTGTGAGAAACAGTATCAAAATCTCCACTGAAATCCTCAAGGATTACATCAACTGGCTTCCCTTGGTCAACTAAACGGATAACTGTGTCACAAAATGAGCTTAAATTAAACAGGACCTTTGCCTCACAAACTTGTGTTGGCTGCGACCAATGACAGAATTGTCCTTCAGCTGTTTTTCCATAACTCCCACCATCATTTTCTCCATAATTTTACCAGGCTCTGGACTGACAGGTCCATAATTGCCCATGTCATCTTTCTTGCTCTTCCTTACAATGAGACAACATTTGCCAGCTTCCTGTCAGCTGGCATGACCCTAGACTTCTTTAGATGCAATTGAAATGACAGCCCAGAGCATACTAAGGCGTCATCATTGAAAGAAAGTAGATGTGCCATAGCTTTGCAATGCCTTGAACTCCAGAGTATGCCACAAATGGAGCAGAGGGGAAGATTTGCCTCTTCTGTAGTGAACTCGTTCTTTTGGTAAGCAGAATAACACTACCTGATACATGAGGACTGTGTCTCTGCTCTGCTCTGCTCAGCTCACAGGGCAGAGGTTCAGGGTGTTGCTCTCATGTCAGTGCAGGTAAACTCACTTTAACCTTTTTTCTTCTGTAAATGCTTCCTCTGTTTGTATGCTCAGATACACTTCCACATTCCCTCAAGTACACTTCTATATATCATTAACAATTAAACTTTCTTATACCATCAAAACTGTTTGTCAAACAGTACAGTTCTACAGTTAACATAAACTCCCTTAATACAGTCTGTATTCTTCAGTTATAAACACTGTGCCACAGAACCAGCACTGATTGAACCACCTCCCTCACACACTTCCTCGCAAGCAGTACATAGTATTACATAAATGGGTTGACATTCATTGGTTGGGTGGAATGTACACCTCTCCTCAGGACAATCTTACTAATCTACAGACTACAAACTCCCGTCTTCTTACATACAAGCAGAAAGTACATATGAGTGGACAGACAACACAGTCTTTCACTTTGTCCGTGTCTGGCCATTTCCCTCACAGGAGGAAGGAAACATGGATCGGGACTCGGCACTCACCCTGCAGCTGTTCTGTGTCTCACTCACACCACACTCACTCTGACATTTAGATCAAAAACCATGGTTTATTCATACTACACAATGCTGACAACGTTTTCTAGCTGGAATCTTAATAACACTCATACTCTGGTCGACCAGTTGCAAACGTTAATGTTTTTCCCAGAGTCGGCTTGACACACGGTACCAAACACTTAAAGCAGATGATAATATTGAACATACAACCTATAACCCCCGTGATTACAACTTGGAGAACCCAGGCTACCATTTGACAGGCTATCCACTATATCCCATACCCGTAGGAGAGACCAACCTAGGTCCCTCCTATTGTCAACTACCTGGGAGAGAGTATTTGTTCTTGTTTCCATTCATATGACATACAGTTCCCTTTCATAGGAACACACCCAAGGAGTCTTCCTACCCCAGCTGGCAACCAAAGCCATGAGCTCACCTCCCTGGGAGCAGCACGTATGGCTGTAAACTGTGTAGGATGTCTCCTCAAGACATATGGGCTCCACTTACCATACACATACCTGGTCCACCTATGGGTGGTCCTTGTCTGTCCCTGCAGTGATCAGGTGAGGAAGGGAGTCCTTCAGAGAAATCTCAGGGTGCGCCAAAAGTGTCTCCCTCTCAGCTGGTCCTGCAGCGAACAGAGCTGGTCCCACCTGGGCCGCCAAATTGACTACAGGAATTGAACTCTATAACCTCTATAACTGATACAGTCTCCCATGACATACTTATACCAAAGCTGAGGAAGTATGGGATAGGTGATTGGACAGTGAAGTGGGTCGAGAACTGGCTGACTGGCAGAGTGCAGAGGATTGTCGTTGGCGGTGCAGTGTCTGGCTGCAGGGCTGTAACTAGCGGCGTCCCCCAGGGGTCTGTGCTCAGTCCGGTCTTGTTCAACATCTTCATCAACGACCTTGATGAGGGGATAGTGACCACCCTCAGCAAGTTTGCTGATGACACGAAGTTGGGAGGATTGGCTGACACGCCTGAAGGCTGTGCTGCCATTCAGCGAGACCTGGACAGGCTGGAGAGCCGGGCAGTAAGAAACCGGATGAGGTTTAACAAAAGCAAGTGTAGAGTCTTGCACCTGGGTAGAAATAATTGCATGCACCAGTACAGGCTGGGGGAAGAGCTGCTGGAGAGGAGCTCTGCTGAGAGGGACCTGGGCGTCCTGGTGGACGACAGATTGACCATGAGCCAGCAGTGTGCCCTTGTAGCCAAAAAAGCCAATGGCATCCTGGGGTGCATTTAAAAGAGCGTGTCCAGCAGGTCGAAGGAGGTGATCCTCCCCCTCTACTCTGCCCTGGTGAGGCCTCATCTGGAATATTGTGTCCAGTTTTGGGCTCCCCAGTACAAAAAAGACAGGGATCTCTTGGAAAGAGTCCAGTGGAGGACCACAAAGATGGTGAAGGGCCTGGAGCATCTCCCCTATGAGGAGAGACTTAGGGAACTGGGTCTGTTTAGCCTTGAGAAAAGAAGGCTGAGAGGGGACCTGATCCAGGTCTAAAATATTTGAGGTGTGGGGGGCAAAGAGGTGAGGCCAGACTCTTTTCAGCAGTGTGTGGAGGAGGGACAAGGGGAAACAGACAGAAACTGCACCATAGGAAATTCTGCACTAATGTGTGCAATAACTTCTTTACGGTGAGAGTGACAGAGCACTGGAACAGGCTGCCTAGGGTGGTTGTGGAATCTCCTTCTCTGGAGATATTCAAGACCTGCCTGGATGCTGAGCAACGTAGTGTAGGGAACCTGCTTTGGCAGGGGGCTGGACTCAGTGGTCTCTGGAGGTCCCTTCCAACCCCTACAATTCTGTGATTCTGTGAATATCATGGAGTTGTTTGGATGGGGAAAGACTACCCCTTTGAATGACCTTTTGTCAGGGCATGTCCTGGGATTCCTAGGATCCTCAAAATGCAGCACTGCTTCTGTCACTGAAAAATGGGGCCCTGTGTGGGACGGAGGGAGGGTCCATGAGTCCCTGGCCCACCTGACTGAGTATTTCCATGGTCTTAGCAAAGACATACTTACAACTTGAGAATGATAGTTAGCTGTGTTCATGGTGGCATGGCCACTTTTAATGGCCTTGAACTGTCTGAACATAACTGAAGAAGCTCAGGCTGATGCAAATCAGCTATTGAATGATAGTGTTGAAAAATTGGAAAGACAGGTGGCAGTTTTGATGGGAAAAAACCTAATTCAATCATTCTCCTATGGAAGATCAGTAACAACTGTCTGGAGGACCATGGGGGCCCTGTACAAGGGAATCTGTATAAAATGGACTCTGTAAATGAAGGCACTAAAAGATCAGATTTTGAGGTTCCATTTGGACTAGATCTATTTGAGATCTGACTGATTGTAACCCAAAAATGAAAAAAAAAAAAAAAAAAAATGCAGGATAGGCTGGTGGGAGTGCCCTGACCAGTGTCCACCCCCCAAACCCTGCTGCCCATAATACAGCAGCTGAACTGATGGATATAGTACAGTGGTTTAGACAGAAACCAAGAGAGCATGCCAGCATAGCTGCTCTGGTTATGGGACATGGAGCCAGAAAGTGCTATGGTGAATGGACTGGAAATTTCAAAACTGACATCCATTACTACTAACCCTGCCCTCAGGCAAAGACTTTATGCTCTTGTCTGGAGGGCTTATCGCAATAAAGATTGGCGGATTTGCTGCGTAGACCGGTCAGAACTCAGATCTGCGTTGTGCTTCCTGCGGCACCAAACGCCCAACAGTGGCAGTTCCGTGTATTGGCCAGCAGGTGGCAGCAGAGACCACGGAAAGAACGTCTCCTCTGTGGAAGAGGAGGGAAGGGGGAAAAAAAAAAGAAAAAAAAAAAATCAAACCACAGCAAACAAATAAAAACTTCTCCAAACGTAGCAAACGTGAATGTCTGTCAATAAATTAATGAGTAATTAAATTGATATCCCTTTCCCGCCCCCCCCCCCCCCCCCCCCCAACTTCTGAGATGAAAAAAAAACACTTCTTTTAGAAGAAAACAGAGTAGTAACAACTTCTGTATCTACATTCCCCACTCTGAGATTCTGTCTGGGTCTCCCAAGGCTTGTAAATAACCACTGGGTCGGTTCTGATGTCGCGTGATTTGTTGTCAGTTCTCTCATGGTTCTCCGGTCAGTTCTCCGGTGCCAGGATCTGCCACAGGGCATTCTGACCACGGGCATCATGTTTCTACGCTGCCGCCTGCATTTAACAGGCAATGGGACTGCCCAGCATGTGCAAGGCAGCACCTCTTTCACACCACCAGAATGTTTAAGGCCTTTGGGATTGTTGTTAGCGTCCCATTAACACTGAGGCTAGAGATACCTTTAGGATTGACATTACTATTAGCATTACTTTGATGGTGCCCTATCTGGGTCATTTCCAGGGGATGTCAGGAGTAAGGCACAGTGTCAGGAGAAAAAGAACAGACTCTGTTACTTTATAAACGTGATAATAGAGAGAGTTCATTGGAAAAAATACAACTCTTAAATAATGCAAAGCATGCTTCTGATTGGATGCAGGCATCATCTGGGCTCTGATTAATATTACTCTTAAGGTAAAGAGTAATACCATAATGTAAAGTGTTACCATAATGATTTTTTTTTTGGATTATGATCAGGGTTAAGGTTCCTTTTGCTACAAACTTCTAGCATCATTTTTGTTGTTGCATTTGGAGTTAGGGACGATTTTAGAATCAGGGTAAGGGTTAGGATTAGAGTTACATTGCTGGTTAATGCTGTTATCTTTACAGCTCCTGTGAGGGTTGGGGTCTGGGTCAGGTGTTTAAAAATGAAATGAAAAAAGAATTAAAAAAATATATTGAAAGCTTCAGATTTCCTTAATCTTTGTGGGAATCATATAATGTGCAACTCAGATCTACCTCTTCGTGCAGTGACTGCCTGTAAATTTGCTGGAGCCTAATATAATATGGCCTTGTGCTTTCCACTAACTCACCTTCATTTCATTTTCATTACATTTGCTTGGTAGTCAGATTTTGGTGTATGGATATTTTAAAACAATCTAACTGACATTAGCAAAAAATTAAAAATAAAATTAAAAAAAATGCACAACAGCATCGTATCAATTTTTATAGATAAGATAAAGAAGAGCAGTTTCCCTTAGTTTTCTGTGCCTCTTTACTTTCTTACCCTCTCCCCTTGTGTGAGAAACTCTCAAAGTCAAAGATTTCTAGTTAGGCAAAGATGGCAGCGATAGCAGCAGTGCTTATTCATTATTGCAATACTGCGCGCACATCCCCTATTGGCAAGGGAGAAACTGCACACCAGTCAGTGAAATCAATTCTGTTCTGTGCCCTAAACCCACTGCAGGTGATGCTCTCATGGCTCTCATTGGTTGAGCATCTCAGGCTCACAGACTCCTCGAGACTGTGGCTAGGATTCATTTCCATAGAAGGTCAATTACCAACCTCTTGTTTTTAGGTCTGCCTTGTACTTTTCTGCGGACAGAGAAGGGCAATGTTTCCAAAAGTCAGTACATTCATTCTGTCCTGTGCTGGGCTCTACCCACCCTGTATTTATCTTGTGCTTGTCTCAATTCTCCCCATGTCAGAATGCCCCCAGTCTGAACTTAATTCTGTTCAGCAACTTTCTTGGTGGAAAAACTACTTATACAGCTGTTTTACAAGAGGGTTATACATTCAGTTAGGGCCTACACTATGTACTGAAAATACTGGAAACTTCCACTGCAAAAACACAATCTACCTCTCCCATCTGTGCAGCCTTGCAGACCCAGAGCATGCCAGGTTATTTCTGCTTTCATAGCATTTGCATGCTGTAGGGTGAGCACAAGGTTCTGCTGCTTGATTCTTCTGCAAGAGCTGCCTACCGGCAAATGGTTGCAGGGATGGAGGATGTGACAGAAAGCATTTGTCTCCACAAGAGCAGAGTTACATTCAGTGCAGAGTGTGAGAGTCAGGTTGGTGTGGAAAAGCACTGACACGCTGGGGATGATGCAGTGCTCACATGTCTAACACTCACAGACATTACTGTCAGAAGGATGGTGCTGTGTTGTGCTTCTACCTTTGGCAGCCCCTGGAGAAATGCTATGGCACACAGAACACCTTTGTATTGCACTGACTGCTGCCATGCAGCATGGATTTAACACACCAAATCCAGAGGAGCATGACTGCATCTAACTGCCCTGAGAAAAACTACTGTAGCTGAAGAGATGAGGAGGCAGCTGCTCATCTGCAGAACAAGCAGTACTGCCAGACATTGGGCCAGGTGAGCACCTCCTGCTGCAGCGTGATGATGACAGGGCTGGAGATGATCTGCAAAGCCAGCTTAAAAGTGGGAGACGTGAGTCAACATGGCAGGAGGACAGAGGTGTTAGGGAGCAGCCAAGGCATCAAAGAGTATCAGAAGGCTTTGAAAAGTATCACAAAGTGACAGCCAGGAAGACTGGGATATATCATGAGCAGCAACCTGGATGCTAGAGATTATTTGCTCCCATACAAAATGGTAGAGATCTTGCTGCAGACATCCCAAAGCCAGGCAAAATGGGAACCCAGAGCTCTGCCTGCACGAACCCCACAGCCATAGCATTGCAAGCTGAGCTGCCTTGCTGTTTGTTGCATTCATCCCAATCCCTGTGATTGAAGACTCAGAATGCAGTCGAGGCGATGACTGAGCATGAGAGTGACTTTATTCAATAAAAGACAGGAGGGCTTGAGAGGTCAAGGGTGAAGATGGGACTCCTCTTGTCAAGATGAGAGTGGCTCAGAGCTGGTGCTGCTGCCTGGTGCCTGGGACTGGCAGCCTGACTCTAAGTCCCCATCTAAGATGCTCAGCTTCACCTCACTGATGCTGCCCTGCTCCTGCATGGTGGTGCTGCTGCTGGGACACTCGGGCTGTGCTTGGGATGGGCAGCACTGCAAAGGCGCTGGGTCACAATCCAGGCAGGTGACTGCTGTGTCTGGCAGGCTCAGGTCAGGAGCTTCAGCAGAGCCAGGAGATATGAGAGCATGAACGTGGATGAGCCCCTTGTGTCCATCACTGTTACCATGTGGAAGGCTGTCATCCGAATTGCAGCGATTCATGCTTAATAAGAACTCTCCATTGATGGAAAGACACTGCTTGGTTTGGATCTTTGGGGTTGACAAGGGCTCGAATCACCTAGGAAGGCATAGAAACACAAGGGTTAGTTTCAAACATTTGCAAGTTGAATCATGAAAGGTTGTTGATACTTGGTAATAGAGTGGCGGCAGGAAGAAGCAAGTAGGCTTGAAGCAGCATAGCCACTGTCTTGAAAGTGATCCTCATTCAGGTCCAGCTCGTGTGTTGTTTCACTGTAATCTGCTTCTTTGGGTCTACCTAGTGGGCAGCAACACTCGAGCTGTTACTGATATCATTGAAAAGAACTGGAGACAATTGTTCTATTCCTAAGAGCTTCAAGGTGCCTAGAAGCACAAATAGAAACCAGCAGTATTTCATCACTTCACCAAAAGGAAGGTCAAACACCTGAGCTGTGAAGAGCAGTTACAGAACCTATGCATAAGATCACACCAGACATACTTTGTTCTAACAACAGTTATGGCACATAGTCCATTTCCTTCAATATTCCCAAAATGAAATGATGTGGAGCATTACAGGGAAAGAAACACTGCACACAGACACTATGACCCTGATTAGACTCAAGCAGCAGACTTAAAACAAGTCAGAGTTTTTGATTCCAGGATATTTCAGGACCTATCGTGTGAAATTCAGTTACACAACAGTGCCTAGGTGCCTGCGTTTCAAGCAACTTTCAGATCACAGCCATGTAAAATAAAAACAAATTCAGTGCAGAAATAGCAAGCCTGTACCTTAATACTCATGAGATTATCCATTTTTTACTGCACTCTGACTAAGTTCTAAAACTTGCTCATCCCAGTTCACTTCAGCAAGTTCCACCAATTCAAGCAACGCAGTTCTGAGATCCTGTGTATGTTGTGCAGATAGAATTGAACAGTGCAGAAATAATCTCTGACAGCTTTAAGAGCTCTGTTCTGCTTACAAACTCTCAGTCCAAAACTATTCTCAGTTTTAAGGAAATGAACACCTGAAGCAGTTGGATCATCTGCCGCATTCTGCTTCTTGGCATCATGATTAGCACAAAGGGTTTTCTGCTGTCCTGCAGAGATGGAAAAAGTCCTGCTTACAAATGGACCAAGTTTCAGTGTACAGCAGAGTTTGTACCAGACTAAAAAGCCACGCCATTCAATTCATGTGCTCAGGTTGTTATGCACTCCGAAAGGAAACAGAACTAACTGTTGGATTCTGAAGGCAATCTGTGGGGTCCTACATTACCTCCTGATTCTGGAAGAGGAAATTCTAATAGCAAATGCAGAACTTTGATCTTTGTAGACATGAGAAGAGCTGGCATTTAGGAACATTCATTTCAGGGAAATCAAATGATGTGTCTGCATTTTTTACTACAGATAGTATAGGGAGCAGCCAGTTGAAGAACCAGATACAAAAAATCCAGCCCATTGGCAAGAAAATACTTCTCCTTAAATTCTGTATGCTATCATGGTACAGAATTAGGCTACAGTGCCACATAGGCCAACCAAGTGTAGAACCAATTCCACTAAATACTGGTAGACAAAGCAGCAAAAACAGGGACAATATTCAGCAGACAGGCCTTTCTACCCACAGCTCAGCATGTTCTGCCATCCGAAAAGCAAGGCCTCTTGTCAAGCTCAGCTATTTCCCTTCTCAGTGTATTCTAGCACCACTGATACCCACTGGTATCCTCCTGTATAGTGCCATCATATTGTCATCATCCAAAGGGAAAACCCACACAGCAGAGCATACAGCACTACACCCATGCTCCAAATATCCGCCTGAAAAACAAAAAGACAAGCTTACAAACCTGAAGCACCTCAAATGGCTTCCTGACAGACTGGATTGTCTGCCCTTGCCAAAGCCCACATATAGCCCATGAAAAGCTGGCTCTTTCCCTCAGGAAATAAAACCTTATCGTCCCAGAGAAAGCATATAACCCTCATTCAATTGCCCTTTCACTCAGCTTAGAGCACTACTAAAACCAGCATCTTCACCTTAGCTCATCACACTGCTGCAGTTCCTTTTACAAGGATTTCACTGGCAAAAATGAAATCAAAGCCGTCACAAGGGATTTAGCACAGTTACATGTTACTGGCTACGAGAGCTGTCAGCACAGTCACCTGTCAGGCTTTGCTGCTGTTCTATTTATGTAGAGGCACAACAAGGTTCAGACACCTCACAGTGCAGTTCTCACTTTGACTGTAAAGAAAAAGGAGGCTTGAAAAGCAGTGTGTGGAAAACAAAGAAACAAGAATTAGAACAACAGTGGGGCCATGGCACTTGTAGGAATTGCTCCGCCTTTAACAGCGATTCAAGAAGGATGAGGGCATTCCAAACCAGACCAGTTTGGACAGATTAACAACTGCAAGTAGTGGGTTCCAAAATTCCAGACATGAAATCAAAGCTGGAAAAACTCTTCACATTTTCATCTCTCAATTTTTAGTTCATTGTGCATTACAACGGAAACAATTCTTCACATACAACTTGGAAGCTAAAGACAAGTCTGACAAAACAGACTGCACAGAAATGATGGATAATTAACAGAGCAAATTGCTCTTTCAAACACTTAGTAATAGAAAGAGATCTCTGAAGTTGCTGTTCTGTAGAGCACCAAAGCAGTCGCTTGAGGCAGTTCAGGATTAGCCTGAGACGAACCAGCCAGCTGTGAACTGAGACCAATTGCACTTCTTCTATTTTACTTTCATTCTATGTGACCTCACTAAGCAAATATTGTCTAAGACCATGAGTATCACATAAATGTGCAGATCTCAAGCTGCTCACTTATCTAGTACCCTTGGCATGATGCTTTATTTTCCTCAGCTATTCATCTAGATTGTGTCTGTTGATTGTGCAACAACAGCCTGTTGGTCTCGATTACCTGTGAGAGGCTCTAACTTTGGCCAGGAAAAATCATTTGAGGATAAGTAATTATGTGGGACTCAGTAAGGCAGTCTTCCCATGCTTTCATAACAGCAGAGATACACACACACACAAACTCATGGAACCCCACTGCTTTGCACAATCCTGTGCACACTCACATGTGTCATGCACTGATTTCCCAGCCAGTCCTCATGGGGTCTATTACTTAGGACAGGAGTGCAGGGGAGCAGCCAGAAGCTGTTTGCATTCCCTGCTGTCTGCTGGGCAGCTTTGCTGGAGATGCTTGGGTTGCTTTGCTTTTCCTTGGGAGGTGGGAAGGAGCTTTGGGTTGGAGGCACATCCCGTGCCAGAGCATCTCGATGGCACGTGTGTGGCACTGATCTGCAGCAGATGAAGGGGAGGAGGTCCCAGCACAGCCCTGCACCATGCTCTGCCACACTGGGCAGCTTGTTCCTGGCTCAGCAGCGCCATCAGACAAGGAGCAGGGAAGGAAATCAAGGATGGGGGGTACCATCAAACGCAGTTAGTGCATGCCTGTGCAAGACAAACAGACCCAGAGCTTGCGGGTTATTCCTGCTTTTGTAGCATTTGTGTGCTGTAGCTGAGCAAAAGGTTCTGCTGCTTGAATCTTCTTCTGCAAGAGCCACCTACCGGTAAATGTCTGCAGGGATGGAGGATGTGACAGAAGCATTTGTCTCCATGACAGCGTAGTTACACTTGGTCTAGAGAGTGAGAGAGGCAGGCAGCACTGCCTGATGTTGGTCAGGGCGAGTTCCTCCTGCCGCAGCACGATGATGGCAGGGCTGGAGATGATCTGCAGGGACAGCTCACAGGTGAGAGCCAGGAATGGACACGGCGGGAGGACAGAGGTGTTAGGGAGCAGCCACGGCATCAAAGAGCATCAAAAGGCCCTGAAAAGCATCACAGCCACAGCCAGGAAGCTTGGGGTTTTCATGAGCAGCATCCAGGATGCTAGAGACTATTTGCTGCCATACACAACGGCAGCAGAGCTCTCGCTGCAGGCATCCCAAAGTCAGGCAAAATGGGAACACACCCAGAGCTCGGCTGCACAAACCCCACAGCCAGAGTGTTGTAAGCTGAGCTGCCTTGCAGTTTCTTGCACTCATCCCAATCTCTGCGAATGAAAACTCGGAATTCAGTCAAGGCGTTGATTGAGCACGAGCGTGCCTTTATTCAATAGGAGAAAGGAGGGGGTGTGAGGTCTGGAGGAAAGATGGGACTCATCCTCTCTTGTAATCATGAGAGCTGCTCAGAGACCGTGCTGTTGCCCGGAGCCTGGGACTCGTGTCCTGATTCTGTGCCCCCCTGCGAGATGCTCAGCTTCTCCTCGGTGATGCTGACCTGAGCCTGCATGGTGGTGCTGCTGTCGGGGTACTCGGGCTGTGCTTGGGCTGGGCTGCACTGCACAGACATTGAGTCCAGGCTGGTGCCTGAGGTGTCTGGTGGGCTCAGGTCAGCAGCTTCAGTAGGGATGGGATGAATGAAGGCTTCAACGATGATGACCTTCTTCTCTTGATAGCTGATGTTATACGGAAGGCTTTCATCTGAACTGCAGCATTCTGTGCTTAGTAACAACTCTTCATTGATGGAAGATGCGTCATCGTAACATGCCCTGCGTCTTGGGGATATACAAGGGCTCGGGTCACCTAGGAAGGAGCAGATGTACAGCAGTTAGTGTCGAACGTTCACAAGATGAACCATGGAGATTCTTGACATTTGGCTATGTAGTGGTGGTGGGCAGAAGCAAATAGGCTTCTAGCAACAGTGTCACTGTCTTGAAAGTGATCCACGTGCAGGTCCAGCTCTTGTGTTGACAAGAGACTCATTTGGGAAAGACAGGGATCAAGACGGGCTTGAACGCCAGAAGGAGGTACAAGCCCACTGAAAGAATGAATTCTACCTGTGTTGCTGACAAGCAGTGTTTTGTAAGCTGGACTTGCACCCTTACCTGCCAGGACCAAGACTTCTGCTTCAGAGGGCTCCCTGGCACTGCTCTGCAGTTGGCGTTTGGCCACAGGGGATGGTTTGCCCAGGCAGAAGCAGGAACACCAACTGCCAGCTGCTGACTCTGCCCTCTTACTGGGAGAACTCATTCTGCAGAGAAAACAGAGCATGCTGTCAGACGTGGTGCAGGGTGATGGAAGAGCTGCACCGAGCCCTGGCCAAAAGTTGCCTGTTCTGGGCACTGCCTGCTTTCTGCTGAAACACAGCTTAGAAACGCCCTCTGTTTCAAACAGCAGAGGATGCTTCCATTCCTACAGCTCAGCCCTCAAGTCCTGAAGGCTAAATACCTCTCAACGATGTCAAGCAAGGACATGGATCCGGAGAATGTCGGAGGCTCAGGCTGCTTTGCTCTCCCGGGGCTGGCCTTCACCAGGGAACAAAGGCCGTTGATGAGCTTGCCCCATTTCTTTGGCTCTGCGCAACAAAACAAAGAAACCAGTTCATTTCAGGCCTGGCTCGGTTGGACGAAGCTGAGCGCAATGCATTCGACAGAGCATGTAACAACGGGAAGAACATTCCCAACAAGGACACGCAAGAATGGATTTTCCCCATCCCTGGAGGTGCCCAAGGAGATTACTGTAGTTCTCTTTCTAAGCTTGCTGAACTTGGGCATAAACAAACCCCCTGAAAGTAACGTTCTGACTCTATTTGACTAACTCGCGTTGTCAAATGTAAATTACGCACCTGGCTTTGGCAATGAATTGAGGAGGGAATCGGGAACTTTTCCGCTGATGAGTTCCATGCACTCACCAGGGAAAAGCCCAACCTGTAATTAGAACAAAAAGACAGGTGAGCATTAGCCCGAGCCCAGAGCCAAAGGGAAGGTCCACTGACAGTGACACAGGGCAACTGTTTGCATCCAGCAGCCATCCTGTGCAGGCAGAGCAGCTCCAAGCTGAGATTCCCAACTCTACTGAAGTTGTGCTCTCTAGTCAAAAACGTGTGCCTACCTCAAAGCCACGCTTGCCTCTCCACCAGGGGCTCAGCCTGTTGATATGTCCTCATATCAACAATGCTCACCAGATCTCTGACCTGAAAGAGATTGAAACATCAATCCCAGATTCAGCAAATCTGGTAGGAAAACAAAGCAGAAAGGACTGCCCTCTTCTATGCACGACAACACGGAATGCCTGGAACTGCTTACCTCCAGAGAGAGCTCATCTGGCCCCTGGGTGACGTGGCTCTTAATAACATGGGCTGCCGCAAATGCTGGTACGTTTAAAGATGACATAGCACGCACCAGCTGCGGCTTCTGCATGTTATCAGCCTGCAAAACAGAGAACAGGCCGTGGTCAGGAGCTGAGGACAAACCAGGAGGATTTCAAGGTGAGGAGCACATCTGCAGAGAAAGCTGCAGCAAATGCGCTCCGTCCTTATCAGGAGCACTTCAGAAGGAGCTGCACGTCTCATAGCTCTGGAGCAGCACTTCTTCCCCACCCTTCACTACTCCAAGCAGCTCCAACAAACTTCTCAGAAGAAATCCAGGCCAGCACAGACCTGGCAGACCAGAACCAAGTGCAGCTTGTGTGACGGCAGTGCCCACTCCTTGCTTCCACCCTGCTCCAGCAGGTTAAGGAGTCTGAGCATCACTGGCCTTTGACAACTCAAGACTTTCAGCACCTCATGCCAACATTTCTCACTAAGATACACCTAAGGCATTGAATTCTCTTCTCACTACCTCCTCTCAGTCCTCCCCTAGGAACAGAAACCATTTAGATTCTACAGCAAACTACAGCATCTACCCTGCAAGAGCACACTGAACCACCTGCAACAATGAAACATGGTTTTGGAGAGTGGGTCTGAAAACACGCCTTTAGACAGCTGTCTCCCTGTAGCCAAAAGGAAACCAAGTAGCAAAAGAAGAGTCCAGCCTGAAACATGCCCATGCTACTAGCCCAAGTTTCTCACAGTGAATGCAGAATCCATCCTGTTCTTGAGGTAACAAATGACCAGTGGGTCTCCTCTTGCTCCACCCCTTCTCCTTCAAAGCCAGAAAAAGAAAAACAGGTAGAAGAAAACCCAGACGTACCTTTCCACACAAAGAGCAGAAAGTGGAACAGCAGTTGTCTCCTTCCTGAGACATGGTGGGGAGCATCCCAGAGGAAGCCCAAGTTCTTTGCTTCTCTCCACAGGGACTTCAAGCATTCTTGGCAAGAGCTGCTTTGGTTCTTTCTTCAATTGCTTCCATCACCAGAATCTCCTTTGGAAAAGGAACCCGAATGAAAGAATCAGCAAATGAAAAAGAATGAGCAATAGCCACTTTACCAGCTTTCTCCTAACATGCAATTTAGACCCCCAATTCGGGCAAGGTCTTAAAATCAGCTGGTTACAAGAACTGTCCCAAAATATATCCAGCTTCTGTACAGCTGCTGTTATTTCTGACAGCAAGTGTAATCACAGAATCATAGAATGGCCCGGGTTGGAAGGGACCTCAAGGATCATGAAGATCAATCACCTCCCTGTCCCTGCTGGCCATCCCCTCTTCTGATAGAGCCCAGGGGACCATTTGCTCTCTGAGCTGCAAGAGCACGCTGATGGCTCACGTTCTGTTTTTCATCCACCAGGACCCCCAGGTCCTTCTCTGCGGGGCTTCTCTTAAGGACTGCTCCTCCCAGGCTGTAGAAATGCCTGGGATTCCTCCAGCCCAAGTGCAAAACCTTGCACTTTGCTGTGTTCAACCTCATTAGATTCACGTAGGCCAACCTCTCGGTTGAGCTCCCTCTGAATGGCATCCCTTCCTTCCACTGCGTCAGCCGCACCACTCAGCAAACAGCAGAGGGTGCACTCCATTGCATCATTGGTGTCTCTGATAACCATGTAAAAAAGCACTGGTCCCAAGACAGACTCCTGGATGACACCACTTGTTATCGGCCTCCACCTGGACATCAAACCATGAATCACCACCCTCTGTCCTCTACAAAACCTCTTTGTCTTCTACTCCTGCTGCAGCTGCAATGGCTGCACCAGCATGACTCACGTTTGACAATCCTCCAGCTCTGGCCTAGCCATGCACAGCAGCAGTCCATCTCCCTCCCAGCTCACTCACCAGTGTGCTGCTGTGCCCCAAATTCAGTGCAGTAGCACTGAGAGCAGGCAGCACCCATCACCCTCCTCTAACTCTCTCTGCCAGCTGCGATGAGGACTGACATAGCACGCCCACCCCAGCCCAGCTTTTCTGCTGAGACACCTCCCAGCAACCACCCAGCACCAATCCCAGTTGCTGCAAGCTGTCTGAGAGCCTGCTGGTGTGCACTGACAATAACTTTGTGGGTCAAGTATTAAGCACACCAAGCAGAAGGGAAGCATTACTGGACATGGTGCACAGCAGGGGTTAAGACTGGAGGTGGTCAGGGCTGTAGTGACCATGCCCTCCTAGAGTTCCTCATCTCAAGGAATGCGGGCCTGGCAAAAAGCAAAGTCAGGATCCTGAGCTTCAGGAGAGTCAGCTGCAGGCTGTTCAAAGAATTCTTGCATGAGAGACACTGGAAAACTGTTTTTAGGGGTAAAGGAATGGAAAAGAGATGGTAACTTTCTCAGAAAACCTTACTCAGAGCTGGAGCTCTGAGCTCCATCCCGACCACACGAAACACAGTAGAGGAGGCAGGAAAGCAGCATGGCTGAACCTGCTGGTTACAGGGAGCAACAAGAAGGAAATGGAGAAACAGCGGAAACGGAGACATGCAGCCTGGTCGCTTTGGTGGCCTTCTACAGTGGAGTGACAGCATCAGTAGGGAAAGGAAAAGCAACTGACATCACTCAGCCAGACTTTTGCAAGGCCTTCGATGTTGAGCAAGTTTCCTGTTAGAACTCAGTGTGAACAAATCTACCACTGAGCAACACCCTGAGCCCCCACTCACCTCAGCAGAGGTCAGCCTGCACCCCAGCCTTCCGCCTATTCTGCTCCATTGATGGAAGCACACCGGGCATCATTGCTACTCACCCGACCAATGATGATAGGGGCAGAAAAGGGAATTCCTCTTTACCTTTCAGATGAAAAATTGATGACTGTGTGGAATCTTCCCAGTACAGCTGTGGGGCCTTCCTTTACTTGTATCCTGCTGCTCCGTGTCACAGTGGGAGAGCTGCTCTGGCCTCTCCTCTCAGCCTGTGCCTCCTGCAGTGTGAGCAGCTTTGTGGATAGAGGAGACACCCACACAGACTTGGGCCTGGATAGAGAACTGTGCCCTACAACATAGGTACATTTACATCACGCTCTTTTCCTTGTGTGTGAGCAATCCTTGCTCTTTTCAGATGGTACTATGAGCGTGTGACACCCCAAACACATAGTTAGCATCTGTCCATATCATTAAGGCTCTCGTCAAGGCAGTTATTTCAGCCTTCTGAGGGGTAGTCCCCATGGCTGATGGTTGTGCTTCCATTCCCTGCTCAGTAGCAGTTACTGCATGTCCTGCCTTAAAGCCTCCTTGTCTCACAAAACTGCAGCTGCTGGTAAATCAGGCGTCTTCTGCATCTTCTAAGGGTTCGTCCTTCAGCTCCAACCGACTGGATGTAATGTGCAGCATCAGTTGTTTCAAAGCAGTGATGTCATCCTGGTTCTCCACCAGGGGAGTTCCGCTAAGGAAAGATACTGGGTTGGCAATAGTAGTTACAATTATTTCTATATCACCCTGCTCTACCAGGATGGCCTGGTATTTCGGGAATCTTTGGGGTGAACAGATGCCATTCAGAGGGACCTTGACAGGCTGGAAAGCTGGGCTCGGGTGAACCTAATGAGGTTCAACACAGCAAAGTGCAAGGTTTTGCACTTGGGCCGGAAGAACCCCAGGCACCTGTACAGGCTGGGAGGAGTTGTCCTTGAGAGCAGCTCGGCTGAAAAAGACCTAGGGGTCCTGATAGATGAGAAACTTAACATGAGCCAGCAGTGCGCTCTGGCAGCCCGGAAAGCAAATGGGATCCTGGGCTCCATCAGGAGAGGGGTGGTCAGCAGGGATAGGGAGGTGATCGTCCCTCTCTACTCTGCTCTTGTGAGGCCCCATCTGGAGTACTGTGTCCAGGTGCGGAGCCCTCAGTACAAAAAAGATATGGAGATTTTGGAAAGGGTCCAGAGGAGGGACAGGAAGATGATCAGGGGGCTGGAGCACCTCCCCTATGAGGACAGGCTGAGGGAGTTGGGTTTGTTCAGCCTGGAGAAGAGAAGGTTGCGGGGTGACCTCATTGCAGCCTTTCAGTACCTGAAGGGAACTTACTCCCAGGAGGGGAGTAAACTCTTCGAAAGGGCTGATAATAGCAGGACTAGGGGAAATGGTTTAAAGTTGAAGGAGGGAAGATTTAGGTTGGATGTTAGGGGAAAGTTCTTTACTAGAAGGGTGGTTAGGTCCTGGAACAGGCTGCCCAGTGAGGTTGTGGATGCCCCGTCCTTGGAGGTGTTCAAGACCAGGTTGGACGGGGCCCTGGGCAACCTGATCTAGTAAAGGCGTATGTTTGGTGGCCCTGCTAGGCAGGGGGGTTGGAACTACATGATCCTTGAGGTCCCTTCCAACCCGGGTAATTCTGTGATTCTGTGATTCTGTGGGGTGAAAGCCAATGTCCCCCTTTTGCCTCCAATACAGTAAACACTGCATGAGATATTAAAACTGGTATCCTTTGGCCCAGTGTAGATTGATGGGCTTCTTGAATATTGAGCACCAGTGCACCCTGGATATCCCTTACTCACTTCAAGCTGTTTCAAGTTTACCATCAGTCCGTAGCTGTGTATCCATGGTTGGCACCCTCCTGTCATTCCTGGCAACGTATGGAGTTCCTTGGCAGTTTGCAGCTCAGGGGTTGAGCAGATGGCTTCTTTCTTGGCAGTCCTTAAGGTTCAAAGTCCAGCTGTCATCTCCTATCCCAAATACGTCACTTGCTGCTGAGTTATTTGTGCTTTCTGTAAACCAAGAAACTCAGCAAACTCTCAGTCTATTGTACACAGTCCTTTTTTTGCTGTGGCACCCACGTGCTCCAGTAAAGTTCCACCCTAGGATGGAGGATCCCAGGTCTCAGGCTCACGAGTTGACCAGTTCTCAACAATCATTTAGCTGTTCTCACAACCCTGGGTAACACTGTCCAGGTTCACTGAGTCTCTTCTCCCTCTATTAGGGAGAACAGATACACGCAAGTACTCGTATGCTATCATGAGGAATTCAGTAGGTTACATTTAATTTAGAAGCATGATGCAATCAAAAGCTCGCTTAAATAAAAGCATACCCTTTTCTTTCACTCAAAATAATAGCCCAGAAAAAAATAAAAACAAAACAAAACTCTCATCATAATTGTTAAAGAAATTATCTACTAAATCTCGATGGAGAGTGGAGACACATGCTAGTTTTAGGAACACAGCACTTATCTCATTATCTGAATGCATCTCAAGGCATGCTCCTTGTGAAACTGTGAGAACTTCTATCATTAACAGACGTGTACCATGCCCTGATATATGGTTAAACCGCTTGCAGTGCACTGTCAGATGTACAGGATGGCAGCTGTATGTGCTGTGACCAAATAAACCCCACACTGAAACCTTTCAGAATTTTAGGACCTACAAGTACTGCATTCATATTAAAAGTAAAAAATTCCTAAGCTACACATGTTCTAGGTTTCCATTTGTTAGATACAACATACCTTTGGAAGTAGGCGCCTAAAAAGATATGCCTTCTACTTGCTTCTCTGTCTGGCTCTTCGAAAAGAAGGCCTTTGGAGCAGGAAATGCAAAGGGCAGCTCATTTCTTAACACTGACTCTGCATCAACATTCTCTGTGTTTGCACGCTTCTTAGATGCCACTTTTCTTGTCACTGGAGTTGACAGTGTGAATTCCATATCACCCAGTTGAGTATCATGCCTCGAATGGTGCCAGAGACGGAACAAAAGGTTTTCTGATCACAGCCGGAGAAGTTACTGTCAAAGAAATTCTAACAGCTGAGAAGGTCAGACACAATGCTTATAAAAATATCATACATTATTTGGCTATTGAACAAAACAGTTGAAAACTCTGATTCTCTCCTAGAATAAGTTCGTTTCTTATAGACTGTCAAACACCATTTTTTTATTTGTTCATCTCAATTCTCCATTGAGGATTAACCCTCACCAGCTTATCTAAACATAAATATGAATTATCACTTGGTTTAGTTAAAAATTTGAATAATATCACAGTGGATTTTGTTGTCCAACACAGTAAGATTGAATTTCTTTCGGTACCTTTCAACCTCTGCCTACCTCCAGCCTAACTCCAGAATCTTATTAACTGTGCCTTATCGCTTCCCATTGTGTTTTAAAATCCTCACTGACTCCTTTACTTGTTCCCTTGCTTGCTGTTTCTGTGCAAACCAAACACTGGAGTTAGGGATCACGTCAAACCAACCATGGCCTACAGGTAGAAGGCAACAAAATTTATGCTTAACATACTTCTTTGCTCTATCTTTATCTTCCTTTGGTCAAGGTCCACTAGATACTTAAATATGGAGTAAGCACTAGATACAATGAGAAGCAGATTTCTAGATTAAGAGCTGTATTTTTTCTGTAAGAAACTAGCTGTACATCTTCACACACCTGCTTTGTTTTCTGAGTATTTAGATCGAGTGGAGATTCTTCAAACACTGAAGCTACATCAGAAAATTCCATGGATCCAAACGCATCTGGCACATGGCTACAGTCTGGCACATCTTCATATGCCAGAGCCTTTTCAGACAGAAATGTTCCACCGAGATTCTTTTGCAGAATTAGAAGGAAGATTTCATCAGAAGATTTCACCACTAAAGTCTAAATAAGATTGGTTTGCAAGTTCCAAACTATGGCTAACAGCTAATGGAAGTCCACAGGCCAGCAGCAACAACTTTTATATTATGTTCTTAATATTCTAATTGTTGATATGACGTTCATATAAAGAGCAGAAGGGAAATTACTCTTAGAGCTCAAGTCATCTTTCACAGCCTGCGTCAACAAGAGCAGCACCTCATAGCCTTTGGTTTCAAGACCTGGACCACAAGCTAGCTAATGATTTTACACAGAATTCCAGAGTTCAAGTCATTGTTTACATTAGGGCTGAAATTGTACTGAAAGCCTTCAAGTTCATCACACTTAATTATCACTGGCACCACACATAACTCCACGTTACATATGTGATCACACGCAACCTGGCAACTTCAGACAATTCCCAAAGCACTCCACTTGCACTTGGCTACTAAAGTACAGAAAAAGGAATTAACATCAGAAATAGCTGCAGTCAAAACCATCTAAGAATCCAAGTCTCCAGGAAACAAGGAAAGCAAATCCTCTCCAGGACTGTGTTCTAAAAGGAAACAGATCAGAAAGGTAAGTTCTTCCCCCCTTTGACCACCCACTCATGTAACGTCCATGTCATTTCTAAGTATGCTGCCCAGACCAAGACTGAGGATGCTTCAGAAGAAGACCTTCCCTGCTAAGCCAAACAGAACAAGTAAGGTACCAAAATATGTAGAGCCAAACGAGGAAAGGTGCTCTAAGAAGGTAAGCATCACAAGAGACCAACAGGAATACTTACACAATCCAAACAATGCACAGTTTCTGTTCCACAAGCTGCCAAGAGGAATGTGTGCAGTACTCACAGCGCACCATGTACACTGCTTACTGCAGTCATACTGCTTCGTAGGACCAGCCCAACTTACTAAAACACTTTAATGAGCAATCCGAACTGTCTGGATCAGCACGGTTCACTTGGAAGGGACCTTCACAGATAAACCTGAAGAGGTGAGGCGACTGCACTATCTAAACCTTAAAGCATATAGGACCTTAAAGCATAAGCTTAAAGCACAGAAGCATGACCAGCAGGTCGAGGGAGGTGGTGCTGCCCCTCCACACTCCTCTCATTGAAACCCCATCTGGAGCACTGCACGCAGTTCTGGAGCCCTCAACACAAGAAGGACTTGGAGATGTTCAGGCAGGTCCAGAGGAGGGCCATGAAGGTGATCAGAGAGGGCTGAAAGCACCTCTACTATGTGCACAGGCTGAGAGAGATGGGGCTCTTCAGCCTGGAGAAGACTCCAAGGAGACCTTAGAGTGGCCTTCCAGTATCTGAAGAGGGCCTACAGGGAAGGCTGGGGAGGGACTTTTCATAAGGGCAGGTAGCAACAGAATGAGGGGAAATGGCTTTACATGGGAAGAAGGTAGATTAGGATTGGATATTAGGAAGAAATGCTTTACTGTGGGTGTGGTGAGACACTGGAGCAGGTTGCCCAGCAAGGCTCCAATATGATTGCTTTGCAAGTTCCAAACTATGTCTAACAGCTAATGGAAGTCCTCAGTCCAGCAGCACAAAATTTTATATTATCTTCTTAATATTCTAATTGTGGATTTGACGTTCATATAAAGAGCAGAAGGGAAATTACTCTTAGAGCTCAAGTCACCTTTCACAGCCTGCGTCAACAAGAGCAGCACCTCACAGCCTTTGGTTTGAAGACCCGGACCACAAGCTAGCTAATGATTTTACACAGAATTCCAGAGTTCAAGTCATTGTTTATGTTAGGGCTGCAATTCTACTGAAAGCCTTCCAGTTCATCACACTTCATTATCAATGGCACCACAGATACCTCACAAAGAAGCATTATGACACCACAAAGGGGCATTATGACGTCAGAAAGGGCATTATGACATCACAAAGGGCATTATGAATCACAAAGGAGCATTATGACATCACAAAGGAGCATTATGACGTCTCAAAGGGCATTATGACGTCACAAAGGGCGTTATGACGTCACAAAGTAGCATTATGACATCACAAAGAAGCATTATGACACCACAAAGAAGCATTATGACATCACAAAGGGGAACTATGACGTCAAAAAGGGTCATTATGACGTCTGAAAGGGGCATTATGATGTCACAAAGGGGTGTTATGACATCACAAAGGGGTATTGTGACATCACAAAAGAGCATTAAGACCTCACAAAGGGGAATTAAGACGTCACAAAGGGCATTATGACGTCACAAAGAGGCATTATCACGTCACAAAGAGGCATTATGAAAACAAAGGAGCCTTATGACGTCTCAAATGGCATTATGACATCACAAAGGGCATTATGACGTCACAAAGGGGCATTAAGACATCACAATGGGTCATTATGACGTCAGAAAGGGGCATTATGACATCAGAAAGGTGCATTATGATGTCACAAAGGGTGTTATGATGTCACAAAGGGGCATTATGATGTCACAAAGGGGCGCTGGGAAAAGATCTCTGTGTGGAGATTGCTTCTACTAGAGGTAGTTCTATAAGACTGTTATATAGAGCTGTGCAGGGGCTGTAAATCTGTCTGCAGAGGGTGATGATCAGTTCCAAGTGTCTGCAGTCAATGCTCATGGACAGAGCCCATCCAACCTGGCCTTGAATGCCTGCAGGCCTTGAATGGGGCATCCACAGCCTCCTTGGGCAACCTGTTCCAGTGTGTCACCACCCTCTGAGCAAAAAACATCTACCTAAGATCCAACCTATACCTCCCCAGTCTCAGTTTTAAACCATCCCCCCTTGTCCTATCATTATCCACCCTCATAAACAGCCATTCCCCCTCCTGTTTATACGCTCCCTTCAAGTACTCAAAGGCCACAATGAGGTCTCCCCACAGCCTTCCATTCTCCAGGCTAAACAAGCCCAGATCCCTCCACCTTTCCTCATAGGAGAGCTGCTCCAGCCCTCTGATCATCACAGTGGCCCTCCTCTGGACCCCCCCCAACAGCTCCACATCCTTCCCAGGCCTGGACACAGTGCTGCAAATATGGCCTCACAAGAGCTGAGCAGGAGTGGACAATCACCTCCCTCTCCTGCTGGCCACCCCTTTTTCAGTGCAGCCCAGAACACACATGGATCTATCTTTTCCATACGGATATTCCCATCTGTGTACATATATATACCACACCTACACCCCCACAATCTGCTACAACTCCATAGAATTTTCAAGGTTGGAAAAGACCTGGATGATCTTATGATCTTATGATCTCAGATCTTATGATCTGGATGATCTTATGATCATCCAGTCCAACCATCACCAATACTTCCCAGTTAAATCACATCCCTCAACACAACACCCAAACTTTTTGTGAACTTCCCAGGGTTGGTGACTCTACATGAGAGAAAAGGGCACTCAGATAAGGGATTCTGCATTTGCTATTAGCAGAGGTGGGATGAGACCGAGCACTGCCCCAGCTCCTGGGATAATGCAGAAGGGCTGAGACCTTCCAGCTGCTTCCACCCAGGGTCACACAGCAAAGCCGACCCTGCAGGAGTCTGCATCATTCTTTGCATGGCATTGCTAAGAGGAAGATCCCCCCCCTACCCTTGGCTCTACACTCCAGCTGCTGTCTGCCATCTGTAAAGCCACCACAGCTCTCCTACTGGAGTTCCCATCTGCACAGTGACAGCTTGGTTTCTTCTTACTGTCAAAGCAGCCACAGCCTCAGTGCTTCTCAAATCTCCCCTTTTCAGCTGATTTCCTCTTTCTTGTGGCTGGGCAATTCCTCCCTCTCACAGTCATCCCTCTGCCCCACTCTGTGCCCACAGACCCAGAGAGGGCACACAGAGCCAGCCCTGTCCCAGCTGCTGCTGCTTCACATCTGACAGTCTCAGGAGCTGAGATCCAGGCCGAGACAGCAATGCCCAGACATGGTTTGTAGGACGTTTGTGATAGGAAATAGGGAGGCTTGTGATTAAACCTGCCCCCTAAGGAGGAAGGCAATGCTGCCTGCAGCCCCAGCAGGCATTACAAAACATCCCCATTTACAGGAGGGTTTTAAATAGCACAATTCAGGAACTACAACTGCACAAATTCCCGCATGCCCTGGAATAAGTTTGGGAATGGACATGGTTCTACCACCTGTGCAATGCCATCGAAATAACAACCATCCACCTGTAAACCTCCATCCTCTCCCCTGCTGCACAAAGGGAAGCTCAACAGCAGTGCACAAATGTCCCAGCAATGTCTGAGCACTGCTCTGTGCATCCCAACCTGCTCATCCCATCCACTCCTGGCTGGGCAGCAGGATTGGGGTGGCACATTGCAATGGGCACAGAAGAACATGGAAGCCCCACACATGTGAGGAAGGGGCTGGCTGTGCTCCACACTCACGTTATCAGACGTGATTTGCCCTTCTGTGGGGAGCCTCTGCTCTTTCCCAGCTCATCCTCCAGCATCTGGGACTCCAGGATCTCATTCAGGCTGTTGTTGGCTGCGGGGCAGCTCCATGAAGAGCCGCCCCTCCACCGACCGGCACACAACAGCCGCTCCCGCGCACTGCGGCTCAGCCAATCGGAGCCGGCGGAGCTGCCGCTGCCCGATGGGACCCCCCCCCCACATATTGACCCCCCAGACGAGGAAGAGGAGGAGGAGAGCGACGAGGAGCTGCCGCAGGAGCTGACGTTGGGGCGGGGGGGCAACGCGGGGGGGGGGTCGGCAGTGGGGTGTGGGGGAGGGGGTGGGGCAGCATTACCCCCAGACCCCGTGGACCCCCCCCAGCCAAAGTGCTGCTCTCCGACCCCCGCGGGCTCTTTGTGCAGCCGCTGCCCTCCAGTTATAGGACCCCCCCCCCCATATTGCGCTTTGCTCACCCCCACCTCCGGAACCCCCCCCCCCACTCACCACATCACCCCCTCCCCCCCCGGGTGGGGTTATGGGGGGTGGGGTGGGGTCGACGATGTGCCGTAAGCCGCGCCGGGGTCGTGTGACAAACCCCCCACCCCATCAAGATGAATGGGGCGCTGTCGGGGGGGGGCTCAGCCGTAAGGATAAAGCGGGGGGGTTAATGACGGGGGGGGGCAGTGCTATAGGGAATGCAACTAATCTAAGCCCCCCCCCCCCACATTAACACCCCATTGTGTGTGGGGGTGGTGGGGGTGGGGCACACAATAACCCCCCCAAAAGGCCAAACAGCCCCAACACCCCCCCTCAAAGCCGCTGACTTACGCTGTGCCCCCCCTGCATGAAGGGGCCCCCCCCATCGATTGAGCCCCCCCCAATCCCATCTATAGTTGAGAGCTATGCTTTTTGTAACCCCCCCCTTTTAAAGCCCCCCCCCCCCACAATGTTGTGCACGATGTGCTGCCCCCCATGAGCCCCTGACCCCCCCCCTTAAAAGATGGGGTGGGGGGGGTGGTCTTGGACCCCCCCTCCTTTAAACGATGGGGTGGGGGGGCGGATTGTCACTGCCCCCCAACACCAAAATGGACACCCCCCTTTTAAAGGATGGGGTGGGGATGGGGGGGTGGGGGGTGAAGGTGATCTCGGCCCCCCCCCCATTAAAACGGACCCCCCACCCCTTTAAAGGATGGGTGGGGGTCGGTTACGGGCCCCCCCGGCGCTGTGTGTGTATGTGCCCCCCCCCGTTTTGCTCCCCCCGTGGCGCAGTGTGCTGGGAAAGGATCTCTGTGTGGAGATTGCTTCTACTAGAGGTAGTTCTATAAGACTGTTATATAGAGCTGTGCAGGGCCTGTAAAGAGAGTTGAGGGGGACTCTAGTGGGCATATGGGGCTGTGGTGGGCAATAGGAGGACTAGGGGCTCTAGGGGGCTCTGAGGGTGTGTAGGGGTTGTGGATCAGGTTGGATCTTAGGAAGATGTTTTTCGCTCAGAGGGTGGTGACGCACTGGAACAGGTTGCCCAAGGAGGCTGTGGATGCCCCATCCCTGCAGGCATTCAAGGCCAGGCTGGATGTGGCTCTGGGCAGCCTGGTCTGGTGGATGGCGTCCCTGCACATAGCAGGGGGTTGGAACTGGATGATCTTTGGGATCCTTTTCAACCCAGGCCATTCTATGACTGTACAGTTCCATAGTGGAACAAATATAAAATGCTAACTATGTAAAACATGGAGTCAGACCTGTGTGATTTGTCCACACCAGGAGGTGATTAGAAAACAATTTGTAAGCTACAAAGCTGCTTGCTGGAAAGGAAAAGAAAATAAAACTACAAGAAAAAGGGAAATCATTTCTTCCTGAAAATAGGAAGAATTATAGATCTGACATGAAATTTGAGTGAAGCTCCTGATTTTATGAAGCTATTCCCAT
Organism: Coturnix japonica; assembly: GCF_054131305.1. Lineage (NCBI taxonomy): Eukaryota > Metazoa > Chordata > Aves > Galliformes > Phasianidae > Coturnix > Coturnix japonica. The sequence goes on along the minus strand of NC_140687.1, from coordinate 3,023,971 downwards.
TATTTTCTTGGTGCTGTGTTTCCCAAATGAGTGGTTTCTGGCTCTGCTGCAGCACCAGTCTGCATGTGAACATCAACTCTGTTCACCATCTGGGAAGATTAGAACTTCCCTTCTCCTACCAGCACCACTGAATTACAGTTACTCAGTGGTTAAACAAAGGAATCCTTAAAGAAGGGTTTACAGCTGTCCTGTTGTCTGAAGTGCTTGGGGCATTCTGATGCTATTAAGCTCTATGTATTAACAAGTTAAAAAAGAAAAGGTAGGCATCTGATTGTTGTGACAGTTTCTAAGCGATTTGGAAAGCTGTAGAACCCAACCACTCCTTCTATTTGATGGAGGTGACAAAGCTCAGTTTAATTTCTGACTGCTGTTTAAATTCTGAAGCTCGAGCTGGTTCCTGGAGCAGAAAAAGCTCGGAAGCTGTCCCTCCTACAAGCAGGCACCTCTGAGCAAAATATGACATCTCAGTTTCTGATGGTAAGGTCAGGAGATCTGATTCCAGCATCTAGCTTTTGGCTTAATACTGTGTTAGTGGGACCTTTGGCATCTAGCACTTAATGATCTTGAAGGTTTCTTCCAACCCAAGCCCTCCCATGATCGTATGATTCTGTGATTTCATTCAGGTTTATTGAGATGAGTTCTCCTGAATGTGCTGTTCTCCATATGATTATAATTGGAGTCCAGATGGGTGACTGAAACCAGACACCAAACTTTCTGATGGCCAAAATTAAATGAAATCAATCCTTTACTGTGTCAGTAGTCTGTAACTAGAGCCCATCAGGTAATTCCCAGCCTCCTGCCTGTATCAGTGGCTGCACACAGTGAAAAAGTCTGATGGGATTTTAACCTCTAAAATGTTCCAAAGCAACCAGAGGGTGAATATATTCACTATGTAAATACCTGCAGGAATAAGCTTGTCATGTATGTCCTCAGGTACCACAGTAGTTAATGGTGGGACTCAGTAGGTCATGCTGAAAGTTGAGTCTGCTGATTTTGAAGGTCTTTTGAAGGTCTTTTCCAGCCTACATGACCTTATGCTAATATTTCTGTATTTATTTCTGTTCAGCTCCCAGAAAACCTCCTACCCAGCCCCCAACTGACCCCGTGGTGAAAAATAAAACAGAAACCTCAGTGACGCTGGCATGGTCCCCTCCGAAGATGCACCGCCCCATTCCAGTCGATGGCTACATTGTGGAATGCAAGAAACGAACTGGCTTCACCTGGGTGAGGTGCCACGAGTCTCATGTCCCCGTCCCAGAGTTCACTGTGAGCAATCTGTCTGAAGAGGCTGATGATCAGTTCCGAGTGTCTGCAGTCAATGCGCATGGACAGAGCCCGTCTCTGGAATTCGCAGGGAGCGTGCACCTTGGTAAGCACAAAAACCCCAATGGAAATGGGTCAGTGTGTGCTGAGCAGCTGTGTTGGTTCCCTAAAGATGCTTCAATTGACTTTAAGGATAGCAGTGCATTAACACACCAAAGGCTTTCCTTTATTCCTAGTTCTCCTATCTCCTATCAACCTCCAGCTACCACTAAAGTGATACGAGTTGTTTCTGTGACAGAGACATGAATATCCTTATCTTTTGATATCTCACATGTGCAAGAGGCAGAACTTTCTGTAACAGATCTTAAGCACAGAAGTGCTTCTTCTAGCACTCATGCAAAGGGAGAAGTAGAAATGTACCTATGATTTAATCTTCCATCTCTAAATGAGATACCAGACTTGCATCTAAAGAGCATTAAGACATACATGTTCTTCCTCAGACCCAGTCCTGGCTGTGAAATCCCCCCTAACAACTGGTGAAGCTGTACCTGGAGGGGATGCCATGTTTACTATTGACCTTACAACAACGTGCAAGCATGCCAGCTGATGAATGTCTGCAGTTCACAGCTATTGGCCAGTGCATTCAGTCACCAGGTTTACCACTGCATGACCATAGAGCAGTACTTTCAGCTGCAGGTTCAGACAGCCTTTCTGATTGCACTGGAATAGTTTAGAAGTAGGGGAGCAATCATTCCAATAATATCTCTATCAATCAGCTTTGCATGACAAAGTAGAACAAATAAACATTCATGATGGGAGGACCTGTTTGTCATTGGGTGGAAACCTCTGCAGAAGCATGTTTAGAGCATTATTAATCAGTAGAAGGAGATGTTTGGTTGATTTTTACTTAGTAAATCCAGCAAGAAGACCAAATGAAATATCGTGAATTGCTCAGCACTGACACAATGATGAGTGCAGGAACAGAAGGTGATACTTTTTCAGAGATGTTGCAGCAAACATTGACCACGTTAGCCTGATATCAATTGAAATAACGAGGCCTTTGCTCCTGACAGGTGCTGCAGTGAGATTTACCAAGAAGAGCAAAGATGTAGAAAAGATCTGCGCTTGGCTGCGTGAGGAAGCCAAACTGCAGGCTGAGCTTTCAGACACAGGTGCTACTGTGGAGTGGATGAAGGATGGGAAGGAGCTCAAGGCCAGTGAAAATTATGAACTGCAAATTGTGGGGAAGAAACACACCCTGAAAATTCACAACGACTCAATGGATGATGCTGCAAGTTATCAGTGCATCTGTGAGGGGGATAAAATGCTCTATCAGCTTTCAGTGAAAGGTATGTGACAGTCCGGGCTGTCCTCTTCCTGCCCAGGGCCAGCAGACTGCATTCACCTGACTCCCCGACAGTCCAGCTGTTGTCAGACAGCATCTGGGGTGTTTTCAGTGGCTGTTTTGACTTGAACTGGCCAATCTGCTTTGTAGAGCCATTTGATTTCTGTGTTCTGTCCTGTGATTTGTCCCTAAGATATAGAGGAAATCAAGGGAAAGACAGGAAAAAGAGCATCCCAGCCTTCCTGCTCTTCTGTCAGGGTGGCCACAAGAGATGATGTCAACATCTCTTTTTGTAGCAGTGATCCCAAATGTAGAAAACACCTGTGAAGAGTCACAGGGACTAAATTGATGGAGAGCAGAACTTCCTGCCAAGGCTTGTCAGCTAGTCTTAATTTTGCTTTTCTTCTCTCTCTTTGTCATGTTAGCATAATATTTCATACTGGCAGGTCTGCCCACAGAATTAACTGGCACAGGCTGCCCAGGGAGATGGTGGGATCCCTGGAGGTGTTCAGGAGCTGTCGAGATGTGGCCCTGATGGATGTTATCAGGGGGCATGGTGGGGTGGGTTGGGGTTGGAATCAAAGGAGGACCCCCATGTATTTCATCAGGAAGCACTACTGGTAATAAGACCTGTGGAGCAAATCCTGGTAGGGCCACGCTCAGCTGGTCCAGTCTGGAGGCTGTTTCTCCTTACTGCAGTATCTGCAGTGAAAACCAGCAGCTGCTTTTGTGTGGTTGGGCTCACATCCAGCAGTGGTGACGGGACTACAATGATAAGAGACAGTTCCTGAAAAAATGAATGAAATTTGACTATATGATAGGATGGAGTTAAATGTATTGACAGGATCTCAGTCATCCCAGTGTCCATCAGCTGGCTCTCGAGCTCCTAAATACAGGCATTCTGTAGAACGTAGTTGAATTTGTATTATACATGCGTGTTCTTGGAACTGCAGAACAAATGCATGCATAATCCAGACTTTGATTTTAGCAGCTCTGACTGCGCTGTCTCAACAGACCCAACTCAGTTGTGTGCGCTGTTTTGAAATGATATGTTAACAGGAAGTTGGAAAACAAGCTCAATTACCCTCAGTAAAATAGGACCGTGGACTTAGGCTTGAACTTTTGGCTAAGACAGTGGTGAGATTTTGAATCTTTGAAGTCAATTATTCCACTGTGTGTTAATAAGGGCCAGTTTTATCATCTAACTTTTGCACTCCAATTAATTTCCATAAAGGAATTCTTTTTTTTCTTTTTCCTTTTCAGTCCTAAGTGATATCTCTATCTTTTAGGATGATTTGTTTGCCAGGGGGTTACAGTGCAGTAATAGATACCCCCTCCATTGATTTCCTTCTAGTTTGCTTGTTCCAATTCTTTCCTCAGTTTTCCTATTTTAGACATTTTCTTGAAGCCTTGGGCTTCTTCCTTTGGCTCTGTCCCCTGTACAGTGTACGTCCTTCAACTTGTGGAGATAAGGTAATCTGGTACGTGGTTTATAAAAGCTGCCAATTTGCCAGCTTCTGAATTAGAATCTAGCAATTAGAACTAGGATTAAACGTGCACGTTTGATCTTATGATAAATGAATGCCTCATGGTCACCAATGTCCCTGCAGTTCTTTACCATCATATGTATTTTGTGTCTTCATATTTTGTTTCAGCACTGGCAAACTTTGTAATCAAAGAGACAACTGGAGGAGTAATCAGGGCCGTTGCTGGAAAACAAGCTGAATTTGTTTCTGAGACCTCTGAAGCCAATGTCATGGTGAAGTGGTACAAAAATGGCAAAGAAATCAAGACCAGTAAGAAATTCACAATGGAAGATAAAGGGAAACTGCATAAGCTTGTGGCTTCAGCTGTAACGAAAGAAGACGAGGGAACATACATCTACACAATTGGAGATGACACTCTGATTTTTGATTGGAAAGTCTCAGGTAAGTTTGTGAGGCAAACATAGGATCACAATCCATGTAAAGCACTTCAGAGTTAATTCATTTTATTTGTCCAACGCTGTGGGTTTCCAGTATTTAGGACAAAGATTGCATAGCTCTATTGAAGCAATTCTGACCTTCCTGTTGTCCCTATGCAAATCCACAGGATGAGCAAATAATGTAACTGTGTTGTGATGAATTCAAGACAGCCTTAGCTCCAGCTGGGGCTGGAGTCACGACTTGAGCCCTGACATCTGGGCTTCATTCATCTAGTTCATGTATTGCCTCAGCACTTACATCATCTTTAAACCTATGACTGAAATGGTCCTAAGTTATTAGCATGGGAATCCTGTCTCCTCTTTGGACAAATTAAACTCCACATTTGGAGAGTTGAGTGTCTCCTGCTGTACCCGAAGGACATTGTGATCTCTGAGGTGTCTCCCTGAGGTGCTGTAAGCACAGCCATTAGCTCATAGTGCAAGTAAAGCACTGTTAGGTCAAGCCTGGAGGAGTAATGCTTGTCACTGACATGTTCCTGTTCAGGGTGGAGCTGGAGGGTAAAATAACACAAGAAATTGTCATTGAAATTCAATATCTGTGAAATTCAGCTGGTTGCATTCACAGAACCTGGCGTTAAGATCTGTTTTCTGTTTTATATCTTGAGCCTATTTTCCATAACCCAGTCCTCATTTATGAACTGAAGCTCTACTGAAAGCCTTTCGCTGTGTATGCTCATGCTGCAGTGCAGCGCTTGTGACCTTTAACAGCACATTCACGTTCCTCTGATCACAGGATCCTTACGGTTGATTAAGACCCTTTAGTCCGACTGCTCACCCATCACCACCGTGATGCTCACCATCAGCTTAGCTAAAAACTCAGCAGAGATGATAGATCAAGCACAACACTGGATTTGGGGTGGCTAGAGATTCCTAAGATACTGAAGGATTGCTTGCAGGTGGTGTTGGCTCAGGTATTCACCCTGCATCCCACCTGCTGTTCTGTTTGGTTGAGAATCATGCATTCTGCAATTTCACTTTGTAATTCAAAGACCCTGGCTTTATCTGTTGAAAAACTGATCTAAAACAAGCCAAGAAGACTCCGTTGGAACTGGTTGATGCAGAACAAAGGCATCCCCAAAGGACAAGTTGCACTGTTTGATGAACATTATTGGATGAGAGCTAAGCTAAGATTTAAAAAGTTCTGGGGCTGTCTCTGAGCATCAAATACAGAGGAAGCCTGCATGATTCCCTGAGAATGGATACCTCCTACTTTGGTGTAGGGTTAAGGGAACACTAGCAGTAACTCCTATCACAAAATGTCGCATGGCTCAGACAAAATGCCATCAAGAGGGCTTAATTAGGAGCACCAAATGGTCGCAAGATGGTCTTAGGGCAGGGAAGTAATCTATCTATGTGATATTGATTGATGCTATTAGTTCTTAACAGCTTGACTCTAGAAGGACTGTTGTTCTTTGGTCACCTAGTTATAAAAGAATAAATGGCTCCTGTCTATTACAATTTTTAACGCATTTTTTGTTCACTGATGCCATAAATGTTCCTAGCATAGTAATTGGCCTTGGTATATTCAGTGACTGAAAGCAACAGTTGTTGCTCTAAGAAATGCAGTACAAAGCTAGGTCTGCCTGTAGCTGACAGCCATCAGCTTGCTCCTCAGGCAGGTTCTGTCTGTGTATGGGAGATCACAATGTGAACCACTGATTGATCAGCTGAGGCAAGTGTGGGGTCAGCTGTGGGAGCACAGGTGAAAGTTATGTAGCTGTGCTCCCTGGAGGGGTGGAGTTCGACTCCACCTCCTCTGAGACCTCATTTAAGGGCTGACCCTCACTGAGGCAGCATCTCTTGGAGATTGCTCACCAGGGAGGATCGCCTCAGCTCTGGTGAGTTCCCTTTTCCTTATATCTTCTGTATTTCTACCATTTTGCTTGTAATTGCTATCCTTGTTAATACCAGCATAGTTATTGCCAATACATTTGGCGAGCCAGGCAGGAGCCACTGACTTGGCATCTAGAAATATAAGGAAAAAAAAAATGTCCTTTGTGTGGAAAATCTTTAATTGGTACAAGGGGGAGAAGACCACCCCCTTAGGGACATGCCTTCCTGGACAAATTCCAGGTTTTGAGGCGTCCCCATATTACCAATTAGCAACAATTATTGAACAATGGGGCCCTTTAAGAGTACCAAATAACATGGACGCCTATTGTCTAACTGATTACTTTCTAGGACTACAAAAAGATATCTTAATTACAAAAGAAAAGCGAATGGCTGCATCTATGGCAGCCTGGCCATTATTAAATGCTTTAAATCGGGCAGAGATAAAATCAAACAACATTGCACATGAAAATGAATTGTTAAAGGCCCGTATTGAAAAATTGGAGGGTGAGATCAGTCTATTGACAGGAAAAAAAACGTCATTTTCTTCCTCCAACCCTCAAATTAGATACATTTCATTTAATGACGATCAAGATCCTGAAGAAATGAATCAAAATAAGATCACTAAATCTGATCTAGAAAAACCATCTGAGACGGACTCACTAGAAGTCCGTCCAGTAATAACTCAAAAAACAAAGAAAATTCAAGATCGACCAGCAGGAGTGCCTCCTGATCAATGGCCCCCTGCCGAATCTGTTTTACATGTAACAGCCCGTCCATATACGCCTACTGAACTCATGAACCTAGTGCAACGATTTAGGCAAAGGCCAAGGGAAAGTGTTCCGGCTTGGTTATTACGGTTATGGGATTCAGGGGCAGATAGTGTACTGGTTAGTGGCCCCGAAGTATCTAAGTTGGCCACAATAACAGTACATCCCGCCCTTTGGCAGAGACTGTATGCTGGGACTCAGTTCCCTGAAGAAAACCATTCAATTGTAGAATGGATAACGGCTGCTTGCCGCATGGTGTGGACAAATAAAACTGACATGCCAGTAAACACAGGGATGTGGTCTTCTATGGAAGACCTTCAAAATTATATACGCGAATTAGGTATGAGAGAGGCTATCTACGAAGACACATTCGATAGCCCTGATATGGTTAAATTTTCTGCGGGAATGAGGGACCTAATTTTACAGCAAGCACCCTCTCATATGTATGGAACCTTGGTTTCCATACTTAATCCAGTAGTATCCGCAGAGGCAGTAGTCCAACAAGCCGCCCAATTGGTAGCAGACCTCGGAGAAACTGAGCGTTTACGAGCTAAGCGCAATATCAGGGTGATTGAGGATGCCGAGGCTTTTCCAATAGTGCGAGCCAGAAGATCGGCCCCGCGAACTTCTTGGGCAGGACCTGTTAGGGTATCCCGGAAACAAATGTTTAATGATCTGTTCCGGGCAGGCGTTCAGTTTTCAAAAATTGATGGGCAGCCCAATCAGGTTCTCCTTCAGTTGTGGAAGCAACTGAAGGATGAACAAAAATTTCAGAATAAACCCAAAAGGCCAGGGATAAGATTTATAGAGCGGCAACCAACAACAACATGGAATTTAGAAGATTTTATAGTTCCAAATAGGAAAAAGAAGCCACCTCAGGTGCCTCGGGTTACGACACCGGAGGTATCGGAGGTAAAAGGCTTGAATCTGGCTCAGTTCATGGCTTGACGAGGGATGTCAGTCCTCCTAGGGCCTCTAGACGGGACCGGAGGCCCTATGTGGAACTGACGATATACTGGTCCCGAAAGAATATACAGAAGGTTATGGCCCTAGTTGATACCGGGGCAGAGACATCTATAATATATGGAGACCCAACTAAATTTAAAGGTAATAGAGTGATGATTGGAGGTTTTGGGGGACAAACCATTCCGGTCACCCAAACCTGGGTAAAACTGGGGGTCGGGCGTCTTCCACCACGGGAGTACAAGGTATCCATTGCCCCAATTCCAGAGTATATATTAGGAATTGATATCCTGTGGGGTCTGGCTCTCCATACAACAGTGGGAGAGTTCCGATTGCGGCAGAGATGCATTAGTATCCGGGCAATCCAGACAATATTGAGAGGCCATGCAAAACATGAGCCTATTTGTTTGCCGAAGCCACGCCGGATTACTAATGTGAAACAGTACAGACTCCCGGGTGGGCAGGATGAAATAACAAAGACGGTGCAGGAATTAGAAAGAGTGGGTATTATAAGGCCTGCACATAGCCCATATAACTCCCCAATATGGCCAGTGCGAAAACCGGATGGAACATGGAGGATGACAGTAGACTATAGGGAATTAAATAAGGTCACGCCACCTGTTCATGCGGCTGTACCCAATATTGCCTCCCTAATGGACACACTAAGCAGGGAAATCAAAACATACCACTGTGTCTTGGATTTGGCGAATGCATTCTTCAGTATTCCAATCAGTGAAGAATCGCAAGATCAGTTTGCATTTACATGGGAAGGGAGGCAATGGACTTTCCAGGTCCTACCCCAAGGGTACGTACATTCGCCCACTTTTTGTCATAATTTAGTGGCACGTGATCTGGCTAAGTGGGAAAAGCCAAATAATGTCAATTTATATCATTATATTGATGACCTCCTGTTAACATCCGATTCGTTAGAGGCGGTGAGACAAGCAGCAGATTTGTTGATAGCTTACCTGCAGAAAAGAGGGTGGGCTATAAACCCACAGAAGGTGCAAGGTCCAGGGCTATCTGTAAAATTCCTGGGAGTAATTTGGTCCGGGAAAACCAAAGTACTACCCAGTGCGGTAGTAGATAAGGTCCAAGCGTTTCCAGTCCCTACAACATCAAAACAATTGCAAGAATGTTTGGGTATATTGGGGTATTGGCGCTCCTTTATACCTCATTTAGCTCAGCTATTAAGGCCATTATACAAGCTTACAAAGAAGGGTCAATCATGGAATTGGGGAAAGATAGAACAGGATGCTTTCCAACAGGCAAAACTGGCAGTTAAACAAGCTCAGGCGTTGGGTATATTTGATCCGACCCTCCCAGCTGAACTAGATGTTCATGTTACTCAAGATGGTTTTGGCTGGGGCCTGTGGCAACGCCAGAGTTCTGTTCGAACCCCCATTGGATTCTGGTCTCAGGTTTGGCACGGAGCAGAAGAACGATATAGCATGATTGAGAAACAGTTATTGGCTGCCTATTCGGCATTACAAGCAGTAGAGCCGATAATGCAAACAGCAGAGGTCATAGTTAAGACTTCATTACCAATCCAGGGGTGGGTGAGAGATTTGACTCACCTTCCTAAGACGGGGGTGGCCCAAGCACAAACGGTGGCACGATGGGTCGCCTATCTAAGCCAGAGAAGCAGTCTGTCTTCATCTCCACTTAAAGAAGAACTACAGAAGATCCTAGGCCCAGTGACGTATCACAGTGATACATCAAAAGAACCGATGGTTGCTCCACCAGAGAAGAGTCCCGTTCAGGAAGGAAGATATCCTATTCCTGAAGATGCCTGGTATACGGATGGGTCCAGCAGAGGCAACCCGAGCAAGTGGCGAGCAATAGCATACCATCCCTCTACTGAGACCATCTGGTTTGATGAGGGGGATGGTCAAAGCAGCCAATGGGCAGAATTGCGAGCCGTGTGGATGGTTATAACTAAAGAACCTGGTGACGGCGTCCTGAACATCTGTACAGATAGTTGGGCTGTGTACCGGGGGCTCACTCTGTGGATTACGCAATGGGCTACCCAGGAATGGACTATCCACGCCCGACCGATTTGGGGTAAAGACATGTGGGTAGACATTTGGAATACGGTCAAACACAGGACAGTATGTGTCTACCATGTCTCTGGTCATCAACCCTTGCAGTCACCAGGAAATGATGAAGCTGACACACTGGCCCGAATCCGATGGATTGAGAATTCACAATCTGAAAATATTGCCCGTTGGTTACATCAGAAGCTACGGCATGCTGGACAGAAGATAATGTGGGCAGCTGCTAAAGCATGGGGGCTGCCTGTACAACTATCTGATATCGTTCAAGCATGTCAGGATTGCGATGCTTGCTCAAAGATGAGACCGAGACCGTTGCCTGAAACAACATCCCACATTGCTAGAGGATATAGTCCTCTTCAGAGATGGCAGATCGACTACATTGGGCCCCTCCCTCGGTCTGAGGGGGCGAGATATGCCCTGACCTGCGTTGACACTGTAAGTGGACTGCTGCAAGCCTATCCTGTACCAAAGGCAAATCAAGCATACACAATTAAGGCACTTACTAAACTGATGTCTGCATACGGGACACCTCAAGTTATCGAGAGTGACCAAGGGACTCACTTCACTGGAGCGATGATACAGCGCTGGGCAGAAGAAAACAACATTGAATGGCAATTCCACCTGCCATATAACCCAACAGGGGCAGGCCTTATTGAACGTTATAATGGTATCCTTAAGGCTGCCCTGAAAACAGACTCTCAGTCCCTGCAGGGGTGGACAAAAAGATTATATGAAACCGTGCGGGACCTGAATGAAAGACCTCGGGATGGCAGACCCAGTGCCCTGAAAATGTTACAAACTATATGGGCCTCCCCTCTTAGGATCCAAATTACAGGCACCGATAATAAGGTAAAACCGCAGGTTGGTACTGAAAATAATCTTCTGCTCCCTGCCCCTGAGAATTTAGAACCGGGAATCCATAAGATAAATTGGCCTTGGAAGGTGCAGGTAGGACCCAAATGGTGTGGCCTACTTGCACCTTGGGGGAGATTATTGGAGGTGGGAGGTTCAGTCACCCCCTCGGTGATAGGTACATGGCCTACTGACATCGTGGTCAATACTCCGGCCTTTATTGCTAAAGGAACACCTATTATGTCCCTATGGCAGATCAAGACTCCTCCTCTGGTGCCAGATATAGTTATACAGCCACAGATATCTGGCCAGAGGGTATGGTATCGGAGGCCGGGACATAATCCAGTACAAGCAGAAGTATTGACCCAAGATAAGAATACGGCCTGTATCTTGCCCTGGAGGGCGGATCTTCCCCTCCTAGTACCCTTGAAACATCTATATTACTCCCCTTAAGATTGATTCTAAGCCTCTAGGACCATTACTCTGGACTGATGAAACTCAGACGGACCTGCACTTCAAGATGATTTGTCTCCGGTAACATCTATCAAGCACTGGCCCATGGAAGATCATAAACACCCATCCAATCATCATCATTTGAATAATATCAACATCTAATGCGACGGGAGATTGTATCAGCGTCGTGATTGGGTCTCTGTAATAAGGGGAACTCACCTAATCATTGGTTCACGTTGTGAAGGGGTGGAGTGTATGGGAGATCACAATGTGAACCACTGATTGATCAGCTGAGGCAAGTGTGGGGTCAGCTGTGGGAGCACAGGTGAAAGTTATGTAGCTGTGCTCCCTGGAGGGGTGGAGTTCGACTCCACCTCCTCTGAGACCTCATTTAAGGGCTGACCCTCACTGAGGCAGCATCTCTTGGAGATCGCTCACCAGGGAGGATCGCCTCAGCTCTGGTGAGTTCCCTTTTCCTTATATCTTCTGTATTTCTACCATTTTGCTTGTAATTGCTATCCTTGTTAATACCAGCATAGTTATTGCCAATACAGTCTGGATGGAATGAAGGGCATGAAATACTGATGTGCTCATCAAACGCTGCTTGTTAGCTTAGAGACAAGGTGTTGAATGTTACCTCGATCTGGTAAGCTGCAAAGTCAAGTCCCTTTGTGAATGTGTATCGACGGCCCCGACCAAGTCACAGCTGTTTGTTACACCATTATGGTGAGCTGTAAAATGGCGTTTATTGGAATGTGAGGGTCCCTTATATAGGTATCCAGTTTCATCCTTACCTTTTTTACATATGCATGACCCAGCAGGGGAGGGCCTATCACGTTACATCCCGAGGGTCCGATTTCGCCTAATACAACATCTCCCTCTCCCCATGCTTAACAAAACCATGCCCCGTTACAACGCAAGCTCCAATCCTAATCCTAGTATATAAAAGTGTTAGTACTTATATAAATTTTTGTGGTGAGTTATTTAAAAAGTGACGTAAACATGCAGAGGTATGTGGTGCAGAGTGTAATAATGTTAGTGCTTCTTTAGTTAGTATTTTCAAGGCATCTTGGGCTATATTATACAGTTCATCCTTCTGCTCAAAGCTTCTCATATATCTGCTGGAACTCCATTTTCTCATTCAAAGTCCTTTCACCTGTGCCTCTTGAGCCAGCAGCAGGAAATCTATTGCAGCTCTTTTCTGTAAAACAGCATGCCTGAAAGAAAAGTACTCAGCATTCGATTAGTTTTCTGTTTCTCCCAGACCGCCCTTTTGGGTGATCACTGCATCAGGTTTTACTTTTCTCGATGGGACCCATAAAATTTTTCCCGATTCTCTGTCCTTTACTGTGGCATAACCTCTTCGTTCAAAATGATTGATTGCATAATGTGCTGTGCCAATACTTCAGCCTGCTGGGCTACCAGGATCCTACCTCTGTGACCCTCCCGCTCCCCAAGGACACGTATCTTGTCCTTCAGGAGACGGTTGGTCCTTTCCACAATTGCTTGTCCCTGGGAATTCCCAGCGATGCCTGTTGAATGAGATATTCCCCAATGCTCCTTGAGTAGATCTCGAGATGAAGCACGAGCCATTGTCTGTCTTGATGTGTCGCAGCACACCAAGGACCATGATGGCAGTGGCCCAGTGTCGCTGAGCTGCAGGGGACTTAAATGTTAACATAACCATCACTCAATCAAAACCTTCACTGATAATACACTAAACAGAAGATTACATGTAACGTCATAATTTTTGAGTTGACATATTGTCACGGGTTACTTAGATTTACCTATGCCCGTGACAGGGGAAGCCACCCCACGCCCCCCCCCCGGGGCCCGGAAAGGAGGGGGAAGGGGAGTGGGATAAAACAGCGACAATCTAAGGAGGAAAAACTTATTTTACTAAATATGATATCGAAATACAAGATAACACAATATAATATAATTAAGGCTAACAAAATCGAACGAAACAGAGAGAGAGAGAGTCTCCGAAAACCGAGAGGCCTACTGTGAACTCTAGGCGACACGGCTGGAACGCTTCCCACTCTCCGAGAAGTTCGAGAGAAGAAGGAGAGCACTCCAGCCTGGGAACGAGATTATATAGAGTCCTGGTCCCGTGACTTATTGTTACTCCTGTTGTTCTCTGGGATATGTAGTCTTCTTCTGTGGACTGCACATTCAACAGAAGTATCCATACTTGACATGATGTTATGATGTGGAATACTGATAGCAAAATTACAAAATTACAAAACCATGACATTCCACCCCTTATTCTACATTATTACATCATGGTTAATATATACATATATATACATATATATACACGTATGTAAAATTGTGATAGCTAAATAGTAGAATTGCATGTAACATAACTAAATGTACAACTATAATAACTAAAATACACTACACATGCAAACATATATATATATATATAGATACATAAAATTATTGACTGCATTCCCCCAGCATCAAATTCCCTTGTGGCACACATTGAACATCCCCATCCTTCTGCATTACCCACCAAGTGCACCCAGGTCCCTGGGCAAAGACAGTTCCACGGATAGGTTTGCCCTTTCCAGAAGCTGGAAGGACCCAAACAGCTTTTCCCAACATGTTCTTTACATGTATAACAGGGACCTTATCTCCTTCTACAGTGTGTAGGGGGCTAGATTGACTAGGACCATCACGATTGACAGATCCTCTAGTATTGACCAACCAAGTGGCTTCTGCCAGATTCTTCTCCCAGTGCTTAAATGTTCCACCACCCATTGCTTTCAACATAGTTTTCAACAACCCATTATATCGTTCAATTTTACCAGAAGCTGGTGCATGGTAGGGAATATGATAAATCCACTCAATGCCATGATCTTTGGCCCAAGTATTTATAAGAGAATTTTTGAAATGTGTCCCATTATCAGATTCAATTCTTTCTGGGGTGCCATGTCGCCACAGGACTTGTTTCTCAAGACCTAATATGGTGTTTCGAGCAGTAGCATGGGGTACTGCGTATGTTTCAAGCCACCCAGTGGTTGCCTCTACCATAGTGAGTACATAACACTTACCACTGCGAGATCGTGGCAAGGTGATATAATCAACCTGCCACGCCTCCCCATATTTATACTTTTGCCATCGCCCTTCCTCCCAGAGAGGTTTCATCCTTCTGGCTTGTTTAATTATGGCACATGTTTCACAATCATGAATAACCTGCGCAATAGCGTCCATGGTTAAGTCCACCCCTCGGTCTCTGGCCCACTTATATGTCGCGTCTCTTCCTTGATGACCTGAGGTCTCATGAGCCCATCGAGCTAGAAATAATTCACCCTTATTCTGCCAGTCCAAGTCAATTTGAGCCACCTCAATTTTGGCAGCTTTATCTACCTGATGGTTGTTTTGTTGTTCTTCAGTAGCCCGACTTTTGGGCACATGTGCATCCACATGACGCACCTTTACAACCATATTCTTTGTTCGGGAAGCAATGTCCTTCCATAGTTCAGCGGCCCAAACAGATTTTCCCCTCCGTTGCCAGTTATTTTGTTCCCACCGCTGTAACCACCCCCATAAGGCATTTGCCACCATCCATGAGTCAGTATAAAGATACAGCATTGGCCACCTCTCCCGTTCAGCAACATCTAAGGCCAGCTGGACAGCTTTTACCTCTGCAAACTGACTTGATTCTCCCTTACCTTCGGTGGCCTCTGCAACCTGTCGTGTGGGGCTCCACACAGCAGCTTTCCATTTGCGATGCTTCCCTACAATGCGACATGATCCGTCAGTGAATAGGGCATATTTCTTTTCATTTTCTGGTAATTCGTTGTATGGTGGGGCCTCTTTAGCACGTGATACCTCTTCTGCTGGTGATGTTCCAAACTTTTTATCTTCAGGCCAGTCCATGATTACCTCTAGGATTCCTGGACGATTGAGGTTTCCCATTCGCGCTCGCTGTGTAATCAGCGTAATCCACTTGCTCCAGGTGACATCGGTAGCATGATGGGTGGAGGGAACCTGTCCTTTGAACATCCAGTTCAGCACTGGCAGTCGAGGTGCCAACAGGAGCTGTGTTTCAGTCCCGACTACTTCGGAAGCAGCCCGAACCCCCTCATACGCGGCTAAGATCTCCTTCTCAGTTGGAGTGTAGCACTCTTCAGACCCCTTATATGATCGACTCCAGAATCCCAGGGGTCGGCCTCGGGTCTCTCCTGAGGCTCTTTGCCACAAACTCCAAGTGGGGCCTTTCTCTCCAGCAGCAGTATAGAGGATGTTCTTTACATCCTGTCCAGTCCGTACTGGCCCCAGGGCTACAGCACGGGCTATCTCTTGTTTAATCTGTTCAAAAGCCTGCTGCTGCTCAGGGCCCCATGCAAAATCATTCTTCTTCCGCGTTACCTGATAAAGGGGGCTTACAATGAGGCTGTAGTTTGGAATGTGCATCCTCCAAAAGCCCACTGCACCCAGGAAAGATTGTGTCTCTTTCTTGCTAGTTGGTGGAGACATGGCAGTGATTTTGTCGATCACATCTGCTGGGATGTGACGACGTCCATCCTGCCACTTAATACCTAAGAACTGAATTTCCTGGGCAGGTCCTTTTACTTTGCTTCGCTTAATAGCAAAGCCAGCTTGTAGAAGAATCCGGATTATCTGCTCTCCTTTTGTAAAAACTTCTTCTGCTGTATCGCCCCACACAACAATGTCATCAATGTACTGCAGGTGTTCAGGAGCACCACCCTGTTCCAGTACAGTTTGGACCAACCCATGGCAAATGGTTGGGCTGTGTTTCCACCCCTGGGGCAAACGGTTCCAAGTATACTGAATGCCCCTCCAGGTGAAGGCAAACTGTGGCTTGCATTCTGCGGCCAAAGGAATAGAGAAGAAGGCATTGGCAATGTCAATGGTGGCATACCATTTGGCTGCTTTTGACTCCAGCTCGTACTGGAGTTCCAACATGTCCGGCACAGCAGCGCTCAATGGGGGTGTGACCTCATTCAGGCCACGGTAGTCTACTGTCAGCCTCCATTCTCCACTGGCTTTACGCACTGGCCATATGGGACTGTTAAAAGGTGAGTGAGTTTTACTGATCACTCCCTGATTCTCCAACTGGCGAATCAAATCATGAATGGGGAGCAAGGAATCCCTGTTGGTGCGATACTGCCGTCTGTGCACTGTCTTTGTAGCAATCGGTACCTGCTGCTCTTTTACTCGTAGCAGCCCCACAACAGACGGGTCCTCTGACAGGCCAGGCAAAACAGACAGCTGCTTAATGTTGTCCATGTCTACAGCAGCTATCCCAAAGGCCCATCGATACCCCTTAGGATCCTTGAAATGCCCCGTTCTGAGGTAATCAATACCCAGTATACATGGAGCCCCTGGGCCAGTCACAATAGGATGTTTTTGCCAGTCTTTGCCAGTGAGGCTTATTTCAGCCTCCAGCACAGTCAATTCTTGAGAGCCCCCAGTCACTCCAGAAATATGGATTGATTCTGTCCCTTCATGACTGGAGGGCATTAGGGTGCACTGTGCACCGGTATCCACCAGTGCCTTATATTTCTGTGGTTCTGATGTGCCAGGCCATCGAATCCACACAGTCCAATAAACTCTATTATCCCTTTCCCTCCCCTGACTGAGGGCAGGGCCCCTCTATTGGTTACCTGTGATGACTGGAGCAACTCCACTGGTGGTTGGTATGTCTAGTAGTTCTTTCACCCGTGCTCGTAGTGCAGACGTGGGCTGATCATGCCACTTCCTCATGTCTTCTCCACGGTCACGTAGGTAGCGCCACATGGAAACACGCGGTGCAATCGTACTGTTGTTCTTTGCTCGAGCTGGGAAGCGTGTGCGTTTAACAGCTGAGACCTTTGATGATGCAGGTGGGGAGTAGGACTGGACTAGTTTGATCAGATCCTTCATTAGACCTGGTGGCCCGTACGAGGATTGACCTTCATCAGTTGTTTCTGATACTGTTACGGGATCATTACAATTAGTTGATGGAAACAATTTCTTGCACATTTCATCTACTCGGTTTTCTAGCCGTGAGATGGCAGAAACTGCGGCATGCAGTTGGGGGAGCTGCTGATCGGTGGTTTGAAGCATTATAATCAGCTCAACAACTCGGGGCCATCTGTCCACGAACCCTTTAGAACCTGTTACCAATGACTGTGCCATTCTCTCTGGTGCTGTACTTGTGATTTTCTGCCACATGTCAGGATCGGCCCTCACTCTCTCAGGGTCAAGTTCGCTTGGATCAGGGCTGTACAACATTTTCGCCATGGCCAATTCCCTCAGGCGCTGAGTACCTTTTTGGACGGTATTCCAACTATCAAATTTAGGCTTCAAAGCATCCTTATAGGGGTACCTTTCTCTCACGGCTTCTAACAGCCGCAACCAGAGAGTGGCAGCTCCATCCGAACATCTGCTAATCCCTCTGTCGATACCTGCATCTTGGGCAATGCTTCCTAGTTGGCGAGCTTCATTACCATCTAGAGACAAGCTGTTGGCCCCGTTGTCCCAGCAGCGAAGCAACCAAGCAAGGATACCTTCATCTTGACGCCGTGTGAACTCCTTTCTTGAGCCTTGGATTTCAGTCAGCTTCAGAGGTCGACAATAGGTGATTTCCTCCTCATCATCAGTCTCTTCTTCATGCCTCTTGGTTTTTGCCTTTGCTTTTTTCGGTACTGCTCCATGCCCGGCACCTGGGTCTTCTGCAGCCCCCCCCTGTGCTTCTCCTTCTTTTCGTTCTAGACGCGTGGACACCCGTTTCCATTTCTTGCCTTCCACAGGGGCAACTGATATTGCTACTGATGCCTCCTGTGACTGATCAGAATTAACTTGGGCTTGAATCTCAGATCGGAAACTCTCTCTCTCCAGAATAGTATGATACAAAGCACGGTATGCATAAGCCAAACCCCACATAAGGTTTACCTCCTTAGATCTCTGACCCAAATACTCACTTAATTTTTTAGGGTCCCTTAGGTGTTCAAGAGTGAAATCCCATGACACTGCGGGTCCCCATGCTTCTAAGACTTTTCCTAAACCTTTCCATATTCCCTGCCAGTCATCATTCTCTGGTTCTGGAGGAGACTTCCGCATAGAACGAATGCATAGGAACATATATGCATGCATTGATAGTGATAACATGAATGCAAGTATGAACCCTATCTCAGTTATTGAAAAGCGTGTGGAAATCTGAGAGTACAACCTAAATAAAAAGGGTTTTTTTAGCCTGTACAATGAATTAAACATGGTGGTGTTTGTAAAATTGCCTGTTCCATCTGGGATGCAAGTATTTGTAAAATTGCCTGTTCCATCTGGGATGCAAGTGTTTGTAAGATTCACAATTCCATCTGGGGTGTAGATGCCAAAATTCTGACCATACCACATCTCGTAAAAGTACCAGGCAGGTGTCTCCATCAGTATCCACCTTATTAGGCTATATATCTGCACAATTCCACAACACCAAATTATGGTGTTAATAGTTGACCAATACTTTAAGAAGATCATAATTGCTTTCAATCCCTTAAACAGAGCAACTGGGATGAAGAGTGGATTCATAGCTGGCAGGCTCTGTAAAAGTCAGAGCTAGCTAGCTTTGCTCTAAGGGAGAAAGAAATCCCTTTGTTTTCTACACAAAAGTTAGATAGCGGTGCTGAGAATGTGCAGCAGCCCTTAATGTTGACAATTTGTCTGGTATTTCAAGGTCACGTTCTCTGTGAGCAGCTACGGAAAGATAACACTCCCAACACTCCCGTAACGAAGCTCTTTAAGAGCAAAGAGAGAGTTGTTCTAAAAGCTAAAAAGCTCTATGCCCGCATTCTCCACCAAAAAATCTGTCACGGGTTACTTAGATTTACCTATGCCCGTGACAGGGGAAGCCACCCCACGCCCCCCCCCCGGGGCCCGGAAAGGAGGGGGAAGGGGAGTGGGATAAAACAGCGACAATCTAAGGAGGAAAAACTTATTTTACTAAATATGATATCGAAATACAAGATAACACAATATAATATAATTAAGGCTAACAAAATTGAACGAAACAGAGAGAGAGAGAGTCTCCGAAAACCGAGAGGCCTACTGTGAACTCTAGGCGACACGGCTGGAACGCTTCCCACCCTCCGAGAAGTTCGAGAGAAGAAGGAGAGCACTCCAGCCTGGGAACGAGATTATATAGAGTCCTGGTCCCGTGACTTATTGTTACTCCTGTTGTTCTCTGGGATATGTAGTCTTCTTCTGTGGACTGCACATTCAACAGAAGTATCCATACTTGACATGATGTTATGATGTGGAATACTGATAGCAAAATTACAAAATTACAAAACCATGACACATATACACACTCATTCCAGCATTCATTTTAGACAATTCTATAAATGAAAATTTCTAAGCTAATGTATTATTACTTATCGATAACTATGAGGTGGCAAACCACCAAAAGGAGAGAGAAGGAACACAGTAGTGGTGGATGCGATAGGCAGTGCCTGCAGGGCGTCCCCTGCTTCAAAGTGCAGTTTGCCTTTCTCACCCATCACAGATTCTCTCCTGTGCAGGTTTTTTTTTTCACATGTACTCCATATATGCATGGCCAGTGCATGATACAGAGCCCAGGTGGAACACCTGCTCTGAAAAGATAACAAACCACTATATTAGATCTCTCTACAATACAAACTACTCAGAAAAGTTATTAACAGCTATAGTCACTTATTTCTATTGTTACTTGCTTCACCCTTAGCTTTCTTCTTTTTTCTTTTAATTGGTAAGCTTTTTCTTGTTGACCTACTCCTACTATAGTTACAAAAATCATCTATGGGTAATAATTCTTGATGCAGTATAGAGTGAGATGCACCTGAAACTGTCAGAAAACAAATATCTTTGCACTGCTGTGAGCACATTGCATTCAGCCCACTACGGGCAAAACTCATCCTGGGATCTTCAGGACCTGCTCTAGTACGGCTGCCACCGTTCCATCCAACTCCACCACCACAATTCCCCCTCCATTCAATTTCAAGCTCCATCAACAAATTTGTCCAAGTCCCTACCCTAGTTCCCTAAATGTGTATATTATTGGGAGAAAATGAAGGCATTCTTGCTCCGACTAGCAAGAGATACTTCTAATGTCTTGCTTTTGTCCCCATTCGGAAGTAACGATTTGTTTACTTTCACAAGCGGCGGAGCCGAGGGGTGGGGGGGGGGTAAGCAGTGAGGGGGGGGCAGCGCGGGGGTTTGCATTCTCTTGCTGGCACTTAAACTTCTCAGGCTAGAGCAGATCACATTCAATATTTTAACTCACTGTTCTTCTGTAACCTTTTGCTGTTTTTTGTTTTTCATAATTCCACTACTCGAACCCTCAATTACACTTCCATGTAACATTAATAATTCCACTTCCATATAGCATTCATGTTTACACATCCCTATAACATTAACAGTTCCATATACCATTTGCATTTATACTTTCATATACCATAAACATTTAACAATCACAAAGACAGTGACAATAATCAATACAGTTTATCCTAAGTATTCTTCCTCTCCTCCAAGTTGTCAGCAGGAGTTTAACCGACTCCAACTCGGGCTAAAGTAGCTCGCTCGTCAGCTGATCTTGTTTCTGCTTCAGAGACTCCACTCCAGCCCGGGGCCCCCTGACCGGGCCCCCAATTAACGATAAAAAGGAATGCCTCCCTTATCTTTGACCAATCCGAGACTTGGTCGCTCTTGTTCTCCCCTCTCCCTCCCCCCAGGTAGAGCTGGACCAGTAGCCCACCCTCTTGGGGAAGGGTTATGATGATTAGGAACGCCTCTGCCTCCGCCCCCGCTGATGCGGATTGGCTTCCATCTTGGTTAGTCCTATCCACCCCGCCCCACGGGGCGGAACCACACCCACTACCCATCCCATCTCGAGGAAAGGACCCATCCTCCCGCCCCTGCTGACTCCCCTTCCCCACCCCCAAGGATGGGCGAAGGAGTGCAGAAGATACCGGTTGCTTTGGATACCGATATGGGGCCTCAGAGGAAGGCTTCTCCTGCTCAAGAGATAAGGATGTGGAATGTGTGGAATGCTGTGGGACGGGGCCATCTGCTCGTTGTTCAGCCGGAGTGATGGGTGCGGTCGGGATGGCTCGCGCCACCTTGTCTTTGTCTTTCAAATCCTCACATCTGCAAGAGAAAAAGCTTCCCGACCCACATTCCGCCGTCCCAACCTGAGTTTCAGTCTTCCCCTCTTTCCGAGCCGCTTTCAATGCCCGTAGCACCAATGCCCACGTTTTGAGCTCAGAAGCTTTTTGCTCATTCATTGCGCGCTCAAAGAGCGAAAAAGTTAAAGAGTCCCGCTTATTGTGATCCAAAATCACCCGAGGAGAGGAAAGCTCCCTCTCCTTTTCAAGACAACTAATGACGACTGTAATGTCCTTCTTAGAAGGCGTATCTTTCCTACCATAGTAGGTTTTACAAAGTTGCAATACTACTCTAATGACGGAATACATTTACCCAGAGACCTGAAGTCTTCCTGGTCTTCTACGAACTATCGGCCATAGGATAGGCGCAGCGCTGCATTCCCCTTTGCACCCCACCGAGAGTGCTTCCACGGGCTCGAACCGTGGATACCGCATCCGTCAGCGCGGTTTTAGCCGTCGCACACTCACCTCCAGGACTTTGCCTCACACGGGGCACCATTTGTTACCTCGATCTGGTAACCTGGAAAGTCAAGTCCCTTTGTGAATGTGTATCGACGGCCCCGACCAAGTCACAGCTGTTTGTTACACCATTATGGTGAGCTGTAAAATGGCGTTTATTGGAATGTGAGGGTCCCTTATATAGGTATCCAGTTTCATCCTTACCTTTTTTACATATGCATGACCCAGCAGGGGAGGGCCTATCACGTTACATCCCGAGGGTCCGATTTCGCCTAATACAACAGTTGAATTGGTTTGTTCATGTATTGCAAACAGGTTACTTAGCTGCCTTAATTTTAGCTTCAGAAGAACATGTGCAGAATACAGAATTGATTAAAAGAAATAAGAACTGTCTGCATAGAACTTACTCTTTCCTTACACAGGAGAATCAAGCACACGTTTGTATGTGAGTACCTCCAGAGGTGAAACTTGATCCCCCAGATGTAATGAGCAGAGACATTACAATCAGTTCTAACTGTATCTTAATGCTGTGCTGAATAAGCCTGAGTCAGGATGTAAACCACTTTCTCTTTTTTTCTTCAGATGAAGCCATTAATTTTGTCAGCAAGTCCAAAACGACTCCAGAAATATCAGTCAGTCCTTCTGAAGACCTGGAGCTGGTGTGTGAGGTGTCAGCTGCAAGCGGAGCTGTCGTATAGAAGAAAGATCAAATAGAGGTGAAGCAGGACCAGAGGACAACCATCATCTCCCAGGGGACGCACCGCAAGCTCATGGTCAAAAATGTGACCCTGAAAGACCAAGGGAGCTACAGCTGTGAAACAAAAGATGACAAAGCAACATTCCAAGTGAAAGTCAGAGGTGAGAAAATGCTTGGAATCCCAGAGATAAAGGAACACTTCATTTTGTGTGTCTTGCATTTGGAGGATCAACTTACAGCCTCTCTGGTGCAAAACATTTTGGCTATAGGACTTTCTTTGTCATCTAGTGTCATAGCAACACTTTTCTACATGTGCTTTTCCATCCAGGAATGAATTACTGCAACAAACAATAGGCAAGGAGGGTAACTTGTGCAGCTCTTGTAGTCAGCTGGTGTCTGCAGGGTTACAGTGCAAGAGCACACCAGGCATGCAAGGAGTGAGAAAAGGGGAGGTGTTTGATGAGATCTGGTTACAAAATTTGAATGACACAATGAGGTGGAAAATGCCACTAATCAGACTCATAAATGGCCTGGGTTGCAAAGGCCCACAGTGCTCATCCAGTTCCAACCCCCTTCTTCCTATGTGCAGGGTTGCCAACCAGCAGCCCAGGCTGCCCAGAACCACATCCTTGAATGCCTGCAGGGATGGAGCATCCACAGTCTCCTTGGGCAACCTGTTCTAGAGGGCCATTCCCTTCTGATTTACTGGAAATGTAGAGAGACATCAGAAGAAACAAAGAGAAGGGAGGAGGTTCAGCAGTGCATGCAGGTGTTCTAAATCTCATGTCCAAATCTGCTATCAGACTGCGAAATGTTTAGATTTATGATATGATATGAAATGATATGCCTATTCATTTCCCAAGGTAAAATAGAGGGGAAAGTATTTTCCTGTCTTAATGAGGCATCATGATGGTCCCTGTGAAGGGCAAGTATAATGAAAATGGGGAACTGGAGTAAGCTCTGCAGCAGACTACAGCAAAATGGTGTGACTGTTGTGATGTCCCTACAGAGAAAGAAGACGTGTTTACAAACAAGGACAAGGTACAAAAGGAGGTGAAGGCTGCACTGACTCAAAATGCCGCGCTGAGCTGCGAGGTGGCCCAGGAGAAGATGGAGGTGAAGTGGTACAAGGAGGGGAAACTGATCACCTCGAGCAAGAAGTTCAAGGTGGAGTCAGAGGGCAAACAGTGTCGGCTGGTGGTGATCCAGGTAGAGAAGAAAGATGCAGGGGAGTACAGCTGCGAGGCTGCTGGCCAGAAACTCACCTTCAAGATTCATGTCACAGGTGAGAGAGAACACATTTTGGCCTTTCATTCTAGAATGTTTTAGAAAACGGTCATTAGTTTGTAAGTTTTCCCTGCTATGCTTAAAATTTTTGGAGCTGAACTTTGGGGTGGTTAATTTCTGATGAGGAAATTGAACAAATTATTCTAAATACAGTTGTGAGGCAGCTCCATCTTTTAAAATCTTCAGGAATTTCCTTTTGCTGTGGGAATGAGGCCATAGACAAGAAAGTTCTGATTGCACTTCTCCATTCCCACGTGTCTGTACCACTAGAACAACTCTGCAATGCAGCTGCGTCTCAGGAAGTTTCAGAACAGGGGCTTTGTGTCAAGCACTAGGGGGTGTGCTCTATGTAACATGTTTTTGTCTTGGAAGGGCTCATTTAGCATGGGAGAGAATACTACAGGAATGTTTTGTATAAGTTGATGTTTTGAAGACATAAGTAAATGGCAGCTAGGGGACGAAAGAGTCATGAGAGTCATACAAGAAGCATCACAGAATGCCTTTTGTTGGAAGGGACCTGGAGGATCATCCAGTTCCAATCTCTGTCCTGGAAAGGAACACATTCTTTGAGACTAGCTTGCTCTAACACCCATCCAGCCTAGACTTGAACGTTTTCAGGGATGGGGCATCCATAAATTGCACAACTTCTCTCCACATCATTCTCTTGGGGCATCAGACTGGGAGAACTGATTCATTTTTCTGACTCCTTCCCCAAAACCTGCTCTTCTTTCAAGAGGCCAAACTAATGTATCTCTCTCTTTTCAGAGCCAGAATTTGTATTTACAAACAAGGAGAAGGTACAGAAGGTGGTGAAGGCTGCAACAACAGAAAATGCCACGCTGAGCTGCGAGGTGGCCCAGGAGAAGATGGAGGTTGTCACCAATTTATAAGCAATGAGCCAATAATGTTCCAATTATAAACTTTTATTAATTGTAGCGGGTAAAACAAAAAGGCAATTCAGCGCTGGGCGACAGGGGGATTATTGTTCCTCCAACTGCCGCGCCGTCCCGTCCCTTGCAACTTCTTTTGTATTGTCCATCCCGAGCGTATTGTCCTTTAATTGGTCGGTTGTGATCGTGCGACTTGGTGTGTCGTTCCTTGGTTGGTCCTTCCGTGGAACTTTGTATCCATCGGGGCGCGCTTTGCCTGTAACTATGCAGAGTACACAATCTACCCATAAAATTAGAGTGTTCTGCAACCCTTGTGGCCTCCATATTCCACCATCATATCCCGGTCCTAATGAACAAGCACTCCACCACAATGCTACCACATCCCGGTCTTAATGAGCAAACATTTTATCACAGAGGTCAAGTGATAAAAGGAGGGGAAACTGATCACCTCGAGCAAGGAGTTCAAGGTAGAGTCAGAGGGCAAACAGCGTCGGCTGGTGGTGAGCCAGGTGGAGAAGAAAGATGCAGGGGAGTACAGCTGCGAGGCTGCTGGCCAGAAACTCACCTTCAAGATTCATGTCACAGGTAAGACAGGTGTTGTATGAAATACAGCAGAGAACAGTAAAGTAAAATCTAGTTTCTATTATACAGTGATCCAGGTGCAGTAGTCTGTGCTGAGGTTTTTTCCCTAGACTTGATTGCCTGGGTTTGTAGAAAGTATTTGGTTTCAGTATGACACAAAGACCTGTTTCAGTCTGTCTGTAGAGCAATAATTAGTAATATATGTACAGTGGAAGCAATATTCAAGATATTATTCAAATCTCTCCTGTGCCTGAGATCCCAAACTGTAATTCTTGTTCACCTAAATATTTGACTAAGCTAAGTATGTGCAGTGAGGCTGGAGTGCATGTTCTACGTGCAGCCTTTCATGGCAGGAGAAGCAGGAACTTCTCCTAGTAGTACACTGCCTTTTTACTATGCCTTTATGTTGGAGGCTGCATCTGGATAGGTGAGTCTGCTACTCACAGTAAGAGACCTGGTAGAGCTGACTATTCCCAGAGCTCAAAGTAAGATAGATATCTGCAAATCACACACAAAGAACAAAGGACTGCGTTGGTGAGCATATTTCCTTTGTGCCTTTGACAGTCACAGTTGTGGCAATGGTAGAGGCCATGAGGAGTCTGTTCAGGAAGCCAGGAGTACTGTTCTGGGTCATGAAAAGGCAGCCAGTGGTTTGACTATCACATGTTTATGTGTTTTGATGTTTCACAGTGGGTCTTAAGTAAAAGGAACTCAGGTTTTGGTTGCCTGCAGGACAGATGTTCTTTTGGGTTCAATATGTTTGCATAGTGACTTGCAACCATGGGACTGGTGTTCAAGGACCCTCTTGGTTCCTTCAGTTCCTAGGTTCTTTCTTGCCTAGATTTGACACTTTGTTTCAACAGAAGAGCTGATATTCTCTAGTGAAGGCTATTAGTTTGGGCACAAGTGGTAACCTAAACCTGTTCCAACCTGTACATACAAACCTGCAAGTTGGTCTCATTTCGGTCCCTCAGTCAATACTTTTTCTTTTCTTCCCTCAGAGCCAAAACCTGTGTTTATAAACCAGGAGCAGGTGCAGAAAGAGGTGAGTGCTGCCCTGGCAGCAAGTGCCTCCCTCAGCTGTGAAGTAGCACAGGATCCAACCGAAGTAAAATGGTACAAGGATGGAAGACTGCTTGCCTCCTCCAGAAAGTTCAGAATGGAATCTGTGGGCAAAACACGGCGTCTGGTTGTGGAGCAGCTGGAGAAGAAAGATGCTGGAGAATACATCTGCGAGGCTGCTGGCCAGAAGATGACCTTCAAGTTGGAAACAACTGGTGAGCATTCGCTTTGGGAGCACTAAGCAGCTGTTTATGTGGCTTAGAGGAAGACTGGCTGTCTTCTACCCTGTGGGCATGGAACAGCCACAATTCCCCCCGGAACAACATCAATGACCCACACCACAAGTTGGATTCTCCTTTTTAATGTAGTGGTAGCGAGGTGAAAATCTGGCTGTGGAATATTTTTGACTAAGGAACTTCTACTTTAATTTCTAGATGCGCTGAATTACCCTCTGGAGTGTCTTTCTGAATATATAAGCAACCATGGGTGACTATGATCCTGATTTATATCTAGGTTCAGGCTTACTTTTTCAGTTAGGTTAGATCAATAGCTCCAGAGAAGATAGGGAAATACAGCAGTTCACTGATACCATGTGTCAGAAGAATGCAGCTCAGTGCTGGGCAGTTTGCTGCTTCATTCCCTCTTACAAGTTGCACCCAAGGCTGGAAAAGACCACTGAGATAGCTGAGTCCAACCCAGCCCACCCTCACTGGACTTACTAACCACGTCCCCAGTGCCACATACCCGTGGCTCTTGAGCACCTCCAGTGACTGCGGTATATCAGCGTGGTTGCTTCAGTTGTGGGAGTTTTCAGACACTGGCTGTTGTTCTAGCGAGACAAAAAACCAAAACTGATGGAACAGTGTCTATACAGGAAGCAACTGGCTGTCCTGATGGCTGCCAACAGTTTTACACAAGGTGTGTCATGCAAGCTTGCATGAGTCTGGTTTAAAAACTTGCTGTTCTGATGGAAGGAGAGGATGTTGGTACAGGATAACTGCGGGATTTGTGCTCTCCCGACATCCAGTTGCAATCACAGCTTATTGTTGCTATAGAAAACAGCTTCTCTGTAGACAAATTGAGTTAGTTCCAATAAGTGGCTGAAGCCCTAAGTGATCCAAGGTGAAGCATGATCCAAACTGGAATTTAACTAATTGTAGTAGGGAATCCAAGCCTTAATGAGATGAGTTATTTAAAATATGAGTCCTCCATCTAAAACAGCATTGAACTCTTACTCTGGTTTATGATAGAAGTGAGAGTTTAACAGCAGAAGTCTGAAGTTATGCTCCATATTTCTCATCACTCAAGAGAATATTTGAATATATGAATTCCTTTGGCTATGTTAGAGCTCATAATGAGGTCAGCTGATGTTCTTTAAATGCTCGGAGTCTAGCAATGTGGAGAAGTGGACTGCTATTTGCTGTTGAGCTTTAGGCTAAGAAGCCTGATTTTAGAGGACTGTGGACTTCCCCTTTCCCTTCCCCTCTCCTCCCCTTCTCCCTAGACTGATCCCACATGGTTTGAGAATGATTTCAGATCAAGGTAAATGAGGAATCGCCGTGTGAAAACCTGTTGTTTTACTGCACTATAAGAGACACTTAGTCAAAAGACAAGTGTGTGTTCCAAGCTTGAGATTGCAGGAGATCCGAGAAACAACTCAGCTGCTCAAACCTGTAGTCTGGCTGAATCTTTTATTGTCAGTTTTGGTCAGGAGGAGATGCTTGAGTAAGACAAATAAAAGGTCACGGGTAAGTTGGTCCTTCTTGTGATATACTTCTAGGCTTTCATCAGGGAGAAGCTTAATTAGTCCAAATAATCATAGCAGAAACCACACCAAGAGCATGAGAGTGAAATTTATACTTTCTTGACGTGATGGAAAATTTTACCTGGTTCTGCCATTCCCCAAATATTTGTTTCCTTATGACAAGAAGAACTTTGCAGAAGTAATTTTTTTTTTCAGTCTTGCGTGCAACACAAAAAGGGGTAAAATCTAGGAGGCCACCTGAAATGTTTTTTCCATCTGGAAGGATCCATTTAACAGCACCCATGGACCTGGTTATGAACAAAACTAAGTTCCCAACTAAATCCACATTCTTCTTTCTCCTTCTCAGAATTGCCTGTGAAAATCAGCAAACCATTGGCAGACAGTAGCGTCATTGAGAAGGACAAGGTCACATTTGAGTGTGAGCTGTCCAGGCCCAACATGGACGTCAAGTGGTTCAAGGTATGGCATGAAATGGTATTTTCCTTTCTGACTTCTCTGGAAATGAATGAGAGCCTTTAATTTCACTTCCAAGGGATGCGAGTCTGAGCTTTTCCTTGATAGCTTTTTCACTGCTCTCTTTTCTTTATGCTCTTTTATTTGCCCAGATCAGCACTCTTTGTTATTATGTCCTGAGTTCATTTATCAAGTTGAAATTGAAGTTTGTTTTGGTTTTATTGTGAACTTTTTAGGTCATGCTGCACAAAATATTGTTGGTTGAACTACAGTACAGTCTTGAGCTTCAAGTCTAACACAGAAATTCTCAGCCGGGATTTTGTAGCCTTGTTGTGAACTGGGTTTTTGGGGTGAAATCTCAGTTTTCTTTGCACCTGACAGTGTGAGAATTTGCTCTGGCACTTTGTGTACCTCCCTGGTGCTCAGCTGTTCCTTCCCTTACTTGGGGATAACGTCATTTATTCAAGGTGATGTCCAAACAGGCTTGTTAACAGTCCTCCGCAGTGCTTTAAGCTGTCATAGGTCAGCCAGAATTTATGCATGTTCTATAGCCATTCCTTCATGTTGAAAACACTGCACTGTGCTTAAGCTTCAGCATATGTTCCAGTAAGCACAGTTCCATTAATTCTAGGGGAGTGGGTGAATTAAGCATAGATCTGAAGGCTCCCTTTGCTGAGTGCAAAGATGGAAGGACTAATGGAGATCTGACTTGATATTTTCCCTTCTAGGATGGGAAGGAGCTCTGTCAAAGTAAAAAAGTGGGCATTACTTCCCAGGGAAATAAGAGAAGTCTCATTATTCACAAGTGTGAATATGAAGATCAGGGAACATCCACATGCTGAGCAGCCTAAGACAAGACATCAGCTACCCTAAAGGTTCATTTTATGTTTAACTGAAAGAGCAAATAAATCCTCTTGTGGTATTTTGCACCACGGGAAGAAATGCTTCATGGGCAGTTTGGGCATTTCTTGGTTAGTCCTTTTGGATACCTTTCTCTTTCTTCTTTATGCTCAAGACAGATTTTCCCTCCATGTGTTGCATTGGTTAAACCCCAGTTTGTAGCTCATCATTGGGCTCTGAAGCATCAGACTTGTTACCGAACACACGGGTCTGCTGTGCCCTGGTAGATGCCACCTTCCCAAGGGACGTATGAAAGGATGCTTTTTTCTGATTTCCTACTAGATGCTGTCCTCATGTGGCCACTTGGGTTCAGTGTTAGCATGAACATGAACATGTGTCCTGTCCCATGACTTTGGTGAACTCTCATTTTCTCTCTCATTCTGCAACCAGGTTGGGTTGCTGTTTCAGTACTGGCTGTTTTATGTAGCCATTCCATTTGTTCTGGTTTACGTTCTTTTTTATTTTCTTTTTTTCAGGCATCATTTCTATACAGTAGACAAAGCCAGCCTATTACATTTGATTTACAGATTTTAGCTTTTGCTGGTAA
Organism: Coturnix japonica; assembly: GCF_054131305.1. Classification (NCBI taxonomy): domain Eukaryota; kingdom Metazoa; phylum Chordata; class Aves; order Galliformes; family Phasianidae; genus Coturnix; species Coturnix japonica. The sequence continues at coordinate 2,993,664 of NC_140687.1, read as the reverse complement.
GCATTTCAGCTCTCAGGCAGTTTTACCAACAGCTTTGAAGAGCTGAAATGAACCTGCCTGGACACGATGGTCTGTTTTTGTTGGTGTAATGAATTTATGAAGTTAAACTGATTGACCCCATAAGGTTTTACAGTGTATGACTCACGTCTGGCGGAGTTATCACAGCAACGAGTTTATATATTTAGCATTTCAGGAGGCAAATGGTTGGGGATACTCTTTCATTTGCTTGCGTCTCAGAGTGAATCACTAGTATGTGAACCATCCTTCATCTCCTTTGTATTGCTTTTGTGTGTGTCTGTGTGTGGTTTCCCCTGTGAATTTCATCCTTTCCAGTTATATGGAAGTTCTCTTTTGAGCAGTGAAATTAGATGTTCCATCAGCAGTCATAATGGTAAAGCTGAGTTGCCACGTTATCTGTGTCCTTTCTGTCTGGCGTCTTAATAACTGCTGCCCCACCACAATATCTGTCTAATACTTCAGCTCCATGGATGCCTCCTTGTGCAAACTGAGAGCCTGTATTTGGTGTGCATAGATCTGGGCTTACATCTGTGCTGGTAAATGCACTAGTGCATGGGCTAAGCAGTCCTGCCTCCTGTGCTGTGGGCATTGAGATGGGGCTCCTACAAGCTGCCCATTGCAAGATATTTAGAAACTAATTGCTGCGGAGGTTTCCATCCTCTTTTCAGACTAACTAAAATTTGGTTAGTGGGATCAAAACAGAAGGGGCAGGGAGGGAGAGCTGACCAAGGACTACTGATGGAACAACTATGAATCCTTGGTTCCTCAGGATTCCCTGCATCAGCAGTTGGCAACAGGAGTAAGGGGGCTCAGGAGGACACTGTAGAGTAGTGTGAAAAATGAGCGAAGAGAGTTACTAATTGATGCCTCTTGGAAAGTAGTCCAAGAGTAGTCCTCTTCATAAACTCTCCTCTTGTGTGTGGTTTTATCTTTATGAGGTGTTCATAACAAGTGATGTGTAGATCTCCCTTATCTCATAATGTCTTTTCCTGCCTGCAGTGAATATGCAGGATACTGGATCATATACCAGCTTCTTTGAATTACTGCTCATGTCAGGAGATAAAATCTGCCTATTCTTTGAACTAACACTGGCGAGGGTTAGTTATTCTGGCTACCGAGAGAATGACACAGCAGATTAAACTCTTTCATTTCCTTCTTTGTCAAATGCCTTTTCATCCAACTGTGTGTCCCATAGAAATTCAGAGCAGTGTTGGCTGAGGGAAGTGGAAATATTTATCTCCTGTGTGTATCTGCCACCCTATTTAGACATGCTGGCAGAGCGCAGAGATTGGAGGAGTTGGATTAGGCAGTAGTTTCCCTATTGCTCACAGAACCACTTTTTCTGTGGTCTCCCAGCTACCCTGTGCCCAGTGGCCTATGCAAGATGGAGCAGAAAAGGCTCATTTTATGAACAAACAGGAACCTTTCTGGTCAGATTAATACCTGTGCTCTTTTAGAGAGATTTAGGTACTAGAGATTTTAGGTACTGGAATAGGCTCCCCAGAAAGGTGGTTGAATCGCCATCCCTGGTTGTGTTTAAGAGCCTTTTGGATGTGGTACTCAGGGATATGATTTAGTGTAGGGTTTTTAGAGTTAGGGTACTGGTTAGGCTGCGATTGGACTTGATGATCTTCAATGTCTTTTCCAACCTGGGTAAATCTATGATTCTATACAGGAACTCTTCTCCTGAGGTTAATCCAAGTTGTATCCAGGCCCTTCAGAAGGAAAGGGATATAGCAGCACAGAAATATGGCCTGATTCTGACATAAATAAATGCAGACCTGGAGAGTTAAAAGGGATTGTGTGATGTTCAAGGGATTTTGAAGCAAAGATGTCCCCTAGGTAAGATTTGTGGCTGACATTCCCCATACATTGTTTGTGGGCACACAAGCTAAGGAGAGACTAGTGATGAGCATGCAGAGAAGCCAATGGTTCAGACAGGTTTGTAGTGACACGACATTGTAGAGTTCTGTCTATTTCTCCTTGGCATAGTTTGGAAAATAAAGATGAGGTAATTGGTGGTAACCAATATGGCTTCCTCAAAGTCAAGCCATGCCTGACAAACTTGGTGGCCTTTCATGATGGAGTAACAGCATCAGTGGATAATGGGAGAGCAACTGACATCATCTACTGGGACTTGTGCTGAGCATTTGATCCCGTCCTGCATGACATCCTGGTCACCAAACTGGAGAAAAATGGTTTTGATGGATGGACCAGTTGCAGGATAGGGAACTGTCTGGATGGTCACACTCAGAGAGTTGCAGTGAGTAGCTGAGTGTCCAGGTGGAGGGTGGTGTTGGGACCAGTGTTCTTTAACATTTTTGTAGGCAACATGGAGAGTGGAATCAAATGCAGCCTCAGCAAGTTTGCAGATGACACCAAGCTGAGCGGTGCTGTTGATGTGCTAGAGGGAAGGGATGCTACCCAGAGGGACCTGGACAGGCTGGAGAGGTGGGCCCTTGGCAGCCTCATGAACTTGAGTGAGGCCAAGTACAAGGCCCTGCACCTGGGTCAGGGCAATCCCAAGCACGGGCACAGGCTTAGAGGAGAATGATTTGAGAGAAGCCTTGACCCTGAGGAGAAGAGATGGTCTGGAGGGAGGTGTCCCTGCCTATAGCAGGGGGACTGGAACTAAATGACCTTAAAGATTCAGTCAGTTCTATTGTTTTTCTACCCTTAATTTTGCTTGAAAGGTTTTAGAATAAATGAGATTCTGGTTTCCATGAAAACTGTTTGCAGGGAGCTCCATTGTAGCTAGTAAGTCTGTCTTTAAGTTCAAGGGCAATAATGCATTGACTGTGTTGAAGAGAGAAATGACTCAGGAATGGATGATGGTTTAGAATAAAACATAATCCTACTTATTTTCTATGCAAATATGCGTAAGGAAAAGATGCTGCACTCAGTTCTGGAAATACCCTGACAAATATGTCTCTACTGTTTCACAGCTGGAGATATCAAGATTGTTAAACCACTGGAAGATGTGGAAGTGAATGAATATGGGAGTGCATCTTTTGTCTGTGAGATTTCACACGATGAGGTTCAGACCCAGTGGTACGAAGAGGACAACAAGCTGAAGGCTGATGACAACATCAGAATGCAACAAGATGGTAGGGTGTAAGCGGGGGATCGTTCTCCTGAGTGGGGGGTGGGTTGGAGATCAAGCATATAAGACATCTGAAATGAAGTGAAGAGGGTTCAGAAGCGAGTTCCCCTTTTGTTTTGGGACTGAGGTTTAGGTGGAACAAGTGACATGGTGGGATGCTTAGTGTGGGAAGTGTGATGCTATCCCACCATCCCACACTGCTGGGAGCAGGTAGGAAATGAGTGCAGTTATTTCCAAAGTGGGGGTGAACAGGGCAGTCAGTTCACCTCTCCAAAGAGGTTTTGTCTGACAGTGAGTGTGATCCTTCTGTATCAGGTACTTTGATGGTGACGACAGCCACATTTGGTCAGTCCTTGTAGAAGCCATGTTTAGATTCTGCTTTGGTCTGCTCCATTTCCAGTTCAAAGTCGTTGGACACTAAATGAGACAGCTGCATCTCAGTAAAAGATCTGTTTGAATAGCTGTGATGTGCTTACTATTCAGATTTACAGAGCTGAGGTTTTGTCCTTGGCTATAGCAAAGAAGTCAAATCAGGTGAAATTAATTGTATTTCTGAACTAGACAAGTTTAAGTTCGGTAGCACCTAAATTTGGTGCGGTTTGTCATTGATTTCATCTGAAAGAAACTTGCAGGCTTTTTATCTGCTGTTGTCCCCAGCGTAAGATTATCCATTCACATCCTAAAGTACTTGTTATATTTTCAACTCACTCTTATTTGAATAAAAGCCTCAACTGGGAGCAATTTAATACGCACAAAACAAGAGCTGGACCTTGCATTTGGTAGATACTGTACAGTATTACTTCATAGAAATGTAGTCAATGGCATTCCCTATAGACAATCGTTTGTTTTATCTTTAGAGTCGTTCAAAGAACCGATGTGAACATGAAATTAAATGGAATGGAATACACGCAAGGGACTTTCCTCTTCTTCCAATTGTCCTCATCCTTTCTTCTCTTCCACCCCTGCTTTGCAGATTACCATATAGAAATCACCAGGAAGTTGGAGGACAAGACAGCTTTGGAATGTCATTCTGTCATCCTGTCCTGTGACTTCAGGCCTTCTCCAAAGGTTGTGAAATGGTTCAAGGGCCGCACACCCATCGAGCCCTCTGAGAAGTACAAGATCAAGAGGGATAAGCATTCAGTAGAGCTCAGAATTCTGAAGCTGAAGCCCGATGATGCTGGTGTGTACGAGTGCAAGGCAGGAATTGCAGAGACTGAGGCCACGCTGACAGCTGAAGGTATGAGCAGGGAGGGTGGCCTCTTCCATGTCCTATTTCACCTCAGATTTCTCTTCTTGAGGTTGACTTCTGCCATTCTCTCCTGCTAACTTTATAAATGTATTATCTTCACATAGATGATTACACAAAGATCATCTAGTCCAACCATTCTACCACATCCCAGTATCATTTATAGTAACAGTGGTAACAGTTCACCTTGTTTCCCCACAGCCCGCAATGTAGAAGTAACGAAGCACCTGCAGGATGTAGAAATTGAAGAAGAGAGCTCTGCTGTCTTCTCCTGCGAGCTGTCCCATAATGACGAGGACGTGGAATGGTTCCTGAATGGCAACTTCCTTTACACCAACAATTACAATGACATCAAGAACGTTGGCAATTGCTGCACACTGACAATGAAGCAGGTTAAGCCTGAGGATGCTGGCACAGTGACAGTGAAGTCAGACAAGGTGTCAGAAAGCGCACCTGAAGGTGATAGGTGGGTCTGATCACACCCCTCCTGGATGTAAGAGATGCTAAGGAGCTCCAGTTCATTCTATTGTGCAGCAGTCCTGCTTCTAAAGCTGACCTCTCTGGGGTGACAAGTCATCAGAGGCTTTCTTCCAGTGGAAGGTTCCATTGCAGCAGATATCAAGGAAGGAGGATGGTTTTGGTGTCCTGCCAAAGCATTCCATTGCTTTTTATCATCATTTTACTTAACACAAGGAGAGTTACACGAGCAATTTCTTCTACTGCTTCAGTAACATGCAGTGTCAATGCTGTTGTCTCCAAGGATTTATGACTGAAGGAGAGATCATTCAGTGTGTGTTTTGCCTCTGGGATGACTAATGACCAGGCTGTGAGCAACCTGATCTAGCTGTGAATGTCCCTTTTTATTGCAGGGGAGCTGGGCTAGATGGCCTTTAAGGGTCTCTTCCAATTCTAAGGAACTTGTGCCTGAAGTGCAGAAGTGGATGAATTATACCACTTCTTCATAACCTCCCCATGATTACAGAGGAAATACAACAAAACAACATGCATGGTCTTACTGTTGTCATTTGCTTGAATACGAAGACGTCTCTTTTTTATGGTTGAGATTTTTGTTGATATGGGTCAGGAGGAACTCACACTTTTTAGCTTTCTCAATAGGCAAAAAGTTCCAGTTGCTGCAAGCCACCGAGGTAACCAATAGAGGGGCCCTGATCCCCCTTGTGCCATCGGGATGCTCTGGCACGGGATGTGCCTCAAATTCAAAGCTCCTTCCCACCTCCCAAGGAAAAGCAAAGCAACTCAAGCATCTCCAGCAAAGCTGCCCAGCAGACAGCAGGGAATGCAAACAGCTTCTGGCTGCTCCCCTGCACTCCTGTCCTAAGTAAGTGACCCCTTGAGGACTGGATGGGAAATCAGTGCATGACACACGTGAGTGTGCACAGCATTGTGCAAAGCAGTGGGGATCCATGTGTGTGTGTGTGTGTATTTGTGCATGGATGGTGTTGTACACACATTTGTGTCCATGAGTGTACAAACCAGTGGTGTTGCTCAGGTGTGTGTAGGTCTGTGGGTATGTGTGCAAGGACGAGCATGCACATATATGTACGTGCACAGGGGTGTGCAGAGTGTTGGAGCTGCACAAGGACATTGTGGTACCGGTGTGTGCGTGCACTTCGGGAGTGAAAGGAAGGGGTTACACATGTGTGAGTGTGTGTGCGCACAGGGCTGCACTAAGGGATGTGGTTGTGTGAGTGTGTGTGAGCACATAGATAGTGCGTGGATGCGGTGGCACAAATGTGTGCTTGCACAGGGCTGTGCTGAGGAGTTGGGCTGCACACAGGTGCACACAAAGGGATGTTTGAACCCTTTGCCCCTAAGAACAGTTTTCCAGTGTCTCTCGTCCAAGAATTCTTTGAACAGCCTGCAGCTGACTCTCCTGAAGCTCAGGGTCCTGACTTTGCTTTTTGCCAGGCCCGCATTCCTTGAGATGAGGAACTCTAGGAGGGCATGGTCACTACAGCCCTGACCACCTCCAGTCTTAACCCCCGCTGTGCAGCATGTCCAGTAATGCTTCCCTTCTGCTTGGTGTGCTTAATGCTTGGCCCACAAAGTTATTCCCAGTGCAGTCCAGCAGTCTCTCAGACAGCTTGCAGCCAGCCATGCTGATTTCCCAGCCTGACTGGAATCCCCCAGCAAGTTGAGAGTCAGTGAGCGCAGTGCTTCTGGTAGCTGCAGTAAGCAGGGCCCATCAACAGGCTCCCTTGACCAGGCGGCCTGGAGCAGACCCTCACCTCCAGAAGCCCATTATTGGTTCAGTCCCGAATTTTACCCGCAAGTTCTCAACGTGATCATGGCTGTTCTTAGTCCTTTGCAGTCAGCTTCTTCATAGAGAGGGCAAATACCTTGCCCTCCGGAATTCCATAGTAACAATCATGTCTCCTTTATGTCAGGTGAGGTGTTTTTTGTTGTTGTTGTTTTTTGTTTGCTTGTTTGTTTGTTTTCCATTTTCTAGGTAGAAAATTTAATTTCTGAGCCAGGAGAAGAAGAAGTGCAACATGTAACAATCTTCCTGGCACTGTGCAGTTTGCATGAGTAGCCAAGTGCTCCTCAGGTAACGTGTGCTGCAGAGCTGACCTTGGTGGCAGGGGTTGTGTCTTCATTTTCTTCCTGTCATGTGGGAACATAAGAAGACTCTTCAGAGCAGGAGCTGCAGAGGAAGATGAACGGCATGAGAAGGTAAGGCTAGGAACCAAGGACACCTCCAGAAAGAACAGAAAAACTAAGTCATTTAAGATGCATGATGGCCGTGTGATACTGTCCGTGACTGGAGGAGAAGCACATGGCTAGGAATGACTGATGGCTCTGGTGGGATGAGTGCCTTCGTGCGCCGTAAAGGAGAGTTTGTGGGATGTTCTGTGGACATGTGAAGGCTGTGGGAAAGTTAAGAGAGAAAACGTGTGAATTCACAGAAGTGGTATTAGAACCTGGAATAAACCATTTGGATCACTCACATCTGAGTCCGTGCCAGATTGTCGCACTGTCAGAACCTGAGGCCCGGGATTTTACTTTAGTAGTGCCAACTGCCTGTTGTAAATGAGAAAAGATATTACTAAACATAGCTTCCCTCCTTGTAGGTTTGATATTTCTGTCTTTGCATTCCTTTAGCACCCAGGGTGTTGATGCAGCTGCACAAATCCGCTGTACTGTCCTCCTGTTTTGCATGGAAGAATGGTAAAATAGCAATCTCTGGGTGAAATTTTGTTCAGGCGTTTTCCTTTCTGTGCCCCTAGGAAGCAATGGCTTGGAAATGGCAGTGCCGCCTGGGAACCCACACAGCAACCCAGTATCTCATTGTCTGGGTCTGTGAAAAACCACAATGATGACAAAAGATGTTTCAATTCTGTCTGTGCTGTCAGTGCAGCCCTGAGGAGCGGTGTGGGCATGGCATGGCAGGGAGAAGGGATTTCCCTTCCAATGGGAAAGTGCCTGTTCATGTGTTGGTATGTAACCGCTCCATGGCCTGCTCCACGTGCTTCTGAATGGGCAGCTCAACTTTTGTGTCACTCAGCCACCTGTGGCAGAGGTCAGGATTAGTGCCTTTCAAGGAGCTGAGAAGCATTTCTTGCTCAAGTCCTGCTTCCAAGCTTAACCACCTACAATGAAGTAGATGTCGTTTTTCTGGTGTCCTTCAATTCCGTGTCCGCATTTTCCCAAAAGCAAAAGAATTTGGAGTTAACCAGCTGCAGTGAAGTGAGCGATTTCAGTGCCTATTTCTGATGGTGGCAATGAGTTCAGAGGTCACACTTAATTGACGGTGCCTGTTTCCATTCTGACAAAGGCTGTAGTTTCAGCTGACTTCCCGAGGCTGCCATATGTGGTGGTGACACAGCCTTGGGCTTGTGCGTTTGCATGACTCCCACCTTTCCTTTCTGTGTCTTGCAGGTCAGCTGGTGCTGGAAGCGGCCGGTATCTGAGTAGGAATGAAGGTGAGTGCAGGAGCAGCTGCTGAGGGGAGGAAGGAAGTCCATGCTAATGAGCTCTGAAGCATCTGCGGGTCCGGTACCAGAATAGGCAGCAGTGATGCAGGGGGCTCCTCGGCAGGAAGCTGGCTGATCCAAATGCTTGCTGAGAGTTTGGAAGCCCAAACCCTTATGGTCTCTGTAAAGGTGGTTAATAAAAAGATATTAACCAAGATGGTGGTAAATAGCCTAAGGTTATTAGCAAAGGGAAACTCACCAATATCGATACCTTGACTAGAAAGCTGAGGCAGCCTCAACTAGGGAGCAATCTCTAAGACATGCTGTCTCAGTGGTGGTCAGCCTTTAAATGAGGTCTCAGAGGAGGTTGAGTCGAGGTCCACCCCTTCTGGGAGCACAGCTAGATTACTCTCACCTGTGCTCCCGCAGCTGACCCAACACTTGCCTCAGCTGATTAATCAGAGGTTCAAGCTATGATTTCCCATACAGTCTCTAAGCTGAAGGCAGCATCTCCTTGATCTGATGGTGGTGTGCCTGAGTGAGGGAGTGATCCAAGCTGGATGCAGAAGAGTCATCTTAATTTCTCTGCTATTTTACTTCAGATGACACCTATTGGGTGTTGGTTTCTTAAAATTTGGATCTAGGAGGTGGTCTTTTCCTTTGCTTCTGATGAAAGCACAGAAGTGCAGCAGGAGTAGAAGACAAAGAGGTTTTCTTGGTGACAGGAACACCAATTATTTGATTCAAATGTGTAACTGATGTAGATGGTGAAGAACAGATCTGCCTCAAAGACATGCTTGATCACATAAGAAATGAGCATTTGATCCAAGACAGCCAGCGTGGCTTTCGCAGGGGAAGGCCATGCCTAACCAGTCTGGTGGCCTTCTATGATGGAGTGACGGCATTTGTGGACAAAAGGAAGGTAACAGATGTCATTGACCTGGACTTGAGCAAGATCTTTGACATTGCCCTCCACCACATCCTTATCTCTAAACTGGAGGGATGTGGATTTGACAGGTGGACCACCTGGTGGATAAGGGATTGGTTGAAAGGCCACAGACAGAGGGTGGTGATTCATGGTTCTATGTCCAGGTGGAGGCCGATAACAAGTGGTGTCATCCAGGAGTCTGTCTTGGGACCAGTGCTTTTTTACATGGTTATCAGAGACACCAATGATGCAATGGAGTGCACCCTCTGCTGTTTGCTGAGTGGTGCGGCTGACGCAGTGGAAGGAAGGGATGCCATTCAGAGGGAGCTCAACCGAGAGGTTGGCCTACGTGAATCTAATGAGGTTGAACACAGCAAAGGTTTTGCACTTGGGCTGGAGGAATCCCAGGCATTTCTACAGCCTGGGAGGAGCAGTCCTTAAGAGAAGCCCCGCAGAGAAGGACCTGGGGGTCCTGGTGGATGAAAAACAGAACGTGAGCCATCAGCGTGCTCTTGCAGCTCAGAGAGCAAATGGTCCCCTGGGCTCCATCAGAAGAGGGGATGGCCAGCAGGGACAGGGAGGTGATTGATCTTCATGATCCTTGAGGTCCCTTCCAACCCGGGCCATTCTATGATTCTGTGATTACACTCGCTGTCAGAAAGAATAGCAGCTGTACAGATGTTGGATATATTTTGGGACAGTTCTTGTAACCAGTTGATTTTAAGACCTTGCCCGAGTCAAGTGTCTAAATTGAGTGTCAGAAGAAAGCTGGTAAAGTGGCTATTGCTCATTCTTTTTCATTTGCTGATTCTTTCATTCGGGTTCCTTTTCCAAAGGAGATTCTGGTGATGGAAGCAATTGAAGAAAGAACCAAAGCAGCTCTTGCCAAGAGTGCTTGAAGTCCCTGTGGAGAGAAGCAAAGAACTTGGGCTTCCTCTGGGATGCTCCCCACCATGTCTCAGGAAGGAGACAACTGCTGTTCCACTTTCTGCTCTGTGTGTGGAAAGGTACGTCTGGGTTTCTTCTGCTTGTTTATTCTTTCTTTTTCAGGCTTTGAAGGAGAAGGGGTGGAGCAACGGGAGACTCACTGGTCGTTTGTTACCTCAAGAACAGGATGGATTCTGCATTGACTGTGAAAAACCTGGGCTAGTAGCATGGGCATGTTTCAGGCTGGACTTTTCCTTCTTGGTTTCCTTTTGGCTACAGGGAGACAGCTGTCTAAAGGTGTGTTTTCATACCCACTCTCCAAAACCATGTTTCATTGTTGCAGGTGGTTCAGTGTGCTCTTGCAGGGTAGATGCTGTAGTTTGCTGTAGAATCTGAATGGTTTCTGTTCCTAGGGGAGGACTGGGAGGAGGTAGTGAGAAGAGAATTCAATGCCTTAGGTGTATCTTAGTGAGAAATGTTGGCATGAGGTGCTGAAAGTCTTGAGTTGTCAAAGGCCAGTGAGGCTCAGACTCCTTAACCTGCTGGAGCAGGGTGGAAGCAAGGAGTGGGCACTGCCGTCCCACAAGCTGCACTTGGTTCTGGTCTGCCAGGTCTGTGCTGGCCTGGATTTCTTCTGAGAAGTTTGTTGGAGCTGCTTGGAGTAGTGAAGGGTGGGGAGGAAGTGCTGCTCAAGAGCTAAGGCTCTGCATGATCATCTTGGATGGTTTTAACCATGATATCTGAAGACATAGTTTCCATCAGAATGATCCCAACATTGTGCGAGTGTCTCAGATGTATGAGAGCACCCGCCTCCTCCAGCTGAGCCATAGGAAAGCTAACTGTGCCCAGTAATTACAGCTTCTGCAGATTGAATATGCTTCCAAGTGTTTTCCTTAGTGATCAATCATGTCCCAGCACTCTGAGATTCCATCTCTGGCACAGTCTGGAGCATCTCTGCAATCCTTGGTTGCTGGAGTGCACGTGGTGAGTGCATGGACAGGGTGGCACAAACGCGTGCGTGTGCTGAGGAGTTGGGTTGCACACAGGTGTACACAAAGGGGTGTTTGTGGAAGGTGTAGGCACGTACGTGTTCCCAGGGGTGGTTGGCACACGTCTGTGAATGCAAAGGAGGGCACACGATGCAGAGTGTGCATGGGGGTGTGCAAAGCAGGCAGGGTGGTGAATGGGTGTGCGTGTGCACATGGATAGGGGAAGGTTGGGGTTACAGGTTGACCTGTGCTGAGGTGAGTGGGGACTCACGGTGTTGCTCAGTGGTAGATTGGTTCACACTGAGTGCTAACAGGAAACTCGCACACCCTTTTTGTTTCAGCTGTGCCAGCGCTGTGATCCCTTGCTGCAGGGATGGGGTGTTGGAAGGATGGTGTGCGTGCCGAGCTCCCATCTCTTGCAGGAATCAAATGTAGAGCAAAAGGGATGTTTGGGCCAGGTGACTGTAAGAAGGCTGGCTGCTTTGGATGGTGGTAGCTGATGGAAACAGGTGCTCTGGGGACCGTTCAGCTTTTAACAGAAGACAGGGGTCCTGCAGCAAGAACGACTAGGTTCTCAAATGGCTTCAGACGTGCACACCGAGTACATCCCCGCAGACATTTACCGGTAGGCGGCTCTTGCAGAAGAAGATTCAAGCAGCAGAACCTTTTGCTCAGCTACAGCACACAAATGCTACAAAAGCAGGAACAACCTGCAAGCTCTGGGTCTGTTTGTCTTGCACAGGCATGCACTAACTGCGTTTGATGGTACCCCCCATCCTTGATTTCCTTCCCTGCTTCTTGTCTGATGATGCTGCTGAGCCAGGAACAAGCTGCCCAGTGTGGGAGAGCATGGTGCAGGGCTGTGCTGGGACCTCCTCCCCTTCATCTGCTGCAGATCAGTGCCCCACACGTGCCATTGGGATGCTCTGGCACGGGATGTGCCTCCAACCCAAAGCTCCTTCCCACCTCCCAAGGAAAAACAAAGCAACCCAAGCATCTCCAGCAAAGCTGCCCAGCAGACAGCAGGGAATGCAAACAGCTTCTGGCTGCTCCCCTACACTCCCGTCCTAAGTAAGAGACCCTATGAGGACTGGCTGGGAAATCAGTGCATGACACACGTGAGTGTGCACAGGATTGTGCAAAGCAGTGGGGTTCCACGAGTTTGTGTGTGTGTGTATCTCTGCTGTTATGAAAGCATGGGAAGACTTACTGAGTCCCAGATAATTACTTATCCTCAAATGATTTTTCCTGGCCAAAGTTAGAGCCTCTCACAGGTAATCGAGATCGACAGGCTGTTGTTGCACAATCAACAGGCACAATCTAGATGATCAGCTGAGGAAAATAAAGCATCATGCGAAGGGTACTAGATAAGTGAGCAGCTTGAGATCTGCACATTTATGTGATGCTCATGGTCTTAGACAATATTTGCCTAGAGAGGTCACATTGAATGAAAGCAAACTCTAAGATGAATGAAAATATGCACAGGAGAAGAAGCCTCTGAGGCTTCTCAAGTGTTATGACCAGAAGACATAAACTCTGTTAAAGCAAACGTTTCTCTCTATTTTTTGTGTTATTCCAGGCAGGCCTTGATTACCGCCTGAATACATGCTGTGGAAGCCCAGCTTATGCAGCACCAGAGCTAATCCAGGGCAAAGCGTCTATTGGCTCAGAGGGATGTAGAGCGGTGTTTGTTTTCCCCTCTTTCCCTTCCCTCTGCACAGAGCATTGAAAGGCAGTGGAGCTCAGGTAGGCTCTCTTGGTTTCCCTTCTGAATTCTGCTAGGTTGCATCGCTTGGTAGCTCTCAGAAGCTGTCAGTGGCCACAGACTAGAAAAGTGCAATTGGTCTCAGTTCACACAGCTGGCTGGTTTGTCTCAGGCTAATCCTGAACTGCCTCAAGCGACTGCTTTGGGGCTCTACAAAACAGCAGCTTCAGAGATCTCTTTCTATTACTAAGTTTTTGAAAGAGCAATTTTCTCTGTTAATTATCCATCATTTCTGTGCAGTCTGTTTTGTCAGACTTGTCTTTAGCTTCCAAGTTGTATGTGAAGACTTGTTTCCGTTGTAATGCACAATGTACTAAAAATTGAGAGATGAAAATGTGAAGAGTTTTTCCAGCTTTGATTTCATGTCTGGAATTTTGGAACCCACTACTTGCAGTTGTTAATCTGTCCAAACTGGTCTGGTTTGGGATGCCCTCATCCTTCTTGAATCGCTGTTAAAGGCGGAGCAATTCCTACAAGTGCCATGGCCCCACTGTTGTTCTATTTCTTGTTTCTTTGTTTTCCACACGCTGCTTTTCAAGCCTCCTTTTTCTTTACAGTCAAAGTGAGAATTGCACTGTGAGGTGTCTGAACCTTGTTGTGCCTGTACATAAATAGAACAGCAGCAAAGCCAGACAGGTGACTGTGCTGACAGCTCTCGTAGCCAGTAACACGTAACTGTGCTAAATCCCTTGTGACGGCTTTGATTTCATTTTTGCCAGTGAAATCCTTGTAAAAGGAACTGCAGCAGTGTGATGAGCTAAGGTGAAGATGCTGGTTTTAGTATTGCTCTGAGCTGAGTGGAAGGGCAATTGAATGAGGGTTATATGCTTTCTCTGGGACGATAAGGTTTTATTTCCTGAGGGAAAGAGCCAGCTTTTCATGGGCTATATGTGGGCTTTGGCAAGGGCAGACAATCCAGTCTGTCAGGAAGCCATTTGAGGTGCTTCAGGTTTGTAAGCTTGTCTTTTAGTTTTTCAGGCGGATATTTGGAGCATGGGTGTACTGCTGTATGCTCTGCTGTGTGGGTTTTTCCTTTGGATGATGACAATATGATGGCACTCTACAGGAGGATACCAGTGGGTATCAGTGGTGCTAGAATACACTGAGAAGGGAAATAGCTGAGCTTGACAAGAGGCCTTGCTTTTCGGATGGCAGAACATGCTGAGCTGTGGGTAGAAAGGCCACAGCACAGTCTGCTGAATATTGTCCCTGTTTTTGCTGCTTTGTCTACCAGTATTTTGTGGATTTGGTTCTACGCTTGGTTGGCCTATGTGGCACTGTAGCCTAATTCTGTACCATGATAGCATACAGAATTTAAGGAGAAGTATTTTCCTGCCAATGGGCTGGATTTTTTTGTATCTGGTTCTTCAACTGGCTGCTCCCTATACTATCTGTAGTAAAAATATAGACAGATCATTTGATTTCCCTGAAATGAATGTTCCTAAATGCCAGCTCTTCTCATGTCTACAAAGATCAAAGTTCTGCATTTGCTATTAGAATTTCCTCTTCCAGAATCAGGAGGTAATGTAGGACCCCACAGATTGCCTTCAGAATCCAACAGTTAGTTCTGTTTCCTTTCGGAGTGCATAACAACCTGAGCACATGAATTGAATGACGTGGCTTGTTAGTCTGGTACAAACTCTGCTGTACACTGAAACCTGGTCCATTTGTAAGCAGGACTTTGTCCATCTCTGCAGGACAGCAGAAAACCCTTCGTGCTAATCATGATGCCAAGAAGCAGAATGCGGCAAATGGCAGATGATCCAACTGCTTCAGGTGTTCATTTCCTTAAAACTGAGAATAGTTTTGGACTGAGAGTTTGTAAGCAGAACGGAGCTCTTAAAGCTGTCAGAGACTATTTCTGCACTGTTCAATTCTATCTGCCTAACATACAGAGGATCTCAGAACTGCATTTCTTGAACTGGTGGAACTTGTTGAAGTGAACTGGGATGAGCAAGTTTTAGAACTTAGTCAGAATGCAGTAAAAAATGGATAATCTCATGAGTATTAAGGTACAGGCTTGCTATTTCTGCACTGAATTTGTTTTTATTTTACATGGCTGTGATCTGAAAGTTGCTTGAAACGCAGGCACCTAGGCACTGTTGTGTAACTGAATTTCACACGATAGGTCCTGAAATATCCTGGAATCAAAAACTCTGACTTGTTTTAAGTCTGCTGCTTGAGTCTAATCAGGGTCATAGTGTCTGTGTGCAGTGTTTCTTTCCCTGTAATGCTCCACATCATTTCATTTTGGGAATATTGAAGGAAATGGACTATGTGCCATAACTGTTGTTAGAACAAAGTATGTCTGGTGTGATCTTATGCATAGGTTCTGTAACTGCTCTTCACAGCTCAGGTGTTTGACCTTCCTTTTGGTGAAGTGATGAAATACTGCTGGTTTCTATTTGTGCTTCTAGGCACCTTGAAGCTCTTAGGAATAGAACAATTGTCTCCAGTTCTTTTCAATGATATCAGTAACAGCTCGAGTGTTGCTGCCCACTAGGTAGACCCAAAGAAGCAGATTACAGTGAAACAACACACGAGCTGGACCTGCATGAGGATCACTTTCAAGACAGTGGCTATGCTGCTTCAAGCCTACTTGCTTCTTCCTGCCGCCACTCTATTACCAAGTATCAACAACCTTTCATGATTCAACTTGCAAATGTTTGAAACTAACCCTTGTGTTTCTATGCCTTCCTAGGTGATTCGAGCCCTTGTCAACCCCGAAGATCCAAACCAAGCAGTGTCTTTCCATCAATGGAGAGTTCTTATTAAGCATGAATCGCTGCAATTCGGATGACAGCCTTCCACATGGTAACAGTGATGGACACGAGCGGCTCATCCACGTTCATGCTCTCATATCTCCTGGCTCTGCTGAAGCTCCTGACCTGAGCCTGCCAGACACAGCAGTCACCTGCCTGGATTGTGACCCAGCGCCTTTGCAGTGCTGCCCATCCCAAGCACAGCCCGAGTGTCCCAGCAGCAGCACCACCATGCAGGAGCAGGGCAGCATCAGTGAGGTGAAGCTGAGCATCTTAGATGGGGACTTAGAGTCAGGCTGCCAGTCCCAGGCACCAGGCAGCAGCACCAGCTCTGAGCCACTCTCATCTTGACAAGAGGAGTCCCATCTTCACCCTTGACCTCTCAAGCCCTCCTGTCATTTATTGAATAAAGTCACTCTCATGCTCAATCATCGCCTTGGCTGCATTCCGAGTCTTCAATCACAGGGATTGGGATGAATGCAACAAACAGCAAGGCAGCTCAGCTTGCAATGCTATGGCTGTGGGGTTCGTGCAGGCAGAGCTCTGGGTTCCCATTTTGCCTGGCTTTGGGATGTCTGCAGCAAGATCTCTACCATTTTGTATGGGAGCAAATAATCTCTAGCATCCAGGTTGCTGCTCATGATAATCCCAGTCTTCCTGGCTGTCACTTTGTGATACTTTTCAAAGCCTTTTGATACTCTTTGATGCCTTGGCTGCTCCCTAACACCTCTGTCCTCCTGCCATGTTGACTCACGTCTCCCACTTTTAAGCTGGCTTTGCAGATCATCTCCAGCACTGTCATCATCACGCTGCAGCAGGAGGTGCTCACCTGGCCCAATGTCTGGCAGTACTGCTTGTTCTGCAGATGAGCAGCTGCCTCCTCATCTCTTCAGCTACAGTAGTTTTTCTCAGGGCAGTTAGATGCAGTCATGCTCCTCTGGATTTGGTGTGTTAAATCCATGCTGCATGGCAGCAGTCAGTGCAATACAAAGGTGTTCTGTGTGCCATAGCATTTCTCCAGGGGCTGCCAAAGGTAGAAGCACAACACAGCACCATCCTTCTGACAGTAATGTCTGTGAGTGTTAGACATGTGAGCACTGCATCATCCCCAGCGTGTCAGTGCTTTTCCACACCAACCTGAATCTCACACTCTGCACTGAATGTAACTCTGCTCTTGTGGAGACAAATGCTTTCTGTCACATCCTCCATCCCTGCAACCATTTGCCGGTAGGCAGCTCTTGCAGAAGAATCAAGCAGCAGAACCTTGTGCTCACCCTACAGCATGCAAATGCTATGAAAGCAGAAATAACCTGGCATGCTCTGGGTCTGCAAGGCTGCACAGATGGGAGAGGTAGATTGTGTTTTTGCAGTGGAAGTTTCCAGTATTTTCAGTACATAGTGTAGGCCCTAACTGAATGTATAACCCTCTTGTAAAACAGCTGTATAAGTAGTTTTTCCACCAAGAAAGTTGCTGAACAGAATTAAGTTCAGACTGGGGGCATTCTGACATGGGGAGAATTGAGACAAGCACAAGATAAATACAGGGTGGGTAGAGCCCAGCACAGGACAGAATGAATGTACTGACTTTTGGAAACATTGCCCTTCTCTGTCCGCAGAAAAGTACAAGGCAGACCTAAAAACAAGAGGTTGGTAATTGACCTTATATGGAAATGAATCCTAGCCACAGTCTCGAGGAGTCTGTGAGCCTGAGATGCTCAACCAATGAGAGCCATGAGAGCATCACCTGCATTGGGTTTAGGGCACAGAACAGAATTGATTTCACTGACTGGTGTGCAGTTTCTCCCTTGCCAATAGGGGATGTGCGCGCAGTATTACAATAATGAATAAGCACTGCTGCTATCGCTGCCATCTTTGCCTAACTAGAAATCTTTGACTTTGAGAGTTTCTCACACAAGGGGAGAGGGTAAGAAAGTAAAGAGGCACAGAAAACTAAGGGAAACTGCTCTTCTTTATCTTATCTATAAAAATTGATACGATGCTGTTGTGCATTTTTTTAATTTTATTTTTAATTTTTTGCCAATGTCAGTTAGATTGTTTTAAAATATCCACACACCAAAATCTGACTACCAAGCAAATTTAATGAAAATGAAATGAAGGTGAGTTAGTGGAAAGCACAAGGCCATATTATATTAGGCTCCAGCAAATTTACAGGCAGTCACTGCACGAAGAGGTAGATCTGAGTTGCACATTATATGATTCCCACAAAGATTAAGGAAATCTGAAGCTTTCAATATATTTTTTTAATTCTTTTTTCATTTCATTTTTAAACACCTGACCCAGACCCCAACCCTCACAGGAGCTGTAAAGATAACAGCATTAACCAGCAATGTAACTCTAATCCTAACCCTTACCCTGATTCTAAAATCGTCCCTAACTCCAAATGTAACAACAAAAATGATGCTAGAAGTTTGTAGCAAAAGGAACCTTAACCCTGATCATAATCCAAAAAAAAAATCATTATGGTAACAATAATCTTTACCTTAAGAGTAATATTAATCAGAGCCCAGATGATGCCTGCATCCAATCAGAAGCATGCTTTGCATTATTTAAGAGTTGTATTTTTTCCAATGAACTCTCTCTATTATCACGTTTATAAAGTAACAGAGTCTGTTCTTTTTCTCCTGACACTGTGCCTTACTCCTGACATCCCCTGGAAATGACCCAGATAGGGCACCATCAAAGTAATGCTAATAGTAATGTCAATCCTAAAGGTATCTCTAGCCTCAGTGTTAATGGGATGCTAACAACAATCCCAACAGCCTTAAACATTCTGGTGGTGTGAAAGAGGTGCTGCCTTGCACATGCTGGGCAGTCCCATTGCCTGTTAAATGCAGGCGGCAGCGTAGAAACATGATGCCCGTGGTCAGAATGCCCTGTGGCAGATCCTGATCTCTCTCCGGAGAACTGACCGGAGAACCATGAGAGAACTGACACCAAATCACGCGACATCAGAACCGACCCAGTGGTTATTTACAAGCCTTGGGTGACCCAGACAGGATCTCAGAGTGGTGAATGTAGGTACAGAAGTTGTTACTACTCTGTTCTCTTCTAAAAGAAGTGTTTTTTTTTCATCTCAGAAGTTGGGGGGGGGGGGGGGGGGGGGGGGGGCGGGAAAGGGATATCAATTTAATTACTCATTAATTTATTGACAGACATTCACGTTTGCTACGTTTGGAGAAGTTTTTATTTGTTTGCTGTGGTTTGATTTTTTTTTTTCTTTTTTTTTTCCCCCTTCCCTCCTCTTTTATCTTTGTGTTCTTCCCCTATAATCAAAAGAGAACGGATCCCCAGGGTCTGTCCCGCAGACGTTCTTTCCGTGGTCTCTGCTGCCACCTGCTGGCCAATACGCGGAACTGCCACTGTTGGGCGTTTGGTGCCGCAGGAAGCACAACGCAGATCTGAGTTCTGACCGGTCTACGCAGCAAATCCGCCAATCTTTATTGCGATAAGCCCTCCAGACAAGAGCATAAAGTCTTTGCCTGAGGGCAGGGTTAGTAGTAATGGATGTCAGTTTTGAAATTTCCAGTCCATTCACCATAGCACTTTCTGCCTCCATGTCCCATAACCAGAGCAGCTATGCTGGCATGCTCTCTTGGTTTCTGTCTAAACCACTGTACTATATCCATCAGTTCAGCTGCTGTATTATGGGCAGCAGGGTTTGGGGGGTGGACACTGGTCAGGGCACTCCCACCAGCCTATCCTGCATTTTTTTTTTTTTTTTTTTTTCATTTATGGGTTACAATCAGTCAGATCTCAAATAGATCTAGTCCAAATGGAACCTCAAAATCTGACCTTCTAGTGCCTTCATTTACAGAGTCCATTTTATACAGATTCCCTTGTACAGGGCCCCCATGGTCCTCCAGACAGTTGTTACTGATCTTCCATAGGAGAATGATTGAATTAGGTTTTTTTCCCATCAAAACTGCCACCTGTCTTTCCAGTTTTTCAACACTATCATTCAATAGCTGATTTGCATCAGCCTGAGCCTCTTCAGTTATGTTCAGACAGTTCAAGGCCATTAAAAGTGGCCATGCCACCATGAACACAGCTAACTGTCATTCTCAAGTTGTAAGTATGTCTTTGCTAAGACCATGGAAATACTCAGTCAGGTGGGCCAGGGACTCATGGACCCTCCCTCCGTCCCACACAGGGCACCATTTTTCAGTGACAGAAGCAGTGTTGCATTTTGAGGATCCTAGGAATCCCAGGACATGCCCTGACAAAAGGTCATTCAAAGGGGTAGTCTTTCCCCATCCAAACCACCCCATGATATTCACAGAATCACAGAATTGTAGGGGTTGGAAGGGACCTCCAGAGACCACTGAGTCCAGTCCCCCTGCCAAAGCAGGTTCCCTACACCACGTTGCACAGCTCAGCATCCAGGCAGGTCTTGAATATCTCCAGAGAAGGAGATTCCACAACCACCCTAGGCAGCCTGTTCCAGTGCTCTGTCAATCTCACCATAAAGAAGTTATTGCACACATTAGTGCAGAACTTCCTATGGTGCAGTTTCTGTCTGTTTCCCCTTGTCCCTCCTCCACACACTGCTGAAAAGAGTCTGGCCTCACCTCTTTGCCCCCCCCACCTCAAATATTTATAAACCTGGATCAGGTCCCCTCTCAGCCTTCTTTTCTCAAGGCTAAACAGACCCAGTTCCCTAAGTCTCTCCTCATAGGGGAGATGCTCCAGGCCCTTCACCATCTTTGTGGTCCTCCACTGGACTCTTTCCAAGAGATCCCTGTCTTTTTTGTACTGGGGAGCCCAGAACTGGATACAGTATTCCATATGAGGCCTCACCAGGGCAGAGTAGAGGGGGAGGATCACCTCCTTCGACCTGCTGGACATGCTCTTTTTAATGCACCCCAGGATGCCATTGGCTTTTTTGGCTACAAGGGCACACTGCTGGCTCATGGTCAATCTGTCGTCCACCAGGACGCCCAGATCCCTCTCAGCAGAGCTCCTCTCCAGCAGCTCTTCCCCCAGCCTGTACTGGTGCATGCAATTATTTCTACCCAGGTGCAAGACTCTACACTTGCTTTTGTTAAACCTCATCTGGTTTCTTACTGCCCAGCTCTCCAGCCTGTCCAGGTCTCGCTGAATGGCAGCACAGCCTTCAGGCGTGTCAGCCAATCCTCCCAACTTCGTGTCATCAGCAAACTTGCTGAGGGTGGTCACTATCCCCTCATCAAGGTCGTTGATGAAGATGTTGAACAAGACCGGACCCAGCACAGACCCCTGGGGGACGCCGCTAGTTACAGCCCTGCAGCCAGACACTGCACCGCCAACGACAACCCTCTGCACTCTGCCAGTCAGCCAGTTCTCGACCCACTTCACTGTCCAATCACCTATCCCATACTTCCTCAGCTTTGGTATAAGTATGTCATGGGAGACTGTATCAGTTATAGAGGTTATAGAGTTCAATTCCTGTAGTCAATTTGGCGGCCCAGGTGGGACCAGCTCTGTTCGCTGCAGGACCAGCTGAGAGGGAGACACTTTTGGCGCACCCTGAGATTTCTCTGAAGGACTCCCTTCCTCACCTGATCACTGCAGGGACAGACAAGGACCACCCATAGGTGGACCAGGTATGTGTATGGTAAGTGGAGCCCATATGTCTTGAGGAGACATCCTACACAGTTTACAGCCATACGTGCTGCTCCCAGGGAGGTGAGCTCATGGCTTTGGTTGCCAGCTGGGTAGGAAGACTCCTTGGGTGAGTTCCTATGAAAGGGAACTGTATGTCATATGAATGGAAACAAGAACAAATACTCTCTCCCAGGTAGTTGACAATAGGAGGGACCTAGGTTGGTCTCTCCTACGGGTATGGGATATAGTGGATAGCCTGTCAAATGGTAGCCTGGGTTCTCCAAGTTGTAATCACGGGGGTTATAGGTTGTATGTTCAATATTATCATCTGCTTTAAGTGTTTGGTACCGTGTGTCAAGCCGACTCTGGGAAAAACATTAACGTTTGCAACTGGTCGACCAGAGTATGAGTGTTATTAAGATTCCAGCTAGAAAACGTTGTCAGCATTGTGTAGTATGAATAAACCATGGTTTTTGATCTAAATGTCAGAGTGAGTGTGGTGTGAGTGAGACACAGAACAGCTGCAGGGTGAGTGCCGAGTCCCGATCCATGTTTCCTTCCTCCTGTGAGGGAAATGGCCAGACACGGACAAAGTGAAAGACTGTGTTGTCTGTCCACTCATATGTACTTTCTGCTTGTATGTAAGAAGACGGGAGTTTGTACTCTGTAGATTAGTAAGATTGTCCTGAGGAGAGGTGTACATTCCACCCAACCAATGAATGTCAACCCATTTATGTAATACTATGTACTGCTTGCGAGGAAGTGTGTGAGGGAGGTGGTTCAATCAGTGCTGGTTCTGTGGCACAGTGTTTATAACTGAAGAATACAGACTGTATTAAGGGAGTTTATGTGAACTGAAGAACTGTACTGTTTGACAAACTGTTTTGATGGTATAAGAAAGTGTAATTGTTAATGATATATGGAAGTGTACGTGAGGGAATGTGGAAGTATATCTGAGCATAGAAATAGAGGAAGCATTTACAGAAGAAAAAAGGTTAAAGTGAGTTTACCTGCACTGACATGAGAGCAACACCCTGCACTGCAGCCCTGTGAGCTGAGCAGAGCAGAGCAGAGACACAGTCCTCATGTATCAGGTAGTGTTATTCTGCTTACCAAATGAATGAGTTCACTACAGAAGAGGCAAATCTTCCCCTCTGCTCCATTTGTGGCATACTCTGGAGTTCAAGGCATTGCAAAGCTATGGCACATCTACTTTCTTTCAATGATGACACCTTAGTATGCTCTGGGCTGTCATTTCAATTGCATCTAAAGAAGTCTAGGGTCATACCAGCTGACAGGAAGCTGGCAAATGTTGTCTCATTGTAAGGAAGAGCAAGAAAGATGACATGGGCAATTATGGACCTGTCAGTCCAGAGCCTGGTAAAATTATGGAGAAAATGATGGTGGGAGTTATGGAAAAACAGCTGAAGGACAATTCTGTCATTGGTTGCAGCCAACACAAGTTTGTGAGGCGAAGGTCCTGTTTAATTTAAGCTCATTCTGTGACACAGTTATCCGTTTAGTTGACCAAGGGAAGCCAGTTGATGTAATCCTTGAGGATTTCAGTGGAGATTTTGATACTGTTTCTCACAACAACCTTCTGGACAGAATGTTCTGCATATGGCTAGACAGAAACACAATGTGGTGGGTGAGCAGTTGGCCAGTAGGTCAGTCCCAAAGGATTATAGTCAGTTTTTTCCATCAGGCTGGTAGATGGTCACTGTCGGGGTCCCCAGGGTTCCATTTTGGGGCCACTTTCCTTTCATGTTTATGCAGATGACTTGCATGCAGGACTAGAAGATGTTCTGAGCAAGTTTGCTGATGAGACCAGATGAGGAGGTGCTGTTGCCTCGACTGAGGGTGGAGAGGACTTGCAGAGAGATGTGGACAAGTCAGAGAAGTGGGTACCAGTTGGTACTAAGCACCAAGTGCATAACGTATAACAAGAACAAGTGCCTGATTGTGCACCGCAGAACATAAAGGACATCAAACTCTGGGAGAATGTGCAAACGAGGGCACTGGAACTGAGAGATCTGAAGTTCAGAGTTTCACAGGGATTGACTGCTTGTTCAGACTGGGCCCTTCTCACATCCCTTCTCACATCCTGCAATGAAACATAGGTCTCATATGGGACATGAACCTCACAGCGTCCTTGCACCACATGTAGAGCCTGGGATCTTCTGTCCCCATGTCTTTCATTTAACATCATACGGACCTCCAACCCATTGCCCCAGGAAATGCCAGGAGCCAACATGAGAGACAGGATCTCTCTACCACTGGTCTTGCAATCAGGGCTTGACCTGTCTGCTTCGTAAGGCAAAGGAGAGGTTTCTTAGCATGCCAGTGCCTTTGCCTGCCTGTAGTCATGGCTTCCAGTTATCTTCTCTAACAAGTCCCTTGGGAAGCTTACTTGGTAATGGCCCTCAGTGGGCCCATTAATACTCCAAGAAACTTCACTGTTACTTCTGACTTTGTCTTGTTGAGCACTTTGTGCAAACTTCTCTCTGCACTAGAGGCTGATGAACTCAGCATCAAATGCACCCTGGGGCCCATTATAACCTAAAGAATCTCCTGTGCCTTATGCCATCTTGTTATCTTCTTCAGGTTATCAGAACTTGTTCAGCAAAAAGGAGGGATATCTGGAGAGAGCTTAAAGAATCCAGTATAAATTTATTGTCTATTTATTTATAGTTGGGTTTAAAGAAGACATTAAAGCAGCACTGTGCAACTGATACCAATCCAGGTTGTCCCAATGAGTTCTGTACTGTTACTGTGTTGACAAAGGTCCTTCTCAACCTCCCCACCCAATTTCTGCTCACAATGGACCTATGGGACTTGCATCACTTTTCTTCACATCACTCTTCTCCTCTGCATTCATCCGCTCAGTGTTAAAACTGCTTTGCACCAACTCCCACTGTCTTTCCTCAGAGAACCAGCTACACATGGAAAAGGAAAGATTTCTCTTTTTTATCTGGCCAGCAAATGGAAAGAAAGGTGATGCAATTGAATGAACAGTAAAACACAGTGATCAACTGCATGCCATGTTCAAGCGGCATCTATTGAAGTTTGTCTTTCGTATGGAATATTTTTAAAAGAAATGATTTATTCTGAGGTAGGATAGGATAGATTGAATCACAGTGAAGTAGTTGACAACAGAGGCCATCAGACTCTCAGAGATGGAGCAAATTCCAGTAATCTTCCTGGAATAGATCAGCCAGGTAGTTGAGAGGTATCAACTTAAAATTGATCAGGACTTGTGAGTATTTCACACATTGAGATGGGTTAACACATTCTCATTGATTTATATCCTTGTCTCCAACTCTGTTTTTCACTTTTACTGACATTAATGAACATCTTTCAGACTTCGTGCCTTAATAAAAAAGAGACAGTGATTGAGAAAAAGAAAAAGTATAAGAAGAAAAAGAAAAAGAATAGATAGGAAGGGATAGATCAAATCACAGTGAAGGAGTTGACAACACATTCCATCAGACTTTGGGGAGATGGAACAAATTCCAGTAATCCCCCTGAAAGTCAGAAATCAGACAGATAATTGGGAGGTATCTGACTGAACAAAGAGCAAGGGATGGAGAAATCTGGAGGGCAGTGGGAGTAGTGTGTGCCCAAATGGCCTGCTGAAAACATGCCCTTAACCATGGCCATTTCTTTAGGAGAGCTGAAAAAACTTGGAGGATGAGGCACATCAAATAGGAAGCAGGGAAGAGTAGTGCTGGGCACCGGGCTATAGTCACAGGGCATTGGCACTGGCACCGCTGTCTGTGTCTCTGAATCTGAAGACATTTGTGTCCAGCGAACACAGTTCTGGAAAACATTGTAGTTTCAGTAAAAGAAAAAAAAAGATATCAAATCACCTCAAAGATTCATATTTACAACTTAAAATGGAACAAGACTCATGAGAATTTTTCATGTTGAGAAGGGTTAACACAATTTCAATGATTTCCATCTTTGTCTTCAATTATTTGTTTCAGTTTTATTGACATTTATGATCAACTATTAAGCTTACAGCCTCAAAATAAATAAATAAATTAAAAGAGATACATTTGCATCTTGCACATGGCCTGATGCCCCTTTCACCTTTGCAGTTCCCACAAGTCCTTCCATGCCGGAGAGTATGAGATCCAGCAGAGCACCTCTCCTCTTTGGTTCCTCCATGGCTTGGTCAAGAAGCTTCCATCTGTGCTCTCCAGGGATCTGCTGGATGCCACATGCCCTGCTGTGCTGTCCCTGCCACAGATAATGGAGTGACAAAGGCCACCAAATGGGACAAGGGACAGACAACATCAGATTCCCATCTGTCTGCAGAGGGCACCTTCCATTTATTCTCCCTGATCAGGAAGACAGGAAAAGACACTGATGGTCTCCTCTGTTTGCCATTTCCATTAGCTCTGACCTGTCTGCTCTTCCATCCCCAGGCAGAGCTCAGTGCACTCTCACAGAGGGCAGTCGCCCTTCTTTGTCTCCTCGCCCATCCATCCTAAAGACTCGGTATCCCCCTTGTGCTACAGTGCAGTTGTGGAAACCATTATTTGGCGAGGGATGTGAAAAACAACAAGAAAACCTTCTACAGGTACATTGGCCAGAAGAGACAGGCCAAAATGGGCGTGCCTACTCTGGTAAATTTAAAAGGAGAAATGGCTTCAACAGATGAAGAGAAAGCTGAGGTGCTGAATGAGTTCTTCACCTCGGTCTTCACTGGTGGCCAGGATTCTAGTCTTTTTCACGTCCCTAAGTCTTGCACCCCCATACCTCCATGTGGGGACCAAGGAGGTAAATCCCTCCCCACTGTAAGGGTAGAGCAAGTCCGAGAGTGCCTCCTTAGACTGAATGAGTATAAGTCTATGGGGCCAGATGGCGTGCATCCCAGGGTCCTGAAGGTGCTGGCTGAGGTGGTTGCTGAGCCGCTCTCCATCATATTTGAGAAGTCGTGGCTGTCAGGTGAGGTCCCGGATGATTGGAGGAAGGGTCACATCACTCCCATTTACAAGAAGGGGAGCAGGGACGACCCGGGTAACTACAGGCCGGTGAGTCTCACCTCTGTGCCTGGGAAGATTATGGAACAGATCCTCCTGGACAACATGCTTGATCGCATAAAGAACAAGCATGTGATCCGAGACAGCCAGCATGGCTTCACCAGGGGAAGGTCATGCTTAACTAATCTTGTGGCCTTCTATGATGGAGTGACGGCGTTGGTGGATGAAGGGAAGGCGACCGATGTCATTTACCTGGACCTGAGCAAGGCCTTTGACATGGTCCCCCATCACATCCTCATCTCCAAATTGGAGGGAGGTGGATTTGATGGGTGGACAACTAGATGGATAAGCAATTGGTTGAAAGGCCGCAGACAGAGGGTGGTGGTCAATGGCTCTATGTCCAGGTGGAGGCCGGTAACGAGCGGCGTCCCTCAAGGGTCTGTCTTGGGACCGGTGCTCTTTAACATCGTTATTAATGACATCGATGAGGGAATGGAGTGCACCCTCAGCAAGTTTGCTGATGACACCAAGCTGAGTGGTGCAGTCGATACGGTGGAGGGAACAGATGCCATTCAGAGGGACCTTGACAGGCTGGAAAGCTGGGCTCGGGTGAACCTAATGAGGTTCAACACGGCAAAGTGCAAGGTTTTGCACTTGGGCCGGAAGAACCCCAGGCACCTGTACAGGCTGGGAGGAGTTGTCCTTGAGAGCAGCTCGGCTGAAAAAGACCTAGGGGTCCTGATAGATGAGAAACTTAACATGAGCCAGCAGTGCGCTCTGGCAGCCCGGAAAGCAAACGGGATCCTGGGCTCCATCAGGAGAGGGGTGGTCAGCAGGGATAGGGAGGTGATTGTCCCTCTCTACTCTGCTCTTGTGAGGCCCCATCTGGAGTACTGTGTCCAGGTGTGGAGCCCTCAGTACAAAAAAGATATGGAGATTTTGGAAAGGGTCCAGAGGAGGGCCACAAAGATGATCAGGGGGCTTGAGCACCTCCCCTATGAGGACAGGCTGAGGGAGTTGGGTTTGTTCAGCCTGGAGAAGAGAAGGTTGCGAGGTGACCTCATTGCAGCCTTTCAATACCTGAAGGGAACTTACTCCCAGGAGGGGAGTAAACTCTTCGAAAGGGCTGATAATAGCAGGACTAGGGGAAATGGTTTTAAGTTGAAGGAGGGAAGATTTAGGTTGGATGTTAGGGGAAAGTTCTTTACTAGAAGGGTGGTTAGGTCCTGGAACAGGCTGCCCAGTGAGGTTGTGGATGCCCCATCCTTGGAGGTGTTCAAGACCAGGTTGGACAGGGCCCTGGGCAACCTGATCTAGTAAATGTGTATTGTTTGGTGGCCCTGCTAGGCAGGGGGGTTGGAACTACATGATCCTTGAGGTCCCTTCCAACCCGGGTAATTCTGTGATTCTGTGATTCTGTGATTCTGTGATTAAACTGTGTCCCCATGGTCCAAACAGGAGCTCAGGCCTGCAGCTCTACCAAGATTTCTAGCTTCTTGTGTGTTGCTGTTTGCATTAGTGCAAAAGCACAGAAGTAAATATCCTAATTGAAAAGCATCACTGGACATTGCCTGACTGGATAGCTCATCTATAGAAGCAGTGTGCAGAAGGTGGCACACAAACATTAGACCGATCGTGGGTCTTGGAGGTGACGTAGCAGCATGGACACACCATGGGCATGGCTTTCCTGAAGGCCCTGTGCTGCTCTTGTAGCTGTGAGTGAATTCACCGGACAGCCAGTACTATCCCCTCTCTGGCCCTCAGCTGATGCCCAGGAAGGAGGTGTCTATCTCAGGGATTTCCCACACGGTTTACAAGCACTTGCAAACATCAGGAGCAGCCCAGGCACCTTGGGCATCACCCAGTGTCTGTGTGTGAGCAGCTGCCTCCCAGCTGAAGGACCGAGGACTCAGAGCAGGAGCTCACATGCAGGCAACTCCTTGTGCACTTCTGAGCTGAACCAGAGGAATCCCAGCTCCTGTGGTTCTGTGGGGAGTTGAATCCCATTTCAGCTCCAGGATTTCTGTCAAGGGATGAGACTTCTGCGCTGCCTCAGCTGGATCACTGCCCTGCACAGGGAAAGTCCAAACCTCGCCTTCCTTGTCTGGTTGCCCTTATTGTTTCATCAAACGATCTCTGGGAGCACTCCCCATATGTCTCCAATCAGTCACTGACCACTGGACATGTGGTGGTTAATTGAGCGGATTTCAAAGCACAGTCATGATGCTGTTGTCTTTCAGGAGCTGTTGGCCATGAGGACCCAGGGACATGTCAGGGGAAATGAGTGGGAAGGATAAAAATGACATAATCTGCTGCTTGCTTGTCCAGGTTCCTGGGACACAGGAGCTCATAAAAGTGGGCAGAGCTGCAGAGAGACAGCTGTGCCCAGGAGCAGATCTCGTGCACAGCACAGCCTGCAGGTGACAGAAGGAGAGGAGAGAAATTGGAGAGAGCTTGCAGGATGTGTGTGGTGTGAGCGGGCTGTGAACTCACTGCAGGAGCATTGCTCACAGACCATGACAGGGTAAGTCTCACAGCTGACCATGAGCTGCTTTTAATTAAGGGGTAACTATAACTGGGACATCCCATAGGAGATCTGACTGCAGGCACTGCATGTTTCTTTACTGTGGAAAAAGCTTTCTGCTCCAGCTGAGACGGGTGCCCAGGGCTGTCCTGCAGAGCAGGGTCCCTGCTGTGCCCCAGGGGCTGTGTGCCGGGTATGGGACTCTGCCGCCTGCCAGGCTCAGCACTCAGCCTGCCCGGGGAGCTGCCCAGGGCGCTGCGGGGAGACGGGTGGGGGGAAGGAGCCCCCGGCAGGGTTTGTGCTGCCACAGCTGCTGCCTGGGGCAGGGGATCACAGCTCCACTGCACAACTGAATGTTTCTGAGGGCACTTTGCAAGAGGAGAACCAAGGCAGGGGGTTTTCATTTCCTGTTCTGAGGCAAAGAGGTTTGGAGTCAGAAATCTAAAAGGGGCAATAAGAGTTCTGAGAATTTTTCATCAATCAATTGCTTGTTTTGTGAACACTCACACATGATGTGCTTTCACTCTCCCCTTTCTCGAAGGATGGAATTATCATCATTTTCTGTAGGCATGAATAATTCACTTATCCTACAAACAGGCAGCTCTAAGAGCACTTGGGGTAAAGATATGAGACTTGAAACAGATGAAAATATCCAGGGAGAAGGGATAAGAAAATAAGAGGAAGGTTAGAGCTCCATATGCTGCTTCTGCTTAAGGAATGCTGATCTACATGAAATTAAATGCAAGTAATGGTGCTAAATGTACACTGTTGTAGGAGAATTAAAACATTTCATAGTATAGCAGGAGTAGTGCCTCTGAGAATGGTCTGGACTTGTCATTATCTTCTGCACTCTGAGCAGGACTCCAAGCCCAACAACAGCAGATGCCCAACAGCAGCTCCATCAGTGAGTTCCTCCTGCTGCCGTTGGCAGACACGCGGCAGCTGCAGCTCCTGCACTTCTGGCTCTTCCTGGGCATCTACCTGGCTGCCCTCCTGGGCAACGGCCTCATCAGCACAGCCGTAGCCTGCGACCGCCGCCTGCACACCCCCATGTACTTCTTCCTCCTCAACCTGGCCCTCCTCGACCTGGGCAGCATCTCCACCACTCTCCCCAAAGCCATGCCCAACGCCCTCTGGGTCAACAGGGCCATCTCCTACACAGGATGTGCTGCACAGCTCTTTTTCTTCTCCTTCTTCCTCTCAGCAGAGTATTCCCTTCTCACCATCATGTCCTATAACCGCTACGTTGCCATCTGCAAGCCCCTGCACTACGGGACCTTGATGGACAGCAGAGCTTGTGCCACCATGGCAGCAGCTGCCTGGGGCACTGGGGTTCTCAATTCCCTGCTGCACACTGCCAGTACATTTTCACTGCCTCTCTGCCAAGGCAATGTTGTCAACCAGTTTTTCTGTGAAATTCCCCAGATCCTCAAGCTCTCCTGCTCAGAATCAAATCTCAGGGAAGTTGTGTTTCTCATTTTTACTATCAGTTTAGACGTAGGCTGCTATGTTTTCATAGTTGTGTCCTATGTGCAGATCTTCGTGGCTGTGCTGAGGATGCCCTCTGAGCAGGGACGGCACAAAGCCTTCTCCACGTGCCTCCCTCACCTGGCCGTGGTCTCCCTGTTTCTCAGCACTGGTGCTTTTGCCTACCTGAAGCCCCCCTCCATTCCCTCCACACTCCTGGATCTGACAGTGGCACTTCTGTACTCAGTGGTTCCTCCAACACTGAACCCTATTATCTACAGCATGAGGAACAGGGAGATCAAGCACGCTCTCAGGAAGGTGTTGCAATACTCACTATTCCCGCTTCAATAAAGTGCACATCTTCATCGCATGATTCCCAGTGATGGTTCTTCATCTTTTATGCATCTTTGATTGATTGATTATGTGAGATATAGCAACGTGCAAAAAAATGTTATTGAACTTATAAATAAAAATTTGTTTCACTTCTTTCACACCTACTATCCATTTTCTCACTCCAAGAACTCATGTAAACATGGAACCAGATTCCCCGAATAGGTTAAGAGATAAATAAATAGCATTCAAAATACGCTTTTCCTTAGCTCTTCTCTTATCCAACTTTGTCTGGATTTGGGGAAGGTACAGCCACAGATAGAAGCACAACTAATTCTTTTCATTCCTCCTCTCTTTACACTGATACAGTGCACAGAGGATTCGAGTCCTCTCATTTCTACAGGCCTGAAGGTCTTGTGTGTCTCACAGCAGTCCCGTCGTCTCTACAGCAGCACTCAGGGGTTTGCTTAATTTTCTTATCTCAATACTTGGAACAGCTACAGGACCTGTAGCATAAGTGACCGCAGAGCTCCTTATGAGGGGTGGAGTGACAGTGGGATCTGTCCAGAGCTTGGAGCAACTGCAGGATGTGTAGCAAAAACTTGGAGCTATTGCAGGGACTGTGCCAGGAGTTGCAGAGGCTGCAGCACTGTCAGCAGATCCAGCTCTCTTCCCCTTGAAGATGCTGAATAGTGTTGAACACAGCTCAGTAGGTGTGGGCCAGGCCCTGGCACACTGCAGTCATTTGGGCCTTTTCAGGATTACCAGTGCCACAGCAGACCTGTCTCCAATATTCTACCAGTTTCTCAGGATCCTGCAGTTGCTCGGAGATGAAGTTCCAAAGCCCTGGGGGTGCCCACCACTCCAGGCAGCTGCCCAGACTGTCCCACACCCCCTGCCATGCAGAGCCTTCTCACCTTGGGGCAGATCTCTCACTGATATTCCTGAATAATTGTTTAACCTCAATCCTAGAATCATAGAATCACCAAGGCTGGAAAAGGCCTGAAAGATCATCCAATCCAACCGTTCACCTATTACCAATAGCTCCCACTTAACCATGTCCCTCAACACAATATCCAGTCTCTCCTTGAATACCCCTGGTCTCCCAGAGACGACAGTGTAAAATGTGTAATTCCTAATCATACCAACAATATTACTTCCAAAACCCAAAGATGTCCAAAGAGCTGAATGTGCACAAAACTTCACTTTGCCAATTTTATCGTGGTACAAACCAAGGTCAAACAGCATAGCAAAATAAATACCCTAATCCAGCATCCAGAGTTGACAAATGATGCAGCAGGGAAAACAAGCAGCAAGCAAGGAGCTGTGAAATGCAGCTTCATGAGAAGACTCAGCAAGCTTCACACATAGGGAAACTATCAGCACCATGGCCTGCACATCTCCAACTCCCACAAAGCCCTGTCCACTCTGGACAGATGTGCTGTTACCACAACCCTTGGAGCCTCACATCAGGCACCAAAATGACTGTGGTTGTTGAACCCAACATGTGGCTCAGCAGCTCACAGTGCTTTGTGCACTGCCCCATTCCCAGTGGGATGGGGATGAGAACTGGGAAAAAGAGTACAACTTCTGGGTTGTAACAAAACAGTTTACTAAGAGATAAAAGGAGAGGAGTAATAGTTATCACTATAAATCCGTTGATATAGAATCGTATGTAACAACTGATGCACAAGCACTTGCTCAGCACCACCAGACTGATGCTCAGCTGGGCCCTGAGCAGTGAAGAGACTGAGATGAACTCCCACCCATTTCAATACAATTTCTGCTTGCTGTCAGCTGATAGACAACATCTCTTTGGCCACTATCAGTCAGCTGTCCTCACTCTGTTCCCTCCCAGCTCCATGTGCCCTTTACTGACCATGGCCTTGGCTCCGTACAACACTGCTTAGCAGCAGCTGTAAACATCAGAGTGTTATCAATGGTTTTCTCCTAGAACCAAAACACTGCACCATAGCAGGCAGTCTGAAGAAAAAAAATTCTTCTGAGCTGTAACTCAGATTCCTGCCTGTCCCCCTCCTCTTGTTCTTCCTGATCAGGAAGCAAGGAACAAAATATGCTGCTCTTCTTTTTGAAACCTTTTCATAAGTTCTCAGCTGGCTCCTCTGCCATCCCCGGGCAGAGCTCAGTGCACTCTCACAGATGGCAGCAGCCTTTCTTCATCTTCATTGCCTACTCATAATGAAGAGTCTGTACCTACTTTGCTACAGTTCAGAGGTGGGAACCATTCCACCATGTCTCTGTGAGACAAACAAGACCCTAGGCCTGCAAAGGCACGGAGATTTGGAGTTCACTGAGTGAATGTTTGTGGTCCTCTCATTAGTGTAAGGATTCTTCAGAAAGCATCCCCTTCCAGAAGCATGTTTTGATTTAGCCTGTCTGGGTCTTGCATCTACACTGTGGTACTGATGTTCAGGGCCTTGCTCAGAATCAGCAGCCTGCATGGAAGGAAAAGCTCTGTGGTTTTCTCTTGATTTGTCCCGTTTATTTCCCATGCTACCCGCACTGGTCTACAGGCACTTTAGGGCAGCAGTAGGTTGGGGTTACCCCCAGAGGGTACACAGTAAGATTTAGGACGGGGTATTGGCAACAAGACTTTCTCTGAGGAATCCTCACACAATCCTATAGAACAACTCAGAGGCTTTCCATTCAATCTCCAACAGCAACAATATCCCTCAGCCCTTCTCTGTCACATCCAATTCCCCACCCTTCCCCATTTGGACCTGGTTTAAAGCCCTATAATCAATCAGTGCAGGAGCATTTCAGATGGGGTCATGGAGGAGGCAGACTGCCATTCTTGGGGTGGCCATTTTCCCAGGAGGGGATGGTGGGAGGGCTTTGTCCCATCTGGTTCCACCAACACTTGCATCCACCCAGCAGAAGGCTGTGCCCTCTGTGTCCCACTTGACCTCTGCATGGAGCTTACAGTTGGCAGTGACATGGCTGAGAGGCTCTGGGCATGGATTAAGGGACAGGGAAGTAATGTGCCTTCCTAACTTCCTCCCTGCATACCTTAGCAACTTCCTTGTAATCTCCCCAAGCATCCTGCCCCTTCTTCCAGAGGCCGTAGATTCTCTTTTTCTTCCTGAGTCTCAATAGTTTTTCCCAGTTCATCTGCACTGGTCTTCTTCCCCTATGGCTCACCTTATGGCATTCAGGGACAGCCTGATCTCGTGCCTTTAAGATTTCCATCTTGAGGAGTGTCCAGGCTTCCTGGACCCCTTTACCCATAAGGAGCGACTCCCAAGGGACCTGTGCTACAAGTGTCCTGAACAGGTCAAAGTCCGCCCTCTAGAAGTTCAGGATAGTAGTTTTGCTAGTCACCCTTCTGACATCTCCAAGAATAGAGAATTCTACCATTTCATGGCCACTCTGCCCAAGACAGTCCCCAACCTTCTCAACTCCTACCAGTCCTTCACTGTTAGTGAAGAGCAGGTCTAGCAAGGAACCACCCCTGGTAGGACTTCATACCAGCTGCATAAGGAAGCTGTCTTCCATACAATCTAGAAACCTCTTGGACTGATTCCTCTGCTCTTTATTATATTCCCAGCATATATCAGGGAGGTTGAAGTCTCCCAAGAGAATGAATGCTGGCGATTGTGCGACTTCAGTAAGCTGCTCATAGAATGCCTCACCCATCAATTAGGCGGTCTATAAGAAACCTTTAGCAAGATGTCACACTTACAGGCCTTTCCCCCGATCCTTACAAACATGCACTTCATTCTGAAGCCCAAGCTCTACAACATCAAAACTCTCTTTAATATAAAGGGCCACACCACCACCCTTCCTTCCTCCTCTATCCCTTCTGAAGAGCTTGTAACCATCCATCACAGCACTCCAGTCATGGCAGTGGTCCCACCATGGGTCGGTAATAGCAACTAGGTTATGGTTTGTCAGATGCACAGTTGCTTCCAGCTCCTCCTGCTTGTTGACCAAGCTGCATGCGTTGGTGTAGACGCACTTCAGCTGAGGCATCTGCCTCTCTCCCAGTTCAAACAGCATTTCCCTAGGCTTATCTCTGGTAAGCCTTGTTTTGTCCACTCCCCCATCATAGCTAGTTTAAAGCTCTTTCGATAAGCCCCGCTACCGTCTGTGCTAGGATTCATTTCCCCCTTTGAGACAGTTGGGTTCCATTCATGGATAACAGACCATGGGCCAAGTAAACTGTCCTGTGATCAAAGAACTCAAAGTTTCTGGCTCAGTACCAACCTCTGAGACAATTGTTCATTGCTTTGCTTTCCAAGCCTGCTCCGTGTCCCTCACTGCCCCTGAAGGTATAGAACAAAAAATCACTTGATCTCCCACTTTGTGAACTAAATGGCCTAAATTCCTGAAATCTCTTTTTATAGTTTGTAGTCTTATCTAAGAAATTTCATCACTGCCCACCTAAACTATGAGTAGTGGAAAATAATCAGTGGACCTAACCAGCATTGGGAGTTTCCTCATTATGTCCCTGACCTGAAGCCAAGAAGGCAGCAGACTTCCTGACGGCTCGGGTCCAGTCTGCAAATGGGGCCCTCTATTCCTCTGAGAAGGGAGTCACCCACCACTGCCACCCTTCTTTCTTTCATGGCAGAGGAAGTCACAAGGCTTGGTAGTGACTGCCTTGCATTAGGTTCCCTCCTAGGCAGATCCTCCATTGCCTCCCCATTCTTATCTCCTTCAGATTTCAGAGTGTCAAAACTGTTGCTTAGATGGATCAGGGGTCGAGGGCTAGGCAGGCATGGGGGGGCTCCTGTGACGTTGAGTTGGGACTCTCTTCCAACCCTCCTCATCAGTCAGGTCTGTCTGACTGTGACAGGGCAGGGAGTCAACCACTTTTCTGGGGGTATCTGCCTGGCAGCCTTCCCTCGGGGATGCCAGCAAGTCACTCCACCAGCCCATCTCCCGATCACACACCCTGATGGTAAATTGTGAGTAAAACCTTGAGTAAAGTGAGAGTTCAGCTAGAGAAAAGTATGAGTAGAAACCTGGATTGACGTGAGGGTAAACCCAGAGTAAAACCAGGATCCCATCCATCATCATGCTCAGCCTCTAAGGGGAACATTTTCCAGTGTTGCTGTGTAAAAAAATAGGTTCCTCACATCTAACCTATGTCTCCCCTTTTTAATTTAAATCCATTTCCATTTGTCCTGTTATCATCAGACCATCCCATCCTTATTCTAGTGTTAGGCATCTCATCCTCAGATGGAAACCCTGGGGCTGAATTGGGATCAGTTTTTCAAAGAACCACAGGAGTTGCAAATTCACCTAGCTGAGTTCAGATGTGCACAGTGAGGTGTCTGTGTGTGAGTCCCTCATCTGAATCCTTGGTTTTTATTCCACAGGGACTGCACTGCTCATACACAGTCTCTCAGTGATGCCCAAGGTGCCTTGGGTGATCCTAGTTTTGTGCCAGTGCTTGTAAACTGTGACGGAAAATCTATGAGATAGACACCTCCTTCTGAAGCATCAGCTGAGGGCCAGAATGGAGGTATTCTTGGCCATCCTAAATACCACTGCAGCCCCGTGCTTAGGGCACCCATTGTGTCTTTTGCACCTGTCCCTATGGAGCATGTAGTGATATTCTGCTTACCAAATGGATGAGATCAGAACAGAAGAGGCAGATTTTCCTCTCTGCTCCATCTGTGGCATAGTCTGGATTTCAAGGCTTTGCAAAGCTATGGCACATCTACGTTCTTGCACTGATGACACTTTAGCATGCTCTGGGCTCGCATTTCAATGGCATCTAATAAATCTAGGGTCATACCAGTGTTGTATTAGGCGAAATACGGGGATGTTATCGGGCTGTGACGTGACAGGCCCTTCCCCATATTCTGGAAGAATCTTGCTACGTGTAATACAGTAGGAGTAGACGAAGTGGACAAAGGTTATATAAGGTCGTGTGTGCTTCAATAAATCGCCATTTTACCACGCTACCACCTTGGTGTCACTTGGTAATTGGTCTAACTACTGCTTCAGTTGGAGGCGAGAGATCGTAAAGCCATTAACGATCATAAAGCCTTCAAATGGTGACCGCCGACGTGATTCGTCACGATTAGGCGTGATTAGGGACTTTAGGAGGAAGGTAGTTG
This sequence comes from Coturnix japonica, assembly GCF_054131305.1. Classification (NCBI taxonomy): domain Eukaryota; kingdom Metazoa; phylum Chordata; class Aves; order Galliformes; family Phasianidae; genus Coturnix; species Coturnix japonica. The sequence continues at coordinate 2,956,983 of NC_140687.1, read as the reverse complement.
TCTGCTAAACGGCAGCAGGATCCCACTGCGGTAGCGAATCCTCTCGTCGCGGAGTAGTGGAAGCCCAGGGTCGAAGAGGAGTGGCCATCACTCTTCGACTGGTGGGAGAGCGAGCTCGGAATCCCGGAATCTCGGAATCTCGGGGACCCCCAGGAACCTTCGGGGAAGCGCCAGGGAGCGGCCAGGAGAACTACGTTCGGCCGGGGCGACATGGAAGCCGTTATCAAGGTAATTCTTCACGCTTGCAAACTTCACTGTGGGAAACAGGCTCCTTCCAAAAAGGAGGTAACAGCAGTTCTTTCGCTGCTGGAAAAGGAAGGGCTTTTAACAAACCCGTCTGATTTATACAATCCTGGCAGATGGGATGGAATTACGGCCGCACTATCTCAAAGGTCGCTGGCCACTCGAAAAGTATCAGAATTCAAAGTATGGGGACTTATCTTGGAGGCGCTGAAAGCAGCACGGGAGGAGAAGCTAGCAAAACAACGTGCTAGAGACATTCTGGGTTTGGAGACGGGGGGAGGCCGGGGGGGGAGTCTTGACTCTCTTACAGATTCAGTGCAAGGCAAGATGGCGCCAGCTCCCCCGAACACACCTGTTCCTTCGCCTGAGACGGACATTCCAGAAGGCAGCCCTGAACAGGAGGACACCCCGCCTCCGCCCCCCTATCCTAACTCCTCGTATCCTTCATTGGACGCCTACAGGGATGAAGGGGGAGGGAAGCCCCTCGAGGAATGCGATGTTGCTACTGTACCTGATAAGAACAAGGACAAGGGAGAGAGAAAGGGGGGAGGCATGGTGGTGCCACCAGAGCTGAAAGGAGGAGGTGTGGTCCCACCAGAGCTGAAAGGGGGAGGTGTGGTGTCACCAAGGAAAAGTGTAAGGAGGGGTGGTACTTCTTCGTTGTCGGGTCCCGCCTGTTGCTGTGCGTATGCCGAGAAAGGGGGGGATTGTGCCAACCCATGTGATAGTGAAGGTGAATGTGGGTGTGATGATTTCATGTGGCCCGCCCAAGGGGCTGGCCAAGCCGCCCAAGGTGCCACCCAAGGGGGATGTGGTCCTGCGTGGGCCGCCCAGGGGGCCGCCCAAGGGGGATGTGGCCCCACGGCACCCGTACCGTGGAGCCCACCCACTTTCACTGATTGGGCCCAGACAAGGGAGGACCTCCAGACAGCCGACCCGGAAACAACAGCTTTTGCCCTCCCGATAATAGTGAAACAGGACGGTCCGGCTTGGACCCCTCTGGATTCCAAGGCGATTACTCGCCTTGCAGAGTTAGTTAAGAACAAGGGCTTGCGTTCTCCGGTAACTATGTCAGCAATTGAGGCTCTCATGGCCTCAAGTCTCCTGCCGTACGATGTGGTCAGTCTCATGAGAGTGATTCTTGAGCCCGTGCAGTACACGCTGTGGTATGATGAATGGAATAGATTGCTTCAGGCTGTTGTCGCTGAGGCAGCTCGTAATAACAATCATCCGGCTAATGCGCATACAGGTCAGGGCCGTGGAGCTAGGGTTGAAAGAACTACTCTCTTGCGCCTTCAGGGACTAGCAGATGGTATGGTGGGGTCCCCGGAGGGTCAAGCAAGAGGGCTGAGAGCGGGGGAGTTAGCTGCGCTTACAAAGGCAGCCCTTCAGGCGCTGCGGACAGTGGCTAAAGTTGCGGAGCCTGTGCTCCCGTGGTCCGACATCAAACAGGAGCCTTCTGAGTCATTTTCTGATTTTGCAAATCGCTTGATTCGTGCCATTGAAGGGTCTGACCTCCCGAAGGGAGTCCAGCCTTTGGTTGTGATAGACTGTCTCAAGCAAAAGTCGCTCCCGGACGTTCAGCAGATAATTAGGGCAGCTCCTGGAACTTTGAACACCCCAGGGTAGATTATCAAATATGTGCTAGATCATCAGAAAAATACTCCCTCCAATAATGATGGCTTGGCAACTGCCGTGCAGGGAATGGCTGCCGAAGTCAGCTCTGCGATTAAATCTGCAGTGATGATGGCAGCTCACACTGGGGATGAGAAGGGAAAAGGTCCGTGTTTCAAGTGTGGGCAGCATGGTCATTTTAAAGCACAATGCCCCAAGAAAGCTGGGCAGAGCAAGCCGCAAGGAAAACGTTGTCAGTTGTGCAATGGGGTTGGACATGTTGCGCGTCACTGTCGAAAATTTGAGGTTTTGCCGCAGGGAAACTGGAACGGGAGGGTGCCAGCGGCACGGTGGCGCTGACCATGGATCTAAGTGATAGGCCATTGGTGAGGGTCATGATGACGTTGGACCCTGGAGTGCCTACACTAGGTCCTAGGACGGTGTACCTTACAGCTTTGTTGGACTCTGGTGCAGATGTTACTGTTATTGCAGAGCGCGATTGGCCATTCCAGTGGCCAAAGGTTGCAACATCAAAGGTCCTGATAGGGGTGGGGGGTGAAATGACCACCTCTGTGTCGGATGCGGAAGTGGGAATTTCAATCATCAATCGAGATGGCTCAATAGAAAAAACTGTTTTCATCACCCCCAATATAGCTCCGATCAGGGGATCTCTGCTAGGCAGAGATCTTCTTCTTCTCATTGGGTTACGGCTGACAAATTTATCCTAAGGGCCACTGTCCACCACTTGGCGCTGCAGCATGCGATTCCGCTGCGTTGGAAACAGGATACATCTCCTGTTTGGGTGGATCAGTGGCCCATTCCTGCTAAAAAATTGGCAGCGCTCATACAGCTTGTTTCCAGAGAACTTGCACTAGGCCATATAGAGTCATCGCTTAGCAATTGGAACACGCCCATCTTTGTCATTCAGAAGGCCTCTGGATCGTTTCGGCTGCTCCACGATCTCCGAGCAGTCAATTCACAGATCATCCCCTTTGGTCCTGTCCAGCAAGGGGGACCTTTGTTGTCAGCAGTCCCACAGGGATGGCCTCTGATGGTCATTGATCTAAAGGATTGTTTCTTCTCTATCCCATTGGCTAAACAGGATAGGGAAGCCTTTGCATTCACAGTTCCGGTTGTAAATAATCGAGAGCCAGCTCAGAGGTACCAGTGGAAGGTTCTTCCGCAAGGTATGGTCTGTTCACCTACGATCTGTCAACTTGTGGTGAGCAGAGTCATAGAACCAGTGAGAAAGGCACTGCCAGGATGCCAAATCGCCCATTACATGGATGATTTGCTGCTTGTTGCACCTGATGATGCTCAGTTGAAAACGTTGGAGGGGCAGATCGTCCGCACCCTCATCTCTGCAGGGTTTGTGATCTCTCAGGAAAAGATCCAGAGAGAACCAGGGATTGAATTCCTGGGCTATAAATTTGGATCTTCCACAGTAATCCCGGAGGGGCTGGAGATTAAGCCTCAAATTACAAACTTATGGGATGTGCAGAAGTTGGTGGGGGCACTGCAATGGGTGAGGAATGCCATTGGCATCCCTCCGCGCCTCATGAAACCTTTCTATGATCAACTGAAGGGATCAGTCCCACAAGAGGAGAGGCATTGGAATCCAGAGATGGAGTCAGCCTGGCAGGAGATACTGTCAGCCTGCTCCACCAATGCCCTTGCCAGGTGGGAACCTGATCGCCCGTTGGAGGCTGCGGTCACTAGGTGCCAGCATGGTTCAGCTGCAGTGATTGGGCATGCTTTGAACTCTCGGCCACGCCCACTGTCATGGTTATTTTCTGCTCAGCCGGTGAGAGCATTTACCACATGGCTAGAACAGCTGTCATATTTGCTGCGAAAGGCTCGCCTCACTGCGATCAGAGCTTTCGGGAAGGACTTGGAAGTCATCTATTTACCAGGAGCTTTTCGAAATGTGCAACCTCTGCCAGATGAGGTGTCATTGGCTGTTTATGACTTCAGCGGAAAGTTTTGCTATTCAGACTCACTGCCAATTTTTGAACTGGCAAAACCCCTCCAGATATCATTGCGACACAGGGTCCTGGACACCCCTGTGAACGGTCCTACAGTCTTCACTGATGCTTCGTCATCAACGGGCCAGGGGGTGGCTGTGTGGCAAACAGTTGAGGGTGGCTGGAGTTACAAGATGATAACAGACAAGACAGCAAGTGTTCAGATGCTCGAGGCTAGGGCTATGGCAGTGGCACTACATCTTTGGCCCACGAAGCCTTGCAATGCTGTCACGGATTCTGTGTTCGTGGCAAAAATGCTGCTACGGATGGGAAAGGAAGGGCAACCGAGTACAGCAGCTGCAGCCCTGTTAGAGGATGCTTTAGCTATCAGGGTTGCACCCGTTGCCATCCTTCATGTTCGCAGCCACTCTGAGGTGCCAGGTTTCTTTACAGCAGGAAACGACATGGCTGATCGGATAGCAGGGAACCAGGTGTGCACTTTGCAGGAAGCTCGTGATCTTCATTCAGCACTTCACATAGGGGCCAAGGCACTGGCTCGAGCCTGTTCTATCCCGATTACAGTCGCTAGGGAGGTAGTGCAAACCTGCCCTCACTGTAATTCTGCGCCAGCTTTAGGAGCGGGGGTTAATCCTCGTGGTCTCGCTCCATTAGACGTCTGGCAAACAGACTTCACAATGGAACCACGGATGGCCCCACGACAGTGGCTGGCTGTGACTATTGACACGTCCTCTACCGTCATTGTAGCCACACAACATGGTCGTGTCAGTTCTACAGCAGCACGACACCATTGGGCCACGGCTATAGCAGTTTTGGGAATGCCGCGCCACATAAAAACAGACAATGGTTCTTGCTTTATTTCGCGTTCGTCCAAAGATTGGTTAGCTCGCTGGAATATCACACACACCACAGGCATTCCGGGAAATTCGCAGGGCCAAGCTATCGTCGAAAGGGCTAACCGCCTCCTCAAAGAAAAGATTCGTGTCCTTGGGGAGGGGGAAGGCTATTCGGGAAAGATCCCAGTATCACAACAAGGGGAAATCTTGGCCCGCGCACTGTATGCACTAAATCACTTTGAGCGAGGAGAAAATTCCAGGACCCCCACCCAGAAACATTGGCGGCCAAGAATCATTGAAGAAGGCCCGCCAGTAAAGATCAAGGTGGATAATGGGTCCTGGGAGTCGGGATGGTCCATACTAGTCTGGGGAAGGGGGTACGCAGCAGTAAAATGCAAAGGCACAGGAGACATACGTTGGGTGCCATCGAGAAAAATTAAGCCAGAGGTTGGTGGTGAAAAAGAAAATGTCAGGGAAATAACAAGAGCTGAGTATCCTCTTCCAGGACCTCTTGATCGGCCGCCCAAGGAATCCTGAACTGGTGGAGCGCAGAAGAAGATCTTTCATCTGGATACCGAAGAAATTCTTGAGACTCAAGAACCCAAAGGACCCAGAGAAACAACCCCTGCTGCCAACGAGAGACACCATTTTGATGCTGCTATGTCTTTTGTCTTTATGTTGGTCGCCGGTGGGGGGTGTTCACTTGATCCAACAACCTGGGAATCTGTGGGTTACTTGGGCGAAACAAACAGGCAGGACGGATTTCTGTCTTAGCCTGCAATCAACTACCTCGCCATTTCAAACATGTTTAATTGGGATTCCTATATGGGGGAACTCCTCTGAGTTTCAGGGATACGTAAGATCATATAATCCCATACAAGATCCATGCAGAGAATTCTGTGCACTAACAGCTATTAACATCACACGCAGAGATTTAGGGAATGACACTGTAATCCTTGTGAAACAAGGTCCGTGAAACAAGCTAACATGACTTCCACACTGCTGAGTGAGCTACTTGAAGACACTGACAGTATTAGATATGCTATGCTTCAAAACAGAGCAGCAATTGATTTCTTGCTTCTCGCACAGGGTCATGGTTGTAAAGACTTTGATGGGATGTGTTGTTTTAACTTGAGTGATCATAGTGAGTCATTGCACAAGAAGTTGGAGTGGTTAAAAGATCACACCAAGAAGATTGGCATCCAAGATGATCCTTTTGGTAACTGGTTGGAGAGTTGGTTTGGTGGTATTGCACCATGGTTCAAGCAATTGCTTAAGGTAGTGCTGATAGGGCTTCTCATATTCCTCGCATTTATGGCTTGTGTGCCGTGTGTGTTTCAATGCTTGCTAGGCTGCCTGCAACGCATGGCTGAAAGAATGGTTAATACGCAAATAGAGTATCATAAGATGCAAGATAGGCTTTAAGGTGAGATTTAGGTGTTAAGATTTAAAGAGAACTTTATACATTTTATAAGTCTATAGAGTTTGTAGATTTCACACATATATACAAGGTCACACATTTATAGGTCTATAAGTTTATAGATTTATATTGTTGCGTATTGTAACGGGTTAAGCCTTTTAAGCATGGGGAGGGGGAAATGTTGTATTAGGCGAAATACGGGGATGTTATCGGGCTGTGACGTGACAGGCCCTTCCCCATATTCTGGAAGAATCTTGCTACGTGTAATACAGTAGGCGTAGACGAAGTGGACAAAGGTTATATAAGGTCGTGTGTGCTTCAATAAATCGCCATTTTACCACGCTACCACCTTGGTGTCACTTGGTAATTGGTCTAACTACTGCTTCAGTTGGAGGCGAGAGATCGTAAAGCCATTAACGATCATAAAGCCTTCATACCAGTTGACAGGAAGCTGGAAAATGTTGTCACATTGTAAGGAAGAACAAGAAAGATGACACGCCAATTATGGACCTGTCAGTCTCACTACAGTGCCTGGTAAAATTATGGAGAAAATGATGGTGGGAGTTATGGAAAAACACCTGAAGGACAATTCTGTCATTGGTCACAGACAACACAAGATCCTGAGAGGAAGGTCCTATTTAATTTCAGGTCTTTTTATGATACCTTTATCCATTGAGCTGAACAAGGGAAGGCAGTTGATGTAATCCTTGAGGATTTCAGTAGAGATTTTGATACTATTTCTCCAGCACCCTTCTGGACAGAAATTCCTGCATACAGCTAGACAGAAACATTACGTGGTGTGTTGTAATACAAGAAGAATTTTACAGAGCAGCAGCCATGGATTGAGATAAGGAGTTCACAGAGCAGCAGCTGCGGAGCAGGATAAACAGCATGAGAACAAAGGACATCTCTAGGAAAAGAATGAATGGCTCGTGGCTTTGAAGGGGGGTTATAGGGTTGTTAATGCAGTAGCTTTCCTCCAATTAGCGTGTGTGATTTTTGGACGCCCCTGTCTGTCTCCTATAAAAGTATGGCTTTTCGGGTAATAAATTGATGCAGCTATATGTAACCATATTGGTGTTTGTCTGTTTGTCCCAGCACGCTGACATTTTGCCTTTCAGGTTCACCAGCAGTGGTGGGTGAGCAGTTGGACAGTAGTTCTGTCCCAAAGGATTATAGTCAGTGGGTTCCATTGGGCTGGTATATGGTCACTGTCAGAGTTTCCCAGGGCTCCACTTTAGGGCCACTTTCCTTTAATGTTTATGCAGATGACTTGCATGCAGGACTAGAAGATGTTCTGAGCAAGTTTGCTGATGAGACCAGATGAGGAGGTGCTGTTGCCTCCACTGAGGGTGGAGAGGACTTGCAGAGAGATGTGGACAAGTCAGAGAAGTGGGTATCAGTTGGTACTAAGCACCAAGTGCATAACACATAACAAGAACAAGTGCCTGATTGTGCACCTGGGTATGGGCAACCCTGGACATACACACTGACTGGATATGGGACACATGAGAGAGGTCTGACTGAAAAGCATTGGGGGTCCTTCTCAACATAAAATTGGAAGTGAGTCAGCAGTGTGCCCAGGCAGCCAAGAAGGCCAACGGTACCCTGGAGCGCATAAAGCAATTTATTGCCAGCTGGGTGAGAGAAAGGGTTGTCCCTCTTTGCTCTGCATTGCTACAGCCTCACCTGGAGCACTGGGTGCACTTCTGCTCACTGCATAACATAAAGGACATAAAACTATGGGAGAGTGTGCACTGGAGGGCATTGGAACTGAGAGATCTGAAGTTCAGAGTTTCACAGGGATTGACTGCTTGTTCAGACTGGGCCCTTCTCACATCCCACATCCTGCAATGAGACACAGGGCACATGTGGGATAGGAACTTAACAGCATCCTTGCACCACATGCAGAGCCTGGGATCTTCCGTTCCTATGTCTTTCACTTAACATCATATAGACTTCCAACTCACTGCCACAGGAAGTGCCCTGAGCCAACATGAGAGACAGGATTTCCCTACTTCTGGTCTTGCAATTGGGGCTTGACCAGTCTGCTTCGTAAGGCAAAGGAGATGTTTCTTAGCATGCCAGTGCCTTTGCCTGCCTGTAGTCATGGCTTCCAGTTATCTTCTCTAACTAGTCTGTTGGGAAGCTTGCTTGTTAATGTTCCTCAGTGGGCCCATTAATACTCCAAGAAACTTCACTGTTACTTCTGACTTTGTCTTCTTGAGCACTTTGTGCAAACTTCTCTCTGCACTGGAGGTTGATGGACTCAGCACCAAATGCTCACTGGGGCCCATTATAACCTAAAGAGCCTCTTGTGCCTTGTACCTTCCTGTTCTCTCCTTCAGGTTTTCAGAATGTGCTCAGCAAAATGGAGAGAGCTTAAAGAGCAATTATCCAAAATGCATTTATTGTCTATTTATTTATAGTTTGTTTTATACAAGAAGTTAAAGAAGCACTTTGCAAATGATGTCTATCCAGGATGTCCCAATGAGTTCTGTACTGTTACTGTGTTGACAAAGTTCCTCCTCAACCTCCCCATCCCACTCCTACTCACACTGGCCCCATGGGACTTGCATCACTTTTCCTCACATCACTCTTCTCCTCTACTGTCACCCGCTCAGTGTTAAACCTCCTTTGTACCAACTCCCACTGGCTTTCCACAGAGAACCAGCTGCACACAGAAAAAGAAAGAATTCTCTTTATTTACGGCCAACAAACAGAAGTAAATGTGATGCAATTGAATGAACAGTAAAACACAGTGATCAACTGCATGCCATGTCCAAGCAGCTTCTATCGAGGTTTATTTTTCATAGGGAATATTTGCACAAGAAATGAGTTAGAAACAGATAGGATGGGATAGATAGATAGAATCACGGTGAAGGATTTGACAACAGACTTTTGAGGAATGGAGCAAATTTCAGTAATCTCCCTTGGATAGATCAGCCAGCGAGTTGGGAGTTATCAACTTAGAATTGAACAGGACTCGTGAGTATTTCACACACTGAGACGGGTTAACACTTTATTCTTGATTTCTATCTTTGTCTTCAACTCTTTTTTTCACTTTTACTGACATTAATGAACATCTTTCAGAATTCATGCTTTCTTTAAAGCATGAAAAAATGAAAGAGAGAAAGAGAAAAAAAAAGAAATGGAAATAGAAAAATGAAAAAAAAGGATATGGAAAGGGAAAAGGAAAAAGAAAAGGAAAAGGAAAAAGAAAACGAAAAGGAAAAGGAAAAGCAAAAGGAGAAGAAAACGACATAGAAAAAGAAAAAGTAAGAGAAAAAGAAAAAGTAAGAGAAAAAGAAAAGATAGGAAGGGATAGATAGAATCACAGTGAAGGAGTTGACAACACAGTCCATCAGTCTTTGGTGAGATGGAGCAAATTTTAGTCATCCCCCTTAAAGTCAGAAATCAGACAGAAAATTGGGAGGTATCTAACTGAACAATAAGAAAGGGATGGGGAAATCTGGCAGGCTGTGGCAGGAGCATGTGTCTAAATGGCCTGCTGAAAACATGCCTTTAACCACGACCATTTATTTAGGACAGCTGGAGACACCTGGAGGATGAGGGACATCAAATAGGCAGCAGGGAAGAGCAGCGGTGGGCGCCGGGATTTAGTCACAGGGCAATGATGGCACTGGCATCGCCGTCTGTGTCTCTGTACCTGAAAGCATCTGAATTAAAGGAAAAAAAGAAAAAAAAAAAAAAAAAAAAAGACACAAAATCCCTACAAAGACTCATATTTACAACTAAAAATGGAACAAGACTCATGAGAATTTCTCATGTTAAAAAGGGTTAACACATTTTCATTGATTTCTATCTTTGTCTTCAATTCTTTGTTTCAGTTTTATTGACATATATGTTCATCTTTTAAGCTTACAGCCTCAAAATAAATAAATAAATACATAAATAAAATTAGATCCTTTTGTCTTTTGCACGTGGCCTGATGCCCCTTTCATTTTCACAGTTCCCACCAGACCTTCCATGCTGGAGAGTATGAGATCCAGCAGAGCACCTCTCCTCTTTGGTTCCTCCACTGCTTGGTCAAGAAGCTGCCATCTGTGCTCTCCATGGATCTGCTGGATGGCACATGCCCTGCTGTGCTGTCCCTGCAGCACATACTGGAGTGAAAAAGGCTCCCAAAGGGGACAATGGCCAGACAACATGAGACTCCCATCTGTCTGCAGAGGGCACCATCCACTTGCTCTCCCTGATCAGGAAGACAGGTACAGACACTGTTGGTCTCCTCTGTTTGTCATTTCCATTAGGTCTGACCTGGCTGCTCTGCCATCCCCAGGCAGTGCTCAGTGCACTCTCACAGAGGGCAGTCGCTCTTCCTTGTCTCCTCGCCCATCCATCCTAAAGACTCTGTATCCCCCTTGTGCTACAGTGCAGTTGTGGAAGCCATTAAACTGTGTCCCTGTGGTCCAAACAGGAGCTCAGGCCTGCAGCTCTATCAAGATTTCTAGCTTACTGTTTATTGGTGTTTGCATTAGTGCAAAACCACAAAAGTAAACATCCTAATTGAAAAGCATCACTGGACATAGCCTGACTGGATAGCTCATCTATGGTATCAGTGTGCAGAAGGTGGTACACAGACATTAGAGCAATTGTGGGTCTTGGAGGTGACGTAGCAGCACGGACACACCATGGGCATGGCTTCCTGAAGGCCCTGTGCTGCACTTGCAGCTGAGTGTGAATTCACCAGACAGCCGGTGCTATCCCCTCTCTGGCCCTCAGCTGATGCCCAGGAAGGAGGTGTCTATCTCAGGGATTTCCCACATGGTTTACAAGCTCTAGCACACATCAGGAGCAGCCCAGGCACCTTGGGCATCACCCAGTGTCTGTGTGTGAGCAACTGCCTCCCAGCTGAAGAACCGAGGACTCAGAGCAGGAGCTCACATGCAGGCAACTCCTTGTGCACTTCTGAACTGAACCAGAGGAATCCCAGCTCCTGTGGGTGTGTAGGGAGCTGAATCCCATTTCAGCTCCAGGATTTCTGTCAACGGATGACACTCCTGCACTGCCTCAGCTGGATCACTGTCCTGCACAGGGAAAGTCCAAACCTCGCCTTCCTTGTCTGGGTGCCCTTATTGTTTCATCAAACGAACTCTGGGAGCACTCCCCATATGTCTCCAATCAGTCACTGACCACTGGACATGTGGTGGTTAATTGAGCAGATTTCAAAGCACAGTCATGACGCTGTTGTCTTTCAGGAGCTGTTGGCCATGAGGACCCAGGGACATGTCAGGGGAGACGAGTGGGAAGGATAAAAATGACATCATCTGCTGCTTGCCTGTCCAGGCTCCTGGGACACAGGGAGCTCATAAAAGTGGGCAGAGCTGCAGAGAGACAGCTGTGCCCAGGAGCAGATCTCGTGCAAAGCACAGCCTGCAGCTGACAGAAGGAGAGGAGAGAAACTGGAGAGAGCTTGCAGGATGTGTGTGGTGTGAGCGGGCTGTGAGCTCACTGCAGGAGCATTGCTCACAGACCATGACAGGGTAAGTCTCACTGCAGACCATGAGCTGCTTTTCATAGAGGGTCAACTTAATTTGGGATATCCCATAGCAAATCTGGATGTAGGCACCGCATGTTTCTTTACTATGTTAAAAGCCTTCTGCTCCAGCTGAGGGCTTCCATACTGCAGTGTCAGAGCACAGCCCTGAGGGCTGCGTGTCCCAGCACGGCTGCAGGCTGTGCAGCCGGGGCTGCAGGCGGGTGCCCAGGGCTGTCCTGCAGAGCAGGGTCCCTGCTGTGCCCCAGGGGTTGTGTGCCGGGTATGGGACTCTGCCGCCTGCCAGGCTCAGCACTCAGCCTGCCCGGGGAGTTGCCCAGGGGAGACGTGTGGGGGGAAGGAGGCCCCCAGCAGCGCTTGTGCTGCCACAGCTGCTGCCTGGGGCAGGGGGATCACAGCTCCACTGCACAACGGATTGTTTTTTAAGGTACTTTGCAAGAGGAGTGCCACGGCAGGAGGTTTCCATTTCCTGTTCTGAGGAAAAGAGGATTGGAAAGAGAAATGTAAAAGGAGCTATCAGAGATCTGTGAATTTTTCTTCAATAAATTGCTTGTGGCCTGAACAGACAGACGTGATGTGCATTCAGTCCCCCCTTTCTCAGAAGATGGAACCAGTTGTAATTATCATCATTTTCTGTAGGCATGAATAATTCACTTATCCTACAAACAGGCAGCATTTTCTAACTGAAACTGAAAGTCACAGATGCTGGGGTAGGGGGCACTAAGGGGGGCACTTGGGGTAAAGATATGAGACATGAAACAGATGAAAATATACAGGGAGAAGGGATAAGAAAATAAAAGGAAGGTTAGAGCTCCATATGCTGCTTCTGCTTAAGGAATGTTGAAATACATGAAATTAAATGCAAGTAATGGTGCTAAATGTACACTGTTGTAAGAGAATAAAAACATTTCATAGTATAGTAGGAGGAGTGTCTCTGAGAATGGTTTGGACTTGTCATTACCTTCTGCACTCTGAGCAGGACTTCAAGCCCAGGAACAACAGCAGATGCCCAACAGCAGCTCCATCAGCGAGTTCCTCCTGCTGCTGTTGGCAGACACGCGGCAGCTGCAGCTCCTGCACTTCTGGCTCTTCCTGGGCATCTACCTGGCTGCCCTCCTGGGCAACGGCCTCATCAGCACAGCCGTAGCCTGCGACCGCCGCCTGCACACCCCCATGTACTTCTTCCTCCTCAACCTGGCCCTCCTCGACCTGGGCTGCATCTCCACCACTCTCCCCAAAGCCATGGCCAACGCCCTCTGGGACACCAGGGCCATCTCCTACACAGGATGTGCTGCACAGCTCTTTTTCTTTGTCTTCTTCATGTCAGCAGAGTTGTCCCTTCTCACCATCATGTCCTATGACCGCTATGTTGCCATCTGCAAGCCCCTGCACTACGGGACCTTGATGGACAGCAGAGCTTGTGCCACCATGGCAGCAGCTGCCTGGGGCACTGGGGTTCTCAATTCCCTGCTGCACACTGCCAGTACGTTTTCACTGCCTCTCTGCCAAGGCAATGTTGTCAACCAGTTTTTCTGTGAAATCCCACAGATCCTCAAGCTCTCCTGCTCAGAATCAAATCTCAGGGAAATTGTGATTCTCATTTTTGGTTCCAGCTTAGCCTTTGGCTGCTTTGTTTTCATAGTGTTGTCCTATGTGCAGATCTTCCTGGCTGTGCTGAGGATGCCCTCTGAGCAGGGACGGCACAAAGCCTTCTCCACGTGCCTCCCTCACCTGGCCGTGGTCTCCCTCTTTCTCAGCACTGGCTTTTTTGCCCACCTGAAGCCTCAATCCATTTCCTCCCCACTCCTAGATCTGACAATTGCACTTCTGTACGCAGTGGTTCCTCCAACACTGAACCCTGTTATCTACAGCATGAGGAACAGGGAGATCAAGCACGCTCTAAGGAAGGTGTTGCAATAAGCACTATTCCAGCTTCCATAAAATGGACAACTTCCTCATAGGATTCCCAGTGATGGTTCTTCATGTTTTATGCATCTTTGATTGTTTGATTATGTGAGATATCGCAACGTGCAAAAAATCTGTTATTGGACTTATAAATAAAAATGTATTACACTTCTTTCCTACCTAATTTCCATTTTGTCACTTTAGGAGCTCATGTAAACATGTATCCAGATTCCCCGAATACGTTAAAATATACCTAAAAATGTTTCAAAATAGACTTTTACTTAGCTTTTCTTTTTTCCTATTTTGTCTGGATTTGGGGAGGTACAGCCACAGACAGCAGCTCAATGTGGTCTTTTCATTTCTGATCTCTTTACACCATCACAGTGCTCTCAACCCCTCTCATTTGTGCAGTCCTGAAGGTCTTGTGTGTCTCACGACAGTCCTGTTGTCTCTACAGCAGCACTCCAGGGCTGCAGTCAGTAGCCGGCAATATGAACAGGTCTGTCAGAGCTGGTCTCCTTGCTGGCACTGCCATAACAAGAGGGCCCCTTTAGAGCAGGACCAGAGAACTGGAGGGAGGCCTCTTCCAAAGCTGGTGTAAGGAATATACCTGAGGAGCTGCTCCCTGAGAAAACCTTGAGATCTTCAGGTGCTCTTCAGTGTGTGACCAGATCAGATTGAATAGCCCCAAGGAAATACTTAAGCGTCTCGGGACAGTGCTGTGGTTTAAATTTTATGGGTTGAGACAAGGAGAAAAAGAAAAGGATAATAATTATGACAAATGTATTTATACATATATAATATATTTAGTGTATTTTCACACATATACAACATATGCAGTTGCAAACGTATATGAACTAATCCCTATGCGCATCTGTTTGCAAGTCCACGACTAATTGCAGGGGTTTTAACAGCCACAGGGTTCACTGTAGGAGCTGAAGTGGTTGTTGGGCTGTTGCAGGAGTTGAAGTGACCTCAGAGTTCATTGCCAGAGCTGGAATCACCACAGGACCTGTGACTATGTTGGAGCAGCCACTGGGCTCATTGGAGGGGTTGGAGCCACCGCAGGGCTGTATTTCCTCCCTTGGGGGGAATTTGTTTCATTTTCTTATAGCAATACTTGGAACAGCTACAGGACCCATAGCAGGAGTGACTGCTGAGCTCATATGAGGGGTGGAGTGACAGGGGGATCTGTCCCAGAGCATGGAGCAACTGCAGGACGTGTAGCAAAACCTTGGAGCTGCTGCAAGGTCTGTGCCAGGAGTTGCAGAGGCTGCAGCACTCTCAGCAGATCCAGCTCTCTGGATCTGGCACACTGCAGTCATTTGTGTTCCTTGGGGGTTACCAGTGCCACAGCAGACCTGCCCCCACTATTCTACCAGTTTATCAGGATCCTGCAGTTGCTCGGAGATGAAGTTCCAAAGCCCTGGGGGTGCCCACCGCTCCAGGGAGCTGCCCAGACCGTCCCACACCCTCTGCCATGCAGAGCCTTCTCACCTTGGGGCAGATCTCTCAGTGATATTCCTGAATAATTGTTTAACATCAATCCTAGAATCATAGAATCACCAAGGCTGGAAAAGGCCTGAAAGATCATCCAGTCCAACCGTTCACCTATTACCAATAGCTCCCACTTAACTATGTCCCTCAACACATTATCCAGTCTCTCCTTGAATACCCCTGGGCTCCCAGAGACGACAGTGTAAAATGTGTAATTCCTAATCATATGGACAATATTACTTCCAAAACCCAAAGATGTCCAAAGAGCTGAATGTGCACAAAAGTTCACTTTGCCAATTTTATTGTGGTACAAACCAAGGTCAAACAGCATAGCAAAATAAATACCCTAATCCAGCATCCAGAGTTGACAAATAATGCAGCAGGGAAAACAAGCAGCAAGCAAGGAGCTGTGAAATGCAGCTTCATGAGAAGACTCAGCAAGCTTCACAAATAGGGAAACTATTATAGGGAAACCATGGCCTGCACATCTCCAACTCCCACAAAGCCCTATCTGCTCAGGACAGATGTGCTGTTACCACAACCCTTGGAGCCTCACATCAGGCACCAAAATGACTGTGGTTGTTGAACCCAACATGTGGCTCAGCAGCTCACAGTGCTTTGTGCACTGCCCCATTCCCAGTGGGATAGGGATGAGAACTGGGAAAAACAGTACAACTTCTGGGTTGTAACAAAGCAATTTACTAAGAGAGATAAAAGGAAAGGAGTAATAGTTATCACTATATATCCGTTGATATGGAATCGTATGTAACAACTGATGCACAAGCACTTGCTCAGCACCACCAGACTGATGCTCAGCTGGACCCTGGGCAGTGAAGAGACTGAGATGAACTCCCACCCGTTTCAATACAATTTCTGCTTGCTGTCAGGTGATAGAGAACGGCCCTTTGGCCACTATCAGTCAGCTGTCCTCACTCTGTTCCCTCCCAGCTCCATGTGCCCTCCACTGACCATGGCCTTGGCTCTGTACAACACTGCTTAGCAGCAGCTGTAAACATCAGAGTGTTATCAATGGTTTTCTCCAAGAACCAAAACACTGCACCGTAGCAGGAAGTCTGAAGAAAACAATTCCATCCCAGCTGTAACTCAGATTCCTGCCTGTCCCCTCTTCTTGTTCTTCCTGATCAGGAAGCAAACAGAATCTGCTGCTCTCCTTTCTGAGCCCTTTCCATCAGTTCTCAGCTGGCTCCTCTGCCATCCCCAGGCAGAGCTCAGTGCCCTCTCATGGATGGCAGCAGCCTTTCTTCTTCTTCCTTGCCCATCCGTCATGCAGAATCTGTACCCCATTTGCTACAGTACAGAGCTGAGAATCAACCCACCATGTCTCTGTGAACCAAACAAGACCCTAGGCCTGCAAAGGCACAGAGATTTGGAGTTAGCTGAGTGAATGTTTGTGGCCCTCTCATTAGTGTAAGGATTCTTCAGAATGCATCCCCTTCCAGAAGCATGTTTTGATTTTGCCTGGCTGGGCCTTGCATCTACACCGTGCTACTGGTGTTCAGAAGATGGCACACAGGTACCAGACCCATTGTGGGGCTCACAGTTGTCCAGTGGACATTGTCATTACCCAGGGCATTTCTTTCCTGAAGGTCCTCAGCAGCATTTGCCAGCTGGCTGGGGGTGTGCTGGAGACCCCAGGGAACTGCCATTCTGTTGTAATACAAGAAGAATTTTACAGAGCAGCAACCATGGATCAAGATAAGCACTTTTCAGAGCAGCAGCTGCGGAGCAGGATAAACAGCATGAGAACCAAGGACACCTCTAGCAAAAGAGTGAAAGGCTCGTGGCTTTGAAGCGGGGTTTTAAGATTCTTATTGCAGAAGCTTTCTTCCAATTAGTACGTGTGATTTTTGAACACCCTTGTTTGTTTGCTATAAAAGTACGGCTTTTCAGGCAATAGATGGACACAGCTATATTGAAATATATTGGTGTGTGGTTGTTTGTCCTAGAACGCTGACTTTTGCCTTCAGGTTCGCCAAGACGTGGGGGCCCGCAATGGGATTTGACTCTTGAACACCTGTGGGATCCCGAGAAACTAAGCCAGTATTTGAGTCAGGGATGGTGCAGCCTAGATAGATCTATGGGGGTACGACTTATTTGGGGCTTGGCTTGTGCTCACCGTGCTCTATAGAACACTGTTCCGAAAAGAGAGAGTTTCCGAGCTGAGGTTCAAGCCAAAAAGGGAAATCCCCAAGTCAATTTTGATCAGTCACAGGAGGCACCAGTAACAATATCAGTTGCCCTTGTGGAAGGCAAGAAATGGAAATGGATGTCCTCACGTCTAGAACGGAAAAAAGAAGTGGAGGAGGAGGCAACAGAAGATCCAGGTGACAGGTCTGGATCAGTACCGAGAAAGGCAAAAGGAAAAGTGGCATGAAGAAGAGAATGATGAGGAGGAAATCTCTATTACTGTTTGTCGACCCCTGAAGATGACTGAAATCGAAGGCGTAAGAAAGGAGTTCACACGGCACCAGAATGAATCTCTTGTTACCTGGTTGCTTCGCTGTTGGGACAGCTGGGACGGTAGCTTGTTGTGATGTGACAGGCCCTTCCCCATATTCTGGAAGAATCTTAGTGTAATACAGTGGGTGTAGACAAAAAGGGGGTAGGTTATATAAGGATGTGTCTGTTTCAATAAATCGCCATTTTGCCACTTCATCTCCTTGGTGTCACTTGGTAATTGGCCTAGCTGCTGCTTCAGTTGAAGGCGAGAGATCGTAAAGAAATTAACGACCATAAAGCCTTCATGTGTATCATTAAAAATCTCAGCTATTAGACATATGCGCTTTCCAGATCGAGCAAGGAACAACAGTAAATTGCACTGCGTGTTTCCTTGTGGCGTTACCTACGTGACCACAGAGAAGACATGAGGAAGTGGCATGACCAGCCTACTCCTGTACTATGAGCACGGGTGAGGGAACTACAAAACAGTCCAACCACCAGTACGGCTGCTCCAGTTATCACAGGTAACCAATAGAGGGGCCCTGCCCTCAGTCAAGGGAGTGGAAGGGATAATAGAGTTTATTGGACTGTGTGGATTTGATGGCCTGGCACATCAGAACCACAGAAATATAAGGCACTGGTGGATACGGGTGCACAGTGCACCCTAATGCCCTCCAGTCATGAAGGGACAGAATCAATCCATATTTCTGGATATCTCTCAAGAATTGACTGTGTTGGAGGCTGAAATAAGCCTCACTGGTAAAGACTGGCAAAAACATCCTATTGTGACTGGCCCAGGGGCTCCATGTATACTGGGTATTGATTACCTCAGAAGGGGCCATTTCTAGGATCCTAAGGGGTATCGATGGGCCTTTGGGATAGCTGCTGTAGACATGGACAACATTAAGCAGCTGTCTGTTTTGCCTGGCCTGTCAGAGGACCCGTCTGTTGTGGGGCTGCTACGAGTAAAAGAGCAGCAGGTACCGATTGCTACAAAGACAGTGCACAGACGGCAGTATCGCACCAACAGGGATTCCTTGCTCCCCATTCATGATTTGATTCGCCAGTTGGAGAATCAGGGAGTGATCAGTAAAACTCACTCACCTTTTAACAGCTCCATATGGCCAGTGCATAAAGCCAGTGGAGAATGGATGCTGACAGTAGACTACCGTGGCCTGAATGAAATCACACCCCCACTGAGCGCTGCTGTGCTGGAGAGCAAATAATTCAAATTCTTCTATGAGCCAGTTTTGCTATTAAGTGAAGCAAAGTAAAAGGGCCTGCCCAGGAAATTCAGTTCTTAGGTATAAAGTGGCAGGATGGATGTCATCACATCCCAACAGTGATCGACAAAATCACTGCCATGTCTCCACCAACTAGCAAGAAAGAGACACAATCTTTCCTGGGTGCAGTGGGCTTTTGGAGGATGCACATTCCAAACTACAGCCTCATTGTAAGCCCCCTTTATCAGGTGATGCAGAAGAAGAATGATTTTGCATAGGGCCCAGAGCAGCAGCAGGCTTTTGAACAGATTAAACAGGAGATAGCCTGTGCCGTGGACCTGGGGCCAGTACGGACTGGACAGGATGTGAAGAACATCCTCTATACTGCTGCTGGAGAGAAAGGTCCCACTTGGAGTTTGTGGCAAAGAGCCTCAGGAGGGACCCAAGGCCGACCCCTGGGATTTTGGAGCTGAGCGTACAAGGGGTCTGAAGAGTGCTACACTCCAACTGAGAAGGAGATCTTAGCCACGTATAAGGGGGCTCGGGCTGCTTCCGAAGTAGCTGGTACTGAAATGCAGCTCTTTCTGGCACCTCGACTGTCAATGATGAACCGGATGTTGAAAGGGGAGGTTCCCTCCACCCATCATGCTACCGATGCCACCTGGAGCAAGTGGATTGCACTGATTAGACAACAAGCGCGGATGGGGAACCTCAATCGTCCAGGAATTTTAGAAGTGATCATGAACTGGCCTGAAGATAAAAAGTTTGGAACATCACCAGGAGAAGAGGTGTCATGTGCTAAAGCGGCCCCACCATACATCGAACTACCAGAAAATGAAAAGAAATATGCTCTTTTCACTGATGGATCATTTCATATTGTAGGGAAGCATCGGAGATGGAAAGCTGCTGTTTGGAGCCCCACACGACAGGTTGCAGAGGCCACTGAAGGTAAAGGAGAATCAAGTCAGTTTGCAGAGGTAAAAGCTGTCCAGCTGACCTTAGATGTTGCTAAACGGGAGAGGTGGCCAATGCTTTATCTTTATACTGACTCATGGATGGTGGCAAGTGCCTTATGGGGGTTGTTACAGCAGTGGGAACAAAATAACTGGCAACGGAGGTGTAAACCTATTTGGGCTGCTGAACTGTAGAAAAACATAACTGCTCAAAAAAAAGATATGATTGTAAAGGAGTGTCACGTGGATGCACACTTGCCCAAGAGTCGGGCTATTGCAGAACAACAAAACAACCATCAGGTAGATCGAGCTGCCAGAATTGAGGTGGCTCAAATAGACTTGGACTGGCAGAACAAGAGTGAATTATTTCAAGCTTGATGGTTCCATGAGACCTCAGGCCATCAAGGAATGGACATAACATATAATTGGGCTAGAGACTGAGGGGTGGACTTAACTATGGATGCTATTGCACTGGTTATTCATGACTGTGAATCATGTGCCATAATTAAACAAGCCAAGAATATGAAGCCTCTCTGGAGGGAAGGCCAAGGCAAAAGTATAAATATGGGGAGGAGTGACAGGTGAATGATGTCACCTTGCCAGGATCTCATAATGATAAGCGTTTTGTGCTTACCATGGTGGAAGCAACCACTGGGTGGCTTGAAACATACGCAGTACCCCATGCTACTGCCAGAAACACAATATTGGGTTGTTAGAAACAAGTCCTATAGAGACATGACACCTCAGAAAGAACTGAGTCTCATAATGGGACACATTTCAAAAATTCCCTTAATAAATACTTGGGCCAAAGTTCATGGCATTGAGTGGATTTATCATATCTCCTACCATGCGCCAGCTTCTGGTAAAATTAAAAGATACAATGGGGTGTTGAAACTATGTTGAAAGCAATGGGTGGTGGAACACTGAAGCACTGGGAAAAGCATTTGCATGTGGTGCAAGGATGCTGTTAAAGTTCATATCCCACATGTGCCCTGTGTCTCATCACAGGATGTGGGGTGTGAGAAGGGCCCAGTCTGAACAAGCAGTCAATCCCTGTGAAACTCTGAACTTCAGATCTCTCAGTTCCAGTGCCCTCCTGTGCACACTCTCCCATAGTTTGATGTTCTTTATGTTCTGCATTGCCCAGAAGTGCACCCAGTGCTCCAGGTGAGGCTGTAGCAATGCAGAGCAGAGAGGGACAAACCTCTCTCCCACCCAGCTGGCAATAAATTGCTTGATGCACTTTAGGGGACTGTTGGCCTTCTTGGCTGGCTGGGCACACTGCTGACTCACTTAAAATTTTATGTTGAGCAGGACCCCCAATCCTTTTCAGTCAGACGTCTCTCATGTGTCCAATATGCAGACAGTGTTTATGTCCAGGGTTGCCCATACCCAGGTGCACAATCAGGCACTTGTTCTTGTTATACGTTATGCACTTGGTGCTTAGTACCAACTGATACCCACTTCTCTGACTTGTCCACATCTCTCTGCAAGTCCTCTCCACCCTCAGTGGAGGCAACAGCACCTCCTCATCTGGTCTCATCAGCAAACTTGCTCAGAACATCTTCTAGTCCTGCATGCAAGTCATCTGCATAAACATGAAAGGAAAGTGGCCCTAAAATGGAACCCTGGGGAACTCTGGAAGTGACCATCTACCAGCCCGATGGAACCCACTGACTATAATCCTTTGGGACAGAACTACTGGCCAACTGCTCACCCACCACTGCTGGTGAACCTGAAAGGCAAAATGTCAGCGTGCTGGGACAAACAGACAAACACCAATATGGTTACATATAGCTGCGTCAATTTATTGCCCGAAAAGCCATGATTTTAAAGGAGACAGACAAGGGTGTCCAAAAATCACACACGCTAATTGGAGGAAAGCTACTGCAATAACAACCCTATAACCCCCCTTCAAAGCCACGAGCCATTCATTCTTTTCCTAGAGATGTCCTTTGTTCTCATTCTGTTTATCCTGCTCTGCAGCTGCTGCTCTGTAAAATTCTTCTTGTATTACAACACACCACGTTCTGTTTCTGTCTAGCTGTATGCAGGAATTTCTGTCCAGAAGGGTGCTGGAGAAATAGTATCAAAAGCTCTACTGAAATCCTCAAGGATTACATCAACTGCCTTCCCTTGTTCAGCTCAATGGATAAAGGTGTCATAAAAAGACCTGAAATTAAATAGGACCTTTCTCTCAGGATCTTGTGTTGTCTGTGACCAATGACAGAATTGTCCTTCAGCTGTTTTTCCATAACTCCCACCATCATTTTCTCCATAATTTTACCAGGCACTGGAGTGAGACTGACAGGTCCATAATTGGCGTGTCATCTTTCTTGTTCTTCCTTACAATGAGACAACATTTGCCAGCTTCCTGTCAACAGGTATGACCCTAGATTTATTAGATGCCATTGAAATGCGAGCCCAGAGCATGCTAAAGTGTCATCAGTGCAAGAACGTAGATGTGCCATAGCTTTGCAATGCCTTGAAATCCAGACTATGCCACAGATGGAGCAGAGAGGAAGATCTGCCTCTTCTGTTGTGAGCTCATCCTTTCAGTAAGCTGAATATCACTACGTACTCCATGGGGACAGGTGCAAAAGACACACTGGGTGCCCTAAGCACGGGGCTGCAGTGGTATTTAGGATGGCCAAGAATACCTCCCTTCTGGCCCTCAGCTGATGCTCCAGAAGGAGGTGTCTATCTCATAGATTTTCCGTCACAGTTTACAAGCACTAGCACAAAACTAGGATCACCCAAGGAAGCTTGGGCATCTCTGAGAGACTGTGTACGAGCAGTGCAGTCCCTGTGGAATAAAAACCAAGGATTCAGATGAGGGACTCACACACAGACACCTCACTGTGCACATCTGAACTCAGCTAGGTGAATTTGCAGCTCCCGCGGTTCTTTGAAAAACTGATCCCAATTCAGCCCCAGGGTTTCCATCTGAGGATGAGATGCCTAACACTAGAATAAGGATGGGATGGTCTGTTGATAACAGGACAAATGGAAATGGATTTAAATTAAAAAGGGGAGACATAGGTTAGATGTGAGGAACCTATTTTTTTACACAGCAACACTGGAAAAGGTTGCCCTTAGAGGCTGTGCATGCCCGATGGATGGGATCCTGGGTTTACTCTGGGTTTACCCTCACGTAAATCCAGGTTTCTACTCATACTTTTCTCTAGCTGAACTCTCACTTTACTCAAGGTTTTACTCACAATTCACCATCAGGGTGTGTGATCGGGAGATGGGCTGGTGGAGTGACTTGCTGGCATCCCCGAGGGAAGGCTGCCAGGCAGATACCCCCAGAAAAGTGGTTGACTCCCTGCCCTGTCACAGTCGGACAGACCTGACTGATGAGGAGGGTTGGAAGAGAGTCCCAACTCAACATCACAGGAGCCCCCCCATGCCTGCCTAGCCCTCGACCCCTGATCCATCTAATCAACAGGTTTGACACTCTGAAATCTGAAGGAGATAAGAATAGGGAGGCAATGGAGGATCTGCCTAGGAGGGAACCTAATGCACGGCAGTCACTACCAAGCCTTGTGACTTCCTCTGCCATGAAAGAAAGAAGGGTGGCCGTGGTGGGTGACTCCCTTCTCAGAGGAATAGAGGGTTCCATTTGCAGACTGGACCCGAGTTGTCAGGAAGTCTGCTGCCTTCTTGGCTTCAGGTCAGGGACATAATGAGGAAACTCCCAATGCTGGTTAGGTCCACTGATTATTTTCCACTACTTATAGTTTAGGTGGGCAGTGATGAAATTTCTTAGATAAGACTACAAACTATAAAAAGAGATTTCAGGAATTTAGGCCATTTAGTTCACAAAGTGGGAGATCAAGTGATTTTTTGTTCTATACCTTCAGGGGCAGTGAGGGACATGGAGCAGGCTTGGAAAGCAAAGCAATGAACAGTTGTCTCAGAGGTTGGTAACTGATCCAGAAACTTTGGGTTCTTTGATCACAGGACAGTTTACTTGGCCCATGGCCTGTTATCCATGAATGGAACCCAACTGTCTCAAAGGGGGAAGTGAATCCTAGCACAGACGGTAGCGGGGCTTATCAAAAGAGAATTTATTTTCTTCAGACTGCCTGCTGTGGTGCAGTGTTTTGGTTCTAGGAGAAAATCAATGATAACACTCTGATGTTTACAGCTGCTGCTAAGCAGCGTTGTACAGAGCCAAGGCCATGGTCAGTAAAGGGCACATGGAGCTGGGAGGGAACAGAGTGAGGACAGCTGACTGATAGTGGCCAAAGGGACGTTCTCTATCAGCTGACAGCAAGCAGAAATTGTATTGAAATGGGTGGGAGTTCATCTCAGTCTCTTCACTGCCCAGGGCCCAGCTGAGCATCAGTCTGGTGGTGCTGAGTAAGTGCTTATGCATCAGTTGTTACATACGATTCCATATCAACGGATATATAGTGATAACTATTACTCCTCTCCTTTTATCTCTCTTAGTAAACTGCTTTGTTACAACCCAGAAGTTGTACTTTTTTTCCCAGTTCTCATCCCCATCCCACTGGGAATTGGGCAGTGCACAAAGCACTGTGTGCTGCTGAGCCACATGTTGGGTTCAACAACCAACGTCATTTTGGTGCCTGATGTGAGACTCCAAGGGTTGAGATAGCAGCACAACTGTCCAGAGCGAGATAACTCAGGGCTTTGTGGGAGCTGGACAAGTGCAGGCCATAGTGCTGATATGTGTGGATGTGCTCCCTATGTGTGGAGCTTGTTGAGTCTTCTCATGAAGCTTCACTGCACAGCTCCTTACTTGGTGCTTGGATGCTTGATTAGGGTATTTATTTTGCTATGCTGTTTGACCTCAGTTTGTACCACGATAAATTTGGCAGCTGACAAAGTGAAGTTTTGTGCACATTCAGCTCTGCGGTCATCTTTGGGTTTTGGAAATAATATTGTCCATATGATTAGGAATTACACAATTTACATTGTCGCCTATGTGAGTCCGGGGGTGTACTGGATATTGTGTTGAGGGACATGGTTAAGTGGGAGCTATAGGTAATAGGTGAACGGTTGGACTGGATGATCTTTTAGGCCTTTTTCAATCTTGGTGATTCTATGATTCTAGGTTTGATGTTAAACAATTATTCAGGAATATCACTGAGAGATCTGCCCCAAGGTGAGAAGGCTCTGCATGGCAGAGGGTGTGGGACGGTCTGGGCAGCTCCCTGGAGCGGTGGGCACCCCCAGGGCTTTGGAACTTCATCTCCGAGCAACTGCAGGATCCTGAGAAACTGGTAGAATATTGGGGGCAGGTCTGCTGTGGCTCTGGTAATCCCAAACAGGCACAAATGACTGCAGTGTGCCAGATCCAGAGAGCTGGAAATGCTGACAGTGCTGCAGCCTCTGCAGCTCCTGGCACAGACCCTGCAGCAGCTCCAAGGTTTTGCTACACGTCCTGCAGTTTCTCCAAGCTCTGGGACAGATCCCACTGTCACTCCATCCCTCATAATGAGCTCTGCAGTTACTCGTGCTATGGGTCCTGTAGCTGTTCCAAGTATGGTAATAAGAAAATGGTACAAATTCCTCCCAAGGGAGGAAGTACAGCCCTGCGGTGGCTCCAACCCCTCCAATGAGCCCAGTGGCTGCTCCAACATAGTCACAGGTCCTGTGGTGGTTCCAGCTCTGGCAATGAACTCTGAGGTCACTTCAACTCCTGCAACAGCCCAACAGCCATTTCAGCTCCTACAGTGAACCCTGTGGCTGTTAAAACCCCTGCAACTTGTCCTGGCCTTGCAAACAGATATGCATATGTATTAGTATCTGTGCATATGTGTTTGCAACTGCATATGTTGTATATGTGTGAAAATACACTAAATATATTATATGTGTATAAATACATTTGTCATAATTATTATCCTTTTCTTTTTCTCTTTGTCTCAACCCATAAACCTTAAACCACAGCACTGCCCCGAGACGCTTACGGATTTCCTTGGGACTATTCAATCTGATCTGGTCACACAGTGAAGAACACTAGATGATCTCGAGGTTTTCTCAGCGAGCAGCTCCTGAGGTATATTCCTTATACCAGCTTTGGAAGAGGCCTCTTTCATATTCTCTGGTCCTGCACTAAAGGGGCCCTCTTGTTATGGCAGTGCCAGCAAGGAGACCAGCTCTGACAGACCTGTTCATATTGCCGGCTACTGACTGCAGCCCCAGAGTGCAGCTGTAGAGGCAACAGGACTGTCGTGAGACACACAAGACCTTCAGGCCTGCACAAATGAGAGAACTTGAGAGCACTGTGGTGGTGTAAAGAGATCAGAAATGAAAAGAGCACGTTGAGCTGCTGTCTGTGGCTGTACCTCCCCAAATCCAGACAAAGTAGGAAAAAAGAAAAGCTAAGTAAAAGTCTATTTTGAAACCTTTTTAGGTATACTTTAACGTATTCGGGGAATCTGGATACATGTTTACATGAGCTCTTGGAGTGAAAAAATGGAAATTAGGTAGGAAAAAAGTGTAATACATTTTTATTTATAAGTTCAATAACATTTTTTTGCATGTTGCTATATCACACACAATCGAACAATCAAAGATGCATAAAACATGAAGAACCATCACTGGGAATCCTATGAGGAAGTTGTGCATTTTATGGAAGCTGGAATAGTGCGTATTGCAAGATCTTCCTGAGAACGTGCTTGATCTCCCTGTTCCTCATGCTGTAGATAATAGGGTTCAGTGTTGGAGGAACCACTGAGTACAGAAGTGCCACTGTCAGATCCAGGAGTGGGGAGGAAATGGATGGGGGCTTCAGGTAGGCAAAAAAGCCAGTGCTGAGAAACAGGGAGACCACAGCCAGGTAAGGGAGACACGTGGAGAAGGCTTTGTGCCGTCCCTGCTCAGAGGGCATCTTCAGCACAGCCACGAAGATCTGCACATAGGACACAACTATGAAAACAAAGCAGCCTACGTCTAAACTGACAGTAAAAATGAGAAACACAACTTCCCTGAGATTTGATTCTGAGCAGGAGAGCTTGAGGATCTGTGGGATTTCACAGAAAAACTGGTTGACAACATTGCCTTGGCAGAGAGGCAGTGAAAACGTACTGGCAGTGTGCAGCAGGGAACAGAGTACCCCAGTGCCCCAGGCAGCTGCTGCCATGGTGGCACAAGCTCTGCTGTCCATCAAGGTCCCGTAGTGCAGGGGCTTGCAGATGGCAACGTAGCGGTCATAGGACATGATGGTGAGAAGGGAATACTCTGCTGAGATGAAGAAGAGAAAGAAAAAGAGCTGTGCAGCACATCCTGCATAGGAGATGGCCCTGGTGTCCCAGAGGGCGTTGGCCATGGCTTTGGGGAGAGTGGTGGAGATGCTGCCCAGGTCGAGGAGGGCCAGGTTGAGGAGGAAGAAGTACATGGGGGTGTGCAGGCGGCGGTCGCAGGCTACGGCTGTGCTGATGAGGCCGTTGCCCAGGAGGGCAGCCAGGTAGATGCCCAGGAAGAGCCAGAAGTGCAGGAGCTGCAGCTGCCGCGTGTCTGCCAACGGCAGCAGGAGGAACTCGCTGATGGAGCTGCTGTTGGGCATCTGCTGTTGTTGGGCTTGGAGTCCTGCTCAGAGTGCAGAAGATAATGACAAGCCCAGACCATTCTGAGAGACACTCCTCCTGCTATAATATGAAATGTTTTCATTCTCCTACAACAGTGTACATTTAGCACCATTACTTGCATTTAATTTCATGTAGTTCAGCATTCCTTAAGCAGAAGCAGCAGATGGAGCTCTAACCTTCCTCTTATAATCTTATCCCTTCTCCCTGGATATTTCCTTCTGTTTCTTGTCTTATCTTTACCCCAAGTGCTCTTAGAGCCCCCTACCCCAGCTTCAGTGGCATTCAGTTTCAGTTAGATAATGCTACCTGTTTTTATGATAAGTGAATTATTCATGCCTGCAGAAAATGAAGATAATTACAACTGGTTCCATCCTTAGGGAAGGGGTAGACTGAGAGCACATCATGTGTGACTGTTCACAAAACAAGCAATTGATTGATGAAAAATTCTCAGATATCTGACAGCCCCTTTTAGATTTCTGACTCCAATCCTTTTTGCCTCAGAACAGGAAATGGAAACCTCCTGCCTTCACTCTCCTCTTGCCAAGGGCCTTCGCAAACATACTATTGTGCAGTGGAGATGCAGTCTCCCTGCCCCAGGCAGCAGCTGTGGCAGCACAAGCCCTGCTGGGGGCTCCTTCCCCCCACCCGTCTCCCCGCAGCGCCCTGGGCAGGTCCCCGGGCAGGCTGAGTGCTGAGCCTGGCAGGCGGCAGAGTCCCATACCCGGCACACAGCCCCTAGGGCACAGCAGGGACCCTGCTCTGCAGGACAGCCCTGGGCACCCGCCTGCAGCCCCGGCTGCACGGCCTGCAGCCGTGCTGGGACACGCAGCCCTCAGGGCTGTGCTCTGACACTGCAGCATGGTAACCCTGAGCTGGAGCGAAAGGCTTTTTCCACAGTAAAAAGCATGCAGTACCTGCAGATGGATGTGCTATGGAATGACCAAGATTAAGTTAACCCTCTATGAAAAGCAGCTGCATGGTCTTCATTGAGACTTACCCTGTCATGGTCTGTGAGCAAACCTCCTGCAGTGAGCCCGAAGCCCTCTCACACCACACACATCCTGTAAGCTCTCTCCAGTTTCTCTCCTCTTCTTCTGTCAGCTGCAGGCTGTGCTGTGCACAAGAGCTGCTCCTGGGCACAGCTGTCTCTCTGCAGCTCTGCTCAGTTTTATGAGCTCCCTGTGTCCCAGGAGCCTGGACAAGCAAGCAGCAGATGATGTCATTTTTATCCTTCCCACTCATCTCCCCTGACATGTCCCTGGGTCCTCATGGCCAACAGCTCCTGAAAGACAACAGCGTCATAACTGTGCTTTGAAATCCGCTCAATTAACCTCCACATGTCCAGTGGTCAGTGACTGATTGGAGACATATAGCGAGTACTATCAGAGTTCGTTTGATGAAGCACAAAGAGCACCTAGACAAAGACGGGGAGGTTTGGACTTTCCCTGTGCAGGGCAGTGATCCAGCTGAGGCAGTGCAGGAGTCTCATCCCTTGACAGAAATCCTGGAGCTGAAATGGGATTCAGCTCCGTACACACCCACAGGATCTGGGATTCCTCTGGTTCAGTTCAGAAGTGCACAAGGAGTTGCCTGCATGTGAGCTCCTGCTCTCAATCCTCGGCCATTCAGCAGGGACGTAGCTGCTTGCACACAGACACTGGGTGATGCCCAAGGTGCCTGGGCTGCTCCTGATGTGTGCCAGTGCTTGTAAACTGTGTGGGAAGTCTCTGTTCTCTGCTGGATCTCATACTCTCCGGCAATGACAGTCTGGTGGGAACTGTGAAGGTCAATGAGGCATCAGGCCAAGTGCAAGACGCAAATGGATCTCTTTTTATTTATTTATTTATCTATCTATCTATTTATTTATTTGTTTGTTTGTTTGTTTGTTTGTATTTAGGCCGTAAGCTTAAAAGATGTTCATTAATGTCAGTCAAACTGAGACAAAAAATTGAAAACAGATATCAAAATCAATGAATATGTGTTAACCCTTCTCAACATGAGAAATTCTCATGAGTCTTGTTTAATTTTAAGTTGTACATATGAATCTTTGGCGTGATATGATGACTTTTTTTTTTATTTTTTAGTTCTTTTTCTGAAACTACGATGTTTTCCACAACTGTGTTTGTTGGACACAAATGCCTTCAGGTTCAGGGACACAGACAGTGGTGCCAGTGCCAATGCCCTGTTATGAAGTCCTGGCGTGGCCATTGCTCTTCCCTGCTGCCTATTTGATGTCCCTCATCCTCCAGATGTCTTCAGCTCTCCTAAATAAATGGCCGAGGTTAAGGGCATGTTTTCAGCAGGCCACTTAGACACATGCTCCTGCCACAGCCTGCCAGATTTCCCCATCCCTTTCTCTTTGTTCAGTCAGATACCTCCCAATTATCTGTCTGATTTCAGATTTTTAGGGGGATGACTCAAATTTGCTCCATCTCGCTAAGGTCTGATGGACTGTGTTGTCAACTCCTTTACTGTGATTCTATCTAGCCCTTCCTATCTTTTCTTTTTCTCTTTCTTTATTTTTCTATGTCATTTCCTTTTCCTTTTTCACTTTCTTTTTTTCCCTTTTTCTCTTTCTCTTTCTCTTTCTCTTTCTCTTTCTATTTCTCTTTCTCTTTATCTTTCTCTTTCTCTTTCTCTTTCTTTTTCTCTTCTCTTTCTCTTCTCTTTTTTTTTTTATTTTTCATGCTTTTAAAAAAAGCATGAATTCTGAAAGATGTTCATTAATGTCAGTAAAAGTGAAAAAAAGTTGAAGATAAATAGAAATCAAGAAGAATGTGTTAGCCCGTCTCAATTTCTGAAATACTCACGGGTCCTGTTCAATTTTAAGTTGATACCTCCCAACTCCCTGGCTGATCTATCCAGGGTGATTACTGGAATTTGCTCCATTCCTCAAAAGTCTGCTTTCAACTCCTTCACCGTGATTCTATCTATCCCATCCTATCTGTGTCTAACTCATTTCTTGTGCAGATATTCCCTATGAAAGATAAACCTCAATAGAAGCTGCTTGGACATGGCATGCAGTTGATCACTGTGTCTGACTGTTCATTCAATTGCATCACCTTTCCGTCTGTTTGTTGGACGTAAATAAAGAGAACTCTTTCTTCTTCCATGTGCAGCTGGTTCTCTTTGGAAAGCCAGTGGGAGTTGGTACAAAGGAGGTTTAATACTGAGCGGGTGACTGCAGAGGAGAAGAGTGATGTGAGGAAAAGTGATGCAAGTCCCATGAGGCCAATGTGAGTAGAAGTTGGGTAGATTGGTTGAGGAGGAACTTTGTCCACACAGAAACGGAATAGAACTCATTGGGGACATCCTGGATTGACATCAGTTGCAAAGTGCTTCTTTTACTTCGTGTATAGAACAAACAATAAATAAATAGACAATAAATGCATTTTGGATTCTTGCTCTTTAAGCTGTCTCCATTTTGCTGAACAAGTTCTGAAAACCTGGAGAACAGGAAGGCACAAGGCACAGGAGGCTCTTTAAGTTTTAATGGGCCCCAGGGAGCATTTGGTGCTGCATCCATCAACT
The DNA here is from genome assembly GCF_054131305.1 of Coturnix japonica. Taxonomy (NCBI): domain Eukaryota; kingdom Metazoa; phylum Chordata; class Aves; order Galliformes; family Phasianidae; genus Coturnix; species Coturnix japonica. The sequence continues at coordinate 2,926,236 of NC_140687.1, read as the reverse complement.
TCCAGTGCAGACAGAAGTTTGCACAAAGAACTCAGCAAGACAAAGTCAGAAGCAATAGTGAAGTTTCTTGGAGTATTAATGGGCCCACTGAGGGCCATTAGCAAGCAACCTTCCTTAGTCGCTAGATAGGGCAGATAATTGGAAGCCATGACTCCAGTGAGGCAAAGGCACTGGCATGGTGGCTCTGATGCTAAGAAAATCCTTCTTTATCTTAAGAAGCAAACAGGACAAGCCCTGATTCCCAGACCCTTGGCAGGGAGATCCTGTCTCTCATGTTGGCTCAGGGCCCTTCCTGGGGCAGTGGGATGGAGGTCTGTATGAAGTTAAATGAAAGACATGGGGACAGAAGATCCCAGGCTCTACATGCGGTGCACGGATACTGTGAAGTTCATATCCCACTTGTGTCCTGTGTCTTATCGCAGGATGTCGGATGTGAGAAGGGCACAGTCTGAAGAAGCAATCAGTTCCAATGAAACTCTGAACTTCAGATCTCTCAGTTCCAGTGCCCTCCTGTGCACACCCTCCCATAGTTTGATGTTTTCTATGTTCCGCTTTGCCCAGAAGTGCACCCAGTGCTCCATGTGAAGCTGCATCAGCGCAGAGCAGAGAGGGACAATCCTTTCCCTTACCCAGCTTGCAAGAAATTGCTTTATGCACTCCAGGGGACCGTTGGCTATCCTGGCTGCCTGGGCACACTGCTGACTCACTTCCAAATTGATGTTGAGCAGGACCCCCAATCCTTCTCATTCAGACCACTCTCCAGTGTCCCATATCCAGTCAGTGTTTATGTCCAGTGTTGCCCATACCCAGGTGTACAATCAGGCACTTGTTATGCTTTATGCACTTGGTGCTTAGTACCAACTGGTACCCACTTCTCTGACTTGTCAACATCTCTTTGCAAGTTTTGTCCACCCTCAGTGGGGGCAACAGCACCTCCTCATCTAGTCTCATCAGCAAACTTGCTGAGAACATCTTCTAGTCCTGCATGCAAGTCATCTGCATAAACATGGAAGAGAAGTGGCCCTACAATGGAGCCCTGGGGAACCCTGATAGTGACCGTCTACCAGGCTGATGGAACCCATTGACTATAATCCTTTGAGCCTGACCTATTGGCCAATTGCTCACCCACCACATTTTGTTTCTGTCTAGCCGTATGAAGGACATTCTGCCCAGAAGGTTGTTGTGAGAAACAGTATCAAAGGCTCTACTGTAATCCTCAAGAATAACATCATCTGGCTTCCCTGGTACAACTAAATGGACAACTGTGTCATAAAGGGACCTGAAGTTAAACAGGACCTTCCCCTCGGGAACTTGCGTTGGCTGCAACCAATGACAGAATTGTCCTTCAGCTGTTTTTCCATAACTCCCACCATCAATTTCTCCTTAATTTTATCAAGTGCTGGAGTGAGACTGACAGGTCCATAATTACCCCTGTCATCTTTCTTGCTCTTCCTTACAATGAGACAACATTTGCCAGATTCCCGTCAACTGGTATGACCCTAGACTTAATTAGATGCAATTGAAATGCAAGCCCAGAGCATACTAAGGTGTCATTATTGCAAGAACATAGATGTGCCATAGCTTTGCAGTGTATTGAACTCTGGAGTATGCCACAGATGGAGCATAGAGAAAGACTGGCCTCTTCTGTTGGTAAGCAGAGTAACACTGCGTGATACATGGGGACTGTGTCTCTTCTGCTATGCTCTGCTCGCAGGGGAAAGGTGCAGGGGGCTGCTCTCATGTCAGTGCTCATATCTGAGGTGTGGGGTCAAAGTGGAGAGACCAGGCTCTTTTCAGCAGTGTGTGGAGCCAAGACAAGGGGAAATGGAACAGAAACTGGAGCATAGGAAGTTCTGCACAAATGTGTGCAAGAACATCTTTACAGTGAGGGTGATGGAGCCCTGGAACATACTGCCCAAGGTGTTGGGGAGTCTCCTTCTCTGGAGATATTCAAGACCAGCCTGGACACCCACCTGTGTGCCTACCTGGTGTTCCCCAGGGGTCTGTGCTGGGACCTTTCCTCTTCAGTATCTTTACTGATGACCTGGATGAGGGCACTGCGTGCATCCTATGTAGGTTTGCAGACTACACCAAATTGGCTGGGAGTGTGGATGTGCCTGAAGTTAGCAAGGCCCTACTGAGGGATCTGGACAGGCTGGAGAGCTGGGCTGAAGCCAATGGGATGAGGTTCACCAAGACCAAATGCCACGTCCTGAACTTTGGGACCTGGAATGGACTTCCTAGGTTGGAGGTGGTGGATTCAGTGACCCTGGAGGCGTTCAAGGAATGATTGGATGTTGTGTTGAGGGCCATGGATTTGTGGGAGCTATTGGTGATAGGTGACCAGCTGGACTGGATGATCTTTTAGGTCTTTTCCTACCTTGGTGATTCTATGATATCCCATCCTTGTATGAGTGCCCTCTTTGAGCAAACACTCTCTGGGAGGACTCAGCACATGTCTGGAATTAGTCACTGACCACTAAATCTGTTGAATTTAACACCATATTGGGTCATGAGAAACAAGTCCTGTGGCAGCATGGCACCCCAGAAAGAAGAGTCTGATAACGGGATGATTTTCAAAAATTCCCTTATAAATACTTGGGCGAAAGATCATGGCATTGTTTGGATTTATCATATCCCCTACCATGCACCAGCTTCTGGTAAAAAAGATCAATACAATGGGTTGTTGAAATCTATGTTGTAAGCAATGGGTGGTGGAACACTGAAGCACTGGGTAAAGCATTTGGCAGAAGCCACTTGGTTGGTCAGTACTAGAGGATCAGTCAGTTGTGATGGTCCTAGCCAATCCAGCCCCTGTATACTGCAGAGGGAGATAAGGTCACTGTTGTTCATGTAAAGAACATGTTGGGAAAAGCTGTTTGGGTCCTTCCAGCCTCTGTAAAGGGCAAACCTGTCCGTGGAACTGTTTTTGCCCAGGGACCTGGGTGCGCTTGGTGGGCGTTGCAGAGAGATGGGGATGTTCAGTGTGTACCACAAGGGAATTTGATGTTGGGGGAGTGCAGTCAGTAATTCCGTGTATATATATGTCTCATAGTCTCATAGTCTCGTGCGGGTAGGAAGGGACCTTAGAGATCATCGAGTCCAACCCCCGAGATTTGAGTTTCTGTGTAGCACAGTGGCACTTCTACCACTTGCGCCACAGGGGGGATTCGAACCCGGGCCACAGTGTTGCAAGGCGGCATTCCTACCACTGCACCACTGGGGTAGTATAAAGAACTGTGTGCGTAATGCATTTTAATTACTGTTTATTTGCATTCAGATGTGTTTTCTAAGCATGATATAGTGATGTGGAAATGAGGGTGGAATATCTTGGTTTTGTCATTTTTCCTATTGGTATTCCATATATAGTAGTTAGTAAGACAAGTTTTCCTTCTTAGGTCGTTGCTGCTGCTCTGTTTGTTTCCTTCAGCCCAGCTCCCATCTCCCCCATTCCTTTTTCCCTTCCCATTTTTTTGGGGCCATGGGGCCCACGGGCCTACTGCTCCCCCTGTCGTGGACACAGACTGATCTAGACAACTCCATGACAGTGCCAGCAAGGAGACAAGCCATGATACAGCCATTCATATTGCTGGCTACTGACTGCTGTCCCAAAGTGCTGCTGTAGAGACAACAGGACTGTTGTCAGACATGCAAAACCTTCAGGACTGCACAAATGTGAGGACTTGAGGGCACTGTGGCAGTGAAAATAGAACAGGACTGAAAAAGAGCACGTTCTGCTGCTGTCCATGGCTGTACATCCCCCAGACCGAAACAAGGAAGGAAGAAAGAAGAGCAAAGGAAAAGTTTATTTTAAAAGATTTTTATGAAGATTTTAAACAATTCAGGGAATCTGGTTTCATGTTTGCATGAGCATTTAGAGTGAGAAAACGGAAAGAGTATTGGAAAGAAAAAGTGAAATAAATTGCAAAAATACAAACAATAATAAACTATAAAGAACCATCACAGGGAATCATGTGAGGAAGTTGTGCATTTTAATGAAGCTGGAATAGTGCGTATTGCAACAGTTTGCTGAGAGCCTGCTTGATCTCCCTGTTTCTCATGCTGTAGATAATAGGGTTCAGTGCTGGAGGAGCCACTGCATAAAGAAGTGCCACTGTCAGATCCAGGAGTGGGGAGGAAATGGAGAAGGGCTTCAGGCAGGCAAAAGAAGCAGTGCTGAGAAACATGGAGACCACAGCCAGGTGAGGGAGGCATGTGGAGAAGGCTTTGTGCCGTCCCTGCTCAGAGGGCTTTCTCAGCACAGCAAGGAAGATCTGCACATAGGACACCACTATGAAAACGAAGCATCCAAAGAATAAACTGGCACTAAAAATTATAAACACAACTTCCCTGAGGTAGGAGTCTGAGCAGGAGAGCTTGAGGATCTGGGGGATTTCACAGAAAAACTGGTTGACAACATTGCCTTGGCAGAGAGGCAGTGAAAACGTACTGGCAGTGTGCAGCAGGGAATTGAGAACCCCAGTGCCCCAGGCAGCTACTGCCATGGTGGCACAAGCTCTGCTGTCCATCAAGGTCCCGTAGTGCAGGGGCTTGCAGATAGCAACATAGCGGTCATAGGACATGATGGTGAGAAGGGAATACTCTGCTGAGAGGAAGAAGAAAATGAAGAACACCTGTGCAGCACATCCTGTGTAGGAGATGGCCCTGGTGTCCCAGAGGGCGTTGGCCAAGGCTTTGGGGATTGTGGTGGAGATGCTGCCCAGGTCGAGGAGGGCCAGGTTGAGGAGGAAGAAGTACATGGGGGTGTGCAGGCGGCGGTCGCAGGCTACGGCTGTGCTGATGAGGCCGTTGCCCAGGAGGGCAGCCAGGTAGATGCCCAGGAAGAGCCAGAAGTGCAGGAGCTGCAGCTGCCGCGTGTCTGCCAATGGCAGCAGGAGGAACTCACTGATGGAGCTGCTGTTGGGCATCTGCTTTTGTTCCTGGGCTTGGAGTCCTGTTCAGAGTGCAGAAGGTAATGACAAGTCCAGACCATTCTCAGACACACTCCTCCTGCTATAATATGAAATGTTTTAATTCTCCTACAACAGTGTACATTTAGCACCATTACTTGCATTTAATTTCATATATTTCAGCATTCCTTAAGCAGAAGCAGCATTTGGAGCTCTAACCATTCCTCTTACTTTCTTACCTTATCCTGTCTCCCTGGACTTTTGTTTCCTGTCTCATATCTTTACCCCAACTGCTCTTAGTGCCCCAAAAGCAGCCTCTGTGCCATTCAACTTCAGTATAGAAAAAGCTACCTGTTTGCAGCTAAAGTGAATTATTCATACCTACAGAAAATGATGATAATTAATATTGTTTCCATCCTTCAAGAGATGGGAGACTGGAAGCAGATCACGTATGACTGTTCACAAAACAAGCAACTGACGGATGAAAAATTCTCAGAAGTCTGACTGCCACTTTCTGCCTCCAATTCGTTTTATCTCAGAACAGGAAAATGGAATCTCCTGCCTTGGATCTCCTCTTCCAAGTGCCCTAGAAAACAGAGTTGTGCAATAGTTCTGTGATACCCCTGCCCCAGGCAGCAGCTGTGGCAGCACAAGCCCTGCCGGGGGGCTCCTTCCCCCCACAAGTCTCCCCGCAGCGCCCTGGGCAGCTCCCCGGGCAGGCTGAGTGCTGAGCCTGGCAGGCGGCAGAGTCCCATACCCGGCACACAGCCCCTGGGGCACAGCAGGGACCCTGCTCTGCAGGACAGCCCTGGGCACCCGCCTGCAGCCCCGGCTGCACAGCCTGCAGCCGTGCTGGGACACGCAGCCCTCAGGGCTGTGATTTCATACTGCAGCACAGAAGCCCTCAGCTGGAACCGAAGTCTTTTTCCACAGTAAAGGAACATGCAGTGCCTGTGGCCATGTCTTCTATGGGATGTCCCACATTTATATAATCCTCTATTAAAAGCAGCTGCCTTACCTACTGCAAAAGACTTACCATGTCATGGTCTGTGAGCTTTGTTCCTGCTGCGTGCTCACAGCTTTCTCACACAGTACCCATCCTCCAAGTTCTCTCCAATTTTTCTCCTCTCCTCTGTCACCTGCAGGCTGTGCTATGCACAAGAGCTGCTCCTGGGCACAGCTGCCTCTCTAAAGAGCTGCACACTTTTATGAGCTCCCTGTGTCCCAGGAGCCTGGTCCAGCTCAGCATAAGATGATGTCAGTTTTTATGTTTCCCACTCACCTCCCCTGAGATGTCCCTGGGTCCTCATGGCCATCAGCTCCTGAAAGACAACAGTGTGCTTTGAAATCTGCTCAATTATCCACCAGACAATTCCTGACATGAGGTGAATCGTACCAGGGAGTGTTTGATGAAACAAAAATTGCACCCAGACAACAAGAAGGAGGGTTGGACTTCCCCTGTGCAGGGCAGTGATCCAGCAGAGGCTGTACAGGCACCTCATCCCCAGATGGAAACCTTGGGGCTGAAATAGGATTCAGCGCCCCACGGACCCACAGGAGCTGGGATTCCTCTGGTTCAGCTAAGATGTGTACAAGGAGTTGTACAGAGTGGCTTTAATATCTTCTTTATAACTGTAAATTAATAAACTATAAATGTCTGCTGGATTCTGGCTCTTTAAGCTCTCTCTAGATAACTCTCCATTTTGCTGAACAAGTTTGAAAACCTGAAGAAGATTACAAAAAGGCACAAGACACAGGACGCTCTTTAGGTTATAATGGGCCCCAGGGCGCATTTGATGTTTAGTCCATCAACCTCCAGTGCAGAGAGAAGTTTGCACATAGTGCTCAGCAAGACAAAGTCATAAGTAACAGTGAAGTTTCTTGGAGTATTAATGGGCCCACTGAGGGACATTACAGGCAAGATTCCCAAGGGACTTGTTAGAGAAGATAATTGGAAGACAAGATTACAGGCAATGAAAGGCACTGGCATGGTGGCTCTAATGCTAAGAAACCCCTCCTTTGCCTTACGAAATAGACAGGCCAAGCCCTGATCCCCATACCTTTGTCGTGGAGATCTGGTCTCATGTTGGCTCAGGACCCTTCCTGGGGCAGTGGGATGGAGGTCTATATGATGTTAAATGAAAGACATGGGGACAGAAGATCCCAGGCTCTGCATGGCGTGCAAGGATACTGTCAAGTTCATGTCCCATGTGTGCCCTGTGTTTCATTGCAGGTTGTGGGTTGTGAGAAGGGCCCAGTCTGAGCAAGCAGTCTATCCCAATGAAACTCTGAACTTCAGATCTCTCAGTTCCAGTGCCCTCCTGTGCACACTCTCTCATAGTTTGATGTTTTTGATGTTCTGCATTGCCCAGAAGTGCACCCAGTGCTCCAGGTGAGGCTGCAGCAGTGCAGAGAATACAGTGACAATCTTTTCCCTCACCCAGCTGGCAATAACTTGCTTGATGCACTCCAGGGGACTGTTGGCTTTCCTGGCTGCCTGGGTACACTGCTGACTCACATTCAGTGTGATGCTGACCAGCACCCCAACCCTTTCCAGTCAGACTCCTCTCCAGTGTCCCATATCCAGTCAGTGTGTATGTCCAGCATTGACCCTACCCAGGTGCACAATCAGGCACTTGTTCTTGTTATACTTTATGCACTTGGTGCTTAGTACCAACTGGTACCCACTTCTCTGACTTGTCCACATCTCTCTGCAAGTCCTCTCCACCCTCAGTGGAGGCAACAGCACCTCCTCATCTGGTCTTATCAGCAAACTTGCTCAGAACGTCTTCTAGTCCTTCATTCAAGTCATCTGCATAAACATGAAAGGAAAGTGGCCCCAAAATGGAACCCTGGGGACCCCGACAGTGACCATCTATCAGCCTGATGGAACCCACTGACTATAATCCTTTGGGACTGACCTACTGGCCAACTGCTCACCCACCACATTGTGTTTCTGTCTAGCCATATGCAGAACATTCTGTCCAGAAGGTTGTTGTGAGAAACAGTATCAAAATTTCCACTGAAATCCTCAAGGATTACATCAACTGGCTTCCCTTGGTCAACTACACGGATAACTGTGTCACAGAATGAGCTTAAATTAAACAGGACCTTCGCCTCACAAACTTGTGTTGGCTGTGACCAATGACAGAATTGTCCTTCAGCTGTTTTTCCATAACTCCCACCATCATTTTCTCCATAATTTTACCAGGCTCTGGACTGGCAGGTCCATAATTGCTCATGTCATCTTTCTTGTTCTTCCTTACAATGAGACAACATTTGCCAGCTTCCTGTTAGCTGGCATGACCCTAGACTTCTAGAGATGCAATTGAAATGAGAGCCCAGAGCATACTAAGGTGTCATCATTGAAAGAAAGTAGATGTGCCATAGCTTTGCAATGCCTTGAACTCCAGAGTATGCCACAAATGGAGCAGAGGGGAAGATTTGCCTCTTCTGTAGTGAACTCATTCATTTGGTAAGCAGAATAACACTACCTGATACATGGGGACTGTGTCTCTGCTCTGCTCAGCTCACAGGACAGTGGTGCAGGGTGTTGCGCTCATGTCAGTGCAAGTAAACACACTTTAATCCTTTTTCCTCTGTAAATGCTTCCTCTATTTCTATGCTCACATACACTTCCACACTCCCTCAAGTACACTTTCATATATCATTAACAATTACACTTTCTTATACCATCAAAACAGTTCGTCAAACAATACAGTTCTTCTGTTCACATAAACTCCCTTAATACAGTCTGTATTCTTCAGCTATAAACACTGTGCCACAGAACCAGCACTGATTGAACCACCTCCCTCACACACTTCCTCACAAGCAGTACATAGTATTACATAAATGGGTTGACACTCATTTGTTGGGTGGAATGTACACCTCTCCTCAGGACCATCTTATTAATCTACAGAGTACAAACTCCCATCTTCTTACATACAAGGAGAAAGTACTTATGAGTGGACAGACAACACAGTCTTTCACTTTGTCCGTGTCTGGCCATTTCCCTCACAGGAGGAAGGAAACATGGATCGGGACTTGGCTTGTTTCCATTCATATGACATACAGTTCCCTTTCATAGGAACTCACCCAAGGAGTCTTCCTACCCCAACTGGCAACCAAAGCCATGAGCTCACCTCCCTGGGAGCAGCACGTATGGCTGTAAACTGTGTAGGATGTCTCCTCAAGACATATGGGCTCCACTTACCATACACATACCTGGTCCACCTATGGGTGGTCCTTGTCTGTCCCTGCAGTGATCAGGTGAGGAAGGGAGTCCTTCAGAGAAATCTCAGGGTGCGCCAAAAGTGTCTCCCTCTCAGCTGGTCCCACCTGGGCCGCCAAATTGACTACGGGAATTGAACTCTATAACCTCTATAACTGATACAGTCTCCCATGACATACTTATACCAAAGTTGAGGAAGTATGGGATAGATGAGCGGATAGTGAAGTGGGTCGAGAGGGACCTGGGCGTCCTGGTGGACGACGCATTGGCCATGAGCCAGCAGTGTGCCCTTGTAGCCAAAAAAGCCAATGGCATACTGGGGTGCATTAAAAAGAGCGTGTCCAGCAGGTCGAAGGAGGTGATCCTCCCCCTCTACTCTGCCCTGGTGAGGCCTCATCTGGAATATTGTGTCCAGTTCTGGGCTCCCCAGTACAAAAAAGAAAGGGATCTCTTGGAAAGAGTCCAGCGGAGGACCACAAAGATGGTGAAGGGCCTGGAGCATCTCCCCTATGAGGAGAGACTTAGGGAACTGGGTCTGTTTAGCCTTGAGAAAAGAAGGCTGAGAGGGGACAGGATCCAGGTCTATAAATATTTGAGGTGTGGGGGGCAAAGTGGTGAGGCCAGACTCTTTTCAGCAGTGTGTGGAGGAGGGACAAGGGGAAACAGACAGAAGCTGGACCATAGGAAGTTCTGCACTAATGTGTGCAATAAATTCTTTATGGTGAGAGTGACAGAGCACTGGAACAGGCTGCCCAGGGTGGTTGTGGAATCTCCTTCTCTGGAGATATTCAAGACCTGCCTGGATGCCGAGCTGTGTGACGTGGTGTAGGGAACCTGCTTTGGCAGGGGGCTGGACTCAGTGGTCTCTGGAGGTCCCTTCCAACCCCTACAATTCTGTGATTCTGTGAATATCATGGGGTGGTTTGGATGGGGAAAGACTACCCCTTTGAATGACCTTTTGTCAGGGCATGTCCTGGGATTCCTAGGATCCTCAAAATGCAGAACTGCTTCTGTCACTGAAAAATGGGGCCCTGTGTGGGACGGAGGGAGGGACCATGAGTCCCTGGCCCACCTGACTGAGTATTTCCATGGTCTTAGCAAAGACATACTTACAACTTGAGAATGACAGTTAGCTGTGTTCATGGTGGCATGGCCACTGCTGATGGCCTTGAACTGTCTGAACATAACTGAAGAGGCTCAGGCTGATGCAAATCAGCTATTGAATGACAGTGTTGAAAAACTGGAAAGACAGGTGGCAGTTTTGATGGGGAAAAAACCTAATTCAATCATTCTCCTATGGAAGATCAGGGACATCTCTCTGGAAGACCATGGGGACCCTGTACAAGGGAATCTGTATAAAATGGACTCTGTAAATGAAGGCACTAAAAGGTCAGATTTTGAGGTTCCCTTTGGACTAGATCTATTTGAGATCTGACTGATTGTAACCAAAAAATGAAAAAAAAAATGCAGGATAGGCTGGTGGGAGTGCCCTGACCAGTGTCCAACCCCCCAAACCCTGCTGCCCATAATACAGCAGCTGAACTGTTGGATATAGTACAGTGGTTTAGACAGAAACCAAGAGAGCATGCCAGCATAGCTGCTCTGGTTATGGGACATGGAGGCAGAAAGCGCTGTGGTGTATGGACTGGAAATTTCAAAACTGACATCCATTACTACTCACCCTGCCCTCAGGCAAAGACTGTATGCTCTGTCCAACATAATGAGGATAGCCATTTGATCAGTGAATGATTTATGGCTGTGTGTCATATAACATGGCCAAATAAGAATGACATACCATTAAATATCAGCCTGTGGTCCTCTATGGAGGACTAACAAAATTATATTAGAGAATTAGGCATGAAAGAGGCAATCTATGAAGATGATTTTGAGAGCCCAGTCAATAAATTTTTCATCAGGAACGAGGGATCTCATCCTACAGCCATCACCTTTACATCAGTATGGGTCTATGTTATCCATACTGAACCCCCCAGTGGCCCTCAGGTGCTGTAATACAACAGGCTGCCCAATTGATGGGGAGACAAGAGTGCCTACGGCCAGATGCAGGCTCTGAATGGTGGTGGAAAGGTCAGAGAACCATCTGCTGCCATGACTTAGGCATCCAGCCCCTAAGGTAATCCAGTCTGGACCCATTAGGGTCTTGAGACAACAAATGTTTAAAGACCAGATTAGAGCAGGAGTTCAGTTTAAAAAGATCGATGGACAGCATAATCAGGAAAAAATATCTGTTAAACAGGCCCAAGCACTGAGTATTTATAGTCCAACCTTTTCAGCCAAACTAGATGTGAATGTAACTCAAGAAGGGTCTGGATGGGGGCTCTGGCAGAGCCAGAGTTCTTTGTGAACCCCTATGAGGTTTTGGTCACAGGTTTGGCATGGAGCAGAATAAAGATACATCACAGTTGAAAAGCATTTATTGGCTACCTATTATACACTACAGGTGGTAGATCCAGTAACTCAGATTTCAGAGGTTATCGTTAAACAACTAGGCCAGTCCAGGGGTGGGTAAAAGATCTAACACACATCTCTATGATGGGGGTGGCCCAATCACAAGCAGTGGTGCGCTCAGTTGTTCTGCTTGCCTGCTCCTCAAGGAGTTAGGAGAAATCTGTGCCTGTTGCGTGTTCGAGTGCATGCGCAACGCCATGTGGAGGGCTTATCACAATAAAGATTGGCGGATTTGCTGCGTAGACCGGTCAGAACTCAGATCTGCGTTGTGCTTCCTGCGGCACCAAACGCCCAACAGTGGCAGTTCCATGTATTGGCCAGCAGGTGGCAGCAGAGACCACGGAAAGAACGTCTGCGGGACAGACCCTGGGGATCCATTCTCTTTTGATTATAGGGGAAGAACACAAAGATAGATTAAAAAAAAAAAGGGGGGGGGGGGGGGGGGAGGAGGAGTGGGAAAAGAAAAAAAGAAAAAATCAAACCACAGCAAACAAATAAATCTTCTCCAAACGTAGCAAACGTGAATGTCTGTCAATAAATAAATGAGTAATTAATTGAATTGATGTCTGTTTCCCCTCTCCCCCGCCCCCCCCAACTTCCGAGATGAAAAAACACCTGGTATCAATTGGACAGATGCACACAGTGAAGCCAGGGATGGTCTGAAACGCAAAGCAGCTGAGCAGCTTTTAGAAGAAAACAGAGTAGTAACAACTTCTGTACCTACATTCACCACTCTGAGATCCTGTCTGGGTCACCCAAGGCTTGTAAATAACCACTGGGTCGGTTCTGATGTCGAGTGATTTGTTGTCAGTTCTCTCATGGTTCTCCGGTCAGTTCTCCGGTGCCAGGATCTGCCACAGGGCATTCTGACCACGGGCATCATGTTTCTACGCTGCCGCCTGCATTTAACAGGCAATGGGACTGCCCAGCATGTGCAAGGCAGCACCTCTTTCACACCACCAGAATGTTTAAGGCTGTTGGGATTGTTGTTAGCGTCCCATTAACACTGAGGCTAGAGATACCCTTAGGATTGACATTACTATTAGCATTACTTTGATGGTGCCCTATCTGGGTCATTTCCAGGGGATGTCAGGAGTAAGGCACAGTGTCAGGAGAAAAAGAACAGACTCTGTTACTTTATAAACGTGATAATAGAGAGAGTTCATTGGAAAAAATACAACTCTTAAATAATACAAAGCATGCTTCTGATTGGATGCAGGCATCATCTGGGCTCTGATTAATATTACTCTTAAGGTAAAGATTATTGTTACCATAATGATTTTTTTTTTTTTTGGATTATGATCAGGGTTAAGGTTCCTTTTGCTACAAACTTCTAGCATCATTTTTGTTGTTACATTTGGAGTTAGAGACGATTTTAGAATCAGGGTAAGGGTTAGGATTAGAGTTACATTGCGGGTTAATGCTGTTATCTTTACAGCTCCTGTGAGGGTTGGGGTCTGGTTCAGTTGTTTAAAAATGAAATGAAAAAAGAATTATAAAAAAAAAAAATTGAAAGCTTCAGATTTCATTAATCTTTGTGGGAATCATATAATGTGCAACTCAGATCTACCTCTTCATGCAGTGACTGCCTGTAAATTTGCTAGAGCCTGATATAATATGGCCTTGTGCTTCCGGCTAACTCACCTTCATTTCATTTCCATTACATTTGCTTGGTAGTCAGATTTTGGTGTGTAGATATTTTAAAACAATCTAACTGACATTGGCAAAAAATTAAAAATAAATAAATTTTAAAAAAAATGCACGACAGCATCAATTGTATCAATTTTTATAGATAAGATAAAGAAGAGCAGTTTCCCTTAGTTTTCTGTGCCTCTTTACTTTCTTACCCTCTCCCCTTGTGTGAGAAACTCTCAAAGTCAAAGATTTCTAGTTAGGCAAAGATGGCAGCGATAGCAGCAGTGCTTATTCATTACTGCAATACTGCGCGCACATCCCCTGTTGGCAAGGGAGAAACTGCACACCAGTCAGTGACATTAATTCTGTTCTATGCCCTAAACCCAATGCAGGTGATGCTCTCATGGCTCTCATTGGTTGAGCATCTCAGGCTCACAGACTCCTCGAGACTGTTGCTAGGATTCATTTCCATAGAAGGTCAATTACCAACCTCTTGTTTTTAGGTCTGCCTTGTACTTTTCTGCGGAGAGAGAAGGGCAATGTTTCCAACAGTCAGTACATTCATTCTGTGCTGTGCTGGGCTCTACCCACCCTGCGTATTTATCTTGTGCTTGTCTCAATTCTACCCATGTCAGAATGCCCCCAGTCTGAACTTAACTCTGTTCAGCAACTTTCTTGGTGGAAAAACTACTTATACAGCTGTTTTACAAGAGGGTTATACATTCAGTTAGGGCCTACACTATGTACTGAAAATACTGGAAACTTCCACTGCAAAAACACAATCTACCTCTCCCATCTGTGCAGCCTTGCAGACCCAGAGCACGCCAGGTTATTTCTGCTTTCATAGCATTTGCATGCTGTAGGGTGAGCAAAAGGTTCTGCTGCTTGATTCTTCTGCAAGAGCTGCCTACCGGCAAATGGTTGCAGGGATGGAGGATGTGACAGAAAGCATTTGTCTCCACAAGAGCAGAGTTACATTCAGTGCAGAGTGTGAGAGTCAGGTTGGTGTGGAAAAGCACTGACACGCTGGGGATGATGCAGTGCTCACATGTCTAACACTCACAGAATTACTGTCAGAAGGATGGTGCTGTGTTGTGCTTCTACCTTTGGCAGCCCCTGGAGAAATGCTGTGGCACACAGAACACCTTTGTATTGCACTGACTGCTGCCATGCAGCATGGATTTAACACACCAAATCCAGAGGAGCATGACTGCATCTAACTGCCCTGAGAAAAACTACTGTAGCTGAAGAGATGAGGAGGCAGCTGCTCATCTGCAGAACAAGCAGTACTGCCAGACATTGGGCCAGGTGAGCACCTCCTGCTGCAGCGTGATGATGACAGGGCTGGAGATGATCTGCAAAGCCAGCTTAAAAGTGGGAGACATGAGTCAACATGGCAGGAGGACAGAGGTGTTAGGGAGCAGCCAAGGCATCAAAGAGTATCAAAAGGCTTTGAAAGGTATCACAAAGCGACAGCCAGGAAGACTGGGATTATCATGAGCAGCAACCTGGATGCTAGATATTATTTGCTGCCATACAAAATGGTAGAGATCTTGCTGCTGACATCCCAAAGCCAGGCAAAATGGGAACCCAGAGCTCTGCCTGCACGAACCCCACAGCCATAGCATTGCAAGCTGAGCTGCCTTGCTGTTTGTTGCATTCATCCCAATCCCTGTGAATGAAGACTTGGAATGCAGCCAAGGCAATGATTGAGCATGAGAGTGACTTTATTCAATAAAAGACAGGAGGTCTTGAGAGGTCAAGGGTGAAGATGGGACTCCTCTTGTCAAGATGTGAGTGGCTCAGAGCTGGTGCTGCTGCCTGGTGCCTGGGACTGGCAGCCTGACTCTAAGTCCCCATCTAAGATGCTCAGCTTCACCTCACTGATGCTGACCTGCTCCTGCATGGTGCTGCTGCTGTTGGGGCACTCGGGCTGTGCTTGGGATGGGCAGCACTGCAAAGGCGCTGGGTCACAATCCAGGCAGGTGACTGTGGTGTCTGGCAGGCTCAGGTCAGGAGCTTCAGCAGAGCCAGGAGATATGAGAGCATGAACGTGGATGAGCCCCTTGTGTCCATCACTGTTACCATGTGGAAGGCTGTCATCCGAATTGCAGCGATTTGTGCTTAATAAGAACTCTCCATTGATGGAAACACACTGCACATCACTACTTGGTTTGGATCATTGGGGTTGACAAGGGCTCAAATCACCTAGGAAGGCATAGAAACACAAGGGTTAGTGTGAAATGTTTGCAAGTTCAATCATGAAAGAGGTTGTTGATATTTGGTAGTAGAGTGGCGGCAGGACGAAGCAAATAGGCTTGAAGCAACAGAGCCACTGTCTTGAAAGTGATCCTCGTGCAGGTCCATAAGTTTTGACTCTGTCTGGACTTCATATGGGGCAGTATGACATCACAAAGGGGTGATATGATGTCACAAAGGGGCATCATGACGTCACAAATAAGCATTATGACATCACAAAGGGGCATTATGACTTTAAAAAGGTGCATTATGACGTCACTAAGGGGCATTATGATATCAGAAAAGGACATTATGACGTCACAAAGGGGCATTATGATGTAACAAAGAAGCATTATGACATCACAAAGGGGCATTATAACATCACAAAAGAACATTATGATATCAGAAAAGAACATTATGATGTCACAAAGGGGCATTATGACATCACAAAGGAGCTTTATGACGTCACAAAGAGCATTATGACGTCACAAAGGAATATTATGACATCACAAAGGGGCATTATGATATCAGAAAAGGACATTATGATGTCACAAAGGGGCATTATGACGTCACAAAGGAGCTTTATGATGTCACAAAAGGCATTATGATGTCACAAAGGGGCATTATGATGTCACAAAGGAGCTTTATGACATCACAAAAGAGCTTTATGACGTCACAAAGGGGCTTTACGACGTCACAAAGGAGCTTTATGACGTCACAAAGGAGCACTGCGACGTCACAAAGGGGTATTATGACATCACAAAGGGGCATTATGACATCACAAAGGGGCATTATGACATCCGAAACTGACATTATGACGTCATAAAGGGGCATTATGATGTCACAATGGAGCTTCATGATGTCACAAAGGGCATCATGACGTCAAAAGGCGCATTATGACGTCACAGAGGGCATTATGACGTCACAAAGGGACATTATGACGTCACGAAGAAGCATTATGACATCACAAAGGAGCTTCATGACGTCACAAAAGGACATTATGATGTCACAGAGGGGCATTATGACGTCACAAAGGAGCTTTATGACATCACAAAGGAGCTATATGATGTCACAAAGGGGCATTACGACGTCACAAAGGAGCTTTATGATGTCACAAAGGAGCATTATGACATCACAAAGCGGCATTATGACATCAGAAAAGGACATTATGACGTCACAAAGGGGCATTATGACGTCACAAAGGGACATTATGACGTCACAAAGGGGGCATTATGATGTCACAAAGGGGCATTATGATGTAACAAAGAAGCATTATGACGTCACAAAGGGGCATTATGACGTCACAAAGGGGTGTTAACATCACCCTGTGCCCAACTCCTCTCTACCTCCTATTGGCTCCCTCTCCCACCAATCCCCGCTCTCCCCTCCCCTTAGCCCCGCCCCCCGCCCCCGTTAGGCCCCGCCCTGCCCCTCACACCCCACTCCCTGCCGCCATCTTGCCCCGCTCCGCTCACCCACCTGCCCGGTGTCGCCCGGCCCGAACCGGGAACGGCTGAAGGGACGGGGAGGGCAGCAGAGATGGGGACGGGGTCTAGGGCGGCCATTCTGAGAGACAGCCCTTCTGAGGGCTGAGCTGCAGGGCAGTGGAGAAACCCACCCGTGACCAGGGTCACATCAAAGCTGCATGAGGCTGTGTTACTAAACACGGTGCCACACGGCCTGCAAAACCATGCGGGCGGGACAAAACATGGCACGTACCTGGCAGTGAGATCACCTCAAGCTATCTGCAGCAGTTCCTTGTCGCTTTGCTCGGATGAAATGAGAGCAAAAGCTGCACCGAGGCAGTGGGTGGAGGGCGAGGAGAGGAGAGAGAAAGAGCAGGTCAGTGAGCAGGGCTAAGACAGTCATGGAATAACACACACAGCACAACCGTCCCATCCACTTGCTGCAAGTCATGCTGAGTCTCAGGCTACGTGATGCCTGTCCGCCCAGCAACTTTACGATGCTTCCACAACTGAGCAAAGAAGAGCTGCACCAAGCCCTTGGATGATGGATTCCCTGCTCCTGCTGGCTTCAGCCTTCTGCATTCCAATTCCAATCTAAACCATTCCTGCGGTGGTAGTACTTGAATCCTCATTTGGGGCTGGACCTCAACAGGTCAACACATCAGAAATAACACAACGTGCATCTGGAAGACATGTCTCAAAGCCCAGAAAATCCAACTCTCTGACCTTGGCACAATTCACCAACCAAGAGCCAGGCCTTGACAACTTGACTGATCTGGGCATGCGGGAGGGGGGCAGACAGTGGACCACAAGTGTCCATTTCCACTGCAGCTCCCTGTAGAGAACAGCACCAATCAGCAGGCGTGAATCAATTCATTCACAAGCTGCACAATGACTCTGTTCTTTACATGATAAAAAAACACACAGAGATTCCTGACCAAAAAGTTGGGAGTTAATAACGACCAAAGAGGTTCCTGTTCCTACGCCTCATCCTCTCACCCCAACTCCTGGGTGATGCCCACAGGCTTCAAGTCAGCTCTCAAATCCACTGAACTCCCGTCACGGAACTCCATCAAAAAGGATGTCACACATGTGACACTTACATACATGAGAATGTATGTATCAGAAACACTGATGCCAGCAGGAGCAGAGAGGCGATTGTCCCCCTGTACTCAGCACTGGTGAGGCCACAACTCTAATTCTGTGTCCAGTTTGTGGCCCCTCACTGAGAAAAAGACACTGAGGCATTGGAAAGTGTTCAAAGAAGGGCAACAAAGCTGGTGAGGGGTC